>NC_082665.1:41457500-42707500 GCF_025265405.1 Mesoplodon densirostris
CTTCTTATGTGGAACTCTTCCATAATTTTCCCTAGGCATTTCTTCCTTTGGCTAGTTTTAATTTGTAATCTTTCCTTGCAATAAAAGTAAATCGTGAATATAATGCATTCAGTGAGTTCTGTGAATTTTTCTAGTCAACTATCAAACCTGATGGTGGTCTTGGGAAACCTCTGAATATGCGGTTGGTGTCAGAAGTGAGGGTGATCATGTGTGGATTCTTCCTTCTAACTTTGTAGTGGAACCTTAACTCCTTACAGTTGGGTTCAGAAGCCTTGAGAAGAGTTGGTAGTCTGGAGGACCACCTTCTCTTCACAGTTTGGCTAATGCTGAACACACACATTTGCGAAATGTAGGACAGTCCTTTTTCAGATATCAGCTGAATTCTGAGCCTCTGGCTTTCCAGGATGGATTCATTAAAGTGCTCTCATACTCGCTGGCAACCTACTCCCACCTCCCTTCCAGTAAAGTTGTTTTTTAGGAATATATGAAATCATATTTTACTTATTAAAATATAATTATATATGGCTTATTTAAGTCATAATTATACCCATTAAATTATGCTTATTTTGCCCTACATGTTATTAAATATGAATAAAAAGCATAAAGGTGGATTCCCTGCTTTATCCCCTCTGTGATACTGTGATATAATAATAAATATATATTTGGTCTGTATCCCTGTCTACTGGCCAGAGCTCCTAAAAACCCCTGTAATTTCCTAAGTGAGTTGAGTGATAGGAGCATCTTTTGTTACAATGTTTGGCTTTTGTCTCCAGCTCCTGAAACAGCTCTGGAGCAATAAATATAAAAGGAGTGTCTTTTCGTTATTCATAACAAGCCCCTTTCAACCACACCTGAGTTTATGTTAATGAAGTGACTTTTGGAAAGCACTTAAGGATGGGGACTGGTTGCCAGGTGAACCAACCATGGGATTCGAGGGTTGGAACTTTCAGCACCCCTGATCCCCCCACCCCAATCCTCTGGGGAGTGGAGAGGGGCCGAAGATTGAGTTCAATTACCAGTGGCCAGTGATCTAATCAATCATGCCTGCGTAATGGAGCCTTCATAAAAACTCTAAATGATTGGGTTCAGAGAGCTTCCAAATTGGTGAACACATTGAGGTGTTGGGAGGATGGTGCTTTCAGAGAGGACATGGAAGCTCCATGCTCCTTCTGCATACCTTGTTCTATGCATTTCTTTCATTTGGCTGTTCCTAAGCTTTATCCTTTAAAATAAACCATTAGTAGTAAGTAAAGCACTTTCCCTGAGTTCTGTGAGAACTTCTAGCAACTTATTGAACAGAGGAGGGGTTGTGGGAAGCCCTGATTTACAGCAGGCTAGTCAGAAGTTCAGGTCAAAAGTTGGGACTTGTGATTGACATTTGAAGTGGGAACAGTTGTGTGGGACTGAGGCCCTTAACCTGGGGGGTCTGTGCTAACTCCAGATAGTGTCAGAATTGAATTAAACTCTAAGACATCTAGTTGGTGTCCAGAAAGAACTGGAGAATTGCTTAGTATGGAAAACTCACACATTTGTAGTCAATAGCTGTCTTAGTCTGTACAGGCTGCTATAGCAAAATACCACAGGCTGGCTAACTTATAAATAACAGAAATTGATTTCTCACAGTTTTAAGGCTGGAAGTCTGAGGTCCTAACACTGACACATTTGGTAGTTGATGCAGGCTCTCTTCCAAGTTGCAGACAGCTGTGTTCTCCTCACATGGTGGAAGAGAGCTAGGATTAACTCCTCATACAAGGAGAGTTGAAGTTCTCTTTTGCTTGATGATGCTAAACATCAGTGACTCATGTTTCTGCATATGAGTTTTCTTAACCTCATAAAACTCTGTATGAGTCCCAACATTTGTGACTAGGGGCAGGGGTTCTTACTCTGTATCCATCCTATCTTTTTCCTTCAAAAATATTACAAGCACCCCATAAAAAGTACTGATTCTTCTATGGGAATGATACTTGCTGACATAGGAATTCACTGTTTGCATTATGTGTAAGGAATTTGGTGGGCAAGTTTTAAATACTATTGAATAACAAGGCAGTTCTGGAGTTTTACACATGAAGCAGTATCTTGTGATTTTTGCCCTATGTTTTCACTTCAGGAGCACTTCTCTCTCCACTAATTAAAAAAAAAAATTAGATGTAGATAGAAACTTAATCTAAAGTTTTTAATGAAAGTGACATTTTGTTACATTCTTATATTTTTTTACCTTACATTAAAAACATGTGAATTAGCTCTGAAAGAAGGGTACATAGAAGTTACTGCTTTTGCCCCCTTTGACCTCAAGCTTCTGAAATTATTCATTGTTCAATATAGTGAGAATTCATAGCCTTGATTTAGTTTGTAACAATTGAAGTCACATGGGCATTTCAGAATTATTACTTATTTATAGTATACAGATTATGTGATATTTATAGTTCTAATTTAATAGCAAACACAGTTTCCACGCTGCAAATGGCTATTAAAATCACGAGAATCATGGAAATTAGATTTATTTGGGCTTCTGTGGCTGCCTGAATTCCACAAAATAAATGCCAGATTACTTTTTTTATTGCCAGACCCCATACTTAGGGGAACCATGAAAATCTTGGAATTTCCTAAATAACTGTCACAAAGATAGAGTTCAATTTAGACTCTAAAAAATGTATTATTATGCAGTTTCCTCTTCCCCCCCCAAACACTGCCATGCCTTCCTTTCCCTCCAACCCTCAGTACTGCTGCCATGCTGCTCAGATTTTACTGGTTTCATATTTGACATAAAATTCTGAAAATAATATGACTATAGGTTACTAACTTTATTATTGAAAGTCATAGCTAAATTTTATCATCTTAATAGTCTTTTATTGCCTGGGCTAGATTCTTAAGGAGGAATTTCAAGCTGCATCTGTCAGTAAATATTTATGAATCACTTGTTATGAGTTCAAAACTGTCCTTATATTGCTAGGTATATGATAAATTCTCAGGCATTATTCCTACCCTCAAAGGACTGATAGCGGCAGGTGTGATGAACAATTTAGAAGAAAGATTGAGGTTAAAAACAACTCTTAGAAGACTGCTGTGGATAGATGAACTTCGGGTAATAGTGCTTCTTATTAGTTTAGTACACTGACAAAAGGCCTATAAACCAAGGAATTAAAGATACACTGATGGCTACTAGTGAGTTGTGGAAGTCAAAGGAGACAGATGATTCTGGGATTGAGTTCCTGGTACAGACACAAATTTATCTGAATAGTGGCTTTATGAGCAGATTTTGGATCTCTTGGAGCTTTGAGAGATTTACACCATATCTAGTAGAAATTACCTACGAAAGTGTAAGATATATGCATGTGTGTATGCATGCACATATCAAAAGATATAAATATTCATCTCTCTCTCTCTCTCTCTCTATCTCTGTGTCTCTCTATCTATCATCTTCTATCATCACCTATCTATTCACACACATATATAGGCAAAAACAGATATATAGACACCCCATTAAATAGCCACACTGATCCTAATCCAAAGTTAAAAAATATCTGGGAATATTTCTGAAGAAATATATCTATTAATTGTCTATTTTTCAGATTGCTGTCCATATAGGTACAAGCAGTTCCTTTCCTCTGAAGATTTTCATTCTTTATTCATGTTATTTATTTCTATGGAATGCACTATGCATGTCAGCCTCATTTAGATATTCCATACATCATCAATAAGAAATCACAGTCCACATTCATTCTTCTTTTTTATAAACTTTAACTTTCTGATTTACTTTTGACACTATTGTATTTTTCAGGGTATTTCTTCAGATAATCTCGGATTTGAATTCATAAACATGTGGTAGAATCAAGTCTCTGCCTTTTCCCTCATAGGTATTTTGTTTCCAAAAAATGTAGTTTTAGGCTATATAAACATTAATTTCTGGCTGACCACTTTTCTGGGGTCATATTATTTTGCTTCAATTAATATTACATTTGCATATTTACATATCCCAAATTGCCTTTAGGTTAAATAGAAAACATATGATTAATTCCATTGGTAGCCACATCACTGCTGTAGATACCTTATTAACATATAAATGATTCAGTTGAAAATGGAATGTATTCCCACTACATTTAGTCAGAACGTGGTAAAAGCTACCTTACTAGTGGTATTTCCCATGTATCTTTCCCAACTTTCTCCACCTGACATCCTTGTCTTCCTTTTTTTCTAATACTCTATTCTTGCAAGATCCTCACTGATAAATGTTAGCTTCTCCCCTGTACTTAGAATTATACCTTCCACTTCTTTTTTCATTAAGTTTTACAATAAAATAGGTAAAATTTAATATAAATATTAGCCTGGCTTTTTCTCTAAGGAAACCAAATCTAATTCTAAATAAATTGTCATCAATGTACATTTCAGGAGAGGTCTTAATTTTCATTTGTTGTGCTGGCTACGAAATGAAGAAACTGCACAGAAAGCCAAGGTGGTAATTCTGTCCTAAGGCTGGTGATGCTGTGTACTCTGGCCTGGACTTGCGTAGGGACATCCGAAAGGTTTCTTAGAGAAACAACTTCTAAAGCAAAGTGAGGAACCAAAGTGAGCCAAAGAGAATGGGAGTTAGGAGAGAGATATCAAGTGACAATAAGTATGTCAGGGTGATACAACTCAGTGATTCAGTGAGGCTGGGGCATAGAGACAGATGTCAGCTCAGACAGGTAAACAGAAACTAGCTTCCAAGGGACTTTTAAATGAGCGAATAGGATTGGATTTTATGGCAAAAGCTATCAAAGTAACACACCCATCAACATACTTTGTGTTGTTAAATTAATTAAACAAGGAGACCATTAGGCTGAGGGGGCGCTAATGCCCAGGCATCCTACATAAGCAAACCAAAATCTAAGCCTGTAAAGGCTTCAAGGTTCCGAAATCAAAACGCTAGGGACAACCAGTCACAAACAGTCAGCTAGGCTTTACGCTCGCTATAGCCAATCCAACAATTTCCTTTTTTTCCTCTGCGCTTTGTCTATAAGTCTTTTCCCCAGGCTCCTTTTGTCAGAATACGCCTAACCACTTCTGGTTTGGCACTGCCTGATTCCAGTTGATTTTTGCTCAAATAAACTCTCAAAGTTTTTAATATGCCTCAGTTTATCTTAACAGTTCCTAAGTAAGAATGCTATTTTTGTCTCGATAATATAAGTGTAGGGCTAAATTTTCTTTTAATGCAAAGTCTGTCTTTAACAGCATTCTGAAAGTTCAACCAATAAATTCATCAGCCAACATCAATCAATGAAACATAATTTCTTTAAAACAAAAACTACCTCTAAGGAAATGATCTTATTTTGGCATTTCTTAAAATCTCTAACATGACTTTGGATCATTTCCCTGCTTTTAAACTACATGTAGTTTAGATCTGAGAATGTGACTGATATGTAATAGATTCCAGTTAACTTAAATGATATTTCTGACTTATTTATATCCCCCCCACCACGGTCTTTTAGGAATAACTTTCTTCTGATACAAGCAATATAATTAAAGGAAAGGAACTTCCCATAAGTATTTATATATTTTGATATGAAACATCACTATTATGGAAATATTTACAAAAAAAAAAAAAAAAAAAAGAGGAAACAATTATCCAGGGAAAAAAGTTGGGAAATACTTTAAAGCCCTTGGAGGAAAGCACACATTTACAGTGTTATAAAAAGAATAAGAAATTAGTCACTGTAGACAGAGCCCCTCAGGTGTTTGGCACGCTCAACTGTGTTAAATAATCAAAAACCATAAATAATTTGAAAATAAGGCTACTGAGCATGAATGTTGACAAAAATTGCAAAAAAAAAGTTAGCAATGCAAAAGTTACAGGAGACAAAATTACCAGCATTCAAATACCCAGTGTTAGCTTTCAAGATCAGTTTTTATCATATTAAAGTGAAGACATATGAGAACTTTTAGATAATATAAAGGAAAATAAGAAAGAAAAAAATAATGTGGTAGAAGAAGGGAGGAAATTGACAGACAAGAGAAATGGCAGCTGAAATTAGAAACAATGATAGGTACTGTGAAAAACATCAAAGGATGACAAAGCTGTCCGGGTGTGAAAGAAGGAAGAAGCACTGACCAGAAAAATATTGAGCTCTGGGGACACGCAGCAAAAGAGAAAAATCGTACTTACTTCAATAATTCTGAGAGTGTTTCTTTGTCACATTTAAATGCTGCAATAGTATTTGACCAGTCTAGGGACAAATTTAAGTTTTCTTAATATATGAAAATATCATACATAAAATAATCCTAACTCGTTAAGGAAAATCAGTATGCTCCATTTTTAAAAATATGACAGTAAGGAATATTTTAATGTGTTTTAAAAATGTGTTCATAAAATGATGAATGTGAAAATTCCAGAACTTGAAGTATCAAATCACCATTTGTCTGAAACTTAATTTATCCAAATAACCCTTTTCTAAGCTCTACCCACTCCACTATTGTATTTGTCTCAATATCAATGAATTAAAACTTATTTGTCTGAATTATCCAGCTAATTTTATTGTTTCACCCATCTCCTCATTTCATCTGGGTAGAAATGGCCTGATTTTGGTTCTTATTACTAAATTACTTCTTTTCTACTGGATATAATCACTTGCTTTCTCAACTGCTAAAAATTAGAAATCAAGATTTCAATACTACATTATGTGTTCAACTGGATTCTAGAGCATTCAATGTTAATGAAAATTATGATAGTAATCCCCTGTCCATTAATATACTGCCTGAAGAATAAAATGAAACAAAATGCAAATGTTGAGACTTTTCTACAGTCAGAGGGTTTGGACAGTTTCCATTTTTATCTGCTCAAACCACACAGCCAAGGGCTGCTTGAATTTCCTTATCTTTAGTTTCATACCTGAATTGGATGCAGTCAGCTTTTTTTTTTTTACCGTTTTAAATGTGTGTTTCGATTTTAAGAACTTCTTAAAAATATTCTGGGGATTGTAAAAACGCTTAGAGTAGGGCCAAGATTTTCCTGAATTAATATACACTCTTCTCTGCCCTCAGCTACACATGACTGCCATTGACGTTTGTTGGCTACCTTTTCATACCCGTTGCTAAAGTGCCATACGATGCCATTGTACTTTTGCAAACACTTCTCCAAATTAGTTTTAAGCAAGTAGAATTCTCTGCTATTAATATGTGATGATCTTAATAGGAACGTGTGGTCAGAATCCAATAAAATAAATACAAAATGGGAAAATCCAATTTTAGAAGGCTGGCAGCTTCTTATTGCTACACACATCTTTGCATTGCTGGTGATTAAAATTGGCATGTGTATTAGCAGGAATTTTCTGCCTTGTTTTTAATTTCTCTGTTTATAACGTAGAAGAACAATTTGCTTTGGCAGCTTAATTTTATCTCCAGTGTTCTCTGACACCCCATACTGTTCATTTTAAAAAATATTTGGAATAGTTGTTTGCTATAATGCACTAATTCTGAAAGGATACTGAAATATTGTAGAAAGATCATTTCCATTTGTTTTGTTTGTCTATCTCTGTGCGGGCAGGTGTGTATAAATGTTGCATGAATACTAATAAATGTCTATTCATATACTGTTTTCATGGGCTGCAAACCTTTAAAGTGCCTCTATCCTGAGATAAATGCCTAGAATATGATTATACACCATTTATTTAGTTCCATGTGTCCAGGAAAGATTATAAAGCCTCAGTCTTATAAGGCCTTTAGCACGTTCTGTGAGCAACCATTTATTGACTCCCATGTATGGTGAAGTTAATGAGGACCAAATATCAGATATAACACATAGGGTTCCCCCACCCCAGTAGAAAACAAGGTAATTTATGGCAAGTGTAAAGAAAAAATGTTCCAAAGAAATATTTTTAGTATTTGCTGGGGACTTGGTGTGATTTCCCATTATATTTATGTGTAGTTAGTGCTAGATGTTGAAACAATTTTCTGCAGGACTCTACTCCTGTTCAATCTGTTTAGAAATTTCCTTCAGAAGAACTACTGCACAAGTACTACAATATAACTGTACTACAGCTCACTAAAGTCCTTGGTGTGGCTTTGCACAGTTAATAGTTATATATATTTCAGGTAAAAAAAAAGCACACGCAGGGCTTCCCTGGTGGCACAGTGGTTGATAGTCCGCCTGCCGATGCAGGGGACACGGGTCCGTGCCCCGGTCCAGGAAGATCCCACATGACGCAGAGCGGTTGGGTCCGTGAGCCATGGCTGCTGAGCCTGAGCATCCAGAGCCTGTGCTCCACGACGGGAGAGGCCACAACAGTGAGAGGCCCACATACAGCAAAAAAAAAAAAAAGCACACACAAATATGTCAGGTGAAGAAGCCAATCCCTCAAAGTGTGGAGCTATGAATTCACTGGAATAGGAGAGAAATCAGATATGAAATTGAAAAGTATATCTAGATAACCTACTTTTGAAAAAAGAGATGGTGCTGATATACGAAGTGTTTGTAGAAGCTGGTGGTGTTTTACCCAGATTCCTCCCAAGTGCAAGTACCCATAGTTCAGCTGCAGTGAGTGTTGGCTACTAGAGGCTCACAGTTATTTCCCTTCACAGGGAATTGTCCTCCCTGGGCTGACATTAGCTGCTGGTCTGGAGCTGGTGAGGGAGGTTTTACTTCCCACCAGCACTGCCCCCCAACCTTTGGCAGAGTGCACCCAGTGACTAACACAGGGTCCAAAATCCTGGCCGCTTTGGTTCAGTGGGACACACTCAGGTATGCCATTAATACTCCAGTGCTCCTGATAGGCTGAAGACTCAACTAAAACCGCATCTTTGCTTAGCTTCTTTCTTGGCCATGTCCTGTTTCCTCGCTGCCCTATGGGTTTCTCCTAAGAGCACTTCCCCAATCAATCTCTTGCATAGAAATCCAATTCCAGGCTCTGCTTCAAAGCAACTGGACCTTAGACAACATTGATTTCACTCCTTCACGTCTAGAACTCTATTTAACAGGCAACTATTGCAGGCATTGTACATTCACATACAAAATTGCATAAGAAATAATTCCTGCTCTTGAGGTACTCAGGGTCTGGTGAGGGGGAGAACACATGACAGGTCATTACAAAGTGATATGTGTCAGAAGAGAGAAGAAGTTTGGCATGAGGTGGGGTCAGGAGGCTTCAAAGAGGAGGTGACTGTTGAGCTGCATATTTATTAGTAAGGATTTGTAAGGCAATAAGAAAGGAAAGACAGAAAAATTCTTTTTTCCAAGACACAAAAACATGATGTCTTTGGGAAACCATCATAAGCTCAATGTGTTTAGAAGGTGCCTATGGAAAAGCAATAGAGGATGAGATTGACTTAGGCAAGGGGACAGACTGGACACCAGTGCAAAGAGATTAGACCTTCCCCTGTAGAATATGGACTTCTGAGGAATGCTAAACATCCGAGTGACATGAGCTTATTTAAAATTAAAAAAAATATTGAAGATCTAAGTTTAGAGAAATAAGGAGGTGCAGTGAGGAGAAGGAGGAGGTAAGTGAAAAATATTGATGATGTAGACGATGGCAGAGAGAATTCTTTAAGGATGTGGGATAGGACAGATAGAATCAAGATACTTAAAATAATTTGACAATTTATGAATGTAGGGAATTAGAGAAACAGTCTAGGGTGAATTTTGATGACCTGGCTTTAATAACTGGGTATCTGATGGTTCCAAGAGGAATACAAGGGGAAGATCTTTTGATGCTAACACGGAACATTTTTTACTTATATGGTCTTGCAAATTTCTAATGTTTCCTTAGTAGGCAAATTCACTGGTAGACACAGGAGGAAAGATCTGATGATTTTTACCTTTAAAAAGTCTTTATTGATGTCCCTCTTTGAAGTTGCTAATGCTGTCCTAGTTGGCAAATTTAACTTTTTGCTCCCCTACTCTCTTTATCCAATTCAACCTTTCCTGTCAGTTGAAATATTTTATAAACCCCCATCCTCTGTCCCTTTATTTATTTATTTTTATTTATTTTTTAACTTAATATTATTAGCAGGTTTTTATTTTTTAGAGGAACAATATTAGGGATGTTAGGGATCAAATTTAGGTACCTGGTGTTTCCCACATCTCTCTCTCTATGTATATATTTATCCATATAGTATTTTGTGTATTTTTAAAATCTTTATAAACATGATTTCAGACTTACCAAAGAATTGCAAGAATAGTACAAAGAATTCCCAAATACCTTTCACCCAGATTCCTCAATATTTGCTTGATCATTTTGTCTCTACTTTTTTTTTTTTTTTTTGGCTGCACCACGTGGCATGCGAGATCTTCCCCAACCAAGGATCGAACCCGTGCCCCCTGCGGTGTCCCCTTATTTATTTTTAAATGTATTAGATAGTTCTTAAAAACTACAAACTATGTTTCTATTTCCTTGCCAATAATTGCTCTGTTTAGAAGTCTTTTTGTAAAAATAATATCCTTTTATAGCTTTCACCATACTGTTATTTCAATTGTTTTTGATTAAAGATGCTAAAGAAATGGTTTCCACTAGAATTTTCCCAGAGTTTCTTCAAGAGCATGTAATGGAAGATTCGTGTGCATATTTCTATGAAGTTTGTATGGTACTTGTAATCAATGGAGGCAGCTAAAACTGAGGTACCACAAAAATTCCAAGGTATTGGCCATAGTAGAAGCTTGTGTTGAGACAGCATGCACACAGAAAGCAAATAGAGCCTCATATGGAAAATCTCATGGACAGATGCTCTGAATTGCAGATATTGATTTGCAAATGAACTGCTTCTCAAATAGGGAACTCTAATGTAGGCAATGTGATTTAGCTGCTGCACCTGCGACTTATTTATTTAATGATTTCCCAAGGAACACTAGAGAGACTTATTGGTCTCTATTTTTTTAAATAAATATATTTATGTATTTATTTATTTTTGGCTGCATTGAGTCTTCATTGCTGTGCACGGGTTTCTCTAGTTGTGGTGAGTGAGGGCTACTCTTTGCTGTGGTGCCTGGCTTCTCATCACGGTGACTTCTTTGTTGCAGAACACGAGCTCTAGGCGCACAGGCTTCAGTCATTGTGGCACGTGGGCTCAGTATTTGTAGCACATGGGCTTAGTTGCTCCACAGTATGTGGGCTTGAACCCATGTCCCCTGCATTGGCAGGTGGATTCTTAACCACTGTGCCACCAGGGAAGTCTGAGACTTGTTGGTCTTTAAAATAAAATGTGTAGTAGCTAAATTGAAAGTGAAATAAGAATATGTGTGTCATCACTTTTGTCAGAAGAAAGTGAAGAAGACTTCTGACTATTTCTAGATTACTGAGTTGGGAAGTCTATTTTTAGAATATGTTCTACAATAATCTTTGATTGGTAACTATACATTTCCACCAGGGTCAGGAAAAAAAACCAAATGTTCAAATGATTATAGGCCAAAATTTTTACTTACTTGTAATATTTTTATTTCTAATTTGGCCTGAACTTATAGCCTATCCATTTCAAATGGACAATGAGATTTCTGTTGCTATTCATATTCGTGTAATAAATATAAGTATTCCTGAAAATAAATAATATCAATCTGACTTTGATTACTGACTTTGTTTTCTCTTTGCACATTATCAAACAATATATCTATGAATAAGTATTTATTATGTTAAGTTTATCATGTTGTGAAATAATTATATCCTACAAGATAAGGTACAGTTCCTTAAGATTTAATGTAAAACTGTCTTTTCACAATGCCATTTTGGTATTTCAGTTACTAAGTTTTCTACTTGTACAAGCCAGTGTGGGCTCGCATGCCAACTATGACTAGATTTTAATATTTTACTACTTGGTAGAACAGAAGTATCCTCTCTAGGAATAATTCTATCTCAATTTTGGTTGATAATAAAAATCATCCTCATATCTATAAAGACATTTAGAACACATAATTTTAAATTCTGAGACTATGTAATAGATCAATGTTTATTGACTTTGTAAAGAAATAGAATGTGGGAAAGCAATCAAAGGATTCAAATAATATTTGATTTGGTGAACTTAGTTACAATGTGCTATTGGTATTTAGTGAGGAACTGGTATCCAATAGAAAATTATTTTTAAACCAAAACACAATTTAATTAGCCATTTTTTGCTTTTATGCTATTTTACAAAGGGCATTTCTGTTTTACCACAATCAATTTTGCCAACCTGCTAATGCCTTTGACCCTGATCTGAGAACCATTTACTTGAACTTGGCCTCCCAAATAAGATAAATACTCTCATGGATGTGGTTGGCAGAGGGCAGAAGGACAGCCAGCTCCGGCTTACCCAACTGATACTAAGTGCAATATTATAGTGTAGAAGAGGAAACATGCCTACTCAAAGGTGAAAAAATGTCCTGTGCTTTACTTCTCAAAGCATCCAGAATTATTGAGTTGGCCACTGATATACAGAAAAATATTCTAAACTGGAAAGTAATTTGTTTGAAAGGCTTTTCTGCCATGGTGAAAAACCATGAAAATAACTTCTATGTATTATAATATATAAGGTGAAAGTTGATATCCTATATCTCTTAAGTAATATTTTCCTTACATGAGAGAAGTCTCTGGAGTCTTGATAATTAAAACTATCCTATAATACTGGCAAAGTGGAAGTCAGTTGAGATTTCCCACCACATAAGTATTGGCTAAGTTTTATTGCCTGAAAAAAAATGTGTCTTTTCATTAATGAGCTTTTCTATATTACTGTATGCCAGTTGTAACATCTATTTTTGCTTTACACAAGTTTTGATTTTTCCTCATTTAATTAAATTTAGATTTTTATTGGTTGGAGTTGGTTTCTTGGAAATTTTTGCCTTCAAAATAATTCCAGCAAATAACCTCCAAGTGGTCTTGTTTTTACATTGAAAAAAAGTATGATTTAGATGGAGAGGAAAGATGAGAAGTGAATACTGCTGACAAATGAATATCCCTTTCATCATACTGTTCCCATAATTAAGAATCTAATGTCTCTCAAAGCTTATCTCAAAAAGTACTAAGTCACTTATTTGGCACTGGAGTTCTTTCATCAATAGCACTTTATGACCCTAATTTTATTTTTTGTCTAGGAGTAATCTATGTCCTACCAATACTTATCCAATTTTATTTGCTTTCCCCTTCTGAATCTTTTCACATGATTTTCCAGCTGTCTAAAAAGCCTTTTCTTCTGCTTTCTGCCCATTCAGATCTCACATATTCTTCAAGGCCTTGCTGAAATAAACGTTTTGGATGAATCTTTCATAGATAAACTCTGGCCAGGAAGGCTCTTTGTGCGCCTCTGTTACTTTAAATGCCTTTAATCATACATAAGTGATTATGTATTTACATAGCTATCTATCTATCTATCTATATCTATGTATGTGTCTATCGATCATCTACTAATCATTTATCTATCTATATATATATCTAGCTTGGAGATAAATACTTAGGTTTTGGAGTCTATCTGCCAGGATTAGAATCTTAAACTTTTGTCTCTTGTGATGTACAAGACTAGGTCACAATACCAATTAGTAATAAATTTATACACAAATTCAAGCTGAGGACATGGGTTATTTCATTTCTTAGATTGCCTCCAAACTTTAAATTCAATATTTTTCTTGGGGAATTCCTCACAGAAATGAGGTTTGAGCTAGCTGAGCACAATTTCTGTTTGATATCTACCTGAAGAAAATAGAGAGTAATCTAAGTAAAGGAATAGCATGAGAAAAATTCTGAGACAAGAAAGAACGAGGTATGTTTGCACAAACAATAGCAGATTGAATATAACTTACACAATTGAAAGCCATTTAGCCTGTTGGTCCCTTATAGCCCCTTTATTTCATATGTGCACTCTTTGTTTATATGTTTTGGTTTTATGAAATAATCAAAATACAGCAGAGATAATATGCATGGCATAATACATAGCACCAAAACTATTTTGAGAAATGTGACAAAGCAGATTTTTTTGGCTCAAGGAGTCTGAATGTGTACATGAATCTTCTGGTTCAGTGTATTAAATTTCTTCTGTATTTAGCATTTTTTTACATATTTTACTCTTTTGTGCTTAATAGATTACTTAATTGTATACATAACGTATTTTAAGCCTACCCTAAGAGTTATGTGTTTAACAGGAGCAAAAAGAACCTTAGTCTTTCTTTTATCATAAATACTGAAGAGAGATCATAAGGTATACAACCTACCATCAAGGTTCCAGAAAGTTTCACTTTATGCAGATGATGAGGCATCTATCAAAACATGTGACTGATGTGAGGAATTCTGCTAACTAACTTTATACATCTTAACTGTTCTTTTGTTTCAGGTTAATATCTTCCTTCTAACTTTATGGAGTCAAGAACTGATTTGAGAGGCATGGCATAGTGTTGATATAAGATAATCCTCATTATTTATCATTCTTCAATTCAACAAATCTTTATTGAGTACCCACTCTGTGAGATAGGCATTGAACTAAACCCTTGTGATATATCAGTGAACCAAACAGATAAGTAAATCTGCCCTGTGGAGCTAACATTTTTGTGGTTATACGTGATGAAGGAGACTATACTATAATGGTTACTTGAGCTCAGAAGTTGGACATAACTGGGCTCAAATTTCAGCTCTAACTTCATTTAGCCTGGGTCAGTTACTTTTCCTCTAGTTTCCCCAAGTGTAAGCTAGGGATAATTATGATACCTTCATATTAGATTTATTGTGGGAATTAAATGAGATAATGTTTTTGAAGAGGATAATACTAAAAATACTCTCAAAATTATTAAGTGCAGTTTACGTTCTTAAAATATTAAGGTATTATTGATATCATCTCTTTCAAAAATAGCATTTTATTAAAAGAGAATGGCTAGGGAAGCTTCACTGAGTGTACCAACTACACAAGTCCATTTGACATTATTAATACTTTTACAAAAGATAATCCTTTTCTCTTATGAATCTACAAAATTGCAAAAGCAGCTCCCGCTGATTATTGCCATGGTTCTAAAATGCAGTTTTAACTCTCCAGAGACTTAACTGCTCTGTGGTTATAAAAGAGTCAAGAGTTACACGAATTTTTCACAAAATAGGGTATTATGTAGCAAATGACTATTTAAATATACCAAATGATACTTTACTGGTCTGAGAAAACTTTCCAAATTACCTAATATGTACCTAGAGGAAAAAGTTATTTGATTAAAAACTGACTCTGTCATTCACTCTGCTTACATTTTATTTCTATTTTCATATCAGGTGGTTCTTAATCAAAGGATAACATTTATCTAAACAACTATTTATCTGAATTTATGGAAGTAAATGAACGTGGTTCATTTATTCATTCTTTTACTCATACATTGCTCATTCAATCATCATATTTTTTAATGTTACTATATTAAAATCTACAAGAGAAGGAAAAGATTGAAGAGAAGTTGACTTGGGGAGATGTAATGAATTGAACACCTAGAGAATAAGGCTGTGATATTGGTGCAGTGTAACAAGAGTGAATGACTTGTGGTGGCCAGGGACGTCTTCTTGGAGTCAAAGTTTGAAAGAAATGAACCCTATGCATTGGCTAAGAAGTAGTCGGGTATTAAAGGGAGGGCACATAATCAATCTTTTAGGGATATTTCGTAGTAAGGCTATTTTATGTTCTTTTTGAACAAAACACTATTTTGTTAGGTAATGGCATTTAAAATGCAAATAGCCAAAACAGAGCTTGTTCTTTAAACACTCTACGCAAAGTTCTGAAACTACCGGGAAATTTTCTTTATACATTGAAATTTGCAGTAGTTAAACTTTTCTTTCCCTTGACTTTTTTTTTTTTTTTTTTTTTTTTTTACCCTTACCAATAGGAAAATATGTCAGGACTAAAACACATTCACATACACACCGAAAACCACTTTAGCGGGATGCACAATTTTCCCCCAACCCATGTGGCTTTGAAAATGAGCCTGCGAGGGAAGAAACTGGTCTGTAAAAAAAGTGTCTCTGATTCTTGGGTGGCTTATGGTTAATGTTATTGTTTTTTAAAACCGCTCTTGGCTTCTGTGGTACATTGACCTGTGTATGGAATCTCAAAGTAAATGTTTTCCACTCTGTGGGACACTGGGTCAAGGAGGAAAGGTTTTGCTCCCTTTCCAGTAAATTTTTTTCCCCTCTGTATTCAAATGATGATTTAAAGCCCTTCTCTTTATTTGAGGCAAACCTTCTTTCTTAGGACAAGCATTGCATCATTTAGGAAGCCAGCTTTCGAGGTCTGAAGTTCATTGTAAAGCACGGTGAGCACCGTGAAGCGATCCTCCATTTGGTCTAATTTTAAGAGTGTAGAGGGTTTGCCTTCCACTCAAGGAACTGCTGTTCCCAGCATTTGCCCTCAACATTTTGGTTAGGTCAGTTTTCTCCAGAATGCCTATACTAATACCCTCTCTCATTTAAGCCATTATCAGCTTGAACACAGATTAGTTTATTAGACTCTTTAGAAAGGCTGTGAGGGGATTGACAGTGGATTAACACATTTTTATAGGGAAGAGAGAAAGGGCAAATCAGGAGTTTGGTGCATTATACAGGTGAATGATGGAAGATAGTGAGATACTATTTATTGGAGACAGCTGAAAAGATACCTTATGAAGGGGCAAAGACTGAAAGTGAGAAAAAAAGGATGGTAAGAGGTGAGGACCCCCCAAAACAAACTGCCCATTTAACAAATTTGTCTCAGGTTTTCTCTCATTAGAGTGAGATCTTGTCTGGGGTTTCTGTAGCTAGAGTGAGGCCATTTCTGAGTATCAAGACATTTGGACTATGAGAAAGCAACTTCAGGGATTATGAGAGCTCAGATATAGTCTTAGGGCTACATCATGCAAAGTTGGAGTAACCTAAATGATTCAAGACCATAATATTTCCATAAACAGAAATCTGGAACACCCTTCAGAATTTTAGAAGGGCTGGATCTTCTTTGAAGAGTGAGCCTTTCAGATACAGCCTGGCTTATAATCCTCGTAGTAAATATCAGGACTTTGTCACCTTGTTCTTCCTGATGGAGTATGGTAAAACCGTGTGATGCTCCTAAACTTCTAGTTTCCTATGTCCTTTGCCTTGTATTTGCCAGCACTTCAAAATACCACCCCATCCTTCCCCAACTCATAGAAGTGTGACTGCACCCCAGATCAGAAAGACAGATTTGAGCTGTGCCTCCTGTCTCCTTGCCAGTTGACCTAAAAATAAAGCTTTCTCTTTTCTCAGAAACTGGAGCCATTGTACCAGCTTCTGTGTGTATCAGGCAGCAAGCCCTTTGCTCAATAACAGCAGTCTCACTAGTTATTTCACTCTTACGTATTGAAATTGTAGTACAGTTCCTGACACATACAGTAGCTAATCAATAAATATTTGATATGTAAATGGCCAAGGGCAAGTCCTGTTCCCAATATTTCTGGAAAAGACTACATCACTGCTTACTCAGAGCTACTCCTAAAAACGTGCCTACAATCTACATGACTATCCTGTCATATGTTAAATTTGCATCTGAATTAATTGGGTTTAGACATCTCAGGAGATATTACACTTCTAAGTTATTTCCCTCTAAATAAACGGCTAAACAAGATTTTTGCTCTGAACCTAAGGAATTGTCATTGCCAGAATCTTAGGTTTTGAAATATACTAGTCAGCTAATCCAAAGCCATGAATACACTAATTTTATAGTTTCCCCAAGCAAATCATGCATGCCATAAACCTTTTGAGATTTTATTAAAAAGATTGCTTTCCCAGCCATGCACATCTTTCTGTTTTCCCAGCTCCTCATGTCTCTTAACTATCTAGGAGAACTAATTGCAAAAAGTTCACAGATGTACTTACATTGAAACAACAGGATAAGCTATTCTTTTGAAGTAAAACTGAATATCTAACTATAGTTATTAGCTCCAAAGACCCGATGGCATTCAATAGCATATATATCTCATCACTATATTGTGTAAAAGGCTTGACTCCAATCCAGGAGTTTAAACTTTGCTCACTGTACATTTACTTTTCAGTAATGTTAATTAGCTAATTTGTGAGACACAAATAAGCTATAATTAGCATGGTGCTTTGATATTTTATTTCTAACAACAGGAAGATGATTACCTTCAAAAATAATAAAAGATTTAAATCTAAGTAAGGATCTAAATTACAGTCATTGAGTTGTGAAGAAAAGTGAATTCAGTTAATCCCCATTTGCATGTGTCAATTAGTTAAGTATTAATCAATTTCCTATATAAATGGAAATGAGGATACCAGCATTCTTTGGTAAGATAATGTTTCTCATTAACAAAAACACAACCTCCTGACATTCCATGAGAAAAAAAATAATCTTCCCTTTCCATTTTTCTTTTTCAAAATATCTATTGATTTATTTTTCTATGGTTATGGAATCTGTGCATCCTAACACATTTATAGAATTTTTTTCAGAATTTCTCTTAGAACCTAATAATAAAAAATACTGATTGAACAGAACTTAAGTTATAAATTATTTTTCTTTATTAAAAAATTTCAAATCTCAAACTTAATTTGATGTTTTAAGATGTAGGAATGCAAAATAAGAAGCTGAAAAATTTTGGATGAGCTATGTTTTAAGAATTTATTCTTCTCTCTCTCTCTCTCTCTCTCTCTCCCTTAGATATGTAGTATGCACAAGCATACATGTTTAAAATCCTTACATTTAAAATAGATATTGGAGTTTAAAAAATCAGTTAAGTGGGCCTGATTTTTAAAAAGGTATATGACACTTGAAAAGTCAAAGAGACATAGATTTCAATATGACTATTAAATAAATAAACCATTTAAAAATGTTTTTACAAAACTTTTAGCTTTGGAGCTCAGTTTTGCACAATTCAGGCTGGCATAGACATGAAATTCACAGAAGCTAGAATATGTCAACGTTCTCTGCCTTTTAGAGTTACACCTTTGGGGTATATTTGCTCCATGGCAACCTGGCACTGTATCATCATACTGACATACCCCTAAATTCAATTAAAAAATTATTACTGCAAGAAGTGAGAAATTAAAATAAAACCAGAATGGGTCTTCAAAATGTGGTTAACGTGGGAAGTATTCATAGTGGTTTGTTTTTCTAATCTTATTACAAATTTTAGTTTTAGGTGCTTCTAAGTATCAGCTAGCCTGTAGATTTGCAAATTATACTTTCTTGATTAACCATCACATTTTTTTCTCTACCATTTATGAAAGGCAATATTAATCAGTGTGATTATTTAGAAAAATATTGACCAAATGACACACTTATAAAGATAATGATGTGGACTACATGAATATCTGATTGTCCTAAACTGTTTTCCCTTTTTCTATTTAATAAAAAAATGAACAAAAATTACCCACATATGGGAACATATGTATATGTATAACTGATTTAATTTGTAAAATAAAATTAAAAAAAAAATTACCCACAATGCTGACTTAAAACTAATTAAAGTAGTAAGAGAATAGCCTCTTTTGCCCAGTCTTGTTCTTAAAATTCCAATACCCCGAGATAACTACAGTAAACATTTTAGTGTTTATCTTTAAAGTTGTTTCTTAATTTAAAAAAAAATCCACACACTGCTTTTTGTTTTTGTTGTATTTTACATCTTTTTGTTTTAGGTATCACATGAATAATTATTGTAAATATAGATGATTTGCCTACTTTTGTCTTTTAACATCCATACTATTTATATAGTTCTTTGATCCCCTACTTTTACCATATGTTTGCTTTTACCAGTGAGGTGTTTTCTGTCACAATTTTTGTATTTCTAGTTATGGCCTTTTCTTTTCTGTTTAAAGAAATCCCTTTAACATCTCTTGTAAGGTCAGTTTTTGATTGTCTGGGAAATTCTTTATCTTTCCTTCAATTCTGAATACTAACCTTGCCAGATAGAATATTCATGATTGCAAATTTCCTCCTTTCTGTCCTTTGAATATGTCATGCCACTCTCTTCCATCCTATAAAATTTCTACTGAAAAGTCAGCTGATAGTCTTATGGGGGCTCCCCTATATGTAACTAGTTGTTTTCCTCTTGCTGCTTTTAAGATTCTCTTTTTATCTTTAATTTTTGACATTTTAATTATAATGTGTCATGGTATGGGTTTCTTTGGGCTCATCTTGTTTGGGACTTTCTGTGCTTCCTGAATTTGGATGTCTGTTTTCTTTCCTAGGTAGGGAAGTTTTCATCTATTATTTCTTCAAACAGGTTTTCTGTCCCTTTCTCTCTTCTTTATCTGAGACTCCTATAATGTGAATGTTAATATGCTTGATATTCTCTCAGAGGTCCCTTAAAATATTTTCATTTTTTTTTTCCGTTCTGATTGGGTGATTTCCACTACCCTGTCTTCTAGGTTGGTGATTCATTCTTCTGAATTTTCTAACCTGCTGTTAGTTCCCTCTAGTGTATTTTCCATTTTTGTTACTGTATTCTTCAGTTCTGATTGGTTCTTTTTAATATTTTATATCTCTTTGTTGAAGTTCTCACCTCCATTCTTCTGAGTTTGGTTAACCTATTTATGATCATCACATTGAACTCTTTGTCTGGTAGTTACTTATCTCCAATTTTTTGAGTCCTTTTCTTTTTTTTAAAAAATGTTTTATCTTCCTTCATTTGGAACATATTCCTTTGTCTCCTTATTTTGTCTAACTCTCTGTGTTTGTTTCTATGTATTAGGCTGATTAGCTGTATCTCCTTGTCTTGAAGGAGTGGCTCTATGTAGAAGTGACCTGTGGGACCCAGACCATGATTCCTTTGGTTGCCAGAGCCAGGTGCTCCAGGAGTTCCTTGTGTTGGCTGTGTGTACCCTCTTGTTGTGGCTGCACTGTGACTGATGTGGGCATGCTAGTGTGTGTGGCTGGCCTCTGCTGTGTTTGGCTGTGGTTGGCTGTAAGGCCTGGCTGTGAATGTTGCAGGTGCTCTGGTGTGTGGCATTAACTTTGAGACAGAAGCTTCTTTAGGGGGATGACAATCCAAGCTAAGGACACCTGCCAAATGTGGAGTGTTAGTACATCACTATGGAAGAGAATTGTCTGGGCTGGGTCTGTTTTTGAACCTTGGGTGGGGCAAGCAGTGCCATTAAGGTAGATGGGGAGAGTCAGAATGGCAGCTTCCAGTGCCAGGACAACTCAGTAGAAGGTGAGCAAAAAAAACCCTGGCACCTGCCAGCCCCCCCTATACTCACAGTTCCAAGAGATTCCTGCCCCTTGGGTTCATACACTAAAATTAATCAATGAATCTCTTTCATGTATGACCCAGGTAATTTTCAAACTGCTGCCTCTGTGCTGGAGCCCTCCAGCTCTCTTAGATTTAAGCCCTACTGTTTTCCAAGGTTAAACATTCTAGAGGATTGTCTTCCTGGTGCAGGTCCTCTGGGCTGGGAGCCCAAGGCATTCTTTGGATCCCTCATTTTTCAGGAAGGACCTCCATGACTTCTTCCTGCCTGTAGGTTGCCATGCTAGGGGTGTAGGCACTGTCCAGATTGCACCTCTGGTCCTCCTGCCCATCTCCATGAGGCTTTTTCTTTTTATCCTTAGTTGAGGAAAATCTTTTCTGCTAGTTTTCACGTCCCTCTCAGAGATGTTTCTTTATATGTAATTGTAGTTTTGATGTAACTGTGGAAGGAGACAAGCCCAGGGTCTTCCTACTCACCATCTTGTCCCCCTCTTCCTGAGTCATATTTTTTCAATCATGTCACACACACAAAATTAATTCTTGTTTTTATAATTAAATATGAAAGGTAAACCAATAAAGCTTTTAGGAAAAAAATAACATCTCTTGAACTTGAGGTAGTCAAACAAGATATAAAAAATACTAAACATAAAATAAATGGGGATAAATTGGACTACATTAAAATTTAGCACCACTGTTTATCAAAATACCCAAATTAGAGGTTAAAAAGGCACGCCTTGGGCAACAAAATGAGAGAAAAGTTTTGCTATGTTTGTGTGTGTGTGTGTGTGTTTGTGTGTGTGTATGTGTGTGTAGAAAAATGTGCTTCAGAAAGGAGACAATCCAAATGGCCAGTAAACATAATAAAAGATACTTTATTTCAGGGATTGGTGTATTTCTGCTGTAAAGGGCCAGATAATAAATATTGTGGGCTATGGTAAACTGAAAAATGCCCTCCAGCCCCCAGAAGATATACATGTAAAATTTCTGGAACCTATGAATACTACCTTATATGGAAAAAGGGTCTTTTCAGATGTAATTAAAGTAAGGATCTTAAGATGAGATCACTCTGGATTATTCAGGTGGACCTAAATACAGTAAGTATCCTTATGAGACACACAGAAAAGAACAGACACACAGAGCAGAAGTCAATGTAAAGTTAAGACAGAGATTGGAGTGTTGTAGGCACAAACCAAGGAAGACAAGGATTGCTCACAGCTACCAAAACCTGGAAGGGGCAAGGAAAAATCCCCCACTTAGAACCTCCAGAGGAATTGCTACTCTGTCAACACTTTGATTTCAGACTTCTGCTTTCCAGAACTGTGAGAGAATAAATTTTCTTGTTCTAAGCCAACCAGTTTGTGATAGTTTGTCATGGCAGCCGAAGGAAACTAATGCATGAGCCATATGATCGCTGTCATAACTATTCATCTCTGTGGTTGTAGCATGAAATCAGCCACAGATAATATTAAACTAATGTAAATGCCTATGTTCCAGTAAAATTTTATTTACAAAAGTTTGGAGAGAATGAGGAGCAAGGGAATTCTCATACACTACTGGTGGGAGTATGGATTGGAAGAAAATTTTTGAAAATTGTTTGCCACTCTCTATAAACCAAAAATTCTGCTCCTAGATTTAAATAGAAATGTACACATATGTGCACCAAAACATACAAAAATGCTCATAGTAGCACTATATGTAATAGTTCTAAACTGGAACAAAAGTCCATCGACAGTAGACTCAATCAAGTAAATAAACTGTGTAATGTGTATAGACATACAGTCACACATACACACACATTATTAATTGATACATTATTAATTTATATAATTAATAATTACATTATTAATGTAATACTGTATGACAATGAAAATGAGTAAATACTGCTGCCTCTGATGCCATGGATCATTTTTGTAAAAAATACTGAGAGAAAACAGTCACAAAATACAAAAAATTGTACATAGTGCATAATTACATTTTTGTAATGTTCAAAAACAAAAATGGTGGAGATAGGCGTCCTAGGAGAGATTACCTTTGGAAAGCAATGACCAGGAAGGGGGACATGAGGGATGTCTGGAGTTTTATTCCTTGCTCTATCTGGTGGTTACTTAGTTGTGCTTTGTAAAACTTGTTAAACTGTATAATTTGTAGTCCTTTCTGTATCTATGTTATACTTCAACCAAATATTTTTATACTTTTGGAGTCTGTATAGTATGAATTTCAATGGAAGTCAGATCAATAGTACTGTATCATGGGTCAAATAAAAATCTTCAGTAAAATTTAAATAGTGACACTTTCTGAATAGCATTTCTTTAAGAACCTGTAGAACTTTTATTGATAGTATTTTTGAAAATTAATATTTAAAAAACAATTATTCTGACCAGAACTAACTTAAACGTCTAAGTTAATATTGTGCCTCTAAAAATAATTTTTTGAACATTTCCAGTAGTTGTTTTTCCTCAAACATGATTAATGATGAAAAATGGAAAATTCCTGAACAATTTTCTTTCTAAATTCACAGGGAGGTTTTAATTATGAAAAAATTATACGTTAAAAATGGAAAATACTAGGCAAAATTAATAATGTAATAGCTCTTTGGGAATAGCAAAGGTTAGAAAGGAAATATGGGTTGTTGGCAATGGTCATTTATTCTTCTAAGTGCCATAGTTGAACAGTGGCTGAGATTGTAATATGATATTAACTTGTACTGCTTTCTTTATTTCATATACACACAGTCAATTCCCTGCTCTAGTTATTGAGTTGAAACTTTCCTGAGGTATTAATATTTAGAATTTCTAAAGTCTTTCACTGACATCAGCCACTTTATTTAATTCCTTCATCTCAGAAATGGGAATTCTACCACCTTCCTGACATCACAGTGACATAATGATTAATTGGCTAATGTTTGTAAAGTGCTTTGAGGATGTAAAGTGCTAAATAAGTGTTAAACACTGTTAAGTATCACAATCAATCAACATAATGTTTTATTGAACAGAATCTCATGTGTTACTTCAAATGCTATATACTAATTTAGTTAATGTGAGAGTTCTTATGAAATTAGGACTATATCACAAAATTGGCAGAAATTTTATGAATTATAAAGTTGCAGTAGGGATCAGAGAGTTATACTGACTTATTTATTTAGTGTTTTAGTTTATATCCATGATTTTCATTTTTAATCAAAAAGAAGTAAAATTTCTCATCTCAAATTTCCATTTAAAATTTTTGTATTAAAATACTTATAAAATAATCTAAGCTGGAGTCTCCTTATCCATCTTCAATTCTGAATATATATCCTTGTATCTTCATAAAATCTAACGAATGGCTTTGCATAATAAATGGCAAGAATTTTGTAATGTGGGTTTTAGGTAATATAAGGCAGCTTTTCTATCTAATGGAGGTAGTCTAAGAGTGACTGAAAAAGGCTTGACATAGTCCAGATATATTGACTCTTAAGACCAGATGTACAGAATAATAAAAGTAAGAAACATAAATTCTTTTTCATTTCTTTAAATTCCAGAGGACATTCATGTCTTTTTTGTGTAGGAATGAAGAGTTAAATCAAGTTTATCTATCCATATTTAATACAGAAATGAGCAAATAACATGAAAATAATTCCATATTATTAAAAATAGTTAATAAACTATTCTCAAAAAAAATACCTGAAAAAGACTATGTAAGTGCATGAAAATATATTTCACTCTCTGTTGCAGCATATAATTTCCCTCTTTTGGGGGAAGGTTTAATGTGTATAACAAACAAAATGAAAGAGAAAACACGGAGGTTATGTACTCTAGGCAGCTTTCCCTTGCTTTTGTGGACCTAAGGAAATTCCTTCTCTGTGTCAACGTCAGTACTTGTGTGAGACTAATCTAAGTACAATAAAGGATTTAATTAGATAACTGACTTTGAAAAAACAAACCACACTTTAAAAAACATACAGATCCCCAAATCTTCACTCATTCTGGGAAATTATTCTGAGGTCCTAAAGATCATTTAGTGTAATCTTATGGGTGAGAACACTCAACTTAAACATATTCCCTGGATTTGCCTGTGGCACAGGACTGCTCAGTCAAGGGCCTTCACCCTGGCCACCTTGACACTGTCTTTGTGGGTGAGGGACCAGGCACAGGTTTTAGAATTAGGCAGACTAGGCCTGGAGTAAACGTCTGGCTTTACTACTTTCTGTGTCCGACTTTGAGAACATCACTTCTCTGAATATCAGTTTCAGTACCTTATAAAATAGAGAAGGATGTTGTTTTTCAGGGTTGCTGTCAAGATTACAGATAATGCACAATAAGTACCCAGTGAGGAGCCTGATGTGTAGTCAGGAGCTCAGTAATTGAAGGCCAGATAATACAACTAGTCTACAGTCCCTTTACACATATTATCTCCTTTAGGAACTCTCAATGATTATAATAATTATACTAAAATAGTATCTTACATAATATAGTATCTTATACTCAACTCTCTACATTCATTTACTTAATTTCTAAACAGCTATCAGGTTGTGTTTTATTTCTATTTTACAAATGAGGAAGTTGAGACGTAGAGAGAGTAATGGATATGTATAACACAATCAAGACTCATGGAAATTAAGTAACCCACCCAAGGAAGGCCACACAGCTTGTGCCCAGGGAGCTGGACCTCTGTCAAGTCGGCCTATCTTCCCTTCTGAATCTTATACTATAGCTGCTTACCTAGATAACTCATTAATTTTACCCTGTTGCATTGATTCTAAATATAAGCAGGAGGAATCCCCCTAAGAGAGAGAGTATGAAAAAATGAGGGCAGAAAAAAGAGTTAAGAGTAGAAATATTCAAAATGTGGTATGTAAGGTTCTTGAATAACTGATGCCATTGTTTTACTTTAATTACAGGATTAAAAAAGAAACCCCACTATTTTGTCACTCTGTCGTAAAGTTAATTTCATAAGAATTTAAACTTTTTTCTTAGTCCTAGTGTATTGTTGGATGAGGTCAGTCTACATAATATCCTCTCTTTGCCACCAATTTTACTGACTAAAATAAACTCAATGTAGTATCTGTTACTGACACAGCACTCATTTGTCACTGGTGAATGCACCTTATGTCCTCCACCGTGGCAGTGACTTTATCCACGTTTCCTTGGGGAACCAGAGTATATCACTTACAGTGCTTGGTGAGCTCATAAAGCTATTTATAATGTGTAACACAACCATTAATAGTTTAAATATTTATAACCATCTTTAATAGCTATATATCACTGGTACAACAACAAAAAAATACATATGGAAAGAAAATGGTTTCTTTCTCAAAGGTAAAATTGATATCTTTGCCTTTAAATGCACTTGGGAGAAAGACTAGATTAGCATGTGCACAGAACTGGAAATGGTCCCTCAGGAGAAATGAGTCCTAGGATTTCTGTAGCATTTGCTAAAGCATCATTACTTACCTGAACACTGCATTTGCTTTTTTCTTTGTTTGTTGTATTTTCTTACCTTCCTCTGTTCAGTTAGTTTAGGTTGGCTCAACTTATCTAATAGACATTTTACAGATAACCCATACAAAACTGAACACCTGACCCACACTGTCTCAGCTCTACTTGAAATTCCCAGATCCATGTGAAATCATCCCCTCCTAGTCAATGGCATGTTCCATTCCTCTGTTTCTTGGACCTCAGACTTTCAAGTCATCCTTCACTCTTGTCTTTCTCCCTTCTCTCTTCTCTCTGAATCCTCTAATTAGAAACATGTTCATCAACATAAACTATAGTTTCAGAAGGTTCACGCTGCCCCAAAGCCTAGAAATTTAAAGAATTTAGATTAAGAACACCTAGCCAGTGTCCCTTCCCAGTTTATAATCACATTATGCTTTCAAATGAAAGTTTTTATTGTAAAATGATACAAAATGAAATATGAGTGATTTCCCAAAGAAATAAATGATACTTTAATAATTGGTTCTTTTAATCAATAGAAAATAATATCTTAATTGGGACTTCCCATTTTCATTCCAAGTATTGGTAAGAAAGTCTTATGTGGGAAATCTGTCATGAAGAGGCTTAAGGATCAAATAAAGGACCTCAGGTCTGCCTGACTAGATTCTAGAGAACTTAGATATTCACAGTATGACCAAAGAACGGGGTTTATATGGCTCAACTGACTTTAAACATTAATTAGAAATTTCAACATGAGATAGACTGCCACCTACCATGCGTGCAAGCAAGAGAGTTGGATTTCTTTTGAAAACTCACTGGAAGCCTTATTCTTTTGAAGGTTAATCAATAGCAATCAAGTAAATTTTGATTCTACAATTAGAAATTGCAATGTTATCATACAAACTTAGTTGAGTGTGAAAAACCCCTGCCTGAAATTCTAGGAATTTCTTGACCTTAAAATTATGACAAAGTCTATCTATTGCCCTAGAATTTTGCTTATCATTTTAAGTTTCAAACAATAAAAAAGGGGATTTTTTTATTGGTTATATCTTTTTTCTATTCTTTTCATAATATTCTTATTTCTGACAAAATTATGTTTTTATTTTAAACCTTAAATCTTTACTCATTTATAAGTGAGAAATGCAACTTTTAAATTAATGTTCCCAAACTTAAAGCAATAATTGAAACATCTCAATTGAAATATTGGCAGACTATTAATCCCCTGAGATGGCAGGGGAAAAATTAACTTGCTATGAACAGAACAAATGAAAATTTAGACTCTTTAGGCATACTTGTGTGTTCTTATAGCAAGGTTGAGAAGTTCTAAAGAAATTTTAGTAATAATTAGCACTTTGGACTATAACATACTTAGAATTCTAATTTTTAGAAGAGTTTATGGCTAAGAGATGAATAGCTTTTTAAAAAGTCCTAGTGAGTTAGGGATTTTTAAGAAGCTAAAAAACGTGTGTCTGTAAAACCATTTTG
This sequence comes from Mesoplodon densirostris, assembly GCF_025265405.1. Taxonomy (NCBI): domain Eukaryota; kingdom Metazoa; phylum Chordata; class Mammalia; order Artiodactyla; family Ziphiidae; genus Mesoplodon; species Mesoplodon densirostris. The sequence continues at coordinate 41,485,491 of NC_082665.1, forward strand.
AAACATGAACAACAAAATCAGAATTTGAGAGTTTATAAAATTTTAAACAAAATACAATAATATCATCTTTTTGTTAAAAATGAAAGAAATGTTTTTACTTACTCAAAATAACTTTAGTATAAACGGCTATCATAGAATCATAAACTTTTGGTGATAGAAGGGACTGTAGAGTTTATTTCATTATAATAAGGTGCAATAATAAATTTTTTAGGAGTACTCAATATTGGGATAAACAAATCCAAAAATACTTTTCATCATTAAATGTACTAGGTGCTCTGAAGTGTAAAAGAAACACATGACACCATTTTATTGTTATCCTTATCTCACAACAAGCAGCATGATAAATAGATATTTTGCTATATTACTTTCTTCTCTCTCACCACTAGCAGACAGTATTAACTGAAAACTGCATATACCTGCCAAGACCTGGGAGTGGTCTCAAAATTCTTTTCAACATATTCCCTAAAATAGTTGCCTCCTATTTATGAGTTGGCTAATAGATGAAATTTATTTACCATTCTCTCCTCATAGTACAACAACCTTCAGATAGCTTATGATCTTGTCTGGGTGAGAATTATGTCTTTTTTGTTGTTGTTTTTGGAAAGGTTTGACAGTCTATCACATAACTTTTTCTCCAGGATTGTTCAATAAACTGCTATTGAATATCCCAGGTTTCTCCTTAAACTGGCCTATGTCCTTTGAACAAATCCAAGAATATGCCTTTCACGTTTGTAAGGAATAGATGATATAACGTGTCTAATAATTTTCACGAATCCTAATAAATTATCACCAACCCTAAAATTCTGAATATAAGTAAACTAGTTTAGGAAACAACACTGAATAACATTATTTAAAAATATTAAAAGACTAGGGCACATTTAGGTATAGTTTTGCTACCCAGTGTAGCAGCCTATCCATGCTTAATAAAGATATATTTTTTTCCATATTTTTACTGATGTAATATAAAAGTTTCTCTAAAAGATCAATACACAGTTAAAAAAAATCAAAGAATAAACAGCATGCATATCTTCATTGCAATATTCTTTGCTTTCCTTAACATGAAGCATAAAACTCTTTCAGTAACCAATGTTGAATTCTTAAAATAGATTACATTATCTTCAACCATATTATCTATTCCCATATGTCATAAAATGATGAAGTTTCCACCAGAATAACAGGAAATACACAAAAGGAGTCAGTAAGTGGTATTATTTCCCTAATGCCTTCTGGGAGAGATGCTAAATTTGATTCTGATGCTTTAATGTAACCTAATAAAATGGGAGAGGAAAAATATATTTTCATTGTTAAAATTATCATGTTAGAATACTCTGTGTTAAATTTTCTCTGATTTCAAACACCCTATAAACATGTGAAAAGACAGATTATGCATTTGCACTAATATTCATTCATTCATTGGACAAATAATTTGAGTGCCTTCTAGGTGATAGTTGTTCTAGGTTACAGCAATAAAAACCAAAACAAAGCCCATTTTTTCTGTGGTAGTCAGTCTCTAAAATGGTTCCCAGTGATCTCATCCTCCTGATATTCACAGTCTTGTCCCCTTCCCTGAGTGTTTGCTGGACATAATGATTGACTTCTAATGAATATAATGCAGCAAAAGTAATGGGATACCATTCTGAGATTAGGTTATAAAAAGACTATGATTTCTGTCATGCTAGGACTCTCTCCAGGAACTCTCACTCTGGGAAAAACAGTCTGCCATGTTGTGAGTTGTACTATGGAGAGGCTCAAGTGGCAAGGAGCTGACATCTCTGACCAACTGCCAGTGAGGACCTGGGGCATGCTAACAGCCATCTGTGTGAACTTGGAAGTGCACCTTCTGAGGCTTCCCAATTAGACTGAACATGAAAGTGGGTCCTTCCCCAGTTGTGCCTTGAGTTGACTATACTCTTGCCAATACTTTGATTGCAGCCTGTAAGATACCTTGAGTCAAGGGCTAATCAGCCCCCAGATTCCTAACCCACAGAAACGGTGAGATAATAAAATGTTGTTTCGAACTCCTACGTTTTGGGGGCAATTAGAAACAGCAATAGATAGCTAATACACCTGATCTCACTGTTTATACTCAAATGTATATATCTGACATAAGGAGAAAATACTTTAAGGCATGGTAGGTATAACAAGTAATGTGAACAGCATGGTGGTTCCTCAGAAAACTAAACATAGAATTATCATATGACCCAATAATTTCCTTTTGAATATATACCCCAAAGAAATGAAAACAGGGACTCAAACAAATATCTGTATACCTATCTTTGTAGCGGCATTATACACAATAGCCAGAAGGTAGAAACAACCCAAATGCCCATTGACAGATGAACGGATAAACAAAATGTGGTATATACATACAATGGACTATTATTCAGCCTTAAAAATGAACAAGATTCTGACATATGCTGCACTATAGATGAAACTTGAAGACATAGTGCTAAGTGAAATAATCATACAAACACTGTATAACCCTACTTAAATGAGATTTATAATGTAGTCAAATTTACAGAGACAGAAAGTAGAATAATGACTAGCAAGGGCTAGGGAGAGGGGGGAATGGGGAGTAACTGTTTAATAGGTATAGAGTTTCAATTTGAGAAGATGAAAAGAATTCTGGAAATAGATGACAGCGGTGATTGAACAACAATGTTAATGTACTTAATGTCACTGAACTGTACACTTAAAAATAATTAAAATGGTAATTTTATGTTATGTATGTTTTTAACCCTGTAAAAACAAAAAGCAAGAATGGGGACTTCCGTGGTGGCACAGTGGATAAGACTCTGTGCTCTCAATGCAGGGGGCCCAGGTTCAATTCCTGGTCAGGGAACTAGATCCCATATGCATGCTGCAACTAAGAGTATGCATGCCATAACTAAGGAGCCATGTGCCTCAACTAAGGAGTCCTTGAGCCACAACTAAGGAGCCTGCCTGCCACAACTAAGACGCCATGCAACCAAATAAATAAATAAATAAATATTAAAAAAAATAAATTAAAAAAAGCAAGAACAAACAAACAAACAAATAAAAAGAAATGGGAAAAGAAAGAACTAAAGTAAAGGAAAACCCTCTCCTCACGCCCACATTTACCCTAAGCTCAGACAACCAAGGATAACTGTTTGAGTCAATTTCAAAGTGGGTGTGTTACAAGGCTTGTCAAGGTATAATGTGAATACTCTTGGTGGTGGTGGTAGACATTGGCCATGTTTTTCCATCATCAAGAAGGATGAGAGTTGCTTGAATGTACAAGAAAATGATGAAATCACATTTAATAGAACAAGACAGTAAATACACAGAAAGCACAGATAACAGAGCTTCCCAGCCAATGTGGACATTGTGGGATCAGATCGAAGAAGTTAATAGGGAGCTACGGATTACATTGTCTGGGAAACGTGGCTTAGCGTTGGTCACTAATGCAGTGGGGGTGTGGAAGCTCAAAGGTTATTCAAACTTTTTAAATTCCCCTGGACTACATTCTCAGAGTGGCTTATGTGAGTGGGGTTTTCAGGGCTAGGCTGTCATGACACTTCACATAAAGTTGAAACTATTCTATCATATAATAGCCAGTAAAAACACAGAGTGGGTGGTGGGGATTTGGGGCTGGAGCGAGAGAATATTTTCAGTCAGAGCACATGTGGATATATATATTTCTGAGTAGAGTAGAGGCCTTTGCCTTTACCTGCAGGTAAGATTTAGAGGACAAAGGTAACCAGCAGAGTATCAGGCTGTCAGGAGAAGGATTGCCCCATCCTTCTCCTGCCTGGAGAACCAGGTGATGAATCTGTCTATTCAGATAGCACACTAGGCAAGCTCAGGGATGGTACATACCTCTCTAAGTCTAGTGATGAAAGTTTCTAACTCCTGGTGCCACTTTCTTCGATTCTAAGTTCTTTGGTTTCTTCAACATCCAAATAAAGCATAAAGAGGACTTAATACGATTGAAAGGTTGTATCATGACTTATTTTTCTGGGTTTTTTGAGCTGAGCATTGTCGCAGTGGTGAATTCAGAACTATGTGGTGGCTGAGTGTAGGAAGAGCCTTGGAGAAGAGGGTTCACTGACAGAGTGGGGCTCGGGGACGTTTGCAGAGTGTTACACTATTCTGAAGGGTAACAGAGAAGGAGAAAGCTAAGTGGAGGATCATAGTGAGTATCGGACTAACCGGCAAGGGAAGCATTTTGTCCTCCCTGCTAATGACCTGACTATTTTTTATCATTTGTACTTCATACTTGGGTGTTATTTATATCACCAAATACTGACATTTTGATTATTAATAAATATTTGATTTAGACCATATCAGTATAATTGTGGAGTGAGATGGGTCATAAATTTGCTATCTTCATCCATTTATTTTATTAGGTCTATATAGGACATTGCAGGTGATCACAAGGACATGCAGATGACTAAAATTAAACTATTTTGCCTTCCACAGTCTGAAAGAAAATGGAAGGAAATAAACATTTGCCTTGCAATGTGATCAGTAGGATACAGTGGTATGGAAAGGGCAGAGAAGGAGTGCTTGTGGGGTGAGAGAAACCTTCTTGGGAAAGATAAATGTTTGTTAAAGAAAAAATTCAACTGACTAAGTTTTAAAGATATTAGTATTTTTTCAGCAATTCATGAATCGGACATCATCCAATCTAGCACATAGAATGGAGGTCTGAAGAGCTGTCCATGGTGCGAGATTTTTACAGAGCAAAGTGAGCAGGGACAAGGAAGTTTCACTGGGCATTTGCTGATTGGTTAAAGCAGGGTTACTTTCCTTATATGAAGCAAGGGGAAGTGCTGGAGCCTAGTTAGGGAACTGGTACTGAGCAGGCAAATGCTGATTGATTGACTTAGGACTTATTTTTCTGGGATTGCTGAGTTCAGAAATTTAGTTAAAGTTTTTCTTGCTGACGGAGCCTGTTGTATGGTTTAGCAGGAGTGACTCCCTCTTGGTTCTGATCTGGTTATTGTAACATGTTAAACAGTCTTGAATAGGTTCTAGCTCATGGAGAAGCAGGGGACTGTGAGAGAACATGAAGAAAGCAGGCATATATTTTAATACCACTCTAGCCCTGGATATGGATGGGAGAAGAGCTTGAGATATGTCACAAGAGGCAGGTAGAAGGCAGACCCAGCTGGGCCCTGTGTGCCTGGCTGTATATTCTTGCAGACGATGGAGGCACTAGTGATAGAAGTGAGATGATCAAATTTCTATTTTTTGTAGTTGACTACGATAAAAAGGATTATTCAACTGTAGTTATAAGTGGTAGTAATTCTATGAATTATGTGGACTTTCTCCCTCCCCTTTCTCTGTCTCTATCTCCACATTTTTTAAGGTCAGCTGTGATTACTCAGATGTAGATAATTCCCACTCCACCTCACTCCCTGTCCACCCTTCCACCCATCTGGGGAGATATAGAGGTTAATGGTTGAATTAGAGGCAAAAAGGTTACATAAAATTGTTGATTTATTTGTAAAAAATTAAGACTACTGTGATTTTTTTCAATAATTCATTTTTGGAGAACTTTTTATCTGGGAGACAAAACTGATCATTAGGGTTCCTATATTTCCAAAACTGAAGGAAGTAAAAAATGCATTTTTTCTTTTTTTCTTCAATTTAAAATTCTCCCTCTTTTCTTCTATTATCTTCCCTCCTCCTCCTAAATATTTTATGCATTATTATTTTTATTTTCAATTATTTTTGAAATGTTATCAAATTAATGGAACATGGTGAAAGTTTTATATATGGAAAGGATAACCACAAGAGGAATATAAGAATAGTATTTCATAGATACTGGAAAAAAATTGTTTTGTCTCCTTAGATTACTTAAGTGTATCTTTAGACAAGCTAGTTTGGTTCCATTAGTTGCATGATATTTATTGAATTATTTCAAAAATAAGATATTTGTATTATAAAACGGAACATTGGATATAACAGTCCCCCTACCATGAAAATTCTCTACTACAAAAGTAATATACTCACCAAGGTAAAAATAGCTTGAATTTTTATAATATAAGGATTTGTTTCTGGATGAGCCTGAGAGAGATTAGTTACGAAAAATTAAATTAATTAATTAAAAATTTAAAAAATTAAATTAAAATATTAGCTAAATATTTTGAATTATTTGATAGGATTTCTGTTCTTCTTAGTTTGGAATTGATTCCCAAGAATAGTGTGGGTGGAAAATCAGTTTGAAGAGAATATTCAAAAAATCCTCCCTAAGATCCAGTGAAGAAATATATCGCAAAATCAAGTAGCAATAGCAAAGCAACAAAGAAAAACAAAAATAAACAAAACTAAAATCCTAGGCATACCTGAATTAGTTTCAGGCTAGAGACTAAATCTTTATGTTTCGAGAAAATATATTTTCCTTGATGAAAATTATGAGTTAGGTGGAACTACTGCTTTCTGTGCCTTTCTGTTTTTCATTCGTTAGACAATGGTTTTAGGTGAGTTCGATGCACTGGTCACTATACATAGGTGCCCTTATAGAGCTAACAGTTGTAGGTACTGGAGAGAAAGTCACAATATACAATGACATACTTATATGTGTGAATAAACAATAAAACCCTTGGGCTGATAAGGGTAGGGATTATATATAATTTCTGAAGTAGAGAATAGATTGAGCACCTTTTGGGATTCTATTTTCAGGTAAGATTGATTGAGTCAGATGGTAAGCCTTCCCTACCACTCCCCTTGCTTCTTTACCCAGATTTTTATAATGTGAAAGGTGGGGAGGTAAAAATCACTGAAAAAAGCCATTTTTTTTGTCATAGACTCTTCCACCCTTTGTATCCCCTATAAAATTTATCATGACTGGACCTAAAATAATTACTTAAAAAATCAAAAGCAGTGTATCTGGATTAGGGCAATAGGGTTTTCTGAAGAGCCTTCATGTATTTCAAATGCTTTTAGTGAAAAAAAAAAAGTAAGGTGATACTCTTTTGGACTGAACATTTCAGGATGTACATGTATAGTTTTCCTGTTGTATTCTGTTTTCCTGTTCCTTTTGTCCATTTAAGGAGTTATTTATCTATCATGGACATCAAACCAGGCATGAGTAGATTGGAAAGGAGACAAGTCTGTGTGGATTTTGTTTTCTGAAAACCTAAGTCTTTAAAATAATTCGGAGGGATGGTGGAGGAGTCAAAAGGAAGGATATTCATGGATATAGACAAAATGACTTGAACAGGTTTTCTTGGCGACTGGTGTTTCCCCTCTAGGTTGGAAAGACTTCTCCATGCTTAGAAGTTCAAGGAAGATGCTGGAGGAGGAAATGTGAGTCCTGAAATTAGCAATAACCACTCGCTGTATCCTGCAGCACTGCTGGTGAGACTGCAAGATCTGAGGGTAGAATGTCTCGTTGGTGTCTTAGCAGGAGGGATCATAGGCAGCTTCAACAAAGTGTCCTGTGGCCCCTGAGCCTGGCTCAAAAGCAGCAGAGCCTTGAGGGCTGGCTGGGCCATGCAGCAGGAGCAATGGGTAGCTGAGAAGAAATCTGTGATGCTCATACTGCCTCCGATGCCTTGGTACTGATCTGTTTCAAAGTCACTAGAAGAATTCAGTGTGACATGATCTTACTGTTCCAGAAGGGACATCGATTCTCAGTTTGGTGAATTTTGAAGGACAAGAAGGGCAAGCCCCACCGAGAGACATAAAGAAGTAAAGAATCAAAACATTATAGGCGAGCTTCCCTGGTGGCGCAGTGGTTGAGAGTCCGCCTGCCAATGCAGGGGACACGGGTTCGTGCCTCGGTCCGGGAAGATCCCACATGCCGTCGAGCGGCTGGGCCCGTGAGCCATGGCCGCTGAGCCTGCGCGTCCGGAGCCTGTGCTCTGCATGGGAGAGGCCACAACAGTGAGAGGCCCACGTACCGCAAAAAAACAAAACACAAAAAAACAAAAAAAACTTATAGGTGCCGCTCTGCCCCAAACTTTAACCAACATATTCATACTGAAGTTTTTACTTTGGACTCACTTTAATATAGATCTATGATTTCACTAACAGAGAAAGTAACCCACACTCTAAGTATATGACCAAATTTCTGGGTTCCTGCTGCTGGACAGTTGAGTCATAAAGCTTCTTAATAAAGAATTTTAAAAGTGGAATTCATGTATATAGTAACCATCAATAAGAAAAGGATCAGTATTAAATTACCTTTTATTTCAGTTGTAAGGTAAAAGAACCCAGGTTACACTATATGTTTTACATACCTTTCACGTCATTCTCACAGCAATCATATGATAAAAATGATTCTCAAATGTTAAGTTTCTGAGGTTAAGTAACTAGGAGGCTGCCGAGTTGGTTTGTGAATGAAGAATTTTCTCCTCTTTCTCTCTCTCTCTCCTTCTCTGCCCTTTCTTCTGCCCTTCTTTCCACTAGTGTTTCTATTTTCCTTCCACAGTCATGATTTTTTAATAAATATACATAATTTATAGATTCAGGCTAATATCTTTTGTCTCAAAACTAGAAAATTTGTACAAATATTCTAATAGTATTATTTTTTGTAAAACAAATTTAGCAAGCCTTTCTGCATTTGCCTTCAAAATCAATTTATGAACCATGCAAAAAGAGTTGTATTTCATGTCTTGTCACATCATACACGTCTAAAATTGACCCTGGCTTGGTCACTGACAATTATCATGAGGCTTGGTACTGGATAACTAGTGGATAACTTAAAAAAAATCTTATTGGATAAAAGATATGATATCTACGTTGACTTTTGGAAAAAAAAGTTATGAGCTCTTGAGACAATTTTTTAAAAAGGCTTATAGTGTGAGATCATAGCACTTTAGAACTGAAATAGATCTTTGCTCAACTTTCTTACTCAGCTCTAAGTTACTTTTAAATGGTTTAATTGTAGTTTAAAGATAACATACAGATTATCACATTAGAAACACAGTTATGCAAGAAAATATTCACCAGAAAGACTCATTTTCCATCTTTACACATTCTTAAGACATTTAATTCTAAGAAGGAGATTTAATGTCTACCACTAGAGCTAATGGAACAGTGAAGACAGATTTCTACTTAATCCCCCTGAACCAAAGAAAGCTAATTTTTAAGGCTTCATATAACAATGAAGATTAAGAATTTCATGAAATCCAGGTGGATAAACAGTGTCCATATTATGTCCTTAAAAATTTATACCTTTTCTTAAATGTGTTTTAATTTCACTTTCGAATACTCTGGATTTTAATCATTATTCATTACTATTATTTTTATGATACAGAAATATTGCATGTATTATGTTTCCCTAAAGCTGAGTTAAATATCAACTTGTACTTTTCAGTAGCTTTAAAATGGACAGTCGCTTCTAAAATTCTGAGCTATTCATAGTGAAATTTCAATTTTCTTACAATTGAGGACTTTTTACTGAATTTACATTAGAAAAAAAATCTCAATACTATACAACTGTACTTTATTAATGGGAAAGCAATAGTGTGCAATTTTATTTAGAGAAGCCAACTAAGTAATCACTTTTAAATGATTGTTATAATATTTTTATAGCTGTAGCTTTCCATGTAATATTAATAATTGCTCAAGAGATTACATATGGTCTAAGATTAACATTTTTAAAAAGGTGCTTAAAAAGGGCTTTTTTTTTTTTTTTTTTTTTGCCACACCTAAAAATGTCTGCTGTTGTGAGACTAGCAGTATCAATTTGCTGGGTAGAACACGTGTAACACAAAACTGCTTGTGTTCTTCAAAACAGTGAAAAATTTACAAAAATGTAAATATACTTCTCTCATAAAAATACAGATTAAGTCAAATGTTTAGATCATCAAAATCCCTACTAAAATTTGAAATGAGAGAAAATATTTTCAAATATTCTTATAATACTTACTATTGCCTGGAATTCAATATATACTTTAAAAGTTAATTTTAAAAATATTCTGTTAAATGGTTTATCTAATTTATCTAATGAAGGGAATATTCTTCAATAAGTCCTTTATATGGCCCTTAAAACAACATGTGATATTCTAGCTCTGAATACTGTTTTCACCAAAATGTGCCAAGTTTCTGAGGCAATGTTATTTTAAAAATATGTTGATTATAATGGCATTCTAGTAGACTGCAGCTTTCTGAAGTCAGAAAAGTTGTCTGATTCATCCTAGTGTCCTTAGCACATAGCAAAATTCTTAGGACTTGGCCTATTTAGTTAGTCTATTGAATGAGTGGATAAATAAGTTTTTCTTAGCATATCTATGGTTTTTTAAATATATTGTATTTTTATTTTTCAATGGAAGCATATCTCTTGAGTTTCTTAATGTAGCTCCAATTGTGACAAATTATTTCTTGAGTACCCATGTGAAAATGAAATACAAGTTATAGTCTCTAAGAATTTTGTTTCCTAGGGGAGATACTGAATTAGTAAAGATACCTTAGTAAAGATGCATTGGGCTAGTAAAGATGCATTGGGCTAAATTATGAAGACCTTGAAACTGAGGCATGAAACTTAGGCTTAGTGAGGTAGGCAATAAAATCCATTTTAGGTCTTAATCAAGGGTTTCAGTATGATAAAATCAGGATTTAGAACAACTGAGCCTAATTACACTATAAGAAACCTTGAAAGAATGAGAAGGTTGAAGACAGGGAGATCAGCTGAGAGACTATGGCTGTGATTCAGGTGTGTTCTGTATGGTGGAAATGTGACTGGAGAGGGATGTAATGGAAGATATTTGACAGGAACTATTGATAAGAAGGGAAACAGGCCAAAGAGAAGTCGAATTAAAAGTTTCAAACTTGTCTTACTAACGAAAACACTTTGAAAAATTAAGGCAGGAGGGAGGGGGACTGTAAAATATGATGACTGATTTTAAGCTCATTAAATTTGAAATGACAGTAGGGAGTCAAAAACATCCATATATATATATATATATATATATATATATATATTAGCATAATCAGCAATGAAGGAGTAGCTGAAGTTAAGCTAAGAGAGTGTGCTGTGGGATTACATAGGGACAGAAGGACAGACTCACGTTGAATCCTATACATTGAAAATGAGATTAGGAGAAGGAGCTACCTGAGAATAAATAAGGGAAAGTCAAAGAAGAAAGAAGAGAATCTGATTAAAATAGGAGATGCAGAGGGTAGAGAGAGTTTCAAGTAAGGAGGAATAGCTGTGGTGTGCAGAAGCCTATTTCTATCCGTTCCTGAGAGCTGATTGTTAGATTTTCAGGAATTTTATGAGTCAAGTTTTCTACACATGCTTTAAAAAATTAAATTATATAAACTCTAAGTAAATAAAATATGTCAAAAACCAAGTTAATAAACACAACTCATCACTTTCTAATTATTTTAATACCTTTTGCTATTATCCATATTTTTTATTTATATATATTATATCTCTAATAGACTGGAAATACCATATAGTGGTTCCTATTCTACTGTTCATCTTTTCCTAACTAACTCAGCATGCACTGATGTCACATTAGTAGCTTGAAATCAACAGTGTGGAAGTATTTACACCATAAAAATGGCAAGTGCTAAAATTCAGGTTCATAGTTCTGTTAGGCAAAGGATTGGCAAACATCTTTTGGGCCAAATCTAGCCCATTGCTTGCTTTTGTGCATAGTCATATTATTTGCACATAGTTCAAGTTTTATTGGAACACAGACACACCCGTTTTTTAAATAAAATATCTATGGCTCCTTTTGCATTATAATGGTAAAGAGGAATAATTATAACAGAGACTGTATGGCCCTTATAGTCTAAAATATTTACTATTTGACCATTTACAGAGAAAGTTTTTCTACTCCTGGTCTACTCATAAGAAAGTGATGGAGAACATATGAATGATGCAAATTAAACTTAAAAATGTGTTATGCATACAGATGTTACATTGTGAGGACCACAAGAATTCGAGAAAATATTTCTCTAGTGTTTGAAAACTATTATCTGACTCAGCAAAAAATTTGCTCACACTGTTGACAAATGTGTGAAATTCTGACATATGTCTGTTTTGTCATTTTTATTGTACTAAAATTGTAGACAAAAATGTCAACCAATATCCACATTGGAATTACATTGATTTGTGAATTTCAAATACAGATTGACTATGGATACAAGAGTTTGGCCAAAATCATCAAAAGCATTCTGTGAGAATTAATTGGCTATATGGGATTTTCAATAAAGAATATGGTGTATTTTATTATTAGTTGCAAATTGTATGTCAGTAAAACTTACAATAAACTCATGGACATGTATACATGCCTTACTTTTCATTCAGAGAGCATGTTGTCCATCATTTACCAGCCCAGCGCAGTTTTAGAAACAATGGAGTCTTGGAAGAAGGTAAGAAAAAAGTATTACATTTAATAAGTATTAGTATATTTGCCATTCAGAAAACTACGAATCAATTAAAAAATTCTCAGAGCAATTAACTGCATGTTTTCTTTCTTTTGTCTTTTACTCATTTAGCAAACATCTAATTACTTGCTCTGTACTAAGCATCATGCTAAATGATGGATATACTTGGAAGAATTAAGAAAGACGGCTTGTTTTGTGGAGTTTATTATCTGATGTAGAAAGCAGATGATAAAGGAGTAAATACATAAACAAATATATAATTTATAAAATTATATAAACGACTTTAGAGTTAGTGAATAATAGAAATTAGCTTGAATTGACCTTCGTGAGCAGGGCATCCAAGAAGGTCTCTCTGCTGTTTCAACTGAGACAGAACCCGGGCTGGGGAGATTGTGCCTGGTGAAGGGAAAAACCTATATAAATATCCTGAGGATTTAACTTTTCAAAAAAATTTACTCAATTGCAATAATAAGGTAATCACTTTCAATTGTTCATTAATTATACAAGAAACTAAATTTTAAATAATATTACTCGGGATATAGGCAGTTACTTTCCTCTAAAAACCTCAAAGTTAATCATGTGTGGAAGTTAATTTCCCGAGTTTCCTTTTAAAGCTAGTGTGGAATTCTCAGTATGTTTACATATGACCTTCATTAAGGCAAAGAATTTCTTCATTTAGATTCTGGCTTTATTTGATGCTAATATGTTAAGTCAGGTTGTTTCTCAATACTTTATGTCAAAGGAGGATAGTTCTTTTTCTTTCTTCACTTTGTGTGGCTGAATCTCTAAACCATACTTAGGCTCAGAGAGGGAGACAGTCCCACGTTTATCCCATTTGATTTTTTCTTAGTTCATCAAACCTCAGAGCTAGTGTATTTTTAATTTTTTTTAGTTTCATGAAAATACTGGGTAACTTCAACATTACTATGGAAATCTGTCTTGTGAGAAAAGATTAATTGCATTTTCTCATCTTTTATTCTTTTTGCTTGCTACATGGTTATTTTTCAACAAAAGGCTAACTCGGGTATAATAAGTTCTTCAAGTGATAAAGATTAAAGCTAATATTTGTGACCATATTGAAGTGTTGACTGAAATATCCTCACCATCACTTCCTCCCTTTTCTGCCTGACCTCATTCCCCACATTTAAACTTCTTTGATTTGCTTTTCCGGGCTTTGAGACTTTTTATTCCATTGCAGACATCCAGAGATTAGTCATCAGATGTTATCATTGGAGGACTGGGGGAAAAAAAAGAAAAGGCAGCAAATCCTTGGCTTTTAAACTCAAAAGTTTTATTTCCTATGCAAGAAGGAAGTGTTTTGGAGGAATATTTGTTATCCAGTTCCAAACTCCCTCCCTCCCACTCCTGCCATGAGCTCCTCGGAACTGTAGAGAGGAATAGAAAAGGAGAGGAAGCAAGATAGTTAAACCTGCTTAGGGCTGGGCCCATGCTCTGCTTCTCTTCCCTACCCATGGTTATTTCAAAACAGGAGGAAGAATATTGATAAAAAAAAACCCCAAGATAAGATTGGATATCCAAAAGAGAGAGGGGTGCTAGTTCTATGATGTCAGCAGGCTCTACTCTTGAAGGTATTTCCCATATTGATAAGGATGTGAGTTCTTATGGATTTTTGTGGTTTCTAAGACAAAGTCTTGATAAAGATTTTGGGCGATTCCAGAGAAGCATGTGAAAATAGTTTAATTTTCCCAACTGCCTTCAAAGATGGTGCAAAATTGGCTGAAAAAAAGAACTAACCATAAAAGTGACTTCTCAGTTTTGGTTGTTTGATGCTACTGCAGACCATAGAGTAATGACTGATTCTCAGAGAATTGCAGTGTGGATGGATGCAGGAGCAGAGGCCAGGAGAGGTAAAGGCCATCTCAACAGATCACTGTGTAGTACAGAAGGCCAGACATGCCCTCCTGGACTCCCGCTCCTCCATATAAGTCCCCGGAAAATTACATACCAGGTTGAGGAGAAAGAAGAGGAAGGGAAATTTTGAATGAATTACACTTAAACCTGAAATGACAAAGGATAACAGGAAATGACTAAGATTCTGTTTTCTGACATTAGGCAAGATTGGGCTTGACATTTATTATTCAACATATGTTTATTGAACAATTACTATGTGCCAGCCAGTGTTCTAGATACTTGAGATACCCTGGGGGCAGAGATATATGCCCACAGTGAGCTTCATTCTTGCAGGTTGACACAGAAAAAAAAAATGATTGGAAGGGTGGGATGGTTGAGGTAGTTGCAGTATTAAATAGAATGGTCAAAGTAGGTCTCATTTTGAACATAAGATTTACACAGATATTTGATAGAGGTGAGGAGGTTAGCTAACCTGATATTCTGGGGAAGAGGGTTCAGGGAGAGGCAAAAACTTGAGCAAAAGTCCTGGAAATGGCAAAAGTGTAAGGCTTTTGGTAAAAATAATGGCAAAATAAGAGAAGAGGTTAGAGAGGTAGTGGAGAGCAGATCATTGGGACTTACAGCTCATTTTACAGAATTTGGCTTTTACTTTGAGTAAAACAGGACTCCACTTCAGTGTTGAGGAGTAAAGTGATCTGATTTGCCTTTTTAAAGCCTTGTTCTGCCTACTGTGGTAAATGCAGACCGAAGGGACAAGGGTAGTTACAAGAGCAGTTAGAAGGTTATTACTGCAATCCAGGCAAGGGATGACAGTGGCCATTGTGAAGGTGAGCACAAGTGATTCAATTATGAACATCCTTTAAAGGTGGAGCTAATAGGATTTCCTACTGTATTGGACGAAAGATATGAGAGAAAGGGAGGAGTCAAGAGAACTACAAAGTTTTCTGTGTTGAGTTACTGGAAGGATGCAGTTGAGATGGAGAAGGCTGCCTGATAGACAAGTTTGGAGTTGGAGGAAATATCAAGAGATTGATCTTAGATATATTAGGTTTGAGATGGCTATCTTACAGCCAGTTGGAATGTTGAGCATGCAGTTTGATACTTAAGTCTGGAAGATCTTGATTGGAGACATAAGTTAAGGAGTTTTAGGCATACAGATAGTATTTAAGTTCAAGAGGCTAAATTGAGGGCTAGTTCTCCATTTGTATGTTTGAGTAATCTAACAGACCTTCATCCTGCAAATAAAAACAATAAATTCTAAATAAAATATCTAAAAGAACTACTCAAAGGTACCGAGAAGCTACCCAAACAGGCAGATTATGAAGGAAAATTGAAACTTGTAAGAAGTAATTGGCATTGAGCGAGATCCGCATTTTCTACAAATTTTAGCTTTAGTGCATCTTCAGTAGTTTCTGCAAGGAATGTTTTAAACTGCAATAGAAAAGCTTAAGTTTCTCTGTCCTGAAGAATCAGTAGATAGAATTTGGGGCAACCACAGAGAGTACAAAGTAATGGGGAAACAAAGAGCCAGAGAGAGGGAGCCCTACTTTCTGTGTATAAACTCTATCAAACTCTTGCTGACACTTGAACCATACATGATCGAGAAAGATTTCAGTTAAGGCCAAGAGAAGTGAACTGATATTTAAGCTACCTCTGGTGAGACAGTTTGTAGTTTGAGTCCAATTAAATTAAGTATCTGATTAAACAAATATTCCACTCTCTGAAAGAATAAGATAGAATATTTTATATATATAAAATAGAGACTCTTCTCTACAACATACCATTTACAGTGCTCTGACTATAATCTGAAATTGCTCAACATATGAAGAATCAGGAAAATGTGATCATTCTAAAGAGAAATAACAATGGAGGCCAACTCTGAGATAAGGCAGATGTTGAAATTAACAGACAAGGATTTTAAAGTTGCTATTTTAACTGTGCCCAATAAGGTAAAGATGGTTATAATAAATAAAAATATATTTCTCATCAGAAAAACAGAATATAAAAAAAGAATCCAGTGAAAATTCTAGAACCAAAAAACACAGTATCTATATTAAAGAATTCCCTGGATGGTGTTAAAAGCAGAATGGAGATGACAAGGGGAAGAGTCAGTGAACTTGAAGGAAGATCTGTAGAAGTTATCCAATCTGAAAAAGCAAAAAATAAAGATTCAGAACTTTGAACAGGTATTTAGAATCTGTGGGCAATACCAAAATATCTAACACAACTGTAATTGGAGTCCAGAAGAGAAGAAAGAGAATAATCCAGAAAAAGTATTTGAAAAAAAAATGACTGAATATGTCTCCAATTTGATGAAAGATAGAATACTACAGATTCAAGAAGCTAAGCAAACCCAGATGAAGGTAAATATAACTCAAACTATGTCTGGTCACATCATTGTCAAACTTCTGAAAAACCAAAGGTAAAGAGAATATCTTGAAAGTAGCAAAAGAAAAATGAGTTCTTACCTATAGGAGAATGATAATTCATAAAATCACAAACTTCTAATCAGAAATTATAGACATCCAAGATGATATAACAAAGTCTTCAAAGTACTAACATAAAGTCCTGGAACTACATAAGATCCCTAAGGAAGCAGATTGAGAAAAGGAACCAAGAAATTAGGTGAAGTGTTAAGAGAGATAAAACAAAAACTGAGTGGGAGGTATCCTGGAAAATGTATCAATAAAGAGGGAATGCTCATCTGTGTCAAACACTGCTATCCTGTCAAACAAGGGCAGAAAACTAACCATTGGATTGAACAAGGATATCAGTAATAGTCTTGACAGGAAAGGTTTGGTAGAAAGGTGAGCTTCAGGTTTGATTGGAGTAGGTTTAAGAGAGATGAGATGAAAGAAATCGGAAGTTATAGGTAAAGGCAACTCTTTCACAGAATTTTGCTGTATAGAAAGGAAAGAAATTGAATGGTAGTTAATGTGAAGAGTGGGGTCAAAGAAAGTTTGTTTTGTTGTGCAAATATGCTACTTAGCATAATATAGTAAAAAGTAAAACAAATGTGATATTTTGGATAAAAATAAAGATACTTGTCCAGTGTTACCAGACCCATAGAAAATAAAAACAAAAAAATCCAGTCAGTTGAATTAGAATAAAAAATCAACACACGAATATAAGACTTGAATTCTCATATCTCCCTTATATTGGTCAAATCTCTCTACTCCCTAGATTTTACTATTTATAATTTGATCATTTGTCAATGCAAAATATTTGAAAAGTATGTCCACTAAAAATTATGTAAAATCTATGATTTTACAGAGTGCTAACTTTGATTTCTTCCCTTGTTTTCTTAATTTATTGACATTTCCCAAATTATGGACAGCATATATTTCAAAAATTTATTTCAGGTATTTTAAAACTCCAAGTGGATCAGCTCGGTGCTTTGTGACCACCTGGAGGGGTGGGATGGGGAGGGTGGGAGGGAGGGAGATGCATGAGGGAAGGGATGTGGGAACAGATGTATATGTATGACTGATTCACTTTGTTATAAAGCAGAAACTAATAAAAAAAATAAAATAATAAAAAAAAACTCCAAGTGTATTTTTCTAATAATATTGACATTATATGAGTAGTTTATCCTGGCGAGACCACAAAATCATATAAAGTAGCCGAATTATAATACTAATTATATGGGAAGCTTTAATTATTCAGACTTTTATTTCTTTTTTTCTTTTTTTTTCTTTTTTTTTCCCTAGGTTCTTCATGACATTTTTTTCCCCTTAAATTCCATATATATGTGTTAGCATACGGTATTTGTCTTTCTCTTTCCGACTTACTTCACTCTGTATGACAGACTCTAGGTCTATCCACCTCATTACAGATAGCTCAATTTCGTTTCTTTTTATGGCTGAGTAATATTCCATTGTATATATGTGCCACATCTTCTTTATCCATTCATCCTATGATGGACACTTAGGTTGTTTCCATCTCTGGGCTATTGTAAATAGAGCTTCAATGAACATTTTGGTACATGACTCTTTTTGAATTATGGTTTTCTCAGGGTATATGCCCAGTAGTGGGATTTCTGGGTCATATGGTAGATCTATTTGTAGTTTCTTAAGGAACCTCCATACTGTTCTCCATAGTGGCTGTATCAATTCACATTCCCACCAGCAGTGCAAGAGTGTTCCCTTTTTCTACACCCTCTCCAGCATTTATTGTTTCTAGATTTTTTTGATGATGGCCATTCTGACTGGTGTGAGATGATATCTCATTGTAGTTCTGATTTGCATTTCTCTAATGATTAATGATATTGAGCATTCTTTCATGTGTTTGTTGGCAGTCTGTATATCTTCTTTGGAGAAATGTCTATTTAGGTCTTCTGCCCATTTTTGGATTGGGTTGTTTGTTTTTTTGTTATTGAGCTGCATGAGCTGCTTATAAATTTTGGAGATTAATCCTTTGTCAGTTGCTTCATTTGCAAATATTTTCTCCCATTCTGAGGGTTGCCTTTTAGTCTTGTTTATGGTTTCCTTTGCTGTGCAAAAGCTTTGAAGTTTCATTAGGTCCCATGTGTTTATTTTTGTTTTTATTTCCATTTCTCTAGGAGGTGGGTCAAAAAGGATCTTGCTGTGATTTATGTCATAGAGTGTTCTGCCTATGTTTTCCTCTAAGAGTTTGAGAGTTTCTGACCTTACATTTAGGTCTTTAATCCATTTTGAGCTTATTTTTGTGTATGGTGTTAGGGAATGATCTAATCTCATACTTTTACATGTCCCTGTCCAGTTTTCCCAGCACCACTTATTGAAGAGGCTGTCCTTTCTCCACTGTACATTCCTGCCTCCTTTATCAAAGATAAGGTGACCATATGTGCGTGGGTTTATCTCTGGGCTTTCTATCCTGTTCCATTGATCTATCTTTCTGTTTTTGTGCCAGTACTCAGACTTTTATTTCTATGGGGAAACAATTCTAATTTCCAACCCAAGATTCTAGAGCACATCTCTCATTATGAAGTGGGCCTGAAGGTGGGAGTGGAAACACAGCCCCCTTGTCACACTCCCCACCCTCATCTTCCAGTAATGAGGGTAGGACATCAAGGTTTTCATGACACCAAGGATTCAAGCAATGGGGTAATGGAGATCCTGGACATTTATTTCCTCACCAGTGAAAATTAAATGAAGACCCAGGATTCACTACAACTATAGTGATGAGAAGGAAGTTTCAGCAGCTACAGTGTGTTGGTGAGTTCTTGGCTACATGGCTGCTTATATCTTTAAGGGCATGTTAAAGTCTTTTTGTGCTGTGCAAGATTGTGTGTGTCTGTGCGCACGCATGTCCATGTGTGCACATGTGGGCTATTCTTTCTGTATATACTGAAACCTTGTTGATCTGCAAACCCAACATCTAAAAAATGTCAGTGAATATATTTTCCATCAGATTTTTGATTTCATGATTAACAGATAAATGTCCATTAAGTAAACTAAAAGCAGATTTATTCCCACATATATTTTAAAGTACATATAGGAAAACTCCATTTCCTATATATTCTGCACCTACAAGACTGCACAATATAATGATGTATGTGTTTAATGATGATGCACAAGGCAGGGAGAAAATACTGAAGGAAATTCTGAATCATCCATAGTTAAATTATTTTCAGCATAAATTCAGTACTCTTTATAAATCTTTGAACATTGATGAACCGTATAATTTTGAGGTAAAAGGATGTTAAGCAGAACAGCTCCCAATTATGGGGGTGAGAACTTACAGTTGTTTCTTTGAGTGGAGAGACAATTTATTTAGATCTACTGAAGTAAATTAAAAAAAAAAACTTTTCCTCTTGATCTTCTGGGTCATCATTATAACTGTCTCCATCCTGCCTATTCTGAAATGTAAAGCTCGTAATTTTAGGTACATGCTGGACTTTAAGAATTGGAGGTGCATTCACCTATTTGTGAGGACACTGAATGATTTAAAATTCACTGGATGGGATTTTTTTAACTTAGATGCACTAGGGAAGCACTTGAGTTCAAAAGGCTTAGAATCATTGTAATTATAATTCATCGAGAGTAAGAATTATAGCTAAGTAATTTTCTTTTCTTGTCTCAAAAGAAATGGGTACACAGATGTACATTCTGAATACTTACAGAGTCTTAATTGCCTGCCATGCAGTAGTATTTTGGAGCATGATTAAATGGGTTAAGACATCTATAGAAAGAAAACCTCTAACTAAGAGGGAATGTACTTGTTAACATTGCTTCTGAGACTGAATTTAAGGTTTATAGTAACAACCATTTTTTAAAAAAGTTGCATGTGGTTTAATGCACACATTGTTGTAAACTAACTGACTTGTTCACAAATAATATACTTTATGCTGATTCATTGGCATTGTTTCTCATTTAATAGTTGCTATTTCAAATCTTCTTACTTTTTAAAAACTGCAGAGACATTCTTAAATACCAAGATCTCTTCTCTATAATCTTGTTCTCCTAAGATATCAGTGGTTCTGTGATCAGGAGTTATTTGTTCAGTCATGACCTGTGGGGCTTTCTTAACCTCTTATAAACCTAAGTGTCAATCACCAAGCTGGAAATAATTACATTTTGGTGATTTCTTTCACCTTTGAAAGCTAATGGATAGCCTCAAGTATTTAAATAACTGCTTGAACTTTCTTAATTGATACAAACTCTCTGTAATAATTCCACTTTGTCTAATATGCCACCTGAACAGCTTTATCTTAGGTTTATGTACTTAATTGATAGTGTTCAATGGTACATGATATTTATATGAGCCTTTGTCTTACTGAACCGTATATAGGATAATCATTCTAAGTTATATTTGAAAGCTATATATTAACTTCATAAACTAAAATATTGGAATCAATGTTTGTAAATTTAACACTTTATACCAAATTTTGTTAGTCTTTTGTAAACATACTAAAATTTATACAGCCACATGATTTTTCCTATTTTTTTCACATTGCACATTTATATGGACACATATTTGCTTTTCAATTAAAATGAAAGTATCCATGTTAATTTATGAAAACTATACCAAAAGATTTAATATTTAATTACAACAAATAATTAAAATAAGTAAATAAATATTTGAAGGCTTTTACTGAAGGGATTTATTGATTTTCTACATTAAAAATAATCAATATGTATTTGGAGGAATAAATTTGTTCATAGCTTACTTTCCCTTAAAAAATAACATCATAAAATGCATATTAGATGTTGATCTGGATTATGATATAAGTTGTTATAACTGAAGTTGTGGGAGTAATAACAATTATAAATTAAAAAAAAATTTTGGAATTTCTCATTGAGAATTAACCTTAGCATCCCAGATTTGCACTAGCTAGATATATCTGAGTCTGAATCCTTGCTCTGCAATGTGCCTGCCATGTTACATTAAGCAAGATATGAAACTTCTATGAACAGCTGTTTCCTCATCTGTAAGATGGTGCAATAATTATCAAGACTAGAATAATTATGTTCAATACTCAACACCTCTTGATATTTCATGGCCATCCAATAAATGTTACCTCATTACTATTATTCTCACACTATTATTTTTTAGTTTCATTTTGATTATATTCAGAAATTATGACCCAGGTTTGGCTTTAGATGACATTAAATTATTTTTGAAAACAAAAATGTACTCAATTAAGATCAGACACCACTAATGTTATCCATAAGAATATTTCAGAGACTTTAAAGGCAGTTCATTTTTCTGAAAAGTAACTGGTTGAATAACATTTGTGAACGTATACATTTTAGAATGTTTGAAAACAATGTTGATGTTCTATAATTATTCATATATTAACATTTGAATTCATTGTATTATCTTTCTTAATAAATAGAGGATTATATAAAATCATATGTAATTAAGTAGGTATTATTAAATCTAAGCCACTAGACTTTAGATCAGTCTCAGAATGCTTGCCTATATACAAGTATGAATATGTTATTTTTGGTGTTAGTTTTTGTTTCATAGTTTTTATTTGAGAAGAGGTTTGTGGTGTGTTTGTGTGTCTTTTTTTTTTTGAGTATCAACAACTAATATGGCATAGTAAACAATCTTTGAAATAAATCTTTGCTATAATATTATATGGGGATATGATTTGTGGATTCTGCATGACCAGTGACATGCCTTAGTATTGAGGAGCATGTATATACTCAGAACTTTTTTTATTAAAAAGGAAGGAAAGTCATTTGCATATGTCTTACTCCATAGGGAAAATGAAAGGGTTAGAACCATGGTTAAAAAGACCAAAAATGATATAAATGACTCTGCTACCCCCATTTATTATTGGAAACATGTCAATAATTTTGCATATTGGTCATTTTGGTGTGTATTTTGCCAAGTTCCAAAAACTAATGGATACAGCATAATCATTTATGAAGAATTTTCTTTCTTAAGGGTAGCCACTAGCCACATGGGGCTATGAACACTTGAAATTTGGCTTCTGTGACTGAGAAATGGAATTAAAATTTTTTAAAATACATCTTTATTGGAGTATAATTGCTTTACAATGCTGTGTTAGTTTTTGTTGTACAACAAAGTGAATCAGCCATATGATACATGTATCCCCATATCCCCACCCTCTTGAGCCTCCCTTTCCCTTTCCCTATCCCACTCCTCTAGGTCATCTCAAAGCACCGAGCTGATCTCCCTGTGCTATGCTGCTGCTTGCCACTAGCTATCTATTTTAAATTTGGTAGTGTATATACGTTGATGCTACTCTCACTTTACTCCAGCTTCCCCCTCTGCCCGGTGTCCTCAAGTCCATTCTCTATGTCTATGTCTTTATTCCTGCCCTGCCACTATGTTCATCAGTATGATTTTCTTTTTGGTTTTTTTTTTAGATTCCATATATATGCATTAGCATAGGGTATTGTTTTTCTCTTTCTGACTTACCTCACTCTGTCTGACAGACTCTAGGTCCATCCACCTCACTACAAATAACTCAATTTCATTTCTTTTTATGGCTGAGTAATATTACATTGTATATATGTGCCACATCTTCTCTATCCATTCATCTGTTGATGGACATTTAGGTTGCTTCCATGTCCTGGCTATTGTAAATAGTGCTGCAATGAACATTGTGGTACATGTCTCTTTTTGAATTATGGTTTTCTCAGGGTATATACCCAGTAGAGGGATTGCTGGGTCATATGGTGATTCTATTTCTAGTTTTTTAAGGAACTTCCATACTGTTCTCCATATTGGTTGTATCAATTTTCATTCCCACCAACAGTGCAGGAGGGTTTCCTTTTCACCACACACTTTCCAGCATTTATTGTTTCTTGATTTTTTGATAATGGCCTTTCTGACCAGTGTGAGGTGATATCTCATTGTAGTTTTGATTTGCATTTCTCTAATAATTAGTGATGTTGAGCAGCTTCTCATGTGCTTCTTGGCCATCTGTAGGTCTTCTTTGGTGAAATATCTATTTAGGTCTTTTGCCCATTTTTTAATTGTTTTTATTTGTTTGTTTTTTTTGATAGTGAGCTCCATGAGCTGTTTGTGTATTTTGGAGATGAATCCTTTGTCCATCGTTTCATTTTCAAATATTTTCTCCCATTCAGAGGGTTGTCTTTTCATCTTGTTTATGATTTCCTTTGCTGTGCAAAAGCTTTTAAGTTTAATTAGGTC
Organism: Mesoplodon densirostris; assembly: GCF_025265405.1. NCBI lineage: Eukaryota > Metazoa > Chordata > Mammalia > Artiodactyla > Ziphiidae > Mesoplodon > Mesoplodon densirostris. The sequence continues at coordinate 41,509,293 of NC_082665.1, forward strand.
CCATTTGTTTATTTTTGTTTTTATTACTCTAGGATGTGGGTCAAAAAAGATCTTGCTGTGGTTTATGTCAAAGAGGGTTTTTCCTATGTTTTCCTCTAAGAGTTTTATAGTGTCTGGACTTACATTTTGCTCTTTAATCCATTTGGAGTTTATTTTTGTCTATGGTGTTAGGTAGTGTTCTAATTTCATTCTTTTACATGTAACTGTCCAGTTTTCTCAGCCCCATTTATTGAAGAGGCTGCCTTTCCTCCATTGTGTGTTCTTGCCTCCTTTGTCATAAATTACGTGATTATATGTGCTCAGCTTTATGTATGGGCTTTCTGTCTTGTTCCATTGATCTATGTTTCTGTTTCTGTGCCAGTACCATACTGTCTTGATTACTGTAGCTTTGTAGTATAGTTTAAAGTCGGGGAGCCTGATTCCTCCAGCTCCATTTTTCTTTCTCAAGATTGCTTTGGCTCTTCGGGGTCTTTTGTGTTTCCATATGAATTGTAAAATTTTTTGTTCTTATTCTGTGAAGAATGCCACTGGTAGTTTGATAGGGATTGCATTGAATCTGTAGATTGCTTTGGGTGGTATCATCATTTTCACAATATTGATTCTTCCAATCCAAGGACATGGTATAACTCTCCATCTGTTTATGTCATCTTTGATTTCTTTCATCAGTGTTTTATAGTTTTCTGAATACAAGTCTTTCACCTCCTTAGGTAGGTTTATTCCTAGGTATTTTATTCTTTCTGTTGCAGTGGTAAATGGGATTGTTTCCCTAATTTCTCTGTCTGATTTTTCATTGTTAGTGCATAGGAATGCCAGAGATTTCTGTGCATTAATTTTGTATCCTGCAACCTTACCAAATTCATTGATTAGTTCTAGTAGTTTTCTGGTGGCATCTTTAGGTTTGTCTATGTACAGTATCATGTCATCTGCAAACAGTGGCAGTTTTAATTCTTCTTTTCCAATTTGGAGTTTTAAATTTCTTTTTCTTCTATGATTGCCATGGCTAGGACTTCCAAAACTATGTTGAATAAGAGTGGCGAGAGTGGACATCCTTGTCTCATTCCTGATCTTAGTGGAAATGCTTTCAGTTTTTCACCATTGAGTATGATGTTTGCTGTGGGTTTGTCATATATGGCCTTTATTATGTTGAGGTTGGTTCCCTCTATGCCCATTTTCTGGAGAGTTTTTATCATAAATGGGTGTTGAATTTTGTCAAAAGCTTTTTCTGCATCTACTGAGATGATCACATGGTTTTTATTCTGTAATATGTTCATATGGTTTATCACATTGATTGATTTGCATATACTGAAGAATCCTTGTATCCCTGGGATAAATCCCACTTGATCATGGTGTATGATCCTTTTAATATGTTGTTGGATTCTGTTTGCTAGTATTTTGTTAAGGATTTTTGCATCTATGTTCATCAGTGACATTGGTCTATAATTTTCTTTATTTGTAGTATCTTTGTCTAGTTTTGGTATCAGGGTGATGGTGGCTTCATAGAATGAATTTGGGAGTGTTCCTCCCTCTGCAGTTTTTTGGAAAAGTTTGAGAAAGATAGATGTTAGCTCTTCTCTAAATGTTTGATGGAATTTGCCCATGAAGCCATCAGTTCCTGGACTTTTGTTTGTGGGAAGATTTTAAATTACAGTTTAAATTTCTTTACTTGTGTTAGGTCTGTTTATATTTTCTAATTCTTTCTGATTCAGTCTTGGAAAATTGTACCTTTGTGAGAATTTGTCCATTTCTTTGTGGTTTTCCATTTTATTGGCATATAGTTGTTTGTAGTAGTCTCTTGTAATCCTTTGTATTTCTGCAGTGTGAGTTGTGATTTCTCCTTTATCATTTTATTGATTTGTGTCCTCTCTCTTTTTTCTTGATGAGTCTGGCTAAGGGTTTATCAATTTTGTTTATCTTCTCAAAGAACCAGCTTTTAGTTTTTTTGATCTTTGCTATTGTTTTCTTCATTTCCATTTCATTTATTTCTGGTCTGATCTCTATGATTTCTTTCCTTCTACTGACTTTTAGTTTTCTTTGTTCTGCTTTTTCTAGTTGCTTTAGGTGTAAGGTTAGATTGTTTATTTGAGATTTTTCTTGTTTCTTGAGGTGAGATTGAATTGCTCTAAACATCCTTCTTAGAACTGCTTTTGCTGCATCCCATAGGTTTTGGGTGGTCGTATTTTCATTGTCATTTTTTTTCTATGTATTTTTTAATTTCTTCTTTGATTTCTTCAGTGATCTCTTGGTTATTTAGTAGTGCACTGTTTAGCCTCCATGTATTCGTGTTTTTTACAGTTTTTTTTCTTTAATTGACTTCCAATCTCATAGTGTTGTGGTTAGAAAAGATGCTTGATATGACTTCAATTTTCTTAAATTTTCCAAGGCTTCATTTGTGACCCAAGATGTGATCTATCTTGGATAATGTTCCATGTGCACTTGAAAAGAAAGTTTAATCAGCCACTTGTGGGTGGAATGTTCTATAAATATCAATTAAGTCTATCTAGTTTATTGTGTCATTTAAAGCTTGTGTTTCCTTATTTATTTCCTGTTTGGATGATCTGTCCACTGGTGTAAGTGGGGTGTTAAAGTTCCCTACTATTATTGAGTTACTGTCAATTTCCCCTTTTATGGTTGTTAGCATTTGTCTTCTGTATTGAGGTGCTCATATTTTGGGTGCATAAATATTTACAATTGTTATATCTTCTTCTTGGGTTGATCCATTGATCATTATGTAGTGTCCTTCCTTATCTCTTGTAACAGTCTTTAAATTAAAGTTTATTTTATCTGATATGAGCATTGCTACTCCAGCTTTCTTTTGACTTCCATTTGCATGGAGTAACTTTTTCTATCCCTTCACTTTCCCTCTGTATGTGTCCCTAGGTCTGAAGTGCATCTCTTGTATACATCATATATATGGGTCTTGTTTTTGTATCCATTCAGCCAGTCTATGTCTTTTGTTTGGGGCATTTAATTCATTTACATCCAAGGTTATTATCAATATATATGTTCCTATTACCATTTTCTTAATTGTTTTGGGTTTGTTATTGTGGGTCGTTTTCTTCTCTTGTGTTTCCCACCTAGAGAAGTTTCTTTAACATTTCTTGTAAAGCTGGTTTGGTGGTGCCAAATTCTCTTAGCTTTTGCTTGTCTGGAAAGCTTTTGATTTCTCTGTTGAATCTGAATGTGATCCTTGCTGCATAGAGTAATCTTGGTTGTAGGTTTTTCTCTTTCAACACTTTAAGTATATCCTGCTACTCCCTCTGGCCTACAGGGTTTCTGCTGAAAAATCAGCTGATAACCTTATGGGGATTCCTTTGTATGTTATTTTTTGTTTTTCCCTTGCTGCTTTTAATATTTTTTCTTTGAATTTAGTTTTTGTTAGTTTGATTAATATGTGTCTTGGTGTGTTTCTCCTAGGGTTTTTCTGTATGGGACTCTCTGAGTTTCCTGGACTTGGGTGACTATTTCCTTTCCCATGTTAGGGAAGTTTTCCACTATAATCTCTTCAAATTTCATCTCAGACCCTGCCTTTTTCTCTTCTTTATCTGGGACCTCTATAATTCAAATGTTGGTGTGTTTAGTGTTGTCCCAGAGGTCTTTGAGATTGTCTTCAATTATTTTCATTCTTTTTTCTTTATTCTGCTCCTCAACAGTTATTTCCACCATTTTGTCTTCCAGCTTACTTATTCATTCTTCTGCCTCAGTTATTCTGTTATTGTTTCCTTCTAGTGTAATTTTCATTTCAGTTATTGTGTTGTTCATCTCTGTTTGTTTTTTCTTTAGTTCTTCTAAATCTTTGTTAAATATTTCTTGTATTTTCTACGTCCTTGCCTCCATTCTATTTCCGAGATTCTGGATCAGGTTTACTATCATTACTCTGAGGATTTTTTTGGGTAGAATGTTTATTTCCTCTTCATTTATTTGGTCTTGTATGTTTTTACCTTGCTCCTTCATCTGTGACATATTCTTCTATCGTCTCTTTTTTTTTTTTTTTTTTTTTTTTTGATGGGTGGGATTGTGTTCCTGTCTTACTGGTTGTTTGGTCTGAGGTTTCCAACAATGGAGTTGGTAGGCTCTCGGGTAGAGTTGGGTCTTGGTGACAAGATGAGGACCTCCTGGAGACTTCACTCCAATGAATATTCCCTGGGTTCTGAGGTTCTCTGTTAGTCTAGCGGTTTGGATTCGGAGCTTCTACCACAGGAGCTTTGGCTTGACCCCTGGCTCATGACCCAAGATCCCACAAGCTGAACAGGGTGGCAAAAAACAAAACAAAACAAAACAAAAACAATAACAAAGAGTAAAAAATAAAGTTAGACCAGGAAACTAACAGATATGTTAGAAAGAATATAAAATAAAAATATAGATGAAACAACAACCAGAAGATAAAACAGAACCACAATAGTAAAAAAGAGGAGAAGAAAAAAAAAAAGGTGGAAAAGGTCTTGTCTGTGGAGGGCAGGGCCTAGGCAGGGGTGGGGTTTGGGCAGTGGGTGGGGTCTATGCTTAGGACCCACAGGGCTGGAAAAGGCCCTGGGTGGGTGGGGGAGGCTTAGATTCAACAGAACAGAAGGGGCCCCTGCATACCTCTGGTCTCAGCAGGGGGGATTACAGCCTGGGATCCCAGCAGGTTTCCTGGGCCCAAGTGGGTGGGGCAAATGCCCTCTGCTCCTCTCCCGCTCCTCCAGTCCTGGAGAGACCCTCTCACCTGCCTTTTCTGTTCTCCCCTGGCCTTCCTTGTATGCCCTCTGGACCAATGTGGCCTGGAGGGGGTCTTGGAGGTCAGGGAATCTGGACTGGGAACTCAGCAGGTTTCCAGGGCTCTAGTGGGCCAGGTAAATGCCCTCTGCTCCTCTCCTGCTCCTCTGGTCCTGGAGAGCCCCTCCTGCCTGCCTCTCCTCTTCTCCTCCAGCCTCCCTCCTACACCCCCAGAAACAACGTGTCCTGAAGGGGGCCTCTAAGGGTATAGGAGCTGCCCCAAGAGCTGGACAGACTTCCTGGGCCAATTGGGCAGGGGAAACATTAGGCTCGCTCCCACCCCATCCGAGCCCCTGAGGGTCCCTCTAGGCATGGGAACCCTTCCCCGCCACAGCCACCCTTCAGGAACACCAGCCCTGTCCAGCCTCCACTTTTCCTCCCCCTCAGTTCCCCTATTTCCTACTGGTTTGCTTAGTAGGGTTCTTCCCATCTCCTTGGGCATCGAGGTCCCCCACCAGCATCCAGAAGGCACCCTAGTTGTGGGGAGACATGAACTCCACGTCTTCCCACTCTGCCATCTTCTTAAATTTTATTTACTATTGGTTTCTTTATATTTTAATAGCCATATGTGACTAGGGCATACCTTATCAGACAGCGCAGCTCCAGATTTATGTGTGATTTTCATATATAGTTACATTTATGTCTTGGCTTGCTGCAGACAATGCCCAGGGTACAAGTGCCCTGGGGTGGCATGTCCTTATACCAAACTCATCTTATAGACACAGCCCATGCAGGTGATTACCATGCAACATAATGGCAGAGATGTGACTCAGCTCTCCAGATATTGTGTCTCAGTCTCAGCGTCCCCACCAGAACTTAATTTCTGATTTCCTTATGACAAGTGATAAACTTGGTATAAGGTGATAATGATATACAACAACCACAATAATTAAACTCTATGTCCCTTTCTGTGGTGTGCTAAGAAAGGAGAAAAAGGAGACAGAATAAGAGGAACATTTGTGACTAGTCTCTGCTTCTTATCTCTCCAGTGAGTCTGTTGACAGAAGTGGACCTATTCTTAATAAGCATTATCATTGGGCTTGGTTACAAATTATTATCTAAGTTTTCTCTGTGAAATCATTAATCTGAGTAACACAACCCTATTTGATAAAGAATAACATTGATATGTAAATCCAATAGGGTAACTTCTCAGAATTATTTTCTGATAGTAAAATGTGGACTATTTTAGTAATAGTAAACTCACCTTACACTGAACTACACAGGGTAGGTGATTTGGGAATCAAAGGACCATTGCATATAAATTACTGAACAAATGCCAAAAGCCATCTAGAGACTGAGACAAGAATCTTTATATCTTTTTTTCAGTTATATACTAGCTGTTTGATATTTTGTTCTTCTGTTAGAACAGAATATCAAACAGGTAGTATGTAAGAAGCAAAGAAGTGCAATGTATGTGCCCTTCAAAGTTACCAAAACAATGATAGAACACAGAAGAAATTGCCACATAGCTTCTTTCATTTTCCCAGTCTAGATTTCGCAGTGGATCTCTCAGGTCAACCAGTCTTTCTATTATTAGGATTTATTTATAGGAGGGCATATAATAAGAAATTCTGATCCATGGCACTTCAGTAATAATAATTTCAACAATGTTTTGCACAATTAAAATTTTAAGATTTCACAACTTCTAATTCCGAGTGTTATGACTTTGTGGTAGAATTTTAGTAGATATTAATAATATTTCTGTTAGAAATTACAATCAGGCTCAAGTTCTATTTAAAATGTATCCTTACAATTAATAGTACTAAGCTGTTAGTTATTTATAGGAGCTAATCTTATGTTTAGAAGCTGTTTATAATATTCTGGTATTGTATATGAATATATGAAATAATTCCTGTCACCAACAAAATTTTGTTTGTGGAAAAGGCAAATACTCTGAGTTTTAAATATTGGTATATTTTGAACTTGCCATGAATGCATGTGCTTTTTATTTTCTTGAGATGTTGTTTTAAAATCCTCTGTTTAAATTGTTCTTCTCTGAGCTTTAGTAATAATTATAGGTTCATATTGAGCAGTTCATCAAATCTTGGGCAGAAAACAACGGAAATAATATAAGAGAGATCCTGAATTTAGAAAAACAGAGCCCAAAGCTGAGTTTAAAGTTAATCACACTTATTTTGAGTCTATATGATCCACACTGGATATCTACATGGATTTTATATACTTACTTTTTTCTTGATGTGCAACTTCTTTTTCATCTTTGTAGGTAACCTATGAATATAAAATTGAAACTCATTTAAACTTGCTATTTCCTATTCCATTGGAAAGATCTCTGTTTATAACTACAAGAAATAAGAGTAAGCATACACATTTCTCATATTAAATTATTAATGAAGAGAGAGAGCTATCATTACTACACTGTAATTATACAGTAAGTCTTAGGTGATTTATTTAGTACCTTAAACTCCTAGGAAATTTCACTAGTTGGCAGCAACTGGCAATGCATATTAATTACATGCTCAATCACACATCTGAAATAAAAGGAGAACATCAGGAATAGACCAATTCTTATTTCCTTTTGAATATCATATTTTAATTTCTTTTATGTTTCTTTAATCTTTTCAGCAGTGCTTAAGGATTTGGAAGATGTTGATTAAAGCATTTCCTCTGATTAATTATATTTTGGCTTTCAACTGTTTTATTTTAAAATGAAGCGCACACACATTGTCTGGATTATAGGAGCATCTGCTCTTCCCAGCCTCTGCAAATATTTATATAAATCTTACTGCCACCCTGTTCTCTCCAAGTTCTCACTGCTTAGCTAATCCTGATTGCATCTCCTCATTAAGCCATGTTCAGGATATGGAAACATCAATAAAACAGACTAACAGCCTACATTTCAGGAATATTTGTGTGCATGGTTTGCCGTTTAACTTATGTTATTAAATTCTCAGAATTCATTCTGAAGTCATAGGTTTCCCTTACCTCTCTTTCTTTATTTACACATCTGATTACTGTTAACCTAAAAACTATATTGGGTATAATAGCTTGGCCCTTACCAAGAGGATATACTATTTTTAAGCAAGGTCTATGAAATTATTATGACTGAAAATTTAGAATTAGTAGGAAGTTTAAAGGTAACACATAAGTGTTGAATGTCTTCTGTATTTGTTTTTCTTTCAACTATCCTTAGTGTTTGTTCCCTCCTTTTTTTATGTGTCTGTGGGCTGAGAGAATATATAAAGATAGTACCTCTCCACAGGGATGGAATGTTAGTGCTTTCCATAAAAATTGTCCTTCACCTGGATTTCCTTAACTAATTACAGCTTTCATATGGCGACAGTACTTTAATCTGGGATCTTAGCTTTATATCATGCTTTGATATAGAGTGAGAGACATCTATTTGACTTCATTTTACAAATTGTCTTTGACCATGTAGTATCTATAGACAGAATGATTTTTTTGATAATAAATTTCTAAGACTGAGAATTTCTGTTCTTGCAGCTTTATGTAATTATGTTCAAAGGGGTTTGAATTAAAATGGAACAGATGTGTCCATCTTTAATTATGGTGTAACAAATTGTGTTACTCTCAGTCTTTATTAAGTGAAACGCTCATCTTTATGTAATAATGGGTCAGACACTTTCAAAATGATATCAGTGAACACAGTGTATCGCCTATTCCAATTAGACTTCAAAAGGACTGTTAAAACTCAGAGGCTATGTATGTAGAGGCAGAAGAAACTATGGAAAATACATATACATATTTGTTTTTTTATTCCAAGTTAAGCGAAAACAATCGTTAGAAATATATGATGAATCGTAATGTCATCTAAATAAGACAAAAATGTAATATTTGTCTTGACAGATCTATCTAATGAGTAGTGGGAATATACAACTGTCTGCATTGGGAAATACCATTTTAGGATTTCCTGAAAACCCTTTTGTATTTCTTTGTATAAACACTCTCTTTTAAATGAGTGGCCAGGGAAGTCTTTTTTTTTTTTTTATCTCTTCTAAGTCAGTACAAAAAAATCCTTTTTAGGAACTGCTAGTAGCTACCTAGAGAACCAAAAATTAGCAAGAATAAAATGAATTGACACAAATCCTGTGATGTAAGTCCCACCCCACTGTTTCCATTTGTACCAAAATTCTTTCATGCTTTGAAACGTCTTCAACTCCTCACATATTTTGCCTTCCCATAACTCTATCTGTTATTGATTATTATTTTTATTTCCTGAATTATTTTCTTAACATACTCTCTGCTCCATTATCATCACCACTCTAATCCAGGCTCCATTACCCCATAGCCAGGTTATTGCAACAGCTTTCTAATGAGCTTTCTTGAACTTTGTCTCCCCTTCCCATTCTCTAATTCATCACCAATCCAATGTAAAAATAATAATTTTACTATGACACATTATTTCTTAAAATATTGTGATAGATGCAGGCAAAACACAAAGGTATTGTGGGTTCAGTTTCAGACCACCACAATAAAGTGAACATCACAATAAAATGAGTCACACAGATTTTTTGGTCTCTCAGTGCATATAAAAGTTATGTTTGCACTGTTTGCAGGGCAGAAATAGAGACACAGATGTAAAGAACAAATGTATGGACACCAAGGGGGGAAAGTGGCAGGGGGGATGGTGGTGGTGGTGGGATGAATTGGGAGATTGGGACTGACATATATAGACTAATATGTATAAAATAGATAACTAATAACCTGCTGTATAAAAAATAAATAAAATAAAATTCAAACATTCAAAAAAAATAAAAGTTATGTTTGTACTATACTGTAGACTACTAAGCGTGCAATACCATGTTTAAAAAAACAATGTACATAACCTTAATTAAAAAATACTTTGTTAAGAAGTGCTAACCATCATCTGAGCCTTCAGTGAGTCACAGTCTTTTTGCACTAGTACTGTTAAAGATCACTGATCACGGGCCTCCCTGGTGGCGCAGTGGTTAAGAGTCCGCCTGCCGATGCAGGGGATACGGGTTCGTGCCCCGGTCTGGGAGGATCCCATATGCCGCGGAGCGGCTGGGCCCGTGAGCCATGGCCGCTGGGCCTGCGCATCCGGAGCCTGTGCTCCGCAACGGGAGAGGCCACAACAGTGAGAGGCCCGCATACCGCAAAAAGAAAAAAAAAAAAAAAAAAAAGATCACTGATCACCATAACAAATATAATAATAATGAAAAAGTTTGCAATATTGTGAGAATTATCAAGATATGACATAGAGACATGAGGTGAGCAAAGGCTGTTGGAAAAATGGTGCTGATAGACTGGCTCATGCAGGGTTGCCACAAACTTTCAATTTGTAAAAAATTCAGTATCTGTGAAGCACAATAAAGCAAAGCACAAGAAAACAAGGTGTGCTTGTGTTAGTTGTCCATTATATGAAGCCATACTTTTTTTTACATGTATCTATTCTTTTTTATATTATTTTCCCAATTATGTTGTTACAGAATATTGAGCAGAGTTCCCTGTGCTATACAGTAGGTCCTTGTTAGTTATCCATTTTAAATATAGCAGTGTGTACATGTCAATCCCAAACTCCCTAACTATCCCTCTCCCCGACCCTTCCCCCCGGTAACCATAAGTTCGTTCTCTAAGTCTGTGAGTCTGTTTCTGTTTCGTAAATGAGTTCATTTTTATCCTTTTTTTTCTTTCTTTCTTTTCTTTAGATTCCCCCAATAAGCCATAGTTTTCAGTCTGACCTTCAGGATCATCCATAATCCGTAAACACCTTCTTCTCACTACTGTTTAATAAAGCTAGTGATAAGATCTTCTTTCATAAAGTACCTTTACTTTCAGTATGAAAAACAGCTTCCTCCAGGAAGGATTGTTCATTGCATCCCAACATACATGCTTTTATCTTCACCTCCATGCTCTTTCTCCAACCTAGGATGACGTGGTAGCTTTCTAATTAAACACATCCCTTTTCTTTAAAGGCCATATTCTCTGTGATGCTTTTTTCCCTTTTTCCTGTCTCTGAGATATCAATTCGGTTTTTTTTTTTTTTTTTTTTTTTTTTTTGCTGTACGCGGGCCTCTCACTGCTGTGGCCTCTCCCGTTGCGGAGCACAGGCTCCGGACACACAGGCTCCGCGGCCATGGCTCGCGGGCCCAGCCGCTCCGCGGCATGTGGGATCCTCCGGGACCGGGGCACGAACCCGTGTCCCCTGCATCGGCAGGCGGACTCTCAACCACTGCGCCACCAGGGAAGCCCCTCAATTCGGTTTTGATTCATACACTAATCATTTTCTGAACTGATTTTGAATCCTCATAAAGATCTTCGTCTCCTCAGGTCTTATTCAGAGTGACTAAATAAGGAATTACTCAGAGTGACTAAAGCAAAAGTATAGATTGGTTGATCAATTGACATGAGGGAATAATTGCTGAGGCTGTCTTCATGGTTATCGGGATGGGTAAGGGGAAGAAACATGAGATGGGTAAAAGAGAAAATTTGCAGAACAAATGTTTTATTTTATTGCAATGTCCATAAAATTGTTGGTCTTAAGGGAACAAATAAACTAAGTTCAATGATGAGAAAAAAAAAAGTAAACTTCACAGAGCTTTAGTAAACATCAGATGTTGAAAGAGAATCTTACCAGGCAAGCCTTCTTCAGCTTTCATCTCTAGGAGATGAATTACAACAATGAATCAAAATAAACATTAAGAAATCATAGGGACATTAAGTGACAATGCAGAGCTATAGATTTCAAAACAGAAGACACACCCAGGGAGCCATTATCAGCGTGTCCCTTCACTATCCAGGGTTGCTGCTCCGGGTCCTTTTGCTTTCACAAGAATCTGCTGCTCTCTGTATTTTGCTTTCCTCTCTTTTCCCCCAACAGACAAACACAATCACAATTTCAGTATCCAAGGAAGGGAACAAAGCTCAATTTTCTGGTTCCATCAGGGCAGCAGGATAACGATGTAGTTAAATACTTTCTCCTGCTAATCCTCAACACAGAACTCGGAATTCTCATCTAAGGACTAAGAATACCTTTAACTCTGATGAATCAAAAATAAGAATTATAATTGAGTTACTTATCTAGTATTAAAAAATGAAGAAATGTTGATCATTGGGTTAGCTTGGTTCACTAAGTATAGTTTTATGATTTGTACATATACAACGATATAGGATTTTTCTTATTCTTTAATAACCAATTTAAAGTAACATAAATCTCATCTACATTAAAAAGTATAGGGATGGAAGTTAACAGTAATATAATCAGAGTATGATGCTACAAATGAATGATACCTTATTAGATAAATAGATCTGTTATTGTAGATCAAATAATGAGGTGCAAAGTGGACATGGCTTCAGAGAAGATGTTGATTTCTTGTCTTTTATTTTTCTAATATCACAATTATTATGTTTATTGTAGAAAATTTGGATAGAGAGAAAAATATGAAGCAAAAAATTACCCTTAATCTCATTCTACCATCTAGTGATAACCACAGTCAATATATCGGTCAACATTTTACCAAGAGGTAGTTTTTTTTTTTTTTTTTTTTTTTTTTTTGTGGTATGCGGGCCTCTCACTGCTGTGGCCTCCCCCGCCGCGGAGCACAGGCTCCGGACGCGCAGGCTCCGGACGCGCAGGCTCAGCGGCCACGGCTCACGGGCCCAGCCGCTCCGCGGCACATGGGATCCTCCCAGACCGGGGCACGAACCCGCATCCCCTGCATCGGCAGGCGGACTCCCAACCACTTGCGCCACCAGGGAGGCCCCCAAGAGGTAGTTTTACACAAACATTTTCCTATTACAAAAATATCACATTATATGCTATTTATTAAAAACTTTTCACTTAATATATATTCATTTCCCACATCAAATAATATAATATGCTAAAACTTTCATGCCTAATATAAACAACTCTAAATGTAGGATAGCTCTTATTTGCCTTATTAGTAAGCCAATTTATTTAGTTACAAAAACTTATTTAAAATCATATTTTTGCAAATACTAAATTTATTTTAAAATGTTAATTTAAAAAATCTCACGTTCCATGAGATGTCATTAATTTTTCATCATTGGAGATATTCTTTTGAGTCACTGCGTTTTTTAGAGTTTATCATCTATCCTTGTGTATCTGTTTATGACGCTGTTACTGGAAACCTTATCCCAAGATATAAATATTCATTTATATAACATTAAGACTTTTAGTATTATTGTTAATTGCCACAATATGACGTTTTATCATCTTGCTTTTAAAAGGGATCTTGTTTACCACAATATCATCACTTGGAATTATGTGGCCAGACTCCAGGAAAAACTATTAAATATGTGTTAATTTTCTCCAATTCCAGTTTTTACAGTCTCAGTCATATTATCTATTTATCATTTATCTAGCTATCTTCTATTTAAATATACACACACATAAAACTAACATTGATGAAGGAAATTCGGGGCTAATGTCTTCTCCCAATCCTCGTAATGCTATTCAAGACAAAGGAATTGAGAAAGTACCCTTTGAGAAGATTGATTTAAGCTTTTTTGAAGGATCATTTTGTGAAAAAGAAATTTATCTTATATTTGAGTACGTAGGTTATAGGAAAAGGGATAATAGGATTATGTGAAATATGTATTTGAGTTTTTTTAACACTTAATAAAATCTTTTTATAATCCACAATTAGACAATCAGAACTTTTTTTAAAGAACATTGAATCTGAAAGTGATTTTTTAGATTTCTTCCGTAGATTGCCTATCTCCACTTCACTTAGTTGTTTTCCTGGGGTTTTATTTGTTATTTCGTTTGGAATGTGTTCCTCTGTCCCCTCATTTTGCTGTTTTTATTTCTTTGTATCAGGTAGGTTGGTTATGTTTCCTGACCTTGGAGAAGTGGCGTTTTGTAGGAGACGTCTTATGAGTCCCAGCAGCGCACTCCTCTCTGGTCAGTAGAGCTATATGCTCTAGGGGTGTCCCCTATGTGGGCTTCTGTGTCCTCCTGTTGTGGTGGGCTGACTATTGTGGGTGTCTGGTAGGTTTGGTCAGCCCCTGGTCTGGTTGGTTGCCAGGCTCTGACTTGTGCAGAGGCTGCCGGATGCTGCATGGTGGTTCCACCATGAATCAAGGTGGTTGGTTGCAGAAACTTGGGGGAGGGTAGCAGGGTGCTAGTGCTGGCCTACTTGTGGTCAAAGTTGGGGTCTAGGAGATCCTGGGGCTGGTGCCTGCCCACTGGTGGGTGAAGCCATGTCGTGTAGCTAGTGCTGGCCCACTGGCAGGCAGATTCAGGTCCTGGGGTCGGACTGCAGGGTCCACAGGTCCCAGAGCTAGTGTTGGACCTCTGGTGGGTGGGGCCAGTTACTGACACAGCGGCTGGCGTTGGGAAGTCCAGGGTGTCTCAAAGCTTGTGTTGGCCTGCTGCTGGGCGGGGCCAGGGCCCAGGGGGTCCCACTGCTAGTGCTGTCTTGCTGATGGATGGGCTGGGCCCGCAGGCTGTGGGGCTGTGGTTGTCCTGGGATTGGTGTTGTCTCACTGGTGGGTGAGGGTATTCCTGAAGCTAGAGCAAGCTTGCTGATGGGTGGGACCAGGGATTCTAGGGCTGGTGCCTGCCCACTGTTGGGTGGAGCTGGGTCCTGGGGTCTCTGGCTGCAGGGCCTTGGGGGTCCCTAGTCTAGTGCTTGCACACTGGTGTTTGGAGCCTGGTTCTGGGTCCTCTGGTGGGCAGGGCCATGTCCAAGAGTGGCTGTGGACACAGGTGAGTCCTAAGGTGTGTCTGTCTGCTAGTGGGTGGGTCTGTGTCCATGCCCAGTTAGTTTTTTGATCTGAGGTATCCCAGTACTGGTGCCTTTAGTCTGACAGACGTGGGCAGGGCTGGGTCTTGAGGGAAATAAGCTAGAGATAGAATGAGCACCCAAAAATACTTGCTGCCAGGTTCTATGTCCCCAAGAGTGAATTCCAATTGCTTCCTGCCTCTTTGGGAGACTCTCCAAGATCAAGCAGGTAGGTCTGACCCTGGCTCCTTTCAAGTTATTACTTCTGCCCTGGCTCCTGAAGCCTGTGAAATTTTGTTTTGGAGTCCCTATTTCCCACAGCCCTCTGTCTCACCCCAAAGTAAGCCCCATGGCCTTCAAAGTCAAATGTTCTAGGGGTTCGTCTTCCCAGGCTGGGGAGCCTGATGTGGGGCTGGGACCTCTCACTCCTTGAGGAGAACCTCTGCAATTGTAATTATTCTCCCATTTGTGGATCACCCACTGGGGGTATGTGTCCTGACTATATTTCAGCTCTGTTCCTCCTATGCTATGGTTCCTTCTTTATATCTTAATTTTAGAAGATTTATCCTGGTAGGTTCCGACCTTTTTCATCAATAGGTGTTCTGTAAATAGTTGTAATTTTGGTGTGACTGTGAGAGGAGGTGCATTCAGGGTCTTTCTACTCTACCATCTTGACCAACTTCCCCGCCTAGTACACTCTGTTTCAGGATAATTTCCCCTTAATTATCTCTTAAGAAACCCTGCATTACTTGTTGTTTAAGAAAATGAAGATAAACTTCTCTACTTTTTCTCCTGAGAAATACTGCCCTTTATTATCTGTATGGATGCTCCTTCCTCTCTTATAGTTCCTTATTTAGGGAATATTACTTAGATGAACTAAGTTTAAACTTTTTTCCTAGTCTTTCACAGCCCCACATTATCTCTGGCATTCATTTATTTATTTGTTCAACAAACTTACACCTATTGAGTCACCTGTTATTTTGCACTGAAACAAATGAAAAAGATAAAATTTGTGATAGTCACTAAGGTTATTCTCAACATTCCAATTTTTCTATTTCTAGGTATATGGTATGATTAAATTGCATTTCTTCATCTCCTTGCCATTAGATATAACTTTATTACTTTATTTAGTTATCTATGCTTGACTCTGCTGGATCTCATTTCCCCACCATGGAAGCATATGTTAAGAGGAACCTCTGTCAGTCTGGGTCCCTGAGTGACCTCCACAAACAGAGCTGTTCTCCTGGCCAATGTTGGACAAATAAGATGAAGGTATTAAACTACTGAGAGTTTAGGGCTTGTTACCACAGCTTAACTTAGCCTATCCTGATGGATAGAAAGCCTTTGCTTTCAAGATCCTCTTAATTTAGTGGAGTAGAGGTGATAATGAAGTATTTCAACTACACTCTAATCAGATTTATTATTAAAACATACTTCTATATAATGGAAGGACCAAGGAAAGAAATCATACTTAGGAGTCAGATAGCCCTGAGTTGAAATCTTAACTCTATCTTTCAGTTGTATTTAAGTTATTAAACTTTCTAAATCTCACTTTCCATGTTATAGAATATGGGCAATAGTACTATTTATCTCATAGGGTGTTTGTAATAATTAGGTGAGCTACATAATAAGCATTCAATAAAAAGTAGTTACTACTATTATTTTTAATATTGTTATTTTCTAAATCTGTATTTGGTATAAATGGGTAATGTTGGATTGGCAAAGTTTCATATAAGTAATGCTGAACAGTTGAGGAGTTGGGGAGTTGAACTGTGAAAGAGCCATATCTGTTAGAGGCTTGGGCAAATATTTTGGGTGAGGAGAAGTTATGCATAGAACACAGGTGAATGGTGAGAAATTAAGCTGGAAGGTAGCTGAGAACCGAAGGAGAAAGACCTACCTACCATGACTAGGAAGAAATGGCGACACTGATGGAAGTGAAAAGCATCAAAATTTTAAGATGAAATCAACATTTTAGAAAGATCATTAAAGTAGTGGAATGGAAGAGGGATTGGAAGAAAACATGAGATTGGAAACAGATCTGTAAAGATGTTACTGAAGTCTTTCAGGGGGAAGAGTGTAAGTATACTGATAATATTTGAAACCATGGATGCACATGACTTCATAAAGAGGGTTCTCTTGATGTCAGGGCTTGGAATTGGTATTGCTAACATTCCAAGGGTTGTATGAAGCAAAGTGTTCTTGAGGAGAAAAAGGACAGGAGAGGAGAAGACAGATAGAAGCCAGGAACCTTGGCTATCATGGATGCCAAAGTATGGGAGAATGTGAGCAGGGGATAATCAACCCTGTGAAATATGGCTGAAATGCAAAGTAAGATACTGTCTTAAGACTCTTTTATGTCATGTGAGAATTAGGAGGTCATGGTGGATTTGTGTGGAAGAATTTTGGTAGGTTGCCAGAGGTTAAAGACAGACTGCAAAAAATGCATGAGGGAGGGTGGTGGAGTGTGGAAGTAGAGTGGGTGAGAGTACTTTCAAGAAGTTTGGCTGTAAATAATAGGGGGAAAGTGGCGACACAGATTAAGGAGAGTTCTTTTCTTTGAAATGAAAGTGACTTTAACATATGTATGCTTTGGAGTGTCCCTCTTAGATTCAAGCAAATGTTTCTGTTACCCTGGGTCTATACTTTAAAAGGACCCCTCTGTCCTGTTGACCACATCTGTCCCCAAGGCAAGGAATCTCAAGTCCAAAAGGACACATACCACTGAAGAGACTTCTGGGCCCAAATGTCTCTGATCACACTTCCAGAACCTACATAGACTTCTTCCCTGAATCTGCCCTCCTGAGGTTATGGGCTGCTAGGATGTTCACCTCTAGGCTTAGGGGGTGGCCATGGAATAGCTGTCATGATGGTGGAGAGGTGGGTGGGTGGGAAATCCAAGGAGTCTAGGAATTCTAAATTCAAATCTGGCCTCCCAGGTCACCATAGGGCAGTAGTTGTCAAGGCAAGATGATAAAATATATTCTTGTGGTCTGTTAGGTGGATTGATTTATCTTTTAAAAGCTTCAAGTTATAGTTAACGTATGATAATCTGCACATATTCAAATTGTACACTTTGATGTTTTGACATCTGTATAGGCTTATAATACATTACCACAATCCAGATAGTGAACATATCTATCCATCATCTGCAAAAGTTTCCCTGTGCCCCTTGTAATGACATCCTCCATGCTCTCCTGCTTGCCATGCTCCCTGGTAACCACTTACCTGCTTCCCATCACTCTGGATTCGTTTGCATTTTCTAGAGCTTTATATAAATGGAATCATATACCATGTATTCTTTTATTGTTTGTTTACTTTTGGTCTGGCTACTTTCACTCACAACAATTATCTTTTAATTTATTAATGTTGTTGCATTTCCAATAGTTCATTCCTTTTAATTTCTACTTATTCCATTATATGGATATACTACAACTTGTTTAGCCATTAACCTGTAGGTGGATATTTGTTTCCAGTTTTTGCCTGTAAGAGATAAAACTGCTATGAACATTCTTGTACAAGTTTTTATATGGGTGTGTAAGATAGAATATATATCTTCTCTTAGGTAAATACTAGCAAGGAAAAGGCTGAATTATATGGCAAATATGTGTTTAACTTTTTAAGAAACTGCCAAAGTGTTTTCCAAAGTGGTTGTATCATTCGACTTTCTGGCCAGCAGTGTGTGAGAACTCCAGTTTCTCCACATGCTTAACAACATTTGGTATGATTGGTGTGATTAACTTTAGGTATTATAATAGGTGTTTAGTGGTATCTCACTATAATTTTAATTTGCATTTTCCTAATGACTAATGATGTGGGCATTTTTAATGAACTGATCTTCTTTGGTAAATTGTCTATTCAAATCTTTAGTCCATATTTTAATTGGGTTGTATGTTTTCTTATTGAATTTTGAGAGTTCTTTATATATTGTGGATAGAAGTCTTTCATTAGGTATAAGTTAGACAAATATCCTCTCCCAGTCTGTGGCTTGTCTTTCCATTTCCTTAGAAGTATTATTTGAAGAGCAGAAGTTTTTTGCTTTGATGAAGTCCAACTTATTTTTTCCTTTGAGAAATGATGCTTTTGATGTCATATCTAAGAAATGTTGGCCTAACTTAAGGCCACAAATAGGTTTTCTCTTAAAACTTTTATAATTTTAGGTTTGACATTTATATTTATGATCCACTTTGAGGTTTTATTTATAGTGCAAGAAATTGATCAAATTTTCATTACCATTTGTTGAAAAGACAATCTTTTTCCATTGAAGTACTGTTGCATCTTTGTCAAAAAATCAGTTTTTTATATTTGTAGGAATCTATTCTCTTTCAATGATCTGTGTGGCTATCTTGAAGCCAGTATCACACTATCCTGAGTACTACAGCTTTACACATCTTGAAGTCAGGAAGCCCTCCAAATTTATTTTCTTTTTCAAAGTTGTTTTGGCTATTCTAGTTGAAGTGTATTTCCATATAAATTTTAGAATGGGCTTATCAATTTCTACTAAAATATCTGCTGAAAATTTGATTGTGATTGCATTGGACCTATAGATAAATTTGGGAAGAATTGATATCATAACAATATTGATTCTGATGAACCAAGAACAAATTATATCTCTCCATTTCTTCAGATCTTTTAATAATTTGCTCAACATCATTTTGTTGTGTTATTGTACATTTCACATCATTCATCAGGTTCATTTCTAAGAATTTCATCTGATGCTATTGCAGATGGTTTAAAAACTTTTTTTTTTTTTAGTTTTCTATTGTTCATTGCTAATATTTAGAAATACAATTGATTTTTATATATTGATCTTTCTGGAAATTTTGATAAGCTAATTTATTATCATTAGCAGCTTTTTGGGTAGTTTCATATGGATAACTACAGTAGTCTGAACCCCCAGTATAAAGTTGAATAGACATAGTAAGAATGGGTTGTTTTTAAAAATAAAGAATGGATATTAGATTTTGCCAAAAGTTTTTACTACCATTATTGAGATAATACATTTTTTTCTTTTATTTTGTGAATATGTGAATTACATTGATTTTCAAATATTAAACCAACCTTGCTTTTTTAGAATTAATTACTATTTGGTCATGATATATTATTTTATATATATATATATTTATAGAGATATCTATCTATTTATATCTATTATCTGTCTATCTGTCTATCAATCTATCTATCTATGTATCTATCTATCCACCATCTATCTATCTGTCTATAGAGAGAGAGATTAAGGATGAGAGAGATTGAGAGAGTTGAATTCTATTTACTAAAAATGTGTTTATAATTTTTGCAACTCTATTCATGTTTTGATTTGGGGGATTTATTTGCTTTTCTTTTTCTAGGTTCTTAAGGTGGAAACTGAGGCAATTAATTTGACCTCTTCTAATATAGGCATTTAGTGCTATAATTTCCCCATTAATACTGCTTTCTGACATTTAATTTTTATTCACCTTAAACTATTTTCGAATTTCCATTCTTATTTCTTCCTTGATCCCTGGGTTATTTGGAAGTGTATTATTATTTCTAAAATATTTGATGATTTTCAGATATTCTGTTATTGATTTCTAATTTAATTCCATGTGGTCAGAGAACACTCTTATGACTTGAATACTTTTGAATTTATTGAGACTTGTTTTATAGCCTAAACTGTGGTCTGTCTTGGCAAATAGTCTGTTTACTCTTGAAAAGAATGTGTATTCTGATGTTGGGTGGAGTGTTTCATAAATATTCTTTAAGTTTGTGTATTAAGTTTCTTGAAGTTATTCCACAACTGACTGATGCTCCTTAATTTTTCAAATATTATTTCTTTCTCTCTGTTTCATTTTTAATAATTTCTATTATGCTCTCAAGTTTACCAATCTTTTGCAATGCCTAATCTACCTCTAATTCTATTCAGTGTATTTTTTATCTTAG
Organism: Mesoplodon densirostris; assembly: GCF_025265405.1. Taxonomy (NCBI): domain Eukaryota; kingdom Metazoa; phylum Chordata; class Mammalia; order Artiodactyla; family Ziphiidae; genus Mesoplodon; species Mesoplodon densirostris. Next base: position 41,529,653 of record NC_082665.1, read on the forward strand.
TCACTGAAGTTTTTATCTCTAGAAGTTAGATCTGGGTCTTTTTTTATATTTTTCATGTCTCTACTTAATCTTGTAACACTGAATACTGTTATTATAACCATTTTGTTGTCCTTCTTTACTAACACTTCTGTTAGTTCTGGGTCAGTTTCATTTTATTGATTATTCTCCTCATTATGGGTCATTTTCCTGTTCTTTTGCAAGTTTGGTAATCTTTGACTAGATGCTGTACATTGTGAATTTTACCTTTTTGAGCACTGGATCTTTTGTATTCCTATAAATATTCTTGAACTTTATTCCAGGATATAGTTAATTTAGTTAGAAACAGTTTGATCCTTTTTGGTTTTTCCATTATGACTTGTTCACTGGGCCTAGTTTTGTGCTCATCCTGAGTTAATTTCTTCCTCACCCTGAGGCAAGACCTTTGTGAGTAGTCCACCTAATTACCTGTGAATGATAAGTTTTCTTAGTCTGGATGATGGGAAAAGGCACTCTTCCTATACCCTTGGTAGTGCCAGGCATTGTTCCTGTCAATTTTGCCCTAGCTTGGGGTAGTTTTCTCACAGGCACTCACTATAATTTTTCTGCCAAATGCTTGAGTTGATCCTCTGCAGACATCCAGGGTTCTGTTTCTGTGCAAGTCTCTCCTCTTGGGTACTCTGTCCTTTGAACTCTAGCAGCCTTATTCTCCCTGTATTCCCAGCTCTGTCTCCTTTATTCAGAGAGTCCACTGGGGTCCTCCCAGATTGTTCCTCCTCTGTTGTGGCCTGAGAACTCTCTCAAGACAGTAAATTAAAGAAATTGTAGGGCTCACCTCATTTGTCCCCCATTTCTCAGGGATCACTGTCATCTGTTAACTGTTGTCCAAACTCTTAAAAAACATTGTTTTATATGTTTGGTCTGTGTTTGTGAAGCATGGGTTTGTTTCAGGTGGGATAGTAAATCTGATTGCTGTTACTCCATCCTGGGTAGAACCAGATGGTTCTGTTAGTTTGTTTTATAATTTTTAAATATTAAAAAAATTGTACACAGGCCTCCATTTGTACTTTTCCCCTGGACTCAGCAAATGTTGTGGTGGATCTAGGAAAAAGTCAGTAGTATGAAAATATATGAAAAAAAAAAGAGAGAGAGATAATTGATGTGATAACACAGTCTCAAAGGGAAGGAATCATTATTCTTAAAATTTTTACAGAAAGGAGATAATAAAAGATATTTGAGGAATATGGCTTATAATATATGCTGTCAATATTTAGAGATATTGTTGTTTGTTGACATGTAAAAGGTTTACTGAACCATAGCAATAGCACAATTGCTTTGGAAGGTCTTATACTTTTGATAGTTAATACCCAGTTATGTATTTTCCCGTTGGTTTTTAGCAGTGTTGGTGTGAAGCAGAGCAGCTAGTTTATTAAGTTTGTCTATGTCTTATGTGGAGAAAAGAAAATAATGGAGCACAGATTTTAGGCTGGATATGGAAGAAATCAGGAGAAAATGAACAAATTTAAGAATAAATAAATGGGTACAAAATAACTAACATTTATTTAGCACCTACTATGTTCCATACCCTACACTATGCTAAATGTTCCATGTTGCCTCATTTTATCACCATAACAACTGTATTAGATGGACTTGAGTATCTGCTAGGATAGACATAATACCATTTTCTTTATAGGATGAAATTAGGCCTTGTTTAAGTTGACACAGCTAGGAAGCAACTGATCCAGGATGCGGATCCAAGCAGACTGATTTAAGAGCCCACACACTTAACCACTGACTCTGTTGCCAATGAGGTTAAAATGGAAATGGATTAAAATACACAAGGCAGCTGGAAGAATTGAGGGTTGTGGTCAGAAAGCAAGATATTAATGTTAAAGTTGTCAGAGACAGAGCTGCTTTGGGTGACGTTGGATCTCAGGTGGGTGGCTGAAATAGAGCTGAAGTTAATATAATTAAGTTAAGGCAATTTAAGAAACTTTAGGCAGGGTTTTGCCTAATTTGTGTTCATGGATATTAAAATCACTCATGATTCTGCCTGAATTTGAGATGGAGGATAAGACTAATGCAGTTTTATTTTTCTATTTGTCCTATTGGATGGTTTTCTCTAAGCCTTTAGAAAAACTCAAGAAGTTGAGGAACCCTAACATTGGATACCTTATTTACTCAGTCAGGAAATGTTCCCAAGTCCCCAACCTGCCAGCAGACAATCTAGTAAATGGATATACTTGCTCTTCTGGTGTCCACTACTTATCACTCCTGAAGTAATCTGGGTCTCAGTCATGTATCCCTTCCCCAAGGAGAGGTCTTGATGTCATTGTTTGAGATTTACTATCTATGCAGAGTCCTTTTGGCACCTTCAGTCAGGTATTTCATCAGTGCCAGAGAGGAACTGCAACACCTAGAGGAGGGGTCATCTGAAGTTTCCTGCTGTAATAAGGGAATTCACCAGGATAAATATATATCAAAAGGCCAAACTTGTGGAACCCTTGAGTTTCTTGGTTGTTGGTTTAATATTTCTCAGGTAATCTCACAGAGTATCAGCTCTCTAATGTCACCTTAACTCACAGTATTACATTATATCAATGTAACATATCATTATTATTTTAATAACAAATTCCTTTAAAAGGCTTGTTATTTCTATAAATTCTTTGATGGGGATTACAGAAAAAGGTGGTGCCGATTTCACCCTATGAAAGGAGATTATCATGGATTCTATACTGTACCCGATGGGATTATAAGGTGAAAATCAGTCCTAAAGTAACTGTAATTTGGCAATATTCTCTTTCCTCTGATTTTGTTTAGTGTGGGTTTCCTGCCCTGTAGCATTTGATTCTTAGCAGAGGATTTTAAACTCTAGCACTTTTGAAGTCCAACAGACTCACAGACCTATGCCAGGTCCTGGGTTTCCATCTGTGGCCAGTTCTATGATTAAAAAGCTTCAGAGCACATCTGTGACAAGATAGAGTTGACATTCCAGGGCAGTCAGTTTGTGTAATGGTTAAGCCACAGTTGTATGTGGGTATCATATTGTCATCATGTTCTAGAGTGAGTCGACCAAAAACCAAATGAGGCAGGGAAGGCATAAAATCAAACTATAAGGCAAATTAGGAAAGAGAAAATTGTTTTTCTAAAAGAGATTTGAAGTTTTCATGTCAGCAAGTCTTAAAATTTGGTTTTTAAATGAGTCTTGAAGTTGTAAACAAAATACTTTTATTTCCTCAAGCCATAATTCTGTGTGCCCCACCACGTTTATATTTTAATAGAGAATGGGTACACACGGGGTAAGTTTAAGTGGTGAGTTAGAGTGATCACTATTTTCTAGGATTAAAAAAAAAAAGGTAGTGGTTATATTGAAGGAGGAGAATGAGGGGCAAATTAAGTGTGAAATATGTAATTACAGCCAACACAAGAAACAAGGGAACGTATTATAAATAGGAGCATAATTAATACTGTAAGTTAAAATGGGTTTTTTTTTTGTTTTTTTGTTTTTTTAGAAAGTTAGTTTGTGCTTCAATCTGCCCCTTTATTACTCTCAAGAGAAGCTTTCTAATTCACAGGAGGGAATAGAAGAAGAAATTCAGGTGAAAAAGAAGAGTCAGATAGTTGCTGGGTACATTGAGGCTTCATATGTGAAAGTTGTGCTCAGAGTGAGTCTTAATTAAGGATGGGACACTAGATGTTTAAGACTGAGATGGGGAAAGTGTCATATAGGGACAGTGGCAGGCAATGGAGAAAGGCTGTATTGAAGATAGTGCTTGAACACAGTCGCTTAGTACATGCTGAGTTTTATTTTTCATGCATTATTACCCTGTAGTATTTGCAACTAAGATAAAAAAAAAAAAAAGAGTTCCAAAGCTATTAGAGATAAAAAACAAAAGCAAGAAGTTTTAAGGGGACTCCACATTTTATACTTATGTTTCCTTAACATTTAGAAATCTGTGTTTTCAAAACTGGTCTTTCACTTTGTTGCAGACAGTGCTTTGGAAAACAGATCCCTAAGTCTGAAAAGGTCAACGCAAGTCCTTCACACCAACAAAAATGCATATTTTCCTTTCATCACTCAGGAATAGTTCTTCTGATGCTGTTGAATATTAAAGTAATGAAGAATTTCTGTGTTATCTAAATTATTTGTTTTGTTCTCTGGGCATATGAGCTAGCTAATTTACAAAGTCTGGTTGAAAAAACCTCATTTGGATAGCATTTAAGAAAAATGCAAGTCTTTTGACTAATGGTAAGATGATAGTATTTGGTTTTTCTCCCAAGTAAACAGATTTGTTTCCAGGAATTTGAGTGATGGAAAAATGACCTTTAAACCTATTTTTTCAAGTTGAAGAGACTGTTCTGTTGTGAAAATTCATATACAACTATTTTGGAGAGTAAAAATCTCCAAGGAATTAATGGGGAACAAACATCTATGAACTAAACAATATGGACTTCAGATGATATAATGGACATTTTTCTCCTATAAGTAAACTAGTTTTATAATATAAATTTGGAAGATTTTTATTCTAATGAAGAATAAGTTTCACCATTAAAACTTTTTCTAGCCAAGTTGACACATTTATGCTATTTTTTAAGTTGATAACTGATTGTCGAGGGTCTATTAGCTACAAATCCTCTTCTAGGCATTGAGAATACAATAGTGAATAAGACAGTGTTTGCCTTCAAAGAGTTGAAATTCTTACTAGGAAAGATAGATAGATAATTAAAAGAAAAATATGAACAATAGATCAAATAGTAGTAAGTAGAAAAAGAAAATAAATTAGGGACAATAAATTACTTCAACCAGGCTTCTTGGGGAAAGACTCGGAAGAGACTGTACTTGAATTGGAATTTGAATGATGAAAAGGAGGCAGGCAAATTAAGATCTGGGGAAAGAGGTCTTAAAAATAAGTAATAATAATTGAAAAGGCCTGAAAGCAGGAACAAGCTTGGTATTTTTGTGAAATAGAAAGAAGACCAGTATACTTTCTTTCATAAGAAAGGGAAAAACATTTCCAATAGTTTAAAACGATTAAGACACATTTCGGCTCACATAACCAGAAGTGCAAAGGTCAAGTAGTTTTCAGGGTTGTTTGATCCTGTTGAGCCAGTGGCATCTGTTGCCTATTTTATCAGAAGTAGAAGTTCAAAGACAGTTTTGCCCACTGCAGCTTGGTTGGAGTCATCAAAGAAAGCATGACACAGGCAAGCACTGGATTGGATATAGGGAAGGGACAGCGAGATCAGTTCTGGAGTGGGAGTTGGTTCCCCAGGGTCAGCAGTTCCCTACTGACAGCCAATGTAGGACAACTGTCTTACATGCATGTCTCTTGTGCTGTAGCAGAAGGAGTCTCTCCTTGCAGGAGCAGCTATTGCAGCAGGGTTGACCAGGTGCCATATATTGCACATGCTTAAGCAGAGCAGTGGAGAACACACTGAATCCGAAACAGGGAAAGATATTCCCATGCAAAGAGATAAGCCCAGCACGCTTATGGCCATGAGGAGTCTTGATGTCTTGATAAGGATGTGTTCCAGGCCCAAGGCCTATTCTTAAGCAGCTAAGATGGGGTGGAAAGACTGCAAGCAGAAGACTGCCTTTCCCAACAGATCCCATTATCAAGAACCCATATTTTTTCCCTTCTTTTCATTTTCTTCCCCAGTATATTCACATTAACCTTTGATTTGTACTGAAGGTCAGTTCACTTTGTGGCTATAGGATGGAGGCTGGTATCTATCAGACTTTACTCATTCAGGTTCAGGGGACAAGGAAATTAATTCCCAAATGTCTCTTAGAAGAATGAGAAGGAACTTTCTTAGAAGCTCTGTCAACCTCTTCTCACCTGCTACCCATATCTTTCAAACAACCAATGCTGAACTAATCAGTGGTGAAGGGAATACAATTATTCTTAGGTATATCAGGTCCACCTCTAAATATGTCTGCGGAAGCAGGAAACCTATACTTCCCACATTCCTGAGATATGTAGCTTGTATAAAAAAACAAGAACATGAAAAAATTATCTTTTTAGAGGAATAGGGTGTGGGCAAACTGTTGATTAAGCAAACTATTAATTAGCTGATATAGCTATTATGGCTATAGTATAGTGAATAAGGAGGAAAATGGAAAGAAATGAGGCCAGATATTTAGACAGTGGATAGATTATGGAGAGTACTGTAGGATATTGAGTTTGCACCTTAATCTACTTGAAGGGAAAAGCGATTTTTGGATTTTTAAGCCACTGTGTATGTGTGTGCTTGTATGTGACATGATCTGATTTTTGTGTAAAATTGATCACTGATAATAGGTGGTGTGACAAGTTCAGGCAATTCTTCCTGAAAAAGACAATTACAGAAACTGGAAGAAAAGCAAAAACAATCATTTGAAGATACTGGAAAATGACCAAAGGCAGGCAGAAACTTGAGAAGAGTTTACTACTGAATGATTGCCACTATGTCATGTAGAAAGTACTATTTTGTAGCTTTAAAAAAAAAAAAAAAACAACTCAGCCTAAATGACTCAATTTCAAAGCAGGAAAAATCACTGGATATTTAGGAAAAACTTTAGAAGCAGGAGTACCACAAAAGAGTTGAAATCCAAAAATCTGAGTATAAACTTTGTCCAAATGCTTGGATGACCAGTAGAGTATGCATGCATATGGATGACCCCAGGCATTCTGGTTCAAAAGCAAGGAGAAAGTAGAAATGGGTCTTTTGAAAGATGGAATTAATTCTGTCAAAATACTGGAGTTTGTTATTCCTTTGATTGAGCGCATTCCCTATTACACAGAGAGCTTGAGTGGCAGAAAACAGTAGCCTTATTAGATTGATTTGTCAAAAGAAAGAATTCTGGGATAGAAAAGTAACTGGAAATTTACTACAGAGGCCCTGGAGGCAAGAAACCACCAAAAGGATGAGCCTATAAATCTGAGTATCAGCTCAGCTAAATTCCTTGGCAGACATCTAAACTAAACAGGTACAGAAGAGACCAACATGGAAGCTAGGCCAAAAAAGCAGCAATTAGAAGCCAAGAGAACTTGGCAGGGGTATCATCTTTTACACACTATGGGACAAACAAATTTTAGTTTGAGTTCAGGCAAGTTCATGGCACCAAAAACCAATAATCTTAAGAAGAAGAAAAGAGGTTTCAGAGTAACTATAACATATTATCTTCTTATGGACTGATTTTTTCCCCTCAAAATTTGTATGTTGAAACCCTATCCCCAATGTAGCTGTATTTGGAAATGGCGCCTTTGAGGGAGTAATTAAGTTTAAATGAAGACATAAGGGTGATGCCATGGTCCAATAGAATTTGTGTCCTTATAAAAAGAAACACCGGAACATTCATTCTCTCTCTGCACACATACAGAGGAAAGATCATGTGAGGACACAGTGAGAAGGCAGTGGTCTGTAAGCCAGAAAAAGAATTCTCATCAGAAACTGAATTGTTTAAGAGATAAAGGAGAAAATAAATTGTGTAATAAAAATTATTTGTTTAACAAAAAAGAAGGTGGGAAGTAGGAACAGAGGAATAAAATGAAGGTGAGGCAAACAAAAGACGAATAGCAAAATGTCAGAAATTGGTCCAACCATATTGATAATTATATTAAATTTAAACAGACTTCAATCAGTAGATATTCCACACTAGATAAAAAGCAAGACTCACATTTTGACCGTAAGAGGTGGATTTTAAATATAAATATCTTGAAAGTAGAATAATAGAAAAAGTATAATATACAAACAGTAAGCATATGAAAACTGAAGTGGCTATATTAATATAAGATTAAATAGACTTGACACAAGGACTATTACTAGACACCAAGGTAGAGATTTCATAATGATAAAAGTATCAATATAACATGAAGATATAACATTTATAATGTGAATGCATCTAATCACAGAACTCCAAAATACTTCAAGAAAAACTTTATAGAATTGAAAGGAATAATAGACACTTTAACAATTATAGTTATTACCACTCAATAATTGGTAGAACAAGTTGACAGAAATTCAGTAAAGGTATAGAAGAATGAAACAATACTCTTAGCTGATTTTACCTAATTGTTATTTATAAAATACTCTACCCAACCACAGAAGAATACATTTATTTTCAATAGTATATGAAACTTTTAGCAATGTAGGCTATATTCTGGGCAATAAGACACAGTATCATTCAAAAAGATGTATAAAAGAACATTGAAAAGTCATAGAAAGTATGTCTTCTGACCATAATGCACTAAATTAGAAATCAACATCAAAGATATTGGGAAAATCCCCATATATTTGAAAATTAAGTAATGCTCTTTTAAATAACTTGAGTTAAAGAAGAAATAAAAGGAAATGAGAAAATATTTTGAAATGAATAAATTTAAAACACAACCCACACAACAAATATTTTGAACTGAATAAATTTAAAACACAACACAACAAATTTAAATTTAAAACACAAATAAATTTGTGGGATACAGCTAAAGTGGTATTAGAGGAAAATGTTATAATAAATTCTCACAGAAAGGAAAGGGTGAGTCAATTACCTAAGTTTCCACTTTAAGAGGCTCAAAAAAGAAGAGCATATTAAATCTAATGTAAGTAAAATAATGAATATGAGAGGAAATTATTGAAATAAAAATAGAAAAAAATGAGCAAAACAGAGAAACTCAATGAAACCAAAAGTTAATTCTTTGAAAAGAAAAAAAAAGATAAATATCTAGCTCAACTAATGAAGCAAAAATTAGAAAACACAGATTACCCATCTCAAGAATGAAAGCTGAGACTTCAGTACAGATACTGTATTTAATAAGGATACAATTATAAACAACTTTGTGTCAATAAATTTCAGAAATTGAATGAATGAATAATTTTTTTTTTTTTTTTTTTTTTTGCGGTACACGGGCCTCTCACTGTTGTGGCCTCTCCCGTTGCTGAGCACAGGCTCCGGACATGCAGGCTCAGTGGCCATGGCTCACAGGCCCAGCCGCTCCACGGCATGTGGGATCTTCCCGGACCGGGGCACGAACCCACGTCCCCTGCATCGGCAGGCGGACTCTCAACCACTGCGCCACCAGGGAAGCCCTGAATAAATTTTTTGAAGACAAAAATTACAAAAATGATTCAAGATAAAATAGAAAACCTGAATAGCCGTATATCAATAAAAATAGATAATTGAAATCTGTAACTTAAAATTTTTCCACCAAGGAAGTCTAGACCCATATGGCTTCTCTGGCAAATTCTATCAAATATTTAAGAAATAATTAATACCAATTCTATGTGGATTCTTCTAGGAAAGGATTACTTAGGCTGCTTTAGGGAGAATGGATTGTAGAAGAACAAGAGTTGAAACGGGGAATGATTAGGAGTTTATTAGAACAGTGCAAATTAAACTGAAAAAATAGAGTTGTAACAGTGGACTTGGTGAGAGTGGTTTATTTGGAGATGTATTTTGTAGGTAAAGACGACAGGACTTACTGAGTTTTGACAGGTGTGGGACATGAAAGAAACAATTAATATGCCTGCTTAGTCTTTGTCCTAAGCAATTAAGTGGATGAGAGCTATTAGTTACAAAATAGGGGACAAGAGCAATGTATCTGAGAGTGAGGGAGTAGTGAAGAATTCTAGTTTGTATGTGCTGAGTTAGAGAGGCTTCTGAGATATCCAAGTAGAGTTGCCAAGTGGGCAACTGATGGAATGCTACTGTGTTCAGCAGAGAGGTCCTGGATGAAGACATGGATTTGGGAGTTACTGGCATATAGAAAAGTGTTACTAAGGAACTGGATAAAATCATCTTAGGCTGCGAGTGTAGATGATGGAGTAAAGATGTTATGGACAGATTGCTGAGATCCACTAGACTTTTAGAAGCATATGTGAGCAAGAGAAGACAAAATTATGTGACTCTATATCTATTCAATACTTTTCATTTCTCTATGTCTCTTCCAAAATTCTATTTCACAAGCACTCAAAACTCACTTCTGACACCAATATTTACTCAAGACATCAGATCTTCTTCTTCATTTTGACTGTGCAATGGCCACTCTCCTTTTTCTATCCCTCCAGGCTAAATCATTCCCATTTTGGATTTTTAAACCTGCTATCTCCTTTTTCTGGAACATTCCTCCTACTGGTCTCCCCATAGTAGACTTGACCACATTCAGATTTCAGCTCATATTAGCCAAACTCAGAGAGGCCTCCCTGCTTTCCCTTGCTGACCAAGAGCTATCCACTCAGTCTCTATCTAATTGTCTGATTTAATTTTCTCCAAAACCATGTCATGATTTATAATTATTTTGATTATAATTTGCCATTTCTTCTTTCTTTTCTCTTTTACCCTATTTCTAAATATTGGTGCTCTCCACCATCTACTGCAGCTTTTGTTTATTTGCAGCTATATTCCTCCTCACTCTAGAATATATTAACTGGGTAAGTTCAGGTTTCTCCCTGTCTTGTTCATTTCTGTATCACCAGTTTATAGAACAGAATCTCTCTTGCACATTGTGGACACTCAGCAAATATTTTTTGAATAAGTGAATGCATATTGAGGACTTTTGATCTTAGTTACTGAAAATGACAAATTTCAGTCTAACTTTCTATAGATTTTCACCTATCTCCTTCATCTTTTCTTCCCAAAGATAAATTTCTCCTCCCTGTCCAAGATTGAACTCTCTTGGTGTTTTCTAGATTCACTCTTATTGCACTAGCTTCAGGATCTAGCTCTTTGAATTATAATCTCTGTTTCAGTTTTCAGTCATCCTTTACATTCACTAGTTTTTCAGCCTACAAATATACTCAAAGCAAAAAAAAGCAAAAACTTTCCCTTACTCCTGTCATTTCCTCAAGCAAACATACTTTCCCTCTTTCCTTTTGTGGCTAAATTTATAGAAAGACTACCAACATCTGACCTTCAAGTCAAGCCTGAACTGGTTTTGGCCTATTCCAAGCTTTTTATTCTAAAGTTACCAATAATTCCTAGTTAGTAAACCAATAACTTCTCTCAATTCCCATCCTCCTCAACCACTCTGTAGCACTTAATACCACTGCTTATCTTTTCCTTTTCGTAACTCTTTTGTACTTTGGTTTTCATCCATATCTCTAAACTCTCTATCTCAATCTCAGTTGTTGCCTCAGGTTACCTAAAAGAGAAGATATTCTTTAGGAATTATTTTTTCTACTCTCTTTCTAATGGCAACCTCATTTGGTGTCATACTTTTAATAATTAACAATGTGCTGACGATCTCAATCCTATAGTTTGACTTTTTTTTTTTTTTTTTGCAGAACTCCAGATCCTTATATCCACTGTTTTTTTGGATATCTCAACCTGAAGTTCTTACCAAAACCTCAAAGTCAATATTTCTAACATGAAACCCATCATCATTCCTCCCAAACATCTGCTTCTCTACGTAGACTTGGAAACTTTGGTATTTCCTTTTACTTGGTGCCCCTCTACCTAGACTTGGGAACCTTGGTATTTCCTTTGACTTCTCTCTTTCTTTCATCTTTCTATTATATTATTTATCAAGTCCTGTTTATTCTACCTGTATTATACCTATATATTTGTCCCCTTCTCAACATTCCTATTGCTATTACTCTTCAGACATAGGTACTACCTTTGACTTTGAATGACTGAATCTGCATTCCACCTGCTTTTTCCAGATTGCATCATCTCCTTCTCTTATCCATGTCATATTCTGCTGCTGAATTAACTTTTCTAAAGCACATCTCTAATAATGTTGCAGATTTCAATATTAATAGTAATAATAGCAAAACTTAGGGGCTTATTACACGTTATGCACTCCTTTCAGTGTTTTACCATTAGCCCTTACACAAACACTGTAACATAGGTACTCAATATCTCTACCCTTAAGATCTTTCTCCAGAAGAGAAAACTGAAGCACAGAAAAAGGTAATATGCCCACGATCACGTAGTTGGAAAGTGTTAAAGCTGGTATTTGATGATTTTAGCCAACACACTGTGTACTGCCTTAGATATAAAACCTTGGGACTTATCTACACGTTGTTCATCTGTGAATTTGATTCAATTCACTATTTTAATGGAAAAAAATTTAGTCTTGTCTCTAACAATGATATCAGTGATATTAAAGATTTTGCGTGCTAATATATATGTTTACATATCCATAAAATACATATAAAGCTGTTAAAATTAAAAATGCCTTCAAAGTACCACTTAAAATCATACTGCACACTGTACTTGAGGACATGTCTGCAAAACAAACTTAAAGTCGTTATGGTGTAATGCAAATTGTTTTTGCCATTCAAATTTATTAATGATGCAAGTCCATCTAAAATATGTAACTTTACTTCCCACTTCTATCCTTTATTCTTCCATCAGTAAAAATAAATAAATTAATAAGTGTGGCCGCTCCTCCCTGTATATACCCTGTATGCTGGTTTCCTTTTGGTTTCTTGACTTTTGTTCATGCTTTTTCCTTATATTTAATACTCTATTAAATGAACTTTTGAATATGTCAAAATTTTACCCATTTTTTTCCACTCATGAAGACTCAGCTAAGTAGGTTTAATAAATTCCTGCAACTTGATAGGATATTTCGATGTTCTAAGCCAGTGCTTTCCAATAAGCCTCTTCACAGTGATGGAAATGCACCACTGTCCAACAGTAAGCATTAACCAGTAGTGAGCACTTGAGATCTGGGTAGTGAGACTGAGGAATTAGATTTTTAGTTTTATTTAATTTTAATTAATTTAAATTTAAATAGCTGCATATGGCTAATGGCTCCTGTACTGGACAGTACAGCTCTAAACTCAATCCATTACATTAATATTGCTGATTGACCAATATATTTAAAAAAATTATATTATAGCAGCATACAACTATATTGTCTTATTGTTTATAGTGTCCTGAAAGGAAGGATTTGCATTTTATAATTTGTGTGTGTATTTTAATGCACCTAGCACATTTCTTTGTGTGCAAAAGTACACAGTAAATATTTATTATGTGACTAAATGGATGACCATCTGTTAACTTTGTTTAATTGTGTCAGTATTAGGGATATAAAAAGCTGCTCTATAATTTAATTTTTTCAAGGTAACAAAGGTAAAATAAATGCTTATAATAAACAACTTGCCTTCATCTTTACAATTGCCTATGTGATTCTTTAAAGTGCTTTCATCAGTTCATCTTTATTTGCGTGGCATTGCTAGAAATGAAAACATCTATTTTGTTAACAATCTCAATTCCAAGGTCAACCAAACTGCGAAGCCCCAGATTTACAATAACTAAGTCAACAAACCTGGAACATGTTGGCCTATATTCACCATGGTTCTAATCAGCATTTTGCACATGGGAAGCTCCCCATGTGGCTCAGACCCCTGTGACACTCATTTCTTTCTAATGCAACTGCCTGCTTCTCCCTCTGCTTGTTTCAGAATAAACGTCTTGTCAAAAAAAGAATTAGATTTTGACAGTTTTTTTCCTATGGTTAATTGAGGTGATAGATATACTTGACATTTATCTAAGAATACAAGATTAAGATATATTTTTTCCTGACCTCCTCCTGAGCTCCTCTAACAGCTCTGCAAAAAACAAAAAAAGTCAAGCTACAGGATTGAGATCACCAGCACCTTGTTAATTATTAAAAGTATGACACCAAATGAGGTTGCCATTGGAAAGAGAGTAAAGAATTCCTAAAAATATTCCTAACCTCTTCTAAAACTTTCTCTGTTTTAGAGGAGGTCACTTTCTGGGGTCCTTTTAATATGCCTGTGAAATTAATAGTAGTGATAATTCTGCTTCATATCACAACATCTTTAAAGTTCTTCCTTCAAACTGACAGATAAACGTTTCTTTTTGTAGGGTTTGAATTATTTGAGTCTTAATTCACCCTCTAGTTCTTCCCCAGTTCAATCCTGTAAATTAATAGTAGTTGAAAAATGCAAAAGCTAGTGTGCAAACCCACTTAGTTCAAAGAAAATAGGGAAAGAGGGAAGTAGTTGAGAATACGTTCATTATTGTCCCTCAATTTGTAAGGGCAGTCCCTGGTATTGTTAGGCTGACAGAAATAACATTTGAAAGTTTGTTTGTACATACTAAAATTTCCTTAGGATTTAGTTGTGTTTGTTGTTGCTGATAGAAGTGCAGACTATCATTTTAAAATTTTTCTACATTTGTTTTATTTAAAAGTTTTTTTTATCATGCCAGGGTTATCTCATGTAGATATCTAATAATGTCTTCAGCCTTGAGTCTCATTATGCAATTTAATGTTAGGTATTCATTCATTATAGCTACTATATTAAACATTATATTGTGTTTGCAGTATTTCATTTCAGCCTGTAGAACATTAAAAAAAAAAAACCCAAAATATATAAGTACATTTTTGCATTTGTGAAAGGGATTATGAAAACATAAATGCTTTTGAAACTGTTAATGAAGTACTTCATTGTTATAAATATGATAGGTGATGTTAATATTTATTGGGAGAGTTAATACAAATAAATGGAAGATTAGAAAATGTATTTAAAAAGGAAAGCAAAAATAATTTTCAACTTAGAAACGTAAACCATTCTTTTTAGGCTAAACTTTTAGCACAGGGAGTAGGTGAAGGAAACTGAAGTAGTAATGTTAAAAAAAAAACACAAATGTTTGTAATGTAAGAGACAAAAGAATTAGCCAAAAAGAATATTAGATTATGTGAATAAATACTAGTGGCTTACAAAAGGAATCTGGTAGCAAGGGCTTCAAACTGAATGTTAACTCTTTCTTAAGTATTACATTTGACTTTTATATCACTTATTAAATTCATTAAAGACAATAACATGATTTAGAAAACTATTTAAATAGCACTATTAAAATCCTTAAAACTATTTTAGAAAACTATTATTTCTAAATAGCACTACTTAAAAAATAAGGCTATCGTGTTATATTTTTATTGACTGGCAATGCCCATGTAAAAGAGAGTAGAGTAGGTTAATACTTCTAAAATATATTCAGAATTAAGGCAAGAAAATAACATAATAGCTATAAGAAATAGAAGAAAAATAAATAAGAACATTGTGCCAGGAAAAGAAAATGAATGGGATAGATTCACTATTTAAGTTTTTGGGAGGCAAAGGATTCATAGATTTATTTTTATTCCCTGCACATGTCGAGCTATAAAGAATTAATGACTTCCTGCCAGTGTTTAATTTATTCCTGCCAAGGAGCTTAGATAGTAGAAAGTTTGAGCTTAAACTATCTTCTTTATAGATGTGAAAACAGGGTATCGGTCAAAGTAGAGATTAAATAAGTTCCCCATGGAAGAAGTTACTTAAAAAGCCAGGCTCTTGCTTGTATCAGGTGGAGACAAAAAGCCCCTAAAACAAGGAAAAGACAACTCAATGGCCTTGCATGTGCTAAGATTGGGTAGGATCCAGCCATTGTCCTGAGATGAGAGTGTGACAGAAGCTTTGTTTATTACAGTTACCACTCTTAAATGTCACTGATCAGGAGATGTGTTCCTTGAGAGAAAATATATCTGTAAATGAAAATCTGGGGCTTTCTTGAAGGGAAGAGGTCAATAAATAGCCTAAATATACCTCCTTGGAACTCCTAGTACAGGAGACCGAGTAGACTGACTCTGAATGGCCCAGGTGAAGAACTAGTGGCAGACAGAGGCAATGAAATAAAATTTCCTATATGAAAGGAGTAGTATGGGGTAGTTCTTTAGGTGGCACGCAAGGGACCAACTTTTTATTGTTGTTGTGGGGGGGTGAGGTCTTGGTGGTTACGATATGGCATGGGGCTGGGGCATGAAGACCCTCACACACATAGTTTTGTGGCTGCCACATGGGGAAGAGTCAATATGTGAGTGGCTTTTAAAAGAAGTACTGTATATCTTCAGACTCCAGTATGGAGACCCACTAAGGCTATCTTGGCAGATAAAATAAACATCTACAAAATTGGGTAAAAGTAAGCTTCAGCAGTAACACAATTTTAAAAGAGAGAAACAATGGCAGTAATGGAAGGACCAACTATGAGATCCTTATATGCCTGATTTCAGAAGAGGGTTAACTTTCATTCCTAGGGTTAAGCCTTTACTGTCTTTTGGGAGCAATTGAGGAAAAAGTGGGTCGTAGTTGGAAGAAACAGTCTTCCTTCTGATAAGGCACGCAGGGGCTCAAATAATGAGTTAGAAAAGTAAAAAGTGATATAATTATACATGGTACTTCACAGCAATTCAGATCTAATGATAGAAGTAACTATTATTCAATAAATTAAACTTAAAAGATAGCCTGTACTGGCCAAGGATCAGCTGTGAATGCTGGCTTCACCCATTCTGAGAAAAGTGGTCACGGGCAGTTCTTTTACTCTGGTCCTCCTCTTTATTTCTCTCCTCACCTGCTTCTTTACCTAATTTTTCTACCAAACGAGGACTTTCTCTGTATTCCTCTCATTCAAACACCTCATGAGAAAGGATCTAACTTGTTCAGTCAGTCACTATTCAGTATAGAACTTTTCTATTGAAAATGGTTCTTGGGCTAAGCCATCTCAGAGCTAGCTTCTTACACAAAAGATGGCTGCCTTTGAGAGAGGAACTGATCCTTGGTACGATCCTCTGTACTCAGGGTGTCAGTATTGAGAAATTGAAGGGTAAATTGGTCCCCATAATTTTGTGATCAAGAGATTCAGAATGGTGATGACATGATAGCCCTACCAGCCTGGGCAGAAGCTGCCAACTGATGGGGCTTTATTGAGACTTCTAGAGACCTGAGCACTGAGAATATTATGATACTTCTGGATGTGTAATCAAAATTTATTAATCTGTACAATACATGTACAGAAGTCCAAAACAGTTCTGATTTTCTCCACCAAGCATTTTCCCCCCTAAGTTCTTGCTGCTGCTGTTTCTGCCTCTGTGACTTCTACTTTGCAGGAACACTTAGCAGCTTCTTTGTTCATTGACAAAATACTTCTGAAGAAATCTGAGCCTGTAGTTGGGTAAGAAGGTGCACTGGGCCCAGCTGTGGAGATGTGAAGATGGAAAATTCAGAAGAAACAAATCATGGACTCATCAAATTTCTGAACAACTTTGTCCTTGTGGTTAAAGCAGCTCTGGCCTTTGAAAATTCATATCCTAGGGGCCTGATATCAATCTTATTTTAAAAAAAAACTAGTGGATTCTGTTAGTGAACAGAATTGTTGGTTCACTAAAGGCTCACTAATAGTTCACTTGTGCCCATGCAAATCTAACCTTTCATTTTTACATTATTAATTAGCTATATGTTTCTAGTTTACTTTAGTGAGTTATTTGGATGAGTGGATTAGTTTAGTTCTAATATAGAACTAAATTTAGAACTAAACTAATTTAGATTAGAAGCCATTTTCTCCTCTCACACTTATTAAACTAACCCAGTGACATTGCAAGACAGCTTACTTTTGCAGACCTAAAATTAGTCTTAAGTGTTTCCTCCTTTTCTTCCTTCTTTTTGGGAGGTCCCTTAGAAGATGCAAATTAGGGCTCCTATAGATCTCTCCTGGGTCTACACTTTAATTCTCAGATTCAAAGGGTACTAACTTAAACTTACTGAAATAGAAAACAAAAGATGAGAGGATATATAATATTGTAGAAAGAATATATATTTTGGAGCTGGGCAGATATTATCTCTAATGTAAGATCCATCCTTCACTATTTATGAAATCTTAGGCAAGTTCTTATCATCCTGAGGTCAGAATTTTTATGTGTAAAGTGATGATGACAATGCATACTTCAGAGTGTTGTACTAAAGGAGATAATTTAGATAAAATACCCAATATTTGGTGCACAGTCAATTTTCCATTATTTTTAGCTCCCTTTCCAGATGGACACTCAGGGAGCCATTTTACTATTTACTCATCAGCATATGGCTTAAGTGGTATTTCTTGTGCTTGGTTAGTCATAGGCTAGATCCTGGGAGTTATTCATCATTTTGAACAGCTCATGGAAGTCTGTTTCTTCTCATGCTGTAGCTTTGCTTTGACACTGCAGATATTTGTGCAGAAATAGAAAATAATAACTTTCCCAAATTAACCTTTATGTGATAGTTCATATTCATTTATTACTTCATTCTGCTCAGAAATATTTATCAGAGTGGTTATTTTGTGTAAGGTTACCTTGTGACTAAGGTAAAGTCCCTGCCCTTATGAAAATTGCATTCTAGTAGCCTACATAAAACAAGTAATTACAGACTGTGAAAAATGATAAGAAGGAAATAGTATGTTCAATTAAAGTAAATGGAAGCAGAAAGGGTCGAGTTTTGATTGGGTGGTCAGGAAATTTTCTTCCTTCCTTCCTCCCTCCTTCCCTCTCTCTCTTTTTCTTTCTCTTTCTTTCCTTCTTTCTTTCTTTCTTTCTCTTTCCTTCCTTTCTTTCTTCCTTTCATTCACTGAGACAAAGTTTTTTTTTTTTTTTTTTTTTTTTTTAAGCTAGCCATGTTAAGAGCCAGGGGAAGAGAAATGCTAGACATGGGAATAGCAAGTGAAAAGCTCTGAAGCTGGAAAGAACTTGGCAGGAATGAGGAGAGTAAAGGAAGCCAGTGCAGCTGTTGCATGGTGAGATGTGACAGAGGGATAGAATGATATATTATGAGATAAAAATAATTTGACAGGAGCCATTTTTTCCCCCAAAGAACAATAGGAACTCCTGGAACCATATCATACAAAAATGACATGATTCAACTTATGTTTTAAAAGAGAACCATTTTTGTAGCTATGGAAATTGGCCAATAGTGAGATAAAAATGGAATCAGGGAGACCAGAGTGAGACTTGCAGGTAGGAGATGCTGATGGCTTAACTAGGATGGAGAAAAGTAGAAATGAGAAGATTGAGATATAATTAGGAGGTAAAATTGAAATGATATGGTGATAAATTAGATGAAAAGATGAGGACACTGGAATAATAAAGCCAGGCTTATAAGTAAAAAAAAAAAGATGATATGTCAGTCTGAGATGTTAAAGATTGAAGGAGAGCAGTATTGGGGGAAGAGGGAGCAAAATTTCTTTTTGAGATGAGATATATTGGAGGAACTTAGCTTAAACCATCTAAGTTGGAGATATAAAATGGGTAGTTTGTTATAGGAATTTAGAATTTAGGCAGTTGGGAATAGGAATTTGGAACTGGGGAAAGGTATTAGATGAAGATGCAGATTTAGAACTAATCAGCATAAAGGTATTTCATACTGTAAGATCATCTTGGCAGAAAGTACAAGACAAAGATAAAAGGTGATTCCAGATAGTTTCCTGATGCCAGCCAATAATTTCATGTAGTCACAGGAAGAAGAGACAACCAAAAAGACTGAAAAAGCAGGACTGGTGGAGCAGGAGGAAACCTTGAAGTGTGTAGTGATATAGAAGCCAAGAGAAGAGAGGTATTCAAGAAGGAGGGGTGAGATCTTTAATGCCACTGAGCCATCATTTAAGAATAGAATGGAGAGATTCAATTGAATTTTGGGAATGTATAGCTCTTTGGTGACCTTGCAAGGCAAAATCCCCATCATTTTGGGTAGCTAGAAACCACAGTGAAGGAAGTTGAATTGGAATTGGAATATGAGGATCTGGAGATGGCAGCTGTAAACAACTCATTAAATAAGTTAAAAAAAATTATTTACTATTTATTTAAATGAGCTGAAAAATAGATGGTACCTGGAAGAGAATGTGGGGTCAAGAAAGTTTGCTTTTTTAAAATTAATTAATTAATTAATTAATTAATTAATTATACAAGAGATAAATAAACTGACACCAAGCATTGTAAATGGATGACCACAACAAAAGCAACAATGATTGCAATTACCAAACACGAAACACACTCATAGTATGTCATAATATTGACATTCAGTCCAGTAATCCTCCACTGTAACAGCTCCTTTACTTTGCAGTGAAAATTGATTTGTATATTTTTTACCTTTGAGTCCTTGTGGGATATTTTTTTTATTCAAACAGAAAGTCACAAAAATTATAATCACCCTCATCATTTCACTCAGTCCCATGTAATTAATTTTTTTATCTTGATCTTTTGTTAGCACTTTTATGAATTCATCAGTTTTCCATTAGAGTTCTGAAAATGCTTATTCATTCAGTTCAGCAGCACAGTCAGTTACCAGAAACCTGTACTTGTCAGAGTCTTTTCCATGAATTCCTTGAAGATGAAACCCTTTTATAGGAACATTTTTGTGAAAGCATCAGAGTACACCCAGAACTGTCTGTAAATGACAAGAATTAAAAATGACCATGGTTAAAGATTTGATGAAAGTTCATAATAATGCAATTGACAAGGAAATTTAGTTATTTCTGAGATATACATTTTAAAGTAATAACTAGAATTATGACATAACATTATACCAGAAAATATAAGATTTTTAGAAATTTCATGTGATGTCTGAAACATTTATATTAACATATTTCCATACAACTAACCCAAAGAAAGTTTAGTATTAGTTGTTTTTTTGTTTGTTTGTTTGTTTTTTATATTGCAGGTTCTTATTAGTCATCAATTTTATACACATCAGTGTATACATGTCAATCCCAATCGCCCAATTCAGCACACCACCAAGAAAGTTTGCTTTTTAAATATGAGTGCTACTGGAACATATTTTTAGGCTAATTAAGAATAATTAAAAAGAAAGAGAGAAATTGGTACAGCAGGCAAAGGGAAACCCCTTGAGAAGATGAGAGCAGTTGGAATCTGTAGCACAAGCTGACTGATGAGGTCATGCCACCTATTCCATTCTAACAGGAAGAATAAAAGATACAGAAGATGGGTATGTAAGGAGGTGATTTTTGTAGATTTGAAGGTGGGAGAATGAAAGTGTTATCTTTCATGACTTCTATTTTCTCAATAAAGTATGCAATCATTTACAAAAAATGTAAGAGGAGTGTGTGCGGGTTTGTTCGAGGACATTGGAAAAGATGTGGAATATGACCTGGAGCAAAGGAAGGTGGATTTACTTGGGAAATGTAGTAAGACTGAGAGTAATATGGAGAATTCAATTCAGGTTGAAATTTATGAATGGAAAAGGAAATATGCTGTCCATTTGTGAAATAGTTTTGTAGCAATATTCAGTTTCTTATACAGAAAGTAGAGAGAAAGCAAATAATTTGATTAAACCTGGTCTGAAGTTTGGCAAGGCATGGATGACAGAGAGAGGACAAAAGATTTGAGCCTATTTTCAGGGAGTGATTATAATGACCAAACATGTATTCTAAACTGGATTAAGAAGGTTTAAGATGTGAAGTGGGGGAGAATAAAATACCAGAATCAAGAAAAATTGGTGGGGTTATTAATCATATAGAGGTTAGATGTTGCAGTGTGGGTAAAATTGTAAGTGAAATGGAAGAAAAGCATATGGTGGTCAGCAAATGGAATGCTAAAATGGAGATTTCTAATGTAGAGTAGTTATTGATGTTGAAAAGTCCAGAGTGTGAAAATATGAGTGGGTGGCTGAGGTTGGGGAAAAGAAAATGATGGTTAAAGATGAGGAAGTTGGGCTTCCCTGGTGGTGCAGTGGTAGAGAGTCCGCCTGCCGATGCAGGGGACATGGGTTTATGCCCTGGTCTGGGAAGATCCCACATGCCGCGGAGCGGCTGGGCCTGTGAGCCATGGCTGTTGAGCCTGTGCGTCTGGAGACTGTGCTCCGCAATGGGAGAGGCCACAACAGTGAGAGGCCTGCGTACCACAAAAAAAAAAAAAAAAAAAGATGAGGAAGTCAAGGAACTGAGACTAGAGTTGTTAGGTGGGTCATTCACACACATAATGACATCACTCAGAATAAAACCAGGTTAGACTGAAGGAAGATGTGGGATGGAAATGCAGTGAAACAAAAGCTAAAATCTTAAAACAGTAAATAGAAGGTTAGAAGGTACCTGGAGATGAAAGTGAGCAAGAAAACCTATTCTCTACCTAGTCATTTTATAATTCTGTTTTTGATTTTAGCATTATCATAGCCACAATCCTTGAAATATAATTGGCTGCAAACACAGGCTTTTACTAAACTATACCATTACATTTATGTGCTTACATATTTGTATCCCACTGTAGAGACTAGATATAGCCACCATAATTACCATTATATATATATATATATATATATATATTTTAACATCTTTATTGGAGTATAATTGTTTCACATTGGTATGTTAGTTTCTGCTTTATAGCAAAGTGAATCAGCTATACATATACATATATCGCCATATCCCCTCCTTGTTGCCTCTGCCTCCCACACTCCATATCCTACCCCTCTAGGTGGTCACAAAGCACCAAGCTCATCTCCCTGTGCTATGCGGCTGCTTCCCACTAGCTATCTATTTTACATTTGATAGTGTATATAAGTCCATGCCACTCTCTCATTTCATCCCACCTTACCCTTCTCCTTACCCGTGTCCTCAAGTCCATTCTGTATGTCTGCATCTTTATTCCTGTCCTGTCACTAGGCTCTTCATAATAATTTTTTTTTAGATTCCATATATATGTGTTAGCATACAGTATTTGTTTTTCTCTTTCTGAATTACTTCACTCTGTATGACAGACTCTAGGTCCAACAACCTCACTACAAAAAACTCAATTTCATTTATTTTTATGGCTGAGTAATACTCCATTGTATATATGTGCCACATCTTCTTTATCCACTCATCTGTCAATGGACACTTCGGTTGCTTCCATGTCCTAGCTACTGTAAATAGAGCTGCAATGAACATTGTGGTATATGTCCCTTTTTAAATTATGGTTTTCTCAGGGTATATGCCCAGTAGAGGGACTGCTGGGTCGAATGATAGTTCTTTTTTAGTTTTTTAAGGAACCTCCACAATGTTCTCCATAGTGGCTGTATCAATTTACATTCCCAGCAACAGTGCAAGAGGGTTCCCTTTTCTCCACACCCTCTCCAGCATTTATTGTTTGTAGATTTTGTGATGATGGTCATTCTGACTGGTGTGAGGTGATACCTCATTGTAGTTTTGGTTTGCACTTCTCTAATGATTAGTGATGTTGAGCATCTTTTCATGTGTTTGTTGGCAATCTGAATATCTTCTTTGGAGAAATGTCTATTTAGATCTTCTGACCATTTTGGATTGGGTTGTTTCTTTTTTAGATATTGAGCTGCATGAGCTGCTTGTAAATTTTGGAGATTAATTCTTTGTCTGTTGATTCCATTGCAAATATTTTCTCCCGTTCTGAGGGTTGTCTTTTTGTCTTGTTTATGGTTTCCTTTGCTGTGCAGAAGCTTTTAAGTTTCATTAGGTCCCATTTGTTTATTCTTGTTTTTATTTCCATTTCTCTAGGAGGTGGGTAAAAGGATCTTGCTGTGATTTATGTCAAAGAGTGTTCTGCCTCTGTTTTTCTCTAAGAGTTTTATAGTGTCTGGACTTACACTTAGGTCTTTAATCCATTTGGAGTTTATTTTTGTTGTATGGTGTTAGAGAGTATTCAAATTTCATTCTTTTACATGTACCTGTCCAGTTTTCCCAGCATCACTTATTCAAGAGGCTGTCTTTTCTCCATTGTATATTCTTGCCTCCTTTATCAAAAATAAGGTGACCATATGTGTGTGGGTTTATCTCTGGGCTTTCTATTCTGTTTCATTGATCTGTATTTCTGTTTTTGTGCCAGAACCATATTTTCTTGATTACTGTAGCTTTGTAGTATAGTCTGAAGTCAGGGAGCCTGATTCCTCCAGCTCCATTTTTCTCTCTCAAGATTGCTTTGGCTATTCGGGGTCTTTTGTGTTTCCATACAAATTGTGAAATTTTTTGTTCTAGTTCTGTGAAAAATGCATTGGTAGTTTGATGGGGATTGCAGTGAATCAGTAGACTGCTTTGAGTAGTGTAGTCATTTTCACAATGTTGATTCTTCTAATCCAAGAACATGGTATACTTCTCCATCTGTTTGTATCATCTTTAATTTCTTTCATCAGTGTCTTATAGTTTTCTACATACAGGTCTTTTGTCTCCTTAGGTAGGTATCAGTGGGGTTTATGCCAGGAATGCAAGGATTCTTCAATATATTCAAATCAATCAATGTAATAAACCATATTATCAAACTGAAGGAGGAAAGCCATGTGATCATCTCAATAGATGCAGAAAAAGCTTTTGACAAAATTCAACACCCATTTATGATAAAAAACCTCCAGAAAGTAGGCATAGAGGGAACTTACCTCAACATAATAAAGGCCATATATGACAAACCCACAGCTAACATTGTTCTCAATGGTGAAAAACTGAAACCATTTCCTGTACAATCAGGAACAAGACAAGTTTGTCCACTCTCATTACTATTATTCAACATAGTTTTGGAAGTTTTAGCCACAACAATCAGAGAAGAAAAAGAAATAAAAAGAATCCAAATTGGAAAAGAAGTAAAGATGTCACTGTTTGCAGATGAAATGATACTGTATATAGAGAATCCTAAAGATGCTACCAGAAAACTACTAGAGCTAATCAATGAATTTGGTGAAGTAGCAGGATACAAAATTAGTGCACAGATATCTCTTGCATTCCTATACACTAATGATGAAAAATCTGAAAGAGAAATTAAGGAAACACTCCCATTTACCATTGCAACAAAAAGAATAAAATATGCATTATATTTTAAATTATTGTTTCAGGGGAGTGCATTGTAATTTTGTGTGTAGGCTGTCAGTCTATAGGATGATATTGGTATGTGAATTTTATTTCTTTTTATTTTCTCCCACTTGTGGTACTGCCTTGAGATAAGCCTTATCATAATCCTCCTGTCCCATAGTGTTCTTCCAAGTTTGGCTTCTTAATTAACTCTTTCCTACTTATTTTAGCATAGTACTTATCCTTTTTTTTTTTTTTCTGAAAGCAATTATATTATTAGACTTCCTCTTTTACCAATCCTATTTTAGGCACCAACAATTCCCATTACTTCTTTACTGATTAGCTTTTCCCATATAAATTCCTGATGGAATCACATACACAGAAAAACATATAAACTATTGGTGACTGAGATGAAAGAGTTGTCTGTTTAATACCTATGTGTTTTAAAAGGTAGCTCTTCTCATCATTTTTGATGCTAGGCCAGTTATGTTAATAACAGTATACTGAGCAAAGTACATATTTCCTGTCTCTGCACATATATTATTCAATTTGATGAAGGTTCAATATATAAAAGCTTTTTGCAAAATGTAATGTCAAAATGTTACAGGCTTTGGTCAGAATCTTGGCAGATTAAGTCAAACAGGTCAAGATAATGGTCCCTTATTTTACAGGAAGTGTAAATGTATAGAATTTATTATCTAATTAAATGCAAGTCTGTAATTCAGTATTAGGATACAGAATATAAAGGTGCCCAAATCAGGAAGTGGAAAAAGTTGTTTTTGTAATAGTAATCAGATATAAGACTGGCTGTCCAGTTCATTGGCATCTAATTTATTTTCCTTTGTTGTTCTGGAAAACCTTCTTGTTCCTGCATACACATAAACATTTTCTCATTAGCCAAGTTATCTTCATCACTAATTTTTGGTTGGTTAAAAATCTGCTGAATTTACTATCATGTTTAGTTATGGAAGGAGTCTTCCATGGAGGATATATATATATACATATATTCTCTTTATAGGATTATTTCTCCCCTCTGCTCAGTTTAAGACCAAATAGTAACATTTGTTGTTACATTTGTTTAACAAATGTATAGTCTCTTTTGCACTGTTCTAGGAAATAAGCAGATATCAGTGAACCAAATAAACAAAAACAAAGTAAAAAACCCTGCCCTCATCAGCTTACATTCTAGTTGGGGGAGATAGATAATAAAATAAATAAGTGATATGGGTATATTAGATGGTAATTAGTGTTCCACAGAAAGAAAACACCAAATAAGATTGGGAATATTAGGGTAAGATAAAATTTAAAATAGGGTGCTCAGGAAGGCCTCACTGAGAAAGGAATATTTGCTTAAAAACTATTAATACATGGACATGAGAAAATGAGGACTATGTATATCAGGAGGAAGATTGTTCCAGGAAGTGGGAATAGCAAGTGTAAAGGTCTTGAGTTGGAACTTGTCTGGCTGCAGAACAGCTCAAAAGCCAGTGTGGCTGGAGGGGTGTAGGGGAGGATGAGAGTGGAAGGAAATGTTAGATCATGGAGGGACTCCCAAAGCAGTGTAAGAACTTTGACTTTTCCTCTGAATGAGATTGGAAATTAGTGAGCAGAGAAGTGTAATCATCTTACATAAGTTTTAAAACAGTCACTCTGTGTTGAGAATAGACAGTACGGAGAGCATGGGTAAAAGCAGGGAGAATAGTTACCATATATTGAAATAATCTAGGTGGGAGATTATAGTGGTTTATAACAGGTTTCTGGGGGCAAAGATGGTGAGGAGTAGTTGCATTTTAGATGCATTTTAAAGACAGAATGGGGACTTCCCTGGTGGTCCAGTGGTTAAGACTCTGAGCTTCCACTGCAGGGGGCATGGGTTCCATCCCTGTTCTGGGAGCTAAGATCCTGCATGCTGTGAGGCCAAAAAAAAAAAAAAAAGACAAAACCAACAGTAGAAATCTACTACAAAAGTATGCACTGGGGTGCATGACAGTGAAAGGAGACAGAAAAACCAGTATTTTTTCCTTTATTAAGTTGAAGAAACGCTGATTTTTCTAAACTGGGGAAGTGTTCTATAACAGTGCTAACGGGTTTCTCTCCATTGGAAAGAATCTGTGCTTGTATAATTCCTTTCTTCTGAGAAAATCACCAGAATAGCTTGTGTCAATATGCAAATATAAAATAAGTACCCCTTCAGTGTTCTGGAGAAAGAGTGTAAAAACAATCTGTCTGAATCAGAGAACAGGCTCATCTCTGAATATGGATGGGATTTTAAAGTCTCTCCCTCTCCTGCATGGATATAAGAAGAATAAATAGCTTAAATTTGGTGGGGGGGGGGGAGGAAATTTATGTGCATGTGGAGGATGGAGTTGTACATTTGGATAAGTATAAGTTCAAAATTATTACAGCACATCTGATGTATTTGGCTGAAGCCAAATGAGGCTGGCAAACAGGAATGAAGAAAAAAAAAGGCTCTCTTTGAGCAAACTTAGTTTACATGTAGCATATTTAGACTAGTGATGAGGAGTAAACATCAGGACATGAGATTTTGAAGGTAAAAGTTTTATCCAAACCCAGGAAGTGAGTAGTGCTAGAACATTCCATGATGCAGTGGCACTAACCTGGCACTGTGGCATGTACTGGAATAAAATAATTACCCCCTCCCCCATGAATAAGGAATAAAAGAGCTGGTCATGAAGCACTGCAACACTTCATTAGGCTGTGGACCAAATGTCACACCCATTGAGTGGTCTTCTCAGAGGGACATACCATCTATGAATATTTGTTGAAATAAAAATATAACAAAAGAATTAACAACTAAATTAAGCAGACATTTCTTAATGTCACTTCACTTCTCTGGTTAAAAGTTGCATATTTTAAGGGTACATTAATTCTATTAAGATGTGGAAGTACTGCTTATTTCATGAAGTATTAATTAAGGAGTTCTTGAAAAACCTAAAATAATTAGTACAGCAATATAAGTGTCTTTTTTTTAATCATGGATTATTTTAAGGTCTAGGAAAATCTAGGTTTCTGCATCTATATTTTAATAGATTTACATATGATAGTATAATGAGAAAATCTATTAATGCTCTAACAACAGCATTAATAACATTATTTTGTTATTTTATAGCCTCTTCCTAAAATGTAAGACATAAAGAAAACTTAATCAGTGCTTATTTAAGAGAAAGTCTTGCATGATGATTAAGAATTTGGGTTCTGGAATCAGACTGCTCTGTGTTCATTTCCAGCTATCATTTTCCAGCTTTGTGATTAGGCAAAATTATTTAAATTTTGTATACCTACTTGTCTCATAAGCAAAATGAAGATAATAATACTCAGTAGGCATCTGTAAGGACCAATCTATATTTCTATCTATCTATGTATCTAGATCTATCTATAGATATAGAGATAAGGTAAAAATATATAACTGTCCTAATATTAGTGCCTACTGTATAATAAGAACTAAAAAACTTAGTTATTATTATTCTTGGGAATAATTTTTCCAATTATGATTTTTAGATTTTGGCACTGTTGAATTATACTGTTCACTCACTTATGTTTACAACAAATATTGAGAACCTACTATGTGCCATACAATGTGCTAGGCACTGGGAATATATCTGTGATCCAAAAGGATATAATACCTGCACTCATAGATGTTACAGTTGAAGGGGAGCAGAATAAGCCACACCAAAATGTGCCACTTTGGCATGTGAATTATTTTGAGCTGAAGACAATCAAGGTCCAGAAAACCCAGGAAGAGATTTTTACTTCCCCCTGAACTGCCATAAAGAATTTAGAAAAAGGGTCTGGTTGAGGAAGACAGCTATCACCAGAGATAACTACAAAGAGTGTAGGCTAGGTGTGGTAAACTGTGGGGAGCTCAGCAGGGTTTGTTTATTCAAATTCCTCTCTGTGTCCCATTGTCTCTGCACGGCATGACAAACATTTGCTTAGCAAACATTTGTTCTTCCCAACTTCCTGCGAGTTGTCTTCTTTCCCTTTGAAGCCACAGAGATATACCCCTTCTTCTCAGCTCAGGGTGGCATTTAAGCCTCAATGTTCTGACTCACTTGAAGCCTTTCATGTATATGTAAGGCTCCTGTATGTATGAAATTAAATTTTTCTACTGTTAATCTGTCTTATGTCAATTAAATTATTAGGCCAGCCAAAAGAACCTAGAAGGGTAGAGGAAAAAAATTCCTCCCTTAAACAGTACAGGGCATAACATATTTAAAATACTGAAAAAACAAATGCAAACTTGAAAAGTAAAATAAACAGGTTTTAAAGGTTCAAATAACAGGTCAAATCTAAGCTAGAATAATTTTTTTGTTCTTAAAATTATATTTAAGATAAAAAAGATAAGGCAATCTACAGATTCAGTGCAATCCTTATCAAAATACCCATGTTATTTTTCACAGAACTAGAACAAATAATTCTAAAATTTATATGGAAATGCAAAAGACCCTGAATAGCCAAAGCAACCTTGATAAAAAAGGACAAAGCTGGAGATATCACACTCCCCGATTTCAAACTATAATACAAAGCTGATGTAATCAAAACAGTATGGTACTGGCAAAAAACAGACACATAGATCAGTGGAATAGAATAGACATCCCAGGAATGAACCCACACTTACATGAGCAATTAATCTACAACAAACAAGGCAAGAATATGCAATGGGGAAAAGACAGCTTCTTCAATACGTGATGTTGGAAAAACTGGACAGCTACATGTAAAAGAATAAAACTGAGCTACTTTCTCACACCATACATGAAAATAAATTCAAAACAGATTAAAGCCTTAAATGTAAGACCTGAAACCATAAAACTTCTAGAAGAAAACAAACAGTACGCTCTTTGACATCAGTCTTAGTAATATTTTTAGGGGGATATGTCTCTTCAGGCAAGGGAAACAAAAGCAAAAATAAACAAATGGGACTATATCAAACTAAAAAGCTTTTGCACAGTGAAGGAAGCCATCAACAAAACAAAAAGGCTATCTACTGAATGGGAGAAGATATTTGCAAACTATGTATCCAATAAGAGGTTAATATCCCAAATATACAAAGAAGTCATACAACTCAGCATCAAAAAAAACAAACAGCCTGATTAAAAAATGGGCAGAGGGGCTTCCCTGGTGGCGCAGTGGTTGACAATCTGCCTGCTAATGCAGGGGACATGGGTTCGAGCCCTGGTATGGGAAGATCCCACATGCCGTGGAGCAACTAGGCCCGTGAGCCACAACTACTGAACCTGTGCGTCTGGAGCCTGTGCCACAACAAGAGAGGTCACGATAGTGAGAGACCCGTGCACTGCCATGAAGAGTGACCCCTGCCTGCTGCAACTAGAGAAAGCCATCACACAGAAACGAAGACCCAACACAGCCAAAACCAAACAAACAAACAAATTAATTAATTAATTAATTTTTAAAAAATGGGCAGAGGATCTGAATAGGCATTTTTCCAAACAAGACATACAGGTGACCAACAGACACATGAAAAGATGCTCAACGTTACTAATAATCAGGGAAATGCAAATCAAAACCACAGTGAAATATCATCTCACACGTCAGAATGGTTATCATAAAAAAAAAAACAAAACAAGAAAACCCCCAAAAACAAATAAGAAGCGTTGGCAAGGGAATGGAGAAAAGAGAACACTTGTGCACTGTTGGCAGGAATGTAAATTGGTGCAGCCACTATGGAAAATAGTATGGCGATTCCTCAAACAATTAAAAGTAGAACTACCATACAATCCAGCAATTCTACTCCTGGATATTTATCCAAAGAAAACACTAATTCAAAAAGATGTATGCACCCCTTTATTCATTGCAGTGTTATTTACAGTAGCCAAGATATGGAAGTAACCTAAGTGCCCATCAGTGGATAAAGAAGATGTTATACACACACACACACACACACACACACACACACACACACACACACAATGGAATATTTCTCAGTCATAAAAAAAGAATGAAATCTTGCCATTTTGTGACAACATGGATGGACCTATAGGGTATTGTGCTAATTGAAATAAGTCAGGTAGAAAAAGACAAGTAATGTATGATTTAACTTATATGTGGAATCTAAAAAAAAGACAAATGAACAAACATAACAAAACAGGAACAGAGTCATAGAGAACAAACAGGTGGTTGCCAGAGAAGAGGAATGTGGTGGGGGGAGGAGAGAAATAGGTGAGGATATTAAAAGGTGCAAACTTCCAGTTGCAAAATAAGTGAGTCAAAGGTACGAACTGTATAGTGTGGGGAATATAGTAATTATGTAATATCCTTGTATGGTAACAGATTGTAACTAGACTTATCATGGTGATCATTTTGAAATATATAGAAATATCAAGTCACTATGTGTAAAAGGAACTAACATAGTGTTGTAGATCAATTATACTTAAAAAAAAAAACAAAGAAAATCATAGAAAAAGAGATCAGATTTGTGGTTATCAGAGACAGGGTTTGGCGAGAGGGGAAATTAGATGAAGACAGTCAAAAAGTACAAACTTCCACTTATAAAATAAATAAGTACTAGGGATGTAATGTACAACATGATAAGTATAATTAACATTGCAGTATGTTATATATGAAAGTTGTCAAGACAATAAATCCTAAGAATTCTCATCACAGGAAAAAAATTTCTTTTTCTATTTCTTTAATTTTGTATCTATATGGATGATAAATTTTCACTAAACTCATTGTGGCAATTATTTCATGACATTGGTGAG
Organism: Mesoplodon densirostris; assembly: GCF_025265405.1. Taxonomy (NCBI): domain Eukaryota; kingdom Metazoa; phylum Chordata; class Mammalia; order Artiodactyla; family Ziphiidae; genus Mesoplodon; species Mesoplodon densirostris. Next base: position 41,560,892 of record NC_082665.1, read on the forward strand.
TCAAATCATTATGCTGTATATCTTAAACTTATACAGTGTTGTACGTCAATTATATCTCAATAAAACTGAAAGAAAAAGAAAGTTAAGATTGTGTAGTTTTGTGGAAATATCCAGGTGAAGAATAAGGAACGAGTATTCTAGGCTGAGGGAATAGCAGGGGCCAAGAACCAGAGCCAAGCTTTGTTCAAGAAACTAATAAATTCATCATCACTGGAAGTAAAGGGAGAATTCTATTGATGAGGTTGTAGTAGAAAAGAATGAGATTGTGTAAAGTCTGGTAAGCCATGCTAGAGAGCTACAGCTTCACCCTAAGAGCTGTGGGAAGTCATTTTATATGATTAATGGCAAGAGTAATATGATCATATATGCATTTTAATAAAGATTACTCTGGAATTAGATAATGAGGCTAAAGGAGGCAACTGAGAGTGGTTGCATTGCGAACAGTAAGGAGACTTGAAGCAGTTCATTCAAGAGTGATGGTGGCTTGATGATAGTTTGAATGAGGAAAATGGATGGAAGAAAAAATCTTTTAGGATATAAAACTAAAAAAATTGTAATTATTTGGATATTAGAAAGAGTAACAGAGAGAGAATAGCCAAGAACAACCCCCAGATTGCTGGGTGGATCACCTGAAAAGATTGGGGTGCCATTTATAGAAATAGGAAATATAGAAATGGTTGGGGGGAGCAGGGCAGGCCAGAGCAATAGAAGATAATACTTCTTGCTTCAAACTGTGAATTGTGAATGTATTAATGCCAAGTAGGCAGTTGGATAAGTGGTTAAGCATTCAGGAGAAAATTTGAGACTGAAGATAGCTGTTTTTGTTACACTTCAAAATAGTAACTAAAGCCCAGTGGGAGGAATGAGATTATCTCCAGGGATAGACTGGGAAGAGAAGGAGGCTTAGGATAAATCTTGAAGAATTCATTGGCAGAAAAGAAAGAAGAAACAAAAATAAGGAGGAATAATCAGAGAAATAGTGAAAAAAATAGGAGAATGTGGGGACATGAAAGGTTAGGAAAAAGAGAGTTCTACAAAGGAGGAAGCAACCAGCAGTTCAAATTCTTCCAAAAAGTTAGGCAAGGTTAGAACAAACACATATCAGTTGAATTTTGGAGAAGGTAAGATATTATGATTTTTCTAAAAGTAGTATTGGTGGATCTGTGGAAATTGAAACGAGATTGGGATGGGCTGGAAACTGAAAATGGTGTGAAGAAATGGAGACAAGTGCAGTCAACAAATTGCATCTATTTGGATGGAGAGATAAGAGATAAAATACTAGCTGGATTAGTGGGTCAAAGAAATACACTTTTGTTTTAGTTTTATTATTTTTTAAAGATAGGACACTATAAGCATTCTTCTTTTTTTTTTTTTTTTTTTTTTTGCTGTGCCTCAGGGCATGTGGGATTTTAGTTCCCCTACCAGGGATTGAATCTGCATGCGGAGTCTCAACCCCTGGATCCCCAGGCAAGTCCTTATAAGCATTCTTAAAAGCAGATAAGATTGAGGTTAAAAACACAGTTGAGATACCGTTGAGAGGTAGATAATGAGCAGTACAAGGTCAGAGATGAGAAAAAGACTGCAGTCTACAGAATAATGAGAGGACTAGCCTTGGAAAGGATAAAGGGCATTCTTTCCTTTGTATTAGAGAAAAGGAGAAATGAATTTAGCTGTATATTGGATTATGTCTTTGGTGGTAAGAGTTGGAAGAAAACTCTCACATATCTGCAGAAGATATGAGGGAAGATGGAGGCTTTTAGTTTCAAGCAGACTGGAGAAGGTTCAAAGTAGTTATGGGAAATGGAGAAGAAAGCAGCTTAGGTAAACTTAATAAGTTAGAGAAAAATTTCAAAGCCCAATTGAAGAATATTAATTTTTTATATTAAGCTGTGTAAAAGATATTCCTCCACCTGGATTATAAGCATGGAGAATGTACATAGTAGATTCACCAGGCATTAGGGATTTGGCATTTATATGTGGACAAAGGAAGTTTAGAAATGGAAAGAATGTAGTGCATAACATGGATCCTAATCAAAAGAGATGGGAGGGATACAAGTAGAGATATTGATAGAAAAATGGATATAGACAGGAGAGATAGATACAATGATAGAAAAGGAAATGGTTTGATGGACTCAGCAATATTTTTAAAAAGCATAATTACAGTAGCAGATGATATGTCCAGAATTTTAGGAGATTGTGGTAAGACAATGAGATTTCTGAAGTAGTTTAATGCAATTGTCTGATTTATTCTGTGGTTATAAAAATGTGTGGTTAAAATGGAATGGAGAAAAATACCATTAAAGATGCAGAATTTGAGATGCAATATTTAAAATGTAGAATTTAAAAATAATAGTACAGTTTGGTCAGAGAAGAGCAATGTGAGCTGGGTGCCAAGGTTATTAATGAATAAGGAAAAATGACCAAGAGATTGGTAGATGGTATGGAAGGCTAGGGGGGTTGGAGAAATGAAATGACATAAGCCACAAATGAGCAAGGGTAATTGTCTGAAAGTAGTATTAGGGAACAAGGAAAACACTGAGACAACTCTATCATTATACATGGTGTGTGGTGAAATATATGGCCCTAAAGTAGAGAAGAAAACCAGGGATATGGTGTTCTCAGAGAATAACAAGTTTCTCAGAGAATAACGTATCAGGTCAGTAGATGTAAGGAGTGCTCAGTGAAAAATTTTAACAGTGTACAGGAGATTGTTAAGAAATATATGAGCTGATCTACTCTTGAAGTTTTGAATGGGGTAGTGGTCAAAATAGTTTTAGGTGGGGAAGAAGTATACAGGTGCAACAAGGAAAGAGTATGAGAGATAATGGAACACGGTGGGGGCTTAATTTTTGACATTTCCCAAAGAAAATAGGGACATAAAATGATTACTGCAAATTCTCTCAGTTCCTTGAGTAAAGTGGGTCTATTACTTCCTCACTTTGAAATAAGGTATGGTCTCCGTTGTGTTGGCTGAGGCTTTTTATTGTCTTGTAGTCTTTACTTATTTTTCAACCCATTGTATTTAAAAATTAAATTAGTTTTTTTCATTTACTTAATTTTGTTGAAGTATAATTTACATGCAATAAAATTCACCCACATTTATGTATAGATTGATGAGTTTGACAAATGTGTCCATCCATGAAACCACCACTACAATTAAGTTATTGAACTTGTCCATCACCCAGAAAAGTTCCCTGTGTCCATATGCCATCAATGTGACCACTCACTTCCCTAGTCCTAATCAACTACTACTCTGGTTGTGTTATTATAGATAACTTTTGCCTTTTCATATAAATGGAATCCTAGAATATGTACTCTGTATCTGGATTCTTTTGCTCTGTATAACATTTTTGAAATTTATCCTTATGTTTTCATGTCTTAGCTCATTCCTTTTTATGGATGAGTAGTACGGATATACTAAAATTTGTTTACCTATTCACCCATTGATGCAAATTTTGGTGGTGTTTGGTTTGAAAGTATTATGAATAAAGGTGTTTTCTTATTGAGTTGTAATTGTCCTTCATATATTCTAGATACGAGTCCTTTGTTATATACACACATATATTCACACACATACATACACATACACACACACATAAAATCTTCAAGTTGTCTTTTCATTTTCTTAATCGTGTCTTCTGAAGAAAAGAAATTTTACATTTTGTGAATTCCACTTTATCAATTATTTATGGTTTATCCTTCTTGTTTCTTTTCTACTCTGTCTCAGAAATTTTTTTCTAGTTTTAAGTATAGAAGTCCTTTACTGATTTTGTTAAATATATTTTTAAGTGTTTCATATTCTTATGTAATTTATATTGCATTATTTAAAATATTTATTTAATAATTGTTTATTGCAGTTAATTACTTTTAACTGGTGTTCATATTAAACTAAAATTTTTGAGCATCTACCATATGTACTCACTTGCTCTATCTTGGAGTTACATGATGAGTAAAGTCATAAGTCCTCTCTGCTGTTTTAGACTTTATAGTCTAGTGGAGGAGACAGACATTGATAAACAGGTCACACAATAAGTGCGATAAAAGAGGAGGGCCTTGTTCTGTAGGGTATAGAATCAGGCAGTTTGACCTTGCCAAGAGGGTCTTTCCTGTGAAAGCACTAGGGAGTTGAAGTCTGAAGGATGAATAAGAATTGACTAGGTGAAGGATGGAGAGGAGAACTGTTTACTTGAAAGAAAGAACATGAACAAAGACCCTGGAGTGGGAAGAAGCACAGTGAGGAGGTGGCACTGAGAGATGATCATGGTAGTTAGGAGAGGGCAAGGAGAAGTTAGATTTGGCTCAAGAGATGTCTTAAGTGACCAGATCATGGTCTTGAAGCCATGGTTGTCTTTATCCTGAAAGGTTGTAGGCAGGCGTATAACATTATTGTGGTTACATTTTAAAATGTCAGTGTGGCTGCCATGTGGGTGATGGTTCAGAGGAAAGCAATAGTAGGATTAGAATAGTTAAGTGGATATTACAATAGTCCAAGATGGTAGCTTGGAATAGGGTGGTGAATTGGAAATGGAGAGAAGTAAACATGTTCAGGAGATAATTCAGAGAAAACAACCAATATGAGTTAGTGGTGTATTGTACTGAATATGGCAGGTAAGGAAGAGGGAAGGGTCAAGGGTGGTATCAATGTACCAAATATATGTCAGTAACATATTTAAGACAAGCTAGAGGAGATGAGGCTGATAAGTATATTCGGAGCTCAGAAAAGAGGTCTAGGTAATAATAGAGAAAGATTTATTGCTCAAAAGATTATAGCTGTCAATTGAAGTCTTAGGTGAAGATAAATTTATCTAGGTAAGGATTATAGAATGAAAACAGAAGAGGTCCACGTTCAATGTCAGTTCTCCCTCTTTCTAATTCAAATACATTTTAGCTATGTGTGTCAAGATTATCCTATTATCTTGTTCTTTTGTAACTTGAAATTTCCAAGTTGTCAGTTTTTCTCCTTTGATTTCGTATCTTTTGTCTTATATTTGTGATGGTTCACTTATGATGTTACACTTGTACTGTTATTAATCTTTTGTTAGTTTTATCAAATTCTATAGAATAATAATAAGATGAATGACAAAGGATAACTTGTCAAAACATAAATTCCTCATGTGACACTACAAAACTGACAAATAATGAGGGTTTGTTGAGCAAACCTTTGGGTGGACATATTTACTTTGTAGGTGATCACTAGAAAGATAAAATGTGAATAGGCTGAGGAAGAAAAATTGAGAATGAAGTAGAAGAGATGTGTTATAGTATTTATATTCATAAAATATTAAAATTATCAGTGAATGTGAATATTGTGGAAAATCAGCTTTATTATTATTATTGGAATATCTAGTTATTTTTTGCCTATTTCTTTCTTGCAAAATACCAGCATAATATGAGGCATCTCAATTCCAAATACTAACTATTTTACTACTAAATGTGAAATGTAAGAAGTAGACTGAAAATATATAGTGTCCATTCCCCTTTTAGATACCATCTATTATTTTACTTATTCATAAAGCAATTCTTAATCTGGGAACTGAGCCAGTAAATTGATTTCATTTTCATGACTTATAACAGCTTTTGGATAAGAACCATTGTTATAATTTAGTAAAATCGGGTAACTGTTTCCTGATAACCTATAGAAAAAAATATGATTTCCTATAATAAAACACTAAACTACATCCAGTTCAGAGAAATATACTGAATTCATAAACAGAAAAATAAATCCTCTAATGTAAAATGAATATAGATATTATAGCCACTGGAATTGTTCTTAGATGTGAACAGCTATTACTTATGCAAAGTGTCCAAGGAAGATGAATAGCCCATTGTTGAAGCCATTGAACAAAAAGCTTTGATTTCCAACAGTGATTTTAATCAGGACTCATTATATGACTTAGAATAAGATACTTAAAAATTTTATGCTCCTATTTCATCATCAGTGAACTAGGAAGGAAAATATACTTTCTCTGTCCTTGAACTCTTAAAGTTGTAAAATGTATAATGCTAGAGTATCCTACTAATATAAATGCAAAAACTTTATTACTTAAAAATTATTTAAATCCAAGCACCACTTAGATAACTTAATCCTAAAATAAATTAGGAGTATATAGGACTTAAATATTTTAAAACACTGTATATATACCAAAATATATGTTCCATCTTTCCCAATGCAACATTTTCCACCCAGGTTGTCTTTTAGAGGAGAACAGCATTTTGAATGGGAAGAGAAATCATAGACATCAGATCCAGACACCAGGAGGCTTTATTTAATGATTACATGTTGAAAGCTAATCTGGCCATGAAGTCTTGAGATACTAGAGAGGACATCTTGATTTATCTATAACTAGGAGCCTTGTATATGGAGACAGAAAATTTCTTTATTTGGAATTGTTTTTCATTCTTATTCCATGATGGCAGATTATGTGTGCGGCTCTCACAGTCCCTTGTACGTGTTAATGCTCAATAAATATCTGAGGAAGCCATGATACCAAGTGAGATATGCACTTATTCATTTAATTAATATTTTTTAAAAGAAATAGAAACTGTCCTAGGTTCTAAGGATACAAATACACACCAAGGAGTTTAAGATCTGTCAAAGAAGGACGTACAAAAAAGTACAATAAAATACTAACTTGATAGGACATTAATGTTGATATGTGTAGTATTTTTGAATAAAGTCATTTTAGGGTGCTGCATAAGAGGGATCCAAAAATAGTGTAAGATTGAAAATATTCTGAAATACTTTTAGAATAATTTTGTTACTATGAATTCTGTTACAGAAGATTTTGCTTCACTCTTGGGTCAAAATAGCTGTCTTGGGCTTTTTCATTAATGTTTTTAGAAGACAATTTATTGACTTTCAACACTTGAAAACAATCACATTTACATCCAAAAAAATATATTATCACGAATGCAAGGGACTTTCAGGAATGAGTATCCAGGGTGGGTTGAGAAAAGTAAAGTAGACCTACCCACTCTGCTCCTGCATCCAAAGCTTGGACACACTAACATAGACTAATAAGAGTCTAATTTTTAGGGCTTCCCTGGTGGCACAGTGGTTCAGAGTCCGCCTGCTGATGCAGCGGACACGAGTTCGTGTCCCGATCCGGGAAGATCCCACATCCCGCGGAGCGGCAGCACCCGTGAGCCATGGCCGCTGAGCCTGCGCCTCAGGAGCCTGTGCTCCGCAACGGGAGAGGCCACAACAGTGAGAGGCCCGTGTACCGCAAAAAAAAAAAAAAAAAAGAGTCTAATTTTTATGTCAATATTTCATTTATCCTTTCATTCATTTTACAAATGTTTATTTAAAGTGCCTACTATGTGGAGGCAATGCACTGAACATTGAGCTTGGCTGTGATTAAAAAAACAAACAAACTGATTTTTCCTGGTAGAGAGAATAATATGACAGGAGCATAGGCCTGAGACTGAGTGGGACTTTCTACTTCCTAAATTAAAGACAGCTGGGGGATCCCCTGGTGGCGCAGTGGTTGAGAGTTCCCCTGCCAATGCAGGGGACACGGGTTCGTGCCCCGGTCCGGGAAGATCCCACATGCCGCGGAGTGGCTGGGCCCGTGAGCCATGGCTGCTGAGCCTCCGCGGCCGGAGCCTGTGCTCCGCAACGGGAAAGGCCACAGCAGTGAGAGGCCCGCGTACCGCAAAAGAAAAAAAAAAAAAAAAGCTGGGCCCTAATTCAACCTGTGTTGCCACCCTAATTGCAGTCAGAAATGCTGGAAAAGAAGACAGAGAATGGAAAAATGTGCTCTGTGCAAGGTCTCCTGCTCCAATGTGCTCTCTGGCGAGGGGAATTTACAAAGGTGAGCTCAGAAAGAAAAATGAACTGGGAGAGCAGGTCTTGCCTTTAGGCTTAGAACCAACCCAGACTAATAAAATATAACATCTCCCGGGCCATGGACTGCTACTGGCCTGTTAGGAAGTGGGCCGCACAGCAGGAGGTGAGTGGCAGGTGAGTGAGTGAAGCTTCATCTGATGCTCCCCATCTCTCCCCATTGCTTGCATTACCTCCTGAACCATCCCCACCCCCCCCAACAACCACCTGTCCGTGGAAAAATTGTCTTCCATGAAACTGGTCCCTGGTGCCAAAAAGTTGGGGTGCGCTGAAATATAGCACATAAAATATGGAGAATGTACAATGAAATGAATGATTGAAAAGTGAAATAAAGGGAAAAGTATAAACTATTATCATGCATAGACACATCATAAAATGAAACATATAATAAATATAATATCTGAGAGTAGAAAAGTAATATTTGTCCTCATATAAAATAAGTGATAGATTATAATTTAGTGGTCAGATGATAAATGTTAGAGAAATTTTGGGTGAGAAATCTACTTAAACTAGAATAATTGAGGCATCAAAGAAATGTTATTATCTGAGCTGGGCCTAGAAAAACAAGCTATTTCATTCAGGATTTAACAAATATTTACTAAAAATCTACTATCTGGCAGCAATGAGACTCTTGGACTCACTTGTAGATGGGAGGTTGAATTGAACAACATTTGTGCATCTGAACCACTCACTACATGCTCTAATTCTATGATTGAAGAGGTAAACTTTGTTAGGTGGCAGAAATAGAAGAAAGCTGTGGTGGGCAGAAGAATGTGTCCCCCAAGAGGTCTACGTGCTGATCTCTGGAACCTGAGAATATATTATCATACGTGGCAAAATGGATTTTGCAGATACGTTTAAGTTAAGGACCTTGTCATGAGGAGATGAGCTGGATTATTCAGGTGAAAGCAATCTGATTACATGGTCCTTAAAATTGAAGAAGCTACCTTAATGTTGTAAGAGAGAGGGAGCTATGACTATAGAAGAATAGTTAGAAAATTGTAACATTGTTGGCTTTAGAGATGGTAGAAGGCCACAAGCCAAGGAATATGGAGGCCTACAGAAGTGGCAAGCGGAACGCAGCCCTGATGACACCTTGATTTTAGCCCAGTGAGACTACAGAACTGTAAACTGAGAGATTTGTGTTTTCTAAGCCACTACATTTGTGATAATTTGTTGTATCAGAAATAGGAAACTAATGTAAAAGTGTTCATGTAAAGGTTACAGTAGGTCCGTGTTGCAGACAGAGAAAAATATGAAGTGTTGTTAATGAACAGAGGTAAGAAATTGGTAAGAAATTTGGCTGAAGTGTAGAGTACGTGTAGAGAAATAATAGAAGATGACTCAGTACACATGGCTTGATTTAGGTTACTGAGGGCCTTGAAATTTAGGCAAAAATGTTTTATTTATTTTATTATTTTTTATATGATGAAAAATAAAGTTATCAGAAGTTGTTGAGTAATATATGAGTTGATTCAGGAGAAAAAAGCCAAAGTAGTTAATACTATTGCTCTTTGCTTTTCAAGAAATCAATAAAACATAAATCATAAAAGTCAAATATAAAGTCATAAAACTAATAATATAGTATGCATTTTTAAAGAACTATATTCTGATTGTTTCACAAGAGCTTAAATCCTCTATAATTTTAAAAATATGATTGACACTAGCAAACTGTCTTTTTTTTTTTTTTTTGCAGTACACGGGCCTCTCACTGTTGTGGCCTCTCCCGTTGCAGAGCGCAGGCTCCGCAGGCACAGGCTCAGCGGCCATGGCTCACGGGCCCAGCCGCTCCGCAGCATGTGGGATCTTCCGGGAGCGGGGAACGAACCCGCGTCCCCTGCTTCGGCAGTTGGACTCTCAACCACTGCGCCACAAGGGAAGCCCTGGTATGGTTTTGATTTGGGTTGTTTTGTGTGGTTCTGTTAATCCTGTTGCAGCCTCAGACCATAGTTTTCACTACAGTCAGCTGGCCTATATTCCTCCCTAGATTGTGTGTTTATAGCACAGAGGTTTTTTCCAATACTATCATGCATTTGATGATCCATTTGCAAAGCTATTTCTTGAAGATATTCAGAATATCTATGGAGCTGTACTCTGCAATATTTCTATTAGGTTTTTTTTTTTTAAGATTCAGTTGAATGCCCCAAATATGTTTTATTAAGCACAACCTCTGGGAAAATAAGGTCACCATTAAAAAAGGTAACTTTGCACTGGCTAATCTGATTGATGGAGATAAATATGTGTTATTTCTGAGAAAAAGACTAGCTTGTCATTAGCAGTATCTTGCTCATTGGTACCAAGGGATAATAATGGAGGTGTCATTGTTCTTTCATCTTCATCCTTTGGAGAACAGCCTTGACCTTTAGTTGCTTTGTTACCGTCTTTCGCAATAAATCATCAGCCCATCCTGGACAGCCATTTAGAGAGCAATAATAATAATAGTTAACATTTAAAAAGCTTTTATTATTTGCAGCACTGTGATCAGCACTTTACATGGATTATCTCACATCATTTTAACAACCTGTGAGGAAGAAGCTATATTATTTACCTTTTATAGATGCAGGAGCTGAGGCTTAGAGGGGCCAATGAAATCTCAAAGAAAACAAAAACTCTAGGCAAATGACAGCACAGTCCTAAATTAAATTTGTAAACAAAAATATTTCATTCTGAATTTCATAAATGTCTTAGCAAAGGAAGTCTATATTTTGATTGGCCAAAAAAAAAAAAAATCTGGAAAGAAGTTGGAAATGCTTTGCTGGTAGCAGAAAAAGGTTATGTGGGAGAGGCAGAGAAACACATGGAGACTTCCAGCAAAAAAAAACAGGTTCTATTTCTTTCCTGATAATATTGGGAGAGAAGCCCCACAAATATGATTTATTTCTCTTCTTTGTTTTCTATATAGCTTGAGGGTTCCTGTGGAAGAAACCAAATCCTAAATAACCAGAAGCAAGACCGAGCAATAACAGAAGGCAAATGGTGGACCAGGGAGAGGTTTAGGAAGTGAATGACCTCCGTAAGGGGTAGTCTTGAGGAAGATGCACTTGGATGGCTGTTCAGGAAGCGGGTGGGGTTGGTAGTGGATGTAAGCAGCACAGGCGTACAGAGGAATCCTAGGAAAGTTAGGTAACTGAACACCATGGAAAGTGCTGCAAAAGCCTCCTGTACCAAGCAAGGAAAGGGAAAGGATTTGGGATGAAGTGAACATATTTCATAGACTGATGTAATTTGGAAAGTCTCAATATTCACATGACGCTTACATGTTTAATGTTGCAGAAGTATTAGAGCAGTGTGGCCCAGTAGAATTTTATCTCTAGCACAGGCCCAACTGGAACAGGTTTACATGAAAAAGGGATTTTTTTTTCTGTAAACTTTGATCTGTTTATACCCATTGCACTCTCAACCTTCTCTTTCTTTGTCACAACTTTCCCTCCTTTCCATTTATTCTTCTTTTTCTCTCTTTCCAGAAATTTGACTTTGCAACCTATAAGCCAACACAACTTGCTCATTCTATCTGGTCTGCCCCTTGTACTGAGTTAGTACATTTTTGCTCCTAATTTTAAAATTGATGTCTTTTCTTCGTTTAGCTCTTTCCCTGTTTTTCCTCTGTTCACACTTCACCTGCATGCTTTCATCTACTCTTTTCCATCTGCACTTTGCCCTTCCCACTCTGCTCCCTGTCTTGTGAGACTGACTTATGGGGACAATATATCAAGAGGTCCCCTTTCCCTCTAGCGCTCACCTCCTTTTGGCTCTGCCTTTTGATCACAGTTTAGAGCTCCTGTCGAAGTAGCTCTTCCTCTAGGATCTTCTCTTTTCTTCCAGGACCCACATACTCTTTCTCAGGTTAGCCTTAGGAATATTAATAGCTCAAGCTTTTTCTAGCCTTGGACTCTGGTTATATCTCCTGTGATTTCTTTATTCTCTGCCCACACTTTGGTAAACAGTTCATTAATTACACCCTCTTCCAATCATCTGAATTTGAGTGTGTCATCTGTTCCTTGTTGGGATTTTTCTTTATTTTACACTATCCAGATTTAGTTTATCCTAGGCACTCCTTTATCTATCTTGTATTTTCTAACCCTGTTTTAATCTATATTCCATGTGATCATAAGCAGATCATTTATTTCCTCTGAACCTCAGCTTTTCTTTTACATCTAGAAAATGAGGAGGGTTATATTAGATGATTTCTAAGATTATCTTCTGGCTTTAAGATTCTGCAATTTCATGAAAAAAGCAATATATAATATTTATAAAGTATATAATATTTTAATCTCAGTGATTGCTCAGAATTAGTCTCTGCTTTATTCTGACTTTGTATGAGGAGTATTTCTTTATGAAAAAATCAGTACCTTTTATATGTAAAAATTTTAAATATAAGAAAATAAACCTGAATGAGTTTAAGACACAAAAGTGCTAATATACATATGAAAACACAAAATAAATGCTATCATGATTAAGTGGCTTTGAATTTGAAAACTAAACAGTAAAATTCTATTCAAAACTAGAAGCAGAAGAAGAAAGTTACGTGCAGGTAGTTATTTAATGCACATTGATTGTATGTACTTTGAACATTTAGATTCAATTAACACAATTTACTTATATTTTTAGTCATGGGATATGGAAAGAGCAGTTGCTTTAAATGTTATCTATAAAAGGTTTAGCTGTCAGTTGAACTTTTCCATTTCAATTTCCTCTTATTGCTTTAGAAGTGAAGAGGTAATTTTTTGAAATATATAACGTTCTAAATGGGGGGAGGGCTTCCCTGGTGGCGCAGTGGTTGAGAGTCTGCCTGCCGATGCAGGGGACACGGGTTCGTGCCCCGGTCTGGGAGGATCCCACATGCCGCGGAGAGGCTGGGCCCGTGAGCCATGGCCGCTGAGCGGGCGCGTCCGGAGCCTGTGCTCCGCAGCGGGAGAGGCCACAACAGTGAGAGGCCCGCGTACCGCAAAAAATAAATAAATAAATAAATAAATAAATAAATGGGGGGAAAGAGACACTCTACATTGAATGGTCAAATCTCAGGGAATATTCTGTCTATATTTTAGTTGAAGGATATAAGACTGAATAATTTTAAGATGGGCTCTTTTGGCCATTGTTTCATTGGCTTGATATTAAAATACCAAACCATAATGTGATACTAATATTCCAGATAACATTGTGCATTTTTCTTTAGCTGGAAGGTGTTTTCTTTCAAAGAAGTCAAGCAAATACACCTGTGCTATTAAAATTCTTTATTTTTGAGAGTCCCTGAAAAGAAAAAGTGTACGTAGCATTTAATACTTAAATTCTATACTTGAGGCAGACTCATGCCACCAGGCAACTGGCCACAGAATTCAGTTCTGTCACAGAATTTGCCCCGTGGAGATCACCAAGCAGCTCCACTCTCAAGTGGCTGACAGAGAGGCGAGGGAGAGTATTGCATTTGCTTTGCTTTGGCTCTGGCTTAGGAAAATTGCTCAAGCCATTGCTCTTTGTAGCATGTAATGCTGTTAGCTCCTATCCCACTGCTAACAGCCTTCTACCTCCAAATAGACCACAGAGCTGATGGAAGGAAGAAAAACTACCACTTCTACTAACCCTATTGGGCCATGTATCAATAGGGAGCAGTAGCTTTCCAATCCTACAGCCTCAGACTCTGTATGGGCTTGAGGACGCCAGCATGGAATCATTTACTCAATGTTGAGCCAGGTATTACCCAGCACTGTGGCAACATTCTTTTTCTAATTCAAATAGATTATAAGTTTCAGAAAGAAAGTGAAAACCTCAGAAAATGTAAGAAAAGAAGGGGAGATTCTGAATGCATATTTACACATTTCTTGTAACATTTATTATGCTAAATGTGTGAATATGCACATTATACATTTTTAAGGATTGATACCAAACAAGATTTTGCTTCTAGGTTCAAGCCAGCAATACGAGGAGCTGATATTGAAATCTGATCAGCTGCTTGGTAGCGTATATAGTGTTGACAATAATCTCTTTCTATTTTTGGCATCCTAGTCACTGCATCTGATAGAGGTCAGTGTGTCACGTCCACCCATAGTGCAGGTGGTGACACAGGTGGCCATGCAGGCTGAGAACTTACACTTTAGGCTTAGGGCTACTTTCATAAGCAAAGCTTTATTTACTGTAAAGGTGATATCCTTTGGGAGAGATTCAGGGAAATACCATGGAATGGATTTATTTTTGTATGTAATGGATTAATTTTCACATATACATTAAAGCACTACATTCAGTAGAGCAGAAAGAGAAAGCAAGTCATTCCCAGTACTAACTTCATTCCTCAATGGGGAAATCGTTAACAGATAAATAGAAAAAAGAAAGGGAACACTCAGTCTTCAGATGTCATACTTTCTTTTATAGTTTTCACATGGGCAATAGTATGAGAGAGATATGAATTTTTCCTTAAGGAAATGTAGACAGTAAGTGGAGGTTTGCTTATTTCTATTGTTCACCACAAGTCTGACAACGTTCATTTAGCTTCTAATGGTTTGTTTTCTTGAACTCAATAATGAAGTTCAGTCCTCTTGTCTGTCAGACCAGACTTGACCTTATGGAAATACAAATCCCTCATGACTTTGTGAGGATGGAACAAAAAAGAAGAGTAAACACTTTCCCACTAAATCAGCTGAATAATCTTAGGTGAATAGTATAGCAAATAAAATTTAAATTTATCCTGATAATTTAGAACCAAACCCTCAAAAGTGTTACTAACATAGAGAAAAGCACCCTATTACTTTATTTTACATGGAATAAAGCATTCACAGGGGAGACCGTTAAAATTCTCATCTTCCAAAATGTATATGTTCAAGGTTGGCCATTGTAAGAGGGGGTACTGTGATCTGAGCACTGCTTCTATCCCACACCATATATCTATATTCCATTTTGAAACTGTGCCAAACTATTTATCTCAAAGATCAGAGCACCTAACTAGTTAACTAGAGGGACTTCCTTTTGTTTTAATGTTTTGGTGGATTCATTATCAGAACCAGTTTTCTTTAGCAAACATATAAATTTATCATAACTTCAGACCCCTGAAAGTGATTCAAAATCAATCAGCCATGACCATTACTGCCAACTGAGACCATTGGAAAGGGGCCCTGGAATAGTGTAATTAGTTGCCATTATGTGGCTGCAAGCCTGCAATTTTCCTACTGACTCTGACCCACTGCCTTGCTTAAGTAAGTATTTGCACTCAAACTCATGATAATCGATCCCCTTCTGTGTCAAGTGTCTTCATAACTTTAAAAATTAAAGATGTAGAGTGTCTCAAGTGGTTTAGGTAGGCAATTGTATTCCAATTTTATTATCACAATGGGTCCATAATATGCATGGAGTGTCCTTCCTGATTAGCCATGCCTCAGCAGTCATCCACTCTATTTCCATATTTTCCTGTCTTTCCCTCCTCTGTTCCTCCTTTGCTTCCAGTCTAGGCTTCCCCTCATTTTCTGAGAAAATGGAAGAGGTTGCTTGTAGCAATTAACTAGCTATTCCAATTAGCTGTCCAGAATCAAGATTGGCTAAGGCAAGATGATGTTCCCTGGTAAACAGCTGCCTCTAATATACATGAAAATGATACATATGAAAATGATTTCTTTTTATCACTTCTGAGACTGGGATACTGGGGCTGGGGGAGAAATGCCTCAGTGGCCAGGTACAAATGAAAATTTTGCTCTAATCATTGGAATCTATTTTAAAATTCTCTCAGTACCAAATTATGGAAAGCGAGTGTTTATGTTCATCTCAGCCTATCGATGGTACTGCTATCGGATAGGAATGCCTGGGGTGCTCACCAGGGCTTGCACTTTTTGTGGTGAGTTCCCCTATAGACAGTTCTCTGTCCAAAGCCAGTGCTGTGGCTGGACTGGACTTTGTAATTCTTATTATGATTGCCAGACAAACCTCAGCAACAACCATCAAGGAACTTTGAAAAAACAAGCTTATTAATTCACACACGTGTCCTGGTGGGTACATGGCCACCCAGAGATAGAGCTTGCAGATCTGGGGCTCTGCCTTTATTGGAGCCAAGGGTAGGGTTCCTGAGATTTCTTCGGTTCACTGTTCTTTGATGAATTTAAAACAGAGGAGTTAAAGTGCTGGAAGAGAAAAGCAGGGTCCTCAAGTGGTCAGTTATCTGGGTCACCTGAGGTTTTGTAAAAGGGGAACTTCATGGGTGGGGCAGCCTGGCCCTTTATCTCCTTGTGTAGCTGGCAATATGTCTGAGGTGGAGTTCTTTGAGGTAGATGCCTTGGCAATCAAAAGCTTAATGTCAGGCACTTACATTACAATCAAAAAGGCTAATTGTCAGGCACTTACACTAGAGCGAAGCAAAGAGAAAAAAAATTAGCTTATTTAGCAGACTGTGAAGTGACAAAAATTATTTTAAAACAAATTGTAGCACGCATGAATAATATTATAAACAAGTTGAATGTAAATAATTAGGGAGCAAGTTAGTTAATGACAAGATCAATTTGGTTTTTTTCTTCAGATTCTTTTATCATATTTCTATTTTTGTTTCATTTCCTAGTAAAGTTGGCAATCGTGTCTTTAACTGTGTATTAGGAAGTATATTATTCATTTTATTGGTCACTTATAAGATGAAACAATAAAAACTCAAATCATCCTTTACTACAGGAGCAGTTATAAAAGCAATGGTAATATCCAACTTCCGTAACAAATGCATCAGGGCAAAGTATTTTTAGCTGCCCTAGGGCCATTGTCTGAACGTGAATTAGGACACTTGTGTGTCACAAGAGGCCTTTTATCCGACAGTAATTGAGAAATACTATCTGGGCTAAGTCAATAAATCAAACTCCAAAATCTTCAATAGAAAGAATCCAAATTTTGTCACAAAATGACTAAAAACATTTGGGCATTCATTTTATTTCACAGACAATGTGGTTCCCTGATATAAATAAAATCATGAAAACTGCACTGGGGCAGCAACTTTAATCAAATTCCAAAGTTTAGAATATCCTGAAGATGACCCATCCCCACGTATTTCCAAAATTGAGAAGGTTTTCTTTTATAGAGAGATTTATTCGTATAACTATAAATGGAAATTGTCTGTTCCTTTGTAGCACATGCAGAAATCAATGGAGGCAGGTGAAAATCAGACCCGTACTTGAGATCATTTGGAGTCTGACATTTACAAAAATCTCTAGTTACAGAAGCTCATGCTTTCCGTGATTTGTTGCAGTATGAACCACTGGTCCATTCTGGAAGCTCTCTTGCCACTAAAGTCCTTTACAGGAACTTCTCTTTTGTGACTAGGTGATTGACAACTGTTCAATAAACTTTCAAAATGAGTTGTTCATGAGATTACAGACATTGGTTATTACCTCTAAAACTTAATTTTCAAGTCAAATATAAATTATTTCCAAGTTTAGTCATTATATTCTTATTTCTAGTTCCCCATACCCATTATTGTCAGATGTTAAATCTAAATATGAATTTAATTATTGTAAAATGCTGCCATTTGATCACTTCCTGGCTCTAAGGACAAGAAGTCAACTTCACAATGAGTTCTTAGCATAGTGGTGGCTTATTGTATGAATTTTGGTGATAAATACTTGACTTCAGTGCCCACAATTACTCATCTATAAAATACTTTTGTTATGCTCACAGAGATGGAGCAAAACAAATAGCAATAGAATAAAATGCTCGTGTTGTCTTCAAAAATAAATCTATTTCCCATTTTAACTGGTGATTGGGCAAGATATTTAATGTTTAAAATTGCAAATGTTTGTGGTATAGTATTGGAAAATAAGTTTTTATTACCTTAAATTATTTACTGTAAATTTCCTTACACAGACAATTGAATCTTATATTTATTACTCATTTTTAAATAAATGAGAAAGATAACTTTTTATTATAATTAAGATGAAAGTTTTCTCTTTACAAACATTAATGAGGAAAACATCAAAGGATGAGATACGATTAAAAATGTGTTTTAGGGGCTTCCCTGGTGGTCTAGTGGCTAAAATTCTGTGCTCCCAATGCAGGGGGCCTGGGTTTGCTCCCTGGTCAGGGAACTAGATCCCACATCCCTCAGCTAAGAATTCGCATCCTACAACTAAAGACACCACGTGCCACCCCTGAGACCCAGCACGGTCAAATAAATAAATAAATAAATTTTAAAAATGTGTTTTAAAGGTATAGATTTTGTGGGGCTCAGACAAATCTCAGTTTTCTCCTAGTTTGGAAGCAAACTTAAGCCATGTTGCTTTTTTTAAATTTCAGATATTCTATAAAGTCTACAAGTGACATGAAATTTACCACACATTTTAGTCTCTATCTATCTATCTATCTACCTATCAGCTATTATCATCATTTCTGCCTTGGCTTCTGTAAATGATTAAGTTCTTAAAAAGACTGGACTACGAGTTTCATTAAATATATACTAAAGTACTATATAATAATGAAATTCCCTAAATTGAATCTCTGATTAGCCGTTAAGCAGATATGGATTCTCTAGACTGCCCTGTCTGATATTGTGGCAACTAATCCCATGTAACGATTGAGAACTTGAAATGTGGCTTGTGTGACTGAAAATCTGAATTTTAAATTTTATTTAATTTTAATTAACTTAATTTTAAAACTGATACTTTATTGGAAACTTTTTAAGTTTGGAAAACTTGGGTATGTGAATGTATTTTTTCAATTATAGACTTATTAAATCTCAATACATACTAAGTATTGCTGATGAGTGTTTAGTGTCTGAAAAGAGATGTTTTGTAAATGTAACATACACTCCAGATTTCAAAGACTTAGAGCTGTTAAAAGAAAATTTCAGATCTAGTTGGCTTTTATTCAGCAATTTATGAATCGGGAATCATCCCAGAGAGGAGCTTCAAAAAGTTGTATAAAGTGAGAGGGTTTTATAGACCAAGGTGAGCAGGAACCAGGAAGTTACAGGGATTTGCTGATTGGTTAAAGAAGGGTTACTTTCCTCGTATGGAGCTAAAGGAAGACTTGGAGCTGGTCGTGTAACTTGTGCTGAGCAGACAAGTGCTGATTGGTTGACCTAGACCTTCTTTATCTGGGAGAGCTGAGCATAGAAACAGTTGTTTTGGTTTGCTGAGGTGGGGCTAAGCATGAGGGACTCCACGTTGATCCTAGTCTGGACACTTTAACAGTATGAAAAACAAATGGAAAATATTTCATTAATAATTTATCTAATATTGGGTAAATGTTGGAATGACAATATTTGGAAAGATTGCATTAAGTAAAATATATTATTAAAATCAGGGCTTCCCTGGTGGCGCAGTGGTTGAGAGTCCGCCTGCCGATGCAGGGGACACGGGTTCATGCCCCGGTCCAGGAAGATCCCACATGCTGTGGAGTGACTGGGCCCATGAGCCATGGCCACTGAGCCTGCACGTCTGGAGCCTGTGCTCTGCAACGGGAGAGGCCACAACAGTGAGAGGCCTGCGTACCAAAAAAAAATAAAAAAATAAAAAAAATAATAATAATAATAAAAATAACCATGCTCACTATGTTCAAGGAGATAAAAGACTGAGAAAAATTTAAAAAAAATAGAACAAAAGATGCTCCTAGTGTTCTCATCATTTAGGCAATTACAAAGGCTTTAGGAACGCTGTGCCAGAAACCAGGGACAGAGACCTGTACATGTATTTTCTATTATCTCACAAATACCAAGGTAGAAATTTTGCCTCTCATTTAATAAAACATTTTAAAACTATAAACAATATGACAGTCCAAGGAAAAAGATCCTCTCAAACTGCTGGTAAAAGTATAATATCTTGAGAAAACTATTTGTAAATTTGTATTATGTAACATATCATAAGAGAATCAGAAATATCAGCAAAAATGTACTTATGAAGATTTTTTTAAAAGGAGATTTTTTTTAAAGGCAGAGTATTATGGATTCTGCCTTCTGTTTCCTCACATTCAGAATAGAAAACATTTAAAATGCCTGCCTCTTAGTGGAGTTACAAAGTTCACCTGGCTTCAAGAGCCACATTAATGTCCAGAGCCTGCTTTACAAGTCCTAAAGGCCGAACCTGGAGGTATATTTCCTTTGTCCCTACAGCATGAAGTGAAGCGCTTCAGCAAGTGTGACGAGCTGAGGATGTAACATTTTCCCATTAGACTTTAAGTTCCATTGAGATGTTCTCCCATGAATCTACGCCAGAATTCAGAAACACAGAAGCCAAGGTTAGCCTCGCCCTCTAGAAGGCTTAGATGAAATAAGGTGATAGAGGCTTCAGCCAGCCACAGAGAAATGGAAATCAGAGGGATTCAGGAAAATGACATTTGCATTTGCACTGTGTTTATAGCTTTTGCATCTTCCTGGTGAATCAAATTGCTCCCTAAAGATGCACAGGCCTGAGTGCAGCACATAGTGGAGATAAGGAGACCCAGTAGCATTTTCAAACCTCAGATAAGCAGATCAAGATAGCATTAAAATTAAGAGACAGAGAGATCAGTAATACATTGTTATAGCTTTGAGATTGGGTAGAAATTATTATACTTCTACAGAGTCTTTGCTTCTGAGACACTTGCTATACCGTATCACTGAATCATAGACATCTGTCACCCTTAATACATTTACTCCTTGTCAGCAGCTCTGGGCATAGGGAAAACGGTGCTCAGTTTACGACAACATAGCTATAAATCCTAATCCATTAATTTACTTTTTCTCAAGATAAGTTCTTGCAATTCAAATTATGTGATTAAAAAGCTGCTATTTTAACAGTCAAAATAAAAGCAGCTTTTCTTGTTTGCTTAATTTCCAAATTGTAGTATTTCTCCTTTTTAATTGCCCATGCTAATAGATTTAAGTGTATGGGCACATATGCAATAGTACGGCATGAAAATAATTTAGATCACCATGAGTGTCATTCTGAATTCTTCCCAGTTTACTGCATTATTAAATATTACATAAATTATTCAATGTCCTTTATATCAAACATCTATCTTTTCCTGCAAAAAGGATCAAAACTAAGTGGCATTACTTAGGATTACTAGACACAGATTATATAATATCTCTCTTCTTTTCCAACTAAGAAAAGACCTGCCTTTAATTTATATATTTCACTGCTTGAAAGACAGGGGCAATTGTAATGCCAGGAAAATGGGGAGGCAATTTAGTCTATTTACACAATAAATAGCCACATTTGTTGGTATTTAACGTTTGTTTTTTTAACTGCCTCTGTGCCCTGAGATAAAGATTTGAGCATACACTTTCTTCTTGGTTATCTGGTCCCAACAGAATGTTGCCTGGGAGCTGGAAGGGTAGGCATTTAAAAACCCAAATATTTAATTATGTCTCCTGGCCTGGTTAAGAAGGCAGAGAATGTCCTTTAGAGAAACAAGAGTGCTTCTGCTTGGGCTGGTTCTTGGTTGTGTCTGAGAATGAATGTTTGGCCCTCCTTCCATGGGATGGGAGTAGGCTGAGAGCGTATCAGCTTTATATTACTTCCTATTTGTACCTCTAATATTTCCCAAGTTGGTGAATTCCCAAATTGGACATACTGAGAACCAACTACAAGTAATAGGCATGCTAAACAAGGTGGCCCCTTTTTAAGTCAGATCTGATTGTTCATTTTATTTATATTGATCTCAAACTTGTTTCCATGTAACTGCCACCCATTGGTCCTGATTCTTCTTTCTGAAGCAACATAAAAGAACCATTTTTCTTGTCTAAGCCATAGCTTTGGTCTATTTGACATTTTCTATGATCCATGGAGGCCCATGTTAGACTATGCAATATTTTGAAGTGTTTTCCCTGAAATAATTATGTATCAGTATTTACACATCTCTATTATAATAGAATATATAAAATTATTTCTTAAAGATCGAAGACTAGCCCTTCTTGAGACCTAAAAGAAAACATGTAAAATATTTTCAAATTAATAATATTAAATCACAGCATCTTTGTGTCACCATAAAAAAATTGGGAATTAATGAATATGTGATTACATATTAAAGAAATAGGAGAAATTGAGACTGTAATAGATTTTGTAGTTGTAGTTGTAAAGAAATCGCTTGACCTAAATGAATAATAAAATATACCTTCAGGGCATTGTACTTCTTATGAAATCAGAATTTATTGGTAATTCCTTTGGACTGTGTGAGAGGGTGCATGGCAATGGGGTGGTGAGAGGCGTTTTGATGAAAGCCAGTGGAATATTTCTTAAGAATTTAATTTTAAAAGAAAAGAAAAAGACCATAGTGCAGTTAACGTATTGCATGCTCATTGGCATCATACTCTAAAAGTTCTCTCCACACAAGAGAAATTTTAATAATTAAGACTGTCATTATGCTACTGTTGACAACTTTCTAATGTCTATAGGGAACTAAAGATCAGTGTGTGTGTGTGTGTGTGTGTGTGTGTGTGTGAGTGTGTGTGTACATCCATTTGGGTACATTTATCCTCTATTCTTCAGTGGGATTTAGTCTGGCATAAAATCAGATTTCACTAGTTAAGAATAGCCTTAGTCAATGAGGGCAGGTGAGGGGAAAAGGAAGTAAAATACTAAGATTAATGTTATTTGAAATTAGGCATTTAGTTCATTATTATTGTTTCTTTGTGCTTTAAATCTTTTTCTCTTGAATATGGAGAAAACGACAAAGATAACTTTTATACATCCCTGTAATAAAATAAACACCAACAAAAAATCTCTTGCTTTAAGTGTGAATTCAGACCCTTTAAAGTCTTATTTGAGATTCCTTTTAGAGGGGTTGGAAGGCCGTGCTGAGGTCCAGAAGGCTCTACACTGGTTATGCACGATCAAGGCAGAGGGAAAAACCGAGACATTCTCACTCCCATTCCCTCTGCATCAGAATCACCTGGAAGATATTTTAAAAAATACTGATCATGCCCAAAGAAGCTCTGATGTTATTAGCCTGAGATGGGGCTTGGGCATTGGTATTTTTTAATATCTCCTTAGGTGATGCTAACCTTGTAACCAGGGACTGGAACAACTAGTCTACTTTAGACGATCACAGACGTAAAACTTTTTCTTGGCAGATTCCACACTTGTTTTAGGCACCTCATGGAGATACGTCTCACTGTCTTTAACTAGTTGTGATGCTTTATTCAGTTCCAAAAATATGGTTGTTGGTTAATAAATGGTTAGCTTAATACTATAGCCACTTATCTTATGCCTGGTTACCACTTATCAATAAGACTAAGTGGCTAATCTGCCTTGCCTCAACTGCCATTCTGCCCTTCCCACACCCAAGGCAGGCATTTCTAATAGTCCTCTATCCTCAGTTAGCCTAAATAAAGCATCATGATCTTTCCAAATACAGCATTTAAGGCAGCCATGACTAAAGGGTCAGAGTTTTCATGTGATATGTAATCTTTATAATCTGCACCAAAGTTAAAGCTCTGGGCATTTCCTCAGACATTTGAAATGAGATTTATATAAATTATGTTTTCACTGACTATGGTATATATAATAATAAGCTAGGTTTTTTTCATTATTTATTATAAAATGAATGGGAATACATATTCATAAAATTGTACAGCAAAAATGTTTAATCAGGACCCACTTATGTGGGTTACATAAGATAATTTAGAGGGAGAATGAGATGCAGAATTGTGGAAAAGCAAGAGCAATATTTAAGTTATATTCAGTGTTCAGACTAAGGGCTATGCTCTTGGGAATGTATGTTACCTAAGTTATGATACATGAGTATATATGACAGATACAAAAGGATGAATTAAGAATATAACATGAGGGCTTCCCTGGTGGCACAGTGGTTGAGAGTCCGCCTGCCGATGCAGGGGACGCGGGTTCGTGCCCCGGTCCAGGAGGATCCCACATGCCGCGGAACGGCTGGGCCCGTGAGCCATGGCCGCTGAGCCTGCGCGTCCGGAGCCTGTGCTCCGCAACAGGAGAGGCCACAACAGTGAGAGGCCCGCGTAATGCAAAAAAAAAAAAAAAAAAAAAAAGGAATATAACATGAGTTTGTAGGGGCCAGTGAAACAAATGTTTGTTTGGTCCAATCTGAAGTGATCTCTTCTTGACTTATATAGATAGGGTCCAACTTATGTAATAGGAGTTGGGGAAAGCACAAACGTTGTATGCAAAACATCTGATGTAAAGATTAAAATACTTTAAATAAAAATCATTATTAAAACTCCTACATTTAAACACTAGGAAATATATTTAAAGACAACACGAGTAGAGGAAGTTTGTGCAGAGTACATTTA
Source organism: Mesoplodon densirostris (assembly GCF_025265405.1). Taxonomy (NCBI): domain Eukaryota; kingdom Metazoa; phylum Chordata; class Mammalia; order Artiodactyla; family Ziphiidae; genus Mesoplodon; species Mesoplodon densirostris. The sequence continues at coordinate 41,584,927 of NC_082665.1, forward strand.
GAACTTACTTATCATGTTCTTTTTCCTTCCCTTGTCTCAGAAGAAAGATGTCTTAGCTTTTTTTTTTTTTTCACTTTCTTCCTTAGTATATATTAGATCCACTTTGTTTGCATGCTATTCTTTATATCTCCAAAATTTATATCCTTAATCGGCGAGCAAAAGCCCTTCTTATAATTGTACCCAAAGTCATTGTGTCCATGTCCTGGTTCCTTCTTCCAACTGAAGATACTTGTGTATGTAGGGAACCGCTCTACTAAGTCACCCTAATAGTGCCATAATTTCACAAGGCAGCACTGACTCCCAATACAGCAACGGTCCCCAACCTTTTTGGCACCAGGGACCGGTTTCGTGGAAGAAAATTTTTCCACGGACGGTGTTGTGGACGGTGGGTGGTTCAGACGGTAATGAGAGCGGTGGGGAGCGATGCGGAGCGGCAGATGAAGCTTCGCTTGCTCGCCTGCTAGTCAGCCACTCACCTCCTGCTGTGTGGCCTGGTTCCTAACAGGCTGCCGACAGCTACCGGGAGGCGACCCGGGGGGTTGGGGACCCTTGCAATACAACAACAGTTTTCTTGCTACAATCAGTTTCTCTTTAGTTTTTCTGACTTTATTTCATATTTTCAGTACTTTAATGTTATTTTTATTTTACAGAAAGACAGTGCTTCCCTCCTTCTATCAAGAAACTGAATTCCACCAACATATCAGGACTCCCCCAAACCATCCAGATTTGCCCTTAGCAGTGTCGTAAGCTTGCTTATGAGGACAGCTTTTAACAGAAACCATCTTAGAAACAATTTTATTCAAATGTCTGTATATTTTTCTTGGAAAAAGTGTAAATATTATTTCAACAGTATTTAAAGCATAGATGTAATAGCATAACAGTGTTAAGAATCCATCTGCTATTTAAGTCCAATTAGCAAAATGTTATCTGAGAGCATATGTGTCTCTGTATTAGTTTTTAGAGCTTCTTCTTAATATTTCTTTCTGTATTTGAGCATACGTCTTTGTATATATGTTTCTTTTCTCTGCATGGCTCTCTATGGGTTAATTTTTGAAATATTTATAAGGATATTTATGTCCAGCTATTTGTATCTGTATTTTCAGCCTTCTGGGTCCTGCAGTGGGCAAAGCACTGTTTTCTCTCTTTATCTGTCTATATATTCATCTATTTGACATTCTTTCATTCCCCTTTTTAAAATTATCATTTTTCTTTCTTCCTGTGTATCTTTTTTTGTCTAATTGAAAAATATTTTAATTTCTGTTCTTAAACCTGAGCAAGGATATTTTGGTTAGTTATCTTTCTCTTAAATACAAACAAACAAACAAACAAACAACAAACACCAGCCAATTCTCTACTCCACTCCTACAAGACAATGTCAATTTAGTGACCCTTTTCTTTTGTGACTTTAGTGAGATTTTTCTCACTGAGAGAGAAAATAAAGATTTTCTCACATCTGTGACCTAGAAACAGTCCTACAAAAACAAAACCAAACAAGCCAAAACAAAAAACACAAATATAGCCTTGGAATTAACATTTAAAAATATTAGCTTAACTGCTATGTCAGAAAGAACAAAGTATATATCTTTCCAGAAAAAGCAATTGTTAATCTGATGTAGGTGAATTTTAGATTAAATTTTTATTTACATATCTAAGAAACAACGAATATTTGGTCCGTTGTTCCTCCCTTATTTTCATCTTCTGTTACTGAATGAATGGAGGCACGAAAGTTACCCTATAGGCTAACAGCCCCTGGAGAGTCTTCCAGGTCACACCTCTGAAAAGTTAGCATTTCTGACCTATGTTCCTTTCAAAATACAGGCTTTGACAAACAACTTTTATTAGCATATTTTCCACAAATAACATTTATAATGACTTGTATCCATTTGAAAGTAAATTTAAAAACAAAACCAAAACAATAAAGAAAAAAACCAATGCAACTGAAGTTCCATTTATCTTTGAACCCCTAGGACAGAAATGCAAATTTTGTGGTTTAGTTTTAAATAGTAGAAGTGGATGATTGTTTAGGCAGTAAACAGCATGAAAGCAGGGGATTGTGTCTGCTTGGTTTACTGCTTATTTTCTGATATCTAGCACTTATTAATTTGAACTCAGTTGAGCAGGTGCTCAATAATTATTTGTTGAACAAATTCAAACATTTGAAAAGCAATTTCCTCGTTGATCTTCAAGACATCAACCATAGAAGAATCTTGAAATGGAGTAATTACCTCAAGTCTAATACTTGTGGTTCAAAATAATTGTGGGTAGTATTTAGTTTTCTATTCGGGGACCTTATATATTTTATTACAAAAATGATAATGGATAAGAGGAGGCACATGTAACTATCCATAACCTCACCTTTTCTCACAGAATAGTCTCATCGTTAATTTGAAAAATTCTCAAATATATTTATTTTCATTCTCCTAACAGGAAAACAAAGTGCTTTAACAAATTTCAAGATACCCTGGTGAGCAATGGTTCTTTAGCTCACCTCCATACGTTTTCCTTTTACAGAGACAAATTCTATTGCTTTTAAAAACATTTACTTTTTTCTTATAATATTTTTATTTTATGATCATATTTTCTCTTGATTTCTTTTGCACTAGAAATAAGAATGAGATTTCACACTAATGTTTATTGTTTTACTTTTCTGAAAAAAAAAGAATATTAAATGAGAGAATATTTATTTGGAGGTAATCCACTTAACTGCTCATCCTTCCAACATGTGAAGAGGTTTGATGTGTATCTGTGATATTCTCTAGCATTGGATACATGAGGTGTACAACTCACAGTGCTCCAGTTTTTAGGGTTTTCTTGTTGTGTATGTCTAGATTTCTGGATTCCTGTCCCAAGCTGAGCAATCCTAAGAAAACTGTTGATATATTGGTTGATAGAGGCACACCTTTATTCATGTATTTTTTTCATTCTTTGTCCCTAGGTAGTAGATATTGTAATATTCACAGAAAGTATAAACATGATTTATGTTTTTACAGGCAGAATATAGAAAGCATTTCTCTACATTGAGGATCAAGAGGAACAGAGATTGATGGGTACACTTTTGTCTCCTCCCTGTTGTTTTGGTTTCTTTCTTACAAGTTGTAGCAACATTACAAGACATCAGAAGTTTCCTTTGCCTCACTGCACAGACTTGGGAGGCTATGTGGCAGATCAGGGGACTGTGTTCAGCAACAAGGAGGAGATGAAAAGGACGCCAGCAGCAGAACAGTTTCTTATAGCAGAGGAGAATCCCGTTTTATAGATAAGAACCTGAGGCACCTATGATATGAAGAAAATCTGACCAGGTCTCCATGTACTTTTTTTGGTGCCTTGCACTCTTTGTTTTCTCTCCCCCAAATATGGAATGTTTTTCATGCCACCCTTTGAAAGAGGAAAATGTTAACATTTTTTTCCCCCCAGAATGTAGAAGGATACTGTCACATTTAACTTCTCACTGGGATAGTCCTCTCAAGTGAGTTTTAACTTTACCAGCCTTTTGGTGAAGCTGTAATCGAGATTGTTTTTAATTTTTCTGTCCTTTTTTTCCCCCTCCTTATTCCTGTCCCTTGTTCTTTCTCCTGGAAAACTTTAAACTGCTCTTACTATTGTCTGACTCATCATGGTGCTATACTTGTGGATTTTGATGGATAACCAGTACTGGAAATACTGTCTTGTCTTGGGAAATCATAGTGTGTAAGGGATGTATGAGCTGGTATAGTAAAAATGTATTATTATTCTAGAGTATTTATGTTGTCTCAGTTTTGCATTCTTGAAGCTAGGACTAAAATAATTTTACATGTCCATCTGATCCCTTATACTCTGGACGTGTCAAATGAGAAAAATTTTCATTAGAATAATCCATCTTTGAAGTGAAGGCACAGCTGTGTCAGCTGTAGCTGCTGAAAGAGGAACCAGGACGTTACCAGGCAGTGAGAGAGCCCTCTCACCAGAACTGAGAATAAAAAAACATGGAGGCAAAAAGCTCTTTTTACAAGTTTTGGCTTTAGTTTTTCAATAGAAAATAAAGAAGAGGTAATAGGAACTGCATTGGACTTGTAGATCAATTGGAGGGAATTGTCATCATGAAAGTAAATATTGAGTCTTTCAATCTGTGAACATGAAATGTGTCTCTTTTTATTTTGATCTTTAACTTTTCTATTAATGTTTTGTACTTCTCAGTGTACAATTCTTACCCATTTCCTGTGAAATTGATTTCTACACATTTTATTCTTTTTGATGCTATTGCTAATGAACTTGTTTCTTATTTTCATTTTCTGATTGTTCATTGCTGGAATATAGAAACAGAATTGATTTTATAATGATCTTGCATCCTATGTTCTTTCTAAACTTGTCTATTAGTTCTAATAGTTTATTGTGGATATCTTGGGATTTTCTGTGTAAAGAATTATGTGCCTTGTGAACAGAGACTGTTTTCCTTCTTCCCTTGCAATCTGGATTTCTTTGTTTATTTACAACGTTGGCTTGAACCTCCAGATAATGTTGAAAATTTATTTTTGTTTATTCTTATTTCTCTGTCACAATAAAGAATCAAATTAATTCTGGAAGGTATTTCATATTCTCAAAGTTTGAGGTGGTTGGGACTCAAAATTCAGTTGGGTAATCACACCACTTATGATCCATATATACATACCATAAATTCTCATTTCCCTGTGGAACATCCCATGAACTTTTAAAGGGTTCTCTTTGTCATAGTCACCTCTGGCTTTTATTTCCCACCTCCACTAAATGCTTGTTCTTTGCTACTATCTTGGAAATTTTACTTTATGGCTTATATTCTACCTATCCACTGTTCCTTTGACCAAATCACTAGAAAAATGAATCTTGGCAGGTACTAGAACTTTATGCATTATATAGAACTTGTATTTCTTTTCAGGGAAAGGGATTATACACATAGTTCTCCAGCAAAAAACAAACAAACTTAAAATTACATGCTAGAATCTTTGTTGTTAACATCATTTTGGCTCCTTGATATAGGTGACTTCTCATTGACTTTATTAATATATACAGGCCTGGCTACTCTTACTATTTTGATGGTCCTTCTCTCCCCCATTTCAACTCTGCTATATTCGTCTAACTCTTCTTTAAATTCTTACTCCTCTGTTATGCAGAGAATTTCAGTCCTTACTTGTCCTTACTTCCAAACTTAGTTCAAGGCCTAACTTTTCCAATTGAATGAACTTAACATTGTTTAATTGAATGAATGTCTGTTTGCTGAGTTCATAATCCTTGAAAAAGATTATATTCTGGAATATTTTTCTCTGTGTTAAATTGTCATCACATTAATTGGACTACATGTTCATGTGGCGCATACCATAGAAATAACCCTGATGAGTTTTTGTACAGTGTTGATGAGCCTGAGTCACATCTGTTGTAAAATGGAGGTGACTTCACTGTCTAGTATAATAAGAACTTGTACTAAATTAATATTTTACTTCTCCTCAAGGGATCTGAGTGCAACTCAAAGGGGAAGTTATACTTGGGTGAGGCAGTTTTTAAAAAGTACTAAAAATTATAATATTAACTGGTGTCACGTGCTTTACAGAATAAAAATGTAACAGTGCATCACAACATCAGTGGGAGAACTTCCATCATTTCCTTAATGTCATTTTCCAAAAGTATGCAAAGTTCTGTCATTGGCTTTTTCGTGGACAGATTACTACATAGATATTAAGTGTTGAGATATCTATATTTTAATGCTTATCAATGAAAGAAGGTAAATTCAGGAACATATAATTATTGGAACATAGCTTCCCTGATTTAATGTATGAAAAAGTAATATTTAGTGTTTATTAGTTATGCCTTTATGAATTATTTACTTCCAACCACAACCTTTAACAAAACATTTTTCTGCATGTGAAAATCCTGTAACATAAACTTAGGGAAGTATAGTGATGTAATATTTTAAAGAAAAGATTACATAAAAAATTGAAAAATGTTTCCAGCTTAAGGCATGACCCTAAAGAGGTAGATAATGCAGATTTGGGAGTGTCAAATGTGTGTTGTATTTTTAATTTTCTCTTAGAACAAATCCAAAGATACAAAAAGAAACTTCTTATGAAAATTTGTATACACAGAGGCACATCACTAATGTTTCATTTCAGAGAAGCTACTCTAGTTAGTTCCAAATGATTCTCCTAAATAGTTTTACATATTATGTAATTAATTAAGAAAATTATATACCATACAATCATATTCAGAAAATTCACAGTTTCTGGAGATTAAAACATACATGATAGAGTTGATTTACATTTGAGAATACTTTTTTTTTGACGTTTTAGTTTAAATTTTATTTCCTGCCCCCAAACATCCATTAAGCCCCCAGGAGAAGGAAAATGGGATGTGACTAGCAATAGAGAGAAATTTTCTTCACAACAGTGGCCATGGCAAGCTTAGGCACTTTTGGTGAAATCTCTCTGGGAAGTACTGGCAGAGGAATAAAAGGCAAACTGACACAGAACTATTGCTTGGTGTGCAATTCCAGGCTCTGCCTTCTTTCTCATCTCTTGGTGGTAGGTGCAGGAAGAGGAGAAAAGGTTAAACTTTTTTATAAACTGGAAGAATAAGCTTATAACATCCTCTCACTATCTCTGCATAGGTTCTAGTCTCTGCAGCATTATATAAGCTTTGCCCAAAGTAATGAACAGTTGAAAGTCAAATGTAATACTTCACTAAACACTTTAAAAATGCTTGCACACTGGAAAGGATTAAGTTGCAGAGAACACAAATGGACCCAGAGCAACCTTTGCCAAAAGAGAATATTGTGCTAAATGTACAGTCATAGCTCTTTTCCATATGAAGAAACAGTCAGAAGGATAAAAGAACTTGGTCGAAATCACACAAGTAAGTAGGACAGAATCTGGTCTGTCTGCCCTAAAAGTGTGTTCTTTAACCACTAGGCTAGCTTTTCTCAAATCTGATTCATGCATAGAATAACTACACACCTCTGTTTGCCTTGAATATTCCCTGTTTATACGTACGCCTGCTGCAGTTTTTAATATTGCCCACTTTGACTCCCAAAAGCAACAAAGAATGCACAATAATTTGGTCACTCTATCCATGGACCACTGTGGTGGGACTGCCCAGGAAGCTTATTAAAAGTGCAGCTTCCTGAGCCCTACTCCAGATCTAGATAAGTTTTCTGAGGGTTGGCTCAAGAATCCAGGTACAAGTCTTTTTAATTGGTTTTTTTGGAATCCCCCAGGTGAGTCTCTCACTCTCTTAAGTTAATAAACCATTTATTCTGCCTCCCCCAGATGCCCAGCCAGGTCCTATTAAGGTAAGAGTCCCCGCACCACATCAGAGGGATGTTCCCAACCAAGTAATCTCTGGAGTCTTGGAGAATCTGAATGGTCTCATGCTGGCCCACCTGCCATGACAAACCTCCTCCAGAGCATTCCCCTTCACAGTTTACATTCTACCACTCCCAAAGGCAGTCCACTCAAATGAGGCCTGACATCGTCTGTCCTAACGTGCACCCACTGATTCAAGCAGTTTAGGAATAGAAGGTGTTGTGCTTCTCAACCACAGTGGCCTAACCTCTAAAATGGTAGTCGAAGCAGTCTCTACCTCCTGGGCACATCCCCTCCACAACAGCCCCAGTAAACGAAGGTCCCATCTTTGCTTTTTCAAGGTCGGCAACAGGGAGTCCCCTCCTAAAGAAGGTTCTCTCTCATTGCCACACTATCAAAGGCTGCCCCAAATGTGGTTCCTTCCTGTGGACCTGATCAGGCTAAGGGCAGAGTTGTCTCTTTCCTTCTCTGAGTCGGACCAAATCATCTTACTAACACCTCTTCAGAGTGTTGACCATGTTTTTCACGGGGGCTGCTGCTGAGGCTTTATCTCATCCTTTCATGGTGGAGAGAGAGAGGATTATAATGATCTTTACTTCTAGGGGAGAGGGGACTGTAGTGATTATGCTGTCATTTTGTATTATGTCCTTTTGTCATGAATTTGTTTGGAATTTCATGTTAAAATGGGCCCACCATTCCCACTTTGTGAGGTCATTCAGCACCCTCATTTTGCACCTTTAACACCTCTCTCAGTATCACTTGGAAATGTTTGAAATGACATGAGCTTGTCCTCACATTCCTATCAGCTGTGAATCCGGAGCCCTGACATGAACCTAACCATTGAGCAGAACACCTCTCCACTACCTGTGTAACACTGGGTAGGCTCATTAACCTCTTGGTTTTTTTAAGCCCTCAGGTGTAAAAATGTGAGAGTTCTATGAACTTATATTTGGGGCAGGACAGGGTCGAGAAGAGTGTATCTTTGTTTTTATTCTTCCAAACTGGAATGTCTTCCCTCTCTTCCCCATGAGTCCAAATCTCACTTGTCCTTCAGGCCCACTACCAAGGAGCCTTGCCTGATTCCCCAGTCCACACAATTCTCTGCCTCTTAGGGTCAATGCCATACAACCTAGCTGTCTCTTAACGTTAATCTTGCCTCTCAAGCCAATCTCAGAATGTAGGGTCTCTCTTGCCCTCCTGGGGCCCCTGGGGCTGTGCTAGCCCACCAGCACATCCCACATGGGGTGTCTCCTAGACTAGGGTATGAGTGGGGAAGCCCAGGTGTGAGGGGCCAGGCAGAGTACCTCTGCCTCCATCCACCCTGCTATCCTCCACAAAATTGCCCCTCCTCTTGAAGCCTGACCCCCAAGTCACAGGTTCCTTATGACCTCACTGGGTAGTGATGACCTCACAGGCCTTCTCACAGTTTCCATGGCAGAGTAACTATGGAAACGTGCTGCCCTCAGAGAAACTTCCCTACCAGTTCTCCACCAGATACCAATCTCTTTGGTTGTCTGAGAGAGAATGTCTGACTGGATCATCAGTATTTACTCAAACCTGTTCTCTGTTCCCTGGCTGGGCAGTGCAGCAGGTACACCGAGACCAGGCATCTGTAGAAGAGGCATGTTGTACACACAACCTCACCTGGCTGCCACATGTTCCTGTGGGGTTTGCCCACTACATAAACCTCAGCACTTTCCCAGCTATAAGTAACACCAGTGACCTGGGACACCTTCAGGGTCCCACAGTGCTCACTGCTAAGGCTAAGTGAAAGGTCATCCCTGGACTAGTGTGCAGGAAGCTTCTGATCTTTATAAATGTAGCCTTCTGCTTTGGGATACAGGATGCTTCCATTCAGACCCTTTCCTGGTTGGCCTCTTAGCAAAAGACAAGTGAATTTTTGTTGGCAAATGGTAAATGGAGCAGTTTGAGGAAAAGGGTCACTCTTGAACCACACCTTCAAACCCAGGCACCTCTGTGCTGTCATGTAGACATCTATATCGGTCCCCTCAGACACATCCCATACTGAGCTGTTGAGTACTAGTGGAGAGGGTGGTGCCATATTCATGGGAAGACCGGAAGAACCAAAGGAGGTGATGAAATGCTAGTAAGACTGGGGCGCTGAGGAGATGGTGTCCCAGGAGGCTGGGTGGATGTGAGCCTACACTTGGTACTCAACCCCCGGGGACCCCTGACTTAGACCACTAACCCCCTGTTAGGAACTGGGCCGCACAGAAGGAGGTGAGCAGTGGGCAAAGCAGCGAAGCTTCATCTTCCCCATCGCTCGCATTACTGCCTGAACCATCCGCCCGCCCTCATCCGTGGAAAAACTGTCTTCCACGAAACCGGTCCCTGGTGCCCAAAAGGTTGGGGACGGCTGTTCTAAGTGACCAAACATAATTAAAGTCGTTTTATTGCTACAAAATGTCGCTAATACTAGTACCAGTAGTGGTACTACTAGTGGAGTAGTGGTAGTAGTAATATAATGAACATTTGCATAACACTTTTAGTTTGACAACATATTGACATATTCCTTATCTAATTTAATATTCAAAACATTATTATCTGTATTTTACAGATGCCTCTTTGGAGACAGAATTTGCTTTTCCACCAAGATTAATTGGTAGAACTCCAAGCTAAGCTCCTGTCCCCCAGACTTGCATTCCTTTTGTTGTGCTACATGTTGTTATAGGGTGGTAGCAAGATTTCAGAACCTTGATTTTACCCAATGTCTTCATTCACTTATTCATTCATTCAATGCTCATAAATGAGCATTCATTTATTCTGTACACATGCTATGTGGGAAATTTGCTAGTTGTTGTAAAGGAACCAAGAATATATGAGCCAAAGTTTTGTAATAAATGTTCTAAGTATTTTCGCATAACAGACACCTAATTTTAAGTGAAAATTGTCTTTTCCTCAAGAAAAAAGAATAAAAGAAAACAACACAAAGGAATTTCTAAAATGTTGTTTCTTGAAATTTATGCAAAACTTTGAAAACCAGGAATATTTGAAAACTTGCTTATGCTTTTTTGAATTAAGATCACTGTATATTTGTTAGACATTATAAATTTAGTAAAAGTTACCCTAGTGGCCAGAGTTAAAAGAACTTTTTAAGTGTCTATATCAAGTGTCTAAGCATTGATCCTAGGAAGACTGAATACTCTATAGCTTTCCTACTTAACATGTGATCCAGGGACCAACAGCATCAACAGCAACTGAGAGCTAGAAAAACATGCAGATGTTGGGGTCCTGCTCCAGACGTACCAAATCAGAATCTGTGTTGGGACAAGATCACAAAGTCATTCCTATGCTTCATTTTTCAGTGAAGGATAGAGGGACTCCTAACTGCTCAGCACTGCACCTTCTAACTAGTATTACCTATTCCCATGAGACATTTGAGAAGATATTATATCTACAGAACAAGAAAAAGCTGTGATATATATGTATATACTCATATATATGTATTTGTCTCTCATATAACGAGACAATGCTCCCAAAAATTATAATGGCTATTCCTGGAATTATTGGAAGACTAAAACCCTGCTACGGTTTTCTGTGTTGCCAAAGAAATCTCAAGTCTGATGGATGATAGCCTCAGAAGTTCAATCCCTAAGGCAAATTCTGTCACCAACTCCACTTACAAGGAAAAGCGCTCTTGGAATTCTTGTGTCCCATCTCAGATGTAGTCTTAGAGGAATCAGAGCCCATGGAAGTTAATGAGTAGGGGGTTTCACCTCCGAAATCAGAATTCCAAGCACGTTCTACTTTTTGCCTACCGTATCCATTCCATCCTACTTCACACTCCCTAAATGATTATTGTTGAATACTGTTGAATATTCCCAATATCATTGAAATATCCATCCCTCTTCTGTCCAGCCAAGTGCTGCAATTGATTTTATCCTCAGCTTCAATCAGGGGCTGGAAGTTAAATAGAAAATCCTCTTTTGGTAATCCCAGCTCTCCGGACAAAAATTTATATGTAGGAGTGGGCAAGCAATCTAACTCTGACCAGTAGGATGTGAGATGAAGTTCATTGGTGGGTGTCTGGGAAGAATTTAATGATTTTTAAGAAAGAGACACAAGAGGAAAATAGTCTCTTAACTGTCTCTGAATGTTTCCAGTGTGTCTGGATGAGATGCTAAAAATATATAACATAAAATCATCTGACTACCAAACTGAGGGTAAACCAATACTGGGAGGAAGGCAAAGCCAAATCAGAGGTTTACCTAGAAGTGGATTCAGAGGTTACCTTCGCTTGGAATCCACTACCCTCTGTATTTAATGCTATACGAAATATTTCCTCATTGTTAACCAGGCAAGTAGGGTTTTCCATTACTTGCAATCCTTAAAAATATCCTAACTGAACATTCTCAAGGCACATACAGTATTATATAGCCAGTCCAAGTTTCATCATCACATGGTAGGGATTCATAGTAACTTAATGTGGATATTCTCTTCACCAAATGGCTAAATGAGAAAACCTGGTTCTTATACATTGTAGGTCCAAATCAGCAGAACATCTTGAAACTTATATACATAACTTATATACTTAGTGTGCAATTATGTATATATCAGTGAAAGTGTGAAAGAGAGAAAAAATAAATGGAGAAGTGAATATAAGACAAGAGAAAGGAAGGAAATACAAAAAAAAAAGAAGGCAGTCATATTTACTGCAAAATATTCCTTAAAATCTTAATTACTTTATCCAAATTAGCAAGGTAGAACATATTATATTTAAACCTTGTAAACACTTTATTTAATATGCATTACCAGATGCCAGATATTTTGTGAACTTTAAGCAGTAACATTTGTTGTTGTTTTCTTTTTTTTTTGGAATTTTGGAATTTTATCTTATTTATTTTTTTATACAGCAGGTTCTTATTAGTCATCAATTTTATCCACATCAGTGTATACATGTCAATCCCAATTGCCCAATTCAGCACACCACCACCACTACCACCCCTGCTTAAGTGGTAACATTTGAAAGAATTAACGGGTAACCAGGTTTTCTGCACTGAAACACTGGGTTAAATTTAAAACGTCAAGACCATTAAGGGAGATTCCCAAATAGAGAGGTCTAGTGATATACTACCCAGATAATTTTAGGATTCAGCGAATCTGATACAAATTGAAAAAGAGTATAAATGAGCTTTTTTCCTTTTTTTCTTAAAAAACATCTTTGATCCTAAAAGGCACGTCTGGCCACAGTTCATAGTCAAACTGATGGTTGAGTTATATCATGCTAACAGGATGGCTTTCTCATTAAACATAATCCTTTCATGAAATTTAAACAAAATCTAAATTTAATTATAAAATACAAAAGTGTACAAACTTTTAAAAGAAAAGAAATACTACATAAGTTCATAATTAAACTAATTAAAACAACATTGGGTGTTTGAAGCTGATGAGCTAGTTCTCCTGAAAATGCTATCTGATTATTCAGGAAGAAGGAAAATCCTCATATGGTCCTGATAGAGCATGGAATTTTGGTGGGTCAATTAGTTTTCTGGATAGTTACCAATTGCATTACAACAAGAAAAAGAAAAACAACTAGAATTCATGGTATACTATTGTTATACTGCAAAACTTACTTTCATAAAATGGTCAGTACTTAAAATTTTGGGACAAATCTGTTTGTATGTGTGTTTATATGTGTGTGTGTGTTTACAACATTTTTAACAGAAAAGTGTGAGTAACACTGTCTTCCAGTCAAAATTCATAGTGTTCATGATCAGGAAAAATTTACCTTGGGTTGGAATGAAGTCCCATATGCTTGAAAGTAAAATCTGAACTGGTCTCTATTTATTTGAAATCTATTTCTTAACTCAATAAATGTACTATTAATTAGAGCAAAAAATGATCCATACCTTTTCATTATCAGGCCATAACTCTTCTCTCAAAATTTTAAGTAAATGCCAAGTTTAGTTTTTTCACTCATTTTATTTTCCATTTTTCCATTTGGTGTCTAAGTACTATAACGTTAATGCCACCTAACTCTTCCAAGATCACAGACTACTTTGAGGAAAACTAAGGATTTATCTTATTGGAGGATCATTAACAGAGAACAAATTCAAATCTCATTAAAGGTCCTGCTCAATTAGTGGTATATGTTTCAGAATTCATGGCACACTGCCCTCAGTTAAATGGAAGCTACTATATTTTAAGTCTGACTGGACTTTAGCAGGAACTAGAAAATTGTGTAATGCCTTCATGATTATGGGCCAAAAAGGGACTCTTTAATTATAAAATCATAATATTATTACAAAACTATTCTTAAAAACCTTCAATCTGATCTCATATTGTATACATGTATATATTACATTAGAAAGAAGTATAAGTTAACAATATTTTAAAACATATTTATTGGAGTATAATTGCATTACAATGTTGTGTTAGTTTCTGCTATATAACAAAGTGAATCAGCTCTATGTATACATATATACCCATATCCCCCCCTCTTGCATCTCCCTCACACCCTCCCTATCCCACCCCTCTAGGTGGTCATGAAGTATGGAGCTGATCTCCTTGTGCTATGCAGCTGCTTCCCACTAGCTATCTTTTTACATTTGGTAGTGTATATATATCAATGATACTCTCTCTCTTCATCCCAGCTTACTATTCCCCCTCCCCATGTCCTCAAGTCCATAATCTACATCTGCATCTTTATTCCTGTCCTGACCCTAGTTTCATCAGAACCTTTTTTTTTTTTTTAGATTCCATATATATGTGCTAGCATACGGTATTTGTTTTTCTCTTTCTAACTTACTTCACTCTGTATGACACACTCCAGGTCCATCCACCTCACTACAAATAACTCAATCTCATTTCTTTTTATGGCTGAGTAATATTCCATTGTATATATGTGCCACATCTTCTTTATCCATTCATTTGTCAATGGATACCTAGGTTGTTTCCATGTTCTGGTTAATGTAAATAGTGCTGCAATGAACACTGTGGTACATGACTCTTTTAGAATTATGGTTTTCTCAGGGTATACGCCCAGTAGTGGAACTTCTGTGTCATATGCTAGTTCTATTTTTAGTTTTTTAAGGAACCTCCATACTGTTCTTCATAGTGGCTGTATCAATTTACATTCCCACCAACAGTGCAAGAGAGTTCCCTTTTCTCCACACCCTCTCCAGCATTTATTGTTTGTAGATTTTTTGATGATGACCATTCTGACTGGTGTGAGGTGATACCTCATTGGAGTTTTGATTTGCATTTCTCTAATGATTAGTGATGTGGAGCATCCTTCCATGTGTTGTCTTGCTAGTTGTCTTGCTAGTTGATTGGCATGGGGCATCTAGCACGGGAGCTTGCAGGCCGTTGGGTGGAGCAGGGTCTTAGGGTTGAGATAGAGATATCTGGGAGAGCTCTCGCCGATTGATATTATATGTGCCCGGGAGGTCTCTGGTGGTCCAATGTCCTGAACTCGGCTCTCCCACCTCAGAGGCTCAGGCCTGACACAAGGCTGGAGCACAAAGACCCTGTCAGCCACATGGCTCAGAAGAAAAGGGAGAAAAAAAGAAAGAAAAAAATTATTAAAATAAAAAAGATAATAATAATAATTTAAAAAAAAGAAGAGAGCAACCAAACCAATAAACAAATCCACCAATGATAACAAGTGCTAAAAACTAAATTAAACATAAAAATTAGAAACAAATCAGTCACAGGCAGCAAACCTCAAGTCTACAGTTGCTCCCAGTCTACCACCTCAATTTTGAGATGATTCATTGTCTATTCAGGTATTCCACAGATGCAGGGTACATCAAGTTGATTGTGGAGATTTAATCTGCTGCTCCTGAGGTTTCTGGGAGAGAGTTCCCTTTCTCTTCTTTATTCTCACAGCTCCCGGTGTTCAGCTTTGGTTTTGGTCCTGCCTCTGCTTGTAGGTTGCCCTCAGGCATCTGTTCCCACCCAGACAGGACAGGGTTAAAGCAGCAGCTAATTAGGGGGCTCTGGCTCACTGGGTGGGGAGGGGTATAGTCGTTATAATTGGAATGCTGGGCAAGCCTGCTGTGTCAGAGGCCAACGTGATGTTGCAATAGCCTGGGGCACACCGTGTGTTCTCCCGGGGAAATTGTCCCTGGATCACGGGACCCTGGCAGTGGCGGGCTGCACAGGCTCCCGGGAGGGGAGGTGTGGATAGTGACCTGTGCTGGCACACAGGCTTCTTGGTGGCGGCAGCAGCAGCGTTAGCGTTTCATGCCCGTCTCTGTTGTCCTAGCTGATAGCCTCGGCTCGCACCCCTCTCTGGAGCTCCTTTAAGCAGCGCTCTTAATCCCCTCTCCTCTCCACCAGGAAGCAAAGAGGGAAGAAAAAGTCTCTTGCCTCTTCGGCAGCTCCAGACCTTTTCCCAGACTCCCTCCCGGCCAGCCGTGGTGCACTAACCCCTTCAGGCTGTGTTCACGCCGCCAGTCCTCTCCCTGGGATCCAACCGAAGCCCGAGACTCAGCTCCCAGCCCCGCCCGTCCCGGTGGGTGAGCAGACAAGCCTCTTGGGCTGGTGAGTGCCGGTCGGCACCGATCCTCTGTGCGGGAATCTCTCCGCTTTGCCCTCTGCACCCCTGTTGCTGCACTCTCCTCCGTGGCTCTGAAACTTCCCCCCTCCGCCACCCGCAGTCTCCACCCGAGAAAGGGCTTCTAGTGTGTGGAAACCTTTCCTCCTTCAAGGCTCCCTCCCACTGGTGCAGGTCCCGTCCCTATCCTTTTGTCTCTGTTTTTTCTTTTGCCCTACGCAGGTACGTGGGGAGTTTCTTGCCTTTTGGGAGGTCTGAGGTCTTCTGCCAGCGTTCAGTAGGTGTTCTGTAGGGGTTGTTCCACATGTAGATGTATTTTTGAAGTACTTGTGGGGAGGAAGGTGATATCCACGTCTGCCATCTTGAAGGTCCCCCAAGTTAACAATTTTTGGTAAGTCAAAACAATTTCCCAACATCAGAAATACTAAAATGTTTTAAGAATCCTGGCATAAAAATAAAATCAAGTTCAATTACTGTTATCAAGGACTGTTTTATTATACATCTATCTCAGATTAGTCTTAAAAATGGGCTACCACGATTACTTAACAACACCAATTTCACTAACATTTAACAATGAATCCTTACTATTTTCTTTTTTTAAATTTTATTAATTTTTTTATTGGAGTATAGCTGCTTTACAATATTGTGTTAGTTTATACTGTACAGCAAAATGAATCAGCTATACATATACATATATCCCCTCTTCTTTTGGATTACCTTCTCATTTAGGTCACCACAGAGCATTGAGTATAGTTCCCAGTGCTATACAGTAGGTTCTCATTAGTTATCTATTTTATACATAGTATCAATAGTGTATATATGTCAATTCCAGTCTCCTCGTTCATCCCATCCCCCCTTCCGCCTTGGTATCCATACGTTTGTTCACTACGTCTGTGTTTCTATTTCTGCTTTGTAAATAAGATCTTCTATACCTATTTTTCAGATTCCACATATATGTGTTAATATACCATATTTGTTTTTCTCTTTCTGACTTATTTCACTCTGTATGACAGTCTCTAGGTCCATCCATGTCTCTACAAATGGGTACATATATACAATGGAATATTAGCCATAAAAAGGAACGAAATTGAATCCTTAGTATTTTCTATGTCCTGAGCTAAATATGTTTTTCTATTTCACTTATCCTCCAAACAAAACCGAGTTTCCTATTAATCCTTCCTAGATTACAAAGGTAGAATCTGGAAAAAAATTTACAAAGACTAAGAAAAATTTTCAAAACACTCAATAAATGGCAGAGACTATTTCAAACCCAGATGTGACCAATTTCCTAATCCATGTTCTTATTGATTCTGGCTTAGTATTTTCCTCTCTACTTCACAGCTAGATGTTTGCAACAATTTTCTAAAATAAATTCTACTGAAAACCTACAAACTGCTATCAGATTATCCCAAAAGTGTATTTGTTGTCAACTTCTCTGGAATTTTTTACTAGCTTCCCACTGGGTACTGGATTACATAAAATGATCGTCTGTACGTTCACATTCCTCTCTCTATTGTCCCCACACTCCAATCTCACCACTCCCACAGCCTCATCTCTTCTTCAACCTGCCTCAACTACTTCAAATTCCCTGAGCATGGTCATGATTTTCTCTCTTCTCTTACTCACTCTCCAGCATTCTGACTTTTGAAATCGGGTGTGTTAAAGCCCTTTCCCAAATATGGCATCTTCCCCCTGAAATCTTTTCTAACATCTTTCTACCCTCTATCTTTCAACCTCCCCCAAAATCTGTAACCTTAAATGTCCCATGCTTCTTTGCCATTCACTGCCTTGTTGATAGCTGTATTACTGCATATGCGTTATTCAAATAATGTGATGTCTTGCCCATACATTGAATACACACACCTCAGAACTGTGCCCGTATGTTTTGTTGACTGAAAAAAGAAAAAAGCACAATGTGAGAGTTGTAAGTTAAGTTTTACTTGGGGCAAAATGAGGACTATAGACTAGGAGGTAGCATCTCAGATAGCTCTTAGGAACTGCTCTGAAGAGCTGGGGGTGGGAGGAGAGGAGTCAATATACTGTGATTTTGGTGAAGGGGGAGATGTGCAGTCAAGCACACATGTTGGCAGAGCCTTGCTGCCAGTCATGAGGAGGTTGCTGCCAGTCATAGGAACAGATGTCTCCATGAATGATTTTAGTGCTTTCCTAGATATGAGAAGATGCAAGAAATTGGGCTCATAAAACCTTCTCCTGAAAATATCTAACTATCTGAAGGCCTGTTCTGCCAGGTTTTCCCAGAGCACAGAGTGTCTCATTCCTGATCTCCACCCTGAACTACTTTCAGGTGTTGTAGGTCAGCAATTGCAGTAGCTAGTGACTCAAACCTTGCAGAGACAGATGGCACGTGACAATTTTTATTTGGCAGTTTCTATGCTAATTTCTTTCTTATAGAACTTACTTTGACGTCTGTATTTATAAAGAAACACAGAGTCTAATAGAATGAAAAAAAGGTAATTTGATAAAACACATTCCTCTGTAATAGTTATTACATTTTTTTTGTAGGTTGGTTTGATTTTAGTTTAGTTACTTTGAAAAATCAGGGAAAAGTTGGCACTATCAGTTTGCCTAGGGACTAGGATTCAGTGCTTTAAAAAATTTGTTTTGTGGGAGATGCCCAGTTTCCAGTTTAGACTTGAGTAGTTACATTAACTAGGAGGACCTTATGATTTATTTTTTAAACTGGGACAGCTTTAAGAGATAACAGGGTATAATTCAACCAGGACAGTCTTGGGAAATTCTGGTTCCATTAACTAGCTGGATGATCGTAAGAAAGTTGTTTAATCTCTTTGGGACTCAGTTTCCTCATCCATAGATGATAACTTTGAATTAAATGTTTGAGATTTCTTGTGGCTCTAAAATTTCTGAAATTACAATGGTATTGCAAATTTGTTATAGTTCCTTGTTAATACTTTGTATTTTTCATTTTGGATTCTGAATTCAGGGATATGTGAATGCAGGAAATGGTAGTATCAAAGAACTGTTTCAAAAAATGATAAACTTTAGAAAACTCTTAGTTGGAGTTAAGGATTAACTTTTTAGACTAACTGGGAAAGAGTTCAGTAGCAATTAAAATTGACTAGTTGGTAACACAAAATAGCCTATTAGGGATGAATACAGATAGTGAATGTAATACAGATAATGAATATAATCTTCAGGTTTTAAAAAGGAGTTGTGTGGGAGAGGCTTTGGAAATGTCTAGAAGAACTCTGGTAGATAAGAAATGAAAACTGCTCCAGAGAATATGCTTATGCAAGTGGGTATGAGAAAAGTTTATATGACTGTTTGGGGAAGGGTAAATTGTATTAAATGTTTTTGATCTTTCTGGATAATGAGTTCTAAGGCTGCTAGAAATATATATTTTTAAATATGTTTCATCCAAATTAAATATCAGTGTTAACTTAATTTTGATTTTTTTGTGTTTTCATGTAGAAACACAAGTTTGTCGTTTCCTCCCCCTTCCCCGTCCTCTCACGCCCTGCCGCTTAAAGTGGCTTTAGAGGTGTGTGGTCTGTTTTCATACTGTATACTGTAATGTCTAGTAGTTGCCTACGTTTCCGAAGTCACCTAGAGATTACCTCAGCATCTTCATGTAGCAGTTTTATGCAGTCATCCTCTTACCTCATCCCAAATGCCAGGAAATAGCCTGACCAGATGCAGATAAAAATATTACACTCTGTTTTAATGCCATTATTTGAATTTCAAAAAAGAGGAAATGATCCTTAATTGTAGATTCAATTGTTATTTGCAGGTGCAAAAGGGAACTTTGGCTGCCTCATTTAATAACTTGTTCCAAGAGTTCAAAGGTGAATTAAAAGGATAGTGAAATTTAATAAATGCCTGATTTAACTAGGTGTTGCCTAGACAAGTTTATGAGTCCTTCAGGGAAGGAACAGTACATTATACAGCAAAAAGAACTTCTATTAGCTAATCACCCGATATCAGAAAGGTATAACCCTGTTTTTCTCTTTTAAGACATCCATGCTTAATTTTTTATCTCTTGCCAAGAAAATGATTACAGTTTGTTGTTATTCATGGTCTAGGTTTGGAAGACATAAGTGTGTCTGAAACTTGCCTATTCCACATTTCTACTCAAATAATTCAGCTTCTGCAGAGAGGGCTATTTTATTACTGTGGGAAGAAAAATAAACATAGGGATTAAATGGAATATGTTTCTTGGTTTCCTACATTAACTGCTTTTGAGGTTATTTCTTCCTTCAGCTGTTGTATGAGCAAAAAAGCAATAAAGAAGTGCATTTCCATGATCGATTATATGCTGGGATATAAACAGTAGAGGTTTTTTTGTTTTTTTTTATCAGACTCTTCAGTTTCAATAGCCTGATATTTTGCTGAACATTCCTACACATTTAAAAAATCTGACATGTATTGGAATATAATCTTTTACATGGAGAACACAATTTTTCTCTTTAGTTAAATAGGATTTCTTTAAACTTATTGTGAAATTATCTTGCTGCATCTAGATACAATAGTTCTGATTTCAATGTAAAGTCCTCCTTTTTCATTCATTGTGAACTGATTCTCCATACATGGACTTTATATTTTTATCCAAATGCATGCTTCAAGTACAACAATCAGAATGAAATACCAGTGTGTGGCTATGTTTTTACAGGAGTTTTCTACATCCAAAGTTTAGCTTCTTGTTATCATCTTTACAAAATTTAGTAGAAATCTCAGTAAAACAAAACAAACAAACAAAAAGACCGTCTTAAAACAGAAACGAGGCTTAGGCAAGTTAAAAAAAAGAGTAATTTGTGAGATTTTAAATAATAACATAATTCTTGGGAAAATCTGAAAATTAAATAGCTAGGCAGTAAAGTCAACCACAGGTTGGGAAGGCCAAGATCCACATATCTCTTGTATACATGCCATGCTAGGTTGGGATATACGTATCTCCTATATATAAGATACATATATGCGTACACACACACACACACACACACACACACACATCAATTAGGTCCTGTTAATTTCTATTTGGTCTCTGAAATCTTTACTGAGTGTTCACATATATATCTCAATATTTCATTCCTTATAATTACATAACTAAGGGAAACCATTATAGGTTCCCATAGACATGAACATCCAAATACAAATTGACTGTAAAGAGTTATGAGAGGTATTTACATAATTTGAGTTTCTACAGTATAATGGGTAATTATTTTATAATAATAAAAATAATTTATTGATTATATATGCTTTATTAGGCATCATACCAAGTACTTTAACTACATTTCACATTTATTCTTCATACCAATGATATGAGATATGCACTGCTATTGTCTTTATTTTACAGATGAAGAAACAGGTTTACAGAATTTAAATAATTAGTCTAAGATCATAGGGCTAGAAAACAGAAGAGTTGGGACTGTACTATTGGCTTACCTAACTTAAATTTTTTTAACATACCGTATTAAAAGTAGAAAAAATTTTAAACCTCTTGCATAATTTTCTTCCTGATCCTAACGAGTTCTTTTAGAGTCCTGTTATGTTTCTTAATATAAAGAAACCTGGGTACAATCAATGATCATATATTATGATTAATTAATTAGAAAATTGAGATATTTTCAGTGTAATTTTTCACAATATAAATAAACTATATTCTAGTTTAATTGCTTTCATAACTGATCTTTCAATTGGTTTAAAAAATAGAAATAATATATGTTTGCTTCTTAACAATAAAACTAAAATACAAATTCCACACTCAGGTATATCCAGCTGAAGTTGTGAAAATAATATAGAAAAATGATTTTTCAAACTTAATGATTTTAATGCTTTTTATTTCTTGCACATGTTCAATACTCTGTCTAGTTATATGAGTTAAAAAATATTCTACCCAGTACATGAGGGTTTGTAAACATATTGTTTATATTAAATGTCTGGTGTTTGGCACTGCTGTTCAATACAAACATCTGGATTTTACCTCAAATACTTAAAATTGTTGACATAGCAATCTTTGATAGTTTTGTAAGTGAGGGGCATATAAAAACAATGAGCTTGATATAAACTAGAAGAAGGGTTTAGGAATAGGAGTTAGGAAAAATGAGTGCAAGTTGAGAAAAGAGGTGCATAGACTTGGGTCAGAGAGAAAAGGTCAGAAAGATGAAGAGAAAAGTCTTGGAAGGTATGTAGGGGATGACTGAAAACAGATGCTGACAGTGGTCAGCCAAGAGGATATGATGATTCTGAAAGTTATTTATCCTTTAAAGATAGAAAACCAGAAATGGCCTTCTGTATCCAAAGGGAAAGACTGAAAAGGATATTTATTATCCAACTTTGAAGAGAAAAATCATGAAGTCAAACCCAGTATGTGCGTACCACAGGGATGGATCATTGTTCTTGCAAAAATGGAGTTAATATGAATATGTACTGAAAAGGGTTGTTATAGAGCATTTAAAAAGTTAATACATAAGCAAGGACTAAGGATGTAAATGCTGTCAATTATTACTATTATAATAATTATTTCAATATTACTTCATTTACCATTCCCCAGTTTTCTATGACTAGAAGTATTTGGGAAGTAGAGTCATAGGAAAAATGTAAAGGAGTAATGGAATCATCCTGATTTGAGATATTTGTGATATCAAAGGTCTAAATAGAGTTTGAATTTTTTGTTTATACTTTCAGTGTAATGTTTTAGGAAAAATGTATAACAAAATTCCTATTGTAGTATCAGATGTTTTCAAGAGAAAATATTGAAGAACTGTTTCTTATAGGAAGATTTTTAAGTTTATACGTTTAAAATGACAATATTAACTAGGTAAATAAGATAACCAAAAATTGATTTATCTTTGTTTATAATTTGTTTTTCTCAAGATTATTTGAAGGAATTTCTGGAAAAACACTGGAGGGCAGATAAATATCTTTTAATTATAAAATCAAAGGCATAGAAGATTTAGATTTATCTTTTAAATGGAAAACCTTTTAAAAAATGATATAAACTAGTGAAGAAATTTAGGTGAAGACATTAATAGTAGTTTATTTCAAGAAGTCCTGTAAGTTTATTTTCCAATGAGCAAAAGGTTATGCAGTACTTAAATGTAGTAAATTACAGAGTACTAAAATGTTACTTGTCATCATGACACTATTTTAGTTTGTTGTCATGGTGAGAAAATTAATTTGCGTTTGGAAAAGAAGAATAATATTGCTAGCTACTTGCCAAATATGATATTTTAAAATATCCTGTTTCATTCTTATCTTAAAATGGTAAACATTATGTAATTTTCAAATACACAAAGATATAGAAATGTTATGTAAATGTGTTAACTATTTTAATGCTTTTGGAACAAAATCTGCATTACTGAAATCTAATCATTTTATATTCAGACTGCAAGTGGTGTTCGGTCAAGTGAAAAACATGAATCAAGCAATATGAAGGCAATGTGTAACCTACCAAATTATCCATTTGAGGCTATGTTCTTGATTTCGTATAAGCAAAATTTCTTGAAATAGACATGAAATATAATCAACAGATTTCTTAATGTGTCATGGTTTTCCATAAGGTTCTTCCCTTTGTTTGCACAGCTGCTTTCTAGAGACCTGTATATCACATTTCCCTTACATTATTGTCAATGCTGTTTTAAACCTAGTGACCATTTCCAAGAAGAAAGTTGCTTGCACATATGCTTGATCTTATGAAAACTTAATCCACTGTTTCATAATCATTGAAAGCTTCAATTTTTGTAGAGTCAAGATGTTTAGATTGTTCAATATATTGTTAAACTGTGATTTCATTAAAAAGGGAGAAATATTTATGAAAATTTAAGCTGGATAATATAGTATAGCATATTCCAAAATGTATTACATTCAATCATTAGAAATATTATGTTATTGGGTAATTGATTTATAGATTGATTTACTGGCTTTGAAGAAATATAACTCAATCTTGAAATAATATTTGGCTCTAAAATAAAACGGATAGATAGGCCAATAGTGATGTGAACTTGATGCTGAGTTACATGATTGATTTTTGAGCACATACGTTTCTTTTTTTTAAATTGAAGTATGGCTAATTTACAATGTTGTGTTAGTTTCAGGTGTACAGCAAAGTGATTCAGTTATATATATATTCTTTTTCAGATTCTTTTCCATTATAGGTAATTACAAGATGTTGAATATAGTTCCCTATGCTATAGAGCAGGTCCTTGTTTACCTATTTTATATATAGTAGTGTGTATACGTTAATCCCAATCTCCTAATTTATCTGCCCCTGGCTATCCCCTTTGGTAACCATAAATTTGTTTTCTATGTCTGTGAGTCTATTTCTATGTTGTAAATAATTCATTTATATAATGTTTTTAGATTCCATATATAAGTGATATCATATGAATTTGTTTTTCTCCATCTGACTTATTTCACTTACTATGATAATCTCTAGGTCCACCCATGTTGCTGCAAATGGCATTATTTCATTCTTCTTTTTATGGATGAGTAATAATCCATTGTTTATATATACCACACCTTCTTTATCCATTCATCTGTTGATGGACACTTAGGTTGCTTCCATGTCTTGGCTATTGTAAATAATGCTGCTATGAACACTGGGGTGCATGTATCTTTTCTCTGGATATATGCCCAGGAGTGGAAAGGCAAGATTATATGGTAATTCTATTTTGAGTTCATTTTTATATATGGTGTTAAAGAATGTTCTAATTTCATTCTTTTACATGTAGCTACCCAGTTTTCCTAGCATCACTTATTGAAGAGACTGTTTTTTCTCCATGGTATATTTTTGCCACCTTTGTCATAGATTAATTGACCATAAGTTTGTAGGTTTATTTCTGGGCTTTCTATCCTGTTCCATTCATCTATATGTCTACTTTTGTGCCAATACCATACTGTTTTGATTACTGTAGCTTTGTAGTATAGTCTTAAGTCAGGGAGCATGATTCTTCCAGCTCCATTCTTCTTTCTCAAGATTGCTTTTGTTATTTGTGGTCTTTTGTGTTTCCATACAAATTAAAAAAAATTTGTTCCAGTTCAGTGAAAAATGCCATTGTTAATTTGATAAGATTTCATTGAATTTGTAGATTGCCTTGGGTAGTATAGTCATTTTAACAATATTGATTCTTCTAGTCCAAGAACGTGGTATATCTTTCCATCTGTTTGTGTTGTCTTTATCTGCTGCCAGCTTCATTTTTGCAAGGGTCCATTACCTGTAACATTGGACACTTCCTCTTCCAGTGTCCAGTGTTACTGCTACAGTGAATTTCTCACTGTCTCTCAGTGTTTTAGGTTCTTTCAGGCTTTTGTGCCTTTCCATAGGATGACATTCCCCTGATTTTTCAATGGCAAAATGATCCTTCAAAAACCCAGTTCATATGTCACTTCCTCTTTGAAGTTCTTATACTCAAAAACAAATATGAACACACTTACTGAAGCATGGGTAAATAAAATGATTAAGGACTTAACACATAGAGAAATATAGGTAGCCAAAATTCAGTTGATATTCAAGATATGAATATTAAAACAAGTAGTCATGAGGTGGAGATCAGCAAAAAGATAAATATTTAAAATATTCTAGAGCCAGAGTTTGCAAGGTAGCTAAATGTCACTTGTCTCTTACTGATGGGAATGTAATTTTTTAAAATGAATTTACTGGAGGAAAAATTAGCAATCTATTTTAAAAAGTCTTAAAATATAAAATTTATCCAATGATTCTAATTCTAGAAAGTAATCTAAAAGAAGCAGAGATGTACAAAAATATTGGCTAAGATAAAGATCTTCAAAATCTTACTTTTAAATAATGGTATCTGGAAAAAGAATGATGGACTACAGACACTGATTAAAATTTTATTTGAAAAGAATATGTTATAACATGAAAATATCCATGTTACTACATTAAACAAAAAAGATAATTATGAGTATCTTATATTTGTATAAAAATGCAGATACATAGAAACACTAGAAAGATATCCATACACAGTAACTCAGATGATGGGATTATAGGTGGTTTTTATTTTCTTGATCATAGTTTTTTATTTTTTTCTAAGTTTTTTACAACAAATATATATTACATTTATCATCAGAATGTTTAAATGATTAATCATCCAGGTATTTTAGTTAGTCCTGTCTTTGCTAGGACAAAAACAAATAAAATTTTATTTTAAGGAGTTACATTACCATAGAGATATATTAGAAGTTATTTTCTTGGCTTAAGTGACCCAAAATAGTGCATAATTCCTTTGCTTTCTAAAAATTAAATTTCAAACATACAGAAGAAGAATGATATTTGAAATAATCTCTATACCTGAAATATTGTGTGGGGTCAATTTACATATTTTCTGGATTTTCAGTATTTGCTAGTGTCTCTGGAAAGTACTTGGTGAAGAAGATTGGGAGATTGTTGCGATTGGGTAGGAAGGATATGAGTTGGGTAGGATAGAACTGTCTTCTTTTTTTTTTAAATGTAGAACAGTTCTCTTGTAACATTGCTTATTTATTTATTTATTTATTTATTTATGGCTGCATTGGGTCTTCGTTGCTGTGCATGGGCTTTCTCTAGTTACAGTGAGTGGGGGATACTCTCCATTGTGGTGCGTGGGCTTCTCATTGCAGTTGCTTCTCTTGTTTCAGAGAATGGGCTCTAGGCGCATGGGCTTTAGTAGTTGTGGCTCACGGGCTCAGTAGTCATGGCTCGCGGGCTCTAGAGCACAGGCTCAGTAGTTGTGGTGCACCAGCTTAGTTGCTCTGTGGCATGTGGGATCTTCCCAGACCAGGGCTCGAACCCATGTCCCCTGCATTGGCAGGTGGATTGTTAACCACTGCACCACCAGAAAAGCCCAGCACTGTCTTCTTAAGCATCACAGAATTTGGATATTTTTTCATATGTGTAATCTTGAGATCCTGGGTCATGCATATACCTCAAGAAACCCCGGATTCCTACACAAAACAGAACAAAGAGGTTTTGTTTGAAGATACTCTTACAACAGGTTATCTATATCTGTATCTATATCTTTACATCTTTGTCTATATCTAAGCCAATTAATGTTTATTGTAGGTAATCCATAGATCCTAGTTGACATTTTGCTGCCCTATTAAGAGTCAAAACTGGAAGACAAATCTCGTAGTTTCTCCCAAAGTATATAGAGGATCCCTTCTGTTTATGACATTAGGCCAAGATGTGTACTGCTATAGCACAGATTTTCAGGATGGCCTACTGTTTTTGTGTAACATTATCAATGTTCTCTCTTCCTCAGACTCCCATCATACAAAGATACATTAAACTCCAGCTTTTGCCAATCTTAGGTGTTCTTCTATGCACAGGGAACCTGCAGTGTATACATAAATTTAGAAGCTTTCAGCAGACTTGGGATTTTGCCTGGCAAACCGAAAGATGTGAAATATTTTCTGATGTATGAAGCACCAGTCACTACTTTGTAGGTCAGGGGGAATTGAGCTGGATGTACGACTATAAGTGATTTGTTTATGATTTTGACAATGGTATATGTAATTTTGTTTATGCATGTTTCTTTAACAGTGGCTTCTCTGCTCCTTTGACTGGCAGGTAGTGTTCAGACATTGACAAAACAATATATTTCCTAAAAGTCCCCCCACAAAAGAATTTTCTTTTGGACTTAACCTCTTCCTTCCTTCCTTCATCATTTTTAGTATATGTGATAGATCAGAAAAATAGGGAGTATTTTCTTCATTTTTTTTGAGAACTTCTTTTTCTTAACCTGAATTATTATTCTCCTTCAAAAAATGGACGTTGAAAGTTTTCCATTGCACAGCTAATCCTCCTATCTCTGGTATATGACGTGCCATCACTTTTCCCCTGTGGTTCTTCTTTTTCTCCTATCTACCAATATAGCTGAGTGTTTCTCTATTTTAACAACATCAACCAGACTTCCCTTAAAGATAACCTTTTCCAACTGTACTTAACTCTTCACAGTCGAGTTCCTTAAAGTCAGCCTGACTGTAATGGCTCCACTTCACACACATTACTCTTTGGAAATGTGCTCTCAAACAAGTTATTGTTGAACTCAAGGATTTGTTTTCAGTCACCACTCTTGAAACCCTTTTATAATTTGATTCTATTTAATGCCACTTATTTAAGTGGCAAAAAATTATTTCTTGGACTTTTAAAAAACTTCCCTTCACATTTATTTCTCTTATCACTCCTGTATGGTATCCTTTGTGGGTCCTCCTCTTCTTCTCCTCTTCCTCAGCTTCCTCCCTCTTCCTTCCAAATGTAAGTCCCTCAGAACTTCTTGTATATTAAGCTCTGGATCTTTCTTTCTTTCTTTCTTTTTTTTTTTTTTTTTGCCACTTTCTGTTTCAATTCCTAACATCATCTTTATTCTTCAATTTCCAGAACACTTTCTTCATTTTGCTGTGTGTTGTCTGTTTTGTTTTAAATCCATACCTGGCTTACTCCCTCCTCTTTAAGTTTAGACTGCATATGCCTTAATAATCTCTATATTTTTACACCTATCATAATTGGCTTTAAAGTGTTTCATGGAATTAAATTCCCTATTCTTTCTTCTGTGCTTTTAATATTTCAGGAAAACTATTTTTTGTGTGTGTCCCCAGAGTGCTTTTCTGAATGGACTCAACAGGGATATTTTCTAAAAGGTGATGAAAACATGAATACTGTGGGTGGGAAGGGATGAATCCTAGCAAACTGACTTGATTCACACCGTGCCAAGGAGCCGCCACTCTTTGCCTCTACTCCTCAGTCTCTCCCATTTTTGGACTTGGTTTAGATTCATTGCACCCTATGCACTTGTCATGGGGGAAGAGGGTAGGTAGGACATTTTTATTCTGTTAAGATATGGAAAGTGGATGTTTTAACATTGTTTCTGAGGAAATTTTTCTGAAATTAAATTAAAAAAAATACAGTAGCCTGAAAATTAATGGATTTTTACAGAGCATATTTTTCTGTGGCCTTGTTGAAAATATCCAGTGTATCTAGTGTGGCCAAACTAGGCTGACTTAGCTCTTTACTCACCAAACCCATGGTTCCTGAATTTGTCTGAGAGATGAAGACAGAGAGGATAGACAGTGTCGAGTACAGCTGTGTGGCAGTGATCTTTGGCTTCTGGATGGATTCCTGCAGAGCTCATGGGTAGACTCCACTAACATGTCCCTATGTTTGGGTGACCACTTGATTGAAGGTAAAAAATGGCAGAATTTGCTCACAGTTTTTATGGAATAGAGAACTGTAGAAACAGTAGCAATTATATTTAGTTATATTTCTTTTTCTGTGCATTAGAACATAGTCTTCTCTGGATTGCTTTTCTTCACAGGGAATGAAAGCAGCATATAGTCTACAAGATTGCCTGGCGTGAGAGTAGCTCTGTTTCTAAGAATCATTGAAACAGCTAGATTTTTAGTTTTCATGAAACTTCTTTTAGTAAGAGGCACTTTTACAATCAAAAATACATAGATTAGTGAGCATGAATGATAAAAAGAGTTCAGAGAAGGTAGCCTTGAAGTATAAATCTGAGAGATACTCTCATGGGTTTATGTATGGGAGAAGATGAAAGCTGAAATGTCTGAGCTCAACAAGGTAGAAATGTCAGGTACTCATGTCAGGCTAGAGATAAACCTCGGATTACAGAGGTTTCTTCTGAAGTCTTCTGTACATCTAAGCCAGAGCCACTTATGCAGTTGTTTCCCAAAAGAGGATTATCCTCTTTGAGTGATCAATCCTCACTCTGAGTTTGGTGCATTAAGATTTCCAAGAAATTCTCTAAATTCAAATCTCTTGAATTGTAAAAATCTTAATATAGGCCTGAGAGTTTGGCAGACAGGAGTCAATTTGGTCTAAACAAATCAAACAATTGAGCAGATTAAAAAAACAATGTTAGGTTACTTCAGCCCAAAATAAAAACAGATTTATATATTATGTATTCTGAGTATTAGCTCAAGTAGAAATTGTTAGAAAATTAATCTATACACACAACAAGAATACTGAATATTTTAAATCCTAAACCAATCTTCACCAGTTTTTAAGGCATTGATGCATTATTTATGTTTTTATTGCATGGGTTTCCTGGTGCACGCATTTATTTCTCTTTTGATGGTTTATTGAGAACACAAAGCATTTGTCTCATTGTACTCTTTTTGTTCTAGAAGGGCTTACATTTGAAAGTGGTTGGCTTGTGGGACTATTTTTGTTTTATATCAGTTCTTTTTTCTATCATTTTGTGGACGTCTTGTTGCCAAACACTCATCTGCAGATAAGATTCCTGAGACTGGTAGTAGTAGTATACTGATAAATGGATTTACTGCAATTTGTTAATCCATTCACTTGCCGATGACCATTGGGTTATTTCCAGTTTGGACTATTAAACTAATGCTTCAGTGAGCATATTTCTATCAGCCTTCTTATATAGGGTATGATTCCTTTTCTCTCAGGTAAATACTAGGAGTAGGCTGGATTATATGATACAGGCATCCTTTGCTTTTGAAAAAAATGGTCAACTGTTTCCAAACTTCTTGTGTTATTATATATTTCAACCAGCAATGTATGAGAGTTTCATTTTCTCTACATCCTTGTCAATGCTTAGTATGGACAATTTTTAAAATGTTAACTGTTCTAATAGGTATTTAGTTGTCTCTCATGTGGTTTCAATTTGCATTTCCTAATGAATAATGATGTTGAAATCTTTTCTTTCTGTGTTTCTTTTTTTTATAAACAGCAGATTCTTATTTGTTATCTATTTTATACATATTAGTGTATATATGTCAATCCCAATCTCCTAATTCATCACACCACCCCCCCACACACACTCCGTTTTTCCCCCTTGGTGTCCATATATTTGTTCTCTACATCTGTGTCTCTATTCTGCCTTGATGAAATCTTTTCCTGTACTTATTTCCCATTCACATATCATCTTTGGAAAGCTGTCCAAATATTTTGCTCATTTTTTATTGGATTATTTGCTTTCTTAAGCTCTGTCTATAAACTCTTAATAACAAGTCCTTTATCAGATATATGCTTTGCAAATATTTTCCTTAAGTTTATGGCTTTTTCTTTTCACTTTCTTAACAGTGTCTTATGAATAGCAGAAGTTTTCAGTTTTGGTGAAATTCAATTTATTCATGTTCTTTTATTGATTGTGCTTTTCATGTCACATTTAAAAATCTATTGCAAAATGCAAAATCACAAAGATTTTCTCCTATGTTTTCTATAGTTTTATGTTTCATGTTAGATGTATGATCCCATTATGAATTGATTTTTGTGTGTAATGTGAGGTATGTATCAAAGTTTATTTTGTGCAGCTATATATATCTAATTATTACAATGTAATTTGAAAGGATTATTCTCCACTGAATTACCTTCACACTTTTAAAAAATCAGCTATCTATATATGTGTGGGTCTATTTCTGAACTTCTTATTCTGTTCTATTGATCAATTTGTCTACCTTTATGCCAATACCAGACAGTTTTGACTATTGTTGCTTTTTAATGTCTTGAAATCAGGTAATGTTGGTCTTCCAACTTTCTTCTTTTTCAGTTTTTTGTGTGTTTTAGCTCCTTTGCATTTAGACCCTTTACTCAGCTTTTTGTAGTGTTAATATCTTACATAACCATGGCATATTTATCAAAACAAAGAAATTAACATTGGTACAATACTATTAAATGAACTACAGATTTTAATAGAATTTCACCAGATTTTTCTTTAATGTCTTCTTGCTGACCCAGGATCCAGTCCAGGATACAACGTTGCCTTTAGTCATTATGTTTAGATTTCTTCAGTGTGTGACAGTTTCTCTGTCTTTCCTTGTTTTTCATGACTTTGTCACATTTGAAGAGTACTGGTGAAAAATTTTGTAGAATTTTCCTCGGTTTGGGCTTGGCTGGTATCTTATGATAAGATTGGGTTCATGGATTTTGAAGAAGTGTATTATCTTTTTTATATATTTTTCGATTTGACTTGATAAAATTTTGTTTGGAATTTTTGCATTTATATAAAGAATATTGGTCTATATTTTTTTATAATCTAATAATGTTTTTGTTTGAATTTGGTATCAGGGTAATGATTAATTCATAGAATGAGTTAGGAAGAAATTGTTCTATTTTAATTTTCTGGAAGAACATTTGCAGAACTGGTATTCTTTCTTTCTTAAATGTTTTGTGGAATGCACCAGGGAAGCAATCAGGGTCTTGTGTTTTCTTTGTGGGAAAGTTGTGGCCTCTCCCGTTGTGGAGCACAGGCTCCGGACGCGCAGGCTCAGTGGCCATGTCTCACGGGCTTAGCTGCTCCGCGGCATGTGGGATCTTCCCGGACCAGGGCACGAACCCATGTCCCCTGCATTGGCAGGCAGACTCTCAACCACTGAGCTACCAGGGAAGCCCATGTGTTGCTTTTTAAGAAGCACCATAGCTGTGTTTCCTGAGTAGTAAATGGTTGTATCCCTTTTGACCAGATAGAAGGTTCTGTTTTTTATGAACTTTCTATAGTTCATTTTAACATCCTAAGTATAACTAATGTGATTCCTTAGGAATAAAGTGAAAATAGGACAAAACTGGTGATGTAAGTCTGAGAATTACACTGAGTTGAGAACAAAAGAAAACAATTCAGTGAAGACCTGGAGAGAAATAAGAGAACGAATGAGAGAATCAGAGTAGAGAGAAATAATGGACATGAATGAAGAACATTGTTTGAAAAGGTAGTGATCAACAGTTTCAAAAGCTGCAATAGTGACAAATAAGACTAAGACTGAAAGTATGCAATAGACATTCAACTAGAATTATGGACTTTTGGAAGTAAGCTAAAAGGTGATAATGATGGGTAATTGAATCTAAATTGAAAACTAACATATCAGAACTTTCATTTCACTTTCTTTAAGATTCTCTTATTTCATGCAATAAACTTATCATAGACTTTTTTTTTTTTTTTTTTTTACTAAAGCAATCATTGAAAGAGTACCAATAATAACTATTACCTTTTATTGAGCATCTCTTATATCTTGGACACTGTTACACCTTTTAGATATGTTACTTAGTCTTTAGCCCAATAAATTAAACATTATGTTTATCTATTTTACAGATGGGCAATTGGGCATTTAGAAAGCTTAATTCAAAAGTTACACACACAGTAGTTCTCTAGTCACTACAAATTGTTTGAGAAAATTAATATCCTTATCAGGATCTCTTCTGAGCCTTCTTCACTCTTTTGTTAACAGGCATTATTTCCTCAAGAGGAAAAAACTCTAAAGAGAAGACAGAGAAGAATCCCAATTGGTGACACTTTTTTCAACCTCATTTACGCCTCAATTTTGAAACACTCTATAATATTTAGGAATTAACAAAAAGGTTACATGATAGATGATAGAAACTACCTAAGTTTTTTATTTAAAAGTATTTGTTGTCCATGGAATCCAGCTAAAAGACTCCATCAGTTACTAAAACATCCCTGCAAGCCAACTGCTTTCAGAAAGGCCTCTAGACTAACACAAGATGGTGCCACTAGCATACTATGATCAACAGTTTGTGCCATTAGAATGCTCTTACCAAATGGCCACAAGCAGCTCATTAACACATCAACACATAGATGAAAAACAAAAGCAACCCAATAACCAATCTGTGGTCAGAGTTGAATCCCATAGTAATAACCCTGCAGTGCATCCCCTAAACTCTAACCAGAAGGTACAGATATGCTCAACATTGCCCTCTGCCAAGTCTCAGGACACAATTTCACAGGACCTCTATAACAGGGCTCTGAAATCACCATTATCTCACTCCAAATGTCAGGCCACACCTTCACTACACCTCCACCAGAGAACTCCCTTGTGGCCTAATAAGAAAAGCTTGAGCTCACCGTTGTCCCATGCCAAACCTCAGATCACATCTTCACTTGACCTCACCAGGACATCATTGCCAGAGCCCAATCAAACAGCCTGGAGCTCACGATTATCCTTTCCCAATCCTCAGAATACATCTTCCCTAGACCTTTGTTGGATAACACCTTCACTGAAGTCTAATCGAAGAGTCTTAAGTTCATCATTATATGCCCTCAAAAATCAAGAAACTCCTTCCCCAGAATACCTATGGACACTGTCATCTTTGGGACCTAATCAAAAAGCCTTTAGCTCAGCGTTACCCCAGTCCAAGCCTCAGAAATCCTCTTCATTGGATAGCCTTTGGACCTCTTTGTTAGAGTGCAATCAAAGATGTTTGAGCTCACCATCACTCAAATCTACACCTCAAATACATGGCTTGCTTCAGACATCACCTTCTTTGGAGCCCAGTCAGATGACTCTGAGCTCATGGTTACCTGATTCCAGACCTCAGACAACACCTGTATTGAGCTCTAATTCCAGTGTTCTGAGATTAACGTTGTCCAACTCAAAAGAAAGGAAATCACCTTTACCACATTCTGTGCATCAGTCAAAGAGTTTGTCATTGTTCCAGCCCAAAACACTTGATCGTAACTTCAGAACCTTGAGTTCACCAGTGTGTCACTCAAAATTTCAGAACACCACTTCACTAAGTGACAAACACAAGGCCACAGATCTTCCCTCACCCCATCCCAAACCAAATATCTCAGGTCCATCATTATTAAGCTCCAAACACTGCATCAGGAACAGAGCTGCTTTAACATTGGGCTCCAGACTCCAGAGTAAAAGCAGTTTTGGTCTTTATGAAAAGACAGAACCAAATAAGGAAATTCGATGGACTTTAGGTTATATTCATTCCTACATTATCAAAGGTGGAACGGCCCCTGATGATGTTGTAAATAAAATTATCAATTCTCTCTCCAAGGTCAGAATCCAGAGAGATCTCTGTAGGCAGATTCTCTTTCGAAGGATGAGGGGAAGGGCAAATCCTCATCCTGGTCCCCGCCTTTCATCAAGTTATATGGTTTGTTTAGCTTGTGCTTCCTGCATAAAATCTCAGTGTAACCATCTTACAGGAAGGAAAGACCCTCGTGCTGCAACACTATCTGTCAGCCCAGCACCTAAGACCACTCCTGAGGGAGAAATAGAGGTGAAACTAGTTTTTGTCCTTTCCCTACCAGAGACTTCTTTTTCATTCCCTGTGAAAGAAAATCATCCGGATGAAGTCCCTGAAGAAAACTTTGAAGGAATGGGGGAGATATCAAAATTTTTCCCTACATCTGAACCTGATATCACCAAGGAGGCTAATGTGAAGAAAACATGGCTGACAGTAGCCCCTGAAAACCAAGCTGTAAGCCAACAGCCCCAGGCTATAGATTGGCTGCTCTATGTTAAGAAAAGTAGTAACCCTCAGTCGCAGTCCGTACTCCCCTCCTCTTCCTCCTCATCGTCCTCCTCATCATCCTCTTCTTCCTCTTCCTCTTCCACTACACCCCCTTTACCCTCTCCTCCTCTGAAAGAGTCTACCACATCTACTCTCTCAGGCTGTGTGTCCACTAAGGTGCTTAGTTACCAACGGCTGCCTCCAGGAGTCTTCTGGCTTGAGTTTATATGTAGTAAAAATCACCAGCCACTTCCTGGAAAACCATGTCCAAGTCAATCACCATCTCCCAAAACAAGGCCTATGAGGAATAGCACCACAGTAAAAAGGAGAAAGGGGCCAAAGATACTGTTCAAAATGTTCCAGACAAAGGTTCAAAATGAGAGAAATCTTGATTAAATTAACTTTTTTGTTTCTTTGAATGCAATTGACCTCTTAGTTCTTTGACATTAGAGATTGATTTCCTATCATGCTTATTAAAATTCTTAGTATTAACTAAGTGTGCCTCTATAATTCAGCTGATGAAGCAGCTAGTTCAGGGGAACTATTACTCTTAAGTCTATTTTCTACTTAAATAATAGACTATGATCTCCTAGAAGCCAAATTGAATCCTATGTTTTTAACCAAATGCCTGGCTTACAGTAACCACTATAAAATAATTGTTAAATGAATTAATAATAATTGGCCATAGACCAGAAACACCTCATTTGTCTTGCCCTGAACAGTATCTAACTCATTGTTATTCTCCTTCCTCATAAGATATAATAATGACAGTATCCTTAAACCAGTGTTTGCTAATCCATTTCCCTACCTGTAAAGAAAATTCACATCATGTTCAACAGGTAAGAATATATATAGAAAGGAATCTTTTCAGTTATGTGTTCCTAGGGAAAATTCTTCTATGCTAAGATCCTACACTCTAAAATGCAATGATTTACTCAACTTTAGCTAGCAAATCTCAGGAAAGAATACCTAACTGATGCAGACAACCCTACCTTATTCTGACTGTGCCAACATTTAAATTATGGGCTCTAGAGTCACTTGTTCATCACTTCTACCTATACAACCTAAACGGGTTAATAAAAATGTTTAAAAATGTTTCTGTTCCACTGGGTCCACTAGTAGTGGGAAAAGGAGGGAATTGTCTTACCTACTACCTTAAGTGATTATCTCTAACCCCAAGGGCTAGAATTAGCTTCTCTTGCATGCACTGATGGCTCACACTTTTGCCTCTCCATCCACATCTCTCTGAACACCAGCTTGCATATTGGACTTTTCCAGTGGAACATTGCACAGGAACCTCAAACTCAATATGGTCAAACCAGAATTTATCATCTTTACAACTTGCATCTTTACATTATAATCCTTTGCCCTCTGTGTTCCCTATTTCAGTGGATGTACAACCGTCTGTCCTGGAGTTTGACTGTTTTTCTCATTGACTGCCCCTCTCCAGGTCCATGGCCTTATTGTCTCCAGAATCCAGCTTTTTTCTTCAACCTCACTGCCACTATTCTAGTTGTGGTCACAGCATTTGTCAGCTAGATTACTCCTAAACATGCATTTTAACTTTTGAATGCATTTCTGAGACAAAATTTAATAATGCCATTTCACTGTTTATAACACTTTTATCATTGCCCACTGTTTTCTGGGGAAAGTCTAAATTCCTTTTATGATTGAACCATGATAATTTTTCAAAATTATTTTCAAAAATTTTTTTCAGAAATCTTTTCAAAAAAGATTTCTTATTCTTCTCCAGTTTCAGCCACATTAATTTCTTTACAGTGTGAAACAATCATCCTACACTTCTAAAACAATTCTGCTGTCCAGAAAGATCCATCCTTCTATACATTTTTGCTCTACAGGGCTCTATTTTGTCTTAACATCTTCTGGGAAGCCTTTTCCTGATCCACTTACAAAGAAAGAGTTTAGCTGGCCTTCTTATTACCATGAAACTCTGTTTTTACTCTTTATACTGCTCTTAACCATATTATAAAGCAATTATTTCTTGTCTGTCTTCACTCACTAGACTGAAAAGTTCTTATTCAACATTTTATTTCTAGTTTTTATCTAGTCCTTGAAATAGAGTATATTCCCTAAAGTATGTATTGATATTGAATTCATGCTACTGAAGCTCTTCATCTGTTTAAAATTCTCTGAAATAAGTAATGCTTCATCTGTTTGCTTCTTTCCCATACTAACATTGAATTGTTTTTTGTACTTTTTGTCTTGGTGAGAACATACATAAAAATGTTACTGATGACAGTAGTCATCTTTGTCTTATGTCTTATGTTAAAAGTGTTCCTTTCTAGTATTTCAGTATTTAATATGATGTAGGCTTATGCATAGCTGGTCAATGATGATGAAGAAGAACTTAGGTGTGTGATAATGTGTTTAAGGCTTTCTCCAACCTCTTTAGAAAACCCTTGACATGTGCTTAATTCACCCTGAATATCTCTTTTGATGACACACATCATCTGTATAATTACTTCTTTAATATGTTCTCTACTAGACTAAACTTCATGAGGGGAGGTCTTGTGTCTATCTTGTTTACCACTAACTTCTCAGGACTTAGTGATACCTGGCACATACTAAGTATTCAATAAATATTTATGGAATAAAATTAAACCAAGGAGTTCAACTGATTTTTATTTGAGGATGTAATTTACATGTTTAATTTTCCATTGTTTAGCTTATTTTCTAAACTTTATGCCTCATTTTAAAATTTTTCTTTATTTTTTGGACTACGATTTAACTGTATTGGCAGTT
The DNA here is from genome assembly GCF_025265405.1 of Mesoplodon densirostris. Classification (NCBI taxonomy): domain Eukaryota; kingdom Metazoa; phylum Chordata; class Mammalia; order Artiodactyla; family Ziphiidae; genus Mesoplodon; species Mesoplodon densirostris. Next base: position 41,622,728 of record NC_082665.1, read on the forward strand.
ATTTATTTTGTTCTTAATTAGAACAGTGTCTACTTTCAGAAAAAATTTTTAAGAATTCTTTAACCATTATTTCCTAGTTTTTAAATTTGGAAATAAAATCGCATGAAACTTAATGGGAAAAATACACAGCAACGGCAAATACCTGACTCATTCTTCCAGCTTCTATTGACATACCAAGAGATTTCAAAATAGGGAACAATATATGTTGTGCCAGAAAGGTCAAGAAATTTCTGTCAGACCTTATACAGATGAGAGCAGATTTCAGAAGGGCAGAAGGACTCAAAATTTACTGTATTTAATTAAATAAACAGATCATCTGAAAAGTAATAAAAAAAAGATTTAATTGTGTCTCATCAGTGCCTTTTCCCTTAAATGGAAAGGCCTGGACATGTAAACAGGCTACATAGGAATTGGGAAGTAGAAAGTAGATTCTGTAAATTGTCACATTTTTATCAAACCAATTGATATAAAATGGTATGACATAACTGGATGATAATTTGACAATAATATCAAAACCTTAATAATATACATAATCATTTTCCTTAGGATCATCTTCCTTGGGATTTATTTTAAAGAAATTGTCATGACTATGTAGAGTCATCTAAACAAGTAGGCATTGTGTTTCTTTATAATAGTGAGGGGTTGGAAAAAATCTTGTTCATTAACAGAAAAGTGTTTAAATACACCACGATCCATACATGTGATGCTTTTCCTAGTGAAAAAAAAGTGTTATTTCTAACATTGCACCTACATTTATGTTAGGAATAGAACTACTTTCTTTAGGAAAATATCTTGAGAACCCTTGAGCATGGCTAGTGATCCTGAGCATGTTGAAAGAAGAAAGTGAAACAAAGAGGAGATAGATAAACTACTGCACTTAAGTTTCAAAAAGGAACTTCTCGATCAGAGACAGTGAAGAGAGAGAATTTATCATTTATGATTTAAGTGAAAACATACTCAGATTATAAGACATCACATGCAGTTTATATATGATTCCACCTTGTAAAACATTGAAATTTTGCATATATGTATCTGTGCTTACTTGTGTAAAATCTGTTTCATATGTATGAGAAAGATGGAGTGACTGGAAATAAACACCAAAATGTTGAATAAATATGGTTATTATGGGACAATAGTTATAATGGAGTGTTTAGGAAGTGGGTAGATTTTTTTCATTTTCTTTTCTATATTTTCCAAATCTTCAATGAATATGAATTCCTTTCATAAACAACTTAAAACAAATGATATAAAAATGAAAAAATGAAACACGTTGTCTCGTCTATTTTAGATAAAATATGTAGCATACAATTTTGCTGTTCTAATCCTTTCTACTTATTGGTATCATTTGTGGCTTTGCTAATAATACATACAGAAAATACATATTTCTATGATATATCTTCAGAAGAAATGCATTTCTATTGTTTTAAAGTCTATTAAAATATTTTTTTAAAATTTCATATTCTCTACTTCAGTATTCATTGCCAGATTTATACCATTATTTTATTTATTCATACTTTTGTTTATTTTTATTATGAATTATTTTAACCCATAGGGAATAATAGTCGGGCTTGCCTGGTGGCTCAGTGGTTGAGAGTCTGCCTGCCGATGCAGAGGACAAGGGTTCGTGACCCGGTCCTGGAAGATCCCACATGCCATGGAGTGGCTGGGCCCGTGAGCCATGGCCGCTGAGCCTGTGTGTCTGGAGCCTGTGCTCCGCAACGGGAGAGGCCACAACAGTGGGAGGCCCGCGTACCACAAAACAAAACAAAAAAAATCAATATATTTATGAAAGTCTTTTCACTACTACCCAGCTTTATCTAATCTTATTCTTTGGTTACATTTACTTCATGTGTTAAAGAAATAAAACATTATTGATACAAGTGCTAACACTTGTGTGTATAGCCATCCAGGAACCCAATCCTATCCTGCATTCTCTAGAAGTAAACACTGTCATGAATTTGCTGTAAGTCATATTTATCTATTTTTTAAAGAAATTTACTAAATATTTATGGAGCCATAGAAATCAATCCTTTTAGGATGTCTTAAAGCTTTGTACATATTTTATTATAATGTATTTTAACATTTTAAAATGTGTGTTTTTTGATCTGGAGTATGTTTCTGAAATTTATCCTTGTTATAAGATATAGATTTTCATTTCCATTTATATACATATATATATACACACATATATATGTGTATATTGTCTATATACACACACATATATATACATGTATATTATATAACTGCATAGTGTGTAGTTATTACAGTTTTTGGTTAATTTACATTTTTATCATTGCATACAGTGTTGCACTGACATTCTTTAAAAACTTTTTTTTTTTATTGAGGTATAATTGACCTACAACATTATATCAGTTTCAGGTGTAGAATATAATGATTTGATATTTATGTATACTGCAAAATGATAACCACAGTAAGTCTAGTTAACTTCCATCCTCATACATAGTTACAAATTTTTGGTGTGTGTGTGTGATGAGAACTTTTAAGATCTAGTCTCTCAGCAACTTTCAAATATGCAATACAGTATTGTTAACTATAGTCACCATACACATTCTTTTTCATGTCCTATTTTGCGCATGTGTGGGAAGTTCTCTAGAGTCATGCTGTGTAACATTTTATCCATGGCTTAGCAGCATCTGTATCACCTAGGATCTTGTTAGAAAGATCGCTTCATCTCAAATATACTGAATCATAATCTGAATTTTATAAGATCCTTAGGTAAGTTTTATGCACTTTAAGCATTTGAGAAACTTTGTGTTACAGTACATAACCTAGAGTAGAATTGATGATTACAATGGTGCTGCCCAATAAGAATATAACATGTCATAAATAATTTTAAAATTTCTTGTAGCCATATTAGAAAGCAAAAAGAAACAGGTAAAATTATTTTAATAATATATTTTAATACCATATATCTAAAAGTTTCCCATTTCATAATGTAATTAAAACTTGTTCTCAACCAGGGCTGAGTTTGCTCCTAGGGGATATTTGGCAATGTCTGCAGACCTTTTTTTTTGGCTGCTTTGGGTCTTCGTTGCTGCGTGCAGGCTTTCTCTGGTTGCAGCGAGCGGGGGCTACTCTTCGTTGCAGTGCGCGGGCTTCTCATTGTGGTGGCTTCCCTTGTTGCAGAGCACAGGCTCTAGGCACGCAGGCTTCAGTAGTTATGGCACGTGGGCTCAGTAGTTGTGGCTTGCAGACTCTAGAGCCCAGGTTCAACCCATGAAGTGCATGGGCTTAGTTGCTCTGCAGCATGTGGGATTTTCCCGGACCAGGGTTCAAATCCATGTCCCCTGCATTGACAGGTGGATTCTTAACCACTGCACCACCAGGGAAGTCCTGTAGACATTTTTGATTGTCATCACTAGAAAGATGTTTTAGATGTTCTAGGTCATGACTAGGTAAAGGCCAGGGAAGCTGCTAAATATACAATGCAAAGAATAGCCCCCAACAAAGAATCATCCAGTCTAAAATGTTAACAGTGTTAAGTTTGAGAAACTTTAAATTAATATAACAAATATTAGTTATATATATATATATATGTATATAGGTATGTATATATATATATATATATGTAAATAGGTATGTGTATATATATGTAGAGAGAGAGAGAGAGAGATAAATAGATAGATATTTGCTCTTCAAAATCTGTTGACTTTTAACACTTAGAGCACATTACAATTCAGACTAGCCACATTTCAACAACTCAATAGCCCCCTTGAGCAGTATAGGATTATATCATGAAAGTATCTTAAAATTTGTTGGATATTGCCAAATTACTACTCAAAGTATTTATACCAATATACATGCACACAAATAATGTATGAAGTTCCTACTGCATTGTAGCCCCATCAGCATTAAATAATTTTCAGACTTTTTGATTGCTGGCTTATACTAATAATATGGTTCATACGAATAAAATGATCTCCTTTTACTGTGCTTTAAATTTTTTACCTCTCTTATTGCTAGTTACCTTAAACATCTTTCCATGTTTATTGACCTCCTAGCTTTCCTCTTTTGTGTCTTGCCTTCAAAAGCTTTGCTCACCATTCTATTGAGTGCTTTATTTTTTATTAACTTGTAGAAATTTTTATATGTGTATTCCAAACACACACTCTTTGGCCTGGCTTGATATTAACCCATCCTTACACTATCTCCATATATGTTACTTGGTTATCATGTGTTATTATCATACCCTGCTGCATTCAGTTTTCTAAATCTGACTTATAATTATACATCTGTGTTCGAAAGTATTGTAGAAATAAACAAAGACTAACCAAATGAAAATGAGCAAAGCCTATCTATTCAGAGCTTGCTATTGCAAAGGAGTCAGCCACCATTACTTGCATTTGGCAAAAAACTCACAGGCAGGCAGAGGAGTGGAAAAGCTTTATAGTAGGAAAAAAGGGAAGGCTTCAGGTATGCCTTGATTGGAAGCTGTTTGCATGGGGAAGCTGTAGGCAAGCTAACTAGAGGAAGGACATCATATATGATTGATTAGGAGAACATATTTGTCTCTCTGATTGGTCCTAAGTTGGAAATGGGGACAAAAATTAGGAAACTATCAGTTATTAATCATGTCCTGGCCATTTTGGGCCAATTGTCACAGGGGTTATTGTTTGGTTTCCTGGATTGTTCCTAGAGAGAGTGGTCATAGACAGCAGGCTCACTTCCTGGGCCAGTTACTGCAGATAAAGGGCTGGTTTCCTGAGCTACTTCTTTCAGGTTGTAAGCCAGAGTTCTGTCTTATATGTGGTCCGGCCATTGTCTGTTTTTATATTCAACCTCACAGATTTGCTTTGTCTTTATTGAATCAGCTACCACTTTTCTTATAGGCAAAATCTCCAACTGAGGTTAACAAAATTCACAGTGCACCTCCTGTCAAGATTCAAATAGCTCCCTCAAAATCTCTCCCCAGAATTAATCAACACCTTATACACACAAAAAATCCCTGCAAAGTGTAAAGCCCATAGTAGAAGATTACAAGTTCAAGTACTCATTATCCCTTGTACTGGTCTCTGTAATACTCCTATTTTGCTGGTGGGAAAAAAACCCAAGGGCTGAGGGTGAAAGTTTGTCCAGGACCTTCAAGCAATAAACATTGTTATCCCTTGACACTGTCTTTTTCCTAAGCCTCATTTGTCACTAACATCCATTCTGACAGGAAGTAAATACTATAATTGATTTATGCAGCACACTCTGTACTACTGTATTTCAGTTGGTGAAGCTAGTCAATATATACAATTCACCTGGACAGTAATGTCTCAGTATTTTACTGAGAGTCCTCTTATTTTCCACAAATCCTGAAGTCTTATCTGGATGTTAAAATTTTCCCTAGGGGTTCTACTTGGTTGCAATATGTGGATGATTTGTTTCTTTGCTCTCTTCTTCTCTAGTCTCCTCACAGAAAGACAGCATCCACTTGCTAAAGCTTTTATCCTTAAAGGGACATAAAGTCACCAAGGAAAAATTACAGTCTGATCAAACCCAGTTTTGATATTTAGGGCATCTGATATCAGAACAAAGGCTACATCTAGATCCAGATAGAATTCATGCTGTCGTAAGTTTTCCAAAACCCAAAATTAAGCACCAACTGCAAGGTTTTCTTGACTAGTTGGTTATTGCTGAAATTAGATTCCAAATTTCTCTCTTTGGGGCAAACCTTGGTACATTTCACTAAACGATAACAACCCTGACCCAATTTTTATGGGAAGACCTGGATGACATAGCTTCCAAGGCCTTAAGGAGAGTTTGATGAGCCCACCCACCATTGGTCACCCCAATGATCAGATTCCTATTTTCCTTTCCGTATATGGAAAGAAAGGGAATACCTTTGGGAGACTCACTCAAAAACATGAGACCATCAGTAACCCAGGGGGTATTCTAGCCAGCAACTGGGCCTTGTGGCACAAGCATGCCCTCCTTGCCTTAGAGCCATTATGGCCACTGCCTTTTTGGTTAAGGTCACTGGGAATGGTTGTGAGAACCCCTTTAGCCATTTTTGTACCTCAGGCAGTAGGAACCCTCCTGAATTCTCACCACACTCAACATTTCAGCCACCTCACCTCCTACAAAGTCCTTTTGTTAACTGCTCCTCACATAACTCTTTTCCACTCTAATAACCTTAACCCTGCTACTCTTCTCCCCTTTGTCACCAACGAAGTCCTTCACAACTGCTTAATGCTGCTGAGTTACTTCCTGATTCCTCATGATGACCTGCAGGAAATTTCTTTGGGCCACGCTGACTTCTCATCGTTCACTGATGGCTTTAATTTAAAAGGTGACAATGACAAAGATTGTGCTGCATATGCTATTGCAACTCCTTTTGATGTCATTGAGGCAGCATCTTTACATACTTCTGCCCAATACTCTGAATTATACACTTTTATACATGCTTGCACTTTAGCCAAGGGCAAAGGTGTCAATATTTATGCTGATAGTAGACATGCTTTCAGAGAAACTGATGACTTCGGAATATTGTGGAAGCAACGTAGCTTCCTTACTTCCAGTGAAAATAAAATTAAAAATGCTCCTATGTCCTGGAGTTACTGGATACAATACTTTTACTTGCTGTGTTAGCTATTATTAAGATTCTGGGACATTCTAAACTTGACTCTCTGGAAACTAAGGGAAATCACCTTGCTGACATTTCCATAAGGAATGTTGTCCCTAAAGGAACCAACAACAGCCAAAACTCTGTCATAGTACAAAGGCATATTTCCCCAAATGATAACTTATAAAAACAGGCTGGAGAAGCCCAACAATTGGCCTCAGAAAAGGAAAAACAAGATTGGAAATTCAACAATTGTTGGTTTGATAAAAAAAGAAAGTCCTGGTTTGGACAAAATAATGATCCAGTCCTACTGGAGACTCTAAAATTCCCACTTCTCACCACTGTACATGCATTAAGCCATTGGTTTACTGACAAAATGATGGCCTTCATAAATCAATATTGGTGGGAAACATTAATAAGGCCACAAAAAGTGCCTATCTCACTGTCCCACTGTCTGAAATACAAACCAGGAAAGTCTGTTTGTATTGCTCCCAGACATTTTAAAATGCCTAATGGACCATTCAAATTCTGTCAAATAGATTTCATACATTTTTTTCCATCTCATGGAGGAGATAAATATGCTTCAGTCATAGTATGCATATTTTCACATTGGACTGAAGGCTTCCCTTGCAGACAGGCTGCTGCCTCTTCTGTGGTTAAAGTCCTTTTTGGAAAAGATTATCTCTACCTGAGGAACTCCGTTCAAACTTCATAACGATTGAGGAACCCATTTTATTTGTCAGATACTTTGACAAGTCTGTGCTGTTGGCTGGTTTTACAGCACTTTCACTGTGCTTACCCCTGTGAATCCTCTGGTTTGGTCAAACGCACTAGCACTAATGACATTATTAAGACTCCATTTGTCTCTGAAGTAAAGACAGTATACGTCATAGAGAAAATATTTGATAGATTCCTCCCTCCGTTTACAATATGAGCAGTAGTCATAGTTCAACCTTAGCTTCAAGTATCGAGTTTTACCTTATAGTTTAAAGAAAACTTGAAAGGATGAACCAGTGAAGGTTAAACAGATTTTTTTTTCTTAATTGTGCTACATTTAAACTTATAAATGGTTTTAAAATTTGTTTCATTAACTTTTTTTTTTTTTTTTTTTTTTTTTTTTTTTTTTTTTGCGGTACGCGGACCTCTCACTGTTGTGGCCTCTCCCGTTGCAGAGCACAGGCTCCGGACGCTCAGGCCCAGCGGCCATAGCTCACGGGCCCAGCCGCTCCGCAGCATGTGGGATCTTCCCGGACTGGGACACGAACCCGTGTCCCCTGCATCGGCAGGTGGACTCCCAACCACTGCACCACCAGGGAAGCCCTGTTTCATTAACTTTTAACATAATATTTTGCCTTATTTTAGCTTACTATAGATGAAGGAAATGAATCACTAAGGGTAAAGATGGGAAGTTGGGTGTCTGCAGGTTCAGGAAAGAAACCAGGGGAGCATTTCATGAGAGTGGAAATTGAGAGAGGCTGGTGGACAAGATTCTCTGTGTCACTCTCCCTTATTAGAGTTCTCGATTAAGTTTTGCATTTGTGTCAGCTGGATTGGTTATTTTTCTTCAAAACCAATTTTCAGGTTACTGAATTTTATTGCAATAAAGTGTTATTTCCCCCTTTTTCTTCTTTTCTCTCTCCTCCTATATCTCTTCTTCCTCATCTTCCTCTTTTTTTCTTTTTCTCCTAATATGGAACAATCTCTATAAATTATTTGTCAAATAGAAACTTGAGAAAAAAAAACCCCTCAGCTTTAAACTTCTTTCATTGGCTTCTTCCTTTCTCTAGGAAACTCATCAATCTGTCTTCTGTTATAATTCAGTGTCAAATATCATTTACTTTTCCAGTCCTTCCTTAGCAACCACGGCCCTCTCCCTTCCCTGTCCCCTCAACACACACAAAAAGAACCAGCGAATTGGTAATTTTCCTAAACAAGACACTGGACTTGTTTTCACACTAACAAACTATAAGATCCTTGGCAAGAAAGTTAGCCTCTAATAATCTTAGTTTATACATCTTTGAAGCAAAAGAGTTAAAGTGTAGGTTTCCTAGAATTCTTATATATTTTGGCATATAATGTCCTTAAATCACAAATTAGAGCTAAATCTGATCATCCCCACTTAATCACATGGTATGTGACTTCCTTTCTTCATGCTTTTGTTCCAAAGTATTCTAAACACTTGTCATAATTATATAGTTACTAACATCATATTAACTGATCCTGCATGCATTTAATAAGAGCCATGTAAACCACCGTTTATTTTTGCATTATTTAAAGTCATCAAAAATGTGATGTGCTTCAAAAAACAAAAACATGAAGTTGAAACTAGAGTCATCATTCACTTATATAACATCAAGTGTACATTTTACCCAAGTCACTTTCCAAGGAAACTGCAATCTCTGGAATATCATCTAAACTCCATGTGCCTTAAACTCATTCTGGAAAAAAAAATGGAACTGGATTATATACTTCTCAGGTCTAAATATTTGTTTCTCTTCCAGGTTGAAAAATAGTTCACTTTAACGTTCAGGGGTAGTGATCATGTGTTCTACACTCCTGGACTCATTCTCAGGCTCAGGCTCTGTCACTAGCTGCACAGCTTAAAAGTCATTTAATCACTGTGAAAATCCATTCCCTCAACTAAGAGAGATGATATAAGGGGAACATCTGTCACACAGTAATCCTGAAATAAATAGTATCACAACTACCTTTATGACTACTTTGTTGAAATTCTTCTTTTTTTCTTTTACATTATAGATCTACTTTATGCTTTAACAATTATAGTTTAGCAACGTAACTTAAACATTTTTTTTTTATGTTTTAGGATAATAATGACCTAAGGTCCTTATTCAAACATCAGTTACAGAGTGTGTAACTGATGTTTAGCAGTCTTCCTTCTGTGTGTTAAATCTATATTCCATTTTGACCATGGCCATGCAGGTCAAGGCTGCTTATTACTCACTGAAAAAAGTCCAGACTTTTCAGCCTGCTATATAAGGTCCTCCATAATTTTGTCTGTATCAAATCTCTTTCACCATCTACTATTTTCAAAACATACTATGTCTATAATGCACTTTAACTCCATGTAATCTTTGCCTCTTGCAATTTCTTAAATATGCCCAGTATTTTTCTGCCTCTCAGACCTTGCTCATGCTGCTTGGCCCCATTTAGAACACACAGCATCCACATCCAACTACATCAATACCCTATCTATTACCTGAGCTCAGCTCTGTTAACAATCTATCAACACCCCTGCTTGCACCTTAGACCAAGTGATTCTTTTTCTTTTGCATTCCTATGCATCTGACCTGGGTTTCTTTGATTATATTTACACATAGATTCCTCCAATTAATTAATTTATTTTTCCATTTCACCAACGAGGTTGTAAATGCCCTAACGTCTAAACCTTTTCAACATATTTCCTTCACTCTTTACATTGTACTGTATAGTGCCTAGCCATCAGTAAATGACTTGCTAATAAATATTTAAATGAATATTTGTTTCTAGATAGAAAGTATGGGGGATGTACCGAGACTGATTTCTGTTGCTTATAGAAAATAACTTTCCTAAAGCTTGTATTAACTCCTACAGTGAGAAAAATGGTGTGTCAGAATTACATTCTGGGATTTGTGCCAGGCTTACACTACAAAGTGAAAAGTGTTTGAAAAGGTAATACTGAAGTGTTAGAATTTTTCACTAAGAAGTGTTAATTGCAGTACTTTAGAATATGAAAATGAGTTGAAATATAACTACACACTTCTCAGTCAACCAAAAAGTATAAGATGTAATATATATATAATAAATTGGAAATGGTTATTTTAAAGGTTGAGACCATACCATATTATTCATACTAGAAAGATAGTATTGAGATCCATAATATGAAGTATATTGCATTTGATACTCTTATTCATGGCTAAACTTTAAATTAGGCTTCATCTCTTTGAGCAGTTTGCAATTATCTTGAATGTTCATTAGAGGAAAAACATTTTATTTATTTACTCTTCATTTTCAATAATTATAATAAGTACAAAACCACTTGTTTTGGGGAAAAAATTTTCCCTTCACTGGGGATTATATTTTATACTTTCAAAATTGATCCCTTTTCTAATACTTAAATATATTTACTATAAATCTGTAATTCTGAGCAGCTCATAGCACTATCTCGAGTATGAAAAATTATCTGAAGAATTTCTAAAAGGTTGTTTAGAGATTTTAAAAGATAAACATTATTATTAACACCCCCAGTGTGCCATCTCCCCTAGAGCTGCATAATATTTTTACAAAATTTGAAGAGTATTATGATCTCAATTGCACTGAAGAAGAAATGGAGATCCAGAGCAGGGTTTATTAGTCTAATACTGTTTTACAAAACTGTCAAGGAACTATTTTATGTTTTTTTGTGGTTTTTTTAACATCTTTATTGGAATATAATTGCTTTACAATGGTGTGTTAGTTTCTGCTTTGTAACAAAGTGAATCAGCTATACATATACATATATCCCCAAATCTCTTCCATCTGGCGTCTCTCTCCCTTCCACCCTCCCTATCCCACCCCTCTGGGTGGTCACGAAGCACCGAGCTGATCTCCCTGTGTTATGTGGCTGCTTTCCACTAGCTATCGGTTTTACATTTGGTAGTGTATATATGTCCATGTCACTCTCTCACTTTGTCTCAGCTTACCCTTCCCCTGCGTCCTCAAGTCCGTTCTCTAGTAGGTCTGTGTTTTTATTCCTGTCTTGCCCCTAGGTTCTTCAAGGTCTTTTGGTTTATTTTTAGATTCCATATATATGTCTTAGCATACAGTATTTGTTTTTCTCTTTCTGACTTACTTCACTCTGTATGACAGACTCTAAGTCCATCCACCTCACTAGAAATAACTCAATTTCATTTCTCTTTATGGCTGAGTAAGCAAAAAGATCTACAAACAATAAATGCTCGAGAGGGTGTGGAGAAAAGGGAATCTTCTTGCACTGTTGGTGGGAATGTAAATTGATACAGCCACTATGGCGAACAGTATGGGGGTTCCTTAAAAAACTACAAACAGAACTACCATATGACCCAGCAATCTCACTACTAGGCATATACCTTGAGAAAACCATAATTCAAAAAGAGTCATGTACCACAATGTTCATTGCAGCTCTATTTACAATAGCCAGGACATGGAATGAACTGTTTTTTAAATGTCTAGAACTGTGCTTTCCAATACAAGTGGCCATTAGCTACATGTGGCCATGGAGCACTTGGAATGTGGTTAGTGCCACATTTTAAAATTTAAAAACTAAAGGAATGTAAAATGTTTTTCCAATAAATACAATATTAAAGTTTTGGTAAGACTACACTTTCTTTACCTATTGCATCACTTTAAGATATTATTGTTTTACTTTAATGTGCATGTTGGGGAATGTGCCTCATTTACAGTATCGCACGTAACCGTGTCACAAATCTAGATGATAACATATTGGTTCAACTCAAATGATTTTTTTTACACAGTGAAGTAATATTGTAATGTGTGTATTTGAATATTTTATGCGAACAGCACAAGTTACAGTAACATTTATATAAATTGTAATTGGTAATTAAATGGAAATAATATGAGAGTTTTCATTATAATTAAAATATTTTTAGTTTACAAATAAGTATGGATGTACTGTAACTTTAGAATGAAAACATATAACTGTGCAGAATAAAATGGAGATGAGGAAGCTCGTACTATGACTAAAGGAACAGGAAAAAAAGGGGAAGTTTTGTCAAAAATTTGTAATGAATGCCAGTTGCAATCTGATGCATCAGAGCAATACAAAAAGCTTATCTATCCACTGTGTTAAAATTAAGATAATATAGTGAATAACATTAGGAAACATTTTCAGCAAATAAGTTTTCTATCAACAGTCAATGTGTCAACATTATTAGTTGCCTGAAGTCAGAATTACATGTCTAACAAAACATTTTACAATTATGTTTAACAGAATTTTTTTCTGAATCAGTACTGACATTAATAAAAAACAAACAAAAGTATTCTAAAGATTACTTTGGGAGGTATAAATATAATGCAGATTTAAACTGCTGGTCATTAATAATGGCCAGCAGTTTAAATCAAACTAAACCAAAAAGTGGAATTCATAAACTTTAAAACATTTTAACATTCGTATAATTTTAAAAAGGAAAGCAAAGATATTGTGCTGTATCCTCTGAGATATTATGTGTGACAAAGTTTTATGGACTACTATTTTAAGGATAGAATTGAGGATATTTCTTTCTAAATATTTGAAAAGGAAAAATGAGACTAAGAAAAATTTGTCCAATCAAAAGCAGTATGATAGGATTTTTTAAAGTAGTTTTAAAAAGTAGATTAATGAAAAAACATAAATTAAGATGGTGGATCTAAGACATATCAGTCACTGAAAAAGAAGATACATTTAATAAATAAATTTTCCAATTCTAAATTCATGCAGATTAGAATTTAACAACCTAGCTAAATGCTGTTTTCCAGTAATTTGCCTAAAATGTAAATGTAACCATAATGAATGGGACAGAATCAATATTTTAGAATTTTTATTTATTAATTTAGTTTTTAAACGTTATTTGAGTTTGTAATTTTGGCAGGCTCTAAAATGGCTTGGATTCTTGCACAATACATGATTTTTATATGGAGGAATGGACACATTATTACAGTTATGGAAACTTTGTTACAATATTATGAGGAAAGACTAGAAATGGCATATTCCTAAAATAAAATATCTTCAATTAAGCCACCATACAATGACTCTCAGAATACAAACCCTTTCTATAAAAAAAAAAAAGTCAAATTAATTTAAAATTGGGAAAGTTGCAAACCCTTTTTTTTAGTTTTAGGTAAGTCATGCATTATATGAGACACTATCCAATCAGTATTTTGGGAGCATTTTTCCTCCGAGGACATGCAATTTAACAAAGACATGTTATTTAGAAACATAAAAATAGAGATTGTAGCTTAGATATTTTTGAATCTTTCCCATCTGCTAGAGATGAATTTCAGTTAAATTATGTAAAAATTAATTTCTATCCTTATGTATAGTCCTTCAGCTAGTTATGCTGGGTCAAAATTCTAGATTCTTTGGAATTAAAACTGATGTTTCCTTTATTGTTTCATTCCACTCTGTAATATATACTAAAAATATTTGTGCTCAGATTTCTGAAGCAATTATATAAAAACTATAATGTATACAACTGTTAAAATTATTCAATATATGTATGCAAGTGCTATGAATCACTCCCAGTTTATGGAAACCATTGAAAGAGAGAAGAGAGAATACATTTAATGATCTTGTGTTCTTCGCCAATTTTTGTTGGTTGTGTTATGGATGAATGCTATAAAGATTTACTGTACTGTTAATTTAAAATTTTCTTGAAACCAAAAAGATTCTTGCCAAGTGTTCAATAATCCAAGACAAAAAATCGTAATTTACATAATTTATCGATATGACATTGCATATGAGCAAGCGGAATTTGTAGCATCAAAGAAAGAAGAAGCGTATTTGTGACCTAGCAAGACATGTACAAAAAAAAAAAAGAATTTATGTTGGAATGACAGCTCTTCATAATACAAATCAATGATAGTATCTACACATTTTCCAATATGAATCAATGTGCAGATTTTAATTGTAATTTACAGGATTATGTAAATTGTCCTCAAAATGTAAAAAAAAAAAAAAAATTGAAGAACACTAGTACTGAGTTGACACAAAAGTTAATAAACAACCTTAACTTGGACAGACATAGTTTTGAAACCAAAACGTTTTTGATGCAAAATGAAAAAAAAATTATTCTGTAAAATTAGTTTTCTTAATTTGGATACTAATTATAAAATTAGTTTTTCTTAATATCTATAAAATTAGTTTTCTTCTATAAAATTAGTTTTTGTAATTTTGGTAATGGATTTAATTATTTGAAACCTTTGAAATATGCTTAGGACAACTTGTGTATATAAGTGTACTTTTAAAGACTGTATGTTTATCAACTTTAAATGCAAATCAAGTATATCGGATGAAAATTTAGTGTCCAAATTAAGATGTGTTATAAGTGTAATATACACACGAGATTTCAAAGAAAATGGCACAAAAATTTTTAAATATCTCATTAATAATATTTAAGTTGATTACATGTAGAAACAATAATATTTTTGATGTATGAATTTAAGTAAAATATATTATTAATGTTAATTTTAACAGTTTCATTTTACTATTTTGGTAAGGCTGCTAGAAAATTTAAAATTACTTATGTGGCTCACTTATGTCTCTATTGGACAGTGCTCATATGGAATATAAATAAGGCAAGGTTGTTGAATGTCTTGAAAACTACCATTTCCCAGACCTAAGAGAAATATACTTGGCATATGGTTGGTAGTTAACAAATATGTTTGGGTGAAAAAAATGTCTACAGTGTGTTTATATCTGAGATAAATTTTACAGTATGTGTAAGCAGAACTATTTTCTTCCTCTATTTCTCTGTCTCTGTCTCTACTTTTTCTCACTAGATGTGATTATAATTAAAACTTCAAAAGTTACACAGTTTAATATCTGTCTTGTGATGCCACTCTGGAGAAATTATCTGGTATGTCATTTTGACCGGGTCACAGCTATCATTCCTTTTTTTTTTTAACATCTTTATTGGAGTATAATTGCTTTACAATAGTGTGTTAGTTTCTGCTTTATAACAAAGTGAATCAGTTATACATATACATATGTTCCCGTATCTCTTCCCTCTTGCGTCTCCCTCCCTCCCACCCTCCCTATCCCACCCCTCTAGATGGTCACAAACCACCGAGCTGATCTCCCTGTGCTGAGGCTGCTTCCCACTAGCTATCTATTTTACTTTTGGTAGTGTATATATGTCCATGCCACTCTCTCACTTTCTACAGCTATCATTCTGTTTCCCCACATTTTAAAAACATAACAGGCATCATTATATATACACTCTGATGTTACCTGCTCATATTAGAGTTTTACAAATTTTGATTGTGCAAGTAGTGCATGATTTAAAAATTCAGACAATAGACAAAAATATACTATAGAAATCGAACATTATACTTCCCTTTTAAAAAGTAATTTTTAGAAGGTTTTAATATATTGCTCCATATTTTGTTTATGCAAATGCAAACATGTATTTGTTTTTTAAAAACAGGTGGAATCATACTGTAAACATATAATAGGTGTATCTTTTCATTGTTACCTGCCTTGATACTGGAAGGATTAATCTCATTTTTTCTTTCAGTCTGTCACTGAGAAAAATCTATTACTCTAGTCATCATCACTTTTGTCCAGCACTCTCATCCCATTATGGCATTGCTATTTTTAGCCCTCCTTCTTACCCCTGCCCAAATACAAAAATCCCTTCCTCTGAATCTTATGGTATAAACAGTCTTCAGCAGGATTTCCTGTACCATATGCTCACCTCTTTTCTGAGCATTCCCTTCCCAGTGGGCTAATTGGGTGAAATTTGGGTTTTTTCTGAGGACACTCCATCCCTCAGGTTTTTTCTACATGGTATATACCACTCTTTTTGAAATGGGGGGAATTTTGCTCCTTAATCCTCATTGGTGTTTCCAAGCCATTTTCTCTCTGTAATCTCTAACTCCCTCCCTGAGGTTTCAATGTTATATCATCAGGTGTTTCCTCAGCTATCTCACTTTTTTCCCCTGTCATTATTTTCTGAATCTAGTGTCTGGTGTCAGTCTTATTTGTATTCTGGCTTACTTTCCTTCTCTTTAACACTATGCCAGTTAAAACTCTATAAACCTTCTAATATTGAGTTCTCATTTCCTGGATTTCTTCATCCGATCTGACCTTCTCTCTTTCAAAACCATGGTCATAATCTTGATCTTTTCATTATCAAATACTCTAAAATTTCAGTTTTAGGTATCCTGCTCATTTCCTCTAGTGCTCTCACTCCCACAGTATTTTGACCCTACCAGGGATCACAGTCCACTGATCTTACAAACATTTGAATGTCTTTTGCCTCCTTGATGGCTTCCTAAGCTAGCTTAAATTTCGAGTCCATTAATATAAAATCTATTACATATACCCTCAAATCTCCTGCCATATCCTCATTTTGTAATTTTTCTGGGAAACCCCCAATCCTAGTTAAATTCTATCCTCTATCTACTTCCACCTTCCATCCCTGCAGGTGAATATGGCTAGAGAGAAGTTACCTGCTGACATGTCTCACTTTAAATCTCAGATGAGCCTTTAATGTTGTCCTAAATCTTAGCATCATATTTTCTACTCTCCTAGGTAACTGCTTCATATCTTTTCCTCGCCTCAAAATTTCAAGACCCCCTTGAATATTCTCAGTCTCAAAAATGCACTGCTTTCTGTTTGAGTTTTTCATGTCATGACCTAAAGCCTTTCCCTTTGTACACTTTACCTCATCTTCTCTTAGCTACAAAAGGGTAATTATCTACCAATCATCCTCTGTATGATCAATTCTCTCTTTTCCCAATTTATTTCTATTAGCAAGTAAAAATGAATATATTTTCTATCATCCTAACAAAGGAAACTCTTTTTTCTCCAGTTCTAGCTACTGCTCATTTTGCACACTTGTTTACCCATTCAGAAAACTTGCTGTTATGCTTGTTGTATTGTAGTTGTTGTGATATCTATATCTATATCTATATCTATATCTATATATATATATATATAAATTGTTTCATACACCCACTCCAATCAGGGTTTCAATAACACTGTGCCAAACTCACTGTTGTCAAGGTCACTATCACCCTTTGTGTTGCTAAATACAATTCTCAATTCTCAATCTTCATTCTAGTTGAATTTTCAGTAGGATTTTATTATTAAATTTATTATTCCATTCTCCCTGAAATATATTCTTACTTGGAAACATAGTACCACATGCTCCTGTTTTTTCTTTTTTCCTTTCTTAGTCTCATTGGTTACTTTCTTCCTCATTAGCCTAATGTCTGAATACTATAGTGTCCCAAGATTCAGTCCTTGGACCTCTTTTTTTATCTATACTCCTTTCCACAGAGTGGTTTTCATTACTACCTCTTAGCTGATAATTCCTGAATTTGTACCTTCAGTCCAGCTATTACAACTCCAAACTGCCTACTCAATATCTCCAATGGTAGTAGTCATTTCAAACTTAACATGTTACAAACCAAACTCCTCATATCTGTTTTTACATCCCTGAACCAATCCCACATGTGTTTCTTCTGAAGAGTTCCCCATCTCAACAGAGAGTAACTCTATTCTTCCAGATTAATTTGTGGAGGATGGCAACTTTAAAATTTTACATTTAAATCATGAAGTGTAGGTTCTTTTAAGGGTTATTTCTAGTATTTTTTATAATTGTCAGAGGTAATACTTGACATTAAAAAATTACTCAAGGCTAATTTTGTATGTTGACAATTTAGAAGATTTTGGTGAGTATATTAAGTGAATAAGTTTTCTTAGAAAAACTGTCCAATAAGAAAGCCAAACTCTTGTTTGTCCTTAAGTATATCTTTTTTAAAGAAAAAAAATCAGGAATTTAAATTATCTTATTACACTGTGGGTTGCTTCAAAAAATTAAAGATGATGCTAAACATTTCCTTCCTCTTAACTTTCTCAGTATCAAATCAATTAGAGGCCACCAGGAAACTCTAAGGGACATCTATTAAAACATTTCAAACTCAAAGGGAAAGTCACGAAATAATTTCCAGGTCACTTGGGAACTTTTAAAAACATCTTGAAAATACATCTCCCAGAATTGCTAAGGCTAGTATAAAATAGTTTTGAGAATAAGAAAGGCAATTGTATTTTATGTTTAGATATGAAAATAATTAGAATGCAATCATATTTATTAAGGTATTCATTTCCTAAATTATGGTTTGTGAACTAGTCAAAAGGGAAGTAAGGGAAAGGGCATCTGCCACTTTTTCAAAGTGTCTACACTGGTCACCAAAAACACAATAAGGAATCAGGAGTAAGCATGTCTATTTTGAAAAAGTTCTAAACATAATTCTGAAAGGATTCCCATAAATTTTGAGAATAAATAAGAATGTATTTTAGGGAAAGGCACACTCTTAGAAGACTTGAAATATGTCAGCAATAGGAGAGGTGCAGTTTAACTTGGACTTGAACCAAACTTAGAATTGGAATCAGAGGCAAAAAGAAGAAATAATATTTCAGGAAAACACAGATATGCTGTCAAATATATCGAAGTTAAAAAGGAAGGAACTGACAATTGCAAATGTAGTGAAAAGTACAAAACCTATAAGTTTAGACACAAATCATTCAATTTACCTGGAAATGCTATTTTCATCCTAGGATAAATATTTAGCAAATTTGATGAGTTAGGGAGTAAATTTAAAGACATTAAATGGAGAAAGGAGGGTGAATAGTTAATTTTTTTCTTGATTATGTATCAAAGTTTTTATTATGCATTAAGGACTTTAGGTTCATTATCTCATTTAATTCTCAAAAGTCTGTGAGGTAGGCACTCCTATTTATCCTTTCTGACAGTTCAGGAGACTGAAGCAGAGAGGTTATATAACTTGCTCAAGGTCATAAAACCAGTGAATAGCATACCAAAGTCCAAACTCAATGTTGTATCACTACACATCCATTGATATTGCTAAAACTAAAAACAACAGCAAAACAAAAACTGGCAATACTACTTGCTGGTTAGGAAGTGAGGCACCTGGGTTTTCCATACAATGCTAGAGGGAAAGCTAATGACATAGCTATTTTGGAAAAACAGCTTGGGAGTTTCTTATGTAGTTAAACCTACATTTATCACATATCCAGCAATCCCACCCTTAGGTATCTGCATAAGAGAGATGAAAAGTTAGGTTTACACAGAAGTCTGCATATGAATATTTATAATATCTTTATTTACATCCTCCAGTTGAGACCAGCCCAGATGCCATATTGAAATACTACTCAGAATATGAAGGAATAAACTATTGATTATTACAACAATATGGATAAATTTTAAATGCATTTTGCCAGACCCAACGGGCTACTACTTTATGATTTCATTTAGTTGACACTCTGGAAAAGGCCAAAATTATAGAGATGGAAAATAGACCAAGGGTTGCCAAGGGATAAGAGTTGGGGCAGGGGTTCCCTAAAAAGGGCAAGAATTGTAGGGACATTGGAACTGCTCTGTATGAAACTGTGGTTTTGGATACTTAATTCTATGCCATTGTTAAGACTCTATAGAACTTTACATCATAAAGAGTGAACTGTACTGAATAAACTTCAAAAGAAACAAACAAACCACCATGACATGAGAGTGGTGGTGGAATACTGATTATGACAAATAAATCTAACTATATTACAAATGAATCACATAATCACACTGAAGGACATGGGGAATAAGGAAGTTGACTTAAGTAACTGTGGAATTATTTTGAATGGATACACTAAGTGTACTGGACACTGCACACAAATATTGTATTCTGGTAAATGCATTTCTTACAAGAATACGTGTTGGGAATTTTGAAAGGACTTTATACTAAGATTAAACCAATAAGTAGATAATGAGAGCCAGGTTTTTCATGGTCTGAGAAGGAAGTTACAAACAGGAAAGGGAGAAGGCTAGAATAAACTCTGTGGTGCTGGGTTGGAATAAGAGCTATTAATATGGGCCCTTTAAAAAAGTTATGTATACAGATAGATATGGAGATAGGAGATAACTACAGATGTGTGCATGTGTGTGAGTGTGTGCGTACATGGGTACAGATATATGTTTTCTAGCTTTGTCCACTAAGAGGCAATAAAAGCAGTGATATCTACCCAAGTAACAATTACAATACCTAGCACCCAGAACTGGTTTTTAAATCATCTTTCTCCAGTGAAAATATACAAGGCTTTTTGGATAGCTAGAAGGACTCCAGAACTGAGGCAGGAAAAGTGAAAAATGAAACTGGAGCATTTTTTAGTTTCAGAAAGCAAGAAAGTACTAAAAAAAGAAAAAGAAAAGAGAATATGGGGCACAGGATCCCATATGGAACAGCTTGCAATGGCTACAGGCAAAACAACTTGTGTGGCAGAAGAAATAACTCTGGTCTTGTGTTATACCTCAAATTAAACAAGAAGAATCAATACATATTTAAGTAACTGAATAAAAACCTAAGGAGTAGGGACAGCTCTTCCTGACAGAAAAATTCCAATTAATAAATGTAGGTAGAATAAGGGAAATAGGAGATCAGCAGAACCATAGTAATAATTGCTGCAGGCAAGATCCATTTATAGATGTTAAAATGAGGGACCAAGAGTTAAAGAGAAACAGGTTCTTTGCATAATTTCGAAGTATCTCTCCCCAAATATTCAGTAATTGCTAAAAGGGAGACAGTTACTTTACAGTGTAGAATCCTAGCAGACACCACTTTAACCATGGGAATAAAGTTAACATGACCAGTAGTATAATATTCATGGACATTGTGTGTCTTGAATGATGCACCAAGGAGAGCACATCACCTCTGTGGTCTTCTTCCTAATAATATATGACTCTAATCTAAAAGTGAGAAAATACCAGACAAACCCAGTTAGAGAGCCATCCTACAAAATAACTGACAAGTATACTTGTCAAAGACAAGGAAAGACAGAAGAACTGTTAAAGTTTGGAGGCGACTAAGGAGATATGACAATGTAATGTGGGATCCTGAAGTGAATCCTGGAACAGAGAAAAAGTCATTAGTGAGAAAAAGGTGAACTCTAAGCAAATTGTGTAGTTTAATGGTATTGCTTCAAAGTTAATTTCTTATTTATGACAATTGCTCTATGGTTATATAGGATAGTAGCATAAGAGAAAGCTGGATAAAGAGTATACTCGTTTTGAAAGTGTTATGTAAGATAAAATTATCTCAAAGTAAAAATGATGTGTGCTTCTAGTCAAGATAATACTATATGGACATGTTTCAATAACCCCTCTCATCACTCTAAATCCATTAAAATAATACATAAAATGTAAAAGATAAAATTATAAATGATAGTGCCATGTCTCCCCAATATAAAAATCTCCTCACAGAGCAAAAACAGAAAAGATCAGTGATAAAGAGAGCTGAAGTCACAAGCCTACTGAGCTCTGGGTCTAGAAATAGGCCTAGATGGCTAAAATAGAGTAATCAGAAAGAACAATGCTTCAGGTGTGGTAAGGCAATGAATCTAGTCTTAGTGAAACAAGGAATCAGAGAGAAGAGAGAGTGACATTATAAACTGGATTCTTAAACAGCCACTCCAAAACTTTCCTGCATAGTTTTATTTACTATTACGAGTTACATATTTAAACATATTTGAATTCTCAGCCTTCTTTAAAGTTAGATTAGGACATCTTCTAGTCATTGAGATGAAAGTGTTAGTTTTGGGTGAGGGTTTCTTGGTCCAAACATAATTTTATTTGAAGAAAATCCTTGGGCCATTCCTGTTATTTCTGCCTGAAAAAAATAACATGATATCTGGAGTTGCAGCTGTTGTATTAAAACTGTAAGAATGAAACCACACATTATGGATGACAGAGCATGAAGACAGAACCAGCTTTCTTGATGTCATCTTGGGCTTTATAACAGCCATGGTTTCTTGCCTCTGAACATCTTGTTATGTGAGAAAAACAACCCTTCATTTGTTTGAGCTACTGTTTTTACTCAGCAAAATGCGATTTTAACTAGGACAGAGAAAAGCTAAACTCATACTTCTTGAGATGAACATGCCGACATAATTCTAAACATGAGTAAATATTATAGAAGAACAAATAAAAACCAATCATAAAAACATGAATTCATTCTAGAAGGGATGAAAAAAAATTGAGCATTTGAAAAAGCCTCCAGAATAAGTCTGTTTAGAATTTAAAATGGTAACTGAGGAAATAACATCTATAAAATAGAAAAAAAATTCTTGAAATAAAAGTACCTAACTAAAACAAAAACCAGTAGGTTCAAAAAATTTTTTGGAATCAAGGAAAATTTTGTATTATATAAACCCTTAGCAAAGTGAGAATAGAGGGGGGCTTCCCTGGTGGTGCAGTGGTTGAGAGTCTACCTGCCGATGCAGGGGACACTGGTTCGTGTCCCGGTCCTGGAAGATCCCACATGCTGCGGAGCTGCTGGGCCCGTAAGCCATGGCCACTGAGCCTGCGCATCTGGAGCCTGTGCTCTGCAACAAGAGAGACCACAACAGTGAGAGGACCACATACCGCAAAAAAAAAAAAAAAAAAAAAAAAAAGAATAGAGGGGATTTTCTTAATTTCATAAAAGGTATCTAAGAAAAGCCTAAAGAAAACATCACACTAAATGATGCAACATTAGAAGCATTTTATTATAGATGTGTCAATAACAAAATCATAAATGAGTCAATATCATGGGTCTTATTGGTTGATCAGAAGAAAAAGATATCTAGCTTTGGTAAAAGGAATTGATAAATGTGTACATTTACTTGCTACTAATCAAATCCCAGCAGAAATAAAGAGTATGGTCACAAAAATGAGTATATGTTTGGTTAATAAATTCAAATATTTAGACAGTTCTTAATTAGGTTATCAAAAAGGACTGTCCAACTAGATACCGCACTAGAGTATCACCATGGAAGGCACAGATTAGTCTTGTGTCCCTCATCATGTACCATTCACCACTTTTTATGTGCTAACTTAGCTACTCTGCAGAGGTAACCTCAACTCTCTAGGTTAGGTAAGTAGAATTGTAACTGTAAGAGAAAAATAAGAGGAAGAATAAAAACAGAGAAAATAAAATTAATTTAATCTCATGGTATTAGCAATTTTGTATCTTTTTGTTTATACGCATTATTATAGTGTATGATGATTTTATCTGCATTTTAAAGTGTTTAAGGCATTTAAGAAAATTATATATATATGAGGGTTATAAGGAGTGTAATTAAGCTTGTAATCAATGTTCAAATGTTTGGAGTTAAATAATTAACTAAATTTATAAATTTGTGACCTATTAATTGAGTCATCCTGTGTAATATTTTGAGAAATGTTGTTTGAAAATTAATAGGCATTAAGTAAAGTGCAAACGGACATGAAAAGAACTGTCAAAAAGAGAAGAAATATTTATATAATTGACTATACTACAGTTAAAATGTATGTATGTATGCCATAAAGGTAATGAAATTCAACCCATCTTCTAAAATATATTTTTAAAATATCTTTTAAAAATATTTTAAAAGAAGGTAAAAGGAAACTATATGAATCAACTGAAAAACTAATAATAGGAGAATATCATAAGTTTTTGAATACAAACTTAATTTATACAAATCAATTACCTTATATACAAACAAGAAACACTTAAAATATAACAGAATAAATGGTCTCACAACAGCAAACGAGAATAATAAAAAGTAAAAATAAACTTAAGAAAAGTGCAAAATGAAAAAAGGTTAAGATAATATGGAGAGGTGAAAACTTTATGGAACAGCATACTTTATTCTTGCATAATAAATTTTAAAGTTACAGTGATATTAACTATACCTAATTTAATCAATACATTTAAATATATCGAAATAAAATATCAACAAGATATTTTTGGACATAACCAAGTTATTTAAGTTCAAAATTGCAAATATTGTTGGAAAAAATTATAAACAAGTATAATGGGAGGGGACCAACTCCATGAAAAATTTAAAAATAGTATGTGGTAATCACAGTACATATAAAATCAGATAAATAGAGAGTCCAGATATTGAACTTAATTATTTCATAATTCCACATTGGTTAGAAGAGAAGTATTATTTAATAAGTAGAACTGGGATTATTAGCTAGCCATATTGGGGCAAAAAAAAAAAACAACCTTGTATTTTAACATCATTTCTTTCAGGGAGATAAATTTCAGATGACTCACAATTACTATATAAAAATGAAACCATAGGGCTTCCCTGGTGGCGCAGTGGTTGAGAGTCTGCCTGCTGATGCAGGGGACACGGGTTCGTGCCCCGGTCTGGGAAGATCTCACATGCCGCGGAGCAGCTGGGCCCGTGAGCCATGGCTGCTGAGCCTGTGCGTCCGGAGCCTGTGCTCCGCAATGGGAGAGGCCACAACAGTGAGAGGCCCGCGTATCGGAAAAAAAAAAAAAAATGAAACCATAAAAGAAATAAAGGAAAACACTTGATACTTTTTTATGGTCTTGAAATGGAATAGCCTCTCTAAACACAAAAGTAAACTGAACAGTCATAAAGAAAAACAGTAATAGTTCTGAGTGTGCAAAAATTAAAATTGTATAGAAAAAGACTAAAATCTAGTCAAAAGAAAACACATGGGCTATTCTATTTATTTTCATAATAATGAGTGGCAGTAAATCAATGACCTCCTGGAAAAATTATGTGTCAAGGATACAAAGAAATGCCATGTAGTCAAGTAAAAGTATTTTCTATGGGACTGAAAGATGTTTGAGATATATTAAGTGAGGAGAGCAAGGAAGAAAAGCATCAGGCCTTATTTTACAGTAGGCAGTGCTCTAGGTACTGGGATTTGAATGGTGAAAAAAATAGAGTTCCTACCCTCAAGTAACATTTTGGTTATGTTAAGTACAACACAAAGCCTATTAGACATATATTCATATACATTTGCATAGAAGTATGTTGCTGCTTACATTTATTAAGATATAGATTCTATATCTCTATTCATATTGATTCATTTGTAATTTCACAGATTATTTGGAAAGATAATTAATTGGTAATAGTGGTTATTTCTGGGAAAATAAAGAACTACAATGTGAGAAACAAATTTTCCTTGTATTCCCCCTTGTAATGTTTGTATTTTTTTAAATCACAGTGCATATATTATCTATTGAAATAAATATATAAGTACATATTTATTTAAAATCCAATGTGACCTCAGTTCTTACATGTTGGTGGTGGTTGGATATAATTTTAAGATAGTAGTTTTAACAAGGTAAAAAAAAGAAATATCTCTACTTTCATGTAATATTTTTAGGTATAGGTAAAATGCCTTTCTGAAAAATCCATAGATGCAGTATTTCACACACAAAAAATTTGCAGTAAAACATTATTTTGGGAGTAATCTTATTTGGATGTGGAAATGTATGTGAATAGCAGAAAAATTGAAATTATATCTAAATTTAGAAATCACTGGATATATATTCTTTGTCCATTTTTTATTTATTTAGTGAGTTTAATGAGGTAGATGAATGAGCACTAACAAGACCGTAAGAGAGAGGAGGGATTATGCTTCACATACATCCCTTCAAATCTGTGGGTGATACTACAGTGTTAGGGGAGCCTCTAGGAACTTTGCTGAAGGATTTGTTGATGGAAGGTTCATAGAACTAGTGATAAAGAAGAATGATTTTCTTTCCTCCAAAACTTGTGTCATACTTTAAAGCATTTCAGTCATAATCTTTTAGCATAAAAAATTATGTTATTACCCTTGTAATGCACCTATTAGGGCCTCAATATATAATGCTTACTTTATTATCCACATAATTTTAAAATACAAATGTATAAGTTTAATTCTGCAAAGAGCTTAATGTGTAGATTGCTTGTTTCTTCTCAATAAAGGTTTTATACTTTTCCAGGGTCTGAGGTATAAAGAAAAGCACATGGTATAAATTCTAGGTTTTTAAAAATATAATTACTGTTTCAAGAGGGAACAGAAAATGAGATAAATTTATTCCTTATACTATTTTTCTTGGGTGAAACTTTAGCAGAATGGTGAAAATGTCTATTAGAGAATTTATTGGCACATAAACAATTTGCCATAGAAATGTCCCTGAAATCTTCCTTCTCAAATTCACCATGATGTTCTCAGTTTCAATTTCAGATATTTCACTACTAAAATATGCTCTTAGGATAACTTATTTTGAAGTTGGAAGTCAAGTGAAACTTTTAAATGAATCTAGTAATAAGACTAAAATAATTTTATAAATAAAAAATATTCTGATATAATTAGTGATCACTAGCAAGAGTTTATAAATTAAGGCTATTCAGATGCCAAAATATTTTATATTCTCTGCTGTAAGTTGTGGCACCTGTCTCTCTTTAATTGTTATGTTTATGTTTGTTATGTTAAATTGATCTTATAACATCACACATAAATAAAGATCCACACCATTTAAAAAATGCCTCTCTCTCTCTCTACATTTTCCCCATGACAAAAAGAAAAAACACAGGATTTTAATGTGGAAAGTAGGTCAGACATGTTCTAACTTACTTCTCCATTAACATAAAGCAAAACCAATAAACACTGACTTTTTCAGACCCTCTGCTCTGTCCAGTTGCCACTCCATCTCTATACTTCCCTTTAGAGACAAGCTTCCAATACATTATATGGTAGTCCCGCCCATATCCACAGATTCACTTTCCACAGTTTCAGTTACCTGTGGTCAGCTTTGGTCTGAACATACTGAACGAAAAATTCCAGAAATAAACAATTCACACTTTTTTAAATTGCATGCTCTTCTGTGTAGTGTGATGAAATCTCCTTTGTCTGTTCCATGCTGCCTGGGAGATGAATCATATTTTTCCCAGCATATCCAGCCCCTTAGTCACTCAGTAGCCTCTAGGTTATCAGAGCAACTGTTGTGATATTGCAGTGCTTGTCTTCAGTTAACCCTTAGAAAAGAAAAACAAAATTTTCTGAGGTTGTTAAGATCCGTGGTAAGAACAAATCTATCTGAAACTGTGAGGAAGGAAAAAGAAATTCCACATTCACAAAACTTTTATTACAGTATATTGTTACAATTGTTTTATTTTTTAATTAGTTACTGTGCCTAATTTATAAATTAGACTTTATTATAGATATGCATATATAGGCAAAAACATTGTATAGTTAGGGTTCAGTACTATCCATGACTTCAGGCATCCACTAGGTGTTTTGAGAGGGTTAAATAAGTTACTATTTATGATACACTTAGAACATTACCATGGCACATAGTACATGCTCTATTATTGATACTGATGCTGTTGATAGTGTTTGGATTCACCATTAACAATGCAACTCAGAATGTGAATCTGAATTCTGGGTCTAACAGTGAACATACTAGCAGGAGGAAAATATGGCACCTGTGTTCAACATCACTTCAGCCAAAAGAGACATGCCCACCGATTTCTAGGCTTAGTGTCCACTCTCCTTCAAGCAACTTTTTAGATGAAACTAATATACTTTTCACATGTCTGTTTCCATCAGTCAGCAAAAGTGTGTAAGCTTCTCATCATGGATTTTCTAAAACAACATCACCTAAATTATTGTACCCGACCCAACCTCCACCCCCAACCTTTTGCCCCACTGACAAATCCTTTCACTGTGCCCACTAGAATCACAGCTTCATAACTAGCAAACTCCCCTCGATTTTCACACACTTCTTTCAGTATTTTCCTATTGTCCTTGCATTAAGTGAAACTCCCTCTCTCATTGAGAAAATTCACCTGGCAGAATGTTTTCAAGAAGTGATTTTTTTCAAGCCTCAAGGACATGAGTGAGGTGAGATTGGTGTCATTGCTGCTTCTTGTAGCTCCGTCCATCCAGATTATTATCATTCAGTCTTTTGTAAAACTAAAAACAAAAACCTGGTGAAGTCCTTCATATGTATTACCTAATCCATTTTGGTTGCTGTCATTTGATGCCTTCCAGAAAATTCTCTCTAATCTTGCAAAGATTTTGACATATATTTTATAGACATTCTTTTTGTGTGTGTGTGTGTTACGCGGGCCTCTCACTGTTGTGGCCTCTGCCGTTGCGGAGCACAGGCCCCGGACGCACAGGCTCCGGACGCACAGGCTCTGGACGCGCAGGCTCAGCGGCCATGGTTCACGGGCCCAGCCGCTCCGCGGCATGTGGGATCTTCCCAGACAAGGGCACGAACCCGTGTCCCCTGCATCGGCAGGCGGACTCTCAACCACTGCGCCACCAGGGAAGGCCTATTTTATAGACATTCTTAAGAACAGAAGTGCTGCCATCTCCCTGGGTCACTTCAACACTTAAGTGGTTTATCTATCTTCATGTGTAGTTCTTGACCTTCTTACCTCCAGAGTCATCCATATGTATTTCCTTTCAACTTCCTATTCCATCTATCCCTTCTAGTATCTTCAACATCTCACTTGGCCACAAACTTCTCTCATACTTTATTTAAATACTCCTACTATGATCATTTTACATTGCAATCAAGCTCTAGTCTGTTGACCTTTCTTTTTATCTTCACACCAGAGCCTTCTCCTTTTTTCATTTCCTTGTTATTCAGCTTAGATTAATTAGTTACTATTCTCTTTTCAACACTACAAACGTCCTTGACTTTCTCTCTTTCAGTCACACTCATTTCACAAAATTTCGGTCCTGGAAGAAACCAATTACCCAATTTCTTTGCACTTGAACCCTAGTAATAAAGCACTATGGCAAAAAGTACCCAATTGGATTTCCTGGTTTTACTATAAATTCATAGCCACTTATGGGCTATGAATTGGGCACTTCAACATTGCTCAGAAATCTTGCTATATGTCCCTGAAAAACTGTCCATCATTCTTTTATTTAAACAATGCCCTTTTCAGACCTTTTCCACTCTGCCAAAATTTCCAATCTTCCCATCTTCCCTTCTCAGTTTCAGTAATGATTCCCATTACGATTCACTGAAAAAGAGAATCTGTCAGAGGGGACCTTCCTCAACCTCATGATATAAAACTGACTTAAATCTGTCCACAATTTATGCTTCTCCCTGCAACTGAAGAGGCAATATCCTCTTTTTATGTAAAGGTGACGCTTCCACTGGTGTTTAGCATCTCAACTTCATTGCACGAAATTCACACAAAAAATTACACTTTCTTTCCCCTTATATATTAAACTCTCATTCTAATGAATATTTCCCTTTGCTTTTCATTCAGGACTCTCCTATATATATATATATATATAAAAAAAGCAAGCAAACACACAAACAAACAAGTTAAAAAATATTCTCACTGAACTTTTCACTTCTGCCCTTTCTCTCTAATTTCTTAAATATTTTAACATCTAAAAAGATTTGTCTCTGCATACATTTCTTCATTTCCAAACCACTCCTTGACCCACTCTATCCTGACTCCTTGCTGCTGCTCTCCTCCACTAGATTAGTTCATGATTAGGTCACATGTGTCTTCTCTTTCTTAACCCAAAAAACACTTTTTAGTCTATTTACCTTTCTGGTGGTTACTTCATTTCCTTTCTCGTCTTCACCTCTATCCAATTTTAAATGTTTAACATTTTTCGAGGCTTGTTTCTTAGGGCTTTCCTTAATTTATACTATTTCCCTGGTAATCTTATTTAAATCCATCTCTTCAATTACCACATTGTCAAAGCAAACTCACAAATATATATTTTTAAATAGATGTCTAGACATCGATGTCTTTGAGTTTTAGGGCTTTGCCTCCAACTTTCTATTAGATAACATCTCTTAAATAGTTTAAAGCAATCTGAAACTTAATATGTGCAAAACCAAACTCATGATCACTTCTTATGTTAGTCAGCTCGGGCTGTTATAAGAAAATACCATAGACTGGGTAGATTAAACAGAGTTTAATTTCTGGAGGCTGGGAAGTCCAAGATCAAGATGCCATCCTGGTAGGTTTCATCCTGAGACCAATTTCTTTTGGCTTGTAGGCATCTATTATCTTGCTGTGTACTCACATGGCCTTTCCTCAGTGTGTGCTTATGAAGAGAAAGAAAAAGAGGGATATGTATATATATATATATATATATATATATATATATATATATATATATATAGAGAGAGAGAGAGAGAGAGAGAGAGAGAGAGAGAGAGAGAGGGAGAGAGAGAGAGAGAGAGAGAGTGATAGGGAAGTTTATTTCTCTTCCTATCGGATTAGGGCTCTACCCTTATGACTTCACTGAACCTTAGTTACCTCCTTATATAAGGTGTTATATTACTAATATCTATGAGTGCAAAGATTATTAGTTGTTTTTCTAATCAATACAATTCTAAGCATGTTAATCTGATTGTTAAACTGAATTATAATGTAGGTTAAGAATTTTAAAAATTACTTATGACTCCATTTTATGATCTTACCACTGGACCTTATATTTTGAAATTACCTCTCCTTACATTGAAAAAAAATTGAATTAATTAACTTTCTCCTTCTACATCAATTAAAACATTAAAACCAACTTTGCAAAATGTTCAGAAATAGTACACCAGGAATTTGATGATGGAGTTAGTCTATAAAGCCATATTATTGGAAAATATAACAGGTGTTTTAAAATATATGTTTAAAAAGCTGGTAGACTTCCATGAGTAAAGCCAAGGCCCTTAAAACTGGCATCCCATTTGGGGAAACAGTTATTTTGCCATTTAGATAATGTTGTGGTTTCTTGATTCAATGTTGGCTAATTCCAATACTTTGTCTCTTTACATTAACCTTATTTAATGTACAAGAATACTGGAAAAAATAGAAACAATTTTCTACCTATTAAATTCATAACTCATCAGACTTCAGAATTAAACCATGAACTCTGTCCTGGCAGGCCAGAAGTTTCACTAAAGTTAGACCTATAAAGAGAAAATTAACAGCTTCTTTGAAAGGATGACAATTTATTGATAAACTATTCCTTATTCTTCATTATCTCTGAACCCCTAACTCTGGGTAAGAAGCTCTTTCTGTATGTTCTCTTAGGAAGTGTATTTCCTCTACTGTAGCACTTATCAAACCATATTACAATGGTTAATTTACTTTATTATAATTTTCTTATTATATTTCAATTTCCATGCAGGGACAGAGTGCATTCATTTTGCTCAACATTGTATTTACAACAAATTACAGCAAATGAGAACAGATTTTGGCACATGCTAGATTCTCATTTACACATAAATAGCTGAATGAATAAAGAAATAAAAAGAGACATGTCCTAAGAGAATAATGGAAAATATTAAATAAAAATGAATATACTTTTTAGGGAATATTTTTTAAAGATTCACTTTTATAATCAAATCCTTGTCATTATTATAAACATGAGTAAATATAGAAATTAATTGGGAAGCTAAATTAGGGTGAATGCATATGACAGAAGGAAGAGTTTGTAATGTAGTAATTTAAATAAAACCAGCAATAGATTTTGGCATGACTGTGGACTTGAGAACAGATGTACATATTTGAACTCTGTGTTTCTCATATTTTTCTTATTTAATTAATGTAGTTAAATCATCATGCTTGTTTTAGTGAATATTCTAGTAAACACTTTAAATATTGTTAACATTTTTGAAATAAAATAGTAAAGTTGAACTTTATTTTGTTCGTTACTTTGATATACTAACATTCCAAAAGCCAACATTTTATTAAATTGTAGATATTTGAAGTTGATATAAGTTGAACTTTAAAAGTCAAATGTTAAAAGCAATTAGG
Source organism: Mesoplodon densirostris (assembly GCF_025265405.1). Taxonomy (NCBI): domain Eukaryota; kingdom Metazoa; phylum Chordata; class Mammalia; order Artiodactyla; family Ziphiidae; genus Mesoplodon; species Mesoplodon densirostris. The sequence continues at coordinate 41,654,617 of NC_082665.1, forward strand.
AAATTAATGATCAGGCTGATAAGACTATTATAATTCAAAGTATTGGGTTTATTAACATATAATACTTTCTGATAAAATAAAATGTTAGATACTCCTAAAATAAAAATAATAAAATTAAATAATAAACGTGACTTCAAATGTGTAGAAGTAAAGCATTTTAATTCAATTTTTGTCTTCTAAAGCTCATAAGAACCAACAGATAACAAACAAAAGTAACAGAGGGAAAAATATGGTCTACAGTGAAACAAAGAAATATCCAAAACTACAGATCCTAAATTATGAAGAATATGTGCCAACACATAAAATTGGGGCCAATGAGGAAAAATACCCAGAATGAACAGATTTCTCTTTGGATCTTTGGCTAAATCTTTTTTTGTAAGTGTGATAGTCCTGAAGGATTTCCACATACCATTTCTCCATTCTTCTCCATGAGTATACCCTGAAGTGAGCCTGGGATGCATTAGAAGAATTTTCTGTTAACTCAATCACACTTCCCTTCTGTCTTTCATAGTATGAGCATCTTGGTCTACTGAATGCAAGCAATTATGATTCTAGTATTTAAATGTACTTATTTTTCATACAACACGGTCTCTAAATATAAGCCAATATTTCATCTGGTACCCAAAGACACAGAAATCTCTTCCCATGCTTGAGGAAAAATTGGCTGTCTTGGATTTACTGAGAAAAGGAATGTTGGGCTTCAAATGAAATATTCCCAAAGGATTTTTCCTATTCTAAATTTTCCTATTCTAGATTTTTAACTCATGAGATCACAAATGAGGAGATTCTCCGGTAGATAAAATGCTTCCTAATCTAATGAAAAATGGGAGAAAGCCAAAATATACAAAATTATAGTTTAGAATGGGTAAATTGATCAAGACAGAGGGATTTGAAGAATTTTGCTCAATCTGGTAAACACTTTTAATAAGCTTTTTAATATTTATATATATTTTTAAATAAGCAAATCTATCCAGTGCAAATTATAAAAAAAATCAATAGAGAAATAATTACAAAAACAAAATAAATTCTTCAGATAGTTAAATATGTGAAAAATACTACACAGGCCCAGATGGGTTCACAGATGATCTCTTTCACAATTCCAAGGAATAATCAGAATATAATTTAAATTCTTAAATTTAAAGAGTTTTAAAAAAAAGAACTCTTCCAAATTACTATGCGCAAAGCTAGAATAACAGTGCTACCAAAACTTGAGAAAGATCACACACACCCATCACACAACTAAAGTGACTTCATGTTTAATTACTGATGCAGAAATCTTAAATGAACAATCAAAAAAACCCATAATACACCAAAAGTTTTTATTCATGGATCATAAGAATTTTACTCGTGAAATGCAAGGATGGTTCAGTAAAAGAGCATCCATTTATAAATTTACCATATTAATACATCAAAGGAGAATACATATAATCTTAATAGAAACTGAAGATCATTTGAATACTATGATATTCTTTTCTAATAACTGTTAAGAATTTTCTATAACATGATTAAAGGAAAAATATTTCTTTAACCCCAAACAAACAAAAATCCCAACCTGCTAAATGCTGAATTACACAAACTTCTATTGAAGTGAGAAATAAAGCAAGGATATACTCTTTGTTGGATTAAGGATGGCCACAAATTGTTTCACTTCACCGCTAAGAGGTAAAGCTTATTTCTTTTTTCCTGGGCTGGCCTGTGACTGTTTTGTCAATAGGAGACAGTGGAGTGAAACTGTGTTAGTTCCAGTATAAGTCTTAAAAAAGACCTGACAACTTTTGCTTTGCACGTTCTGGGGTGCAGAGAGCAGTCATGTGAGAAATAGGGCTACCTTGCTGAACAACCCACATAAAGATATCGAGGGGAGAAACTTGGAGGAGCGGCTTTTGAGACTATGTGGAACAACCATCCCAGAATCCCAGTCCAGCCTCCAAATGACTCCAGGCCCACTCTTGCCATCTGCCTGCCATTGCAAGAGAGATCCTAAGCAAGACCAGCAGATGAACTGCCAGTTTTATCCAAGGCAATCCACAAATCTGTAAGATATAGAAAATGATCCATGTTTTCAGCCTCTAAGATTTGAAATCGATTGTTAAAATCTACTTCTACTATTTTTAGTGAAAAATGGCTGAAAAAGAATTGGTACTTAGAAGTTGCTCCTGTAATAAAAACTAATACATGTCTTCCTGATTTGGGGACTTGGTTGTGACCGGAGATCAAAAGAGTCTCAAGGAGACTGTTAGTAAAGGCTGGAAGGACAGAGAGACAGCTGTCATTGGAGGCTGGAAAAAGGCAATCTGTGCTGAGTGATAGAAAGTTTGGCATTGGGATCACCCAAGGTATGTGAAAAATTAGACATATATTTTTGTATATAATGTATAAGCAACATGGCACTTTTGTAGTCACATAAACCTGCCCAGAGCAGTGAAAAATTTCAGTCACCCAATACGTTCCATCCCAGGTGAGATTAAACAAGGTAATGTTTTGCTCTCCTACCATAAACAAGTATCCTTTTTGTTGTCTATTTAGTACCACTATGTTTAGATTTCACTGTCTAAAAATGGTCCCAAGTATAGTATTGACATGCTGTCTAGTGTTTCTAAGTGCAAGAAGTCTGTAATATGCCTTATGGAGAAAATGTACATTAGATAAGCTTAGTTCAGGCATAAGTTATAGGACTATTGGCTATGAGTTCAATGCTAACGCATCAACAACATATATTAAAGTGTTCTTAAACAGAAGCATACAAAAAACAGAGTTATGTACTGAGTGGCTAATGAAAATATTGTGACCAGAGGCTCACAGGAACCTGACCCTATATTTCCTCTATGGGCAATGATTCAGTATTTGCTAATTCAGTGTTTATGTGGACTTGATTGACCATAACTACCACAAATAATGAAAACTGAATTATATATACATACGTATCTATAGACATGGATAAAGAAATTTCCATACATAATGTCGGTAGTGACAGTTTATTTTGTTATCTGAGTATGATAAAGTAGAAGAGTTTTCAAGCAGAACCTAGAAGAAATACTTTGATTTAGGTTTTTCTCTTTGGAAAATAAAACTGTTTCTTATTCCCAGATTTTCTAATTCCCTAGGCACTAAAAGACACTCAATGTGAGAAATAGTCTCAGGATAAAGATCAACTCCATGGCACTGAAAAAAAATCTATCTATCTATCTATCATCTATCTCTTCAGGTTCTACATATGGAGCTTGTAGGTGCAAGACTTCTTTAAGACATCAAAATGATATAAGATGTCACCTTTTAGACTCTTTCACTAGATTGTAGGGTTCTAAGACTCTTAAGCATGTTTTTCCATAGTACTTTGATTCTCAGTCTAAGGTAGAGAACAGACAGTCTTAAAAAGATATGCGGGTGTGACTTTGGCCTACTGGAGTAGATTTTAACTGATATACAGGAAACTTATTAAGGGAATTATAATAACATGCTCTGAAATGACAGAAATAAAAGAGGCCTTTGGACCTCAAATTTCCTACAGACAGGAAGCAGGCTGAAAAATTAAGATATCCAGTTGTTTACATCAGCCGTTTCTTGTAGAAAAAAAGAGAATAACACACAGAATGAAGCCAAGAGCCCAGAGAGTGGACCTATGAGTGACAGAGAATCAATCACTCCCAGGAAGTAAGATTAGGTTCTAATCAAGAGGTTGGTTACAAGTATTGACACTTAGATTTCAAGATTACCATGGACCAGTGACTGCTCTGTGCATTTGTTTTGCCCCACATTTTGAATGGAAGTATATGTTCAGGTTCTCTTGTCTTCTCATTGTATGCTGGGTATGTGGGATATGTAGGGATGAAAACTGGTCGCAGAATTCTAAGATTTTTAGTTTGAAAGTAATTATGCCTAAGGAGGCTGAACCACATTTGGACCTGATTTAGATGATGAGTTCTTGAACTTAGAACTTACTATGAATTTTTGGGGGGTCCTGGAAGGGGAAAAGTGTACTTTACATGGGGGGGAGTATAAATAATTTGTGGGCCAAAGGTAGACTCTGAGAAAATAAGATGACTGTATATTCTCCATTTAGAGGTAAAATTTATTTTCCTGTTCCTTGAATCTGGGTTGGCTCTGTGGCTGCTTAAACAACAGCAGGTGGCAGAAGTAATTCTGAGCTAGTTACAGGTTTAAGACTTAAGAAAATCCTGGTTTCTTTCACTTTTGCACTTTTGGAGACCTCTGAGCTTCCATTTAAGGAGTCTAATTATACTGTAGGACCAAATATTTTGACAATCCATGAACAGTAGAAAGGGCCTGAGAATACGTTAAGACAGGAGAAACCCAGCTGTTGTATTAACCTAGTTTTCCAGATGATTCTAGCTCCAGCTGCAATTTGAGGGCAACTGAATGAGCAACTTCAAGAAAGGCCAGTGTAAGAATTTTCCAGTTAAGTCAAATAAACCCACAGAGCTGTGAGAGAAAAAATGGTGGTTGTTTTAAACCACTAACATTTGGGTGACTTATTACATGGCAGTAAATAACTGGAACTATAATCATTATTATTTAATATTATTTAAAAAATTTTTGCCAATGAAAATTGTCAAGAGAAAGATATAATAAATATCAAAATGGGAAGGAAAATGCAAAATTATTATTTTTATTGCATATGATACAATTGTATGATTGAAAAATTCAAGAGAAGTGATAAATATTGGTAAGTTAGTTGTTTTCAAAATTAATATACAAAAATCATTAGCTTTTCTATTTTAAAACAACCATTTAGAAATACAATAGAAGAACAATGCCATTTACTGAAGTAATTAAAATGTAAAATATATAGAAATCAGCTTAATGAGAAATTCAAAATTTTTCTATGAGGAAATTTTAGTACTGTTTCAAAATATGTTTGAAGACAATATGTTTAATGTATGCCTTGCTCTTGTATAAAATACTCAATATTTTTAGAGTTTCAATTCTTCATATAGTAATCAGTAAGTGGAATGTGGTACATATAAAAATACTAACACAATTTTTCTCAAGTGTGTTAAAATTAGACTATATTCATCTGGAAGAGCAACCATGAGAAAATATCAAGGGAAAGGACTCAAAGTAATATTTATGAGGGGAACTAGAACTATCACATATAAAAACACAGCATACACCTATAGTATTAAGTTTTGTGTTGTCAAGGGAAAGGGTAAACAGTGAAAGACTGAAATTTATAAAAAGGTATCGTTTATAGTAAATGTGGGAAATGTTGTTTTTTCTAGTACCCGTCACTGGGGCAACTGGCTAACACAGAAAATCTATGTTTCCTTCTTCTCTCCTTATGCTAAAATAAATTCCAGGTGGTTCAGATTTAAATATAAATAAGAAACCATAAATGTGTCAAAGAAATAGAAGTTTTGTTCAAAAATTTCAAATGAAAAATTTCAATTTCAAATGAAATAGACAACTGAGGTAGGAATTTGGTAAAATCTTCCAAAATTAAAATTCACATAATCTTCAATTCAGCAATTCAGTGTTTAGGCATTTATTCTACAATAATAGTCATATAAGTAGGCAAAGCATCATTAAGTTTTATATATTGAAAAAATATTATAGAATATTTATTATACCACTGTTTTGAATAGGAACAAGTTCAAAATAATTTAAATATCCACCATTAGGGGGTTTATTAAATACATATTTTTCATCTATATACTGGACTACTACAATATGGCTCCTTAAAATGGCATAATTTTCTGTAGTCAGATAAAGTTGTCCATGATATGTTAAAAAAAAAAAAACACAGGAAATTATATAAAAAACACAAATAATGTACTAGGACATGAGTAATATATTTCAGGAAGGATTAATGAGAAACAGTTTAGCTTGTGGCACACTATTAGTCCGTGCATTACCCTTTTTGTGTTTTTATTTTATTTTTAACTCATTTTTCTCTCCCTAATACGGCTAACTTGCTGAACTTCATATTAACTTCATATTATAGTAGAATTATAATAAGTGTTCCTTTGCTGAGTGTTTTTGTGAAATAGTCTTTACAGACTAAAAGATTACTTGCATCATTTTTCTGTTCTAAAAATGTTATCATACATTAAGTATGGACAATCAATGAAGTCTGTTCTCTTACATTAAGTTTCTATGTAGAAATTTTCTTCTTTCTTTCAAAATAGGATAAATTTTATTAATTGATTTTTATAATGTTAAACCATCCTTGCATTTATGAAATAAACTTTATTTGATGTGATTAATTTTATTTTAATACATTGAAAGTTTTGGTTGACTAATTATATTAAGAATTTTTAAAAACTATTTTTAGTTGAAATATAGTTGATTTACAATATTATACAAATTTTTAAAAACTTTTTGTAGTTGAAGTATAGTTGATTAAAATGTTATACAAATTTCAGGTGTGCAACAGAGTGATTCACAATTTTTAAAGATTGTACTCAATATTTAGTTATTACAAAATATTGGTTATATTCCATGTATTGTACAATATATCCTTGTGACTCTATTTCATACATAGTATTTTGTACCTCTTAATCTCCTACTCCTATCATGCCCCTCCCGCTTCCCCTCTCCCCAGTGGTAACCACTAGTTTGTTCTCTATATCCATGAGGCTGATTCTTTGTAATTTTTGCAAACTTGTTTATGAGAAAAAATGTTTTTCATTTATTTAACTATTTTTTTAATCAAACTTTGGTATCAAGGCTATACCAGCCTCTCATAAAAGAACTCTGTTTTCTGCAAAAAAATTATATATATGTATATATATATATATATATATATATATATATATACATATATATATGAAAAATTACTTGTGTTTTGAAAGTTTAGTAAAACTTTCTTATAAAATTGTCTTGTTCTTATTTTGTTTGTCAAGCGGTTGATATGATGTGGGCACATGCTATTTAGCACTTCAGTATCTTTACATGTTACTTATCTATTCCAATCTTTAATATTCTAACTGTGTCAATATGTAGAAATATTAATCTTTATTCTCACTTTCAAAATTTTAGAGTATTTTTCATTATATTCCTAAAACATCTATTTCTATCTCTGTGTCTCTATCTCTCTGCCTACCTGTTCATTCATCCATTCAAACACACACCTTTTATTATTTTCTTTAATCAACATCTTTTTGTTTTTTGAAAACATCAAAAGCATAATTTGAATTATCACATGAAATCATAATATTTTTATTTTTTATTATAAGTACATTTTTACTTTACTTAAAAATGTATGTTATGCTTCATACAAAAGGTACGCTCCATATAAGGTGCTTTAAAGTGCTTTGGATGTCGACTATTTTCTAATGGTTTCTTCATATGTTTGTAGGTGCACTTTCATGGGAAAAGTTGTGACTTAAGAATTTTGGCATGCATTACAATGAACATTATTCCTTTATCTATATGCGGTTGATGCATATTCATTTTCCTTCATACTTGCGTAAGAGTATTAGTCAAGTTGGTAATTCATGTGACCTTGAACACTGAATTTAAAATATGCATATGTCAAAATACACTACACTGTTAATCTCCATGTCATTATTTAGTTCTCATTGGCCTCACTGGACACAAACTGAGTGACTCATATGGGAAATTTTCAATTAGTCAGAGCTAAGGCACTATAAGCAATGGTCATTTTGACAGCAGGAGCGTTACTTTTTTAAAGATTCTTTGAAAATATTTGTAATGCAAGTTTCTAATCAATTCTTAATAAATAAGAAACAAAATTATTATATTCATAGTTTTTAAGTGAAAAAATAAGTACTAATTGATCTGAGAAAACACTGGGCTTCTCATTGATACAAAAGATGACAGATATTAAAGCTATACAGATATGTTAATAAATCACTGCCTTAAATAGTTATATGCAAAAATATAAATATATGCTAAATAATTTGTTCAAAGAAAAATTTACCTAAAAAAGGAATATATAATGCTAGGAGACAAATATGCAAATACTTATATACTTTGAAAATCAGTTTAAAATACTCACTGGATTGAGCAATAAAATAAAATAAAATTCTTTTATTGGAAGTTCATTTTGATTAGTACTATTATTATTTTTGCAACAAACCATTTTAATATTCCCTTCACAGACAGCAGTGACTTCTCTTTGGCTTTGAAAAGACTTAAGATGTTTTCACCTATCCAAACCCTTCTCTTGTTTTCAGGCGTTCAGTCTTTGGCTGGTGATTGACTGAATTATGACTAACTGTCTGACAAAAAGTAAATAAATAAAATAATGAAATATTAGCCGGGCACCAGCAGAAGAAATAAGATTTCTCAAGTGAGGTATAATTTTTATTCCTTTTGGGTATAACTGAGCCAGCTAAGTTGGATAAGCAGATATTTTAACTTATCTACTCAGACCATAAAATATTTATATAATGGCAAAGATCTGAACTGATAACTTGATTCATGCATTTCCATAAATATTCTAACATGGGAGATGAAATAGACTCAATAGGAGACTCGGTTTTAATTTAATTGGAAATTTAATTTTTAAATTGAAAAACTCAAGGGGAAGTTTGTTATATTAAAAGAGAGTAATAAAATATTGTACTTTGGAGACTCAAACATTGTATCAGCTTGCTCTCAAGGATCTTATGTGATACTCATGAACCTATAATATTCTATGAAATTGCTCACAGCAAGTAAACCTTAAGAGAAGGCAAGCATATGGAAAAATATATTAGAAAATAGTTGAATGATTTACTTTCTTAAAATGCTGTTAGGTGAATACAGCCATACAAAAGTAGCAACTGGCAATAGAAGTTCCACTTTTTTAAAGTTTGTGGAGTCTACTATTAATAATTGTACATTACATCTGGTGGCAAATTAAGTAGCCCTTTTAAAGTACTTTTGGAGATCCCCTTTGTACTAGCCTGCTGTAAAATTGTCTTATTTCATTCCTTTCTTTTCTGAATGGTTTTAAAAAATGTGGTTTTTCTATCCACAAAGCTAACTGAATCTGCCATAAGATCCTATGCATGATATCCTTTAAGAAATCCTGGCCATGTCTAAAAATAAAAAGAATCACAGAATCGCTTTTCAGTAATATTGCCATTTAAATAACATTGGCGCTTTGATATATTTCTTTCTCTATCCAAAAATAACAGGATACAAACTCACTCTTAACAGCACATCTCTAGTCTTTGAAAATTAGAAGCAGTGGTCCACTAGATCCCGGTTTCCAAATAGAAAAGTAACAGTTTTATTCAAGTAACATAGTCTAAAATTAGCACAACTAATAATTATTACATGGCATAACTTCATAAGAGAGATAGTTGTAAGTATGTTTTAACACAACACCCCTTGATCGTTTTAGAAGTGCTAACATCTCTAAAATACATGTTAAAATTGATTTGGTGTGTACAAATGCTCATTTTACACCACCTTCCATGTTATGAACTGGGCCAGGACAATATGCTGTAACTATTGATATCATTAGACATGTAGATACAATTCAGAATTAATCTCTTTGATTTCTCACAAAGGTAAATATTAATGGCAATAATACATTCATAAATTGATGTCATTTTTAATCTTTCATAGCTCACTAAATACTTAAATCTGAACATCGAAATCAGCTAAATAAATGAATAAATGCCTACATTTCTTCAAGCTTTCCAGAGGAGGTCCAGATAGCTCTTTATGGATGTTCGACAGTTTTCAATGCTGAATGCTTTTCTTCATATTGTCCTCTAACTAAAATAGGAAAAAGAAAAGGTAAAGAAAGAAATTCTATGTAAAAGAGAATGTGTGGATTTTTTCCCAGGGTTAAGAAATACCTGTCATGGCGGAACAGTAAGACGCGGAGATGACCTTCCTCCCCACGGATACACCAGAAATACAGCTACACGTGGAACAACTCCTACAGAACACCTACTGAATGCTGGCAGAAGACCCCAGACCTTCCAAAAGGCAAGAAACCCCCCCACATACCTGGGTAGGGCAAAGCGGAGAGATTCCCGCACAGAGGATCGGTGCCGAGCGGCACTCACCAGCCCGAGAGGCTTCTCTGCTCGCCCGCCAGGGCGGGCGGAGCTGGAAGCTGAGGCTCGGGCTTCGGTCAGAGCGCAGGGAGAGGACTGGGGCTGGCGGCGAGAACTCAGCCTGAAGGGGGCTAATGTGCCACAGCTAGCCGGGAGGGAGTCCGGGAAAACTCTGGAGCTGCCGAAGAGGCAAGAGACTTTTTCTTCCCTCTTGGTTTCCTGGTGCGTGAGGAGAGGGGATTAAGAGCGCTGCTTAAAGGGGCTCCACAGACGGGCGCGAGTCACGACTGAAAGCGCGGAGCCCAGTGACGGGCGTGGGATGCTGGGGCTGCTGCTGCCGCCGCCAAGAAGCCTGTGTGCGAGCGCAGGTCACTGTCCACACCGCCCTTCCGGGAGCCTGTTCAGCCCACCACTGCCGGGGTCCCGGGATCCAGGGGCGGCTTCCCTGGGAGAATGCACGGCGCGCCTCGGGCTGGTGGAACGTCACGCCGAACTCTGCCGCTGCAGGCTCGCCCCGCACTCTGTGCCCCTCCCTCCCGCCCGGCCTGAGTGAGCCAGAGCCCCCGAAGAGGCTGCTCCTTTAACCCTGTCCTGTCTGAGCGAAGAACAGACGCCCTCCGGTGACCTACATGCAGAGGCGGGGCCAAATCCAAAGCTGAGACCCAGGAGGTGTGAGAACAAAGAAGAGAAAGGGAAACCTCTCCCAGCAGCCTCAGAAGCAGCGGATTAAAGCTCCACAATCAACTTGATGTACCCTGCATCTGTGGAATACATGAATAGACAACAAATCATCCCAAATTGAGGAACCAGGAGTCAGTGCTGAGCCTCTGAGGTGGGAGAGCCAACTTCAGGACACTGGTCCACAAGAGACCTCCCAGCTCCACATAATATCAAACGGCGAAAATCTTCCAGAGATCTCCATCTCAACACCAGCACCCAGCTTCACTCAACGACCAGCAAGCTACAGTGCTGGACACCCTATGCCAAACAACTAGCAAGACAGGAACACAACGCCACCCATTAGCTGAGAGGTGGCCTAAAATCATAAAAAGTCTGCAGACACCCCAAAACACACCACCAGACGTGGACCTGCCCACCAGAAAGACAAGATCCAGCCTCACCCACCAGAACACAGGCACTAGTCCCCTCCACCAGGAAGCCTACACAACCCACTAAATCAACCTTAGCCAATGGGGACAGACACCAAAAACAAGGGGAACTACGAACCTGCAGCCTGCAAAAAGGAGACCCCAAACACAGTAACATAAGCAAAATGAGAAGACAGAAAAACACACAGCAGGAGAAGGAGCAAGATAAAAACCCACCAGACCTAACAAATGAAGAGGTAATAGGCAGTCTACCTGAAAAAGAATTCAGAATAATGATGGTAAAGATGATCCAAGATTCTATTTCCCAGATCCAAAATCTTGGAAATAGAACAGACAAAATGCAAGAAATAGTTAACAAGGACCTAGAAGAACTAAAGATGAATCAAGCATCGATTAAAAACACAATACATGAAATAAAAAATACTCTAGATGGGATCAATAGCAGAATAACTGAGGCAGAAGAACGGATAAGTGAGGTGGAAAATAAAATAGTGGAAATAACTGCTGCAGAGCAAAATAAAGAAAAAAGAATGAAAAGAACAGAGGACAGCCTCAGAGACCTCTGGGACAACATTAAACGCACCAACATTCGAATTATAGGGGTTCCAGAAGAAGAAGAGAAAAAGAAAGGGACTGAGAAAATATTTGAAGAGATTATAGTTGAAAACTTCCCTAATATGGGAAAGGAAATAGTTAATCAAGTCCAGGAGGCACAGAGAGTCCCATACAGAATAAATCCAAGGAGAAATACGCCAAGACACATATTAGTCAAACTGTCAAAAATTAAACACAAAGAAATCATATTAAAAGCAGCAAGGCAAAAACAACAAATAACACACAAGGGAATCCCCATCAGGATAACAGCTGATCTCTCAGCAGAAACTGTACAAACCAGAAGGGAGTGGCAGGATATAATTAAAGTGATGAAAGAGAAAAACCTGCAACCAATATTACTCTACCCAGCAAGGATCTCATTCAGATTTGATGGAGAAATTAAAACGTTTACAGAGAAGCAAAAGCTGAGAGAGTTCAGCACCACCAAACCAGCTTTACAACAAATGCTAAAGGAACTTCTCTAGGCAAGAAACACAACAGAAGGAAAAGACCTACAATAATGAACCCAAAACAATTAAGAAAATGGGAATAGGAACATACATATCGATAATTACCTTAAATGTAAATGGACTAAATGCTCCCACCAAAAGACACAGATTGGCTGAATGGATACAAAAACAAGACCCATATATATGCTGTCTACAAGAGACCCACTTCAGACCTAGAGACACATACAGACTGAAAGTAAAGGGATGGAAAAAGATATTCCATGCAAATGGAAACCAAAAGAAAGCTGGAGTAGCAATTCTCATATCAGACAAAATAGACATTAAAATAAAGACTACTAGAAGAGACAAAGAAGGACACTACATAATGATCAAGGGATCGATCCATGAAGAAGATATAACAATTGTAAATACTTATGCACCCAACATAGGAGCACCTCAATACATAAGGCAAATACTAACAGCCATAAAAGGGGAAATCGACAGTAACACAATCATAGTAGGGGACTTTAACACTCCACTTTCACCAATGGACAGATCATCCAAAATGAAAATAAATAAGGAAACACAAGCTTTAAATGATACATTAAACAATATGGACTTAATTGATATTTATAGGACATTCAATCCAAAAACAACAGAATACACATTTTTCTCAAGTGCTCATGGAACATTCTCCAGGATAGATCATATCTTGGGTCACAAATCAAGCCTTGGTAAATTTAAGAAAATTGAAATTGTATCAAGTATCTTTTCTGACCACAATGCTATGAGACTAGATATCAATTACACGAAAAGAGCTGTAAAAAATACAAACAAATGGGGGCTAAACAATACACTACTTAATAACGAAGTGATCACTGAAGAAATCAAAGAGGAAATTAAAAAATACCTAGAAACAAATGACAATGGAGACACGATGACCCAAAACCTATGGGATGCAGCAAAAGCAGTTCTAAGAGGGAACTTTATAGCAATACAATCCCACCTTAAGAAACAGGAAACATCTCGAATAAACAACCTAACCTTGCACCTAAAGCAATTAGAGAAAGAAGAACAAAAACATCCCAAAGTTAGCAGAAGGAAAGAAATCATAAAAATCAGATCAGAAATAAATGAAAAAGAAATGAAGGAAATGATAGCAAAGATCAATAAAACTAAAAGCTGGTTCTTTGAGAAGATAAACAAAATTGATAAACCATTAGCCAGACTCATCAAGAAAAAAAGGGAGAAGACTCAAATCAATAGAATTAGAAATGAAAAAGGAGAAGTAACAACTGACACTGCAGAAATAGAAAAGATCATGAGAGATTACTACAAGCAACTCTATGCCAATAAAATGGACAACCTGGAAGAAATGGACAAATTCTTAGAAATGCACAACCTGCCAAGACTGAATCAGGAAGAAATAGAAAATATGAACAGACCAATCACAAGCACTGAAAGTGAAACTGTGATAAAAAATCTTCCAATAAACAAAAGCAGAGGACCAGATGGCTTCACAGGTGAATTCTATCAAGCATTTATAGAAGAGCTAACACCTATCCTTCTCAAACTCTTCCAAAATATAGCAGAGGGAGGAACACTCCCAAACTCATTCTACGAGACCACTATCACCTTGATACCAAAACCAGACAAGGATGTCACAAAGAAAGAAAACTACAGGCCAATATCACTGATGAACATAGATGCAAAAATCCTCAACAAAATACTAGCAAACAGAATCCAACAGCACATTAAAAGGATCATACACCATGATCAAGTGGGGTTTATTCCAGGAATGCAAGGATTCTTCAATATACGCAAATCAATCAACGTGATACACCATATTAACAAATTGAAGGAGAAAAACCATATGATCATCTCAATAGATGCACAGAAAGCTTTCAACAAAATTCAACACCCATTTATGATAAAAACCCTGCAGAAAGTAGGCATAGAGGGAACTTTCCTCAACATAATAAAGGCCATATATGACAAACCCACAGCCAGCATCGTCTTCAATGGTGAAAAACTGAAACCATTTCCACTAAGATCAGGAACAAGACAAGGTTGCCCACTCTCAGCACTCTTATTCAACCTAGTTTTGGAAGTTTTAGCCACAGCAATCAGAGAAGAAAAGGAAATAAAAGGAATCCAAATAGGAAAAGAAGAAGTAAAGCTGTCACTGTTTGCAGATGACATGATACTATACATAGAGAATCCTAAAGATGCTACCAGAAAACTACTAGAGCTAATCAATGAATGTGGTAAAGTAGCAGGATACAAAATTAATGCACAGAAATCTCTGGCATTCCTATATACTAATGATGAAAAATCTGAAAGTGAAATCAAGGAAACACTCCCATTTACCATTGCAACAAAAAGAATAAAATATCTAGGAATAAACCTACCTAAGGAGACAAAAGACCTGTATGCAGAAAATTATAAGACACTGATGAAAGAAATTAAAGATGATACAAATAGATGGAGAGATGTACCATGTTCTTGGATTGGAAGAATCAACATTGTGAAAATGACTCTACTACCCAAAGCAATGTACAGATTCAATGCAATCCCTATCAAACTACCACTGGCATTTTTCACAGAACTAGAGCAAAAAATTTCACAATTTGTATGGAAACACAGAAGACCCCGAATAGCCAAAGCAATCTTGAGAACGAAAAATGGAGCTGGAGGAATCAGGCTCCCTGACTTCAGACTATACTACAAAGCTACAGTAATCAAGACAGTATGGTACTGGCACAAAAACAGAAAGATAGATCAATGGAACAGGATAGAAAGCCCAGAGATAAACCCACGGACATATGGTCCCCTTATCTTTGATAAAGGAGGCAGGAATGTACAGTGGAGAAAGGACAGTCTCTTCAATAAGTGGTGCTGGGAAAACTGGACAGGGACATGTAAAAGTATGAGATTAGATCACTCCCTAACACCATACACAAAAATAAGCTCAAAATGGATTAAAGACCTAAATGTAAGGCCAGAAACTATCAAACTCTTAGAGGAAAACTTAGGCAGAACACTCTATGACATAAATCACAGCAAGATCCTTTTTGACCCACCTCCTAGAGAAATGGAAATAAAGACAAAAATAAACACATGGGACCTAATGAAACTTCAAAGCTTTTGCACCGCAAAGGAAACCATAAACAAGACCAAAAGGCAACCCTCAGAATGGGAGAAAATATTTGCAAATGAAGCAACTGACAAAGGATTAATCTCCAAAATTTATAAGTAACTCAGGCAGCTCAATAACAAAAAAACAAACAACCCAATCCAAAAATGGGCAGAAGACCTAAATAGACATTTCTCCACAGAAGATATACAGACTGCCAACAAACACATGAAAGGATGCTCAACATCTTTACTCATCAGAGAAATGCAAATCAAAACTACAATGAGATATCATCTCACACCAGTCAGAATGGCCATCATCAAAAAATCTAGAAACAATAAATGCTGGAGAGGGTGTGGAAAAAAGGGAACACTCTTGCACTGCTGGTGGGAATGTGAATTGGTACAGCCACTATGGAGAACGGTATGGAGGTTCCTTAAAAAACTACAAATAGAACTACCATATGACCCAGCAATCCCACTACTGGGCATATACCCTGAGAAAACCATAATTCAAAAAGAGACATGTACCAAAATGTTCATAGCAGCCCTATTTACAATAGCCCGGAGATGGAAACAACCTAAGTGTCCATCATCGGATGAATGGATAAAGAAGATGTGGCACATATATACAATGGAATATTACTCAGCCATAAAAAGAAATGAAATTGAGCTATTTGTAATGAGGTGGATGGACCTAGAGTCTGTCATACAGAGTGAAGTAAGTCAGAAAGAGAAAGACAAATACTGTATGCTGACACATATATATGGAATTTAAGAAAAAAAAATGTCATGAAGAACATAGGGGTAAGACAGGAATAAAGACACAGACCTACTAGAGAATGGACTTGAGGATATGGGGAGGGGGAAGGGTAAGCTGTGACAAAGTGAAAGAGCGGCATGGACATATATACACTACCAAACGTAAGGTAGATAGCTAGTGGGAAGCAGCCGCATAGCACAGGGAGATCAGCTCGGTGCTTTGTGACCGCCTGGAGGGGTGGGATAGGGAGGGTGGGAGGGAGACGCAAAAGGGAGGGGATATGGGAACATATGCATATGTATAACTGATTTAATTTGTTATAAAGCAAAAAAAAAAAAAAAAAAAAAAGAGAATGTGTGAGATTTTATTAATGTTTAACTGTTCCTGAGATGAACTGTGTGATGGTTAAATTTATGTGTCAGCTTGGCTGGGCCACAGTAGTCAGGTATGCAGTCAAACATTCTGGATGTTTCTGTGAGGATGAGATTAACATTTAAATCAGTGGACTCTGAGTAAAGCAGATTCTACTCCATAATGTGGGTAGATCTCATCCAAATAGCTGAAGGCCTAAATAGAACAAAGACTGACCTACCCTGAACAAGAGGGAATTCTCCTAGTAGCCAGCCTTCAGATTTGAACTGAAGAAGGCATATAGTGAAAAGCTGATCTGTCTAGTTCCTTCTCTCTTTCCCATAAATATCATTCTTTTTAGGTCTATGTATTGTATGAAAAAATTTTTTGAATTTATTGGCAAATGTAAATATGGATTCTTGTGTATTTTTATTTATTAATTTTTTACAATATCATACTAGTTAACAATTAATCTGTACTTTAGAGAGATTTTCTTAATACCACCTACAGTGTACCTTCCTTCTTTTCCTACAGCTGCCTTATGTTATATGGTTGTAATATACATTGTATATTCTTTCTCTTATTGATGTATGTTTAGTATGTCTCCACGTCTGCTATCACAAATAAAGCTAGAATTCTGCAGTATCTACAGTGTAAAAAATTCTGATTTCTGTTTCAAAGAGTATTTTCATTTAAAATTTTTGTGAATATGGTCAAATTGGCCTCCATAGGAATGATAGTAACTTACCCTCAGTATCAGATGAGGGCGCCTATTTTCCCACACACTCACTGAGTATGTTATCACATTTTTGGATTGTTGCCATGTGATGCCTCACTGAGTCTTTTATAGATAGCAGGTGCTCAATAGTGCTTTTTGGACTAAATTGATATATATCTGTTAAGATTTTCTTCAGACTGGACAGGCTCCTATTGTGTTATTAACTTTAAGTTTCTTATATATACTTCAATAAGTGAAGAGTAACAGGGAGTGAAGATAATAATAAAATGTGGAGATTATGGGGAAGACAGATTATTTCAATTTCAGATTGTTCTGATAATAGAAATACCCTTAATAGACTCGCTTATTTTTTATTATCTAAATTTAAAGAAAGCAAAATCAGGAATGGCTTTAATCCATTTTATTCTGACCAATAGCAGCAATGGAAATATTATAGATGTGGGGACAGAAAGACCTGGCTTTGTTTCTGAGCAAACTAATTTACCAAATAATAACAATTAATATTTGTAAATGTGTATTAAGTTCTTTACAATTTTTATCTTATGTATCTTTACAATAACCATATAAGGTAAGTGATACTATTAAATCCATTTTGCAGATGTAGAAACTGACTCTTAGAGTAATTTAGTCACTTAGCTTTCACAAATACTAAAACTATATTTCTGTTTCCTTCCTATTTCAGAAAAGCTAAAACATTCAACCTCTCATAATTAATTATCTAGCTATTACAGTTGTTGCATTTTTTCTTCCTATGACACATGATATTTTACAAGATTTTGATTGAATGCCAGCCTTATTTGATAGCATATATGTCCAACAGTTGCCTAGTTTCAATTTGGTAAATCTAAAGAGAAATGCAGTTATTGGGCTAAACCCACCTTCATTTACATTACTTCAACAGGTAGAATAAATCATGTGTTTTAAATTTCCTCTTTTTTAAAAAGGAAAAATGATCTGGCAGGTGATGTGGATTTTCATTTCTTTTGAGTATGTGTGTGTTCACTGGGAGATAATTATATTTTCATCTGATCCTTTTCAATATAACTGTTCTTACCCTATAATATACTATGCTTGTCTATTATTTATTTTGTGGTAATTTAATATAAGTTGTTAATAGGTTGTACTCTGGGAAGATTCCCCAAACTTCAGGTTTCATATCTAGCAAAGGCACTGACTTAATATGTAGCTCACTCATTTTTTTATGCTCTCGAGTTTTTCTGTTCAAAAGATACAATATTGATCAAACAGGAATTGTAAGAACTAAACACTTCCACCGCACTTTTAGAAATGTGTATAGAACTGTTTATTTTGAAAAATATGTCCTTTCATGATAATTTGTTACATGTATAGAGGTCATATAAAAGAAAATACTTTGATTAGTTTGTTCTGTGAACAATCTCTTTATATCATTAGCTTATAGATTTAACATATAAAAATAATAATTTTGAGGTAGTTGACAAAGTCTACCTGAATTTTGCAAATAATAGAAACCAAAGTAATATTGAATGTAACTGGAATACACAGAGAAAAATATATTAAGAATAGGAGTTTGGTTTAAAATATTACATTTCACGAAAGTTCCTCTCAATCTTTTAAGGATTTTCTACCCACTTGCATTTGGGAATATGGGATACAATCCACAATTTTAAAAGAATGGGAGGATTGCCTTCTATTTGTATGCTGTTATAACTGTGATTAAAGCCACTTCTGAAAAGCTATAAGTTCTGGTATAAATCACACTCTTTCCCCGGATCCTTATTATTATTATACTAGTAAAATAAGTTTTTTTTTTTTTTAAAGTCCAGTGTAGTCTTGAAGGAAAAAGAGAAAAGAAAGAGTTTTCATCAAGCCAGCCTTCCTCCTGAGAGGACTTTAAGAAAGATGGCGGGAGTCAGGACTCTTCTGTGTCCTGATCCCCTGCAGCATGGAGGAGCCCTCTTCCAAAGGTGTCTGTTTTCACTTGCTATCCCCAAAGAGTAATTCCAACTGCCTTGGCACTTCCAGTTTATCTTCATGTTACCTGCTGTAAATAATAAGAAGTCACTGATATTTTGGTAAGCCTATGAGAGACTTTTATGAATATTTATAAGACAATGGGACAAAATATTCTATAAAATTGTAGGTGGGTGGACCTAGAGTCCATCATACAGAGTGAAGTAAGTCAGAAAGAGAAAAACAAATGCCGTATGCTAACACATATATATATGGAATCTAAGAAAAAAAAAGGTCATGAAGAACCTAGGGGTAAGATGGGAATAAAGACACAGACCTACTAGAGAATGGACTTGAGGATATGGGGAGGGGAAGGGTAAGCTGTGACAAAGTGAGAGAGTGGCATGGACATATATACACTACCAAATATAAAATAGATAGCTAGTGAGAAGCAGCCGCATAACACAGGGAGATCAGCTCGGTGCTTTCTGACCACCTAGAGGGGTGGGATAGGGAGGGTGGGAGGGAGGGAGATGTAAGAGGGAAGAGATATGGGAACATTTGTATATGTATAACTGATTCACTTTGTTATAAAGCAGAAACTAACACACCACTGTAAAGCAATTATACCCCAATAAAGATGTTAAAAAAAATTGTATGTCAGTTTTAAAAATCACTTTGCAAAATTATTGTAGGGCCTGAGATTCCATAAGACTTTCAGATTCTGTAGGAATTTAAAATAACAAGATTGATTTTCCATAAATTCATTTGTAGTAAATTAATTCTGTTTTCATGGATGTAGTTAATGTCATTCTTCAACAGAAGTCAAAACATCCTCATGCTCTCATCATATGTGCTTCCATGAATACTGATGCTGTTAGCATTCTGGATCTTTAGTGAAATCCTCTATCCATTTCTTCATAGAAAAGGAAGAATCTTTGTGTAAATTCAGGGTATCTGGTTATCTCTTACATATTGATTTTTTTTAACTTAACCTATGTAGGAAGAGACAGTGCATTGTAAGAAAGGGGTCATATGAATCAAAAAATGAATGCTCATATAGTAAAAGTAATATAAAAAAAGCTAAGCTAGATAAAAGCAAAACTACATTTTAATATCCCTAAAGGGACACTACAAGCTTCTCAAGTGTACATTAAAATTATCTACTAAACATAACTGCATTGAGGAATTTCTGACTGAATCTTTTTCTTTTGTTCTTTCTTTTATCCTTTCTTTGTTTTGTTTTTGTTTTAAATAAGAATGTACTTGCAGGTCAGATTCAGTTTTGTGAGGCCTAGGCTGATAAAGTTTTGTGTGGTGGGCATTACTAATGGATAAAAATATAAAATACCTTTCTTGCAACTTTCCAAACCCATGTGACCATGTGAATAACTTGCTAGGACTCTCCCAATCTAGGAAGGGGTTCAGGACAGTGGGAGGCTGTGAAGTTTCAACAACTTTAGCTTCTCTGTAAATCTGTGTTTGTGTGTTGTTAGAAGATCCTTAGGTCATTAATAAAGGAACCCGTTTTTCTAACTGGCCACTAGGAGAGAACACCAAGCCACATACCCACTGGCAGAGGATATCAGGACTCATTTCCCTAGATTTGCCAACCTGCTTATACTCACAGCTTTAAATATTTAATAATTTGGTAGTTGAAAAGGAATATCTCTTGCCTAACTGGTACCATATTGGGGTTTAGTTGGTTATGACTGGTAGAGATTAGGCAATGAGCTTAGTGTCAGCCAGGTCAGTTTTGGTAAGGGAAGTTCACGTTTTGACCCCATGGTCCCATAGCCACTTTTCATCGTGCATTAATTGAGCAAATGCTGGGATGGCTGGGGAAAGAGGCTGGCAGACATCCATGGAGCTTGTCATTTTTCTACCTGATTACTAAAACCCTCCTCTGAGGTAGATGCCATTTACAACATAGACACAAATATATTCATAGTTTTTGTCCATTGGGAGTTCCACCAACATATGTTTTCCCCAGACTTTTTTGTCACCGAAATTCTAATACTGTTTCTTTCAAGTCGTGGATCATCCAACCCAACAGTTAATAACTACTAACGAATCAATGTAGAACTCTACTTCTGACCATCTCTAACCTCAGACAAAATGGTCAACAAAATGTTATCAACAAAACACTTGTTGGAATCAGGGAGGGTGACTGGTAATAAAACTGGCTGGAGAGTGAGAATCACTGGGATTCTGGTCTACATATTGCTGGCAGCTATGACACAGGGGCAAGAAAATAGGCGCACCAGATGCAGAAAGAGGAGACCCTTCCTCTTTCGATGACCCTCCACTTCCTTCTAGTGAAGCACTGGGTCAGCTTGCAAAGGAGAAATGTTTCCAGAGTACTGTTCAAGCTTCACAGAGCAGAAAAATGAACTGTATGTGTGTAGAGCTGAGTAGCAATTAATTGATACCTGGCACATGTACATAATCTCATTTAATCCTCATAACCTAACTGAATACTTGTCAATATTATTTTTTGAAGTCTAAATTGACTTTCTATGGTAACTGAAAAATGATAGAAGTATTCACAAAGTAAAGATATTAGTTGATTCTATAAAAACATAAAAACCTGTATATTGAAAAAAAGAATGAAAACAAAGACAATAGATGTGGAACATGGATCAGGAGTAAGCACTGCAAAGGAAAGGTTAGATTTATGTATCAAATAAAATATTTTATTCATTTAGAAAATAAATTAATGCCTCAATATGTAAATGAGCATAATTCATAACTAGAAAATTGACAATCAGAAATAAAATTTATAAGACAACATAGCTGAAAATATTAACTTAAACAGTAGTAAAGTACCGTATTTTGCCCGTGTAACTGGACTAACTGGTCATCTGTCCCTTCACTGCCCCATCCCTCCACCACACGTTGTCAAACTGGAAACTATCACCAACACAAAAAGTTGACAGTCCTTACTAGGATTTGCAAAGTGGAGTCTTTCTCGTAAAAAAGAGCAAACTTTGAAAGGTTATAGAGTGCTTTTATTCTTTTCTAGTGGGCCTGAAAAAGTAGCAGAAATCCAAAACCATTCTGGCATAAGAATAGGACTCACTGATGCCACTAGAAAGGAATGCATCTTGCTAATTACAAAACAGTTAAAAGTAGTATTTATTTCTTGGTATGAGATTAGTCTTTCAATTTACTTGGATTGATATCTACACTTTATGCATGCAGATATATTTAATCCAATAGGTACAATACTTACAGAGACAGTCTTGTATGCAGTTCTTAAGGGCAGGATTATTGCAGAAGAAATCAGTCTGACCTAGAATATTCCACCATTCTCCCTAAAATTTGGAGACTTGGGGTGCCAGAATGTTTCCATCTCCCTGCTGAGCCTTCCTCAGCACAAATTTCCAAGAGTTTGATAGAATTTATATGTCAGTGTTTATTGTCTAATAGCTTCATTCTCCTCTACTGGCTTTCACATTCTTAAAAAACAATATTAACTAGTGGGTTTAGACATTAAGATTGAGAAGCCCCTGAGCAGGTGAGACCTAAAAGATGGGAATGGGAAGTCCAGAAGACTGAGTGTTAAAGGGGAAAGGGAAAGCAGAGGTTTGCTGGATGGAGGCTGAGAACAGAGACTAATGGATTTTTTAAAAAAGAATAATTTGGGGTTTTGTTAGTAAATTCCCTTTTCCAGCTCCCTTATAGAATGCGAGGTAAAACTCTATCAACTGTGACTGTTCTTAAAAAGTGAAGCTTTGCTTGGGAGGAGCCAGAACATAAGGACACTACCTGTGTATGGGTTACACCAAATAAAAGATTTTTAATTTTTATAAACAGAAAATCAATTGCTCCCAAGTCCCATACAGAAATGTTAGGAAAATATATACAGTTCATCTGTTTGCAGATGCTCTAAAATTTTAAGTATGCTTGGGTGTTCCTTTAGCTTGATCTACTGCTCCTGGCCCTGGGGCACTGGGGGAAGGTGAAAGAGAAGAAAAGAAAAAAGGAAAAGAGAAAGAAGCAAGGACAAGAAGAGGAGAGAAAGAAAGGAAATGAATGAATGAGATCAAAAGTCTAATATTCATGTTGAGAAAAAGTATAAAAAAGGGAAAAGTAAGAAGCAAAATAATTCATTGTTTATAATGTCAGTATGAGACATTTATTTTTAAATGTGGATTAACCTTTTAAGTCAGGCATCGCTCTCAACACGTATCCATGGGCATGCACGCCTGTTATTGGAAGGATATGGTCCTGATAATTTGCAAAAGGTGAGTGTGAAGGTTATGCCTTTGAGTGACAGTTGGAAATTGGTTTGTCTACAGTAATACCATCTCTGAGTAAAAGGCAGCTAGCAGCTGTCCTTCCCCACTCTGGCTGTTCCATTAGTGTCACTGGCCTCCCCAGGGTTTTATAACCTCTTACCTTGTGTGTTTATGGATACAATTTTATTTCTTCTGTTACATTTTTAGAACCAACTGTTCATGTTTTTTTAGTTGCTTGTCTCTTCCTCCTGAAAATTCTCAGAAAGCTTTGATATTAAATCCGTAGTAAGGAATACAGCTATATAATTACTAGATTTGATTAATTGAATATCAAGAGCATTCAGAGAGTGACCTAAAAGAGAAAACATCCATTTAACTCTCCATGGCCTAATTTTCACTAAATTTAAAACTAGTTTAGGTATTTACAAACCACACTATTAATAATTTGAAATAATATATTTATCTTCAGATTATTTTTCAAGCCTTTTACAAGTAACAACAAATCATTTTTTGAATCTTTTTAAAAAAATGAATAAATTAATTATTGAGTTACATACTATTTAATATAAATAAAAATATCAACTTATTTAAATTGTGTTGAGATACAAAATGCTAACTCAAACATTCCATATATTTAAAGAAATGTCCAGTTTTCATAGGTGAACTCTATTATTTTTTACATAATCTGCATAATTCTCGGGGGGTCAACATAACACACATAAAAAATAGCCTGCTTGGATTCTGTAGACCTGAATGTGGTGCTGCCTATGATTTCCAACTTAAGTCAAGTTACTTTACTCATTTTGGTCTTTGCAGCTTTACCTGCAAACTGGTGATAATGGCACATGTCTCACTGTGTTATTAAGAAAATTAAGTAAGGGGATAAAAAACCCTAGCATAACTTTAGGCACCTATTAGGTACTAAATTTTTTTAAATGTTGAACATGACTTTTAAAATTATTATTTAGCAAATGATGTGAGAAAATTTTAGCATAGTGGAATTTTCACTCCTTTAAGAAAATCTAGAAGTATTTTAGCCACTGAGATGTTAGAGTTAATAGACTGTGACATTAAATAAGTCACTTAATCACTCTATATCTTACTTTCCTCACTGGTAAAGTGAGGAAAAAAATAGTCCCTCCCTCGTAGGTTATAAGGAGAAAGGAGGTTTCTAACCATAAGATATATGGAGCAGGGTCTGACATGTGCATTACATAATTATATAAGATATACATAAGGACTATGGTATATATACACACTGTATAATTACATACACATTATATAAGGATTTGTTAAATGAATGAATGAATTACAGTAGAGGTTACACTACTCTTTTAGTAAATCTATGGTATAAAGAAACTGTTCATTGATGTAAGCTTTTATGTTTTGTGGTTCTCGATTAAGAACTACTCTGCAAAATACACGTCTCAATTACATACATTTATGATCTGACAGGTAATGTTTATCTAGAGCAAGTGCAGTTTCTATACGAGAACCTCTATTTAAAGTATGATCCCATAGACATTATACAAATGATCAGGCCCCACCTCTGCACAACTGAATCAGAATTTACATTTCAACAGGTTTCCAGGGGGTTTGAATATACTGCTTTCAAGTATACTACATCACTGATAGTTCACATTCGTAAAAACTGAATAAAAGAATAAAAGAATACAAGATTAGTGGGAATTCCTTAGCTGTCTAGTGGTTAAGGCTCTGCACTTCCACTGTAGGGGGCTTGGCTTCCATCCTTGGTAATTCATAAGAGAGTGCCATCTATTTTCACTTGGAAGAAAATTTTTGTTTAAACAAATAAAGCAGACACGAATTAAAATCTTGTAATTTATAAGTAATTTCTTTTGACAAAAACATGATTTTTTTCATTTTTTTTCTTTTTTGTTTTATCTCTGATTAGTGTAACAAGATCAATGTCTTTTATTATGACTGGTAGCCATTTTTAAAGTCTTTTTCTTTTGATTGTTTTGTGTTCTATTTTGTTTTAGTGAAGAAGCATTAGGGAAAACATCTTTGGGCTGGATCAACTTACTTTCATGTTTATGAGGTCATATATAATTGTAGGAACTGTAAGATTGAAGACCATTGGTAGAAAGAGCTGTCCAAAGGTGACTGAGTATTCTTTACAACAGAGCTTCTCTAAAGGCAAAAAATGATGGCAATATGTTAATAGGTTTGACAGCACTCTTGCCAATATTAACCCAGAGGTCACTGGTCCTCCGAGTGATGGAGTCTCTTACTTGAGATTTGAAAGGAAGAAGCGTTAATGTTATTTGTCCATGGGAATCACATTATCCATTGGAATGCTTGTATTCTGAGCCTGTCAAAGTCTAGATATGTGGAGTCAGACTAGCACTTGACTATTCAAAAACATGTGGCATAATATTATGACAAATACCACCCACGTGCACATATGTAACCTATACTCCTCAGCAGCCATTGTAAGGCAGGTCCTGTGCAATTTTGTGTTGTGCTGCTGAGGGTTCCATGAAGACATCTGTAACAATTCTTGCTGATAACCTGACAGCTCCCTTGGATTTGAACATATCTCAGATACTTTGTGTTTTTACTTTCTCTTTTGAGAATTTGATTTTAGGGACAATTCATATTTCAGGAGAAATTTTGGTATAGTACACTGTCTATTTAAAACCAGGCCAGGCACCTTCAAATAATCAATTGTTACTTCTAGATGTTTGCAGCATGGTAACGTGCTTTCAGGTTAAAGTTTTCAGAGAAGCTTTCAAGTCTCAACTTGAACTCCTGTATAATATAGATAGGCTGTGGGGAGAGGGTCAGAGGGACTGAGGAAAAGACTAGCAATGAGCTACTCTGTATCACTCTGTATGCTCGCTCTTCTTCCCTGAAGAGTTAGCATAGATTCTTCGGCACCCTCTCCCATCTCACCTTACTGCAAATGAGCACAAGCAGCCAAGAAAATACACAGACTCACACACACACACAACAAAACACTCAGGAAAATCAGGGGAGAGGTAGCAGAGAGTTTCAGTGCTCCTAAATTATCTAGTAATAATAATAGTGTATATGTCTCATGTTATATGTATATGTGTATGTTACATGTATGTGTACTATGTATAATGTTATAATTTTCTAATGTTATAAATATGAGAAAAGGCATTGAACTCACATAAGCCTGCATTTGAATTTTAACCCTTATATGATGCAACTATGAACACATGATTTTTTTCTGAGCCTCAATTTCATTATCTTTCAAATGGCAATTCTACTAGATCTACTTCATGAGTCTAAAGAATGAAAAAAATGGATAATGCACACTTAAATGAGATTTGAGATACAGATGCTTTTGCTTAGATGATACTCTTTTTCTAAAGCACAAACCTCTTTAACACAGACCAAGCCTTTCTTCTTTTCTCATGATTTATATGGTGGCTCAGAATACCTTCATGCTTGTCAAGGAACAAAAATGGTGTTCTTTTTTAAGGTTGAGTAAGATATACATACAATGTTTGGTGAACTGGTGTGTGGCTAAGAAGTTGGTAAAGAAATAAGTTCTTATATAATATGAAACACCCCCAACCTTCACAGTCACCAGAAATAATTCTCTCATAATGAGCTAGACTCAGCTAGAAGGCCAGTAGGTCAGGAGGATGTAAATATACCCACTGCAGTTAAAAGGCTCACATTTGGATCTGGTCTGACCCATCCTGGTGTCACTGTATGTCATCTGGTTTGACAGGGACTCTGGGTAAACCAGAAATTTCTCAGGTCAAGACTTCTTGCATAAGAGGTTTCTTTTTTTTTAAATCTTGTGTACTATGAGGATCAAGTGTATTAATGGTCAGGACTTTGCAGCCCATTGGCACTGGCAAATCTGTAGCTTGAATTACAGTCATGGTTGTGGATTTCCAGAAGTGCAGAACTTTTACTCAGCAGAATTTTAGCTCAGTAGAGATAGCAATGACTTTCCCATGTTAATGTCAGGGCTAATTTATAAACACAACACACCTTGGATATTGCCAAAATATCTGTTGGGAACTTAAAGGAGCATTTTTCACGCAGCTTGAGTTTCTGCGTGACAATGAATTTGTGACATTAGATTTAATGGATACTATGGAATTAATTGTATGGTCGCAAGCTAGTAAGAATTGAGAATATTTATATTTCTTGTATAATGTACCAAACATAATGCCTAGCGTAGTAGTATTTAGTAAACTTGTTTATCATCAATGTTGATACTTTATCTTTCTAATATATTTAAGAGTAAAAACCTTCTTCAATTAAAAATAATTATACTAAATAATGTTCAATAATAGTAAGCTATAGTGTTAGAATTTAATAACTGCTGTGTTGTAAATACTAGATGCAATGAAAGGAATAGCGTGATGGTCATAAAAATGTGAACTAATATATTTTTTCTCCTTGTTTATAGTTGATAAGGGGCTTTTACATACATAATGCTTCAATATTTTCAACAACCTTGAGTTAAGTATTACTTTCTACATTTTATATGTGAGACTCAGAATCATAGATAAGAAAATAGAAAAAAAGATATTTAAAAAGTTAAAGAAAAAATATTAGATTAATCATACAGCAGGAAATATATGCACTTACGTACTTTCAAAATAAGCGAGGGTAAAAAGCATTACATCTAAAATTAAAAATGTAAATTCATCTGATTTTTATTTCAATGTGGTCAACTTTTGTTTCTAAAAAACTGTCAGGTGTATAACATGATTTAACAGTGTTTTACACTGTTTCACTGGTATTTCAAATTAATTGCACAGAAGCTGCTAGATGGTTGAAAAATTAGCTGAATTGTAACAATAGGTGGATATATATTCATAATTGTCTAGCAGATTTTCATTGGGATCAAAGTTAAGTCTGGGGGGACCTTCGAGGTGGCAGAGGAGTAAAATGTGGAGATCACCTTCCTCCCCACAAATACATCAAAAATGCATCTACATGTGGAACAACTCCTACAGAACACCTGCTGAACCCTGGCAGAAGACCTCAGACTTCCCAAAAGGCAAGAAACTCCCCACATACCTGGGTAGGGCAAAAAAAAAAAAAAAAAAGGAAAAATAGAGACAAAAAAATAGGGACAGGACCTGCACCAGTGTGAGGGAGCTGTGAAAGAGGAAAGGTTTCCACACACTAGAAGCCCCTTTGCGAGTGGAGACAGCGGGTGGCGGAGGGGGGAAGCTTCGGAGCCATGGAGGAGAGCGCAGCAACAGGGGTGCGGAGGGCAAAGCGGAGAGAGATTCCCGCACGGAGGATCAGTGCCGACCGGCACTCACCAGCCCGAGAGGCCTGTCTGCTAACCCGCCGGGACGGGCGGGGGCTGGGAGCTGAGGCTCGGACTTCGGGGGTCGGATCCCAGGGAGAGGACTGGGGTTGGCTGCGTGAACACAGCCTGAAGGGGGGCTAGTGCACCATGGCTAGCCGGGAGGGAGTCCGGGAGAAAGTCTGAAGCTGCCGAAGAGGCCAGAGACCATTGTTTTGGAGTGTGCGAGGAGAGGGGGTTCAGAGCAGCACCTAAACAAGCTCCAGAGATGGGCGCGAGCCATGGCTATCAGCGCGGACCCCAGAGACAGGCATGAGACACTAAGGCTGCTGCTGCTGCCACCAAGAAGCCTGTGTGCAAGCAGAGGTCACTATCCACACCTCCCCTCCTGGGAGCCTGTGCAGCCCGCCACTGCCAGGGTCCCGTGATCCTGGGACAACTTCTCTGGGAGAACACAGGCACGCCTCAGGTTGTTGCAACGTCACGCCGGCCTCTGCCACTGCAGGCTCGCCCTGCATTTCATAGCCCTCCTTACCCCCAGCCTGAGTGAGCCAGAGTCCCCTAATAGCTGCTTCTTTAACCCCATCCTGTCTGAGCAAAGAACAGACGCCCTCAGGTGACCTACACACAGAGGCAAGTCCAAAACCAAAGCTGAACCCCGGGAGCTGTGCAAACAAAGAAAAGAAAGGGAAATCTCTCCCAGTAGCCTCAGGAGTGGTGGATTAAATCTCCACAAATAACTTCATGTACCCTGCATCTGTGGAATACCTGAATAGACAACAAATCATCCCAAAATAGAGGCAGTGGACTTTGTGAGCAACTGTAGACTTGGGGTTTGCTTTCTGCACCTAATTTGTTTCTGGTTTTATGTTTATCTTAGTTTAGTATTTAGAGCTTATTTTTATTGGTAGATTTGTTTACTGATTTGGTTGCTCTCTTCCTTTTTCTTTTATATATATATATATATTTTTTTCTTTTTCTATTTTTGTGAGTGTGTATATGTATGCTTCTTCTTCTTCTTTTTTTTTTTTTTTTTTTTTTTGCGATACACGGGCCTCTCACTGTTGTGGCCTCTCCCGTTGCCGAGCACAGGCTCCGGACACGCAGGTTCAATGGCCATGGCTCACGGGCCCAGCCGCTCTGCGGCATGTGGGATCTTCCCAGACCAGGGCACGAACCCGTGTCCCCTGCATTGGCAGGAGGACGCTCAACCACTGCGCCACCAAGGAAACCCCTGTGTATGCTTCTTTGTGTGATTTTGTCTGAATAGGTTTGCTTTTACGATTTGTCCTAGGGTTCTATCTTTCCGTTTTTTTTTTTTTTCAGTATACTTTTTAGTGCTTGTTACCATTGGTGATTTTGTTTCTTTGTTTGGTTTTTCTCTTCTTTCTTTCTTTCTTTTTTATTATTACTCTTTAATTTTTTTTATTTTAATAATTTTTTTTTCAAATTTTCATAACTCATTTAATTTTATTTTTTCCTTCTTTCTTTTCTTTTCTCCTTTTTCATCTGAGCCATGGGGCTGACAGGGTCTTGGTGCTCCAGCCGGGTGTCAGGCCTGAGCTTCTGAGGTGGGAGAGCTGACTTCAGGACATTGAAACACCAGAGACCTCCCGGCCTTACATAATATCAGTCAGCGAGAGCTCTCCCAGAGATCTCCACTCAGTGCTAGGACCCAGCTCCACACAACAACCAGCAAGCTCCAGTGCTGGACACCCCATGCCAAAAAACTAGCAAGACAGGAGCACAACCCCAGCCATTAGTAGAGAGGCTGCCTAAAATCATAATAAGTTTACAGACACCTCAAAACACACCACTGGATGTGATCCAGCCCACCAGAAAGACAAGATAAGGCCTCATCCACCAGAACACAGGCACCAGTCCCCTCCACCAGGAAGCCTACACAAGCCACTGAACCAAACTTACTCATGGGGAGGCAGACACGAAAAACGACGGGTACTACAAACATGCAGTCCATGAAAAGGAGACCCCAAACACAGTAAGTTAAGCAAAATGAGAATCCAGAGAAATATGCATCAGATGAAGGAGCAAGGTAAAAACCCACCAGAATAAACAAATGAAGAAGAAATAGGCAGTCTACCTGAAAAAGAATTCAGAGTAATGACAGTAAAGGATTATAAGCCAATAAAATGGACACCCTGGTAAAAATGGACACATTCAACCTTCCAAGACTGACTCGGGAAGTAATAGAAAATATAAATAGACCAATTGCAAGCACTGAAATTGAGACTGTGATTAAAAATCTTCCAACAAACAAAAGCTCTCAGGACCAGATGGCTTCACAGGTGAATTCTATCAAATATATAGAGAAGAGATAACACCTATCCTTTTCAAACTCCTCCTAAATATAGCAGAGGGAGGAACCCTCTCAAACTCATTCTATGAGGCCACCATCACCCTGATACCAAAACCAGACAAAGATGTCACAAAGAAAGAAAATTAGAGGCCAATATCTGATTAACATAGATGTAAAAATCCTCAACAAAATACTAGCAAACAGAATCCAATCGCACATTAAAAGAATCAAACACCCTGATCAAGTGGGGTTTATGCCAGGAATGCAAGGATTCTTCAATACATGCAAATCAATCAATGTGAAAAACCATATTAACAAATTGAAGGATAAAACCCATATGATCATCTCAATAGATGCAGAAAAATATTTTGACAAAATTCAACACCTATTTATGATAAAAAAAAAAACCCTCCAGAAAGTAGGCATAGAGGGAATTTACCTCAACATAATAAAGGCCATTATGACAAACCCACAGCCAACATCGTCCTCAATGGTGAAAAACTGAAAACATTTCCACAAAGATCAGGAAAAGACAAGGTTGCCCACTCTCACCACTATTATTCAACATAGTTTTGGAAGTTTTAGCCACAGCAATCAGAGAAGAAAAAGAAATAAAAGGAATCCAAAATGGAAAAGAAGAAATAAAGCTGTCACTATTTGCAGATGACATAATATTATACACAGAAAATCCTAAAGATGCTACCAGAAAACTACTAGAGCTAATCAATGAATTTGGTAAAGTAGCAGGATACAAAATTAGTGAACCGAAATCTCTTGCATTCCTATACACTAATGATGAAAAATCTGAAAGAGAAATTAAGGAAATATGCATATTTACTATTGAAACAAAATCAATAAAATACCTAGGAATAAACCTACCTAAGGAAACAAAAGACCTGTATGCAGAAAACTATAAGACACTTATGAAAGAAATTAAAGAATGATACAAACAGGTGGAGAGATATACCATGTTCTTGGATTAGAAGAATCAACATTGTGAAAATGACTATACTACCCAAAGCAATCTACAGATTCAATGCAATCCCTATCAAACTACCCAAAGTATTTTTCACTGAACTAGAACAAAAAATTTCACAATTTTTATGGAAACACAAAGACCCTGAATAGCCAAAGCAATTTTTAGAAAGAAAAATGGAGCTGGAGGAATCAGGCTCCCAGACTTCAGACTATACTACAAAGCTACAGTAGTCAAGACAGTATGGTACTGGCACAAAAAGAGAAATATAGATCAATGGAACAGGATAGAAAGCCAAGAGATAAACCCACGCACATATGGTCACCTTATTTTTGATAAAGGAGGCAAGAATATGCAATGGAGAAAAAACAGCCTCTTCAATAAGTGGTGCTGGGAAAACTGGACAGCTACATGTAGAAGAATGAAATTAGAACACTCCTTAACACCATACACTAAAATAAACTCAAACTGGATTAAAGACCTAAATGTAAGGCAAGACACTATAAAACTCTTAGAGGAAAATATAGGCAGTACACTCTATGACATAAATCACAACAACATCCTTTTGACCCACTTCCTAAGTAAGGGAAATAAAAACAAAAATAAACAAATGGGACCTAATGAAACTTCAAAGCTTTTGCACAGCAAAGGAAACCATAAACAAGACAAAAAGACAACCCTCAGAATGGGAGAAAATATTTGCAAATGAAGCAACTGACAGAGGATTAACCTCCAAAATTCACAAGCAGCTCATGCAGCTTAATATCAAAACAACAAATAACCCAATCCAAAAATGGGCAGAAGACCTAAATAGACATTTGTCCAAAGAAGATATACAGATTGCCAACAAACACATGAAAAGATGTTCAACATCACTAATCATTAGAGAATTGCAAATCAAAACTACAATGTGGTATCACCTCACACTGGTCAGAATGGCCATCATCAAAAAATCTACAAAAAATAAATGCTGGAGAGGATGTGGAGAAAAGGGAAACCTCTTGTACTGTTGGGGAAATGTAAATTGATACAGCCACTATGGAGAACAGTATGGAGGTTCCTTAAAAAACTAAAAATAGAACTACCATACGACCCAGCAATCTCACTACTGGGTATATACCCTGAGAAAACCATAATTCAGAAAGAGTCATGTATCACAATGTTCATTGCACATCTATTTACAATAGTCAGGACATGGAAGCAACCCAAGTGTCCATTGACAGATGAATGGATAAAGAAGATGTGGCACACATATACAATAGAATATTACTCAGCCATAAAAAGAAATGAAATTGAGTTACTTATAGTGGGGTGGATGGGCCTAGAGTCTGTCATACAGAGTGAAGTAAGTCAGAAAGTGAAAAACAAATACTGTATGCTAACACATATATGAGGAATCTAAAAAAAAAATGCTTATGAAGAACCTAGGGCAGGACAGGAATAATGACACAGATGTAGAGAATGGACTTGAGGACACAGGGAGGGGAAAGGGAAAGCTAGCACGAAGTGAGAGAGTGGTACGGACATATTTACACTGCCAAATGTAAAACCGATAGCTAGTGGCAAGCCGCCGCATAGCACAGGGAGATCAGCTTGGTGCTTTGTGACCACCTAGAGGGGTGGGATAGGGAGGGTGGGAGGGAGGGAGACGCAAAAGGGAAGAGATACTGGGATATATGTATATGTATAGCTGTTTCACTTTGTTATAAAGCAGAAGCTAACACACAACTGTAAAGAAATTATGCTCCAATAAAGATGTTTAAAAAAAAAAAAGAATCATGTACCACAATATTCATTGCAGCTCTATTTACAATAGCTAAGACATGGAAGCAACCTAAGTGTCCATCGACAGATGAATGGATAAAGAAGATGTGGCACATATATACAGTGGAATATTACTCAGCCATAAAAAGAAACGAAATTGAGGTATTTGTAGTGAGTTGGATGGACCTCAAGAGTGTCATACAGAGTGAAGTAAGTCAGAAAGAGAAAAACAAATACCGTATGCTAACACATATATGTGGAATCTGAAAAAAAAAATTGTTCTGAAGAACCTAGGGGCAGGACAGGAGGAAAGTTACAGTCCTAGAGATGGACCAGAGGACACCAGGAGGGGGAAGGGTAAACTGGGACAAAGTGAGAGAGTGCCTTGCACATATATACACTACCAAATGTAAAATAGCTAGTGACAAGCAGCTGCATGGCACAGGGAAATCAGCTTCGTACTTTGTGACCACCTAGAGGAGTGGGACAGGGAATGTGTTAAGGAGGCGCAAGAGGGAGGGGATATGGGGATATATGTATACGTATAGCTGATTCCCTTTTTTATACAGCAGAAACTAATGAACCATTGTAAAGCAATTATACTCCAATAAAGATGTTAATAAAAAAAACAAGTTAAGTCTGATCTTCCTTAATACTTTCATAAATAAGGAAACAAATATAACCAGGACTTCTCAACTGGAAGGTGGTGCTAAATCTAGTCAAGGCCTGTAGAAATATAGATAGATAGGAATTTATTCTAGGGAAACAGTAAAATGACCTATAATCGAATATGCATTAGTGTACTTGAAAAATAAAATGAAATGAAGGCCAAACAAATATTTAGTGGAATAGTGTATAGAAGTTTTCAAATGTAAAGCAACATAAATACATGTTTGTAAAGTATGGTAGAAACAAAACAGAGCTGGTATAACAATTTTCCTGCAAATAAGACCCTTTCAGCACACTACATGCTTCATGTGTGTAAATAGACACCTATTAATTGTGATGGGTTTATTGTGTTTTTATTATTTTGAGGCCAACCCTGAAAACATATTTTATTCTAATACTGGGGGACAAAAAGAAGGATGTGGTCCAAAAAGAAATAACTAAAATAATTCTTTTATGTAGTGAACTGACTTTGGCTATTTGATTACTTCTTAAAGAAGTCAATATGCATTAAGCTAACCACACACTTATTTAGTTATAGCAGAAAATAGCGGCACATGCTCTTGAAAATAACTGTATCAACAGAGAAAGATAATCATCATGATAGTAAATAATAACCTAAGTGACAGATTTCAATTCTCAGTGAGACTTGATTTTGCTTGATGTTACACTATTTAATTCTTACTTCTTAGATACATAATTTAAGTATTTTGAAAATGCTATTCCAGCAAAATCTGTTAATAGTCAATAATCCAATGATTTCTTAAACTACAGTACAATTTATTATAGAGCTACTTAATGACTTTTCCTAATGAAAACTTTCCACTCATTATTCACTTAGCTCTCTTCATTTGTTAAAATTGATAAAAATCTACTGGGAAGGGACTTTTGCAACATTTATGTTTACTTTGCACCTAAACCAGGGATTAGCAAACTTTTTTCTATAAAAGGCCAAACCGTAAGTATTTCAAAGAATGTGCAGGTCCTAGAGTCTCTGTCCCAGCTACTCAACTTTATCAGCCTAGTGCAAAAACAACTGTAGACAATATGCAAATGAATAAGGATGGCTGAATTCCAATATAGCTTAATTTATGGCTGGACTTGGAATGCAGGCCATAGTTTGCTGACACATGACCTAGATTATTGTCAATTCTTAAAATAACAATGACAATAAGAAAAATCTTTAAAGATATGTAGATCCCAAATAGTATCAGATAATTGGTATAATATGAGCTAAAATCCACAATGTAACAATAAAATGATCAGAATTGTGTCTGAGAAAATCAGCTTAGTTATAGATTTTTTGTGCTGGTTTATTAGAGAGCAAGGTAGAAGAACTAAGCCAAACATTAAAGTAATGCCAATTAAGCACCTCTTTAATTTTTTTTTCTTATTATGCTATTGTGTGATGTCAAAAGGAAACATGAAATATCTTCCTTGGTCAGGAGTTGATTTCAGTCTAGTTTGAAGCCAGAATTTCAAAATTGAGTTAGTATGCTGATAAGTGCCATAAAACTCCATAATCCCTACTCTCAAGAACCTTTTTGTTTGTTTGTTTGTTTAAGATGAATTTTAAGTTGTGTGCTAAAAAACTCTGCATCATTTTTCCTCATTATTTGGTATACTTTATCCTTCCAACAACCAAAGAAGAGTTGTAGACATTCTGCTATTTGACACTTTTAGAGCATACAATATAAAACTGACCCTTTCATACACTGTTGAATAAATATATTGCAAGTTCTGCATTTGTCTCTAACAGAAACAATAAATTCATAAGATGTGTGAATTTAGATTTAGTAATATAGCAAAAGGTTTTGATAGCAGAAAAAAATGAAAGAAAATCCTGAGAGCAGTCATTCAAAATATCTAAATCCTGTCCATCCTTCAAACCAATATCAAATTCTATCTTTTCAAGCAAGTATCTATTAACTATCCCAGACTTTATGGATTGCATTAGAACATAACTGAATTAGGAAATAATCTAACCCATCTATTCATGAATATAAAACTAGTAGAACAACTTTATTGATTAGTACGTGATAACTAGATTAGAATGTACAAACATCTGGGTTCTGTTTGCTATTTTTTCTTTAATAATTATTGACTACACAACTTCCTCACCTTTCACTTTAATTTCAATATTACCTCTGTAAGTGTCAGGGAAATAATACGGTTGTAAAAACACACAAATTGTATTGGAAGGAAAAAAAGGACCAAAATAACCAAACTAAGCATAATAAGCTGAACTCCTTTTTAAAATTATATTATAAATATTCTCCTAGTTTTTAAAATATATAATTGTATAACCATCTTTAATGATTGTTTATTATTCAATTATTTGAATATCACATTATTTAAGCAATGCCCTATTATTAACCATTTATTTATTTAAAAAATTTGGCCATGCTGTGTGGCTTGTGGAGTCTTAGTTCCCCAACCAGGGATTGAACCCAGTCCTCAGCAGTGAAAGCGTGAAGTCGTAACCACTGGACTTCCAGGGAATCCCCTATTGTTGACCATTTATGATGTTTGATTTTTCAGCTAGAGAAGCAATCCTGCTATAAACAACCCTTGCTTTTACAATGCCTATAATTTATTTAAAACATTTTCTTACTGTATTAATTTTCTCTTGCTGATGTAACAAATTATTACAACTTTAATGACTTAAAACAAATGTATTAGCTTGCAGTTCCGTAGGTTGGAAGTTCAACAAGAGTCTAAAATTAAGACTAAAATTAAGATGAACTAAAATTAAGATGTTGGCAGGGGCATGCTCCCTTCTGGGGACTCCAGGGGAAAACCTACTTTCTTGATTTTTCCAGCTTCTAGAGGCCACCCACATTCCTTGGCTTGTGGCATCCTTCCTCCATTTTTAAAGCCAGGAATATAGCACTTCTCTGACCATTCTTCTCTAGTCATGTGTCCCTCTCTCTGACCACATTTAAGACAGTTTTTCCAGTTTTAAGGATCCGTAGGATAGATTGGGTCCACCTGGATATCCAGGGTGCTCTCCCCACCTCAAATTTCCTAATCATCATCTCAGTAAGGTCTCTTTTGCCATTAAAGGTAACATATTTATTCATAGGTTCTAGAATTAAGACTTGAACATATTTGGGGAGCCATTGTTCTGCTACCACACTTATACACAGCAAGAAAATTATGTATTATTATTTAAGTCAACATCCAGGTTATAAACAAGAAAGCTCTGAGTCAGCTAGCATCCATCAGGAAATACACGATCTAAGGTTGATGTTTTGTTAATCATCCTGCCAGATCCAAAGTGGGTTTTTACTTCCAGAACTAGTGGTTTGTTCATTACAATGGTGAATGTTAGTGTCAAACACTCATTTGTGAACATCTAACATTTAACTGGTAAGGGTCAGCATTACCACAAAGTAAAGATTCCACTTCTCCTTATATTCTTAATAAAGTTTAACACCCATCACTCAGAAAAGTGTGTATATGCGTTTGTATGCTTATGTGCATGTGAGTAAAATGAGTGGACTGAGAACTGCCGTTGGTTCCTTGTGTTGCAGAGCAGGAAAAATGAAAGATATTTCATAAGCTTAGTGAAATCAGTAGAAGTCAAAGTGGCAATGAGAATATAGCCTCAAAGACATTTCTAGAAATTTGGGATAAACATTTATACATAGGGGTATAAAATAGGAATTTGACCCAGTTTCATCTAGATCTTAGGCTTCATGGCAGATATTTGGTTTAAACATCTGAGGTGTTTGCCATGCTTGAAAATCACCAGAGCTTTCATATTATGTAATTCAGATGAAAGCTATGGAGCATGACTGTAAAACGCATGACACTTCAACTGATCAAATGATGACTGTCTCTAAGGATGAGACCCATGTAACTCAGACCTGAGAAGTTACTATACATCTGTATTAGTCAGCTTGGGCTTCCATAACAACATACGACTGGGTGTTCTAAGCAACAGAGATGATTTTTCTTGCAGTTCCAATGAAAAGAAGTCTATGACTAGGGTGCCAGCATGGTAGGGTCCTGGTAAGAACTCTTCCTGGCTTGCAGGTTGCCATCATCTTGCTGTGTGCTCACATGACCTCTTCTTTGTGAGCTTGATAAAATGTGGTATATCTATATTATGAAATATTATTCAACAATAAAAAGGAACAAAGTATTAATACATGCTACAACATGGATAAACCTTGAAAACATCATGCTAATGGAAAGAAGCCAGACACAAAAGAACAATATCATGTAATTCCATTTACATAAAATGTTCAGCATAAGCAAAGCCATAGAGATAGAAAGTAGGTTAGTGACTGCCATGGGCTGGAGGGGAGGATGGAAGTGAATGCTAAATGGTATGGGGTTTCTTTCCAGGTGATGTAAAGATTCTGAAATTAAATTGTGATGATGACTCACAATGCTGAATATAGGAAAGACCAATGAAATGTACACTTTAAACAAGTGTGCTGTACGGTATGAGAATTCTATTTCAATAAAGCTATTTATAAAAAACAAAACAACTTCTTGACCAGTCCTCTGCCACCATAATAAACCATCTCTTTAGCCTGACCTTTTGGCTTCCTAGTCCAGAGCCTCAGGAAACTAAACAGCCTGCCACTTTGTCAATACTCCCAGCACAGATGCAGAAGCCGAAAATGGTCTGTTAAAAATTCTTCCAGTCATTAGACAATTTCGGGAAGAATTTGGTTCCCATGGCTGCCTGGGCAAAGGTACTCCCTGTGAAGAATATTTTAGATAATGGGGTATAAATAATTAAGAATGCACCAGACATTCGTTTTCTTTTGGGATGGGAATTATTCAGGACCCCTGTGTTTAGAACACAACCCTGCAGCAGTACAACATGCCGAGGATGCCTGTGTGCGAAGCTCCACGTTTTATGCACCCCAACAGGCCAAATCAAGTTCAGGCAGTGAAGCCTGAGAAAGCTATTCTAAACTGTTGATTCTAAAGGACAAATTTTGATCAACTCTGTTAGGGAAAAGAATCAACTATTTTTCTAGTCTCTCTATAGAAACAGACATTACAAAAATATGAAGAGTAACCAAAGATTATGGAACCTAATAATGTGGAAAAAATATTAGAGAAATAATTAGGAAATTAATTACTCAGAATGTTATGGTATGTTTGATTTTGTGTTGTCTATAGTATTTATCATCATTTTAAATTTAGCAATTTGTAGTGAATTTTTTATTTTAAATATGCATTTACAATTATATACATAGTATTATAGTTAAATGAATATGTTTGGCTTAATCTAATCTTTCTTGATCTTGCTTGTTACATATGACTCTCTGTCTTCTTTTTCCCATGTTCACTTTTAACAAGAACATTTTAAAATCTTTCTATCTTTCCTTCAGTTGTGATAGTGATGGCTTTGACTTAAAATTAATTCGTTGCTTAAACAAAATGCCTCCTTCACCTGTTATTTTTAACACATAATATTCACATGCATTTTCCAAATGCATTCATGGTTTGCTACTGTTTCCTACTAGTAGTAACATTTGACATTCTATAACCTTTGGCATCTTCCATGAATTTTCCTGTGACCTCTCTGCAGACAGGTACACATTCTGGCTGCTAATCCAGACAAAAAGCAGCCTTGTATTATCACTACAGAATAGGAAATCAAGTTGTGAAAATGTGACATTGCACACTGTCACTTGTTCTGGTCGGTAAATTATGGCCAATACATAACACAGAGTTACATGCATTTAATCTACTGACCTTACAATCAGTTCATCCACCTCAGGCAATACAACACAGTAACATCATGCATAGTATAATCTTCTGTAGACCATAGATTTCAAAAGGGACAGATTTAAAAAACAACAAAAGTGAAACACTTACACAGCAATTGGTTTGGGGAAGCTGTATTTGAAATGCAGGCATGATTCTTCGAGTCAAGATAGGGAAAGACAAAGTTTTATGTTTTCCCTTTCTCTAATCTGTCACAGGCCAATGATCAGGTTAATAGCCAGGAGAAAAAGCTATCTTGTCAAAGTAAACTGAACTTTCATCACAACTAGGTCCCACCATCAATGAATTGTCAAAAAATGGCAAGGAAAAGAAAAAGATTCTCTTAACGATCTTTCTTTTTATCTTGTGGAGCACCTGCTGCCCCAGATGATGGCACACTGACTGACAGCAGGTAGTTTCTAAAGAAAAAACAGTTACTTTTCTCCCCCAGGCTCCTCGTGGAGCCCGTGGCATGGGATTGTTCAGTGGGAAAAGTCAATAGAGCCTGCTGTCAACACAATGTGCCAATGAGCATTTTTGAAGGCTCTGCCTTCTTGATGCTTAGCTGTCAGGAACCTCACTTTTAAATAGATTTCAGTGTCAATATGTGCTGCTTCCCACTAATGTTAAGAAATGGCCACAAAGAGCAGGATCTGATGCTGTGTCAGGATGTTGGCAGTGCAGGTACTTATTGGCTTCCCACGCAACAGGAAACATCTTTAGAAAGTGAGAAGGCTTGGATGAAAAGGACACTCATCTTCTCTCTTGAAGTTTTCTCATTATCACCAGGTTATATATATAAATATATATGAGAGAGAATGACTAGACATACACTCAAAATGTATTCATTGGCCTAGATCTTGAGTGTCTATACTATTGAGTTATTGCAATGGCAGACTAAGGGCTACACATGATAGTTTCAACATTTTATAACACATGAGTTATTACAGAGACAGAAACATTAGGCTTTCAATTCCTCCAGATTATATGGTTTTTCCTTGTTTAAAATAGGCACCATTCCGTCTATGAACATGCTTCCCTCAAATTCGTGTATGGATAGAATACACAATTTTGCAGGTTTAGTTCTTATTCTATATAAGTTGGTCAATTTAAATTGGTCTCGTGTTTTTAAAAGGTAGATCAAATTAATGAAATACAACTTGAGATGATTTTAGCATGAACTTTTCTGCATC
Organism: Mesoplodon densirostris; assembly: GCF_025265405.1. Taxonomy (NCBI): domain Eukaryota; kingdom Metazoa; phylum Chordata; class Mammalia; order Artiodactyla; family Ziphiidae; genus Mesoplodon; species Mesoplodon densirostris. The sequence goes on from NC_082665.1 coordinate 41,695,849, forward strand.
TCAATATTATTATGAACATTTACTGAAAAAATGAACTTATATTCATTTATTCTTTCTTTTCTATCACAGAATGTTTTAAATACCTTTAAAACACTGTATACCTCATGGTATTGAGAGACAATTTCTTTACTAATCAAGAGTTTAAATTCTAGTATCTAGCTGGGGCCAGAGGGATCCAAAAACTAAAGTAAGAAGTATAACAGGAATACAGCAGTAGCAATGGGGAGCAAACAATTGATTAATTTTGGTTGGAAAAATAGAGAGCTTTGGGAAGGAAGCATCATTTTTTTTTTTTTTTTTTTTTTTTGCGGTACGCGTGCCTCTCACTGTTGTGGCCTCTCCCGTTGCGGAGCACAGGCTCCGGACGTGCAGGCTCAGCGGCCATGGCTCACGGGCCCAGCCACTCCGCGGCATGTGGGATCCTCATGGACTGGGGCACGAACCCGCGTCCCCTGCATCGGCAGACGGACTCTCAACCACTGCGCCACCAGGGAAGCCCAAGGAAGCATCTTTTAATCTGAGCTTCCAAAGATAAGCAGAATGTTTGTAGCTGGAATTGGGGTGAGGGTTGGTATGAAAAGTATTCCATATTGAGAAACTGGTATGAACACTGAAGTTATAAATAGCTGGCAAGTTAGAAAAATCAGAGATCATTCATGGCTATGCATGTATGTGAAACAGGGAGGGAAATGACCATGCAGTAGAATCAGTAAATGAAATAGAACCAATAACTTATTCTCTGAGAGTCTTTGTTAAGCATGGTATATATAATTATAACTTTTAAACTTGTTCATTTATTTATTATTTTAAACAATATCTGTTGAAGTCCTATCATTGGGTAGGTTTTGTTTTAGGCACTGGGGATACAGCAGTGAAAAAGTATATTCTTTTTTGGTCAACATTTTAGTAGATGGAGACAGAAGGTAAATGAATAAAAAGGTATATACATATCAAGCAGCATTACCTGCAAAGAAGATAAAAAAGTTAGGTAACAAGATACAGATTGAGAGGATGGATAGGGAATGGTACTATTAAATACTGTGGTTAGAGCAGACCTCTCTAACGATGACAGTTGAGCTAGGATCTAAAAATGATAAAGTTTATTCAGAAATAAGGGGAGGGGCTTCCCTGGTGGCGCAGTGGTTGTGAGTCCGCCTGCCGATGCAGGGGACACGGGTTCGTGCCCCGGTCCGGGAAGATCCAACATGCTGCGGAGCGGCTGGGCCTGTGAGCCATGGCCGCTGAGCCTGAGTGTCCGGAGCCTGTGCTGCGCAACGGGAGAGGCCACAACAGTGAGAGGCCCGCGTATGTCAAAAAAAAAAAAAAAAAAGAAAAGAAAAGAAAAGAAAAGAAATAAGGGGAAACATGTTCCACGCAGAGAGAACAGTAAGTGCCAAGACCCTATGGTGGGAGTAACCAATCACATTTTGCAGTTTTCTTATCAAATGAAAATGTACCATTACATAATCTATAGGGTCTGTGGAGCAGTGTTTAGTTTGTAAAGGTTTCTACAAGAAGCAACATGATGCAGTAAGAACGACTGAAATATGTGGGTTTTAAGAAAAGGGAAGCTTCTATTTTTCCATAAAATAATAGTTTTTTAACAGTTCTGAAAATGAGGTGGAACTTTGTGTTACAGCACAGGGATACATTTTTAATTTTTTTTGCTCTGCTTGAGCATAAATTATTTAGGGTTATATTACCCATAGTCATATAATTTCATACCCTCAGCACTTCAGTTCTATTTAACTCTCTGGGTGATTGTGTTATTTTAAAAGTTTATATGGAAAGAAACATAATGGTAGAAGTGCTTTCAAGTAGGAAAAAATAATGAATACATTTGAATAATTGGCAAAAATATTGTATCTTTGTTTAGTTTTTACTTCCTTTTAAAGAATAAGAAAAACTTACAAACATGCCATCATTTTGAATCTTTTGTCAGCACATGCCAACTCTAAAGTATGGGTACTGTGGAACAATGTGCTCTGGAAGGTTCAATAGCTTCCATATGTACAAGAAAATGATGAGAAAGCAAGAGGTCACTGTGCAGTTAAGATTCCCAGCACAGAGAGTTCATGCTTTACCAAGGAGAAATTTCAACATATTCACAAACTGAGTCAAATTAATAGACATTTTTCTTTCACAAGATAATAAATGGTGGTATTTGTTACATATTCCCCATGGTATTTTACAGATTAGTAGCAAAAGTTTAAAATGATACAGTTTGCTATGTCTTTGAAGTTTTGTTTTGCCAAAACCTAATGGCTCATATTTATGTGGTATCAAGAATACCTAATATTTGAGGCATATCTAATTTGGGTAAAGTCTAGTACCTTTCAACGAAGGTCACTACTATTCATTCACAAATTGTTCCTGTAAACCTCCTAGCAGGAGGCTAATACTCTTAGCAGATCATCAGCATCAGGCAGAGCTGAATAGCAGAGCAAATACTGGACCCTCATAAGGTCTGAGATGCTCCAGTCAAGGACGCTTTATGTGATGTAAGTGTTCCTAGGATAGCCGACATAAGATTAATCATTACATCATTAAATAAAAATGCACTCCACACCTCTCTTCATTAGAAGGGAAGAAGTATGTTGATGAAGACCCACATTACTGCCCAATTAGTGGAAATTCATTTGCTGTTTTAATCTGAATTAGAGAGTGACATTTCCATCCAAGGAAATAGAGTATTCCCATAACAGGACAGAATGCAAACGTAGCAGGGAGGGAAAGCACACAGATTCTACGAAGAGGAGTACCCACGTTGGAGAGAGGGGTGCACCCTGGGGTTGAGAGCAGCAGGCATTTTGCAATTTATCAACAAAAGCAAACCCCAAGAGGAAAGAAACATTTCTAAAGACTTGACGCTTGAAGCAAAACTTGGGCAACTAGATTAGCCAAAGCTGAGACTAAGTCAAATCTCCAAGGACTAAGAAGGTCCCTGATTAAGAAATTGATTAATTTTAGCAGAGGAAAAGGGAAAGAACAGCATGGGACCGAAGGGAAAATGGGCCCAAACTATGGGAAAAAAACCAGAGTGAACCTTAAAAAACCAAATGTAATTACTATATCTTTAGGAGAAGGCAGAAGTTGACATCAGAAATCTATTTTGTAGACAGTATAGTATTTGTAGTTGCATGTTTTCCTGCTTAGATAGGGACGTATATGTTTCTTATTCAGGAAACTTGATAACATCCTGAGTAAGAGTCCTCCTTCAGATGTTATCATACATAGGAATTTAGGCTACGTGGACCCACAGTCATTTCTCTGGCTCCTAAAGAGCATTAATGTAAACATAGATTACCTTTTAAATATTTATATCTCAGCAAAGGCTTAATCATGTGTGTAGTTTCTATTGAAATCAGGCTATAAAGAACTTGTCTAGGAGCTTCCCTGTCGGGGCTCCCCTGGTGGCGCAGGGGTTGGGAGTCCGCCTGCTGATGCAGGGGACATGGGTTCGTGACCCGGTCTGGGAAGATCCCACATGCCGCAGAGCGGCTAGGCTCGTGAGCCATGGCCGCTGAGCCTGCGCGTCCAGAGCCTGTGCTCTGCAACGGGAGAGGCCACAACACTGAGAGGCCCTCGTACTGAAAAACAAAACAAAACAAACAAAAAAAAAACTTGTCTCTACCACTCATAATTATTTGGAAAATATGAATAGAGAAGCATTAGGGACAAAGATGTAAAATTCTATCCCTACCTCTTACCTCCTAACTAATTTAGGATATTCTCATTCATTCAATCTTCATTTATATATTAATTCTGTAAATATATTTATGAGTCACTTCGTTAAATTCTTCATAATATATGACAATATATGAAACAGAAAGTGCCACCAAGATATTGTATTCAATAATTTATGAATGTCATAGATATAAAAATTGCTCATGAAGAAAATTTTAATTGGTATTTCTAAATATAGAACTATACATAAAGAGAATATAAGAAATAGGTATAGGGACTTCCCTGGCATTCCAGTGGTTAGAACTCTGCACTTCCACTGCAGGGGGCGCAGGTTCCATTCCTGGTCAGGGAAATAAAATCCCACACTCTGTGTAGTGTGGACGAAAATAAAAAGAACTTGGTATAATTACAGTCTGGTCAATAGGAGGGAGTATGAACATTAAAATCAGGTACACATGATTGCAAATTTATGATATACTATTTGGTAAACATCTATCTAGTTATCATAAATAACTTGATTATTTCTACTAATAATTACAAATTAGTCTGGGGCTCAGTGTTCAGATCTATACAGTGGGCATAATACCTCCTCACAATGCTCTCAAAGGGTTAAATGAACTAAAGGAAGAACATGTTGACCAGAGCTCCTGGTAAATATCAGGATAGGAAGGGTTGGTACTTGTTACTGAAGAAAGAACATAGAAAAACATCCCAGATGATTTAAGGTTTGTTGCAACTACACCTTTTAATTGGTTCTTAGGCTCTGATGAAAAAAATTCCTATAATACTTGCCTCAACATGTAGTTTAAAATTAAAATACTACTGATAATTATGAAAATAAAAATAACAGTTATAGAACATTGACTCTTCCAGCCCCTATGTTGTTGTATCATGTCAAGTAACACAGTGTGTATGTGTGTGTGTGTGTGTGTGTATTCATCACAACACTGAAAAGGAGGCATTGTTCTTGGAGTTTTACAGATGAGGAAACAGATGTCCAGATAGATCCATGCACTTGCCACACATTTCAAATCTAATAAATGGCACAGTCAGGAAACATAAAAATAAAAGAAATGGGCTTCCCTGGTGGCGCAGTGGTTGAGAGTCCGCCTGCTGATGCAGGGGACGTGGGTTCATGCTCCGGTCTAGGAAGATTCCACATGCCGCGGAGCGGCTAGGCCCGTGAGCCATGGCTGCTGAGCCTGCGTGTCTGGAGCCTGTGCTCCGCAACGGGAGAGGCCACAACAGTGAGAGGCCCGCGTACCACAAAAAAAAATAATTAATTAATTTTTAAAAATAAATAAATTAATTAATTAAAGTATAGGCATATAATATGCCTTCAAGCATTTTAAATAAACATTATGTAAACGTACCTGATTAATATAGTCATAACACATAGTTTTGTTAATAAGAAATTTTTGAAATAAAAATAAAATGTGAAACATTAGAAAAATAAATATATATTTTATTTTAATAAATGTGTGTATATATTTGTAAAATACATAAAGATTTTCTATCAAATGAACATCTTTTAGGCAATTATTTAAGTCATTATAAATGAATGATTTCACATAATAAAGTTACCCTTTTTATCATTTCTATTTGTGGGCTGTAAAATTTTTATAAATCAAATACATGAAAAATGGTTTAACATGTTCATCTCATTACTCCCCCTCCCACTCCATGGCTGATAATGTAACTTACCTATTAAAAAGTAATTTGAAAGACAAGAATATGAAATAGGCAGTCAGTAGTTTGAACTCTACATTTGCAATGCATTTCAGAACTACAAAGTATATTTTTAAGTGTTTAATAAAAAAGGTCAATATCAATATAAAAATAAAAACAAAATGAGGTACAGCTTTACTAGAAGCATAAGCTAAACGTAAGTGCTGCTTTTTTATCAGCTGTTTCTACTTAATGTTATAAATATGGGAACAGAATGATAGTATATTTCCTCTGCTCTGTCACAAGTGCAATATGAAGACTGAATTAATAAATCAAAAATAATAACAGGCATATTCTATTATCTCAGTAACAGAAATCTGCTGAAGGGATTCAGAGAATAATGAGGATATTAGAAATTCTAAAACATGAAATTATGAAGGGCAGGCATAAATCAACAAAGAAGAAATCATTTTCCAGTAAGAGAATCTGAACAAAGATGGAACAATTGCCTTGGCTATTACTGACGTCGCTTCAGAAAAATTATGGGACTTACAACGATGTCTAAAAACACTTGGTGAGGTCTGATAGAAAAAGCATTGTTTGGGCTTCGTTGGTGGCTCAGTGGTTGAGAGTCCGCCTGCCGATGCAGGGGACACGGGTTTGTGCCCCGGTCCGGGAAGATCCCACATGCCGCGGAGCAGCTGGGCCCATGAGCCATGGCCGCTGAGCCTGCGCGTCTGGAGCCTGTGCTCCACAACGGGAGAAGCCACAACAGTGAGAGGCCCGCGTACCACAAAAAAAAAAAAGAAAAGAAAAGAAAAAGAAAAAGCATTGTTTTAGGAAATCAGTGGTTCAGAAATCAGAAGAAATGGAATACAGATATAAATATATTTACATGGAACTAATGGTAAAGAGACTTTGATGTTATTTCACCCTCACACTTGAAAACCACAGAATCCACACTCGTCAGAACGACAAACAGATTTTAAATTGTATTCATCCTTTCAAGGAACTTTAGCTACAGATGAGTCTAGCAACGACTGAACAACAACAAAAATGTATATTAAAGAGATGGTTTAAAGTAGCTATGTAGATATAATTAGTATCATAAAATTTGGACTTAATTTGTCTTTAAGAAACTTAGATGATTTTGAAAGGAAACAAGATTGCATTTAAAACAATTGTTTGGTCTTATGAATACTTATGTTGTGTGTACCATGAGCCAGGTGTTATTTTAAATCCTTTGTATATGTTCCTTTAATCCTCATAGTGCTCTGCAGGTAGGTAGTATATAATGGTTCTCTTGTTAAAGAGGAAGAATCTGAGATACAGAAAAATTATGTATCTTGTTCAAAATCCTATAACTCATGAGCGGGGCCCTGTGACATAGATATTACACAGTACACCCTATAAGTGATTGTCTAATAAGGTTAATACTCTAGCATTTTGATCGTCATAAGTAATATATTACATTTATTGAGTGCTATATAATTATTAAATGCTTTTCCATCCAGGGATGTTTGTTTTTTACAGAAAATTTCTAACTGAACAGGTTAAGTACTGTTATTCCCATTTTATAGAATGAAGGCAGGTAAGTAATGTGTCTCAGGTAGGAAACAGCAGAGTCAGAGCAGGAAACACAGGTTCTGTGATTCTCCAGTCTGAGATGATTTACGGAATTCAGTTACTTGTGTCACTTCAGTAAAACTACTTACTAAAAAGATCCCATTAAATCTCTCTCTCTCTCTCTCTCACACACACACATCTTAAGAAACTACAAATGAAAATAAGTTAAAATAACTGTTTAGTATGTGATATGTATTGAGTATACAGTTACATAATAATGCAGTGTAGTTCCGTGGACATAATAGCTATGACTAAAATTTAGCATATAATCTCTTTAGAAAAATAAGTCAGAGAAAGCTCCGGGCTCTCAAAGTAATGTTAAAATGAAACAAACAAAACTAGCAAACATGCTGTGTAGGTCTTTAATTTCACTTATGACCCATTGGATTCACCTGGGCTCAGTCAGCTTTAGGAAATTGTATCTTGACTCTAGTTGTTTGGAAATGCTTACTTTATTAGATTATTTAATAAATAATAGATAATAATAGATACATTTGACTTTATATTTTACCTTCCCAGGGTATTGTCATTTGATTTATATGGCAGAAAGAGATAGCTGTCCATCAAGCATGTGCCTGTCCTGCCTTGGTGGGGAGTTGGCACTGTCAGGGACTAGATTGCCAAGTCAGGGACTAGATTGTCAACCTCCTGAGGCTGAATTGCTGTGACTCTAAAGATGCTTAAGCTTTAAGACTCCTCACTTTCAAAGGTCTCTACCAAAGCTTTATACCTTATTTTGTATCAGAATTTTTTTTTAAAAAATCTTATAAAGGAGCTCTAGCTTTGTATAAGCTTCAGAACCCACAGTATTTGGAAACTTCATCCTCCTCTTATATCTAGATATGGCTATGTGATGCATGACACATGACTAGTTCTCATCAGATGATGTATGAGGACATGTTTTCAATTTTGCTCTCGGCTTTTAAGAGGGGAGTTGTGTTTCTCCATGCTGTGCTTCTCCCTTCTGCTGGATGAATGTTGATGCCTAGGGCAACCATCAACCTAAATGATTCTATGGTGTAGAGATTCACCACTTCCCCTGACAGTAGGAACACCCATGTTGAACTGCTATGTGAGCAAGAAATAAATTCCTATTCTTTTAAGACTTTGAAATATACAGTTTATTTCTTGTAGTAGCTAGTGTAACCCAAACTAAAAAAGGCCATGATTATTTTAGTTGGGGCCAAAATTGCCATCCAAAGTTAAACTAGGCATATTAAATCCTATAAACTAGGCTTATCCTATTTTGTACTTGAAACAGGATACCTCAAGTATCCAGAAGTTTTACAAGAAATAAAGCTGTTTCTTAATCATAAGATGATTGGTTTTATGATACAACTGCAGAATCCAGAAGGTTCATCTTCTTTCTTTTCATAATACGGACAGCATGGAAGAATTATTGTCTGTAATAAGGAGATTGGATGCTTTTTAATATAAAGTAAGACAATAAGAAATAATACATAAGAACCACAGAGACATGATAAAATACTGCACTAAAAAAAAACTTTTCAATATGTTATATGCTATAAGGCAAGGGCACAGTCCTCGGGGACTGACAGTCCTGAACTTGATTGTTGGTTTTACCTCTTACAAGTCACACATCCTTGGATGAATTTCTTAATCTCTATACCTTATCTGTAGAATAATGCCCTCTTAGCCTTTGTTTTTGCTGTTGTTTTTGGTGGTGGTGGTGGTGGTGTGTGTGAGAGAGAGAGAGAGAAAGATCGGGAGACAGGGAATTGGAGATATTATGGTCATGTGTCGACACATTGCATGGAATGTAGTCACAAGTCAGGTAATTTCCTCCCAACCTCATAAAGAGTTTACATGGTACCTAAATATCTATTCAGCTATTATGTCACACTACAACTCAAATAAATAAAATAAAATAAAATAAAATAAAAATCATTGAGTTGGCTTTTCTTCTGTGACTTTGAATTTGTGGCTATTAGTGTTTTCTGAGCCAGGCAACACATGAAAGGACAAACTGATATATGATGGAGGTACTTGAAAGAAATATTCCCATTTGGCTCAAAAAATAGCAATAGTTATGATAAAAGGATATACAACTTGCATGAGATCACAGAGGAAGGATCAATGAATTGTGCTCTGTGAAGTACAAGGAAGGAAGGAACTGCATTGAATGAACTTGATGAAAAACGATGACAAAGGCATGCCATTCAGATGTAATAGCTTATATACCATTGAGGTGTGAATGTGCCCAATGGGGCAAGGGAAGATTGAAAAGATCCATGAGACATGATCTCATGATCCATGAGCAGAAAGTAATTGGGCTAACTCTTGATGAAAAGCTCTGGTGGTAATATGGTGACTGGAGTGGGAATAAGGAGACTGTTGAAGGAGTTCAGGTAAGAGACAGGTCCTGAGCAGGACCAAAGGCACTAGATACGGAGAAAATCTGGGTCCTCAGTGCTCACTATTCCCTCCACCTGGAAAGACCTTCCCCTTTCTCCCCTTGACCAAGCTCATGATCTTCCTCTAATTGGTGTGCAAAGACCACCTCCTTCAGGAAGCCTTCCTTGACCATGCAAGCTGAATTAGGGAACCCTCATCTGATCACCTATTGCCCCCGGGCTACCCACATCACAGCACTTCCTCTACTACACGGTACATGTTAGATGACTTGAGCTCATTTTCTCACAGGAGCATCTGATACATTGTCTGACAGAGTGGAGGTAGAGACTGACCCAGATAGGAACCTTAGGAATAGGTGAAGCTGAATTTAAGAAGGAAAAAGGAAAAGAATGTGGGTTGAGAGCAATGGGGAGAAGGGATCCTCCAAGCGGAAACAGCACAATGAAAACATGATGTGGCAAAGAACAAGGTGAGTGCAGCAAGTTTTTGAGTTTAGCTTAATCATGAGGTGAGTAAGGGTGATGAACTGGAAAGCAATTTGAGGAAATAGATGGAGGTCCTATCATGTGGAACTTTTAATTCTAGATTAGGAATCTAGATATTTATTCCAAAAGAAATAGGCAGCCTAAGAAGATTTTTTTTTTTTTAAGAATGTAAATGACACAGAACTGGGCTTCTAAAGTTACTCTGGCAGTGATGGGTAGGATAGGTTGCAGACATGATTCCCTGTACTAGGGAATCTGGTTGGGAAACTCTTGCACTCAGCAACATGGAGCATTAATATTACTAAGCCAAAGCATTAAGAGATGTTTTACTCATTTGGGGTGTTGGCAGGGAAAATTTACACTTACTGTAAGGTGTACCAAACTCATCTTAGTACAAATAAATGGTATGTATAGAGGATGGAGGAGAATGAAGTGCATCTTAGAGATATAAGCTATCAAGTTGACTCAGAGCCTTGTGATCTGCCAGTGAAAGGCAATCAAAGTCTGCTTTTCCCAAGTGTAACACCAACAGTATGCATTAATGGCTTCATGTTGATATAGTGGAAAGTGTGGTCCCTGGAATGCAGGTAAAGTTATGAAGCTGGACTATGTTAATAACAAAAATCACAGAAATAGCCAATTCCTTGATTCTCTGCTTCTCTCCCCAGGCATTCTCTGCTCACAACATAATTATAAAAAAGAGTAAAGGAATCTCTATCTCCAAGGTCAATAAAACTTGAATATATTTTTTAAATGCTCACTTAGGTTAAGACAGAAAACCTACAGTGGGTAATGGCAAATTGGGATGGCAACTATTCTGATCTGACATTTTTGGGTTTATAATTAAGCAATAAGACACAAGCCAAGGGTGTGTTACTTCAATATAACACACTTCTTGGAAAGTGCTGTGAGGCATAAGGGGCAAATTAGAGCCTCCAATGATCTGGGAAATGTGTTATCTCTCTATAGCACAACTCTCAGGGTGCATTAGTGCCATATACATAGTGTTAGATGCACCGGTCGTATATGGATTGATTGTACCATGTAAAACATATGTTTAAAACATGTTTGATCTTGTGAGCTGGCAACAGCTGCCGATTCGGAAACATCAGCCTTGCCATTATCGACTGATATGTGGATGGGCTGCGACTTCACCACTGCGAGCCTTTATCGGAGGTGTGTGCCCAGGGAGCTGGAGACCATCCTCTGATAGCAATTCTGATCCCGTTCATTTCAGTTGAACTATTTTAATGATTTCTTCTATTCAGCACTTCTATATTTATGTAAATGAATGGAGTAAGGTAGTTCAAAATATTTAAGGTGGAACTTTTTTTCCCCTTCTGTATCATTTTGTCTGGTTTTCATAAGGTTGTTGCCAGGTACTGGGTTTGCATTTGATTGACAGAAAGTGATTTCTAGTTCAGCTACCATCAAACACCTCAGCACTTCATCCTGGAAGATGTTTTGGTAGTTCAAGAGACCGTGTTGGACAAAGAATCCTTTAAAGCTGGCTCTTTCTTTCTCCTAGTGAGTAACCACAGTGAGTCAAACCAGGGGAAAAGAAAGACCCATCTTTAATCTGTGCTGCTGAGGGAAATGAAAGAGATGGAATTAAAACCGAGAGTAGCTCCTTATGCGCATTGGAGAGGCTTTTTTTTCTGCTCCACTTGATATAACAAATAAGATCATCAAAGGAAGTCAAGCACAGGTTTGGAACCTGCCGCTCCTTGACCTCGGCTTCCTCCCTGCTTGCACGGCCTCCCCTGGAATTTCTTGTGATGTCAAATCACAAAGCCACATGAAGTGCTCACACACCAGGAACAGTGAGGAAATTTTATTTTTAGATTTCTTTTCTGTGACTCTAGTAAAATAACATGAAGTTCTTTTATGGCTCTATCTAAGGGCTTTGATAAATCTGCTGCATTTCAAAGCATGAAAGGGGGGATAACAAAAAATTTCTGTCCTGACTGCTTCTAGCCACAAGATCTTCTTAAGAATGTCTGCAGGGTCCCAGTGGCAAGGTGCCAGCTTGTGTTCACTGCTGGAAGCTATACGGAATTTCACCTCACCCAGTAGATATCTATCTCCAGATGTAGTACATAAAACATTTTATACAATAGGCACTTTTCCATATAAAATTATATCTTATAATTTGGGATTCTTATAGCATCTAGGAAGATTTTTTAAAAATCACCTTTCTTCACATTTTCCTTAAAATTAGCATTCTTTACTGAACACTGGCAAAACAGTTTCAATTAAAAATTAATTTAGGAATGGTAATAATGTAACTATCAAAATCATCATCAATACTATTAATAATACTAACAAATGGTTCATAAGTAATGAAAACACTTTTTCATCAAAACTTTCTTATCCCTTGTTTTTTCTATAATGTTTACATTTTTATCTATCTGGAAAAAGGCTCTTCTATATGCTTAGATTTTCAGGCAGACTGGCCAAAATTATATATTTAGAAATCAGAGGTACAAATTGTGAGATTAAAAAAAGGATACTGGGCATTAAGTGGACTTAATCATATACTCATTCATTCATTCATTTAATCCATTTTCATTGTGTGCCTCTATCAGCCAGGCACTCTTCTAGGCTCTGAGGGTGCAGCAATAATTTTCCAAATGAATCATTTAGATTTTTACATAAAACTTTCTAATAGATAACTTTTAAATATTTAGACTTATTCAAAAATTAAAAGTACATTTGAAAGACATGACATACCTTTTTCAGCTTTATTGAGGTATAATTGAGAGATAAAATTGTAATATGTTTGAAGTGTACAATGCGAAGATGTCATGTGTTTACATTCATATATGGTTACTCCCACAAGTGAGCTGATTAACCCAACCATCACCTCATATATGTACTTTGCAATATATCTTTTTGAGTGTTTACTATTTACCAGGCTTTGGGTTAGAAACTTCAGAGAATAATGATAGTTAGCATATATTCAAGAAACAGAGAATCCAACAGGAAGGATAAAACAGTTAACCAATACTCATAATACAGAGGAAAGTATGCTTTGAAATGAAAGTAACAATTGAGTATTAGGAGACTCTAGGGAGGTCATATGAGGCTCAAGGTCATCATATAGAAGGCTTTGGACAATGTAGGCAGAGGAAGAGCCTGGTAAAGACTCAGAATGAGGAAAACCATGGGGAAAATTATTTTTGCAGGAAGAGTCTTCTTTGTCTGAAGCACGGCATGTGTAGAGAGGGTCCCATTATGAGATGACAGAAAGGCCAGGTTAATTAGTATATGTTATGTTGTTAGCAAATGGCCAGCAATAGAAGCTTCCTGAGAAATGCAGCATCTTGATCAAAGTCATTGCCAGATAGGATTGTAGGAGGAGTGAAATCAGCGTGTGCAATACCCCTGATTTTCTCCTGGTAACAAGTAACCACATCCTCGACGATTCTATTTGGAAGGCTATATGCATCAGTTCTTCAAGGAGAAAAAGCAACAAGAAAATAAGGTTGGGGGAAGGGACTCCACACAGAGACAAAAATAATATCTACGTGTTGTAAGAGTGATGGATGAGTGTAAAAAGGAGACGAGAAATCAGTGAAGATGATGAGTTAGAAAAACCTCCTGAGTTTGCAAAATCTCAGCAGTCAACATGTGATACCACTCCCTTCCTGAAACACCCTTTTCTGTATTTTAACATTTTTTGTTGGGACTTCTTTAGTGAAGTTACAATGTAAGTTATGCATCTCTGTCCCTCAACCTTAAGTAGTTGGCACTGAACTTTAATTTCCAGACACACCATTCTTCAAACTAGTAAGTTGTCTTCTGTTTGTTTGTTTGTTTTTAAACAAGGAGTTAAGGGAATTGGTATCTTAAAATTTTTTGCAGTAACATTTTTGTTTGTTTGTTTCTTGGATCGTATAATTGTGTGGAGTAATAGCCTTTTGCCTTAGCACTATTTTTCATTGACTCCTGTGCAGTATCTCTAATGATCATCCTCTGTGCCAAAAGAGAAGAAAAAAACTCTCCTCTATCATGATGCAACTCTACAAAAATAGGCCCACAGATGTCCATTGAAGTAATGACACTAGAAGTGAATCTTTAGTATTTTTGTATACGTGTGGTTTTCCCTTTCAAGGAGAAGCATTGCCATTCTTTTAAACATTATATTCCACTCTATACAGTAAACCCAGGTTGAGCTGTCTTACTGATAAAATTGTGCAAGTCAGACAAAACTGATTTTCAAAGTGGCATTTCAAGAAGCTGAACTCAGCATTTTTAATAGATCAGGGCACTGGGGCTGTAATTCTTATGTTTAAGAATATAGGCTACTCTGCAATACAACTGTTCTTTAATTTGTGCCTGAGACGCTTTGTAAAACACAAGGTCACTTAAACTTAAGGATAAGGCATTTTTTCCATCATTTCCATTTCATCAGATGCAATTCTTGATCACAAGGCAGTTTGCCTTAAAGCTGCAAATCCTCAAAATTATGGGGTTGGTTTCCAGTCTGCTGAGAGGGAAATTAGATATAGAACTTCTGTCTTCTGTTAATGTTAACGGGAGTTGCATGCCTAATTCTCTTAGAAGCCCAGAACAAATGTATGTTTATGAGTCAGCATTACTAGGTTTTCTGGATCTTTACCCTTTAAAAGTGTCATTAGTCTGAGTAATAGCCAATCCCTCTGCTTACTCCAAACCAAGCCCCAGCTACTGTAGTTGGAAACGCTGGATTTCAGCTCTTACAAATGGCCTGATCTATCCTCAAATCTGAATGTTCCCATATGTTACTCATTTTTTGTCCACTGGACAAAATTCCAACTTCTAAACTGTTTAATATTTATCTTTCTACTTTACATTTTTTATATTGAAGTTGTAATACTCATTAGGCATTGAGATAACTTTTGGGGATTCATTTAAAAATATTAATCTTTATTTGAATCCTAAAAAACTTGATCAACTTTTCAATGCATTTTCTCTAATTACACTATTAGATGTATTATTCCTTCCAGGCAAAATTATCTAAAATAATTCTGTGTACTGTGTTCTCATTCCTGAAGTATTTGCTCCCAGTAATATTTTACTGATATTCATTGCTGAGTACTTAATTATATTGCTGTAAGACTTTATATCACAAATAGAGAAACAACATCTTTTTGTAGAAGTAAGATGATGTATACAAGATCTTCAAAATCAACATGAACTTTAAAAACATCTAAAATGTATCTTTTTCCTTTAATTAAAGATTTTTTTGATGTTATGGGATAAAAAGAATTTTAAAATATTTTTTAAAGAAAGGTCAATAATATTAGAAGAGGTGTTATTTTTATGACAAGCAGCTCTTCTCTATAACCTTATTACTTAAAGAGTGGCCTCACCAGGGAGCTTGTTAGAGATGCAGAATCTCAACCCTATCTTACTCCTTCTAAATGTACAGATTACCAACTTCCACAGCTGATTTTTATGCAAGTAGAGTTTGATAAGCACTTCTCTATAACACTGAAACTAACTCTAAGTGCTCAGAATTAAGCCACTTTTGGTGCCAGGATTTTCCTATGATATTCCATTTTATATAGAAATTTGTCATGATTCCTTCAGACATAGAAATCTACTTTTAGTGATAAAAGTATGCATTTTCTTCTTACAACATAGAAAGGGCTCTTATGAAGCAATTGAGGATTGAACAGTGCATGTTCTGAAAACATTGTAAACAAGCACAGTTGTCCCACTAGGTAATAATTTATTTATTATAGTGGTTCTCAAATTAAAGACTCATAAGAATAACTGTGGAATTTATAAAATGTAGAGTCCTGGGCCCCATTCCCAGTTATTTCTGTTATATTAGTCCAGATTGACATCCAGGAATCTGTATTTTTATAAATTACCCCAGATGACGTGAGGTTTCCCTGGACAGCATTTTGAGAAAAATGATCTAATGTCTAGCTTATGTGCCAGTTGTGTTCTTTTCATTCCTTAGTTGTGTGGCATAGTCCAAAGTTACCATAATTTTGCATTTTGTAGTTCAGGCCAAAAAAATGTGGGGAAATATTTGGAAAAAATACCATTGGGTCTTGAAAATTTTTACTTGCCTGTTCATAAAAATATCAAAGTCTCCACTTATGTGACTCAGAGTAATTGTAAAATACTATTTCAAAAAGTTATAGCCAAATAGTTCTCATTAACAATAACTAATTGTTAAACGTAGATATTAACTTTGCCATTTTATTTAGGGTGGCATATTTTGACTATTTAAGGAAATAATTAGGCTGTCTTTTAAAAGTGCACCATAAAAGAAAGAATTAAATTTAATTTTATATTTCAATATTTGAACTCTGGAATAAATAATAGCTCAACAACTAAAATGTTATTTTGTCAACCTGTCTGCATCTAATTTTTATTTTCAGTCTTTTCAAAGTTGCTCATTTTAAAGATCTATCCATTTGAAAATATTTATTGGAGCTATAGAAATGAGTATATTGCTCAGGGCAAGTCTACAGATGGACAAAATCATGCCAAGGACCAAAAACTTTTCAAAGAGGGGATACATGAAAATCAGGAGATGAAGAAGTAGCTACAGATGATTTTGAAAAGTGACTAGGAAAATAAGAAGAAAACAAAAGAACACCTTTGAAATTAAATTAGATTTCAGCTACAAAAATAAAAAAATAGTTACCCTTCCCATATGTTTGGAAAACTTAAAAAGTATCCCCTTAACTAACCTTTGAGATAAACAGAAAGTAAGCTTGAAAATAATGTATATTTACTACAAAATGTCAATGAAGACACTGGTTGTCACAGCCTGTGGGATAACATATAGTTTTTTGTTTGTTTGTTTTTGTTTTTTTTGCTGTACACGGGCCTCTCACTGTCGTGGCCTCTCCCGTTGCAGAGCATAGGCTCCGGACGCACAGGCTCAGCAGCCATGGCTCATGGGCCCAGCCACTCCGTGGCATGTGGGATCTTCCTGGACTGGGGCACGAACCCGTGTCCCCTGCATCGGCAGGCGGACTCTCAACCACTGCGCCACCAGGGAAGCCCTAACATATAGATTTAAAGGGCAAAAACGATGACTGAAAATACATATTCTAAGGGTTAAATACAAGAGACTAGAAATAAGTATAACAAATTAAACTTAAAGAAAAAAGAAATAAAGTTAAGAATGAAATAGGTGTTAAAAATAATAAACAATTATATAGATAATAAATGTTGATATATTGTGTTGATATGTAGATATTAATTTGATTTACAAGACATAGTAAATGAAGAAAAATCTTACAAGTTTAGTCTGTTACTTAAAAAGAAAAAAAAATTAAAGCACCCAGGACATTATCATATCCTAGAAGTCAAAGAAAGTGACTGGGTTAAGAAAAAATAGTCACGTGTTTCCCAGATAGAAGTAAATTAAGGTTTAAGGAGTTTCCACTTGATTATGGGGACAAGAGAATCAGGTGAATTTTGAGACAACAGTTTTAGGGAATTTGGCATGTTACAGGTAAGAGTAAGGATGCTATGATTTGGGAATAAATAATATGTCAAGAATTAAAGACAGTAAGATAGAGTATTCAATACATTTTGCTGAAAAGGAGAAGGGAGAGTAGGAGCCCAGTGGAAACATGAAGAGAAGGAAGCTTTTTCATGTTTCAGCAATGAGGTTTGAAGATGCAGGAGAAAGAATAGATGGGGCAAGATCATGGAGCATATAGAAGAAGGGAGAAGGAGCCACAGAGATTCCATTGCAACTGAAACAAAAGAAAAATGGTGGGCACAGATATAAGTAAGGTTGTAGGTTTGTGAGTTCTTTTCTGATGGCTTTATCTTTGCTTTGAAGCAGCAAACAAAGTTATGTGCTGAAAGAGAGGCATCGATGAAGTTGGAGTTTCGAGATAACAGGGGAACTTGCAGTAATCACACTGGAAAATGAGAATGTTAGCATATCAGAGAAAGATCATGGAATAGCCAAGCATTGTCGAGTTTGGATCCCATGAGTTATTATGACCTTACTCTGAACAACTGTAAAGTTCTTCGCCATCTCTATCCAGCAAGCTAGATGAGGTTGAATTCATCAAGGGTTGGGATTTTCTAGACAGGTTTGACAGAAAGACAATGGGTAAAGGAAGTTGTGCATATTGAAGAAAGAATAGCTGCAGTTGCAGACCACGGTGATCCAAGCTGAATGAAGAAAGAAGGGGTTCACAAAAGGGATGAGTACATAGAGGGAGGTGGTGAAAGCCAGGAGAACAAGTAGAAAAGTTAGAGGCTAGAATGTTAAATGCATCAACCTCCTGGACAGTAAATAATCCATGATGATTACAGGATTTGAGGTGAGGAAATCTGGGAGCAAAATGAAGAGAAGCTGTTATCTAAAGGGGCCTGACGATAGGTTGAGTGAGCTAAAAGGAAGCAAAGGGCTTATATATAAAAGGTGGAGGAATACAGAGTTCTCCATCTTAGTACAAATAGCATGTGTTGATGTCACTCTAACTCTGAAGGGAGAGGCATCTAGAAAACAGGCAGTTTGTACTTGAGAATGTGAAGTTGTATCCTCAGTGAAGAGCCAGGTTTTGTTTAGGGCCAGATGGTAGATAGAATATTCTGAGAAGAGGGTAAGGAAATGGGTAGTGTGTTAACCAGGAAACGGAAAGAGAAGAGGTGGGGTGAAATCAAATGGTGTATTCAGTTCAAAAGAAAGAGCAGAGAGTGAGAACAAAGTTGAGAACAGATTACTGGGGAGGTTTACACAAGAAGAGTGAACAAAGAGTCTAGAGATAGGAGGCCTGGAGGGTTAAGTAGTCTGGAACATTGTGAAAGAATTAGACTGGTGGAATTCAGGGATTTTGGTAAGAGGAGAGTTTTGATTTGAGGCATAAATTTACATTACATAGTTGCTTATATTTTTCAGTGGCATCCTAATGCCTGGATGTGGAAATGTTTCTGGATTGATTCTTGGCCTCTAGGAATCAATTATTTCTGATAAATATGTTCATTATCTTTCCTGTTATGAATTGCATTTTTCTGTGGATAAGGAGAGAGTGGGCCATCTAGAGCTAAAGAATTTATGTAGGATAAAAGACTGAGGGAGCAATAAGCTAATAGGAGGACTAGGGAGAGGGATAAAGCCTCAGAGGGCTTCTTCTGTGTTCTGCTCTGGGTCTGGCCTGAATTTTGGGGGAGGATTTTGCTCTTTGGGAGATGGGCAGCACTCAGAGACAGAGGACACATAGTGGAATACAGGAAACTGCTTGGGTAAATAATAATAAGTGTGTTGGGAAGGTGAGCTTTATATATATGTGTACACTGGTGATTTCTTAGAGGTTGACATATCAGGAGGCAATAAAATACAACTATGGAAAATGATCTTGGGAGAAAAACCTTTCTCTTTAGAAGATGTAACATTACTATATCTCATACGGCTTCTCCTGTTACTTCATACATTTCAATAACATGGACCTTCTTTCAAGTTGTCAATCAAGTCATGTTTCTTCTTGTCCCAGGTCTTTTGCACATGTCACTCCTTTTGGCAGGAACACTCTTGCTTCTCATTGTCTTGGACAACGTCTAGTCATTGTCTCAGCTAAAATGGCATTTCCAAGTTAGTCTCTCTCTTACTTTTTCTCATAGTACTGTGTGTGTACTTTTTCTCTACAGAAAATTTAATTAAGTCATTATTTGCCTTAGTCATACATTCAACATGCTCCTCATTCATTTTTCTCTAAGCCCTACAAGGGCAGGAAACAGGAAGGTTTTTCTTTTTTTTTTTTTTTCCACTACAAAATTTCTAGAACTTAAGAGAGTCCCTGACACAAAGCAGGTGCTTTGGATCATTGATTTAACGAATCGTCACAAAAATGCTAAGTGCTTTAAAATATGTAATTATGAAAACTCATCATGAAAACCTCATGTAAATCCATTGTGAATTGTTTATTATTATGCAAAATTTTTATTAACTAAAAAGGTTTTGAGAAATGAAAAATTATTTCAGATTAAACAATGTTCCCTCACTCAAGTTTGATAACAGTAAGGACACTAGAATTCCCATTCTCAGTGTTTAGAATGAAATAATTTCTCTGTGAAGCTAAGGTTTGTGTCTGCATGTCATAGAATTGAAGGAATGTGTATCAGTATAACCTTACACTGACCGGGTTTTTCTCAGACTCTATAGAAACAGTGGTTCTTCCCAAGGGGTAACAGGTTGAACAGCATTTTGTAGGCTATTCCAAAGGTGCAACATTTAGTTCTTAATAGAAGAAAGAAAACTATTGCTTAAAATGAAATTAAATATGTGTCTTAAAGAACTTTTCCTTGATAAATTGGACAAGGGAAGCAGTTCCCATAAGATATCTAAATATGAGAAGAAAGTTACATAAGGAAAAATCTGTAAAATAAATTATTTTAATAAATCCCATTAACAGATGGGGCTTTTTCCCAAATCAACAAAATGTAAAAACTGTGGTTTCAGAGCAAAAATAAGGAAACATAAGAATTCAAGAAATTAAAAGCTGGATGGGACCTCAGGTGGTTGAATCCATTGATTCCCAATTTGGGGCAAGGGACTAGAGATATAAATGAAAAGAATCCTCAGAAAAATCCCCTTCCTAAGTACCTAACCTGATACAAAATGATAGGAAAAAGTCAGGGATTTTGTTTTTATTTATTTATTTATTTCAGAAGGAAGTCCTTGAGAAGAGGTCAATTTTATAACCACTTATCCTAGACTTAGTAGAAAAGGCTATCTCCAAAGTGAGAAGACTATATTACTGAATGATTAAAAATATTTTTAGGATAAGCTTAAATTTGTTTAAAATAACATTTATTGTTCTCTGGTTACAGCCTCATATACAGTTATTGTAAAAGCTATAAAGTCAAGAGAACAAAGAAATAAAAACCACAGCAATAATTTAATTCCACATGAAGATAACTAATTTACAACTAAAACCAGGATTTGCCATATTAATATTAATATAGTGAATTGTTCAGAACGAAGGCAGTAAAGCAGAAGGCCATACATAACTTTAGGATGACACAATCAACCTGTGGAAAATTACATGACTCGGCACAGAGATAAAAGCTGACAAATTCTTACCTGGTCTCTACTACAATTTCAGGCAACTACAGAAGTAACTGAAAAAAAAAAAATAACAAGGAAAGGATTAATAAATAGAAGACGAATATACTAAATACAAAGGAAAATAGAAATAAAACCAGTAGTCTCATTTCTTTTAAAGGAATTTAGCAATTTAGGTAAGAAACAAAGGAGAAAATTCCAACTGTATAATATTGTGATTGTGAAAACTAATGTAACCATAGACAGAGAACATTAAAAATGGTTAAGTGAGATGGGGTAGACATATGTTGCTTTTCTTCAGTCTCACATCTATTCTTCCAATTTTTCTTTGACAAAGTGCTCGTTGTCCACATTGCATTCAGGAAGGGACAGATTCCATCACCAGTTCCAGCTTTTGACATATGTCTTAAGACAATAAAACATTTTAATCTACCTTAATTTCCACCAGAGCCCCCAAAACTGCTTTAGGAATTAGGCATGTGAATCAATTTAGGCCAATGGGAATCAGGCTGGGGTTTTATGGACATAGTTAGGAAATAATGCTCTTTTCTGCTGAATTTGAGCAAAGTGGGCATAAATCTAGAATTGTCTACTGTACTGAAAGTGAAACCAGCATACATCATAATAGAGTTGAGCCCCTGGATGTTAAGTTTTATACATCTAACACTACTCATGGACTCTGTAATTACACAACACAATGCATCCTTTTTTTCATCCCTAAGACAATTGAAACTGGGTTTCCAGTTACTTTCAACCGAAACAGCTCTGACAATCTTTTAGCTTATATGCAAGTTTATGCCAATAACTTTTCAACTATATATAAGAAAAAAATAAATGATCAAAATAGATTTAAATAAACATGAAGACTTTAAAAGATTATCACATTTTCCACATGTACTCATCCTTTCCCATCAAACTTATTCAGACTCAGTTAGTTTATAATAAGTTCTTTCCACTCTTTAAGGAATTGATCATTCCTGTGAATTAACTTGGACTTGAGCGATGCCATTCAATATGGCAACTGCTGGCCACATGTGGCTATTGAGCTCTTGAAATATGTCTAGCATGAATTGAGATGGACTCTAAGTTTAAAATACACACTGGATTTTGCAGACATAGTATGAAAAAAGGAATGTAATATATTTTCAATAATTTTTGTATTGAATGCATGTTGAAATATTAGTATTTGATGTGTTGGTTTGAACAAAATATATTAAATTAATTTAACATGTTTCTTTTTACCTTTTAAGTATGACAACTGAAAAAATTTAAAATCGTATATGTGGCTCACACTTGTGGCTTGTATTATATTTATACTGGACAGTGTTTGCCTAGAGTATATAAAAAAGGAAAAATTAAAAACTTTAGTGAAATACATAAGACATTTTTCTTATATTAATGTTGACTGTGATTTTGCAAATGTAACATCACCTTAAAATATAAACCCTGAGAAGAATTTAAAATAAACAAACAGACATGCACTGCCTTTGTGAATACAGACTACTATCTTGTGTATACTAGGCTTAGTAGAAGTTTGAAAATCTTGACAAAAAATTGACTTCTCATTATGGAAACAAGTTTACTTGTTGACACATGTAGGTAGGACTGGTTTTAGGTACAGTTTGATTCAAAGCTCAAGGTCCTCAGGTTCTAATCGGTGGCCCCATTGGCTTCAGGCTCAGAGCATGATGTCT
The DNA here is from genome assembly GCF_025265405.1 of Mesoplodon densirostris. Lineage (NCBI taxonomy): Eukaryota > Metazoa > Chordata > Mammalia > Artiodactyla > Ziphiidae > Mesoplodon > Mesoplodon densirostris. The sequence continues at coordinate 41,718,426 of NC_082665.1, forward strand.
CCCAGTCCAGTAGATAAGAGTTCTCATCTGCTAGCTCCCATATAAGTTCTGGGAGTTATTTTCTGACACTGGCTTGAATCGGGTCAATTACATCCTTCATGGAGGAAGCTGGAAGACTGATTTTGTGTTCAAATATAAAACTTATTATTATGACCATGTGGCAGAGACTGCTAGTTGTCCCCCAGTACCTACTCTCAGTTTCTTTCTTAATTATGGGACCCTGATTTTTACCAGACACAATAAATAAACACCATATTTCCCAGAGACCCTTGCAGCTAGGTGAGTACAGGCACTTAATTCTAACAATGGGATGTTGTGACTTCTGGCAAATATTCTTAACAGTAATAAACATCCTTTTTTATCCTTGTTTCCTTCCTTTAGGCTGAAAAGCATATGTGATGGCTGAGTTTAAGCAGCCTCTTTTGACCATAAAGTGTAACCATGTGTGGAGGAGAACATGACAATATTATCAAAGGAATCTGAAAACCTGATGATTATGAGACTTTCATGTGAGACTGGTTAGGATTATATGAGAGATATGAATGTCTATCTTGTTTAAGTTACTGTTATTTTAGGTTTTCTACCACTCAAGAATGAACCTAATTTTTACTGATAGAATTCCAAACTATCAATGTTGTGTATGATCCAGGTCATTAATTTTGGATAGCTATTAACATTAAGGAACAAACTAAATCAAATTTTGCTCATATTTATTTTTATTGGCAAACACCTGGTTTGATAGTTCCCTTTATTTTACTGTATATATTTTTAGCCACCTTATATTTCTTTATATTACTATTTTGATTATAGTTAATATTGAACATGTTTTTAAAATTCTAATGTTCAGTAGTTTATTAAGGTTATCTAAATAGCGTTATGTGAGCTGTAATTATTCAGGTTTTTTTTAAATGCAGTTTATCATTATATAATTTCAGAAGTGTCAGCCTGATTACCAAATGTCACATACATTTTAGTTCTAGCATTTATTATGAACATCTTTGCAGTTATTAAAACAATACCAAAATTCCTATCTGGACATGAGGTTTTATTTCTCCTTTAAAGATTTATACAGATGTAATCTTTCTTAGTATTTATGATAATATCATAGTTATCTATAAAAATGTGTGTGAAACAAAGATGTGTGTGTATAAATAAACTTTAAAAATACAAAAATTTAAATTTGAAGGACAGTAAATTCAACTATAGAAGTGATCAGACCAAAATGAAATAACTTTTTGTCTTCTACTTAGAAAATAATTCAGGAAAAAAGCAGTATTAAAACAGTTGATTTAGTAAGCTAGTGTTATATAGGCTTAGAAAAATACAATTTTTAGGAAAAAAAGATAGGGAATCCTGGAAAATTGGAGGGAACAACAGGGATGAATCAACCCAAGTATGCAGAGGGGGAGTCATGGTTAAAGTGTCATGCAGACAGCGTTGGCTGTGATATGAAATATCCTGGTAAGGGGAACTCTTAAGAGGAAAGAGAATCATGTTGGAGCAGAGAATTGGGTTAGGAGGAGGCTGCAGCAGCCCTGAGATAACCGTTAAGGGTAGAAATAGAAGATTGGAGTGAGTACGTTAGAAGCTATTTAGCAGAAAATCTGGTAACAGTCTAGGTCTCTCTTTATAGCAAGTGCAGGGTTAAAAACCTCATCAACGTGATTTACTGAGAGGAATGGGCTATTGCAAAGAGAATTTTAAGAAGAAAAGTAATAGAAGAAAGAGGAGCCGTTTTGTCATTTATCAAGTAGGTAATGAGAAAGCCCCTAGTACCCTCAGTGAAATCAATAGGGGAAGTTCAGGGATGATAAACATTCTGGGATGAATACATCACTTGAGAGCAATAGGGTTTCAAGAAATTTCAATATTCTTAGAACTCCAGTCATGACTATGACTTAGCACTCCAGCTATGACTCTCTGATCCCTGAAGATAGTACAAAACATACATTATGATGAAATGATTTCAAATCACTGGATAATTTTCACAACTATTTTTAGTGATGGCATAGCAAATAATATTGGATACAGGTGTTGCTTTTAAATTTTTCTTTTTCTCTAGGAAATGGGTCCTATTTAAATTTGCATTACATTGGAGATAAATATAGTTTCCTGGTACTACTGAAAAGTTTCAAACAATACATTTGGGGAGATTTAATATGGAATTAAATGGAATTGGACTAAGCCTCATTGATAATAGCATTCATACCAATTCATGACAAGGACATAGGTTTGCACTTTGTCCATGTATGAGGCACTGGAATATTTTCTATGTTCCAGCACCATCAAAGAGGGAAAAGCCAATGCTTACTTACAAGAATATTATTTTTTTACACATATGAATTCTGTTAGGTTTCCTGGTATGTTGAGATATGTGTATTTTTTTTCCAGGTGGTACAGTTTTATTTCATTTCTGGCATGGCCCAGGTGTTTCTTTTGCATGCCTGTGCACACACGTAAGGGGTCAATGAACCCAGGCATATATTAGAGTAGAAATATTTTTTGAATTATTGCTTTGAATTATTTTTTTCAAATGTTTTGTATTAGGAAGAATGTAAAGTATGATTTTTAATACTTTTGCATTTTTATGCACAAGTGGATATTTTAGGGCAAATTTAATTAGATTTATATTAGTATAATTTATATATTATATTAAAATATATATGTATAAATATATATGTAGAGTTAGAACTGTTTAGTAGTTGAAAAGCTTTTGGAACCTCTTTAAGAAAGTCAAGGAAATAAAAAGTAAGGAGAGCATGGCCCCTTTTTCAGAGTAATTCAGATTTACGAAGGCCCAACTTCTCATTCTAGCTATGCCACCCAGACTTTGAGAAATTAAGCTCATTCCTCTTCTTATGTGCTCTGAGAAATAGGAGCCAGAAAAGTCTTCGCAGTATGTGAATATTGATCTCAGAGGGGTTGGGAAAGAGAATGAAATAATGGATTTATTGAAGGATTCTATACTATTTTATTAAAAACTAACTTGCACTTCCATAGTGCCATAGGAATGTAAAGCACTTTTATTCATATTATCATGCTTGAATTCTCATGAAAATCAATTATAATTCTCCCCAAACTTGTACCCTTGTTAAAACTGGTATATATAGCTATTTATGGTAAGAATGTTGATTTGGGCTCATTCCTGGCTTCCTTTATGTATTAGTTTACATATTCTTTATTCTTTCCTCCCTATAAATTGTGTTATATTCTTTTAATGATGTATTCTTAAAAGTTTCCTTAATATTTTCCTAAACAAATTGAGTTCCAATTAAATTAAAAAAGAAAAAGAAAATGAAAGAAATGCTATTTTAACAATTAAAAAAAAAAAAACACTTATCATACTAAGTGAAGTAAGCCAGGCAGAGAAAGACAAATATCGTATGATATCACTTATATGTGGGATCTAAGAAAGTCATACAAATGAAATCATTTACAAAACAGGAATAGACTCACAGACATAGAAAATAAACTTATGGTTACCAAAGGGCAAAGGCAAAGGAGGGATAAATTAGGAGTTTGGGATCGACCTACTGAATAGCACAGGGAACTTTATTCAATATCTTGTAATAATCTGTAATGGAAAAGAACCTGAAAAAGAATATATATATATATATTTATATATATATAATATATTATCTATCTATCTGTCTATCTATATCTGAATCACTTTGTTGTACACCGGAAACTAGCACAACATTGTAAATCAACTATATTTCAATTAAAAAACAAAACAAAACAAAACCCACTGAGGTTTAAGGTGATTCAGTCTACTGATCTATACAATAATATAACTAAGGCTTAATATCATGTAGTTTTTCCATCATAGTTTCTCCATAGCTCTTTGTTTTCTGTGGTTAGCTTTGTTATCTTATGCATAAATTAATGCACTCTTTAAATCTGGGTTAGAGGGTGAAAATGGCTGCAGGAAACTTTTAATAATAATGTTACCCAGCTTTGATAGACTAGTGCCTCATGGGATTTTACCATTGCAGAACTCCACGTATGTGGACATTTAGGAAAAAACAATCCAAACGTAACAGCAACCTCAGCAAAATGAGTCTCCTGCCCCCTCTTGGTACACTTTTTCTGATTAGTGGTTCCAAGTCTCCACACTCCCACTGGATCACTCTTCTCTTCCAGGAAGAATCACTCTTTTTCTCCTCTGTCTATTCTCTTCCTAATGTCAGTTCCAAAAAATGCTGTGCCATCTTTCATACATCTTCTGTTAAGCCTTAAGAAAAACTGTGGAATGAAGACTTTATAAAATTTATTTGCTTAAATAATTCTAGATAACAGTAGGCTCTTATGTTTTTAGGCTAAAGTCCTTTTCTGGTATCTCTGAAACAATTGCATCTTTGCCTCTTTAACTGACAACCTCTAAAGTCAGTATCCTCTACATTTGTAGACACTCAGCTCACTACACCAAAGGGGTAGTCCCCTACACCCAATCTCAGACTAACAATAACCCCAAAAGACTGAGTTGATTTCTAGAATACAAGGGAGCTGTAGGACATAGCTAGTTTTCAATAGTGGTCACTGCTTCTTAAAATACCCATTTAGGAATTCAAAGTATTAACTGCAGTAGCAGGAGTTGTAGTTAGTATTCTTTAATGCTGTGTCATGCATTATTTTATAAGCCTTTTTTCATTTAATTATTACAAAACTCTATGATTTAGTACTATATTGTCTCCATTTTATAGAGAAGATAGCTGATTTTAAATCATTTTCTTTAGATGAATTTGGTGCTTTATATTATATTTATATTTATCTCTCTGTATATATATTTATAAATAAGTAGATAGACTTACACACATAAATTTTTAACTAAAGAGTTTGTGTATATCCTAAGAATTTGATTCCATCACCTGTAGCAGAGCATCTTTGAGGAAAAAAAAAAAACTATATAGTTTCTTGCAGTTTCTACGGTTTAATTTAGTTAAAAATGTAGCTCCTTTCGAAACTTCCCAAAGAAGCTGACAAACCAAATGTGAATCTTTAAGTGACTGTATTGTGTTCAAATATTTATGGGATGGCAGAGGAAGCTCTAAGACAGCAAGAAACAAGAATTCAAGCAATAATTGGAGATTTTAGTTTCTGAGGGATTTGAAGTTTCTGAAAGGCAGTAACTGGGTTCCCTGTCATTTATAAATGCCCAGGAGACCACAGAGAGGATTTAAAGGGCCTTAGAGTTAAAAGAGACAGCAATCAAAGGGAAGAAGGCAAGCAGATGTTGGAAAGGCTCACAAAAGTTTAAGGTGTGTTACAGGAATCAGCACATGACCAGGATACAGGCTATCGAGAAAAAACAGAACAGAATTACTGATAAATTCTATCCAATTTGGAATTTACAGTACATTTTATAATTATAATTCCTCATTGATATGCTCTGAAAAATTTGTAATTTAGCTTAATAAGGGAAGAATTGTTTATGGAAGGAAGAGCAGAAATAGGGAAATTAAGATTGATTCTAGATTTCTGAAGCATTTTACCTGTTTTAGATGTTAGTTCAAATCTTTCATGAGTGCTACCAAAATAACAATGGGGGGCAGAAAAATAAGAATAAACTCTTTTATACCTCGAAGTTCCAGCAGCCAATAAAAACAATAATAATATAAAAATATTAAAAATATTAAAATATAATAATTTATATTTACCTTTAGCATATTGTATTAAAGAAGCAAATTCTTACAGTAGGATACCAAGAGCAGCAGCCTCTGGGAACTGGTTAAAAATGCAAATATTTGGGTCCTACGCCAGACTCCTTAAATCAGGATCTCTGGGGTGTGGCCATTTGATGTGTTTTAGCAAGCTCTCCAGGTGATTGTGATGTATGCTCAAGTTTGAGAAACGCTGGGTTAAGGTAACACCAGGTGCTATGACCGACAATCCCCTAATCTCAATAGATTAAGACAATGAAAATTAATTTCTGCTTAGGGAAGAACTCAAGGCTGGTGTGGTTCCTTGAGAAGCTGTCCTGCTTGGATACAGTCCTCCCCTTGGTGACTCTGCACATTGACCACATGGCCCCATGTATCTTGGGAGGCATTTCCATTGTAGTTGCCTGGAATGAGAAAAACATTAGCTAACATTCCTTTGGCCACATCCATCTAACTGCAAGGGAGGCTGGGAAATATAGCAAAGTTTATGCCTAAAACACAAGGAAGCCAATGCCAGTAGCTAGCTGACTTTGCCGAGCACATGCTTACCTATCAATTCTTTACTCCAGTTTCTCTATTGAACAGTATATATGTTTCTATTCTCATAGCTCCATTTTTCTGCAACATTTGTTCACAGCCTATTTACAATTTTAACACTGTACTCGATCTTGGATACTGTGGTATCTCCTTAAACATTTCACAGTTAGTAAAAGAGCATCATGTGTTTTGAATTTTGTCAATTTCAACTTTAACATAAATATGCCCATACAGGCTAAATAAGCTTAATCACTAGAAAATATGTTTCTATAGAAATAAAAAAACATTTTTATTTTTTATCATCTTTATATGCCAGTAACATAAAACTATGTTCTAGAAACTACCATATGAGCTGGAAGAATCAAAAACGTATTTTAATAAACGCTGGTGGTATTACAAAAGTTAGAAAGAAACATTGTCTTTAGACAGCCTACTAACTGCATGGGTGAGTCTCCTATTCTGTTCCTTCAAAGAGCTCTCTCCTTTTCCTTCAGTTTTGGATTTCTGCCAGAAGATAAAGAGCATGTTATTCAGCTTGGTCTTTGGAGAGATATAACCGAACCGGCAGATAATTTATTTATACTGCTTGACCTCTTTGTCATACTGATTTATTTATTTACTTATAGAAGGGGAATGTATACACTGGGATGTCCTATTAAGAGAGGTTATGGAATCATCCTAGGAATGTATGTGTGTGTGTGTGTGTGTACGTGTGTGGATTTGTGTTGCTTTGAAGTAGACATTTGACTAGATACCATATTGAAGATTTATAAATCATGATGATTTTGTGATTTTATTCTAAAACTATTTACCTTGCTCATTTGAATGTCTCTGAAAATATTATGTCTGCATTTAAAATCAGAAAATATCACCAATTATGAACCAAAATTAATGTCTCAGATCTCTGGAATTCTTTTGGTGACTGTCCTGTATTTCTAACTGGCATATATCTGCCTGGAAATTGTGTACATTTAAAAATTTGTGCCTGGACTGGTCATTTAGATTCTTAATTACAAATATTAAATTAAAATTATATATATATATTATCCCTGGTTTTGTAAACTTAAAAAAATCAACCCCAAATATTAAAGTTTTGGAAATGGTGTCATTTTCTTTAATTCAAATGTTAATTCATCACAAAATACTATTTTATTGACAGTTCAAGACCTGATACATTACTCAGAGAAAGAAGGCATTTCTTTAAGTGTTATAATACTAATATCGTCTAAGTATTTATTGAATAATTGTAAAAGATTATTGCCATAATATTGGCCTTATGTGGTTTATTTACACATGGTTTTGCTGCTCAAAGGCAAATATGAATTAAATAAATAAATATGTTTACTATGTTCAGGGTATATTTGACATAGCCTGAGGAATAAATCTGTGGCCAAGTAGCATGATATGTGTGTGACACCTACCATCATTTTATAGGCTTCACTTTAAGACATACATGGTTTGTAATTCCTGAGTATTTTCCTTCCTATTTAAGTAGGCTGCCACTAATTCGGCAGTGGTATAAGCTTAGAATTAATCATATTTTTTGTATACTTGGCCAATTATAATAAAGAATTCAAACCAATTCTGTATTTGTAGGCAACTCTTTGATTACCTTTATACTTTTCTCTTTATTTTTCTTACTGTAGTTATTTATTGTGCAAAGCAAATCATAGCTTTCCTTTGTACACTTGACTTCCTCTAAGTGAGGAATACTTTTTTATCTGTATCTTCCCCAGAACTTGCTCACCTCATTAAGTCTCCAAAGCATGACCTAATTAGTCTCATTCTCCAAACGAAGTTTGAAACCATCAATTTGCATAATTTGTGAATGCCACTTTTGATTTTTCCACTACTACTCTGTCTGACTTACAATAGATATTAAAAACTTCTACAGTCTTTTGTTTTCCTGTATATCAGGAAGCATAACTACACACAATTTAAGATAGCAGACAAAAATCCTTGTGTTTTGCATATCTTGTTTTATTTTTAAAATATTCCAGTGAAAAATCATACTCCTCACTCTTTTCACCATTTCACAGGTGAGGATTTTGAGGAAACAGAGATATCAAGTAACATATCCAGGGAGGGCACATGTGATCAGTGGCAGAATATCAAAACTCCAAATTCTCAAGATGGGGTCTATTTTAATTAGATCTTGTAGTTCTTCAGTAAACTTACTACTATCTTTTTTTCTCTATTATTTTTAATCTATTGATAATTGTAAATTTTATCTCTCAAAAAACTCCAAATTTTTATAAATTTCCTAACAAAAGAATTTCAGATAAAGAGAAAATGAGAACAATAATCTCAACTTTGACAAATGGAAGATTCTCAGAAAAGGAAGTTAGTTCCCTTTATAAAGTATGATGCCTAGAAGAGAAGAATTAGAGATAGATTTTAATCTGTATACATTAGAGGAAAGTATTGACACTAATTACCCAACATTTCTGCAATGTTGTTTAGAATAGTTTAGAACTATTGGACAATTGAAACAAAAGCTTTAAATGCTCCTCAAAACTTATGGTATTGAAATACTCAAATTTCAGTTACAAGCATTTTTCCTAACTTGTTTTTAACTTGTTAAAAATCCAGCCACAAGCAACAGATGAATTTCTGGAAACCTAAAGATTCATTCTAATTTTGTTTATGAGTTTCAAGTTCTGAGACACACATATTTGAAACTTTCACATTGCTTTACACTTTGTTGAGTGAGTCCCAATTAATCTTAAAGGAGAGAAATGAAAAAGACCTTACTTCCCACTAGATTCTACAAAACACCAAATCTGGTCTAGATATTTGAAATTAAATATAGGATTTTAGTAGCTTAAAATAAGTAGGGGCAGGCTTCCCTGGTGGCGCAGTGGTTGAGAGTCCGCCTGCCGATGCAGGGGACGTGGGTATGTGCCCCGGTCCAGGAAGATCCCACATGCTGCAGAGTGGCTGGGCCCGTGAGCCATGGCCGCTGAGCCTGCAAGTCTGGAGCCTGTGCTCCACAATGGGAGAGGCCACAACAGTGAGAGGTCCATGTACAGCAATAAATAAATAAATAAATAAATAAGTAGGGGTAAAAAAAGATACCTAGGGGTACAAAATAGAGGGCAAATGTGCTAATTAAATATACATTCAGGGTGCAATTTGAATATGTTTATAATAAATGGAGCTTTTTATCTTTTATTTTTTTTAATTGAACTTTTTATATTCAATGCAAACTTAGAGTGCTCAACATTATGATAAAGGAGTAAGTGGAGATAGTGACTATGGAATGGACTTGAAAAATAATTATTTTGTGATTATCTGATTATCTCATCAAAATGTTATGCATGAAACTCAAAAGCATATAGTTCTTAATGAGACCAGTATAGATCTCTTGGTATCTTGATGGTGTTACGTGATTTTGAAAGAAAAATTACAAATATATAAAAATGTCTATATACAAAAGTGGTGACAAAGCTTCATGAATATTTTGGTCTCCTGAAAAACATTAACCAGAAAAAATTCTATTCATTTCAAAGTAGGTAACTATATCCAACCTCTTCTCTTTGATAGTCATTTTAGAAGCGTATATTGCAACACATTAGCCTCTCTGGTTTCTGAGGGCACTAATCTCTATTACAAACATCTGATAATTCTTACTTCAAAATTGCTTTTTGAGATAACCAAATCTCGTTAATTTAGTCTTTCATTAGTGTTAATTTCATTAATTTTGTTTTACTCTCTGAATGCCAAACAGAGAAACAGAAGCTTTTTAAGCCCTGACACTCAAAAGCTTCTGAATGGAAAGTCACTTTATGAGTCAGGAAAAAATTAAACTTAGAAAGAAAGTGAATTCCTCTCCACTTTGAAAATTGATGTTTTCCCATTTCCAGAATGAAATGGATAACAGGTAGTAGCTGAATTTTTGAGCATATTTATAAAATTACACATATTTCTGGCACCTAGACATATGCACTAGAAATTTCATGAACTTGTACACACTTGCATCACTTTTTTGCTTGAAATGTTTTGATTTCCTAAGGATCAGTTATATCCATATTTAAATATAAACACAAAAATAGTTTCAAAGTCACATATAAATAGAAAAAATCCATTTACTTCTCTCCATCTACAAGGTAAGCAATAATTATTGCCATAGCTATGCTTATATTTAGACAGAAATGTTTGACACATGCACCCCAATGTTCATTGCAGCACTATTTACAATAGCCAGGTCATGCAAGCAACCTAAATGCCATTGACAGATGAATGGATAAAGAAGATGTGGTATATATATATACAATGGAATATTATTCAGCCATAAAAAGGAATGAAATAGGGTCATTTGTAGAGACATGGATGGACCTAGAGACTGTCATACAGAGTGAAGTAAGTCAGAAGGAGAAAAACAAATACTGTATATTAACGCATATATGTGGAATCTAGAAAAATGGTACAGATGAAGCAGTTTGCAAGGCAGAAATAGAGACACAGATGTAGAGAACAAACATATGGACACCAAGGGGGAAAAGTGGGGGGTGTGGGTGGGATGAACTGGGAGATTGGGATTGACGTACATACACTAATATGTATAAAATAGACAACAGGGCTTCCCTGGTGGTGCAGTGGTTGAGAGTCTGCCTACCAATGCAGGGGACACGGGTTCATGCCCTGGTCTGGGAAGATCCCACATGCTGCAGAGCGGCCAGGTCCATGAGCCATGGCCACTGAGCCTGCATGTCCGGAGCCTGTGCTCCACAACAGGAGAGGCCACAACAGTGAGAGGCCCACGTACTGAAAAAAAAAAAAAAAAAAAAAAAAACAAATAAGAACCTGCAAAAGAAAAAAAAAGACACAAATGTTTTATGATTGTGTCTTAAGAAATAGGATTCTATACCTTTTTGTTGAATTGTGTCAAGCTCTTGCTTGCATCCTTCAACTTGTGTATCTGTAAAATGGGACAAATGAGATGTTTCATAGCCATTTTACCCCAAGATGGTATGAGGTGGACGCTTAGATGATTCACTAATATGTCAATTATTGTTGGAGTAATCCATATGAATTCATGTACACCACTAGGGTTTATGTCAATAATGGTGTCCAATTACATGAAATAATCCGGTAGTGATTTGAAGAAACCGATTTTTCTCCAGAGAGTAGTTTTCTCTCTCGCTCGAGATAAAACTCTCTCTAGCATTTCAGAATTTATAACATCTTTCTTAAGATTTATTTTAAGGAACATAAGGCAGGGGGTAAGCCATGAAGGTTGGCAGGACACCACAAACCTATCAATGATACACAAGTTTAAAGGAGTGTTTAGTCACTTTCATATGTTTTTCTAAATATATTTGTACTATTCTGTCACAAACTATGAATTTATTAAGAAGTATTTGCCTCTTTTAATAATAGGATAGAAAGAACTCATCAATTTGAGATAAGTAGTATAAAACTAGAATGCTTTTAGGCATATATTGAGCAGTAAGTGCTGAAGAAAGTCTAGCTGCCAAGTCATTGGTTTTTTGGTGGTCTCTAATTTTTATATTACTTCATTCAAACCTACTTGCAGCAGAATATGAGATTCAGTGGGAGAGACAGGATAATTTACCAAGTGTTTTTTCTTTCTTTTAAATATTTTACAAAGTCAAGTAATCTTTCCATCCCTTTCATATTACAATTTTGTAGACATTGGATTACACGGACAGCTCTAAATAAATGAACTTCTAAAATAAATCAATTTTATGACATTTGAATAGGTTTCCTCATTGCTGAAGCAATAAGTTTCACTGATACAAATCTGAGTGTAACATATGGCCTCAGCCTTAGGCCAGGGTGTTCCATTTGAATTATTCTAGGCTTTTCCTTACAGTGCTGTGCTCCAAACACGAATCCAATTACTAACTGCAGTCAGGCAATTGAAAGGCTGCAGGAGAAATACTCTAATAGATGGGGAGGGGGTGCAAAGGACTATGATTTGTGTGGTAATCAGCAAGAGAAGGTCAATTGTAATAGAATAGACTGGTTTCCAAGACAGAACTAATGTAGGATGCCTTCCACTTCATTGAGGGATGCTATCAATAGATTTGTTGTTTTCATTACCAAGAATGTCACTTCCTGACAAAATGAATAAAGTGTGAGAAGGCCTGTTGATGGATCAGGTGATTAAAACCTAGGTTGCAGTGAGCAATTAGCAAACTGATTACCTTTTTTTGAGGACTAGGAATAGGAGGTTGAAAGAAAGGTGTTATGTAAATGTCTATCTGAAAAGAATAGTTTTATGTCCTTTAAGATTTATGTTCAGACTCTAGGATTCATAATAGGAAGGCTGAATAAATATGCATCTCCCCAAGATGCAATCTTTCTTTTAATGCTCTAAGTTATTGAATTTCTTCTCAATAGAGAAAACAGCAATGCAAAAGAAGGCCTACTGTTCATACCACATATTTTTAACAATGTAATTCCTTAAACAATTGTACAGATAATACCCTGTAAACTCTCCCAACAAAAGAATTCATTCCATTCATGGGGTCTCTATTTTCCTTTGAGTCCTGAGTTGTGTTAGTCTCATAGCCAGATGATTTTTCTTATGAATTATAGTAAAAGCCAAACAAAAGGCACTGTGAATCTAATAATCCAAAAGGCTTTTACCAGAAATATCAGATATACTTTTATAAAGGTAAATCCTAGGCCGAAGGAATGACTTACCCAAGGCTAATCTTATCTAAATTCCCACCTGCACTCTTTGACACTAACCCGTCAGACTATAAGGGAATACTTCCTTTTTTTAAGTTTGCTCAAAAGCTCTACTTCCTTTACCCCTCAGTCAAAAAATATAAGAGTGCACTTTGCTGCAGGTGTCAGGCTACCAGCGAATCACCTTCATCTACTACATATAAATTGCTATGGAAAGAAGTAGAGAAAAATTAAAGGATGACAATTTAAATAAATAATACTGCAATTTCAAAAGCTTACTTGATTACAAATAAAATAAGAAAAATATATCCCCGCCTTCTTGTACAGCACACCTTTGTGATTTTTTGACTTCATAGGAGTATTCAAATCCTAAAGGTGTACAATACTTTCAAAACAGTAATAATTTCATTGAGTGCTTGTCCCTCTGATTGCAAGCACTCATGTATACTTAAGAAGCAACTAAAACTCAAAGTCCTACAGTGAATTACTAAGAATGCAAAAGGAATTTGAGATGCAGTCTGTGTTAAGGATCTTTTATTGAGAAGACTGACCGCTATTAGGACAAAATACGCTTGTGCAAGCTCTCTGAAATTTTAGCTAAATATATCAAAAGCCATTTAACTAATAAAAAAAGCCACTGTGTTAATAGAGCCATCCGTGGCTCTTTGGCACATCCTAAGTGAAGGATGTCTTTGGGAGTGGTCCTTACAATGTGGAGCAGCCATCTGTTCACCATATCTGATCGCTGTTCATTCTGTAAGAGCTCTCCAGCTTCCAGCACTTACAAGTGATTAGCTGATGCCCGAGGATCTTGATGCTGCACTTTCCCTGGGCAATCAGAAGAGGAGAGAGTCCATGAGAGCTTTAAAAGGCAAAGATATGCCTTGTTAGCAACTACATTTGAATCAAGCTTTAGAGTACAACAAAATCCTACATAAATATGTACCTAGGAAAAAGAGAAAGATTTTTCAGGCTGATTGCAGAGGAAGAAAAAAAAGTTATTTTCTGGTATAATCTTTTCTACTCCATTTTCTACAGGAAACCAGGTTCTACAGTTTTCTGGGGCAGGGCATTTCGTGGTTAGAAAAAGAAAAGTTTTTAATTGCATTTGTCATGTGCTTTCCTCAGCAATTTATTTTCCCAGAAGTTACAACTACCTTTTATTGGTTATTTGGTGAGCACAGCTCCTGGCTCCAGTGCAGATTTTAATTTTTAAATATCGGGCTGTTGACGATGCTTCTTCTGTTGGCACGAAGGGACATTATCTGGAATTCTTTGACTTCCTCAAGCAATTTTATTTCCTGTTTTAATTTTAGTATATGTCTCTATTAATCATTTTTGAATAGATTATTCAATAGAATTTTATGTTCAAAGAGTTTTTTCTTAACAAATGAGTTAAAGAGATGAGGATTCTGTATAACTATCCTTTCCTTCTCTTTCTGACCTATATTTTTTCTTAAAGTTGCACACAGGTTTTGTCAACCATGGTAAGGTAGAATTAATGAAAATGTTTCTTCTCTAATAAAATTCCATATACATGTATTTTCATTGAAATTCTGTTTTTTTCATTATCTTTTCTTACGTCAAACATTTTACATAGGTGTACTCAGCTAGAGAAAGCTTTCTCTGCATAAATCTCAACTCAAGTAAATAATAAACTACATGCATGATATTTTCATAAATTCCTGTTAGTCCACTATTTGTCAAGAGAAAATATGATATTAATTAAACACAACAATTGCCTGTTTAAATAGTAAGAAGTTAATAAATTTTAAAAATGATTCCCTTGTAGAAGATATAAAAGAGAGTTCTCAGATTTCCCAAGGGCCATTAATATACAGCCAATATTTTTGATTCATTTTTTTCCTTAAGTGATCAAACTAGAAAAAGCATATGGCATTTAGAGGGCATTATAACTGGAGCACAAACATGACCAAGGAAAGCTCATCACTCAGAAATGGGGACTCCACAAAGGATGATCCGTTGTGCTGCTGAAGATGACATCAGTAATTGCTGCATCCATTTATGGCAGCAAAAAGAAACCAAACTTTGTAGGTGAAACTCTCAGAGAGCTGAGTCACCTGTCAATAATGGCATGCATGTGAAGCCAATTGAGTCAACTTCACACAAGAATCTTCAAGTATAAGATGAGGTTTTCACAGTGATAGGGTAGAGTCAGAAGTCCTTAAAAAGACTGCTTAGTTGGGCAGGAAATGTCTTGCATATGGGAGTAATATGTGCATAAAACTATCTAAAGTTGTGTAATAAATTTTATTTTAAACACTTCTCCAAACAGGGTGATGATATTTCTCCCTTAATAGTATACTTGCACAGTTCAATTCCTTTTCCAAAATTAAAATTTAGACTCTTTTATCTAACTTCTAACTTTGACACAATTTGTATTAGCTAAGGCCAAGTGGCTTAATATTAATCATCAAATGAAATTAATGAAAGCACAGGAGGAAATGCCAATTAATTGGGCATAACTAAAGAAGTTTTTCTCATCTATTTTCCTGGAAATGGAGCTTGTGAGGAGAGACTACAAAGCTACTAAATTTTATAATGAAAATGCTTCAAAAAAGACAGAATGAGCTCTGAGTATTGATTACACACTGCAGGAAAAGGACTAACTGGGTTAAAATTCTGAAAGAGAAGGCTTAAATTTGAAAATGGAAGTTGCCATTATGATGTTTATTCAGGGAAATAAGGAGTCAAAGGTCAAACTTTCCAGGATATGAGTTCAGATCTTCAAATAACAGCATTTGAGAAAGGAGGTGAAAATAGTTCTAAAGGCCAGCATATAATATCAGGTATATCAACACTTCCTCAGAAGATTTCTGAATAAAAAAAGAAAACACTAATGCTAGAAGAGTTAGCTCCCTAAATTAAAACAGCTCCTATCACAAAGATGCTGAAACAATTTATATGAGCTCAACTTAACTCCTTCATTTTATGTCATAAACTTAAGTGTTCTCTAACCACTTGAAAATTTGCTCAGCCCAGGTGAAAGACGACTTTATGAAGCTTGATTCTGAATACTAGGGTTTCAGTCCAGCTATTGGGGCACAAAGAAAACTGAAAATAAAAGGTGACCTGTGATAACTTCAAAAGAAAATTCTAGAAAGTGATACAAAGTCAGGTGAAAGCAGTCACTTTACAAAATACAATTTGTGAATTAAAATTTTTTTTTCTTTGAAAGATAGAACTTTGAAATACATGGCTTCCTTTCATGCCTTATTTATTATCTTTATTTACTTACTTATTTTTGCAAAAATATATTCTCCTCCAAGGTTAAGATGAAAACTTAGTCACAGCTGATGCTTATATATTTTACAGTCCTATGTAAATCAACCAATAACCAAGTAGAAAACAGCTTTCTACTTTTGATTCTCCAGATGGTAATGATCCATTTCCATCTTTAATTCTTGACATGGTTGATCTTTTTTTCATCAGTGGTCATCTGTGCTGCTAAAACAGAGCATGGAGTTATTTATTCAGTTGTGGCATATTAGTTCCTCAGGAGTTAAAAGATCTGAACAAAGTCTTACACTACATTATATTACCCTTTATTAGTGGGAAATTCAAGTCTAGAGATCAGTATTAAGCCAGTCCCTAAAATGTGCTTGTTTTATGAGAGGAACCCCAAACTGACCTCTGATCAGGGCGTATTAGAAGAATTTTTCCCTTGTTACTAATTAAATAGCTGTATTTGCATTATTTTCCTTTACAGTCAAGTTATGACATCAGCCATCTCAAGGAATTTGAGACAGAGAGGAACTTGAAGGCAAACAGAGTCAAGTTCCCATTTAAGCAGGAAGAATATATTTTGTACACTAAGGTCCTGACGTTTGGCATCTAGTGTGCAGTAGCTTATTGTGATTGATATACCAGCATATCACATGTCAAAGGGCTCTTCACTGAAGTTTGAGGAGGGCAAAATGAAAGATTTATTAAAACTCAAACTTTTCAGATGTTAGGTACCTGCTCTTCCTAAGGCAATTTACTTAAGAGCCACAGAAAGCAAGAACAGTGGCTCAAAATGTCATATTTTTTTGGTCCTGGAGTGGAGTGTCTAAATATGCACTGACAAGTATATAGAAGGATTTGGTATGTTCAACAACCTTGGCGGCAATGTTTGGGTAATCCTTTTTTGTTCATCACATATAATACATCAGCTACTTCTGCCCTATCTTTTTTGTATGTATATTATTAAGTGCCTTCCTATGCAAATATATTCACACATGGCATAGAAAAAGACGATTACCATAATGATTCTGAAAGTGTTCTCATTTCAAAAAGAAAATTCACTTCCTCAAGGACACATAGTTTTGCTCCTTCATATATGTTTTTGAATTTCCAATATAAATATATTCATTTCTCCTTCCTGGAATTATTGACACTTGTGCAAAGCTAAGCTATATCTGTCTCTTCATAAAAAGTCTTAATAATTTTCTTTGTTACATCACAGCTGCAGAGTAACCATAGCAACCAACTTAAGGAACAGAAATACATGCCTTCCACGTCTGGAATGTGCAAATGGAAGAAATGCTATTAAAGTACATTAAAGAAAAGAAGTTCTCTCAGTTTTACAAATATCTTCATTTTTTGACATTGCCCTTGCAATCATTTTGCTTGAGTAAATCATTACTAACATCAAAGTTCAACTTGTCTAATATATATAGTGAATCACTCAAAAACAATGAACATAATGTCACACTCACAGATAAGGCCAAAGATGGTCTGGTTTTGTGTGTACTGTCGTGTGTACTGTCCTCACTTTTGAAGACTTGGGTGCTTTGGGTAGTTTTCTGTGGAAGAACACAGGTATTTGGATCTCCAGCCTTACTCTCTAAGCCGTGGTAGAATATTATACTCTAATAAATTTAAACTAAAATCTGTCGGGATTGCCTTCCCTAGTTTCTTGCCTACGGTTACAAGTCATGGTCTGCTTTTTTTTTTAAATAAAATATTGGGGAATGATTTCAAATTTACAGAAAAGTTACAAAGTTAAAACAGAGAGTTTTCATATACCCCTCACCCATTTCAATTTCCCGTAACATTTTCATCTCATATTACATCATTGGTACATTCCTATTTATTTGGGTATTACCAGTGATTCTACAAATGTCCTTTTTTATGTTCCAAGATCTAATCCAGGATATTTTTCATGTCTCTTGGATCTCTTCAAGTCCGTGACAATGTATCAGTCTTTCCTTGATTTTCAGTCTTAAGGAGGATTGTACAAAATGCCCCTCAATCTGGGACTGGCTGAAGCTTTCTTGTCATCAGACTGGTGTAATGGGTATTGGGAAGAATATCTCTGAGGTTAAGTGCCCTTTTCACCACATCATGTCAGGTGGCACATGGTATCAACATGTCTTAGCACTGTTGGTATTACCCTGATCACTTAATTAAGGTAGTGTTTGTCAGTTTTCTCCTTGTAAAGTTACTATCTTGCCCTTTCCACAATCTAGTCTTTGGAAGCAAATCACAAAGCCCAGCCCATAACCCAAAGGAGTGGAATTTAAATTCCACCTCTAGAAGGGGGAATGTATCTACTTACATTATTTGGAATTCCTTTCTCTCCCATTTATTTATTTATTCTACTATTTATATCAGTATGGATTCAGGCATATTGCAATTCAATACAGGTTACTTATTTTGTCACTCAGATTGTTCCCATTTTGGCTATTGGGGGCTCTTTCAGGTTGACACCTGAGTGTCTTTGACATGACCTCATCCTTTTAATTTTGGCGTAATTCCTTGTTTTCTAGCACTGCCAAATGCCCCAGGCTCATCTTGCATATTCCCTGCCTCCACCCTAAAATTAGCTATTTCTCCAAGGATCCTTGGTAACTTATTAGAGAATGGTATTTAAAAACCAAGATTTCAATGGTGGGTGGATCAGAGTTTGTTTCTGTAGTTAAACCCAGTTCCGCTCTTTCAACATTCTCTTTTAACAAACACTATTAGCACTAACCTGATTGCTGCAGAGAAAGCCATCTTTTTTAAGTTTTTCTCCTTTGGTTTGCATCATTTCACAACAACTAGCTGGAAACATAGGCATATTACCTTGAAATCACTGAAAATTCATATTTTCATTTTTCATAAGATAGAAAAATCATGTTTGTAAAACTAAAGCATTAGTGGGAAGTGTTATTTTAACAGTTTTGGTGCTTCCAGCTGCAAGTAACAGATTTGCTGATGAAAATTAGGGTGTTACTATTTTGTACTATGGTTAACTTTGGTAGCTGGGCAACATGAAGGCTCTGGTTGGCTTCATTGTAAATCTGTTGGCTGCCCTTCATTGTAGCAAAATGCCTGATGAAATGTAAGCCACGTATCCTTAAATAACTACCTCTAAGGGCAAGAAGAAAGATATACTTCTCCTTGGGCATTTTGCCTTTTATCCAGGAAGAGAATCTTTTCCAAAAGTTGCCAGGAGACTTCTTCTTATGCCTAACTGGGTAGAACAGTGCTCATCAAACCAAGAACCATCATTGGCAAAGGGAGATAGGCTCGACACTACTGGCTTAGAAACCAATCATGATTTATTCCCTGGAGCTCATGGAGAGAATCACCTTCCTTAGATCACTGCTGCCCAACCCACTTCTCAATAAAACCAAAACTTTGTGAGGAAGAACCAAATTGTGGATGGTTGGTGGACATTATATCATAAAACATATTTGCACAATGTAAATGTCAAATACTCCTACTGTGGAAAATTTGGGTTTTTTTTTTTTTTTTGTATTCTCAGGATATTTCTTGTCACCCCTAAGTAATGGAAAAGATAAAGTAAAATTTTTGACCCTGATGACCTCATTGCCTCAGCAAAACATGTACCTGTGATTCTGCCATAGTACTTTGGTTCAGGTGATGGGGCAGGTGTGTAAATCTCTGCTGGGCATGCAGCTGCACTATTTGGGACTCAGACTAATGATGAGCTAGGAAATGTAAATAAACTAGAGGAAGGATATTAAAGTGGTGTTTTATCAATACAGTTTTTCAAATAAATAGTAAAATAAGTGTAGGAACATCTTTCTAATCGTCTCTTGAGTTCATGTGTGTGTGTGTGTGTGTGTGTGAATTTTTAGGGTACAGTACTCTGAAAAATTCACCCACATTAGAGGGCATGCTGACTGCATTGATCTGGGCGCTTCAGTACCTTGTTCTGGGTTTCATTGCCCTCTAGAAAGCTGCATGAATCATAGGCTTTCTTGGAAAATCTATTATCTTTTAAAAAATACATTAAAATGTACATTAAGAGCCAAGGATGGGAAAAGCTCTGTCAGTACAATTAATATTAGGCTGATTAGTGAGAAATAATTGGTCATTTCAGTCAAATTCAGTAAGAAAAGATACTCATGATTCCATATATATTATTATAAATGTCAACTTAGTTAATATCTTAGGAATGAGATATAAAACTTAGGAAAAATTGATCACCCTTATTACACCTGCAGTGACAGAAGGAAACATCATCATTTATAACATCTGAGTTATACCTATAGACCTTGCCTTTGTGGTGAAAATTTGTCCTCTTTTATTTTTTAAATACTGCCCAGAACAAGTTTACCTTAAGAGTAGAGAATATGGAGTTAAATGGCATGGGTTCAGAGACTTGAATCTACCACTAACTAGTTGAATGACCTTGGCCAAATTAACTGCTCTTGCCTTGGTTTCCTCATCAGAAAAGTGTGAACAATAAAAACAACAACATATTTCTGGTTTGTAATCCTCACAACATGATTCAATTTATGCTAGAATCAGTTCCTGGCACAGCATATGAGTTACAGTAGTGGTTGTTATTACAATTATAATTATCTACTTGAGAATTAAAGAAAAATAAATCTTTCTTTTTAAAATTGTCATGGTGTGACTTCCCTGGTGGTCCAGTGTTGATTCCGCACGTCCACTGCAGGGGGCGCTGGATTCAATCCCTGGTTGAGGAACTAATATCCCGCATGCCACGTGGTGCGGCCAGAAAATTTTTAAAAAATTTAAAAAT
This sequence comes from Mesoplodon densirostris, assembly GCF_025265405.1. Taxonomy (NCBI): domain Eukaryota; kingdom Metazoa; phylum Chordata; class Mammalia; order Artiodactyla; family Ziphiidae; genus Mesoplodon; species Mesoplodon densirostris. Next base: position 41,739,294 of record NC_082665.1, read on the forward strand.
AAAATTGTCATGGTAATAAAATATATAGGAAATGCTCAGTTATAAACAAAGAAAGGTGAAAGACAATAATTCATCCGTATCAAAGTGAGATGTAAGATTTTTCTCTATCTTGTAGTAAATTACTTCATCCTTAACATCAGAGGAAACTACTTTTGAACTTTGGGTTGAGAGAAAGAGGAAGTTCTCTGCCACAGATGACTGAAGGTCTGGGGGGAGATTGCGGAGAAACCAGTGACAATGGCAGAGGAGAGATAGTGGTGATGGCACAGAGAAGGTGGCAGGTCCAATCTGGAACCCTGGAAAGTGCTGCTGGAGCAGCCTAGGTGGCCAAGCTCCTTTACCACACCTGGCCAAGACCTGGATTTTTCTTTCTCAGAGTACTCAAAACCCAAGAGCAATACTCCCAAACGTTGGGTGTTTGTGGGGCATGGTGGTAATGATGCTTGATTTTTGAGTTCCTAGTGTTTTGAGCTCTGCTGTCATTAATACACTTTAAGAATGACAAAAATAAAATATTTGAGGATTTTCTTTAAAAAATTCACTTTCTGAAATAAAATCCTGATTTGTAGGAAATACTAGAGAGAGAGCTAAGTAACTCTCTCCTATCTTCAGAAAGACTATTCATTGATATCCTTAAAAGAAAAAAAAAATCTATACTTTCCTATGATAAGGTACTTAACTATAAAGATATTCCTGTTAAAATTTCTGATATTTTTTCCATTAAACATATTTAAATATATGTGGGCATGTGTACATATATATATATATTCATGCAGATATATGCACATGTGTCCCAAAAGACATGCATTAGAATTTTTATAGCAGCTGTATTCATAATAGTCCCAGACTAGAAACAATACAAATGCTCAACAACAGGTAAATGAACAGGTAAATTGTAGTATATTTATATAATTAAATACATTTTAAAAGAATAAAATATTGCTACACACACTAGCATGCCAGAATTTCATAAATACTTTGTTGCATAAAGGAAACAGACACAAAAGTGTCCAACGTAGCTGATTTCATATATATGAGGTTCACGAAAAGAAAAGAAAACTAACCATCAGGGTTAGAAGAACAGAGGTTACCTTCATGGGGAACGATGGAGAATCGGAAGGAGCATTGGGGAATTTCCTGGGATGATGGAGCTGTTCTAGATCTTAACCTGCATGGTGGTCGCATAGGTGTATACATATGTAAAAAGTCATCAAGCTTATATGTCAATATAATGCCATTTACACACTTTACTACATGGTATGTGTGTGTTTATGATTTGTGTGTGTGTGTGTGTGTGTTTATAATTTCAAAGAGTTTTTCTGAATAGTTTTTAAGTACAGTGGAACAGAAGCATAGTAGGGTACCATGGACTATTAATCAGACCTTAAGAGGTCAGCTTAGAATACAGTTGTAGATAAAATACAGAATTCTTAATTAATTTTGAGGTTCAGGTAAGAAAAAAATTTAAGTGTGTCTCCCCACAACTTCCCCTAAATTTGTTGTTTATCAGAAATTCAAATTTAATTGGACTTTCTATACTTTTATTTGCTAAGTCTAGTAACCTTGGCATGAGGTGAAGCTTGGGGTCAAGAAATACTGCCCTGGATGTGTATCACTGACTTCCATTTCAATTGCCAGATAAAACCCAATGGATTCATTTCTCATGAGTCAAATAAATTTTTTCTTGCTAATATTAAGCAGGAAGAAGGTTTTCTTTTTATGGAGTTAAATTCATTAATTCTAAATTTTTATCTTGTAGAACTGGGGAGTAGCAAAACCTCAGGATGGAGAAAATTTCTCATCACAATTAAGAACTGAAATACAACACTATCAATTCAAGCAGGCACCACGGGTGTTAGTGTCATCTCTAAGCCCAGCAGGAAGAATGGGCAGTGCCAACAGATGGCCACACTTTTTTCAAGATTGATCTTGCCTTTCTGGCACAAGGCTCCTACTTCAGGTTTGCCAAGAATGGTCGGCATGTCATGTGTTAATTGCTGGTGGGGGCTGTCCAATGACTTTACAGCCCAGCTCACAGTGGGCTCTTGATTAAGGAGAGCATGCAGCTCCCAGCTCCAACAGGACTGCTTTCCACAAAGTCACGAGAAAGTACACCTTTAATATTACTTGCACAGTAGGTCGGAAACAAGAGCTATGTTTGGCTCTGTGCCTGTGAGTATAAAGCTGCATTGAGTGGCTTCTAAGCAGGCACTTCTCCATCTAGCAGAGCAAATTGAAAGGGGCAACATATGGCTAATAACATGAGCAAAGTCCAGTCATCTCTGTCAGTTTTGAGGTTTAGCAAGGGGAAGTAGGTACGTCCACCACCGGACAACAACGTGGCATCATCTATTTCTCAGTAGGCGTAATTTGAGATCAGGTGTTGACAGATGGTGGTCTCCCAGGATAACATTGGGCATTTTTCATAAGTGGAGATTAACAGGTTGTTTCAAGGTATTCAAGTGTCTAGCATTTTATGAATGAGAATTTGTGAAAAAAATTCCAAGAGAAGTATTCAGTATATCTTCATAAAGAGATAGGTGAATGGTGAGCCAATGGTTGACCCAGAGGATGTCTATTTTGTAGTTATTTCATAAAGCAATAGCTGCTGAAAATAGTAACAGAAAGTTCATAATAAAAAGACCACATCAAGATATACAGAGGCAGATTAAAATATTGTGCTTTGAATTTAACATAAAGAAAAATAACTGTATGCTTACAGAAAAGTCAGACATGTATTATACAGTTAAAACTATTTTCAACTCAAACACAAAGGCTTGGAATGAAAATTCAGGAGGGACCAGGCCCCTCAAGGCATTCAGATTTTTAAAGAAATTCATTAACTTTTATCTGAATATAAAATGTGTGCATGTCTACAATAGAATATTTGGAAAAGATGAGTAAAATACAAATTAAATATCACCCAAATCAAACCATTCACAAGTGATTGCCCTTTGTGAATTCCATTCAGATTTAATTTTTTTACATCAACGAGTTTATATTGGATTTAAGCAATTCCATAACATTTTGCATAAAAATAATTCAAAATATTCACACAAAATCTGAATTTGATATTGCATCTAAAGCTGTAATGAAAGTCCCTTTTGGCTTTTCTGATCTTCAATAACAAAAGAGAGCCATCCAACAGCCTTAGAGTAATATTATTTCACGTACATGAGCAACACTGTTTATGTATATTTTAGCTTTGTATTCTCAGAGGTGAATAATGTCAATGCCTAGGGATTGACAAGTAACAGGCACTCAGTATTTATTCACTGAACTGGATTTATCAGATCTTAGCTTTTACTCATCTTACAAGGCCTGGTGTTTGCCATTTAATCAACAACTATCGACTATCAACCAGCTACTCGAAAATGAACTGGGGTGACTCCCTTTTAAATATTTTTTCTTCTCCACTCACCACATTCAATTTTCACAAAATACAGGTGCACCTTTCCTTTAATTTGTTCTTGAATATGGTATTACCTTAATACTGGCGGGATAACTCTTATGCAGAATTTCTGCAAAGTTAAAACATATGCTTTCCCTGCCCCTAGGCTCCAATCCCTCCAGCCTAGCCACACACACACAAACGCACACACATACACACACATGCGTACACATACTGCTATCAGAGTTTTCTTTTCAATACACAAGTCTTAATGTGATGAGTCTCCTCCTAAAACACGTCTATAGTTCTCTGCATTGCCAATAACGTAAAGTCCAGATTTCCCAACAAGGCAAACAAGATCCTTGAGGATGTAGCCTAGACTCACTCTACCTCTTCCTCCCCTCACTCAGGGCTCCGTGTAGCTGCTGCCTCTGTGCTTCCCCTGCTGTTATTCTTTCTGTCCTCGATGGTCCTCCACTCTGAGTCTACCCACTTCCATTTGTGTTTCAGACCCCAAGTCAGATGTTACCTGGGTGCAAAAACTCCTAAATTTTACAGATTCTAATCAGTCATCTCACCTGTGACTATAACCTTCAGAGAGGCATAAACTTCACAGACATTTTGATGAAAATTAACAAAATAGTGACAGAAGATTACAAAAGGTTGACAATAGTTTTAAGAAATTATTATGACACTAGAAAAGGAAAGATAGTTTACATACACTAGATCGTTGAAATGTACAGAGGCCTACTATTTTAAGATTTGTTAACTGATTTTTAGCTAGCTGTCATTTCTGGCTGTAACATGTACTGTGCACCTGGACTGATATCATCATTAATAGCAGCGAAACATGTTAGATGAAATATTTTGAAAAAAATCATCTTTTATGCATCCATGAGCAATAATGGATATATGGCTGGAAAAAAATGAAACTAAATTTCAAGTTCATACTATGTACATAAATCTGAGTAGAATATAGATCTAACAGTGAAAAACACAACTTTAAAATTTTTATAAGAACATGTTCAAGGATACTTTTGTACCCAGGTTAGGAGAAGATTTCTTAAACAAAATAAAAAAAAAAACATGGATGAAAAGGAAAATTATGTTAAATTTGAGTACATTAAAATTACAACCTTCTGTTTCTCAAAAGGTATATTTAACTGGGGAAATGACAAGCAAAGCCTGCAAGGAAATGTGGTCATTATACAACTCAAATTTAGTATGTAGAACAGATAAAGAACCAAACATACTAATGGGAAAAAGGTAATTAATCCAAAAGGATAGTTGACAAAAAAATATATGAACAGAGAATTTAAAAAAGAGGAAGGATACCAATGTCTAAGAAACCACACACAAACACACACACACATATACACACACACACACACACAGGCTTAACCTCAATCAGAGAATTCAAATCACAAAAAGCCTTGCAAATATTGAAAAGTCTAATAGTATCACATGCTCCCAATGATGTGGAAAAATGAACCTTTATTTTGCTGAAGAAAGATGTGGAAAAATTAGCTAGAATAACTACATTGGAGACAATGTTAACAATTTAACATCATCTTAGATGAAATTTACATAATCATAAACTCAGAAATTTAAATCCCTTTAATGCATCCCATAGAAACTCTTGCACATGTACATAGGGAGATATGTACCAGGATGTTAATAGAAACAATTTTTTATTTATACCATTATACATATGACTTCACAGTGAAAGTTAATGATTTAGAGCTATTTGTGTTAATATCTCTAAAATATAATACTGAATGAAAAAATAAGATGCAGAAGAAAATATCCAACATGATACCATACATATAAAAATAAAGTAAGCTAAACAATACCATATTTTATATTACCATAATCCTGTAATATATTTTACTTGGAACATAGATAATTTTAATATGATGACATGTTTGGGAATGGGCCAAAAATAAATTTTCAGGATTGTAGTTTTATATGAGAGGGGTTAGGGTAATTATTAATGAAGGTCTATGCATTTTTTTGTAATGCTTTTTGTTAAGCTAGTTTACAGATGCAAAGGTATTCTTATGCCACTTTTTGTATGTCTGACATTTTACCATAAAATTCAAAGTATGTGTATTTTCCTGGATCAACAATCAGTGAAGCTGTGGTCCATTGACTACTAACAGTAGAACATAGTATGGGAGAAATTTCATTGCATTTTTGTTTACTAATGTTGCTCCTATTTTTATTCACTTTTCTAAAGGACACTTTGCTGATGTGCTTTTTGCAAAGCAATTTGCTGAAAGAATCAATTTAATTTATTTCCATTTATGTTTCTTCAGTGATGACTTAGACCCACATGAAGGACTTGAACAGATCCAAGGAGAATGTCAGTCATGGACTGATTAGCATGAACTTCTTTGAGTGATGCATAATCTTTGACAACAATGGTAGGAACTTATTCTCCCAAGAATATCTAGAGGACAGGCACCTATAGGTGTCATCTGCCACCTTTAATTTATTAACTGATTTATAGCCTGCTTTCATAGGTATTCGTTATATTCCTTAATCTTGACCTTCTCTTTTACAGCTTGATATTGTTATTACAATAATGCCCTTCCCATTCCACACTCCAAGTAAAGAAATCAATAAAAGTATCTTTAAAGTGTTGAACAGTAAACTTAAGAAGTACTGAGAATACTGGCACATCAGAGAACATAGGTCACAAAGGGCCCATTAGTGTAAATATCAGTATTTTCTTCATGTGCATTAACTATGCCATAATAATATTTGAAAATTACATAATCTTTCAGGAAAATAAAAGGCATTTTTATAGTATTTAGATCTTCCTGGATTGTCTTGAAGATCTGATCACAACACGATAGCATGAAATACCCATCTTAATTGGATATTGAGTAGAATTACTGAAATGTTTTAGGGCATCTATGCTTCACTCCAGTGGTTGGCAAAGTTTTTCATAAAGGGCCCAAAAAAATAAACCTTTGAGGGAGCCAAGAGATAAAATAGAGGATAGAATATTGATACTTATATAATCTTTTGTAATGTAGCCATTTAAAAATATAAAAAACATTCTTAGCTTGTGGGCCATAAAGATATTGGTGATGGGCCAGATTTGGTATATTCAGAAGACATATGGTAATTGGTCACACTTGAAGTTCATTTTGTAGTTTTTTAAGAATAGCTGCCTACATTTTAGTCTCAGGAAGACCAACTGTGCGGCCATATGCAGTGGGGATATGTGTCTCTTGGCTTCTTCCCCAGCCCATCCTGGGTCCTCAGCCTACCCTGGTGCAGCCTCAGAGGCCCCACCCACCCCTGCGCTTCCAGCTCAGCCTCCTTATGGTCATCGTGGCTTTTGTCTCAGTTTCAGGCAAAAGCCATGAAAACAGTATGGAAGTGGCTCATATTTTGGAAACATTGAATTAAATAACACATTACTAAATTTAATATCGAAATGTTAAAAATGTGAAATGGTGAAATCAAATGGCAGTTAGTGATGTTCATCTGGGTGGCAGAGTGGTTAATTCTGGAGAATCCTTATCTGAGCTGCACTAATGCTGCTGAAGTATTATGATATAATATAATATAAAAAATATAATATAATGGCTGCTGAAAATATTTAATAAGACTCTCTCAGACTGATCAGTTTCATGGAAAATAATTAACCAAAAGGATTGTGTTTATTGATTTCAAGTTAGAAGTTAAAGAAGATTTCATGAAAATAGGTTTCCAAATGACTTTTTTGAGAAATGATATGATAGATATTGTTTTAGTTAAATATACTATTTCTCTATTTCTATAAAACATGCCTTTTGGTCATTTGTTATTCCTCAGTCAATTGGAACAGTACTTAAGAGCCCCAGACTACTGAACTGCGCAATGAATTGCATATTTCTCTCATGTGTATGTTAATAGGTCATAGGATATCAGACAAAGTCCAACTAGATATTGCACAGCGAACATTTTGCAAATTACTGCACAGAAGAAAGAAACAGAGATGAGAGTAGATATCAGTAGGTCTAAGAGAGTTAATATGGGGGTATTCCTGAAAAAAAGTCTTGGAAAATGTATTTGGCTTGTTTGCTGGATAGATTTAACTACATTTAAAGTCCCAAGTATAACACACTGGGTGATTTAGAAACAGAAAGGGGATATAAAAATATATGAACAGGCAATTCAAATACGAAATCCTAATGACTGGTATATAAGAAAAATATGCAATTTCATCAACAATAAAGAAAATACAAATTAAAATGATAATAAGATACCATTTCTTGCCCAGAGTATTGACAATAGTTGAAATGCTTAATAGGATTTGAGCTAGCAAATATGTGAAGAAATGAATACTCTCATTAGTTTATGGATCTATAAATTACTCAAATGTAGGGGAAACAAGAAACTATTTTTAAAATAGTTTTACTCTTTTTATTACATAGGATTCCTGGTAGCAAGTAAGAAAAGTTAATTCAAATTAAATGAACTCCTAAAGAGAATTTATTGGCTTGTGAGATAAAAAGCCAAGGATTTCAAGGTGCTGCTTGACTCAGGACCCAAACAATACCAATAATGATCAATTTATCTTTCTCTCTCTCACTTTTATCTTCATCTTCTATGTTGATTCAATTCCCAGATTGGTGTAGCATCTCTGGAACTTACACTCTGGAAGCATCGTAATGTATGTAAAAGAATGCCAGCATCTGGTCCCAGAAGTATCAGTAAAAACCTCATAGGATCTCCTTATTCTGATGGGTTCCCATGTCCATATTTTAACTACCCTCTGTGACCAGGATAATAATAATATCTGATCAGAAATATTTGAATTTCTGGTATTTTTGAATGTGAGTAGAATCAGCCCCACAAAAACCACATGAACTCTTCAACAAATAGTTCCTCAGAAAGAAATTAAGGTGTGGTTATCAAAAGGTTGAATAGGAATTCTCTAAAAAAAAAGATATATCTCTATACTCTTCTTGTGTATACAACTATTCTTTCAGACTCTGACAGTTTTTAAATACTAATGTTTAAAAATAGATGAATAAGGATGTTTATTGAAATTTTGTTTCAAATACAAAAATAATCCTCCTGCAAAGCAGATCTTTGAGAAGAATATGATTGACTATATTTTCAGCCATAAATACTAGGGACTATGATATAGCCATTTAATAAAATATGAAGTCTTTCCAAGATATCTTGTTAAGTGAGAAGAAGTAAGTAACAGGTCATGTGAAGAGTTTGATCCACTTTCTTTCACAACAAAAATAAAATATAGAAAATATTTATATATGTATTAATCTTTATACGTTTTCATAAACAAAAGAAAAAATCTTGACTAACGCATGTCATGGGGAGCAGGTGAGGAAAAATATATACTATAGATCTACCTTTTTAAGTATTTAGGATTTATTTGACAGCAAGTAACAGACAATCTATTTCAAACTGGCTAAAATCCCAAAAGGAAACTTCTGAATCTGAAATGTGGACAGCTTGATCTAGATATAAATTTCAACAGGGCACAATTCACATCTCTCTCTATATTAGTCAGGTCACCACAGAAACGGAACCACCGGTAGTTTACATATATATATGGGAATATAGAAATTCGCTCACACGGTTATGGAAGCTGAGAAGTCTCACAATCTGCCATCTGCAAGCTGGAGAACCAGGAAAGTTGGTGTAATTCAGTCTGAGTCCAAAGGCTCAAGAACCAGGAATGCATGATGTTGGCGGGCAGGAGAAGACAAACAGCTCAGCTCAAGTGAAGAGCAGATTTGCCCTTCCTCTGCCTTTTTGTTTTACTCAAGCCCTCAACAATTGGCTGATGCCCACCACCATTGGTGAAGGCAGTCGTCTTTACTCAGTCTACCAATTTAAATGCTAATCTTTCTCAGATACCTCTACACAGGCACACCTAGGAAAAATGTTTTACCAGCTCTCTGGATATTCCTTAGACCAGTAAAGTTGACACATAGAATGAACCATCACACTCCCTCTCTTGGATGCACTATCATCTATACTGACTGTATTTTTTCTTGGCTTAAAACAACAGATATTTATTCTCTCACAGTTCTGGAGCCTGGAAGTCTGAAATAAAAGTGTCAGCAGGATGATGTTTCCTCTGAGACTCTAGGTAAAACACTTCCTTGTCTCTTCCTAGTTTCTGATGCTGTCCAGCAACCCGTGGTGTTCTTTGGTTTGTAGCTGCATCACTCCCGTCTCTTAACCCTGTTCTCATATGGTGTTGTGTCTGTGTCTCTTCTCTTAAAAGAGTACCAGTCCTCTCGGATAAAGGGCCCACCCTACTCCAGTATGACCTGATCTTAACTAATTACATCTGCAATGACACTATTTCTAGATTAAGCCAGATACAGCAACTCCAGTATTTACATCACAGACATTTTACATCTTGTAAATAAAAGTGGAAGGAGTCTGTTATTTTTAATTTAGATATGCATGTATATTTAAAATTATTACATTAAGCAAATATTATTTTAAATAATATGAATAATTTTAAAATATAACAAATATATCAAGACAACTAATAAGGCAGGCAAGAAGAGATACTAAATCCAGAGTGTCTATCCAGACAGAGGTGAGGCATATACTTAATATAAGTCCAGTAGAGTTAAGTGGAGAAAGTCCACTGAATAATTTACACTGGGAAGTTGGAGTGTCCAGCAGTAGAATTTCATCCATGAGACAGTTAAGTCTGTGGCAGAAAATATAGACCATGAGGCCAAAGAAAATATCTTCAAATGAACCTAAAGTAGCCAGCAGATTTCCATAGAATGAATGTTTCCTTTATTGTCTGTGGTTACTGCTGCCTTCCTATGGCTGCACACTTGAATCCCTTCTGCAAACTGCTTTATGACTTAAATCAAATAAAAGTTAAGAAATACAGATACAATTAGAATTGAAGAAAGGGTGTCTCAAATTTACAGAAACTGGAAATATTCATGATTGCACATGGAATAGGAATCCTGTGGCCGGGCAGCTTGTAGCTGAAGCAATACAAAGATTAGGGATTAAGAGCGTTTTCTTCAGAATGGGTTTGACTCTTGACTTTGCATGCACCAGTCACAGGGGTTCAATAAGGCTCAGTTTCTCATCCACAAAGAGGATGTGCCAGTTATCAACTTATTGCCTCTTAGCTCTAAATCTGCCAGTTCTGTGCACAGCTTCCTGATTCTGGAGCTGGTTCCGGTAAAGCTCTCTCTTTTCTGGTTGCAGCAATGTTAGGCTTTGCCGGGAAAAGGCACCGGAGGGACCCCACCAGACGCAGCAGAAGTGGGGCTTCTCTTCCTGGTTCTCCTGTGCTTTTCTTCTGGCTCCCCTATCACAGCTGCCTGGACCACGTGGGAGACCCAGTGGCACTCACTCTCCCATGAGTTTGCCAGCACTGGAGGGAGTGCTTTTCTGTTTACGGGTTCCCGCTCCCCAGAGACCTAGTGGTCAGCTCTCTGGACACCAGTTTTGGCCTGCCTGCTGCAGACCAGCTCTGATGTTGGGCACCGCAAGGTCGCAGCCACATCCTCTTCATCGAGGTATGAACCCCCATCGGCTTTGGGGAAGTACTTTCCACTTTGGTCCTTCAGAAAGAGTAGCTTTTCCCTGCCTTGACTACTCCTATACTGTTTAAAGTTTCCTCTTAACACCTGTTGTAATTAACTATTTTCTAATTTATAATTCTTCATAGTTAATTTTCCCTCTTTAAATTACCAATAATTTTTGATCTTCTGACTGGACCCTGACCAATACAGTGGGAAAAAAATAGCCCCCTTTGAGAGGTTGTTGAAAGGTTTAAATTTATATATATATATATATATATATATATATATATATATGTATGTATGTATATATATATATGTATATGCAAGCTATAAATAAATGCTAGCTATATTTATTAATGAATGGCTGTTATAGTGATCTTTAGTGAAGCTTAAGGAATGAAAGTTTCTTTCAGATATTTGACAATTTCTTTTTATTTATCTTTTCTTCCTTTCCCAATTGTCTCATTTTCATTGTGTGGCAAGATGATGTGTTTGAAGTGCATAGTCTTATAATCACCAGCACTGCCGACAGAGCTGGGCAAGATATACAATGTTGATGGCAAAATTACTCTGATGGCCACAAAGTTCATTAGGGTTTTTCTGTAACATCTTATGGAAAAACCCGAAGGAACTTTTTGGCCAACCCAATACATAGAAAGACAACGAGATACCACTACATACTGAATAGAATGACCAAATCCAAAAAAGGAGGGGATACGTGTATATGTATAACTGATTCATTTTGCCATACAGTAGAAACTAACACAACATTGTAAAGCAACTATACTCCAATAAAAATTAATAAAACAATAAATTTTAAAAAATGACCAAAATCCATAACACTGACAGCACCAAATGCTGGCAAAGATGTGGAGCAACAGCAACACTCATATATTGTTGGTGGGAATGCAAAATCACATAACCACTTTGGAAGACAGTTGGCTGTTTCTCACTAAACTAAACATTCTTTTACCAAATGATCCAGCAATCATGTTCCTTGGTATTTACCCAAAGGAAATGAAAACTTATATCTACAAAAAAACTTGTACGGCTTTATTTGTAGCAGCTTTATTCATAATTATCAAACTTGGAAGCAACAAATGTATCCTTCAGTGGGTGAATGAGCAAACTGGTACGTCCTTACAATGGAATATTATTCAGCACTAAAAAGAAATGAGCAATGGAAAGACATAGAGGAATAAATGCATATTACTAAGTGAAAGAAGCCAATCTACAAAAGCTACATACAATTTGATTCTGACTATATGACATTCTGGAAAAGGAAAAGCTATGGAATCTCTAAAAAGATCAGTGATTCCTAGGGGCTAGGAGAGAGGGAATGCTGAATAAGCCAAGCACAGAGGATTTTTAGGGAAGTGAAACTATTCTGTATACTGTAATCATGGGTATATGTCATTATTCATTTTCCCAAACCCATAGGATGTATGGCGCTAAGAGTGAAACCCAATGTAAACTGTGGATTTGGGGTGATTATGATGTGTCAACGTAGGTTCATCGGTTGTAACAAATGTACCACTCTGGTGGGCACGTTGATAATTCTGGAGGCTATGCATGTGTTGGGGCAAGGGGTGTATGGGAAATCTCTGTAGTTTCTGCTCGATATTGCTGGGAACCTAAAACTGCTCTAAAAAATAAAGTCTATTAAAAATTTCATAGAGATCATCTACATTTTCACCATTTGCCTTTGAGGGGATTATAACCTAATATATTCCTTAACAAGAAAGGCTTTTTGGATTTGTTTTGCTTTAGAAACATCTTCAAAACGTCTAATGTTCTTATCATAGGAAAATGTTTCTTTAAAAATGGCCTTTATTTTTTTTAGCTGAGTTGAAGAAGAGTAAGAGAAGTGGATGATGTTAAGAAATTTAGAAATTTTATTCTAGCTTTTTATAATTAATTTTCTACCTATTATTTTATATAAGTGCAATAGGAATTTATTTGTTCTAAATACAAAATGCTAAATGTGATTTCACTTATTTGGAGCAGAATGTCATTTCAGGAATACATTGTTATTTCCCAAAGAAGTAATACATTTCATTTAATTTTCATGTTGTGTGCCTGTACATATAATTAGGAGAAATTTAATCAGCTACAAATACCACCACAAAGAAACCTGGACAGACTTCCCTTGTTTGTGCAGTGGTTAAGAATCCACCCGCCAAAGCAGGGAACACGGGTTCGAGCCCTCGTCTGGGAAGATCCCACATGCCATGGAGCAACTAAGCCCGTGTTGCCACAACTACTGAACCTGTGCTCTAGAGCCTGCGATCCACACTACTGAGACTGCGTACTGCAACTACTGAAGCCCACGAGCCTAGAGCCTGTGCTCTACAACAAGAGAAGCCACTGCAGTGAGAAGCCCGTGAACCGCAGTGAAGAGTAGCCCCCTCTCGCCACAACCAAAGACTGCGCACAGCAATGAAGACCCAATGCAGCAGAAAATAAAATTAATTAATTAATTAAAAAAAAAAAAGAAGCCTGGAACTGGGCTACTGGTAGTTGGAATTGCTTTTCAACTGCAAATTGCTCACTTTGTGAAGGTTTCATTCACAGACCTTTCCTTTTTTAAAAAAAAAAATTGTATAAGACCTGTTTATTGAAAATCACAAAGTATTGTTGAGAAAAATCAAAGATCTAAATAAATGGAAAGCTATACCATGTTTATGGGTTGGAAGATTCCGTATTCATAAGAAAGCAATTCTCCTCAAATTGTTCTATAGATTCAAGGAAGTTTCAGTCAAACTCCCACTAGGCTTTTTTTTTTTTTTTTTTTTAAGAATATAAGCTATGCAGGGCTTCCCTGGTGGCGCAGTGGTTGAGAGTCTGCCTGCCGATGCAGCGGACACGGGTTCGTGCCCCGGTCCAGGAAGATCTCACATGAAACCAGCCACGGAGCAGCTGGTTCCGTGAGCCATGGCCTCTGAGCCTGCGCGTCCGGAGCCTGCGCTCTGCAACGGGAGAGGCCACAACAGTGAGAGACCCACGTACCGCAAAAAAAGAAAAAAAAAAAGCTATGCGGTTTAATTGTATACGTTGGTCTGAAGATTTTTGGTCTTATTACTTGCATATGTGATCTGTTTAACACTCTTTAAAACAGAAAATCATTAAGTAGCAATCAGACTTCAAAAAGTCTTCCAAGTACAGCCAGACAGTTGTCTATGTGATATGCTACATATGACAACATAGAATGTACAACTATACTAACACAGACTTCTTTTCCAAGGGGTCAGTATTTTCACACATCTAATAGGTCTCATGCACAAGATAACAGAAACAGCAGTATCAGTGTCCCTCAATCACATTAAGTTCATCAGATGTATTAAAAGAATAGCCCTTTTTAATTGAGAATTTTTATACATATTATATTTTTTAACTTTTTTTTTCGAAATTATCTCTGTTTTAGATAAATACAGAGCTTAGGAAATAATACTTAAATGAGAACAGTTTGGGGAAATCCTCAGACTCTATCCTACAAATGTTCCATTCAGGAGGATCTCAGTGCTTCTTCTCCACTTTTTTGTAAAAATTTACAAGCTGATTCATAACCAAAACAACTTTGGAAAAAGAAGAACAAAGTTGGAGATCTTATGCTACCTGATTATAAGGCTTATTATAAAAGTTATAGCAATCAGAATGGTGTAGTATTAGTATCTTGATTTTTTTTAATACAGAGGTTCTGATTAGTCATCCATTTTATACACATCAGTGTATACATGTCAATCCCAATCTCCCAATTCATCAGAGCACCACGACCACCACCCTGCCACTTTCCCTGCTTGGTGTCCATATGTTTCTTCTCTACATCTGTGTCTCAATTTCTGCCCTGCAAACCGGTTCATCTGTACCATTTTTCTAGGTTCCACATATATGCATTAATATATGATATTTGTTTTTCTCTTTCTGATGTACTTCACTCTGTATGACAGTCTCTAGATCCATCCATGTCTCAACAAATGACCCAGTTTCATTCCTTTTTATGGCTGGGTAATATTCCATTGTATATATGTACCACAACTTCTTTATCCATTCATCTGTCGATGGGCTATTTACAATAGCCAGGTCGATGGGACCAGGCTATTGTAAATAGTGCTGCAATGAATATTGGGGTGCATGTGCCTTTTTGAAATATGGTTTTCTCTGGGTATATGCCCAGTAGTGGGATTGCTGGATTATATGGTAATTCTATTTTTAGTTTTTTAAGGGACCTGCATACTGTTCTCCATAGTGGCTGTATCAATTGACATTCCCACCAACAGTGCAAGAGGGTTCCCTTTTCTCCACACCTTCTCCAGCATTTGTTGTTTGTAGATTTTCTGATGATGCCCATTCTAACTAGTGTGAGGTGATACCTCATTGTAGTTTTGGTTTTCATTTCTCTAATAATTAGTGAAGTTGAGCAGCTTTTTATGTGCTTCTTGGCCATCTGTATGACAGACCTTTTCTTAATACATTTCAAAACAACACTTGAAGTTCCTTTTTATTTTACTGATGCATACAATTTTTTTTTTTTTGCTAGAAAGATAGGAAATTGGTA
The DNA here is from genome assembly GCF_025265405.1 of Mesoplodon densirostris. Classification (NCBI taxonomy): domain Eukaryota; kingdom Metazoa; phylum Chordata; class Mammalia; order Artiodactyla; family Ziphiidae; genus Mesoplodon; species Mesoplodon densirostris. Next base: position 41,754,784 of record NC_082665.1, read on the forward strand.
GAAAATGATAAAAGTTATGCCTATTGGGAGTCACCGAAGCATATCTCAAAACAAAAAGGAAACACACATGACTAATCTAAATTTATTAGTAAGAATGGGGCCCAGAATGGAAGTGGAGAATCTATAATCAAAAGAGCCAAGATAAAAACCTATTTATCTAAGTCAGGTTCCCAGTAGGAAGTAGATGAATACAGATGGCACACACAAAATAGTATACTATTTTTAAGGAAGGCTTATAAAAATTACTTAAAGATATGGACAGGATGCAGGGAAGTCACAAAGGGTAAGGCCAAACCAGTGGATGTATCAGTAGATCTGTTACCACTTCTAAGCAGGGAAGGATGGGTGCGGAGAGGTACCAGTTACAGGAACCTAGAATGAGAGAATAATGTAGAAGAGGCTTCCTCCAAAGAGGCATTGACCTTTACTTGAGGGAGAGCCCCAATACAGGGTGACCCTGCAGAGATGGAACTAGAAGAATAAACTCCAAGTCCTCATCCTTCTCTCACCCTTTGATCACCTGTAGAATTTCCCACTGGCAGAATCAATAGGAAGCCAGCAGAGTTTAAGGGAGCTTATTGATGTGTGTTAACAAAGTCAGCCTCCTGGGAGGAACCAACAGGGTGGAGAATGATCAGGAATGGATTTCAAGGAACAAACAGAAGATACCCAGCAAACTTTTAAAACACAAAACAAAATCTTTAACCACCTGTGTGGCCTCATAAAAATCAGGAAATCAAAATAGTATAGAATAAAGGGTAGATGAAAATAAGTAAAGGCTCAATTTTTTTTCACATTTCTTACCACTTGAAACTTAATAGTCTGTTTTAAATCAGACAGTATATATTATATATAGTATATAAAATGAATAAAAAGATAAATAGAAGATAGGATAGAGAACAAAATTGTTGTGTATAGAAAAGAAACTTGATTGCAAACATTTCTTTATATGGAAAATTAAGAGCTGCTATAGACCTATTACACACATGTATGTCTAAATTAATAGATTTTTTTAATGTTTAATGTTGTTCATTTTTTTAATCTCTAAAACAGTTCATATGTAAAAAGGCACGTAGTACATATAAAAAGACCTCTTGATACTAGGAGAAAGCTTTTTGTTAAATTGAGGTATTGCTGATGTACAATAGTATATGCTTCAGGTGTACAAAAGAGTGATTCACAATTTTTAAAAGTTATATTCCACTTATAGTTAGTATAAAATATTAGTTATATTCCCTTTGTTATACAATTTATACTTGTAGCTTATTTATTTTATACATAGCAGTTTGTGCCTCTTAATCCCCTACCCTTATCCTGCCCCTCCCCCTTCCCTCTCCCCATTGATAACCACTAGTTTATCTGTGAGTCCGTTTCTTTTGTGTTATATTCACTAGTTTGTTTTATTTTTTAGATTTTGCTTATAAGCAATATCATACAGTGTTTGTCTTTCTCTGTCTGACTTAATTCACTTAGCATAATACCCACCAAGACCACGAAGAGAACACTTTTTTAAAAAAAGATATGTAAGATATATTCATAAGTTTGTTTTCTACATCTGTAATTCCATTTCTGTTTTGTAAAAAGAATCTAAAAAAGAGTGGATATATGTACATGTATAACTGATTCACTTTGCTGTACACCTGAACTAACACAACACTGCAGATCAACTATACTCCTATAAAAATTTTTTTAAAGTTAACATTAAGAAAGAAAAAAAGTTATATTAATTCATATGGTTAGAAATGTGTATTTTAAAGGGTTTTGTAGTGTGGAGTGCACTTTTCATTTCATTCTTAATGTGCCCTTGAAGTTGAAATAATTAGCCATGTTGTATAAATGGCATCAATGTTCATCATTCTGCTTGTAAAAAAACAAATGCCCTCTACCATTTTACTTTAGTTAAATAAATTGTATTGTTATCAACCACACATTCACTCTCTGAAAAGACATACAGTCTAAAGCCTATGCTGTTTAATTTTGGAATATATTGTGTTTTGGATTGTTTATCGTGATTTGGAATGCAGCTGGTTTTCCCTTCAAAAAAAAATGTTTAGATCATACCAATGTTAACATATCTAAGAGAGAAGCAATAGCCCAGAGGCAGACACAAGGTCACTAGGGATTAAAAAACCTTTCTACAAAAAATCATAAATGGGTTTCTAGATAACTGAGAGTTAATGGCCTTTCTGTTTACTCAATGTAGGCAGGGCAGAGAAAAATCAAAGAAAAACCTCAGGAGGCACTGTTGGGTTCCATAAAGCCATTGGAAGTTGCAAATTTACACAAGGGATTCTGCAGGGTGAATGTTTAGAAAGTAGACTTCTCAGCATGTTCTGTCATGATAAGGGCTTTAAGGCAGATGGATATAATGTGAATACAATTAAACCCTTTTCAGATAATGGTGTAACAATACTATGTTCTCTAAGGATAGGCAGAACTGTAGCTCCGAGTACATTCATCCATTTATACCTACATGTTCTATTCTATTCCAGAGTTTCATTAGGAATAATTTTCATGCATATTGTTCCCAAGACCTCACTTTATTGTTCTAATGTCACCAGAGCTTTAAATAAAGATCCACAGTGTTGAGTAGAAAAGAATAAGAGAGTCAAGGGGATGGAAGAGACTGGAGCAAAATAAATGAAGGAGGAATTTTCAGGCAATGTTTTTATATACACGTTTTTATTACAATTTTTTTTTAGTAATTGTTTAAAATATCAGTGTCTTTGAAATCTCATAAGAAAGTTGAAATAAAATGGAATTTTAAATATTGATGAGGCCAAACCAACAGAAAAATACCCTAATTTTGCTTTAGTTTAGAATGATTTTTACCCTACTGCCATTCTTTATGTATATTTATCTTCTGCTCACTTGCTCTTAGCTAGCTTGTTTATTTTATGCCAGAAAAAGAGATTTATCCAATTTCCTTTTTTACATTTCAAATTATGTAAGAATTGAATGTCTATATTTTTAAACATTCCATATCTATAAATATAATTCTTATATTTTTATCTTCCTTAATTGAAAACATAAGCAAAGAGAAATAACCAATAAGCAAAAAGTATTTCATACATTTAAAATTGAGTAATTTGTTCTTAACTGAAGTAATGCTCTTATACTGAGTGCAAAGAAACCTTGTTAGTTCCTTCACTGATTATGAACTGAGATGAAGAATAACGAGAGAAACCTCTTCGGGGGAAAGAAAGATTTCATTATTTACATTATAAGATGATAACTATATTTACATTTTAACATAATAAACTATATGTTATATTTGTTTATAGTTCCTACATGGGATAGGTCAGTCTAGATACAAATAAAAATATGGGGCTTCCCTGGTGGCACAGTGGTTGAGAGTCCGCCTGCTGATGCAGGGGACATGGGTTTGTGCCCCTGTCTGGGAAGATCCCACATGCCATGGAGTGGCTGGGGCCGTGGGCCATGGCTGCTGAGCCTGCGCCTTCCGGAGCCGGGAGAGGCCACAGCAGTGAGAGGCCCGCGTAACGCAAAAAAAAAATTAATAAATAAATAAAATAAAATATGAGCACACCTGGGGAATGACTAAGTCATATTCATCTTTATATCCCTCTCTATATATTACATTCCTAAATTCTTATCAAGGCACTTGCATTTAACAAGAAGTCAATATATATTTGGTAAATAAATAAATACATAAATAATAAATGCAAAACAAAATAGGCAACTGACAAAAATTCTGTAAAGAAAGAAAGAAAAAAGGAAAGTGACTAATTGATGACTTATATTTTGAGAAATAAGCAATAACGTTTATAAATCCATGGATCATATCATTAATCAACTACGAGTCTTAGTTTCCTTTATTTATGAAAAGAAAAAGTGCAAACCACTAGGGACAGGCCTGGTATAATAGAAAAAGAAACCACCTGAAGAATAAGAAACGTTGGCTCTGCCTTATACATTTGACCATAAATAAACCACATATCATATTTGAAAGTCATTTTCCTTATTCAGAAATTAAAGATTAGACTTTGTAATTACCAACACTTTCTTCTAGCTCTACCATTCAATAATTTTCAATGTAAACAAAAAACATATATTCCTCTACAGAGAGAGAGAGTCTCAGAACAAGCAGTAGAATGTTCGGCATTGCTTGTAGTGACAGATTTACAAACATAAAAGGTAGTTAAACAGGCCTCCTAGTCCACACATTAGAATAGTGAGAACCAAGCACAGTCAGCTCTTGTGTGGACACACACAGACACACAATCTCTTTGGATTCTTGCCTCTGCAATCTTTCAGCTTTCTAAGTAGAAGCATTGAGCTACCATGTGTAAGTAATCTATTTTTACACGTCAGCATCTAAGATTGGATCAAACAAAAAACAATAGATAGGTGCTTACCTCGAAAGTATTTTCTTGTTTGTTTTATAAGAGAAAAAATTTAAAGGCTTAAAAATGTTGGAAAATTAGAAAGAGATCAAAGAACCAGAAATTTTGAGAAGTGGTTTTAAAAAACTGAAAACCGATGTGATTAAGTTGAAGTAGGAAAAAACAATCTAGAATACCTAACAAAGAGGATTGTTGTGAAAGGTGGGAGGAGCTTTGTGAGTGTTTACTGGGCAGAGCCAATGCTACAGGGATTGTTTCAGAAATTAAATTTATAATAATCAACCTGAGAGGTCTTTTCCCCTTACTTTCCTCTCTTAAATCCATTTGTACCCAGCACTGGGCATTGTTTTCAGACTGAGGCTTTGAGTGGGAATACTTGGTTTAGAGAAGGAAAGGCATTGCCCTTCAGCCCTGTGTGGTGGTGACCTATAGGAGGAATGAACTTCTCCAATATCTAGAACATAATGTGTTGGCAACTTCTCTCACGCCCACCTTACACCTCAAAAATTATGGGAAGGGGTCTTCCCTGGTGGTGCAGTGGCTGAGAGTCCACCTGCCGATGCAGGGGACACGGGTTCGTGCCCCGGTCCAGGAAGATCCCACATGCCGCGGAGCGGCTGGGCCCGTGAGCCATGGCCACTGAGCCTGCATGTCTGGAGCCTGTGCTCCGCAACGGGAGAGGCCACAGCAATGAGAGGTCCACGTACCGCAAGAAAAAAAAAAGATCATATGCTTAAATGTAAAATTAAAAGTCTAGAAGTTTTAGAAAAACTTAGGAGAAAATCTTCAGAATCTAGGGTTAGGTAAAGAGTCTCTAGATATGACACCAAAAGCACGATTTGTCAACAGGAAAAATTGATAAATTGGACCTCTTCAAAATTGAAAGCTTTTGCTCTGTGAAAGTTCATATGAAAAGGATGAAAAGACAAGCTACCAACATGGAGAAAATATTTGCAAACCACATATTCAATAAAGAGCTAGAATCTAGAATATATAACCCCAAATTCAATAGTAAAAACCCAAACAATTCAATTAGAAATTGAGCAAAAGACATGAACAGATATTTCACTGAAAATGACATAAGATGGCAAATAAACACACAAAAAGATGTTCAACATCATTAGCCATCATGGGAAATGTAATTTAAAACCCTAATGAGGTATTACTATATACCTATCAGAATTGTGGAATTTTTTTTTTAACTGACAATAACAAATACTAGTGAGAGTGGAGAAACTGGATCACATATATTGCTGGTGGGAATGTAAAATAGTAAAGCCATTTTGAAAACCAGTTTGGTAATTAGTTATTAAAATAAGCATACAATAACTATACAACCTAGCAATTGCAATTTTATGCATTTACCTCAAATATATAAAAACTGGAGAGGGGAGATGATAGTTACTGAGGTGGGGAAGGCTATAGAAGTACAGGTTTTTGTGGATTTGGTTAAAGCTTGAAACCAAACTTGAAAATATTTGAAATATCTACTTTATTTCCCAATGGAAATGTTAGGTCAGCATTCAGATAGATGAGTATCAGGGTAATGGTCCAGGTTGGAGATACACATCTGAGAGTCTTGGGCTTATAAATGACATTTCAAACTATGAGACTCAATGCCATTATTAAAGTATTGACCATAATTTAGAAAAGTATTCCAGAGATTGAACCCCAATGTACTTCAATGTTATGTAGTTGGAGAGATAATACAGAAACAATAAAGTAGACAGAAGCAGAGTACCCAGTGAGGGAGAGGGGAGAGAAATCGTATGTATGATGTCTTCCATTCTTGAGAGTGTGCTTTATATTTCTACTTAAACTATTCATCTAATGGATTACAGTACTACATTTTATGTGAAATCAACCTTGCATTTCTAAAATAAACATAACTTGGTCATGAAGTGTTCTATTCTTTTATACACTGCTGAGTTTTTAGGATTGTTAAATCGATGTTTATCAGTGAAACTGGCCATATAGTGAACTGACCTTTATCCTAAGTTTTAGGATCCAATGAAAAATCCTATATGATTTTTTTTCAATATTTATCCACTGAATTATACTGATAGCAAGAAGACTGAAATGTCAGAATGATCTGAAGTATTGCTGAAGGAACAAAAAAATAAACTATGGAAGATAACAGTGAGCTCAGAAGTAGATTCATGTATGTATGTCAAGTCGGTATATAATATGTCAAGTTGGTATACATGTATGTATGTATATATGTGTATATATATGTATATGTGTATATATATATATGTATGTAAAGTTAGTATATAAATTACTCAGTACATGAAGTGGAGAAACCAGCTTACTCAATGAAAAAAAAAATGAACCTGGCTCTTTATACCTTGTCTAAATAAAGATGATTAAAAATGCAAATGTGAAGTACTCTATATTGAATAATACAAAAAGAAGGCATGTAGAAGAGTATTTTTGTCACTTATTCAAGGGAGTGAGGGAAAGGTACATAAACAAAAACCCAAATATAGAATATATAACTTTAAAAAGTGATGGATTTGACAAAATTAAAGTTGCTATTTAAGGTTCATTGAAGGATACCAACAAAAAAGCTAACAAATGACAGATTGAAAATACATTTTAAATATTTAAGACTTACAAAGGAATATTCTATAGGCTACATAAGAATTGTTGCTTAGTGACCAGTGAAAAATTGTAAACCCAATTTAAAAAAATTATGAAGGCTTCAGATTGTTACTTTTACAGAAGACATCCAAATAGTCAAGTAAAGAATAAAGAGATGCTCACATTCGCTGGTAATCAGAGAAAGATTAAAACAATGAACTATATCTTCCACCTACCATATAAGAAAAAAATTTTAAAGTCAGATAAAAGAAGTATCAACAAGGATGTGGGAAAATGAGAATCTTTGAGAAGTGTTCCAGTAGCATAAACCCTTATGGCTTTCTGGAGAGCAATTTGGCAGTGCTTAGCAAAATTAATTATGTGTGTCTACTGTGACACAGCAATTCTCTGCCTGTGGATAGATCCCTGAGAAGCTCACATGTGAGTCCACAAGGGGATATGCACAAGGCTGTTTGTCACAGTGTACATGTGGCCATATAGCATTGGAGGGAGCTGAGGTAGCTAATGGGTAAGTACAATCTGGGGGCTGGTTAACTTTGCATAATGCAGCAGTTAGAAGCAGTCTACTAGGTGTATATGCAGCAACAGTGATCTTACAACTTCATGCATAATAAAAAATTAGGGGCTTCCCTGGTGGCGCAGGGGTTGAGAGTCTGCCTGCCGATGCAGGGGACACGGGTTCGTGCCCCGGTCCGGGAAGATCCCACATGCCGCGGAGCGGCTGGGCCCGTGAGCCGTGGCCGCTGGGCCTGCGCGCCCGGAGCCTGTGCTCCGCAACGGGAGAGGCCACAACAGTGAGAGGCCCGCGTACCGCAAAAAAAAAATAAATAAATAAATAAAATAAAATAAAGTTATACATGTGAAAAAAAAAAATTAGGAAACAGATGTGTTCTGTAATATAATATTCTAATGCAAAATAAAGTACCTACATGTAAAAGCAACAACATATATTTTTCACAGATATTTACAAATGCAAAGACACCTACTACAGTATTTTTTGGAGGGGGCAAGAGGACTGTAGCAAAAAGTAAACTGACAATGATGATGGAGGAAATGAAAAAATAATAGTGAAATAAAATGAAAGAAGAAAAGGGCCTTAGATCTATCATGTACCATGGACCAAGGAACTTGACTAACTCAACTCTTTGAACCTGGGATCACTCCAAAATAAATTAATAATAAATATTAAGTCAGTGATATATAATTCACCTATAAGAATGGCAAAAGTTAAGGAAAATGGTGGATAATATCTAGGACTCAAGGAAATGTGAAGAAATTGCTCATTTCATGCAGTGATGATTGGAATGAATATTAATGCAGCCTTTGGAAGAGTGGACTTTCATAATATTGAAATATTTTAAATATGTATTTTAGAGATTTTTTTTTTACCACAACAAAAGCTAAGTAATGAATCATTCAACTCCTATAAGTATCTATATTTAACAGGGACATTGGACCAGTGCATTTATTACCGTTTCTTTTCAAAGGAAAAAAATATAATCAAATATTCACAAGTTCATATGTTGCTAAGTAAATTGAGATACATAAACACTATATAATAGTATGTAACTATAAAAAATAAAGTTGAATCACAAGTAGTGACATAAATATATTACTGAACATATTATTAATTACAAAAGACACCAATCATCAAAGTATCCATACAGCATGACACCCATTATGTTAAAACAAGTGATATAAAACAAAACTATTGGGCTTCCCTGGTGGCGCAGTGGTTGAGAGTCCGCCTGCCAATGCAGGGGACACGGGTTCGTGCCCCGGTCCGGGAAGATCCCACATGCCGTGGAGCGGCTGGGCCCGTGAGCCATGGCCGCTGAACCTGCGCGTCCGGAGCCTGTGCTCCACAACGCGAGAGGCCACAGCGGTGAGAGGCTTGCGTACAGCAAAAAAAACAAAAACAAAAAACTATTTTTGTACATACATATGGAAATGCATAGCAGCAGTATGATGAGTATTCATCAACTTGATATCTGTAGCTATGTATATAAAAGGTCAAAGGACTTAACTATAAATTTCCAGTGTGTACTCTTGTATATTGCATGCATGTATTCGTGTGTATTTTTGTGTAACTAAAAAAGATTATCTATCTTCTACAGATAATACCAGATAAGATGTCCTAAATCTTCTTCTTCATAGTCTGCAAAAGAGGTTCTTCAATTAAATAAGTTTGAAAATTAATCCAAAGTAATTTTCTTTCTTAGAAATTCAACATATACATAGGCACATCAGAATTGGGAGTTACTCTGCAGCCAAACAATATTTTGAACTTTATCCAGTCAGTGTGTCCTAAACTAACATTCTTTTCTCCCCTAAGGAACACCTAGTTACCATTTTTCCTGTAGACAACAATATATTCTAAAAAACAATTTGAGAACACTGAAATAGGAATAGAAGAGGAAAATAAGGACTTGAGGGAAGCAAAAAAAGATTTTGATATTTAAATTGTTCCTATGATTCATTATAAAACTTTTGTCTGAGTTTCCTGCCAGCTGCAAGAAAGTCAGCTGCGTTACATTAGATACTTCTTATTTTTGTCAAGAGAGGGAATGAGTTCTGGGTAAACAAAGTTTATCTTAGCACTAAATTCTGAAAGAAACATCAAATTTGGTGAATTATCTAAATGCCACTGGTTAAGGACGTCTTCACCATCACCACATTAATTCAGGTGTGAACGTAAGTTGTAGATTGCAACTTAGTAAAAGGGTTTTATCTACATTAAAAAAAACCCTGAAAATCATTTTTAGCTTTCAGTGGTCAGTTTATGAATGAATAAAACTTAAAATGGCTAAAGGTATGGACAAACATTATGCTTCTTATAATCTATACACTATAATACATGAGCATGATGTCGTTGATTCACTGTCCATCCACCCATTGATTCTAAAAGAGCATGTTCTTCATCAAGCATTCTGTACCAGGCACTGTGTGAGGAATACTTGAATCCAGTGTCTGATGTTGCATTGCTCTTAGTCTATGGATCTTTCTGAATGTAAGTACTAGTCACCAGAAAGAAGCACGAAATATCAGGAGGCCCCAAAGAGACAAAAAACAGCCTCACTTTCAAAATTAGTAAATTTTGAAAGCTCATTTTTTAAGACTGCTATTAACTACATCATGTAATAACTCAAAAGAGCAAATTCTTTTATTTTTTGGAAGCCAGAAAAGAGAGAAGAGGAATTATATTTAAGGCCAAAGTAAAGATTTCCATTGCTAAAAATATTTCTTCCTGAAATCTTAACCCCTTACATGTAGAATTGGGCAAAGCCATTTGGTTTATTGCTCATAGTATTATCAGTATTCATAAGCATTAATATTGTTACATTCTTTCTATGGGCCAGACACTGGACCAATCCCTTTAGGTGTATCATCACTTCACTCTGATCAAGGAGCTATTTTTACCTCTATTTTACAGTGAAGGAAAGTGATCCACAGAGAGATGAAGTAGTTGCTGAGAAATAATGAATAAATGTTGGCAAACTAACCCCAGAGCTCACACATTCACCTCAACATTGGCACTTATATCAATCTTTTCAGATAGCAGTAACACAAGTCCACACAACTAGGATGCCGCTACTAGAAACAGCATCCACAAGTCAACATTGTACAAAACAAAGCCAACTCATTTCAATTTGCAGTCCATGAGCTCATATGTGATGAGACTGTCAGTGTTAGGGGAAAGTGGAGGGGTATAAGATGACTTTGCTATTGGACAATCTTGACATTATTTGAACATCAGTTGGCCCTTTGTTGTCCTGTAGCTCAACTTTCTTCTGGCTTTAAGGGAATGAAGCCTTGCTACTGCTCTCTCCACCTGGAATCTGCTTTACTTCATCTCCTCACTGTTCCAAGGATAGTAATATATCTTGTAAGGTCATGCCCAGTTTAAGCTCTAATTTTACACGTCGGAGGTCACAGTGTCTTAAATGTGGTGTTTACTATTTTTCTGTAACTGGTAATTTTCCCATAGGCTCCTGGGGGTTGACTCTTATCCTGTCATCTGGCATTGCCTGAGGAAGTGATAAACTATTTTTCCCCTTAACCACTAAGGCAACAGGAAAATATGTGTTAGCTCTTTCTTTTGAAAGTAACTAAAGACATGCAAATTAGAATTAAAAGCAACACCAACATCAACAAAATCACCTTAGGCTATAGGAATTACAAAGGTTTATTTATACTGTGTGTTTTTTTGTTTGTTTGTTTGTTTTTCCCCAGTGAACAGTTGTTAACCACAAAAATTACATATATCTTAAGTGTTTTATTTTCAACTATCCATCTGGTTCAGTTGTTTTATATAGTTATTTTCCCCTCGTGGCGACATTTACTCTATAACAATGCATGGATAATTGCATCCATGAAGACTCCTGCAGTGCTATAATAACTACACAAACTAAAAGATGGTTTTTCAATGGAATAAAGCAATCCTAAGGATCACATAAGAGCTCCATAATCAATATTGTACAATTTTTGAATGGGACACAGAAGTGAGAGAAAAACCCTTGTCAAAAACCAGACACATGAAATGTTCTTTTGTTCTCTCTGTGGTAGAAAGACTTTATACAGTTAGATAGAGGTAAAAATATTGTTCAAATTCTCTAAGCTGTGTTATGATCACTTGATATTTTATCAAGTGCAGAACAATGCTTGGAAATAGCAGAAAGCCTAATCAATGTTGTTACAGCAAATTGTGTCTTTACACAGCCAATACTTAACTCTATGACTAGAAGTAAACAAAACAATGTAACCATTTAAAATGTATTATTTATTATTTTCCCAATATGTCTTAGGTTTTCTACCATAAGCATAATATTTTTCTTCAAGAAGTAAAAATAATTTTAAAAACAAAATGAATAAAATAAAACATCTTCCTAGTCTTTTCTGCTTTCTGAGCTTTTACTCCTCCCTCAAGATTTAGTTCTAGTGTTGTTATCTCTGAGAAGTATTTATTCCCTGACTCTTCACCCTCTTTTTTGATTAAATTGGGTGGTTTTTCCTCTGTACTCTCAGAGATTCTTGCCAAGTTAATATGATATGTAAACTTATGCTTTATCCAGGCTTTTGCTTTGTTAAACCTACTCCTTTGTCCTGCAAATCCCATTAATTCTTGGAATATGTTTTATTCGTGATTATTTTCTCTACCTTTCCTTGTAGGGCAACTTTGCATGTAGTAAGTGTCAAAATTGGCTATTGTCAGAATAAAGCAATTAATCAGCTGAGTAACGATACAATTTTGTTAATAACACTGTGTTGATGTTAAGGTCCCTGTTCCCTAACCTTGAAATAATTTGGATTATTTTTCATTATGTGAAAGACTATGTGGTGAGTAAAATAATTATGATTATACTTCATATGAGCATGTAACTTCCACATGGAGACTTTTCCAGTGTTACAGGTCAATCCTTCGGACACCAAATTTTGAAAGAATGTTTCAGTTTCTTAAAATGACAGAAGCATTACCAAATGCTTTGAAAAACCTAAATTTTGGATGTTATTTGAGTATTTCTCATAATCAGCTTTTCTCTAATCCCAAAAATGCAACCTTTAATAATAGATTTCTCTGATATAAGCATCGCAGTGATCATGTCACTGCTCACTTTATAAGGCACATTTGAAAGTATTCTATCTCTATTGCACACTAAATGACTATTCATAGCAAGGCCATATAAAACCAATATCTGTTAGTTCAAAATAGAGTGCAGTTAGATAAGACTACATTTTCCCAAGAGGCCAAATATGATTTTTCCATTAAAACTTTTGTTTAAGGTGTTGCATGGGTAATATATCATAGCACCTAGAAAGAGAATCTTGGATCGCCTAGCTTCTCAGTCAACTCTGTATGCATTGCAAAACAGTTGTAAGTTAATGTGTGTGGTGACGATCAATATTGTTTGACTCCCCATGAGCAGAAACAAAAAAGTAAGATGTTCTGCATCTTAGTGAAATCTTGCGATGAGGTTGACCCATGTCACAACATACTTCCTTCCTTTTTCTTTTGGACTTGAATGTGGGATACAGAGTTCACAGCGTGAAAATCTAAGTTAATGAGGAACACTTCCATTAAGAAAGCTCATTTGAATGTGAGCCTATATGAAAATTAAGTTTGCAAATCATGATGTCCTAGAAGTTAATCATATATTCAAGGATAGAGCGACTTAACATCATAAAAGTGCCAATTCTATGAACATTTAGACACAAATTAACAGCAAATTTAGTGGAAAATGCCAGAAGGATTTTGGAAACTTCTTGATATAGTCTGTAAAGGAAAAGATTCACCCACAGCTAAGGTAATTTTCAAAAAATTAGAGCAAAATAGTGAGATTTACTCCCCTTCCCAATATATTAATATATATTATAAGACAACAATAAATAAAACATGACGGTATTTGTATAAAGATAAATAGACCAATGTAACAGGATATTTTAGAAAGAGTTCTTACTATAAATGTGAAGTTGGCATGGGCTAAACGATAGCAAGATAAATCTGTAGACAATGGATTCATTTTTAGTCAGCTTTGTTGGGAAAATGCACTTGTATGTCTAACACATGTTATATATACAGCAGGTCCTCCGCATCCACAGGTTCCACATTTGTATTCAACCCATCATGGATTTTGTAAGGGACTTGAGCTTCCACAGATTTTGGTTTCTGTCGGGGGTCCAGGAACAAATCCCCTGAGCATACCGAGGGATGACTGTACTAGAATAAGTGAGCTAAATGCTTAAATGTCAGATGAAATAGTAAGGTAAACAGACACAATTACAGAAGGATATCTTTTTGAACTTGGTATAGTGAAAATTTCTTAAACTGGACCTCAAAACCATAAGGAAAAAAATGGAAAGATTTGACTAGATAACATGTAAGACTTTTTTCAATAATAAAGGGTATTAACAAATTGGACACAGATATGAACATATGTGTACACCTATAATCTATAAAAAATTAATATCTGGTATGTAGAAAACATTTCTTTGAATAAGCAAGAAATAGACAAGAAAGCTCAATTCATTCACTTAATAAATAAATATGCTTTACTTTGTTCCAGAATTTTTGAAAGTGCTTAAAATATTAATTCATTTAATCAGAATAAGTACCACAGTTTGTTAACTGGTAGAGCTGGGATTTGAATGCAGACAGTCAGTTCTAGAATCAGTATTTTACTTGTCAATAAAAAAACCAAGAATAAAATGAACAAAGGATATTAAAAAAACTTAGGGAGGAGGGCTCCTTAAAAACTAATGGGAGACAGACTAATTTACTAACTGGAATCTCCATGGCTCTTCCAAGTAGCTTAGCAATGAGCTAGATCCACAAAGAGAATCTGCAAGATCTTCCAGTGAGAAAGCCTCTGGTACCCAAACTCCACAAGTTGCCTGACTTATGCGCTCAGGATGTTTCTCTCATTGACAAAGCCATTCTTCCAAATGGAAAGCAAGCTCTGCTAAATCCCCCTCTCCATTGCTCCTGATCCCATTTGACAGCAGTAAGAGGTATAATTTAAAATGAATCAGAAAACACCACATGCATCTGGACCAACTTGCAGTTGGAAGATTTATCCCACCCACAAAGGGGACAAAAATTGAATTCGATGAACATAGACACATTTGTGGAATATGGAGCTGCTTTGTTGCCCCTGGAGCAGATAGAATACATATTACCAATGTTACTGATTGACAATATTTGCAGGACACTGGAATTTCTTAACATAATAAAATTTATCAATGGGATCCTATTTATGTTTGTCACCAGGCCTTCCAGCATGGCACATGGTGATGGTTGCCACTGTCACACATGGATAGCAAATACCACTGAGCAGTGGGATGGCCCTCTCAGAGATGATCTACGACAGCCTCTCTGGCAATGACTTCTACAACCATATATGTTTCAGCTATCCTTGGTGATTGAACTCTGGAAGACTGCCATACTCTACACGGATTTTCTGCCTCAATGAAACTCCTTAGCCCTCAGGTGTCGGTTATGGGGAATGAAGAAGAAAGTCCATGTGATAAATCAGGATACTCATATTTTAATATCACAACATAAGGAGTTTTATATATTTAACAAAATAGAACATATTGATACCACACCTACTGTTATACAGCTTGCTCTTTTCACTTAGCACATCTGGAGATCTTTCCACTTCATTTTATACAGAGATTTTCTTTTAAAAAATGCTACAAAGTACTGCATTTCTGCATTTCTATCTGATATATAGGAAACTCTAATGATTCTGTATCTCAGTACTCATTTTTCCTTCCCCTTTATTCACATGTACTTGAACCCCAAAGAATGGGGATTTGCATTGCATGGAATGAGGATGACTGGATAGACATGATACACATGAGTTTTGGATCCTCTTGCCCCAAGGCTAGCACCATATCATTTCCGGGGGTTTTATGATTCCAACTCTCTGGAAGTGAAACATTGCTATAGTTTCAAGATTTTGCTACAGATTCCCTTTCCCTTACAGTTGTCCTTATTTTTTTTTAGAGGTCATTATTAAAGGGAGAATGGTGACTATTGGATTTCTGTTTATGGCTGCAGAGGAAGGACAAGCATTCTAGCAGTTTCCCAAAGCAACACTATGCATGAATATATCTGATATCGGGATGTTGGGGAGGGTGGTCAGAAGGTGGATAAAAATTATCTTTCTCCTTTCCTATCACAAAACAACCAGCCTCCAAGGTCACCTATAACTGGGTCAGTCTGTGGCTCATAGTGATGTGGCAAATGGTCCTTGCAGTGTGACCAAGGTGTGCAGGGCCTTGTCGGAAACCCTTCCCTTTACCAGGCAGTCACTCATTCCAGCTGACGGCTGCAGCCTCTTCAGTCGGTTTGCCTTAGTCCTCCACATGGATATTTCCATCAACCACACAAGCTATTTCAACCTTTCCTTGTTCCCTCTGGCATAGAATGCTATACTTCTCCTGATATCTTGGCTCTTTGCAACCACTCCACATAGTAGGTCTTACTGCAAAAGGCTTGGTTGCAATTTTCTCCACCTTCTTGATGCAACCAAACCTTGCCACCACCCTAAATAGCAGAAAAACTATATGCCCAGAGCAGGAGGTAAGCAATACTAGTTAGATATATGATTTTACCTCAAAATGAACTACTATTACCACATTTTGTGTCCCCTAGGGCTTGTTTTTCTCTAAAGTAGGCAAATTCTCTCTTGCTTTCCACTTAGATATAATATTATTTGTGCTCTGGAGGGGGCCATATTATTCTTCATGATGACAAAGAACTAGGGGTGGGGAAAGACATATCTCATTATCCACACAGGTTTCTTGCACTATCAGCAACATTCCTAGGCTAAAAAGGGACACATGGGCTTTCACCCAGTGGGAAAAAAAAAAAATGACAGTGAGCCATCCTTCAATTTGATCCCAGGAGTTTCTCTTGTTTTCTCAGCCTGAGCTTCAAGCCAACTGGTTTAGATGATCTCCACAAATCCTTCTGATGAGAATTTTGCTGACTTTCTATATATGTAATATCTTCTTCACCATCTTCAAGAGAAGCTAGAAGTTTCACTGAAGGTTCAATTAACTTCCGCCCCTGATAGGAAGGATTATGTTTAATTAGTTCTCCTCCTAGGGACCAGTAGGTGACCAAGAAGATTCAGAACCCTCTGTTGGATGGATGGATGGATGCCCCAGACAGCTCTCTATTTAGGTAGCCTAGGAATGAACTGGCTCAGCATGAAGATCTGCAAGATTCCTACCTGATATTGGCCCTGAGAAGCAAATTCCTGTAGACAACTCAGGCAGTCTGGATGTTCCTCTCATCAGTAAAGATACTTCTAAGCATAGGAAGGTCAAGATCTTCTGATTCTCAGATTATGTAATTAATCAGGTGTCCCCTGTCTCTTTCAAATTTCCCAAATAAACATGTAAAGAAGAAGGTTAGTGGAATACCTTTCCTGGAGTACAAACTATAGTACAAACTATAATACAGTGTGTCCAGTTACATTAGGCCTAGTTGTACTAGACCAGTGGGAAAGTAAGTATACAGAGGACTGCATATAAACAAATTTTACCTAAGAATTTCCCCAGTAAATCTACTTTATACTTGTATGACATGTACATCATCTCTGCTATGAGGCTAATAACCAATTAATAATGTAGGGAGAGATGCACAAGCTTACTAGTAATCAGAAAAAAGCAATTGAAGCAACAATGGGAATGTTGGAAAATAGCAAGCCCTGGCCAAGATATGAGAATAGATTACCACTCAGGATTTCATGGGGAATATAAATTGTTACTCTTAGTCTTGCAATAGGTTTTGAACTTTATTTGGTGTATAGTCCACAATATGATGTTCCTCTTCTTGGTATATAATCCAAAGGAACCCTCACACTGATCAAAAGAAACCATGAATGAGAATGATTTTCACAGCATTTTCATGGGAGAAAAAAAATTGGAAGCTAAATTGGTGTCCATTTCTAGGGGAATGGCTAAATACTATATGGTATAAGCATAATATTGAATAGGTAAAATGAATGAATGAAGTCTACATGTAAAACATTGGTAGGTTTCAAAAACGTCAAACGTGAATGAAAAAAAATCAAATTTGGAGTACAATGTCGTTTAACTAAGTAGAAAAGACATATATTAGAACAGGCACCTTAAAATAGAGGATGTTCAATCTTCAAATTAAAAGATACACAATTTCATTAATAATCAGGGAAAAGTAAACTAAAATCACACATGTGCAATAACACGTTCACAGAATGACTAAAATGAGAAAAGACAGAAAATTTCAATTATTATTAACAACCTGGAACAACTGCAATCCTCCGAAACCATTCTGAGAGTATGACACTTTTAGAGAAATGTTTGCGTATCTAATACACTGAACATATGTGTACACCATGACTCAGTAATTCCTGTTCTAGGTGTATACCAAATATAAACACATACGTGTGTTCAAGAAAAGGCATTTGTGAGAATGTTCCTAGCAGCACTAAGCATAAAAGCCAAAACCTAGAAGCTACCCATATGTTCATTGATAGTAGAATGATATGCTAGACACCGACAGGGCCCTGGCCAGACACCTTGGACCTTTCCATTGTAGTGCACACCAGACTGACTTCCAGCTGCTCACATCTGTAACTCATTGCCTGAGGCCCTTCTTGACTGGCTGGATTTCACTCTACCACAGACACCTCAGGAAGTAAGGCCAGAGAATTAGTGTTTTCTGGGAGCAGCCTGAAAACAGTGACCATTGGGAGAGTATGGATAAATAACTCAGCTTGCGGTTCTGCTGGGCTCAGTCTGAGAGCTGAGTTCTAAGTTAGCTTTCAGACTTCCCCAGGGAGATTAAGATCTAGTTACCTGTTTTGATAACTTGCTTGGTAGCAACTCTCTCTCCGCTTCACTTCTTCGCTTTCCTAGTAGAGTCTCCTGCTCTCACCCCAGTCCTTATAACAATTACCATTGCTCCTAAATAAGCTACTCTGCGACAGCAGCTGTAAATATAGGAGGTTATTTATTGGTTGTTTTTAAGTGACTTTGATGCACTGAAGGAAGAAACTCATATGACTAAATCAGTCAACTATCAACTCAGGGCACAAAGGGAAAGCCAGAAGGTCTTGATGTAATGTGTAACAGACCCTTATCTTCTGCAGCCAGAGAGCAGGTTGTGTTGAAAATGAGGTGCAGGACCCAATTTTGAGAATAATAGAGTCTGAAATAGGCTGAAATTTCTATGTTAACTTCTGGCCCTTGAGAGAGAAAGAGTGTGGTCCTGGGACCAGCTTGGGAAAATCTAGTTTGATGTGCTTAAGAACTAGAACCTCCAAATTTCTCTGAACTCTCTGAACAGCAGAATTGAGCTGCTTCTTTTAGCTAGGGAAGAACCACCTCTTCTTGCCTGTAGACTGTGCAGAGTCTGCATCTGAGGTGATGCACGATGCATCCTGCCTTCCTCAAAATCGGCCTCCATCTTTTCTCATGACTTTTGGGCCAATAAATGGAATCAAATGTCAACATGACCCAAAAGGTTGTCTGCAGCTCCACCAGGGTCATATACTCTGACCCAAGATATCATTATCTCTCAGCAGGGTCACTGCAAAAGGTTTAGACTGACTTGTTGCTATTAGCCCTCCCTTTCTACCATCTCTGCTTAACATACCAGCTAAAGCTGTCAGCTCATGGCTCTGCTCTTCTCAAAATACTCCAGTGGTGTTCTATCTTACTCAGAATAAAACTTAAAATGTTTACAATGGACTCTAGAAAGTGCCCTTCCTTTGATGACCCCATCCTCCACCCAAATTTCTCTGATCTCAGTCTTATTTCTCTCCTCCTCCCTCAGTCAACTCCATCCACAGTGGCTTTCTTGCTGTTACTCAAATAAACCAGCACAATCCCATCCCAGGCCTCTTAGACGAGCTGTGCCCTCTGCTCAAAATGCTGTTCCTCAGGATATTCACCTGGTCGCCCTCTCTTATCTCATGCATGTGTTCTTTGAATTGTCACTTTTTAAATGTGGTCTATTCTTACCACCTCATTAAAATTATAAACCCTCTCTCTCCTCTAAGATACTCTGTACAACCTCCCTGCTCTCTTTTTTTCTCCATAGCCCTTATCATATTCTAATATACAGTTTCCTTTACATATTTAATCTGTGTATTACCTTTTTCTTTCTATTAGAAGATAAACTTTATGAGCACAGCTATATTTTTCTATTTTATTCCCTTATCCTCAGAACTTAGAGCAGTACCTGACTCATAGTAGGTGCTCAATACATAAGTGTTGAAAGGATTATTATATAAAGAATAAAATATGGAAATAAAAAAAGAAAAAGTGAAAAATTAGTAAAGGTAATGATAATAATAATAACTGTTATATATTACTGAAGTCCTACTTGGTGTCACATAATACAATACTTAGAACAATCCTATAGGTAAAACATACATCCATTTCAGAGATGAGGAAACTAAGTCTCTGGTACATTCAGGGAGAAGCTTAAGATTACACAAAAGGATGCAGATTTATTAAGTGTGTCTGACTCACACCTTAGTGGTCTTTCTATATCTCAACACTGCCTTCATCAAGTAGTCTCCAATGGTAACTTACTCTTTTTTAGTCATCTGATATTTCAATTGGGAAACATAGATGCATATTGATAAGCAATAAACCAATAAACCCGATTGCAATAACAGGCACTGGTTCAGAGCAGAGATTCTGGTATTGGACTGCATGGGCACACATCCTGGCTCATACAAGTACTGGTTAAATTTCCTTGGACATTTTTGTTCATCTCTCTGTGGCTCAGTTTTCACATTTGTAAAAAGGGGATAACAATTATTCTCTCTCGACCGTTTTTATAAGAATGAAGTAAACTAGCAGAAATAATATTTAAAATAATGATTTATAAGCACAAGTGTTATGCTCATTTACATTACACAGCATTTAAAGATTTACAGTGCTTTCACAAAGTTTCCATTATTTAAATTTATAGCAATTTCATGAGGTAGATAAGGAGAATATTTTATCCCTGTGTTATTCTCTGACTTGCTAGTTATTTATCATTTAATGTTTGATATGTCCTAGTCTAGCCTTAAGTCTTACACAGATAAAAAATAAAACACAATCCCTGGGGCCTCCCTGGTGGCACAGTGGTTAAGAGTCCGCCTGCCGATGCAGGGGATACGGGTTCGTGCCCCGGTCTGGGAGGATCCCATATGCCGCGGAGCGGCTGGGCCCGTGAGCCATGGCCGCTGGGCCTGCGCATCCGGAGCCTGTGCTCTGCAACGGGAGAGGCCACAACAGTGAGAGGCCCGCATACCGCAAAAAGAAAAAAAAAAAACACAATCCCTGTCCTCAAGAACACCCAGATAAGAAAGCAAATATTGTAGAATAAACGTTTTGATAGAAGTAGCCTGAGGATGCTGAGAAAACTGAAAGCTGCAGAGGTTAATAAACCTGTCCAAGAGTGCCCAAACAATAAGTCTTCTCACTCTCCATCCAGAGTTTTCCCCTAAACACTGGTAGGAATGGTGGATAAAGCAGTCTTATGAGGTGGGAGATACAGGGTCTGAGCTTTTTCTTGCTGCCAGGAAAATCCCAGCTTCTTGCATTGCAGCGAAGGACTGATCTTATTCCTTCTTCTTTCACCTGGTCTCCAGGTTGGTGAGCAAGATCCCATTATCCCGCAATTATAAGTAATAATTCTTATTAAAGCACCAAGGTGGTACAAATAGATGCTGTGGTCATGAACTCTTATCTGACTGGTTCACAGAAGAGTAGAATAAAGTCAGTGTTTCACTTAACTGGGAACCAGGAAACCTGGATATGACCTTGGGCAAATGATTCCATTTCTCTGCACCTTGGTAAATATTAGCTATCATTATCACCTTTATGGTTTCTAGAATGACTTGGATAGGAGTCACATTCTGTAAAAGAAAACCAAAACAAGGCACTGCATGACCTCAGAGTGTAAGTTCATTTTCTATGTTGATTCTTTGCCATCTTTTCCAGCGTGTCCAATTTTGTTTGCTTTTTAAGCTAAAGGAAGTGACTAGCACACTGCTTTGTCCGGAGCTCACAATGAAAAATATTTGCTCAAAGAATGAACTGTCATCCACACAAAAAAAGCATATTGGTAACTCGGTGTTCAGAAAGAAACATCTATACATCTCGCGCTCTTTCTAATCAGACACAATCTCATCTTTTAGACTCAATTCGTAACACCTGCAGGTCCTTTAGCGCTTCTGTTTCTTTGCAAGGCAGCTTTTCCCGCAGAAAGCCTGTGTTCTGCCACAGCTGCACCAATTAGTCTCCCTGCCCGAGAAGAGTGACAATAGTGATATTTCTCCGGATGAATGATAGACCTACTGGAGAGTCCACAAATCAAAATGTCAATTTTCTTTTCTCCTTCAGTTTCTTTTGTGTTGTGTGTTTGTATGTAATTTCTTCTACAAAAATGCCTTTGGATAGAGATAAAATATCTTCTTTTTTTTTCAAGTTTAACTAAATAATGAAGCATATCTGTGACAGATTTTGACACATTTTGGAATTACATTCATTGACTACAAAGTGTGGCAATCACATGAATTCTTTGAAAAGAATGATTTCAAAGTGCCAGTGGTACCTAGAAAAGAAGCAGGCTAGGGAGAGTGCTAATGCACGCTCCTGATAATTATATAAAACAAAATGTGGATTTGCAGCTAAAGCACAAGAGCCTAGTAGATGCCCAATTCAAATCTTTTCTAATTATAATATCATCATTTCTTTACAGTTTTGTCATAACCTAAAGATTTTATGGTATTTTAAGTTTCTGTACAACTTTAAAAGGAATACATGCTACAGTCTTGCAGTGTGTTGAAAACAATATAAGGCCAGGATAATTACATTCATGCCTCTATTTTCTATTAAAAATATCTCCAGTGACTTACTAAATTTTTAGAAAACAGTTTTTGTTCATTTCCTTGTTCTTAATTCAGACATTCAAAGAGAGTTTTAGATTAATGTGCAGAATAGGTGAAATAGGTGAAATAATGTTGAAAAATACATTTCCCCACAGAAATCTAAGAAAGTACATGACAAATCATGAAAGCAAGACGAAGGAGAAACACCAAAACATGAATTCACAGTTATAAATCATGAGATCCTGAAAAGTTCCAGATAAAATGACTGAAACATGCTTGAGGGTAGAGTGACTTGATTTTAGCATGTGGTAAAACTTCGAGGGGCTTTTAGGATTCATCCTTCTTTATCTTCTTTCCGTGTAACAGCTTAAGAGTCAGAATTCCTAGGTTTAATTCTGATGCAAGCCACTTAAGACGTTCATGGATTCTCTTCTTATTTTTTTATTTCTCATTTTTTTTTATTGGAGTTTAGTTGATGTACAATGCTGTGTTGGTTTCAGGTGTACAGCAAAGTGAATCAGTTTTACATATACTTATATGCACTCTTTTTTAGATTCTTTTCACATCGTAGGAATTCCATATAGTATTTTGCATGGAAAGAATAAAAGAATGCACATGCATACTCTTCTAAGGTTTATTAATTCTTACCAATGCAAAATACTATATGGAATTCCAGTGATGTGTATTGTACTATGCTAGATGTGGCTAGGGGAAAAAACAAAAACAAAAAAACAGGAAGAGAAGGCTGCAACAATAAGCCTACCATGTAAAGGGAGAGATGATACATATGTTTAATTAATTATATAAATAAGAGAGAAAGGAAAATATTGTAAGAGAAAATAATGTGCTCTAGGAATCCAGAAGAGGGAAATATATCATTATCAGATGGAGGAAATGGGCAAATTCTTATAGAGGAGGAGATATTTGAACTGGGTCTTAAGTGACAGAAGATGTTTAGTTATGTGAAAATAGAAAGTGGCAAATGCAAAAGCAAGTTTGCAACCTTATAAAAATAATATTTTTAGGCCGATTTAATTGGAGTAAGAATATAGGAAGACTAGTTTGCAAACATAAATGAGGATGCAACTGTGGAAGCTTGAAAATCACACCTGATCTACCTAGAATAGGTTGTAAAAATGCTGTGTAAAATGTCATACAAATTTATATTATTGTTATCGGGCATTTTACATGTAGAAGATATATGGAATGTGGTGGTACTATCAGGCTAAATGGTTATTAGTGAAAACATGTCATAATGTGAATGTATGTTGGAAAAGATCAATATAATAATGTAGATGAAACATGAGAGCCTGCAGAATCCCTGAGTCCTGGACAGGAAGCCTTTGATTATATTTTAAGTTTTCTTTTATAGAGAGGAAAATGAATATGAAGGAACTAAAATCTAAATACTTCAGATAATTTTTTTCTCCTATGAAAAAAGGAGAAATTATTATTTTTTTGCAATTATTTTAATGTGGTATTTGTGATAAACTATTTTTTATTCATTTGCACAGCATGAGTAAGCTTATAAGAAATATGATAAGCAACAAAGAATGACTTTGTACAATAAGCAATCACTTTTATTTTGCATAACATGAATAAAAGAAACATTAATAAAATACTGTAGGAAATACATATCAGAGGACCTCAGCAATGTATTATCGGTTTCATGTTTTAAATAGTAAGTTTTGAGAAATGCATTCCTCTGAGGAAAAAAAAATGATAGATATTAACAGGTTTATATAATCCTGTTGCAAATAGTTGGAGACTGACTGTATGAAAATGGAACATTTCCTAAAAATTCACTATACATTTCAGCAGTTTTAGCTGGGTCAATTACAGTTTCCAATGAAAACAAATCTGTGCATGTGGCATTGCCTTGAAGGAAGATATCTCATTCAGGCATTCTGTACAAAACCATTTAATCAGCCTCTGTGTTATGTAGGAACCAGAGTATCTCAACTGCAGCTGACTTTATGGATCCAACTCTAGATAAATTTGCCCTACATAAACTGAAGGATTATTTTGCTTGTTTTATATATATATACACACACATATAATATATATACATATATAATATATATTATTTTGCTTGTTATATATGTGTATGTATAAATATATGTATGTGTATAAATATACACACACATTTATATATATATATAAATATGTAAAGCAAATGAAAAGAATGTACTCACACTATGAATATTATTATGTAGCATTTATTGAGCAAAAATAAATAAACATTTTGATATTTAGATGTAAGTACATACAATATAATACAGTGATAAAACATAGATTAAATGACCAGATTGCCTTAGTTTGGAGCCTGTTGTTTCCACCTGAGAATTATGGGATCTTAGATATTTGTTTTAATTTTTCTATACTTCAATTTTATCATTTGAAACTCTAGAATTAGCATTATTAAAAGAATTAAATGAAATACTACAAGTAACTTGTGTAGGACACAGTGCCTAGCAGGAATTGGGTGCTTAACATTTGTTAGCAGTTGTTGTTATTGTATAGGATACTCATTACCTTTGCTGTTATTATTATAATTACATTATATGTATCCTCTCTTCCCTGAAGTAATGGTGAAATCTTGAGTCAAGCATAATTAAGGAATACTGTCTCTTGATTCCTTCTGAGTCCTCTTCCTTCTTTGCCCCATTCTGCACTGTTACTGGAGCTCTGGGGCCTCCGACTTTGATCCATGTATTTTTCCCAGGGAGCTCTCATTATATACATATATCTAAGTCCTTCAGTTCACTTTAGTATGAAAACAGCTTGTGTGTAATAAGATTTATAAGTGAATAAAATTTAAGTAGCTAAAACCATGAGTACCTCACTAATTTTTCATATTTTATGTTTGAGACCCCAAAGGGCAATAGGCGATTCTCTGTACCATAGGAGATACTGGAGAATAAAAAGTATAAGAATTCTTATTTTACCAGCCACGTTATTAGGAAGAACAAGCAAATCTTATCTTCAGTACATTAAAGGAAAGGTCATTGAGCAGCTTTTCATTTCCTTCGTTGCATTTTCCTTTTGGTACAGTGTCAGTTCCAGGCAAGAGCTTATCACTTGTTCTTTCATTTTCTTTTCTCTTTCAAGATACTTAGGAATCTAAAAATATCATTTCTTTTCACTTGGTTATTTCTCAAAAAAGCCACCTTTCTATCCTTTTACCCTTCTACTTTTCTTTATATCCTGCGGACATATTTTTGCTATGTGATTTTTCAGTTGTAGTTGTTCGTTTGGAAAAGGGTTAATATCAATTCTTGACCCTGTGAAATAGGGGTGAGATAAAAAGCTGTGTGCCTTGATATGAGACACCGTAAAGTCAACTGAGGGAAGCCAAGGAAATCTAGTTGTGGGTACTTGCGAACTTATCAGCTTGCAAACAACTCAACACATTATAAATTATTTACATGTTCAGATTTCCACAGTAATTTATTTATGTGAAAAAGTGCTATAAGCTGAGTAGAATCTCTTTCAATCTTCAGTAAAGTTTCAGAACATGCACATGAAACAGTATAAAAATCATATTGCTTTTTTAAAAAATAAAAAACAAAATGCTTTTGAAATAATATTTTTTGAAACATATATCTTTATGAGGAAGATGGCATTTTCAGTATCTACTAATTTCTCAGTGTTAATTAACTACATTATGAAACTGCAAAAGTGAGATGAAAAGGGCACAAAACTGAAAATTATTAGCAACATTTTTCTCATGCATTTCTGAGTTTAGGGTAAAATGATATTGCCATAGCCTTAGAATTACAAATTAAGGCAATTTTTTTTTTTACTATACTTATTCATTTTTTAACTTGAAGTATAATTGATTTAAAATACTGTTTGTTTCAGATGTACAGCAAAGTGATTCAGTAATTTTTTCAGATTATATTTCATTGTAGGTTATTACAAACTTTTGAGTATAATTTCCTGTGCTTTACAGTAAATCCTTGTTGCTTATTTATTTTATGTATAGTAGTTTGCACCTGTTAATCCCACACTCCTAATTTGTCCTTCCTTCCCTCCCTCTCCCTTTTGGTAACCATAAATTTGTTTTCTATGTCTGTGAGTCTGTTTCTATTCTGTAAATAAGTTCATTTGTACCATTTTTGGATTCCACATATAAGTGATACCATATAGTATTTGTCTTCCTCTGTCAGACTTACGTCCTTAAATATTATATTCTCTAGGTCCATCCCTATTTATTTTCTGGATATATACCCAAGAGTGGGATTGCTGGATCATATGGTAGCTCTATATTTAATATTTTAAGGAACCTCCACACTGTTTTCTTTCATGGTTTCACCAATTTATATTCCCACCAACAGTGTAGGAGGGCTCCATTTTCTCCACATCCTCTCCAGCATTTACTATTTGTAGACTTTTTGATGATGGCCATTCTGATCCCTGTGAGGTGGTACCTCACTGTAGTTTTGAATTGCATTTCTTTAATAATTGGCGATGTTGAACATCTTTTCATGTGCCTGTTGTCCATGTGTATGTCTTCTTTGGAAAAATGTATACTTAGGCCTTCTGTCCGTTTTTTGATTACATTTTTTTTTTTAAATATTGAGTTGCATGAGCTGCTTGTATAGTTTGGGTATTAACCCCTTGTTGGTTGCATCATTTGCAAACATTTTCTTCCATTCTATAAGGTTGTCTTTTCATTTTGTTGATGGTTTCCTTTGCTATGCTAGAGCTTTTAAGTTTGATTAGGTTCCATTTGTTTAGTTTTGCTTTTATTTCTTTTGCCTTGGGAGACTGATCTAAGAAAATATTTCTATGATTTATGTCAGAGAATGTTTTGCCTATGTCCTCTTTTAGGAGTTTTATGGTATAATGTCTTATATTTAGGTCTTTGAACCAACTTTGAGTTTATTTTTGTACATGGTGTGAGGGAGTGTTTTAATTTCATTGTTTTACATGTAGTTGTCCAGCTTTCCCAGCACCACTTGTTGAAAAGACTATCTGTTCTCCATTGTATATTCTTGCTTCTTTGTCATAGATTGATTGACCAATTTATTCTTTTTAAAAATCTTATTTACTTATTTGAGGTAGAAACACTTACCATGAGACCTACCTTCTTAATAAATTTTTAAGTGCACAATGTATTATTGTTAACTATAGGCACAATGTTGTACAACTCAATAATCTTGCTTAACTGAACATTTATACCTATCAAATGATGACTCTTCATTTCCTCCTCCCAGCCCCGGGCAATTGTCATTTTACTCTTTCTATGAGTTTGATTTTTTAGATACTTCATAAGTAGAATCATGCAGTGCTTGTCCTTCTGTGACTGGCATATTTCACTTAATATAATGTCCTTCAGTTTCATTCATATTGTTGCATGCCATAGGAATCCCTTCTTTTTTTATGGCTAGATAAAGTTCCCTTGCATGTGTATGGCCCATTTAAAAAATCTATTCATTCACTGATGGACATTTAGGTTGCTTTTACAGGTTGACTATTGTGAATGATGATGCAGTAAACATGGGAGAGAAGATATCTCTTCCAGATCCTGATTTCAATTCTTCTGGATATATATCCAAAACTGGTGTTGCTGAATTATATGGTAATTCTATTTTTAATTATTAAAACAGTACATACACTACTGGCATAAAAACAGATAGAAGTATATGAAATATAAGGAAAGGTGCACAAAATCACTAAACATCAGGGCAATGCAAATCAAAACCACAATACAGTATGACCTCAGATCTGTTAGGATGCCTACTATTAAAAATGATAGTAATAATACAAGTGTTGGTGAGGATGTAGAGAAAAGGGAACCCTTATAAACTCTTTGTGGGAGTGTAAAATAGTATAGCTGCTATGGGAAACAGCATGGTGGTTCCTCTAAAAATTAACAATAGATATGTCTATTTATTCTTGATTGCACCAAATATTAATTTTTAAGTTCTCAATGTTACTCTGATATATTATTGTTATTTATGCCTATAAACTTAATTCTGATATTAACATTTTTATAAACATAAACGCAGATACAAATATACAACCATTTCTAAAATGCAGTCAATGAAGCAAAAATTATTATAAATATGCAAATAATTTGTAATCAGTATTTTGGAAGAGTGTTTAAGTGGAAATTATCACTGCATTTCACTTTCCTTAGGGAAGATTTTTTATGGAATAGAAAGAATTAAGAAGGTGTCTGGCAGAAGGACTAAATTAACATTTTAGAAAATATAACAAGATTGTTGCAAATACCAGAACATAGTATAAAAACTGTGGTGAAAGCAGAAGAAATGGATTTTAAAAAATTAAATGGTGACAGGCAGTGTAAAAGTAGTGAAAAAAAAGTATTCAGCCTCTGGTCTATTATTTTAGTTCTATAGGGGAAAAAAATGAATGCGTGGGGAAAGGAAGATCAGCTTCCTACTTGGTTTGTCAACACCAGCTGGCAGGCGAATTGAGGCAGTACCTCCTTCCACCAAGTGGAGGGTGGAAGATTAGCTCTTTGTTTATTCCAGCTAACACCACTGGCCCCGGGGGTCTGAGTGCGGCCAACTGTTTTGATAGAAAAGGAGTAGGATGGAAGATCAGCCCCTAGCTCAGCCTCACTGAAACCATAGAGGAGAGGGGTTCTGTTGGTATTTGGCTGTAATAGGGTGAGTACTTCCAAAATTGTTTTTCTGTTCTGTTAAGTCCCTTTAGGGAACAGCCTTCCCTCAGAGGTTTTTGTTTGTTTCCTTGTTTGTCTTTGCCTATTGTAGGTTCTGGACTAGAACCTTTCGCAACACTCTGTCCAGGTTACATAGGTGGGAATAAGGAAAGCCAGGGGGCCCACCATTGTTTTATTCCTCCAGTCCCAAGGTCCCTAGGCAGTCCACATTCTTGTTTCTACCTTTCAGAGTCTTATACTTGTTTGTTGTGTTCTATCCAGATTTTTAGTTGTAGGCGGAATAATCTTGGAGAAATGGGGTGACTCTATTTGGGCTGAAAGTAGAAGTGCACATTGTTCTGTTTTGTTCTATTCATCACACTTGCAGGTGTCTTCCATTCTCTCACACTTTCCTTTAGAAATGCAGATTTCTAAACTATTTTTCCTTCTGTAGAGTGATATTTTTTTAATATGCCTGAGAATTATACATAATGGACAAAGCACTACCTATAGCTAAGGATCCTTGTACTCTCTTTTCTCTATGGGAAGCTATTTTAAAGATTATACTGTAATGATTCAGAGAGAATAAGGAACTTGACCAAAGTCTTACTCTTTGATAATGAATGAGCCTTGATTTTTAGCTGGGTCTGTGAGATTCCAAACCAGTTTTTTTTTTTTTTTTCTTTTACAGCATGATTTTCCTTGAATGGAATTATTGCTTTACTTTTCATTGCCAATATGTCGATATATCAAGAGTTCTTATGTAAAGATTAATTTCAGTAATATTTTTATGCTTAGAGCTTAGCATATACTAAGAATTTAATAGAGCTTGTTTCTTAAATAGGTGCTAATTGGAGCGTCCTTTAAATTTCTTTTAAAAGAAAGCAGAGCCTTAAAGAGATTAAAGCCTACTCTGGAAAATAAAAATAAAAAGGAAATAATTCTTTGTAAAAGCATCTTTTTCCATATGCAAAGGAAGGAAAACTTAGAGGCACTTATACAGAAAAGAAAAAGATTTGAAATAAATGTAAAATATGGGCAACTTAACCTGCAACTAGAACATGAAAGGAATTGTTAAACCATCTTCTTTCAGCTTTATCTCCAGAGTCATCAGTTAAATATGCCAGATGAAGAGTCTGTGATAGAGAACACTTGCTGGATCAAAACCAAGAATGAAAGGTAAGCTTATGATTTACAACAAATGTTTATCATGTGTTTTTCAACTTAAAGGAAAAGAAAAAATCCTAAATATGTCCAGATTGCCAAAAGTTTTGTTTTTTACATAAACAAATATATCCAGAGACAGAGAAATATTTTCTATCCATGAAAGCTTTTTTAATACTTTTATTTAATGAATAGAATATAACTATACTTGAAGTTCTCAAAACTTCTGTTAGCAGCAAAGAAATAAAGTGTTAGCTTAATTTTCTTTGACTTTCCCTCAAAGCGTATATGGAACCAAATACCAGCTATTCTTCAAATATTTCATCTAAGAATTCTTTCACCAAGTGGTAGAGAAACATTAGCTCTTAAAAGAATAGCGAATATTTGATATATGTAGATAGTTATTTTCTTCTAGAAAATTCAGTCATAAGTAGCAGGGAAAGAATACTACATAAATAACCAAAACTTAATAGCTAATGTTTCCTGATCTTTAAAATATTTAATTTGGCAAAGATAAAATTGTCCTGAAATGATTCTATAAAATTTCCATATATTTATAAAATCAATATTTTCATATTTATTTTCATGTTTGTAGTGTGTCTATGCCATTTATTTACAAATGTATGTATTTGAATATTAAAAGTAACTACAACCACAGCAGGATAGCTTGGCAAGATATAATATCTGTTTAGGCTAGTGTGGAAATTGGTAATATCCCTTTTTCCAAGTAATTAGTTAAAACTGTTGATTTCTACAGACATTCACTCAAGAGGGAGGATGACTGAAAACACAGTTACAATAATAGTTCTCTCATAAAGATGTATATCTAGGGAAGACAGGTTGCTGAAAAGGAACTTGTGATCACAGCCTGGTAAAGTAAGAGATATATTTTTTCACCCTAAAGGGAGAAAAAAATGACCAGAGCTGGAAGCCAGATTTGTTAAACAGGGTTTGAAAGTAAAAGTGAAATGAGGTGTTCTCTGTGGCATGGTAACAGGTGCTTGAACTTAATAAGCCTCAGCTTCTCTGGTAGTAGGCTTGTCACATAAAAGAAGAGTTACATTTGACAGAGTTTACCTAGTTTTCACTGTAGTTTTTTGTCTTTTCTTCTGTCCTTTTAAGGGAAGAGGTGAAAGAATGGAATGGTAGAGGTGATCTGGAAAAAGCACTCATAGTATGTGCTCATAATGTATTAATTTATTTTGCCAGAAGAAAGAAAACCCTAGTTGTTTCACATTTGAGTACTCCCACTTTAAAAAGAGTTAATTGATACTACAGCATGATAATTTTTAGAGTTGGAAGTGAACATAGGAACTTATTGTCTTCCTATAATTTTAATTTCTCAAATTTGACTTCTATTAATAAATGAGTTACAGAATCAAAATTTTCTGGCAGTGTAGTTACATTTGTCATTATTCACAATATGCCATAATAATAATAATAATAATAATAATAATAATAAATCAAATATTCTGCTTAAATTTTTAAATTTTATGTATATTCCCTTAAACAACAAAAATTTCAATCATCAATTTATAATTAGACAAAGAAATTGTCAATTTAAAAACTAAAATATACCTTGCTAAAAAGGATTATAGAGACTTTAGATTTGCATTAATTTCTTTTTTTAATTTAATTTTTATTTTATACTGGAGTATAGTTGATTTACAATGTTGTGTTAGTTTCCTGTGTACAGCAAAGTGATTCAATTATACATATATCCATTCTTTTTCAGATTCTTTTTCCATATATGTTATCACAGAATATTGAGTAGAGCTCCCTGTACTATACAGTAGGTCTTTGTTGATTATCTATTTTATATATAGTAGTGTGTATATTTGTGTTAATTTCTACTTCTTGAAAGTATAGCATCAATACAATATATTTAAATATGAAATATGTTTTCAGATTTTGGAACCATTTTGAATTTAAGTTTCCACTGGTCATTCAGACGGAAAGCATGCATGAAAAAATTATGTTCATCATTCTGTCTGCCAAGGTGGTAGTTGTGAAGCTGCACTCCTTTTTAAATATAGCTGTGCCTATGACACCTTGCAGTGAAGGTAGCTAGACTTAGAGCAGCTAATTCAGTTAGATGAAATGAGGAAAAGCAAAGACTGTGTGATTTGATGAAGGTTACTTATGACGTTGATGAAGAACACCTCACAAAATAATTTTTATTAAAACTATGTAGAACTGGGCAATATTTAAATTGTTAATTTGTGCTTGCTAATTAATTATGATCAAAAAGTCTATTCATGACATATTATTGTTCCTTCCAACATGTATGCTTACTGATAAAATGGAAGAGAGCAAGTAGATAAAACTATGGAGGTATTAATGGAGTGAAAATTTACTGAATTAAAGTCTAAAGAGGTGCAATGAATAATCTATTATGAAATTGTTGCTTAGCACCAGAAGACTGTGCTAGAATCTAGCTTTTTGGTTGATGAAGAGTTGATATTTTAACCTCATATTTTAACCTACACCAAGAGATTTTTTTCTTAAATTTCCAATATAGTTAGAATGCTTGGCACTAATATGAATTTTGAAATTACAGTAAGTAACAGAAGGGTCTTCCTTCCTAAAAAGTCATGTCCGCTAACAGTAACATAGAATGTTCTGGTAGCAGCTTCAAATCTGAGGAACTTGCCATTTATAGCTATAGAATATACAGTCTACTTGAAACATTTCAGTCATCCTTAAGACATAAACTAGCAATTGTTCACC
Source organism: Mesoplodon densirostris (assembly GCF_025265405.1). Taxonomy (NCBI): domain Eukaryota; kingdom Metazoa; phylum Chordata; class Mammalia; order Artiodactyla; family Ziphiidae; genus Mesoplodon; species Mesoplodon densirostris. The sequence continues at coordinate 41,787,675 of NC_082665.1, forward strand.
TTAAAGAAATGAAATGTAAGAATGTTTTACTCTTAATGTTGTCTATACAAAAGATGTATTTCAATTCATTGGTAGGTTAAAATAAATTTTGGAAAAATATTGAAAGGCAAACAGTTATATTGTCTCTAAAGTTCTTTGAAGCACTAAAATTCCAAAGTTCTATGATAATTCACCTGGACTATATAATACAGGTTTCTGACATTGTAGTTATACTTGTCATTATTCATGTCCTGTCATAATTTTAAAGCTCAGATAATCCAATATATAACAGTGTTGGCAAAAAGATGTAGAATATATCTTTTCATTCTTTTACTCCCTGAGATCATTCTAGAATATACAATTGTTTGGCAATGCAAGTGATAAAAACCAGACATGTTGAGAGATCTATAGATATAGATTGATCTTATCTTGTTTTCCTCCTTAAACTTGGCAGCTACTTTTGACATCTCTCAAGTTAATCCATCAAGTTTAGAGCACAAATCATGACATATTCAAGCACTAAATTTTAATTGACTAGGAATAGCATTGGTTCCCATGTCTTTTTGGACTAAACCACAACATATAGAGAGAGGTTTCTGTGGTGGTGTTTTGTTTTATTTCATACAGCAGTCCAGAACTGTTTATCTGTTCCAAATTAGAAATCAGATATCTCACTTTTTTTCTTTCTTTCTAATCATAGGTAGATTGAGGATTTCCAAAGATAAGTAAAAAAACAAGGAATTAAACTTGAGCCAAAAAAATGAATGAATCTAGTAATAGAATTAAGTGAGCCAATAATATATACATATATAACTAGACAGTGACAAAGGTATTTACCATGTGGGAGTAGCTCATTGGTCGTAGGGGCCCCTAAGGAAGTTACTCTCCACAAACTGAAAAAGTGAGGAAACAAGGAGAGAGACAATATAGGAACTACTAACAACATTAAGTTGCTCTCCTTGATATAAAAGTGAGGGCTTGCTAATATGTGTGAAAGACTAGAAGAGATTAACCTTAGTAGCAGTAAGATATGGTGATTTGACCAAGTCAGACTTGAGGGGGAATTATTGGCTCTTTCCAACAATCAGTGCATGTAGAAAATATGGGATGCTAGATATGCACACCAAGATCTGAAAAGTCTACCTAGAAAAGGGAATAAAATCCAACCTAAAGCTGTATGTGATTTAACAGATATCTACAATGTAGGCACAATCTTGACATATATGATATGTAATTTTTACCTTTTACTTTTAAAAATTAAATATATTAATGTAAATTCGTGGCAAGAATGTGCTTCAGAAATTCCCAAGTGTGCTTGGAAAGTGCACATTCTTCAATTATACTTTGTGTGGATGAATGAAAATTTGCATAAATAGGTATGCCACAAAGACTACTTTGAGAATCAGAGGCTGATTGAAAAAAAAAAAAAAAAAACAGGCATTCTCACTCATCTCATGTACCTTAGTCCCTTATGGTTGCTGTAACAAAACTACCATAAGCTGGGTGACTGGAACAACGTTTATTTCTCACAGTTTTGGAGGCCAAAAAGTCCAAGATCAAGGTGTCTGTTGGGGTCATGCTTCCTTGTTTATGGATGGCTGAAGGGGCCAGGGAGCTCTCCAAGGTCTCTTTTTATAAGAGCATTAGTCTTCTTCATGAGGGCTCCATCCTTACAACCTAATCACCTTCCAAAGGACCCACCTCCAAATACATGGGATTTGGGGATGCACATTGGGGATTAGGTTTCAACATAAGAATTCTGGGGAGACATAAACGTTCAGTCTATAGCATCATCGTTTAATACCATGAGTGCTGAAAATTGAGAAGTCTTAATTTAACCAACTTTTCAACACTAAATATCTGCAAAACCACTCTGAAACTGCTAAATCATATATATGATACATATAATTATATATATATATATATATATATATATATATATATATACACAATTATATATATTATTTATTTTCCAGAATTTTGTTAGATTCCAGCTCTCCAGTTCTCTGGAGGTTAGGACAAGGGTTTACATGCCACTAATACAAGTTTACCATATCCTGAAGTTCAAACCCTAACCTTGGATCAAAAGTCAAGTTAGCGCTCTGTACCATCGTTTCTAGTGAAGGTTGAGCAAGTCTTTCTTTGTTTTCCAGTGCATTCTATATTCACAGTAAGATTTTCCCCCAATGATTAACAAATCTGGGAATAAACTCAGACAAGCTTTGGTTGAACTCATCCTGAGTATTCAGCAATTTCTTCACAATAATAAGTCAGACTTTGGAAATGTAAGTTATATGGTTACCTCTGTTAAAATTCCATTTACTGATTGATTTAAAACCTGGAAGACTTTAGGGGAAGATTTGCTCTATGTGTTTGGACAAATCTCCTCCAGGAAAGATATAATTTAAATCAAATCATTTCAAATCATGATTGAAACCACTAGTCAGGAAGACTTGTAATCAATGTTTATGTGAAAAAAATGAATATGTGTAGCTTGAAACAACGTCAGTGTATTTTTCTCATAGCTCAGATGTAGATGTTTTCTATTAGGAGGTACACACATTGTGAAGCAGTGTATTGTTTTGCATTACATCTGTCATTACATTAGAAAACCATTTGGCAGGTTTAGTCATGCCTATGATACACCCATTCATCTCTTAGTGCTTATGTGGTACCAACATACTGCCTTGCTTAGTGATTATATTTTTACTCCTTATTTCCCTTCAAAGACTCTGGGGTAATGGAGGGCAGGTGTTTTGCATTATTACTATTTCTTTTATGCAGTTATTAGGTAGTAAATATTTGTGATTGAGACTAATCTTTTTTATTTTCTCAGTATTACCAGGTACCTACCATTGAAACAATTATCACATCAGTAATTTTTAGACTTTTATTTGCGATTTTTGATGGGTGTCTGTTTCCAAAATATTCGTATCTGAGAGCAGAACTTATTGTCTTTGCTCAGTGCTGTGTCTCTTGTGGCTACATAGTGCTCAACCCATAGTAGTTGTTAGAGAAATATTTATTGAATAAATTAATAATTTGAATGAATAACTATATTCCAATATCTAAGTTTTCATAACTTTCTGTCTATAAAGAAATGGCATAAAAATGTCTCAGTGTATTTATAGAGCAGTTTTAGCATTTAGTGGTTCTGGTATTAAACTACATGCTAAGCTGCTATGAAAAAGAGATATGAAAACAGTGACTTAATGAGACAAAAGTTTATTTCTCTTTCACCCATCAATATGGACATCAGTATTCTGAGGTGACTAGGCTTGCTCTTGTCTACAGTGTTATTTAGGGACTGGATCTTATTAGGAGCTCCAAAAGATAACCTTTTAAAAATATGAGACATTAGACATTCATTCAAATGGTTCTTTAAATATGCTATTGACCAGTGTGAATAAGTGTTTTACAGGTATTGGCTTCTCTCAAAATTTTTACTTAAATTTTGTTTCAAACTTCTTTATCAAGTGTTAAAAGCTGCATTACATATGTCTGCACATATATATCTTCTACATGAGACAATCTCTCCTTGATCTAGAAAAGTAGATGAACTATGAATAATATGATTACATTTAAGCTGTATATACACATATGTGTATGACTTGGTACACAAAAGACACATTTGAGCAATATGTTTACAGTAACATCTCTGGGGGTTTATAGGAGACAGTGACTGTATAGTATAGATTTCTGTAAAGTATGAATTTAAAGAACTTTTTATGACTTGTGTAATCAGAAAAAATATGTTTTAAAGAGGATAAAATTTTGAAGAAATAGTTCTTTATGATGATACATATTTTAACCATTTGTGACAGAGAAAAGGAATTATGCCAAAACACAAAAAATACCAAAGTTTCTTACATTAAAAATTTTATCTTCACAAAGTAATTTTAAAAATATGAAAATAGTAGCTAAGCCCTTATCTTTTGGGAGACCAGGATGTAATTAATATTTTCAAAGATAATAAGGTAAAACATATTAACTTTAAATGTTGGAATCTCAAAGAATATTTATCATAAATATGAAATCTATTTTGGAACTACTATTTGAAAGGAATGAACCATTAAATAAAACTATAACCAAACATGTGCCAATTTTCTACAAGTTTTATATACAAATGATTGCTAAATTTAATCTGAAAAGGACTATGCAAAGTTTAATTTCATCTATAAGAGAATCAGTTTAATTGAGTTGGCCATTTATTCAGTATAACTTTTAGAATAATATTCTATACAATTCCAAAATAGTGCATACTTATTTGACTCAACTAATCATAACAGTCAGCACAATAGCTTGCTTTTCCTAAAGCATTTCTTGAAAACTTTTCAAGTAAGTGACATGGAGAGAGAGCAAGAGAACCAGAGAAAGAGAAAGGGAACTGGCAATAAGGATATTGAACAAAAATTAGTAATGAAACTGATAGAGCCTAAAGAAATCAGTAGTATTTGAAAAATATTTGCTACCTCACCTGGAAGACATATTATGCTTTATGAATTTAGTTCAATCAATGAGCACTTCAGTTGAAGTTTTATATTTTACATTTCAAATTTCAACTCATAAGATTTAAATCTTACTTTCAGAGTCTAACCTAGGTGAAATCTTGAGACCCTTGCTGGAATACCATTTAAAAAATGTACGTGTTCGCTTCAGAATAATACCACAAGGATTCAATGAATATCTCATTTAAAAAATGTAAAACTAATTTTTTTCACAATATTTATTTTAATCCTTATGGCTAACTTGTGAAGGAAGCTATGTCCATTTTAAAGATGAGGAAACCAGTCCAAAGTCCTGCTGCCAGAGTGTACCTGGGATTTGAACCCAGACAGCAGTCTGGGTCTGTAGTCCAGTCACTAAACTACCACATTATAAAGTTGCTACAGACTTGAGTTGTTTGTAATACACTTGAATCTCCTCTCTTAGCCTGCCCTCTCCTCCCAGTTTTAGTAATGGTGTGTCTGCAATGTGGCTATTTGTTTAGTGTAGATCCTAAAGAGTCTCCCATGTGCACCTTCTTAATCCTACTACTTTTTCCCCTACAAATTATTCAATCTTCTGAAATTCATATTTATCACTTATATTTCCTCATAGGTTAATGACCCAAATATGCATACCTAATTGCATAAATTTAGTTCACCCTTTTTTATTATTTACTTTGTGGAGTTTCCATCATTCTACAAATCCTCATCTATTTCTTTCTTTTCCTTACAGTTAATTTGTTGAAGAACCCAGGCTATTTGATGATTGCATACTTCTGCCCCTCTGTATTTCCTGCAAATGGATCCAGAATTAAAGCCACTTAGATTTGATCACTTTAGCAACTCTAGATGATGTTGTGTTCTTTCATCAAGAGGCATTTTGTATCTGGTTTTCTCACTTTTTATGATGTTAGCATCTGTTGCTGCTTAGTGCCTAGATCCATGTATTTAGATTAAGCTGAAAAAATGATGATATTTTAAGTTTATCATTTTCTTTCAATTATTAGATGGAATTCTTCTAAAAAGAGATTTTTTCCTCCTTCCAATAGTTTGTTATCCTGAGGTACAGTTCATCTAGTAGAGACAACACAAATATTTTCCCTTTACTTATGATCTCGCAGGATAATAAAATTGTTCACCTCAAAAGTAAATTTTTTTTCCTACAATATCATGGAGCAACCATTAAGTTAAACATAGTTTTGATCAGTTTTCTACTCATATCTTTCTGGTGTACTTTTATTTTCTGCAGATATACTATTTTGCTACTTACTCTCTTTTTCCTTATAATAACTTTTTACGGGGTTTGGGCCATAACGCTGGGGTTTAGGCCATAACACTTTCCTATTGTTCACTCTTATGTGAAATCAGGTTTTCTGGATATTTAAAAGGAGGTTAGTTCAGGCTAGCTTTTATTGCTTAAAAGAGCTGCTCCCTGTTGTTTTTATGCAGTTTTCCAAAATATGATGATTTGATTTCTGAGCTTTTCCTGCTCTGGTCTGCTCCCTCACGTTCCTCTTGAAAGTCTCTTTTCTTTTTTCTTTTTTTTTTTTTAATAATAATACTATTTTATTTTATTTTTTAATTAATTAATTTACTTGTTTATTTTTGGCTGCGTTGGGTCTTCGTTGCTGTGCACGGGCTTTCTCTAGTTGCAGTGAGTGGGGGTTACTCTTCATTGTGGTTTGCGGGCTTCTCATTGCAGTGGTTTTTCTTGTTGCGGAGCACGGGCTCTACATGTGCGGGCTTCAGTAGTTGTGGCTCGCAGGCTCGGTAGTTGTGGCTTGCAGGCTCTAGAGCACAGGCTCAGTAGTTGTGGCACACAGGCTTAGTTGCTCCGCGGCATGTGGGATCTTCCTGGACCAGGGCTCGAACCCATGTCCTCTGCATTGACAGGCAGATTCTTAACCACTGTGCCCCCAGAGAAGTCAGAAAGTCTCTTTTCTTTCCTTCTATATTCTCTGTCCTACTTTAAAAAATTTTTATTCTCATGAATTTTTTCTCAATGTGGAATCATGTTCTGGAAGGAAATTTTTGCCGGTCTATTTCAAAAGTTGAGAGTTAATAGACTGCTCCAGCCTTTTTAGAGCTAACTAGAACCCTAGTACACACCTGATAATGAATCGCTGAATGTGCCTTTCATTTTCAACTACTCCTCCAAAATTGACACACTGTGCCTTTCTGTTGGCTCCTAGGTACCAATATTAATCCTTATTTCTTTGAAAATATTTTTTATCATACATTATTGCTCTGTCTCTAACATTCACTTTTTAATATATGACAGATTATTTTCTTCCTGTAATTGATACCCAGATGTCTTAATATCTTTTCTTCACAATATGTCACAAATATCAGCAAATATTCCATTCTGTATTTTATATCCATGACTTAAAAAAAAATCTTGTTTTATCATTCTTTTACTGTTAATATAACCTCTAAGCAGAAAGTCTAGGTACATCCAGAGAAGGGGTGTGAACAGTCTTTATTACATGAACATCCTAAATTTCAATAGTGGGCTCGATAATTATTTGCTGTATAAACATTTGAAATGGATTTGCTGTCTTCATATTTATACCATACTGAAAATTCACTTCAGTAATTTCCATCAATTGAATGACCTATTCAAGTTATAGAACACAGATAATTAAATGACAAAACCATATAACATTCAGTTTAAAAGCGAATATTCTGTAAAATATAGCTTCGGGTAACAAATTAACTCATTTTTTCTACAGTGTATACATAATGCACTAAGCAATAAGTTCAAAATTAATACCTTTTACCTTGGCAACTCTTCTTTCTTAAATTTCAGTTGTAGGTGATCTGCTTCCATGTATAATGTAGAAAAGAAAAGAGAATTGCTACCAATCTAACAACAAGAAAAAATGAAGAAACTATAAGACCATAACTTTTCATAAACCCATCAGAGACAGGATGCAGATTAAACAATCAGTGTGAAATCTAAGGAAAGACAAACTTCTCCAAGAGGAGATGGGGAGTGAGCTTTGGCTCACCTTTGATAGAATTTAAGAAAGAGATTCTGGCTGTCATATAGGAATGTAAGAATACAGGTAAAATTTTTAGGTAAGTGTTCAAGGCTGAATGGAAAAGACTGCTAGAGTATAGAAACCTTAGGAAAAATAGACACAGGGAATTTTAAATAACTCTAAAAATAATTGAGTGTCTAATGTAAAAATGGTAGCAATGTGCGTTTACAGAGTATGTGAAAGTAAAACGCATGACTGCAATCGTATACAATTTGACAGAAAAGAATTAGAAATACATTGTGTGTTCCTTCATTTTATAATTGATATGATTTAATATTATTTTAAGTTAGACTGTAAAGAAAGATAAATACTGTAAACACAAGGGAAAATAAAAATAAAATAATAGTTATAGAAATTGGCTGTTATTAGAGATAGCATGAAATTATAAAATAAATTTAATCACATATAAGTGAACAAAAGGAACAAAGGAAAAAGTGAACCAAGTAGAAAACAAATTTTAGGATTGTAGATATAAATATAGTCATTTCAAAAATTGCATTAAATTTAAACAGTGTAAACACAACAACTAAGAGATGAAGATTGCCAGAATGGATTTAAAAAAAAAAAGGCAATTAACCCCTTATCAGTCATATCACAGCTCGCACAACTCCACATCAAGAAAACCAAATAACCCAGTTAAAAAATGGGCAGAAGAACTGAATAGACATTTCTCCAAACAGGAAATGCAGATGGCCAACAGGCACATGAAAAGATGCTCAACACTTCTAATCATCAGGGAAATGCAAATAAAAAAAATGATATATCACCCCACACCTGTCAGAATGGCTGTCATCAAAAAGAACTCAAATAACAAAGGTTGGCGAGGATGTTGAGAAAAGGGAACACTTATACACTGTTTGTGGGAATGTAAATTGGTACTGTGGAAAACAGTATGGAGATTTTTCAAAACACTAAAGATAGAACCACCATATGATCCAGCAGTTCCATTTCTGGGTATATATCTGAGAAAAAACAAAAACATTAATTCAAAAATATACATGCACCCCATTGTTCATAGCAACATTATTTACAACTGCCAAGATATGGAAGCAACATAATTGCCCATGAACAGATAAAGAAATGTGGTATACATATCTACATACATAGATAGATATATAGATATATATAGATACATATACATGTACACACACACACACACACACACACACACACACTCACAATGGAATACTACTCAGCCATAAAAAAGAATGAAATTTGCCCTTTGCAGCAACATGGATGGACTTGGAGGGTATTATGCTAAGAGAAATAAATATGACAAAGAAAGATAAATACTGTATGATATTACTTATATGTTGAATCTAAGGAATAAAACAAACTAGTCAATATAATAAAAAAGAAGCAGACTCACAGATATAGAGAATGAACTACTGATTACCAGTGGGGAGAGGGAAGGGGAGAGGGGCAAGAAAGGAGTACAGGATTAAGAGGTACAAACTATTAAGAGGTACAAGCTACAAAGTTATATTGTACAATATAGCCAATATTTTATAATAACTACAAAGGGAGTATAAACTTTAAAAATTGTGGATCATATATTGTATACATGTAACATATAATATTGTAAAGCAACTATACTTCAATAGAAGAAAGCAGTCCCAACTATATGCTGCCCACAAAAAAAGCAGCTTACATCAATTTATCAGTGACTCCCTTAAGATTTATTAAACACTTAAAACTTTGGAAAAAGTAAAAAAAAAACTAGAAAGTATGATAGTAGTATATCAGTTTTAGTATGATTATTATGATATTCAGTCTGATATTAAAGTCCAGTATCACCAGTTATCACTGATTTCTCAGTTACTCATTCCCCACATTATCTGGCCTATATCCGCTGATATTCAAACTCCTTTATTTTCATTTTACAAAGCATAATTTCCATGAAATGTCTTTTCACTTCTTTACTCACTCACAAACCTGTTGAATTCTTAATCTGATTTGGACATTATGCTATAAGTAGAATAGCTTCGTTCCTCTTCCCACTTAATAGAAAGTTTTCATTGAATTTCATATTCTAGCTTAAAACCTATCTCTTTACTTCGAGTTCTTAATAAGTAATTTTTTTATTTCCTGTTTGAAACTGTTTATTTTTAGATGTCAAGTTTGTTGAGTGTTGATGTTTGCCTCTTTGGTTTGATTGCAAACACCTGGTGGATGAAATTGGGTTTTATAGGTTTCTTTTTTAAACGTTTTTTCAAAGTTTTAACTTTTTAATTCACAGCTTAAGCCTTAAGAGAGTCACTGATAAGTTAGTGTAATTTTTTAGTCTAAGAAATCAATGACTACATTTTAGGAAATATTTCTGTGGAACATCTATTCATCCATCATGCTTATCTTTCTCTTGGTATTGAAAACTACAAATGTTTTTCTACTATTAGCACACATACCTGTACAGTATGCCTCATGAGTTTCCTTTGCTACAGCCTCTTCCCCAAATCTGTCATTATGCTTGCATTGTGCATTTTAATGCATAATGGAAAACCTGCATGCATTGTGAACAGTGGCATAATGTATTCTTCAGGGTGATAAGTTATGTTTCATGTAATGTCAGTTCCTCTTTCTGAATCTACTCTGTTCTCAGTAGATGTGTTTCAAATTAATAGAGCATTAGTCCCTAATCAAGGAAGTTTTAGGAATACATTTTTAATTAAAATGAACTATGGGGAGGAATAAATAGTGTTAAACTTTTTTGTGTTAATTTGACATAATGCATTACTCATGAATCTTTGTGCATTATTAAAGATTAGATCATTGGTATTTCTGTAAACCCAATATAAAAATCAAGGCAAATGGAAAGAAGCAGATTTAGTAGAACATTTGTTTAAAAGCTTAAAACGACAGAGGCTGTGATATAAACCAAATCATAGAGTATATACTTTTAAGGACGAAAAGCAATTATATAATCAAGCCATCTACTTGCTTAGAAACAAAGAACACTACAAGACAGATGCATCGCCTGTTTTTAATTACAGAGACTACATGATCTCCCTTTGTAGCTTTATCATTTTTGCCATTAGGAAGTTCTTTCACAAGACAGCTTCAATGAACAATAATGTCCAACTTTTTGTTTGTTGGTTGTTAAAATATTTCATTTTATTTGTAGAACTCCAATAAATGCATTTTCATTTTAGGCATGAAATACTAAAATCCCAAGTTCTAGCCTCAAGGATTTCATAGTTAATATTTACCCATTAGCTAAAGTTCAGAATATATGAAAAAGAAACAGCAGACTCAAATCTGTAAGATACTGTCTCTGAAAAGACACAATCTTATAATCTTGCAAGATATGTGAATTAATAGTAGAAATATTTTTTCTGTAATTGCAGTCTGTAGTCTTTTCATCTTATCAAGATTATACAAATAAAATAATTATACAATTATTGGGAAAATATTATTGGGATTGAGACTGTTCCCTTGTCACTGACCTTATTAGAAGACAAAACTATGTAAAATTTGTAAGTCACATACTCTAGGGCATGAGTGATAACTTCCTTAGAATTATTTCCAGGGTGTACACAGGGTAACTTACAACATGACATGGTGCTCAGCAATTGGAAATTCACTTTCAAAAAGTAAGTGACTCCTTCCCCCAAAGAAGTAAAACCTCTCTCCTCTATGTAGCAACCCATAGATGGTCTTTGAATGAGGTTCAGATCCAGAAGTCAAAAAGGGAAGAAATACTACTATCCCAGAAGGAAAACATACCAGCATGCTCCACTTATAGAGTCAGAGAATTAAAACAAGGATTAATAAGCAAAGAGTAAGAACTACCAGTAATACATTCTATAGGACTTGAAGCAAAAATGGGAGATCTTGGCACAGACCAGTCAGAAGAGGATACAACTGGAAATAAATTACTTTCTGATTCACATTGAGTAAGGATTATCACCAAGGCTTTGTGATGAGGATCCAAAGATGGATGACAAAAATTTATTACATATATTCTATAATTTCATTTTGTTCAAGTAAATATATGATAGTTGTAGTTTTCATTACAAAATTTGGGTCCTGGAAGGTTTTATAAAGTTTTTTGATATGTTCATAAATAGCTAAATAATTATCTCTGTATTGTCTTATATAGCTATATGGACGGGACAAATATCACAATAAATATTTTGGTTGTATAAAAATAAAGTTAGAGAAACAACACCTCATGTCTATTTTGACTTAAAGACACATTTGTTTTTCTGTCTGGTGTGAGAGCTTTCCTCAAATGACTTCAAATAGGACTGTGGTTCAGACTCAGAGAAGCTGAAAAAACTTTCAGTAATGTCAATTAATAGTTGTGTGTACTTAAGCAAATAGTTTTCTCTCTTCAAACTTCACATGGCTCAGCCATAAAATGGCAACAATAGTTACTCAAAGGAATTTTGTGATGCTAAGATGACACAATGGACATTATTACAACTCTATCAATGCCTATCACATATCAACTACTCAAATAGGTGAGTATGAAAAATTGTGCATAATAGATGGCCCTCTGTTTCTACTGCTATCTTTCACAATTTTCTTTCTAGCACTCATTGTTGTCATTTATATCTACTTGAGTAATTTTTTTGTGTGTGAATGAATAACCACTCCTTAGGCTTGTGTTGAAGGAGTGATCAACAGAAACAATTTCCTTGAATACTAGCCAAGGAAAACCCTTTGTGGCTTTATTACAACAAGAAGCAAATGCCTCTAGAGCTTTATGCTCAGAAGCTGCCATATTAATTTGGAAAACCAAAACAAACTACTGTGTACTTTTGGATGGTTAAACAGACAAGAGTTATAAGTGTAAAAATGCTTCCACTTACCAAATTTGGAGAGAAGTTGCTGTGGTTTATAAGGAACTTGGAATTTTATCTATGACTCCATTTCACCATTGAAAACCAGAATGCCACCTAGGGATTTAGTGTTTAGCTCTGTGCTCTGCAAGAAAAAGCCCAGAATGAGTATAGATCAATCATTCCTTAAAATCTAAAGGCTCAAAGAGGAAAGATACACGTGCAAAAAAATACATATTATTTTGGAAACCATCTCAAAATAATAAATAGGTTAAGACAGAATATAGTATATGAACTTATCTTGAAAGTAGCCATTTTTCTGCTTTATTTGTACCCAAATCTTGCTCTGGATGCTGGTAACAAGCAAAACCACACTATAAACTCCTCACCCTCTACCAAAGATCTCTGCTGTTATGCCTTTGCTGGAATATGATATTGGGCCACTTTACTTGGCACGGATTAGTGGTTTCAGTTTAAGCAGCCTTGTTTATATAAGAAACAAAAGATACAAGAATTAAACTGAGCATGTGTCAGCATATATCTACATTCTTTTTCTTTTCTTGTACATTGATTTTTTATATATTTATATATTTATTGTACTAAATGTAGAAATATTTAATTGTATATTAAATAACATATTTAATAAATTAATATATTTAATGATATCAAATATTTTATATATTTAATATAAATTTCTATACTTTCAGGTTTTTTTCTTTTCAGCCCTGTCAGGTATAAGAGAATTCACAACATTTGAAAGCATTTTATTTATGCTAATGTATTGAAAAAGGTAGAAAAGGAATAAAATGGGACTCAGGTTTTTTTATAGTCAAATATTTAAGTGTCAGCCTAACCACTGCAAGGAAATTAGAGAAAATACATTTAGAATTTTTAAATATTTTATTAAGCTACTCTCAGTAGTTTGTTTACATATATATTTAACTGATAATGTACCCAAAAGTCTACTAAAATTCAGTGACAAAAATACTTCAAAATATGTATGCATGTGATCTGATCTGGGTCAATGCTGAGGATGAGCTTAGGTGATGACTTGAGTGGGTTAAGGTAACTATCACCTTAGCTTACAATCAAACCTGCGACAAGTTGTGCAGAGGACAAACGCAAGGTCAAGAACACAGTGAGCTGCATCACTCATGCCTCCCTTGTTCAGCCTGGGGATGCACCAGTAATTCTAGGGGTTCAGGGCTGTGATTGTTGTGAGGAATCGCAAACCAGGAGTTCACCCTACTACAACAGAGGGAAATTCTTGTGTGCCAAAGTTACATACAGCCACCTTTCATTCCTCATGTGGAAACCTGCCATACTGGGGGCTCTGGTGCAGCTGGCCTGGCCATAGTTTATCAGGAGTTAAGAGCAAGCAGGATGCTATCTCCTTACCAAATACCATATTTTCTTAGATTACTCTCTCTTAACAAATGTGTTCCCACCTTCCTCTTGGAGATATTGAAAAATTCTAGATAGAGTTAAAAAAAACTTTATTTTTTACCCTTATAATACAATTTATATGAATCATTATTAGGATAAGCTGCCACTAAAACATTTTCTTTAACAGAATGATACTGTAGATAGTAAAACAAATTCTAAAATATATTCCTCAGCAGATTAGCCTCTCAAAGTTATTTAAATGGTGGGAATATTAAGAAGATACAGATACTGCTACATGTCCTAGTTATAAAACTCAGTCAAGACTTCTGGCTTCTTCAGAGTCGTGAGCAAGCTAAAAACATTGCTCTCATCCTTATAACAACAAAGGTCTGAGGATGCAGGGCAACCAAATAACTCCAAATCCATGAAAATAGTCTCTCCACAGAGTAAAGAAGGGAGGACTTGCCTACTGGGGCAGCTTCTTCCAGGTACCATACAAGCTGGTAAGAAGAATTCTGCTAAAATTTTAACAAGTTGCTTAAGTCTGAGTTTGGACTAGCATGAGAATCTAGAACCCTTAAGAGCTAAACCATATAATTCACAAGGTGAATTAACTACCACTCAGGGCTCTTCTCCATGGACATCACCAGGTGCTCATAAGAAACATTTGGACAACACAAGATACCTGAGAAAGCATCCCTCATGGTACTGGCATCCCTCCTGGGGACAGGAACAGAAGCTGTTGCATAAAGCCCTACCTCAATCCATCTATCCTTCTCCCCTCGGGAACAAGAGCCCCGCCATGCTGGTGGAAAGGCAGACAACCCTGTCATCTTGTGGCACTGACCATCGCAGCTGGGAGGAGGGAACAGAAAAGCATCCTCTCTAGGGGGACAAGGGTTAGAGATACACCCTGGGCTTAGACAATTAAAGGCTGGGAAAGGAAAAATCACTGAGAATTCTTCATTCCTGAAACCCAGACACTGAATGTAGCTGCTTAAGACTGAGGTCAAATCAGATCAACAGGGAATTTCCTCTCCCCTGCATGCCACTGTGAGGCCAATAAGCACTTAATAGTAAGTAACCACAGTCTAATTTGAGGAGAGGGACAAGAGAGAGGAGGCACAGTGCCAAGTAAGGATCTGATGCTGAGTGTGGAGCAAAGACTGACAAAAATCCTCTGGTAACACAGTGCTCATCCAAAATACAACTTAAACTAGAGAAATATGAAACCTGTGGTACACTGAAGGCAAACATAATAATAATACAATATGAACTCAGTTTAATTCCTGACTAGATTAACAGAAACTCCACACGAAAGGCCTGGCAGAAGAATATGCATGCACAGGCATAAAGTTATTTACTTCAGTGTCTCCTGTTTTACAAAAAAATGTGGGTGAATCTCCAATGCTTTATGCTAAGTGAAAGAATCTAGATGTAAAAGGCCAGATAATGAATGAGTCCATTCATATCATTTCTGGAAAAGGCAAAATTAGAGGGAAAGAGAGTAGATCAATCGTTGCTAGTGCCTGGAGTTGGGGGAGGGGTTAACTTCAAAGGGATATGGGATAATTTGTTCTATACCTTATTATATTGTTTGTTTCACAACTGTATATATTTGTCAAAATTTTCAGAATTGTATGCTAAAATGGTGAAATTTACTGCTTGAAAATTATACTCTAAATGAATAAAAATAAATTAATCATGGTACATTGCAGAGTTAAGAACAGATTTTTTGTTTTAAAAAATGGAAATATTGGGCTTCCATGGTGGCGCAGTGGTTGAGAGTCCGCCTGCCGATGCAGGGGACACGGGTTCGTGCCCCGATCCCGGAAGATCCCACATGCCGCGGAGCGGCTGGGCCCGCGAGCCATGGCCGCGGAGCCTGTGTGTCTGGAGCCTGTGCTCCGCAACGGGAGAGGCCACAGCAGTGAGAGGCCCGCGTACAGCAAAAAAAAAAAAAAAAAAGGAAATATTACAGTAAACGTACATGTACTTTTCAGATAGATCTTGGTTTCAAAATGTCAATAAGTGGGGTATAATAGGTACATCTTAGAAATGATATACTGAAACTGCTTCCATTCTGGAGAATCACAAAGCACATTAGTATGTTAAAGACTCTGAATAAAGAAAAATCTAGAGAATCTTTTTGTGAATATACACTTCTTAAGGCAATACCCTTTTGTGAAACACACACTAAGAAAAGATGACTTACAAGTTCTAGAACTTTGAAGAATTTATTGCTATATATTAGCTAAGAAGCATTTTTCAAGAAGCCATTTTAGAGAAGTACAATTTATATAAATTGTCACTAAAGAAAAACAATATAGGTCCCCCTCCTCCAGTGGGTAGTTTAGTTAATTGACCAGTAGAAAGTTATTTTCACATTAATACTATGATAACTATGTGAAAATTGCTCCTCTCCCACACACACACACACACACACACAAAACCCCATGTAACCGTATCTTAGGAACTTGTGCTAATGAAAGATCAAGTTGGAAATCACCCATGAAGAGTATCAGGCAGAACTGGCTACACAAATTGTGGGATCCATTGCAAAATGAAAATGAGGGGGCCACTGTCTAAAAAGCAGGTGAAAAAAAGTGTCATTCAAAATACTAAAGTATAAAACATATTTCTTTTTTTTCTCTCTCTTGTCTTATCATGGTGTTTTTTATTTGCTATTTAATGTCCTCTCCTACTGCACTGGATACTCTCCTGGTGAGTGCAAACCCTCCTATATCTCCCTGGGCTCGAACTCATGACCCAATCTGTGTGTGTTCATGTAGTAAGGGAATCGGTTCCCCTCCCCATGGCCAGCCACCCCAATCCATAGAGGCTGGGCAACCCCCAAGGGGTTGCAACCTTCAAGCCAGGACTCTTTGTTACCTGGTTTGGAAATGGGTGAGAGTCATCTGCCTAATGCACCATGGTGTTGCTAACCTTGGGTGGAGATGGCCACGCCATGCCCCTAGGGAGAGCTCACACCCAACGTACACGGTAGCCTGCTGCCTTGTTAAGCACAGATTTCTGTGTTCATTCATGGAGATTCTGGTTAACTAAGCCTTTCTTGAGTCCCAGAAATCTACATGTTGAAAGAGCTCTACAAATGACTTTGATATGCAACCACATTTGGGAGTAAGATATTACTCCTGAATTTGAGGTCTAGAGGTGAGTACAAGGGCTAGTTTGGAGAAGGTCTGATTGTTCACATTACATTAAATTGGCATCTGAGATGAGGGTATTTTCTGCTTCTTTATTTGGAAGCAGAATTCAGCCGAGATCAGCCATTAAAAAATATAAAAAAAACCTTAACATCTTGTTTTTTATGAGACTAAGAATTGAAAGGAGGAAGTAAGGGGGAAAATTCAGGATTTGTTGTCATAAGTGTACCTTAAAGTCACATAAAAGCTCCTTAAAAGCAAAGTAACCTCAAAAGAGAGAAATTGTTAACCTTTTCTATATAATGTGGAAGAAGCAGATGAGTCTGTTTACTTGAACTGTTCAAAATAGATTTACATATTATTATATCTGTATGAAACCAGATTATTTCCAAAGTAACCAAAGAAGTAAAACGTTGAAAATTTTCACACAATCTTGTTCTAATTATTTCAGTAGCATTATCTGTAGATAATTAAACAGTTTCATAATTCAAAAAAGAAAAAAAAAAAGCCTTTAAAATGTTCAAATAGTTTTGGCAAAGAAAATTTCTTAAGTTTTTAAATTTGTTTGAAGATAATTAAAATTGTGACAACCTATTGAAGTAGTGCCAAGTAACTTGTTTACACATATAAGTAACAGTTTTTTCCCGGTGTCTACTCCAACTCTTCTTTCATATGGCTCTCAGGGGCATGCATCTAAGCAAAAGTATGATCTTGTTACCACCTTACTGTAAATACTTCAATGGCTTCTTAATCTTTTCAACAAAATTGTCAATTGTTTAGCATGGCATAAAGGGACTTTAAATTTTGGCTGTTTCATTTCGCACTTAACTCCTTCATCAGTTTGAAAAAATTAATAAACAGAAACTTCAATTAAATAGAGTTAGGAGACCAGAAGGAGGAACTCTCAAGTCCTGCTACCATAGCTGAGCTCAGCAGGAAAAAGAAAGACTCCTCTTCTTTCCTGGCAAGGACTGAGCCAATGAAAAGCCATGAACTCCTCATTTATTATAGCCCTCCAAACTTCCTTTTCCTCTCTGGAAAAGCCTCCTTCCCTTGCTGTGAGGGGACTTGCACGTGGCTCACCATAGTTGCAGACCCCATATTGCAATTCTCTGCTGATCCTAAATAAACTCAACTTTGCTGAAGAAATATCTAGCAGTCTTTATGTCAACTTTTTTAGGTCAGCAATTTCTTTATACTTTCCAGACTTTCTGGACTGCTTGCTTTCACATAAGGTTTTTTTTTTTTTTTTTTTTTTTTGACTTCACTACTAGATAAATGCTTCTTTATTCTTTGAGGATGTGCTCAAATATTCCTTCTTTGAGAGAGCCTTCTCTGGCCTGTTGTAGACATCATTAGATGCTTCATCAAAAGAGGAGAAAAAAATGAGAGAGTGAAAAGGGACAATAGTAGTGGAATAAGAAAAAGAACCTAGAACAGGTGTGTGGAACATTCCTTATAATCCTAGCTTTGTGATTATCTTTCCTGTGACCTTCAATATGTCACTCTTCCTCTCTGTCTTGTTTATGTCATTGATTAAATGAGAAAGATGAACCAGATGACCTGTAAATTACAGCCATCTGCTTCTATGCAGTTGAGTGAAGAGAAAAAACATGAAAAAAAAACCCACAAAAAGACCATGGAATGGGATAGCAAAACACAGTCTCAGATTTGGGCCTTTCTTAAGAGACTGGAGATGGAGAAGAGAAAAGGTAAAGATATGTACTAGTGAGGTTGTGTTGTGAAAATTTTCTTATAAATTGGAAGATATCCAACAAGAGTAATTCTAACTTCTCTCATCACAAAATGTTTACGATTTGAAAAAACAAGAGGAAGAAATGGGAGCAGGTATCAACTGGTTTTGAGAGTGAAGCGTAGTAGAGATTGAACAAATCGGAGATGATATGAACAAACAGCTGCAATGTATACTATTATCGAGTATTTACTGAGTATCTACCAAGCAGGACTTTCCGTTCCAGGCAACAGGATTACAAGGACAGACAAGTTAACCTTGAACTCTCCTCTTTTAGAGCATCATTAAATTGTCAAATGGTAGTATTGGTTATAGATGTGAATTTCTGGAAGACCCAATTGGTCGAGGTTATAATTGCTTCAACAATGCTCAGCAGTTGGCTATTGGGGAAGAAGAGGCCAGTGGTGCTTCCTAAGGATTTGATGAAGAAATGATCAGTTCAGAGAGGAGGCATCTTAGGGTGGTTGTGAATTTTATTTAAAATACGATCCTAATTACTTGGAAAAACACATGAAGCCTGAATATAAAAAGTCAGAGATTGGGGTCAAGATGAGAGTGAAGAGTGAATATTTTCTAGTTATGTTATTCAGTTGCAAATGATTCATATTTATGATTTTAAGCAAGCTAAGCATAACAAAAAAAACCCATAATGCACAAGGCAAGAAGCCAGCACTCAAAAAACAATGATATTATGGCTAAATGAAAATTATTAACTCCAGTTGTACACTTGATTACCCTTGAGCAATTTCAATTGATTTGGGTAAGCCTCACATATGAGGAAATCTGAGATTTTATCCTGCATTTTTGGCTCAGTTTATAGTCCTCACACAAACACTAAAGTGCCTGTCCAAGAAATTAGATAACATTGCATGAGATGTTTTTTGAGTTGTTGGTTTCTTATATTTATAAATAATTCTAAATGATAGTTTGTTGAGAAAAATAAAGAAGAGTGAATTTGGAATAAAGTAGAAATGTGCTAACTTAAATCCTTGTAGATGAAAAAGAAATATCTTTAAACATTTAATCTCTTGAATATCAGTTGTTAAGCCATTTGATTTTTACATGATGTTTAAGAAAAATCAAGTGCAGCAGAGCTACCAGGATTTATCACTGCATTTAAATAAATGCATGAGTTGACAACTTTGTAAGAATTAGTTATTAGATTTTATCCTGAGAGATGGATATTGTCAGGTCACCTAAAACAATAATTATTCACTAGGAGAAAAAAAAAGAAAGAAAAAAAGGGATATAACAATCAGTTTTTGCAAAAGGAAATTACTTTTAGTGAAGTGTGATTCAATCATAACACAAAAAAATCATACCAATGCCGTATCCTTCTCACTTACTTAAAAAAATCAATTTACTGTATATTTGTGATTCTATAAATTTTTACTAAAAGTATTATAATTCTCGTTCTTCCCACTTTATTTAAAAGTGTTACTAGATATCAAGCTGAAGCATCAACTACCTGGTTAAAACTAGGCCAAGGGTTATTGTCCATAGGAAGTAATTTGATTATTCTTCCTGAAATGATGACAGATTTTAATGTATGCAACACAGCACTATGGACAGGGTATCCTGTACATGTATATGAGTATCTGCTTTTGTGGAAGGTGGAAAATGGAGGCAATATCTAATTAGTCATGACAAGAGTGACTGGTACACATGGTTTGGCATCTATGCCTGTGTTTCAAGCAGGGGCTTCACCAAACACCTGAACTGGGTGCATAGAATCTCCTTATGTCAGTGAATCCTGTTGCAACCAAAGCTGTACTGCTGAAAAGGATGAAATGATTTGGGGTGCACACAGTAAGATTTCTTGAAGATATTTTGCTAATAAATTCAATTTTATTCTTGTTTATTAAAGACAAAATATATGAAAAATTGTACCTGTGTTTACATACAGCATCTATTTATTAATATCTGTTCTTTACTCAATTGTTAAAAATTTATTTTGTTGGTCTGACATTTAAGGAACTTCCACATACCTGACTGCTTCGTATCACAGCCTGGAGCTGATGAAGCACTGTGTTGTGCAACTGCAGATTAATTCTTGGACAGATTTTTCTGCTTCACTACCTCTTTTGTAGGTGCCAAAAATAATTGTTTATTGTGCCAAGTTGTGTCTTTATCACCTGTTAAATATCTCGGTGCACTGTCACATGGCATCTAAGGTAAGTATGCATTTCTTCTGCCTTTACTTTTTTTTATTGCACTCTATTCATAAAGCTTTTCTCTCTTTCATTGGCCCGTATCATCTGTTGTATGAGATGTGCTTTAAGTCCATGTGATGTTTCTGTTTTTTAATTTGCTTTTTCAAACGTGGTTACTTTTTAAAGCCATCTAAAAATTTGAAACCAGAAAATGAATCTACTTTATTTTCACTGCCACTTAGCTGTCTTTTGCTTTTCAAGCACATCAAACCACAACCAAAGCAAAGAATGAAGATGAGAGAAAGAGTGAATTCTGAACCAGATCCAGGGTTTTCTGCCCAAAGCTCCAAGAGACAATGTTGGAAACTCCTGCAATTCACATCCTGGAAGTATTCGGACTCAATGCAACTGGTAAATATTAAGTATATACTTTTGTGGATTAAATCTTAGCTCTTTTCCGAACACAACTTAATAATTATTTGGATTGGCTTATTTGTTTGTGAAAATATCTAAATAAAACAGCACTATAGGGCCTCCCTGGTGGCGCAGTGGTTAAGAGTCCGCCTGCCGATGCAGGGGATACGGGTTCGTGCCCCGGTCTGGGAGGATCCCATATGCCGCGGAGCGGCTGGGCCCGTGAGCCATGGCCGCTGGGCCTGCGCATCCGGAGCCTGTGCTCCGCAACGGGAGAGGCCACAACAGTGAGAGGCCCACATACCGCAAAAAGAAAAAAAAAAAAAAAAAAAAACAGCACTATATGCAAGGATAAATGTCTCAGAATCAGTTGTACTTTTCTTAGTGTCAGATTTAAAACAGCTTTATTTGCATTTATATTTGCAAAAGTAATGAAAACATATAAATATATTTTATCCTAAAATTTTATAGAAATACATGTGTTTTGCAATTCTTTTCTGTACCCACACCACCACAAAATATATGACATGGCATCTCTGGCTTTCCTGTATTGTGGTATTTGAACATGAGAATTTTGAAATGAAAAATCACTTTTTTTTTTTTTTTTGCTGTACGCGGGCCTCTCACTGCCGTGGCCTCCCCCGTCGCGGAGCACAGGCTCCGGACACACAGGCCCCGCGGCCATGGCTCGCGGGCCCAGCCGCTCCGCGGCATGTGGGATCCTCCGGGATCGGGGCACGAACCCGCGTCCCCTGCATCGGCAGGCGGACTCCCAACCACTGCGCCACCAGGGAGGCCCGAAAAATCACTTTTTTACAATAAATGATAGTAACACTTATAAATCATTTCGATTATGCAATCCAAACAGGGATAAAAACAAATAATACACTTACTTAAACTTCTGCTATTTTTTCAGGTCATTAACTTTTAATCATCTAAGATGTTCAGTCACTATAATGGAATTAAAAATGTACTATATCTGGGTAATTTGTAGTATAAAAAGTGCTCTTCTGCATTAAAAGTCAGTACATGAGATGAGATATATTCTTTTTTATACACTAGTAAAGGGGTATTTTTTCTGTTATACATGATGCAAGAAAATATTTATAGCACTGTTTTGCTTCTATTTACAAACATTAAATTGATGTACTTTATTTTTATGAAGAATAGATTTTAAGCATTGCAATCTATAACTGAAATAGCTCAGCAGTCACTCAAAAGGTAGCTTTGTGTTAAGAATGACAAAGCAGAATTGGTACCAATTCTTACCTGATTTTGATGAATACATTTTGAGGTTTTGCTCTACTCACCCAATAGGACACTGACAGAAACAGAAGACATGCACAAGGTCCTATAAAGGACTGTTAGAGAAGGTGCATGGACTGAGGAGGAATTTCACCTGGAATGTGCCAAAGGCAAGGACATACTACCCAAGACATTGGCTACCCTTGCTGACATTAGAATCGTGGACTATGAATTACAAAATGTATAAGCAAATAGTTTTTTAAAAGCTATATATGTATGTATATGTATGTATACATGCATGCACACACATATCTTTGCATGTCCACATACACAGATACACAATTTTGTAAGTTGTATCATTACTATAGGTAGTAATGATCAAAATGCTTTTCTTTTTCCTTTGTTTGAATTGGATCTATTTGAAACATTTCTATTTCATTTCATAGATTTGTGGTGGGAAAAGAGAAGAGTGGGAGAAAAATCCAAACCTAGATTCCACTTTGTGGAAGACGTTCTCCAAGGCTTCTAGTTGCACGCTCCGCATTGTCTTCTTTTATTCATCACCATCACATTTGGGAACTAAAGAGCTTTCAGAATCTTCTTCCTGCCTTTGGGTCCACAGGTTGTTTTAAGGCTTGGACACTAAAACATTTTTTGGCCCAGGTTTGTGGTTTCTTTGGAAATAAATCCCCTTTAAAACTAGAAGATCTTGAAGTTATTTCCTGCCATCCATTTTCATGTGCCAGTAATCACATCCAAATTTTTTCTAGACATAATTCTCAAACATGATTTCTTTCTTTTGTTCTCATCCTTACTTCTCTCTTTCACCGTCTTCTCCTCTTCCCTTTTTCCTTCCTTTATAATAGCAGACAATTAAAAGTAATTAGAAAAAAGTAATCTTGAGTGGGAAGGTAACACACTTAATCTGATCATCTGATCTCTGTTACCAGACCAAGTACTTGGATCAACTGAGAAATCTTATTATGTCTGTGGCACTCGAAAAATTTTTTTCAGTTTTATCCATTTTTGACCTTCAACATTGTCTTTTCCAAACTCTAAAACCCTTGTTCTCACCATGAAAGCCAGCCAGTCATTGTCTGAGTGCATCTTTATTTTGTAATACCTTGTTAGAGGTAACTAAGACCTTAGTGGCAACTAACCCACATTCTGACTCTTTCCAGCAACTTCCTCTAAAACCACAGGAAGAATTGTCACATGGTCTTACTTCTAAGGTATCCCAGGCCCCCATTTTAGGTGTTTCACAACAGAGCAGGGGTCTGTACTCAAAAGCCTATTACATCTGTGTCCTCACCACCTGCTGCCAACACATTAAGTCAATTCTATGCATTTAGTTTTTCTCCTACTAATTTATGTTTTATGGTTGTTAATACTAGTTGGTAAAATGTCAGCTCTGATATTTCAGTAAGTTGGTAAAATGGAAGTTAATTGTCATGCATATAGTGTTTTGTTGATGGCACGAAAGAGCTAGGGGTTGTGTTTCACATAATCACTTAGTGACTCAGGCTACTCCATCTCCTGGTGTCTCAGTCTTTTGCTGGATCCTCTGCATATGGCTGACAGATGGGGAAGTAGGTAAAGATAATACATGGGGGGATTTTATGACCCAAACCTAGGAATGATACATATTTTTAAAGTTTTCTCATTTCTGTTGGCCAAAATGCAGCCATATCTCACTGCAAGGGAGTCTGTGTGTCCAGAAAGAAAAGAACAAATTATAGATACAGTTTGCAAGTTTCTGCTGCAAGTAAGAATCAACCCTTTATTTTTCTTTGTTAGAGTTTGGATTATCTGAAAAATTTCTGTCATTGATTTATAATAAATTATTTTTCTTAAAAAGGTAAAGCATTTCCTTGTCTATGCATTTATTTTTCTTCATAGTAATTTCTTAATCACTTAAAACAGAAGTAAGAAAATTATATGCCATGGGTTGGCTGCCTGCTTTTGTAAATAAAGTTTTATTGGATCATAGCCATTTCCATTTGTTTACATATTGTCTATGATTGCTTTTAAACTCTAATGGCAAACACTCTTGAGTGTTTCTAATGTTGAGTAGTTCCAAAAGAGACCTTATGGCCGGCAAGTCTAAAATATTTGCTTTGAGAAAAGCTTGTACACTCCTTATTTAGCGAATACATAATCAGCTTTGTATATATCTGCTTAGGACAGAGAATGAAAAAATGTTGTCTCCATAAATGATCTCTTGATTGATCTCAAGCCAACCTCAATAATATTTTATTCAAGGAAGCAAATGATAATTTACTTTCTTTTTAACTTGACATCATTTTCAGTACCTGAGCATCCGAGAATTAAATGCTTCATGTAGGAAACAGCACTTAATTATAAAATCAATGTGATTTTGGCAAACTCCCAGACAGGAACCTCATTTCTATATCTTTCTCCAGTTGATCAAGATGCAGTAAAGCAAAGTTATATTATCAAAATATACATTACCAAACTTCAAAAGAGAAATGATGATCAATTTTTGGACAATGAAAACTCTAGAATGTTTGATATATCAGGGAATGGTCAGTGAATTAGTTTATGTGGTGGGCAGATTTAATGATAATACCAGGTTTATATTGAAACGTTTTCCCCTTAATTCTCAGAATTATGATGTGTACAATTTTCACTCTTTATAATTCTGGAAATTGACAGAATAGTGCCACCACACAGGTAAGTTTTGAATGAGAACTTGGTCCAAGGCATTTGACAACAGGTCTATTATGGTTTCCACTGTGATGCAGCCATTTTTGTATTAGCTACACCTTGGGTTTTAGTTAATTTCCCAAATAGCCTCTTCAAAACAACTCTTCAGAATGTTGTTTTACTCTTTGATAAAATGAAAATTACCTTCACATTGACCTAGGTGCTTTACATACATTGTCTCATTTACTCTCTAACAATATTTAACTTGTGCATTAGTAGTATTAATATGTGAAGAAAAAGTTGGACTCAAAGAAGGTAAGTAACTTGCTTAAGTTTACACAGGAAAAATAGTCCTTACACCTTTCAATTTCATTAGCTAAATTCTTTTGCACTGATAAGTGTTTTAAAGGAAACAAAGGGGAAAGTGTGATGGATAGGTAAGTAGAGGAGAGGAGACCTACTAAACTGAGCAGTTTTAGAAAGCCTCTCTGAAAAGTGATATTTATGTTGAGTTAGTCATAAGAAACTCAACAAGTTCTTCACAAAAGAAGTAACACCAAGTGTAATGACATTAAAAAGAGAAATAGGTGGTGTTCTCCATTCTACTTAGCAATACTCTAGTCACTATTTTTTCTCTTCTGCTGTTACACATATCTATTAAATATTTAGTTTCAGAAATTTTACTTATGGTACAAAACTATTCATCTGCTTTATTTTTAGATGTCATATCTCTGGTAAAGTTCATCATTTTATCTATTTTTGTAATGGTTTTGAACATTTTAATTAAAGCTGTACTAAAGTTGGTTTCTGATAACTCCAAAATCTTGACCACTGGTGGTTTAATTCTATTGTCTATTTTTTTCTCTTGGTTTTTGATAATTTATTTCTGTCTCTGTCATGACTGGTAATTTTTAACTGAGTGTCAAGCTTTGTAAAGAATGCTAAAGACTCTGAATGATGTTACCTTTCTTCAGAGAAGACTTAATATTCATCTGGTAGGCAGGTAGCATATGGGAAGATCACCTTGATCCAATTTGAGACTAAAATTTTTCTAAGCTGTTTTCAGGCTTTGGTAGGACTGGTCTACTTCTACTCTGTCCTTACTCCTACAGTGTATTGATAGATTTCCCAGAGTAGTCTCAATGGAAAGGCTGGGGCTTTTCAGAGCTCCTCCTTTTTGGTGATCAGCCTAGCACTGTCAGATTATTAAGCACTCTTGAGTGTTTCAGCCTTTACCAAACATTTTCCTCCTGGTTTCTTGATTTTTCACCCCTTCATGCAAAGATTAGGCATTGGTTCAGATTTGAGGGGAAAGTTACACCAAATGTCACTTCATTTCTCCATGATTCCCTTTTCTCCTAATTTGGATCCTCAAATTCCTGCTGCCATGGTAACCTTGATTTCTACTATTTTTCCCATCCCATCTGAGTGAGTTGGCCACAAAATCTATGATGCTGTTTTTTGTTCAGCCTCTTTATCCTGTCCTGGGACTTGCAAATGTCCGAAGTGGAAAAAAATCAGTGGTGAACGGAGGGCTTTTTAAATTGCATTTTCCTCTCTTCAGGATTGCGGCCCCCCAAATCCTGGCTTCCTTGTCTGCTCCAAGATTCCTTCAAACTGCTGTTTGTTTGTTTCTTTTAATTTTAGACAGCTTTAGTAGTTTCTTGGCAGAAGAGTCTGTCTGATACAAGTCAATTATAGATGGAAGCAGAGGACTGGAAGATGACTCTGGTTTAAATTTCCATCTACAGTAATAAATATGTTTAGTTAGGCATTTAAAAAAACTGTCAGCATAGTTTGTCTTTTCTGGAATAAAGATAATAATGATAGTTTATGAGACTGATATAATGATTTATATATATATATGTGTATATATACATACACATACATATAATCTCATAGCAGAGCACTTGGCAAATAATAATGAAGCAATAAATGTCGGTTCTTTCCCTTCCTTCTCTTGTCTTATTTAAAGGTCATATTTTTGACTGTTCATTGATCCATATTTATCAAATCAGTGACATTTTCATGATATATGTAATAAGTTTCAAATGATGACAGAGAAGAAATAAATATGCAGAAAGTATAGCATACATGAATATATTCCAAGAAAATACATTTCATCTGCATATCAGGTACCTTCTCAAATGTTAAGTTGTTTGTGAATTTTTATTATAGTTTTTTTTAGTATGATGTACTTAGAATGATTTAACCAAACATCAAGTAAACCCAGAACAAATACATAAGAGAATACATATTTTTAAGATATTCACATTATGATGAAGAGAAAAAGATATGCACTGAATTTGTATGTGCTAAAATCTATATAAAATGGACGAGATGATGTAAAGTAGATTTCATGAAAATACAAATATATTTTAAATGCATTTGTAATGTTCCTTGCCTAGTAATCAAAAAAATATTGCTAATGCTTTTGTTGTTCACATGAATGTTAGTATTTATTTATATTTAATGAATTTACCATTTTATTTAATTTTCTGTAAAGTCCTTTCTAATATAAAAATCTGTAGTAATTGATAATATCTCTTCGCTTGCTGTTTTTCATTGTGAGTTTCCAAAATACAGTGCTGTGGATTTATTTTCATGGTAGCAGATTACTTATCACTTCACTTTTCCAGGGCTAGCAGCCTAGCAGGTCAATGAGAAACTCATTGCCTTGAAAGAGATCAGGTGTTAGGTTTGTCATAAGTAAATCTTCAGTCAAAAAAATGTGTAAAATTAATAGATTGTGTTTAAAAGTCCATCCAAGAATTGAACAAGTTGATAGTTATATTCTTTACTTTCTTTTGAGAGAATATGAACTAAATATAAATCCAAAAAAAATCATTTAATAAAAAGGCACTGAAGGAGCCAGAAGCCACAGAGAAGAAAAACAGCTCAGATACAGGTCAAAAGTTCGCCTTTCCTAATAGACAATGGATATTAAGTAAAGTGATCATTGGAATTGATCAAATTAGTCCAGTCACCCAAAATGTGACCACACACCTGCCACTCAGCCTCAGGTTAACATTGCTGGAGATTTAGTGTAACAACCAAGAAGGGGGTGTTCTGATACACACAGAGACATAACAAATAATAGCAGCAGTTTTCAGAATTTTGTATTTCTGAAATACAAATAAAATTTTAAAGAATTTTTGAGACAAAAACATTTTTATTTTGCCAAAGAAGGAAGAGGTTTTTTCTTAAGAAAAGGAAAAAACAACAACAACAACAACAACAAAAACCACTAAAATATTTACAACCATAACTTATTTCAGAACAATAAGGATTTTTGGACAACAAAATGTAAGAAAGATGTAATCTAAAAAACAGACTCTTTTTTTTTTTTTTTTTTTTTTTTTTTTTTCTGTACGCGGGCCTCTCACTGCTGTGGCCTCTCCCGTTGCGGAGCACAGGCTCCGGACACACAGGCTCCGCGGCCATGGCTCGCGGGCCCAGCCGCTCCGCGGCATGTGGGATCTTCCGGGATCGGGGCACGAACCCGTGTCCCCTGCATCGGCAGGCGGACTCTCAACCACTGCGCCACCAGGGAAGCCCAAAAAAACAGACTCTTTTATGAAAAAAAATGTAAAATTGTCAGTGACATATACATACATATGTACATCCATATTACATTGTCATTTTTATTTGGGAGACTATTGAAACAAAGGCAGAGAACAGCCTCAGTCAGAGTACTAGCTTGACAGATCTGCTATTATAAGACCTTCTTTATAGTCTCCTCTAGAGCTACAGGATGTCCTCATTTTACTATTTTGTTTAACTGTCTTTACCACCATTAAAGTTTTGGTAATATACCTAATATCTTCCAACTTTTTCACTGAATCCCTTCAAGTTATTTTTCTGTATGAGACTGTGCTTTATTTATTTTATTTGTTTGACACTGAGCATTAATATGTAGTGCATTAAAATATTTGAAGATAAATGTGTATTTAAGAATGAAGAAGAGATGATAAAGTAAGCCCTCCTTTTCTCTCCTAAGCCTATAAACTTGTTTTCCAATCCGCTAATTATCTGAATATGTGGTTGGTCTTTTAACCAGTTTCTACTATTGTATAATATAAAAAGTGCTGCTGCAATGCTTACACAAGAAGTCACTGTGTTATAGATATATATTCTGTACTCTAGGAAATTATTCCACAGAATAACACCCACAAGAAAACATTCATTAGAAAAAGCACTGAATTCTAAATCTGCTTCAATAACATAATATCTGTCTGAAACCCCAAACAACCATATTAATAAACACTTGGGTTAAAGTAGAAATGATAGAAGACTATAGAAAGTATATTTCTAATTTTTTAAAACTTTGTATTTTAAAATGTAGGTATAGGAACAAAGATCGATAAATAACTGAATCAATTTCCAAAAATAAAATGAAATAAAAGGCCAAAGAGTGATTATCTACCTTATCAAATATTTATAAAACATGTCACATATCCATTACATTTTAAAACAATATACTACTGTCCCAGTTATAAACAAATATACACATGGAACAAAATAGAGGGGTCAGAACGAGAGTACCTTATAAGCAGAGAAATTCAAAGTGCAATGCTAGTCATTTGGGAATTGATGGAGCACTTTGCATATGATGTGGGGCAATCACACACTAACTAGAGGAAAAGGAAGGTCATTTTTAAACAAAACAAAGGTAAACTATGACGGATTGAGTAAAAATAAAGTTATACAATTAAAAGAAGGGCATGCAAGGAGAAATTTTTTTTTGTATTTGTGTTAGAGAAAATTTTCTTTAACGAGACTAAAGAATACAAACCATAAAAAATTGGATTTTGTTACATCAAAAGTAGTTTTTACAATATAAATCACCAAATGCTAACTTAATAAATATCACAATAGAAGATTTTTGTATGAATTGAACCAAATAGGTACTAATATCTAGAATACTAAAGGAATTTGTAAAATAAACAATAACAAAACTAAAAGAAAGGAAACACAATACAAATATAGTTAAAGTTATGACTAACCAACATATGGAAAGAAAAACAATGGTTAACAGATACTTGGAGATATTCTTATGAGAAGTGGAACCATGCAATGAGGACAATGATGAGAACATGTGCTACAGCTCAGATTAGCCAAAACCTTCAAGTTGATCAGTACTAATTATTAGTGAGACTATAGCAAAAATATTTAATTTTGGTGCAGTATATACTGGAGTGGTCCATTCTGGAGAAATGTGTCATACTTGATGAGATTAATATTCACATAGCCCAACGCTCAAAAATTTCACTTTTCATAAATTAACGAAGTCCATAAGGAAGCTCTTTGTAGCACTGACTGTGGTATCAGGGGTGTGAAGACAACTTGGGTAGTCATCACTAAGAAAATGAGTATGTAAATTTTTGTGGCTCCATACTACACTGTTTACTGCAGCAGTGTGTGTATCACACCAGGGACAACCATTAAAATAGATACCAAGAGGGGCTTCCCTGGTGGCGCAGTGGTTGAGAGTCCGCCTGCCAATGCAGGGGACACGGGTTCGTGCCCCGGTCCAGGAAGATCCTACATGCTGCGGAGCAGCTGGGCCCGTGAGCCATGGCCGCTGGGCCTGCACGTCCGGAGCCTGTGCTCCGCAACGGGAGAGGCCACAGCAGTGAGAGGCCCATGTACCGCAAAAAAAAAAAAAAAAAAAAAAAACAAGAGAAACAAATAAGAGAATAAAATCCATACCACGACATGTGAATTAAAATTTTTTCTACACTTACTATACAGCATTATCTCTTTTACAAGGATTCACACGTAGGCCATTGTTTTTGTTATCTGATCTCAGATCCATTCCCCTCCTTCACCGGCAAGCTACATTTCCAAAGGTCCTTTGCTAACTGCTGTCTGGTGAGGTTTGGCTAATGGAAGCACTGGTTAAAGTTGGAGAGGAAGAGGAAAGGAATCAGGAAACTCTTCCTCTCCCCATCCCTCCCTTATACTCCTTCCTTTCTCCCTCTTTTCTCTCTCTTTCCCCCTCTCTGTTTTGGGTGGGCATTTTTGAGCAGTAGCCATATCTTTTCCAAGGTTCTCACACTAAACAGAACCTATTTCTGTGGCCCTAACTCCTCCAGAGCAATTCTGGACATAGTTCTAGGACCTGCAGGATTTCCCTGATGTCTGGATTCTGGTGAATAGCACTCCTTTCCTAGTGTCATTCCAGTCCCAATGGGGTGTACTGGTCTCCTGCTGTCTACTTTGCTAGTGTTCTCCTTTTGCTAATCTCTGATTTGCTTCACCATCCCGTTTGCTTTCTCAGTTTCTCTACCACCTGTTTAATTTTGTATGCTGAGTTTCTCACTCGAAATACTAGAATAGTTTACATTTACTGATTGGAATCTGAAATAGTATTTGATATTGGGAGTGTTCCCAGGAAACAGACCCTAATGCAGGATACTAAGATTGGGAGACTCATCTGCTTAATCTTTAACATGATGATAACCTCCCTGAAGATGGAAACTGAAATAATAGCAATCTGTGACAGGCAGAGACATTAAATACACAGTTGCTTGAAGTATAACACTGGCTTAAAGGAAGTATTTGGAGGATTAAGTAATGGCTATAGTAACCGTCATGGTAACAGTGACGGCTACAAGGACTGCCATTTTCTAACTGGGATCAAGAGTTTACTGAAAGAAAAAGAGAAGCTCAGGGCTGTGTTACCTTTCCTGCTCTCTATTATAATGTTATTCAGACTTTAATTATCAGCACATTCCACAGAACATCACACAAGTCAATTATATTGATGGTATTCACGTTGCTCTTGGAAGCAGCAAGAAGCCGGAACCTCAGATGCCTTAATGAGACACACAGTGTCAGAGATTAGGTGGTGAACACCATGAACACTTAGATCCACTTGGATGATGTCTCTACAGATCTTGTAGGCTGGGGCATGTTGAGATAATCCCTCTAAATTGAAAGATCACTTTAGATTTTGGGGGCAAAATATGCCATACTTGGTGTGTTGCTCCAAGGAATTTACTGAATAACCTGAAGGCTTCCTGTTATTGCCTAATTCCATTTGTTTCAGCATCTGTTGTTTGGCTTATTACTCATAGAGCAATTCCCTTACATGAAATTCCCTCTGTTTGAAACACTAGATGGCTTCTGTTTTCTTGAATAGCCATTGACTTATACAATGTGTACCCAAAGACATAATCTATACAAATTATAGTGAGTTTCTATGTGTGAGATAATAAATAGAGAGTTATCAGAGTAGAAGAGGAAAACTATAAAACAATAAAAAAGATGGAGCTTGAAGAGAATGTAATATAAATGAAAGGGTATAATTAATTCTGATAATCTTTTTTTTTTTTTTTTTTTGCGGTATGCGGGCCTCTCACTGTTGTGGCCTCCCCCGTTGCGGAGCACAGGCTCCGGACGCGCAGGCTCCGGACGCGCAGGCTCAGCGGCCATGGCTCACGGGCCCAGCCGCTCCGCGGCATATGGGATCCTCCCAGACTGGGGCACGAACCCGTATCCCCTGCATCGGCAGGCGGACTCTCAACCACTTGCGCCACCAGGGAGGCCCAATTCTGATAATCTTAAATGACAAATTAAAAATCTATATACATGAAAGAAACTAAGATCGTGTGACCTATTAAAGTTTAAATACATTCTTAGTGGCAAATTAGGACTAAAACCCTAATCTCTTGAATTGCAAGCTATTTCAATGACTCAATACTGTTCCATACTTGCTTTCAGGTTTTAATTTTTATCCTACTTGTGCTGAGAGCCTCTTTCAGAGGAAAAAAATAAGGATATATATGAAAATGCATACTGTGAAGCAAAGAGTCTTGAGGGTAGAAATTGTACACTTGAAGGAGGATAGTTATTATGAGAATTTCCATTAAAAACACAGTGCTACATTTTTCACCCAAAACTCTGTGGTTTATTTTCTGTCTTTGGGAATTTCACAAACAACTTGTAAAGTTCTAGCCAAACCTTTGAGGTTTGCCTTTCCATAAATATATGGAACAAGCCAAAGGCTGCCAATGTAGCCAAATGAAACAATGGAAACCACAAGACCTGCTGGCCTGGCTCCTCTCTCCTCTACTTGATTTTGAGCCCCCGGAGAGGAAACCACCTGAGTTGTATTTGTATATGGTTAGAGCTCTTAAGAACTAAGCCTCCTAACTAATGGTTCTTATTTAATTTGAAATAAAGGGATAAAAGTATTGAATTCTAAGGAAGCAGAAACAGTTTTGTTCCTACCATTGTTGTTCCTTTTTTCTTTTTAATTTATGTCTTCATTGCTAACATTTCAAAGGAGCCTCTGCATAGATGCATGTAGCCACAGTGTGTTTCTATTCCCAGGGGTTCTGGAGGCCACAGTGATCCATGTAGTTCCTTAGAAAACTCTTTAAATAAATGGAATCTATTGGCCCTAAAGGGATTTTGAAACACCTTAACTCTGTTTTCGAGCAGTATACAGTAATAGACTGTATACTGCTCGAAAACAGAGTTAAGGTGTTTCAAAATCCCTTTGCTATTCACTGGTAAACATCTAGGATATTATTCAGTAAAAGTTTATTTTTAACTTTTCTGCTCAATTTATACCCTAGACAGGGCTGTGTCATACACTACATTTATCGTCCTTGTCTATAGGCTTTTAGTGCCATGCCCTCTTCCAGTCCCAACCCTTATTACATTGTTGTGCAAATTTAATTTAACCAAGACCTATTAAGCAATATAATCTCTAGAGCCTGACTGCTGGAGTTACTTAACCTTTCAGTGCTTCAGTTTCATTATCTACACTAGTCTTCATAGTATTGTTGTGAGATTAAATGAGTGAATACATATAAAATGCTTACAACATGCCTAGTACATTGGAAATAATCAATAAATATTTGCCACTAGCCATCATCATAGTAGTAGTACTAGTAGTAGTAGTAGGATGTCCCAGTAGCATGTTACATATTAGAATATGGAGAAAATGTGAAACTCTGAGAATCCTTAAAGAGCATAATTAAAATTTTAATTGGTAGCATTTGATAATAGGTCTGCCTTCTTCAGTGTCATCTATGTTTTTATTGAGATTAAATACCAAAGATGAATAAACTCTCAGGCTGATGTTTCTTGCACTTAGTAGAAGAGAGCTTTTGTGGAGAGCTGGGCAGTTTTACTTACTACTTATTCAATTACACATTATTCTCTCCACAACAATTGAGTTACCTGCTGTTCCTGTACCTGTTAGGTAGGGTAATTCTAGATGCTGTAACAAATAAACTTCAAAATTTCAGTGTGTAAGAAAATACAAGTTTAGTTCTGGCTCATGCAACCGTCCAATGACGATGCTCCTGGTTGGCATGCAGCTTTCTTCAGGAGGTGGTTCAGGGACACAGGTCCCTTCTGTCTTCTTGCTCAAGTAGCCCCCTGGGCCTCAAAGGGCTATGTTTCTTATCACAAGATGGAGTAGAAAATGAAAGATATGGTAACATTGTCTATTAATTACTTTTCCCTGGAAATGCAAATTCCATATATATATTTTTTTTACTTGACAAGATTCAATCCAAATGCAAGAGAAATTGGGAATCAAATAGTGCTTGTGGAGCTGCTTATGAAAAACAACTCTATCCTACAAAAGACGGGGAATAACTCTTGTTGTATGGTTAGCCACTTCTTCCATACAAGGCTACCGGGATGAATCTAAGATCTGCTTTCATTTATCAACGGAATAGTGGGGGCACAGGCTGGAAACCAGGAGATGAGGTTCTTCATTAAGCCCAAGAAGGTCAAGTCATGCTTTAGAGAGGATATGGACACCACAGTTGCATCATAAATGTGCACAGTTCAGCAAAACAAAAGGAAAGGTATCATATTCTAAAAAGGGACTATGATTTGCAGAGGTGTTGAGGTCAAGGAATTCCAAAAGGCTGAGCATAGGTGTGGAGAACTGGCTGAAAGATGAGCAATACATTCAACTGAGCAATGTTTTGTAGGGGACATAAGCTAATTTTTAGAAAAATTACCCAGGAAACAGGGTATAATACATTTGAAGATGTTAGAGGCTCTGAAGCTAGTTGACAGATGATGAAACATAAGTGGAGGGAGGCGGATTAGGCAGATTATGCAAGAAATTCAAAGAAGCTTTGGTATTTCACCTTTTTTACGGTTGCCCATTCTTTCTGCATGTGATTTCTGTCCTTCTTTGCATGTTTCACAATACAAACAAAAACAAAATGGATTAAAATTTTATAAGCTTTTGGAGAATTGTAAGTTATTTTTATTTTTTAAAACTTATGTTGCAAAACAACAATAGTAAAGAGAATCAACATATGCATACAGGGTACTATACTATGAATGGTGAACTAAGTATCCACCATGCTGGACTCAAATAAACAGACTTACACACACACACACACACACACACACACACACACACACTATTACGTGGGGGACAAAGTCAATTAGGAATTGAGTATAAAGTAAAGGAATATTTAACCCTATTTGTATTTCTTCTGATGGCTTACTTCCTTACATTTCCCACAGTTAATGTCCTAGTAATTGTAAATCCACTAGGAGATTTAGCTTACATATAAGTAACCATCATCACTTAAAATTTTCTGGGAACTTGGCTGCCATTTGTGTTCATCAAATATTTGAGAGTATTTTCAAAGACTCTAGGCTGTCCAGTGCCAAGCTATCGTTGGCCCAGCAGCTTACCCTCAATTCCTAAGTAGCTTCTTTCTAGAGAAATTTAATCTGCATGTTTCTAATCCATTTAAAATTAGATCATCAAAATAAAGTTTTGTATGAGCTATCCAAAATCCTGTGAGAGAGTTTCTTTATTTTTCCTCCACTAAAGGATGATGTCGCATTTGCTAAAATTCAAGTATGCTGCAAAGCTAGAAACCTCTTAGAAACTGATTTTAAAACTTGGCAGTCTCTATTCTTTTATCCCTAAGGCATATAGTAGGTGCTTTGGAAGTTTCTTTGTGAATTCATTTTTAGAACACTGCTTGGAGTTTACTCATACAGGACTGAGTTCCTTCCTTTCCACCAAGCCACAGTTCTTCCTTTGGAACTTCTCCTGAATTCAAAGGATGCTACACAGATGGAGTGTCATGATGGCTTCATAAGAAAGAGTTTGAGACAGATATTTCCAATTTTCTCTTTAAGATAATCTTATATACTTCTTCAAGCAGGACTGTGTTCAAAATCACTTCCTGCCACATGAATTCTGAGTTTCATTGTAATTTTCCTTGGTGTACTGTTTGCTATTACAATCAATCCTATTTCAATTTGACACTTTTTGAATCTCCATTTTATATATTTTTCTTTTAGAAGCCTAGAGAAATTAATTGCTCAATCACCCTATATATAAATGTTATATTAATCATAATTTATTTGGTGTTACATAATTTTTGTTTATTGGTATTATTCACAAGTAAAAATAGAAATTAAATGTTTTTATCATCACTTCAAATGACTTGCATTATTGCCTATCACTAATTCCATTTACTCACTGAAAAAAAATCGATTGCCTTAATGTTTGAATATAATTTTAGGTTCTACAATGAACACTAAAATGAATCTGACAAAATATACAAAGCTAAAAATCAGTGTCCAAGCATAGTGTGTTGATGTGGGTTCCATATCTCCAACACTTATCCAAGGGAAACTTATAAGTATTTCATATGATAATTACTAACACTGTGTTTTTAGATTATTTAAGAGGATTTATGTCTCATAAAAAGTTGATATATTTTAATGGAACTTTCAGACTAGAAGGATAAAATAAATATGGGGACCATATAACATTCTTATTGATCAAACTTCCAAATTTTCATCTGCCCTTTAGCTGCTCCTCCACTCTGACCAGCATTTCTCTCTTTCATCCCCAATTCTCTGTCTTCTCCACTCTGGGCTGGATCCAGCACTCCTCTTGTTAGCCCTTATTTACAGGAAAACATTTACAGTCTGCCTTCCATATCTGCGGAATCGAAACCCTTGTATAAGAAGAGGTGACTGTATTCATTGTGCTACACCATTTTATATAAGGGACTTGAGCATCCGTGGTTTTTGGTATCTGCAAGGGGTCCTGAAGCCAATCCCCAGCCAATACTGAGGGAGGACTGTACATTGTGACATTTTCACTCATCTAATACCAAGGCCTACAGATACTTTTGTTTCTGTAACATTCAGCAACATTTCATTCCATAAGACAATCTCTTGCTGATAATGTACTCATCATAAGACACTCCTTTTTTTCTGTAACAGAATTCTATCCTTGTCTCCCCTTTATTCCCAACCATCACCTCTCAGTCTCTTATGTTGGTTCCACCTATATATGAGTTTCATTATTTTAGTTCTTTATGACAACTTAATGGAGCAGGTATTATTTTCACTAGTTTAGAAACAATGACTCTGAAGATGCTTTAAGATCACATAAATAATAAATTGCAGGGCTAGGATTTGAATCCAAATCTATATGCCTCCAAAGTCAGAATTTTCCAATCCACACTTTGCCTTGCTAGGCCATAGCTGGGCTGGCTCCAGGGCTTGCCTCTTTCCCTGCTGAAGGCATCAAGAGATCCGCTAGCTTTCTTTTGTTCTTTAGGGCTACTTCCACCCATGCCTAACCTGTATTCTACCCATCCAGTCTCTTATGTTTCATCTCCCTACATGCCTAGTTTTGAAAAGCACATAATCTTTCAAGTTCACCATGTGTGTTTTTTTTTTTGTATTATTTGAAATTTTTGCTACAAATCACTATAGGAAAGCAAATGGTACAACCATGTGATTGTCCCAATGGTTGAAGAATCATATCAACTTCTTTTTTTTTTTTTTTTTTTGTGGTATGCGGGCCTCTCACTGTTGTGGCCTCCCCCGTTGCGGAGCACAGGCTCCGGACGCGCAGGCTCCGGACGCGCAGGCTCAGCGGCCATGGCTCACGGGCCCAGCCGCTCCGCGGCATATGGGATCCTCCCAGACCGGGGCACGAACCCGTATCCCCTGCATCGGCAGGCGGACTCTCAACCACTTGCGCCACCAGGGAGGCCCATATCAACTTCTTGATAAATCTAGATAATCTACTCACTTATAAGCTAGTGCTACTTTAATGCCAAGACATTGTAACCCATATGTTCCTTTGTACAAAGAAGCAAGTTAAAGTGTTTAACAAATAATTGCATGCAATCTCTTGTATCTGCTTCCACAAAGCTTTACAATCAAATGTCCCACCAACAGAAATTATGATGTTTTTGCTGTTTATAATTAACAAAAGTCAAGTATAATTAATCTTGGCCAACTCTCTCAGCTCTCTTGTATACTTTAGCTCTATCACTTAGGAAATCATTGAAGTTTAGGTGTGATTGTAACTAGTACATTCCCATACGTGTCTAACACCTCTGCTTAGCAGCCTCAGACTTCCTTATGCACAATTATTCTGGAAAGTGTAGATTTATTCCCTTATGAGCATTTTCAAAAAGGTGCAAACTGAAGTGTAAATGGCATTCATCTCACCAAATCAACTGGAATGTAGCTGCTGTTAAGGTAGTCTAAAAAAAAAGAAAGAAAGAAATATAATACCTCTCTCAGGCATAAAGATTTTGAATACAAAATATCTAGGCATGAACATCATTTGCAGACTTAGTTCCGGCAGTTTGATTTGCAACTTTAATTTGAGGACAGTCATGTCTTTGGTATGATTTAAAGACAAAACTTGGAAACCAGAATAAACAAAACCTGAATAAACCTGAATAAAAAAAAACTTGGAAACCCGAATATCCTCATGTACGTGGTATATTCCTGCTAACAGTGTGCTTCTGGAAAAGAGGTAAATGTGACTTCGTTAGGTGACAAATCTGCTCAGTTCTCTCATGCATGTAAGCATAATCTAAGACTAGCTATGAGGGTAATTTCATTTCCAAATAGTTTATTCATTAAATAATCTCTTCCACATCTTATTAAAACCCAATAAGCATAAGAAAAAGGAAAAAAATGACTGCTTTTAGAAACTACAATCAATCTCATTGATTTAAAAAGTAAATTGCAAGCCTACCCCCCTCCTACCCTTCTGGATTGTGATTCTCTAAATGAAAGGACTGGGATTTGAGCATCTTTGTTCTTGTGTTTCTCACAGTAATGGCATACAATAGAAATGCAATAAATGTTTGTTGTGATAAACTAAAGATATAAATAATGCTGCTATTCAGAGAAATTACAGAATCCCTAAGATGTCAGCTTAATAGTCTACTATCACGTGGTTTTGAAGTTGGAAATAGCCATTATTTTGTTTGTGAGACTTGGAGTTTTTAAATGGCTAAGGGTGGGGTTAATTTTTACAGGTAAGTTTTATAGTTTGGATACATATTAAACATTTGGTTTTAATTGAGGTTTTTTGCTCAGGCCACCCAAAAGCTTCCTTTTAAGAATATGTTTATGCCTGTATGTTTCTTCCCTGTCACCATTTGCTGATGCAGTATTTAATTTCTCTCATTTATGGCCTAAAGTATAATAGTCTGCCAAAAGAAAGAGAGTTCTCTAAGTATGAAAAAATATATTTTCCAGTTTTCCATTAGGAAATCCAAACCTCCATAGTTCCATTTGGATGCTGCATTTCACTATTTTGTCCCAATTCACTCGTTACAGATGTTTTAAAAAGTGCTGGAAGGCATAAGACCAATATCTAACATGGATATGGAAATTAACTCGGTAGGTGTCCCAGATTTTATTTCCCCTTAACTTAAACTTACATGAAACTAAAATAACTAGTAAATTCATTCAATTTAGTTTTTTTTAAATACATGAAAATGATTGTTTCATTGCCTGATTTTTAAGAGACACACATACATGCACACACGCACAGAAGAGATTGATTTCTTACAATTTCTTTTACAAATCTAGAAGACAGCAGAAGTCCTAAAACCTCGCCTTTCATCTGTTGCTGTCTTCGTGATTACAAAAGCATCTGCAGACTCCAAGAAGCATGCACTCCAAAAATCTGAGGACCAGGTCGTAAAATGTCATTCTCTTAGTACAAGAATAAATTCATAGTAAAGAAATTAATAATTTATAGAAGTAACCCACCCAAAGAGGTGGTTTGTAACTTTGTTGTAAATCAAGAGGCTTGTGATTTAACCAATTTTAATTTATTTAGAGAAATATACCCTGTCAGGAGCATGGCATTCTGTGTGGAATTTTGGGAAAATAAAGTTTAAATAAATCAGTATTTTTCTAGTACTACTGAAATGAGAACAATACATTATTTGAGAGGCATCAGCACTTGAGCCATTAGAAAGTTGTAGCCTATAGAAAAGCAAAGATGATTTTCCAAGCTCGACCACAGCCTGAACGAAATATCCCTCAAGACCACACAGATCCCTTTGTCTGGATTGCATGCTTAGCATGTATTTTTATAGTAAGAAAAAGATGCCACAGTTTGCAAATATAATTATTCCAGGAACTAGAAAGGAATGTTAAAAAATTCTATTCTATGTGAAAAATTGGTATTCTATTTCATAAACTAAACATTTACTAAAGAAAATAATTATACAAATATTCATTGAGCTAAGCATATAAAAATGAGCAAGACACAGTCTCTACATTGAGGAAATTCACAATCTGAAAGGATGGAAAGAAAGACACATATGCAGCTCTACTACTTGATATTTGTTCATGTCCTGATAGTTTAAGTGCAGTTGGGAGAGAACATTGATTCTGCATGGGTTTGTCCACTGAAGGCTTCCTACATGAGGTGATATTTCTACTTCAGTGGATAGTTTTTCTTCATGAGTTTAGTTAGCATGTATTGATTCAGTTAAATTTCATAAGAAGTGGGTCACCAAATTAATTGTTTGCCTCTCTCTCTTTACCTCTCTTTATGCTTTTTAATAATAGCACATTGAAAATGATTAAAGTATGAATATATTAAAAAAATCATTTTAGGTGGGCCCAAGAAGTATAACCTAAATGGAATTTGGTGTCTTTTTAAAAAATTTTTGATTGGGGTATAATTGATTTATAATGTTGTGTTAGTTTTAGGTGTACAGCAAAGTGAATCTGTTATACAAATACATATACCCACTGTTTTTTTAGATTCTTTTCTCATATAGGCCATTACATAGTATTGAGTAGAGTTCCCTGTGCTATACAGTAGGTCTTTATTAGTTTACCTATTTTATATATAGTAGTGTGTAAGTGTCAGTCCCAATCTTCCAATTTATCCTTCCTTGCCCTTGTTCCCCATTTTATTTTCTACATCTGTAACTTTATTTTGCTTTTGTAGTTAAGTTTATTTGTAGACTTTTTTTTGTTTCCACATATAAGCGATATCATATATTTGTCTTTCTCTGTCTGACTCACTTCACTCAGTATGAGAATCTCTAGGTTCATCCATGTTGCTGCAAAAGGCATTATTTTGTTCTTTTTTATGACTGAGTAATATCCCATTGTATATATGTGCCACATCTTCTTTATCCATTCCTCTGTTGATGGACATTTAGGTTGCTTCCATGCACTGGCTATTGTGAATAGTGCTGTAATGTTCATTGCAGGAATTGGGTGTCTTTGAACTACACTAGATCTTACCTTAGTATTTTATTACAGTGAAGAAAATAGGCACAATTGCATGTAGGTGTACACACATATACACACATACAAATTCAAATAAGAAACATTGAAAAATAATGTAGACTTTCTTGAAGTTTTGTTTGGAGGAGGGGAAATTAAGATTGTGGATACACTGCACATATTTTTAAAACTCCCCTCTAAATTTTCTCTCTTCCCTAATCTTCTTCAGCTACTCCTTCTTGTCCTTTGTCCTTATTTCCTTAATGTTTCCATTCAAAACATTACTTCCACAATCCCTCTCCACAATCCTATAATATATCCAACACCACAATTTAAAAATTAGTGAAAAAGTATTTGACGATATTCAAACCTTTCCTCTAATTGAAACTTAGACTTCTTTTTGTCAGTCAGCATTCTGTGAGGAACCTTAATTCATATGTGTAATTCCCAAATGATAATGGAAAACAGTCTAATTTTTCTCTTTTTAAATGTAACCAGGGAATAATAATAACTTTGTGAAATGCTCATTACACATCATGAACTGCAGGCAAAATATCACTTGTGATTCTCATAATACCAAAGTAGATAAAAATTTCCTCTATTTTAACAGACAAGGAAGCTGACACACTTCATTAAGAACATAGATGAGAATATAAACCAAGTTTGTCTGACTCTAGCATCCTCACTTTTCCCACTACATTATAATGATTTTACACAAAGCAGTGATGGCAGTATATTTTGAATATGTGCACACAGGTGCTTGAAAATAAATTGACCAACAACAATATCAATAACAAACTTCCTAAGACCCCAAAGTATGTTTGACTCCCTTTTCCTTTCTCTCCCCCAACAAAAAGGGGTGCATTCATCTACATCCTGAAAATAACCAGTTTAAGAATAACCCCCAATTGCTAAATGCCATAAAGTCCAAGGCAGCACACATTGCTTTCACCTGGAAATCTTGGGATTGTGAAGGAGTAGAAATATTTCCTAAAGTTACCTTTTCAGGAAAAGAGAGCTCTGAAGATCTGATTTCTTAAAATGTCATTCCATAAGCAGTCTATCACAGACACTCAAATTGGAAGACTTTAGAAATGAGTCTACCAGTGGTGGAGTATGGCAAAGATTGAAAGATTGATATAGGATATCTGAAGCATAAAAAATGACTAATATTAAGTATTTAAAAAATTACCTGAAGCACCAAAATACAAAATTTAATATGACAGAACCCTTCCACAATTACAAAATTTCT
Source organism: Mesoplodon densirostris (assembly GCF_025265405.1). Classification (NCBI taxonomy): domain Eukaryota; kingdom Metazoa; phylum Chordata; class Mammalia; order Artiodactyla; family Ziphiidae; genus Mesoplodon; species Mesoplodon densirostris. The sequence goes on from NC_082665.1 coordinate 41,830,545, forward strand.
ATGCTGGTCTAGCTACATTTTTGGAGTTCTTCAGTTGACAAAGACATTTGTCAGATTAAATACATATAGAAAATTGTATCTACTGTATCTAGATGCAAACTTTCAAACATCCCCAGAGGAACGTATATGTTTAAGATTTTTTCAACAACCACTAAAGTAGTATCAGGAAACTACAAGTTAAAGTATAATACAAATCAAACAGGTATCATGATTTGATCCAGAGTTTTATATATTCCCTCTTAGAAGAGTTCAAATAAAAGTCCAAAATAGCCCAGGAAAGATGTCTACATTGAGAAGAGGCAAAGAAGCACCTATAATAACTAAGAAAAATGTTCTCTGCTAATGAGCCATTTCCAATCAGAAACTAATAATGTAGGGATACTAGATGGGACATTTTAAAAATAGTTATGTTTTGTAATGCTAACCAGCAAGATATAAAATAATTTTTCTTTACTTCAGAAATGTGTTGTACTATATAGGGAATTTACAGTTTTAAGGAGAATGATTGATGTGTTGAATTTGAAAAAGTTCACATAATTTAGTAATATAACCTCCTTTTCTGTTATGATTTGAAGCCTTTGCAGCTGTAAAGGGCTTTGAGTCCCTGGGATAAAGGCCTCAGCCAAAGCCAGGAGTTGCCTATAAAGTTCTCTTTGACAGAAACTGGGATGGAATCCAGGCTCATTTCAGCAATATTTGTGGAGAAGAGTATTGAACTCAATATATTTGACCCCAAAGTGCATTTTTGGGGCTTGCACCATATTTATTAAAGCCTTGTGGCAGACCTAGAAGTTATTAAATGGGTGAGAGCAGGCTTTATAAAGACACAGTTCTAAGCAGCCATAGTTCAATTCAACATACTTTTACTGATCATCTACCTGGAGCCATATCTTAGGCTAGGAACTCATGGTTATAAAAAAAGAGGCAAATATCATCCACAGACTCAGGCAACACTCAATCTAGTAGAGGGAGAGAAGGCAGATATAAATAACTGTAACACATGGCATAGTATGATAAAAGATTGTAAAACAGGTACACAGTGCAACTGGGAGTTACAGATACTGAAAAGAATCAGGACTACATTCACAGGGAATGGGTGCTGATGAAATTGTGCATGCCAGTGTGTATGGAGGGTGAGGGGAGGGGGACAGGAGTCCAGCTAAAAAATTAGTAAATTCAGAATATATTCAAGAAACTGAAGTTAGCATTTCAGGAAGCAGCATTTTAGCAGAATTCTAAGATACATATTTTTAGAAGAAAATGGTTTAAAATACTGAAATTTAGATTTTCATGTCATTGTCATTGATTCAGTTGTAGTTGGAAAGATAGATAGGCTGGCCATATAAGAAGGAAAATCAGAAATCTGGAAGTCAAACAGAGAAGAGTTAAAGTAACTGTTTCAGTACTTACCAGTCCTGTTGCCCTGTGTATAAGTTTCCTATTGCTGCTGTAACAAATTGTCATAATTAGTGGCTTAAAACAACACAAATCTATTATTTGACATTCTGGAGGTCAAAAGTCCAAAATGGATCAGCAGAGTTCTATTCCTTCCAGAGATGCTGGGGGAAAATCTATTTCTTTGTTATTTCCAGCTAGCAGAAGCTACCTCATTCCTTGGTTCATGGCCTCTTCCTTCATCTTCAAGGCCAACAGCACAGCATCTTCAAATCTCTGCTTCTGTCTTCACATCTTCTATGATTCTGATCATTTTGTCTCCCTGTTATAAGGAAACTTGTGATTACATAGACAGAGTTGGATAATTCAGGATTATCTCTCCAACTAATAATCCTTAACTTTATCATGTCCACAGAGTCCCTTTGCCATGTATTTACATTTTCTGGGGATTAGGATGTGTACATTTTTGAGGGACCATTATTCAACCTACTATACCCTGGGAACATTATCTAATTTTTAAAGCTTAACTTTTTATCTTATTGTAAAATAGGGATAATAATGTTTCACAGGGTTGTTTTGGAGCTCAAATGAGAAAAAGAATATAAAGCAATTAGCATAGCACTTAATAAAAATTGTAATTACCACTGCCAGTACTATTAATGGTGTTACCATTTTGAGTGTTCTGAGTAATAGGATGAGTTTTATGCATCTTATTTGGCAATATAGACTTGATCCTTTGAGGAGTGAGGTTACACTGTCAGAACTTGACATGCCAATGTTGAGTGTTATGAAGTATTCTATAGAGAGACTGGAGACATAGGGCACTCTCAGGGTTTGGGGGACAGTGTAAATACTCAGGTGGAATAGGATAAACTACAAATATTTGCAATATATGTGATAGATGTAGAATGAATATTCTCAAGATTTTTAGAGGGCCTGAAAGTTAATAGGTAAATGACATTATTCCAATAGCAAACTGGGCAAGAACATAATAAAAGTTATCTGAAGAAGGATCACTGATCAAAAACAAATGTTTAAACTATATATTTACAATCAGTAGTGACCAAATAAAATAATTGCTGTGATCCATAAATGGGCCACAAGAAATAAAGAACTGTTGAGGGTCACTTTGGATCCTATCCTGTACTGCATCCTCAACGGGTAATGAGAGCTCACCTTTTGGAAGCTGGAGGGGAGTTGGCCATATTCATAGGGGTCCATAATGAATGAGATAAGAGAAAAATGCATTATGCAAAATGCAATGGAAATTTCCCAGTGGTGGCCTCTGGTAAATTTAGAAAAGTATTCACAAAAGAGTAGCCTTCAAACATCTGCCAGATTTTGAGAGTAACAAGCTAGTTTACAGAAATGCCAAGCAAATGAAAAATGTCTTGTTTTCGTTACCTCATTTATCTGCTTCAATCCCAAAGGAGAAATAAACAACACAAAATAAAACAAACAAACAGGCAAACAAAGTCAAAATATTCAGCAGAATTCATTCAGAGAAGGAGACTCAGAAAAGAGAAAAAAGCCAACCATCTCCTATTCCTGAAGTCAGGAGGCCCATCCTTAAAAGGCAAGGTATGAAAGAGCTGGAGAGACTATTTATCTTCAAATGAAGTTCAAAGTTTCGGTTATTACCTGAGGCTAAATGTATTTAATTACTGAAGTGAGAATGCATTTAGCAGTTTAAAGTAGCAATAGGAGTTGCTCTTAAGAAAAAGTGATTGGAAGAGTCATGAACTTTCACTACTGAGTGGTTTTAGAGAGAGAGTGGCAGAAAATATAATACAGCTGCTTTTTATTATACTCAGTGAATACTAATCGTTCAATGTCTGGTTGTATGTATATATTTACTCAAGCCATCATTAATATTCATAAAAGCTAGAACATAATCTAAATATTCAACAACAGTAGAAATTAGATAAATGATGAGACAATCATAAGTAGAAGTTTATGTGGTTTTTGAAGACTATTATTTTATCATAAAATCTTAGACAGTTACTGCAAAATATATCTGTTCATTTTAATATAAAATTAATTTTGTAAACTATTCACCATAGAGGGCTGTGATGATGCTTTCCATTGTTCTGTAGTGGTATGTCAACTTGGGCTAAATTGAAGAGAACTGTTGCTGCCCATTAGGCTTGATACCTAAACAATTTCTCTTTTCATGCCTTGGATTTATAATATTGTGAGGAGGGATGTACAGAATTATTAAAAAGAATGATAAAATAAAATAAAATAGTAATGATTTTTGATATTGCAAGTTTTAGATACTTAGTATGTAGTTGAAATAAAAATACAGTCTGTAATATGAAAGAGCAATAATATCTGTGATCCACTGAACACTCTTTTAGTTATGTCAGGGGAATATTTCTCAAAGAACTTCTTAGAAAATAAAGATTCTTTCTTTCTTTCAACACGTTTATTGAGTGTCCATAATAAAGCAATAAGCACACCAATTTCCAGGAATAAAACAGGACACCTAGCAGATATGTTTCTTGGTCTAGTAAGGACACTAGACCTTAATCAAATAATTACAAATGTGTTTAAATTGACATTGTGACAGTGGTATTAAAAAGAGACACGTGGTTTTAAGAGATCATATATTAGAAAAAGTTTCCATGAATGAGTGTCAATTCAGCTACTATTTAAATCAGAGAAGCAGAGAGAGGAAGAGCATATTGGACTGAAGAAATTGGATGTGTATAGGCCAAGAGTAGGAAGGAAATTTAAAAGGTGAAAGAGGGTATGTGTCTGGACATTTAACACAAGAGGACACGTGATATGAAATACAACCAGAGAGGTAGATAGTAACCAGACCACACAAGACTGAATAGGTCATTTTGGAGTATTTAATTTTGCAGTGTTAAATATTTTAGTTATTTAACATTGCTCTTCGGGTAAGTATATTGTTTCAAAAGATAAGGGCAGTGAAGACATGAACTCAAAGTGTTGAAGATTCCTTGGAGAAATCTGGCAGTAAAAGAAAGGAACTAGGACAGTAGCTGGAAGGTACTGCCAGGGTGATGAGAAGTATTTTCAATTGGCAGAGACATCAACATACTTCCAAGCCAATGGAACTTATGGCTAAAGATACTGAAACAAAAGCATTTCTATTTTATTCCCCCACTTTCACACACACCAAAACCAAGAACAAAATCATAAAAGCAATTCAAGTAGAGAACAATTCTATGTTTAATAAAACAATTACATCAGAGCAAAATTTTGATATTCATCAATGTGTTTTTCATTACTGGTATTCTGATTTGTTCCCACCCTGTCTCCCCATTTCAGGAAACATCTATGTAAGTCCAGGAATACCAACCCAAAGCAACAGAGGTTGAACAGTTGAACAATAGAGAAAAAATTGTCAAGTTCTTGACTTTTGAGCTCAAAAACTGTCTTCTGAAACTCACTGTAAAGATATCATTTGAAAGAATTTGATTTTTGAAAATTTTTTTTAGTTACAAAATATTTTGAACTATGTAGGACCCAATATCTATAGAATAAATATAGATGTGGGAATAATGAATACTGATGTAGGTGCCAGTTTTCCCACCATGAGCTGAATAAAGATCCCATGAGCAGGAGAAGAGAAAGGCTTAAAGATGTGGGTTCTGGGAAGGGACTAATTCCAAGGAGAGGATATGATGAAGGAACTACCCAAATGCCTTGGGGTAAATCTGAGAGCAGAGGAAACTCATAAGCAGTTTCCATTAGGATCCTGATGACACCATGATGGCACCAGACTTTTACCTGTTCCTTCCACCAGCAGAGTATGATAATAGGAAAAGTTTTACATATTGAAGCCTCTGAAGGTATAGGAGAGGCATCCCTACCAAGAGTCACTGAAGTATTATGAGAAAGCAGTCACATTTTCTCTTACCTTGAGAAAGGCAAAGTTTGACAAGAAACTTCCTGAGAGCATGAAGGGTAGGAGTTCTAAAATTGGCTTGGTTATTAGGTTTTAGCAGATATCAATGTGGTGCTATGATTAAGGCGAATAATTAGACACCTCAGATGACACATTCAAGGCACTGATGGGATTGTTCACCTCAAGGGATACCAGAATGAACAAATGCTAAACCATGTGGTTTTTACATTTACAAGATTCAGGGTGGATACATAAGCCAGGAGGAATTTAAATGACACTCTAGAGATACGAAGGAGGAGATCAGTGAAACACATTTGTTGAAGCCTGAAATGATAAATATACCTAAAGTAAGTAGATTAATTTTTAGAACCAAATTTGGAATTGAAATAAAAATTGTTATAGAAAAATAAAGCTGTCTTTATTGTACATCTGAATTTTTTCCTTGTAAAAAATATGCTCACTCCATAAGGAATCAGCTACAATCCAAGGACATAAATCACAAGTGTATCTCATGATCCACAATGATAGAGAACATTGAAAACTGATTCATACTTCCTCAAAACTTGGGTAGAAAAAAAATAATGAAGGTTGCTGTCACAGATGAGATAAGAGCAAGGAAATTTTGGCTAAGTTGTGAGCCAAAACTGAAGCCAGAGATGTACCTTTGGAAAACCAAGTGATATCATTGAAAGATGGTCAGGTAGAGCTGAAAGATAAATCACACTGATACACCATTGTTAACTGTTTACAAACTAACACTCTACCTGAGATAGACTTCTGAAGGTAACATCAAGTAAAGAGTAAAGAATGAGGATACAATAATCATGAAATGGGAATTTGACCTATATTATGAATGCTGAAAATTGAGTGAAGATATATCCTGGGATATATCTCCAAATAACAATTCCATAATAAAAGGAGAGCATGCCAACTCATCACCCTGCCTCTCCCACCAGACATTCCTTCTTTGTTATACCATTATTCAGCAGATAAGTTACTGCATTCAAAATTAAAAGTCAATAAAGGAAACCATGTAAGACTTAGCTATAGATTTTTTACCCCTCAGTCTCATGTTCCCCAATAGGGAAATTGTGGTCTTGAATATCTGCTGCCAATAAATCACTAAATTCTTTCAGAGTTATACATACCATGTTACAAAAAAAAGTATCACTTTGAACAGTGGGAAAGAATTTATCTGTTTTACATACTCAAAGGTATACTTTGAGCAAGTGATCTGATTTTGTCTGACAGAAAGTATAAATTATATAACTTATTGAGTTACTTTTTACACACTAGCTATTAAAAGCTTATTCTCAATATTATAACCTAACTAACCTACCCTCTAATAAGTCCTCTAAATACTTTAGTTTTGTTTCTAGCTACAGTTTATGTTCTCACTTCATTTTTATCCTTAATTTGATTGTATTCTATATTTAAAACACTTTTGCTTTTATATATTCTTGGGGAAAATCCATCATTTATTTGAATGAGGGAGAGTAAAATAATAAAAATTATTTTCATATATACATTCAAAGATTTATATAAAGATTAAAATAATACCATGTGGTTATCATTGGTGTGATCCCATGTGAAATTTTTTCTTCTTTATACTCTTATTATATAATAGTCTATTGGAAGCATGTTTTTTCCCATAATGAGAAGAAATTTTACATTAAAAAACAAAGTTTAGATGAGAAATTTGGGGTCAAAAAGTATATTTGCAGAGAAATAATCCCCTAGATCTCAGGTTCTTTAAAAGTCTATTTCTCACTCATACAACTTATCCAACATGCATCAGCAGGCTCTGCTCATTGTTGTCACTCATGGATCTAGGGCAATGGATACTTTAAACAGAATGCTACCAATTGTCACTGCAGAGTGAAACATGCACTGGCTTGTAAAGTTTCCATCCAGAATTTGCACATAACACTTCTCTTCACACCTCATCCATCAAAGGAAGTCATACTTCATGGGAGACAGGGAGGGACATTCCTACCATATGCCTGGAAGTAAATGAGACTGAAAATAATTCAAAAGGACTAATGACAGTCTCAAATAATAGTGATCATTTTTACTAGAATGGTGAAAAAATGTTGGGAAGAAGTATTGCATGCAGAGAATAAAATTATATATGTATATGTGTACATATGTATGCATATATATATATACACACACATATATATGATTGATATATGAGTAGAGACAGTGTAGAGAAAAAAAAAGAACAAGAATAATTCATGGATTTTTAAGGACTGAAAAAATAAGTGCATTAAGAAAAGTAGAAAACCCATGATAATTGTGTAAAAGGCGGTGATTATTTAATTTTAGGCTTATTGACTCTAGGATAGTAATAATAAATATACAGTTACAAATTTGGCTGTTTCTTGGAAAAGATTTGGAAGCAATTGACTTGGAGATGGAAGGTGAAAATGTGGAGTTACCTAAGATTTCCAAAGGAGAAAATGCACATCAAAAATGGCTGTCAGCAGATTTTTGGAAATTAGTCTAACAGAAAGATGGAGATAAAAGATGAATGTGATGAGTAAGAGAAGGGACACTAAAAGGATTCCAAGATAATTGTGACAGGCTAATGTCAGAAAAGCCAACAAATATCTAGGAGAATGATGAAACTACATCACTGGAATGATCTATAATGTGATATACCATGGGTATAATCAGGAGGTGGCAACTGAAGGAAAGGATTTAGTGTGTTTTATGTCAATGGGAATTTCTGAAGGAGGGCTTCTAGTACAGTGGGAAGGACATATACCAGAAAACAAAGGGTTAATAAGTAAGTTGATGTGAAAGAACTAATAATAGTCCTTCAAAACAATTCTTTGAAGATGATGATTATGAAAATGAGAGAGATTTTTAGATGAGGAATAGTCTAGATAAGGCAGCAATATATTGTCAAAGAAAATCAGTAAAAATGGAAGTAGGAATAGTAATGTGTAGATACAGAGGTAAATGATAGAAACTGATGGATTAATAAAATAAAAATGAAACACACACATTTTAAAATAATCCCTGACTAAATTTTAATCAATCTCTGGTAGCTATCAAGCATTTATCTAGGTTGGTTACTTCACTAAATATTTGATGGCACAAGTGCTAGTCATATGAGCAAATTATAACATAGCTCTTCTTTATCCATTTGTTCTATCAGTAACCGAGAGAGGTATGTAACAGTCTCTGACTATAACTGTGGATTTACTTTTATTGTTAGTCCTGTGAATTTTTACTCATATAATTTGAGTTTTATGCTGTAAGTTGCACAAAAATATTTTTTTTGTTAGCAAACTGAACTGTGATTCTCAGCAAATTTACTATCGTATGCCAGGATGTAGCTTTTTTTGTTTACCCTGCTTGGGGTTTGTTCCACTTTCTGAATCTGGAGCTTAATGTCTTTCATCACTTTGGAAAATATTTAGCCATTATTTCTTTAAATAATTTCTGTATTTCACTCTCTTTCCCTTTTATTTTTGAGATTTTATTTTCATATAGTATTTATTTTTTTGTGGTACGTGGGCCTCTCACTGTTATGGCCTCTCCCTTTGTGGAGAACAGGCTCCAGATGTGCAGGCTCAGCGGCCATGGCTCATGGGCCCAGCCGCTCCACAGCACGTGGAATCCTCCTGGACTGGGGCACGAACCCGCATCTCCTGCATCGGCAGGCGGACTCTCAACCACTGCGCCACCAGGGAAACCCTCATATAGTTTTTTTTTTTTTACTCTTTTCTTGTGTGTCTTACTCTCTGTTTGTAATTTTGTAATTTCTCCTCATCTTTCTTTCTATTTCATTCTGGACATTTTCTTCCTTTGAATACCTGTTTACTAATTTTTTCTTCAGCTCTGTTTAATCTATTATTAAGTCCATCCACTAAGGTTTTGATTCACTATATTTTTCCTGTTCTGTGATTTCCATTTGTTTCATTTTTATAATTTCCAATTTTCTGCTAAAATTTCCAATGTTATTTATCTCCTTGAATATGTCAGGACTACTTAAATACTGTTTGATAACTCCATTTTCTATAGCTGTTTTACATTTTCTATTTCTCTCTTTTTTAATAGAGAAAGAATTTGAGGTCTAAAATAATGATTTGAAGCTGAGATACAGTCCTTCAACGATTATTTTTTCTCAGCTCATTTCAGTCCCATCCAAAGCAGAAGGGTTTTTTTTTTTTTTTATGCTACCTTATAAACGCTGAACTCACCAACCTCCTAAACACTTTTTCTGGAATTCAAAGACATTTTAAGGGAAAATTAGCCCCAACTGCTGGGCTCACATCCCTGGTTTTCTGTGTTGCCTTGGATCTTGGTCCTGTTATTTTCCTCTGCCTTTTTAGGTCTTCAAGTACATATATTTTTTTAAATGTTAAGTTTTCTCACTGTCTTCAGCAAGGTGATTGTTTCTAATGAATCTGCTTGGTCAACACAAGAAGCAGTAGAACTACACCCCTTTGCTGAATTTTAAAGAAGCATAGAAAATGTTAGCCATTTGTTAAATTTTGAGATATTTTTAGGGGAGAAATTCTAACTTATTCATTGTTATGTAGAAAATAATCAATAAACATTTTAGTTTGAATATTAGCTGTTCTCTTAATTTCAAGTAACTCCATGTAATAAGAAACTTGAATTTTTTATATACTTCTGCTTATCTGATTCTTATCTTTCAACTTGTAACCATATATGATGATTTTCATTTCTTTGACTGCCATCTACTTCCTCTGGATTTTTCCTGCAAGTATGTCATCAAGTATTAATCAAATTTATCTTGGACTTCAGGTTTTTGCTTCCAGCTACCCCTACTCTCATTCTGCCCATCCATCCAGTGGCCAATTGCTCAGACTTATCCCCTTCCTATTTCATACAATTTAAAAAATCTGAAAACTGCATTAATATGAATTTAAGTGTTAGAGACAACTGTTGATTTCTCTACTATTCTTAAATTTAGATTCTAGTATAACTTGATTGAGGAAAATTTCTAATTAATATAAGCTATTTATCCTGTATTTTAGGTTTTGTTGCTTAGAATCTAAGTAATCTGATTGCTTCGACATCTGAAGTCTAATTTGCTTTCTCAAGGCCATATTTATTTTCAATTTGCAGGCCGTGTCTGAAATTCTGTGAATTTAGGACAGGTTATAACTTGAAATGACAGGCAACACAGTATGATTTAACATTTCAGAAATAAGGATTTGTTATTACTGTTGTTTTTTAACTCACATGCCTTGTGAAACTTGTTAATGAGAAAGTTAATTGTTTTATTGCTTGTATCCCTGGAGTCTGTGGTCTTTTACATGTTGTGAGCATGCTTGCTTTAAAAATCAAAAGTAAGAAACCATTGCAAAGATGTTCCAGTGAAAAACTTGTATCAATCTGAATTGAATGCTGTTTTAACTCTAAATATTATAATATGAGAGAAATATAAATGTTAACTAGAGAAGGCAAAGAACTGACAAATATATTTTATTATGACAGGAGCCACTGAAAGGTTAGAAAAAAAGAAACAATTTGCACCCTTGAATAAATAGCTATCACATGGTAGTTTACTAGCAGGATAACCTTTTGAATCATGATTTATTTTAACCTGTAGCACTCTTTATGCCAATATTTTCCAGAAACATTTTAGAAATACCTCACCATTCAACATGATTAGAATAGTCAAAGTCATCAGTAGTAATCTGTTATTACATTATGTGCAGGACACTTGACTAAGTGCAGAGAAACATCTTTTTAAATGTTCTGGAATAATTAGTTCACTCTACTTAACATTTTACCTTTCATTGACTCAAATGGAAATAAGAAAATAGAAATGTACATAATGGGGTAATTTCAAACTCTTGGAGTACATTCAACAATTATCTCTGAGCAGTAGGTTAATATGGTCTATTTTCCAAGTTAGCACCTAAAGTGGATTAAAATGAGCATTGAAAATATTGTATATTTAAGCCCAAATTAATTATCCAGTACTTTTCACTGAAAAACAAAAGTACAGATTCTAATTTTGTACCAATTTAGAAATGTGCTTCCTTATGACATTTTAGGTAATTTCCTCTTAGGTGTACCTAAATTAGTAAGTACTGTGCATATAAGCCCAAAATGGGAAGAAAAGTTTATTTAGAAACTACTTTATTAGTCAAGGAACAATATCCTTACTGAACTTTGGGATTCTCCTCTTCACTGTTAGATGAATAATCTGAAGCTAGAGTAAGAAAGCATCCATTAAATTTACATGGGAGAAGCAAATGATGTACATTTTCCCCTGCAATTTGGAAGGCAATAATATGCCTATGGACGACTCTAAAATTCAGTCATTGATCTGAACAACTAAAGTCTCTCAACTGATTAGATCAATAGACTGACAAACCAAATCAAGGATAACTAAAATAAACAGAACTCTCTGTCAAATAGTTATTTTATTTACATAAATGTGTTTCCTAACTGTTGCCTTTGGGAAATTCTGTTTTACCTATCTGAGGAGGAAAGTCTACAGACTATCCTAGATATTTCATTTAAACAAAATAGGAAAGGCAAATTATCTTTCCTCCCACATAGGAGAGAAAAACGATCTTCCTTTCAGGTAACAATGACCTATCATTGTACTGAGTTGGAGATGTCTTTGTGATCATTCTGTCTCAGCACACTTTTTTTTTTTTTGTAGTTAAATGCCTATACTGAACATCTGTGATTTAGTAACTAATAAATACCACTTTTAATACTGAGCTTGATAAAAGAATGAACTGTGCTCAACTGATAGAACATATTCTTAAATGTCAGAATGAGATTAAAAAAAACAGACGATATTTATCTTGTGTTATAATCTATGTAAACAGGCATGAATTTTACAAAAACAGTCACTTAAATAAAAATAGGCAGTGTGAGAAAGAGTGGTAAACATTAGAGAATTAACAACCAGCACAAAATGGCCTTCTTTTTAGAAAGATGCTAATTAATAGTGTATTTTATATTTATCCTAAATTTGTTTACCCCTGGTGAGAGGAAGCTATGAAAGGAATACCTCGTAGATATTATAATAAACAGAGGCCTGAAATGTAGAGATTTACCAGCTGAGATAAGGCATTGATGTGCCTAGAAATTGATGTTGGTGTAACTGGGAGCAGATCCAAAGATCAGTAGTGCCAGAGGTGGCACAATTATAATAAAATCAGATGAAAGGGTTCATTATGCTCACACATGGTGAAGAGATGCCTGTCTCTTCTCCTGTTATATCTCCTCTATCTCAATTACACATTTGCGGGCAGGTGAATGGAATTAATACACACAACACCATGTTTGAAGCAGAAAGAAATTTTCATAGTAGTCTAGGAATCTACACAAACATTTATGATGAGATCATTTTCAATTGAATAAAAATCAAAAATATTATCAGGCATGAGAGTACAAATGAAGATTCTGTTTTATTTGGACTATCTTTTATCACACAAGAGAAAAACTATCAAAGAAAAATGTAGGTCTAAACAAGAATACAAGGTGACTCTTAAGTTTTTTAAAAATTTAAATAGTCAAATAGTTTATCATTTAAATAGTTATAATTTTATAATTTAAATAGTTTTTAAATTTAAATAGTTATAACCTACCTATCAAAATGGGTACAGAAATAATCATTACACACATATTGTGCATATTTATATATCTATTCTCTATATATCTATCATTATCTCTCTGAATAATATTTGGCTAAACCTATCACAGTCAGGCAATCAGTTCGGTTTTTTTTTTAGCCTTTATTTAAATAGAATTAGTGTATTACATTACTATGGTGATAGAATATTTTTATTGAGGTATAATTTACATACCTTATAAAGCATAAATTTTAATACTTAAGTTCCACAAGTTTTGATAAATGTATAAACCTGCATAACAACTACCCCAATCAAGCTATGTGAGATTTTATTATCCCAGGTATTTTCCTACTTCCCTCTCCAATGAATACCTCTACCCTAACTCTACACAGAGCTATTTTTATTTCCATCATTATAGATTTGTTTTTGCTGTTTTAGAGCTTCCTGTAAAGGGAATCATGTAGTATATATGCTTTTCTGTCTGGGTTCTATTATTCAACATAGTATTTTGAGATTTATTCATGACTTGCATACAGCAGTAGACAATTTTGTTTATTGATTAGTATTGATAAGTATGATATAAACTTACCATTGACAAGTGTTTTTCTTGCAGAATATTTTTCCCTAATGGCAATTAACTGACAAGGGGACCTGAATTCTAGTCCCAACTTTATCACTTATTTACTTTGCAAATTAGTGTATGTCTCTTCTTCAAGCTAGATCTAATCCTCATCTGTCCAATTAAAGAGTAGGATTAGATGACCTCTGAATCTACTTCAAGTCATATATTCTGTTTTCTTGTTCATGGTTGTTTAGCAATTGAATATCAATTTGATAAAGAACTATCTCTAAATTATTAGCAGATTCATTCATCTTAAGTTAATGAGCATTATTGTTGGTTCAATCGCTAGATAACAGAGTTATGCTTTCCTCTCTTCCTGAGGTTAGCTTTTCAGTATTACTCTAAAGGGGGTGGAATATATGGTGTTCGTCTGATAATAACTCCTAAACTAATCTCTCAGTGTTTGTTGCAATACTTTTAGTTTTTGCCTAACCAGACTTTGATCAAACTGAAATGCACTTCATCTGTCTGTCAAAATTCTCAACATCTTTTAAAGATGATATCAGTTGTCACCTTTTCCACAAAACTTTTTCTAATCACTCAAGTCAGGAGTGAGTAAATCTCTTTCAGCTTTGAAATCTTATTGTATTTTGTATCATTCTTTCCTTATTTTAATCATTCATTCAAATACTATTGCGTGTTTCAAGCCTGTGATAAGTGTAAGGCACACAATAATAAGCAAAAAAGATAAAGTCTCAACCGTCATGAGCTTACATTCCACTATTAGGAAGAAATTATGTCCAATTACAAACTAGTTAGTACTCTGAAAAAACATTTACTGATGTTATTATGCTGCCATAACAAGGGGATCTGGTTTAGTGTTGGATGGATCAGTGGGAGATACTGTAAGAATGTGATGTTGCAACTGAAGTCTGAGAATAAGATTTAACCATCTGAAGGTATGTGTATGTGTATTTAGTGTGTGTGTGTGTGTGTGTGTGTGTGTGTGTGTGAGGGGTGATGGTGGTGGGGGATATAGACAGAATGGATTGGTTTCCTGGCATGGTAACCAGTGTTGGAAAGCAACACAACACAGTTCAGAAACCCACAGAATTTTCAGAAGTACAGATGAGAAAATTGTGAGAGGAGTCGGGAACATGTAGGCAAGTACACGACCCTTTAGAATATTACATACCTTTTTTAGGGTTTTGATTTGTATCCTATGAGCTGTTCACAGACTTTTAAACAGATCAAATACATGTGTTTAGAAGAAAGTTTTGGACTGATGTTCACATTAGGAAGTCACTGGCTAATGGATGACAAATGAAGCCATGTGTGTTGACGAGATGCCTGTGGAGAGTGTTAGGAGTAAGAAGAGTGCAAATTCTGAGACTTCAGAATCTCCCAATATAACCTTTTGTGAGTTTAAATGTATTATAGATATTTTTAGAAATATCTCATTATCTCCTCTTAAATTTTAAAATCATGTGACACAATTAAAATAACAAAAAGTCTAAAGCTTTACATCTAAGCAGTATTGGGTTCAAATTAAGACATTATCCTTTGGTGACTATGGGATCCTGGGCAATGTGCTTAAATCCTATGATGCTTCCTTAAAATGCAGATAATAATACTCCTACTATGAGAACTTTAAGAATCAAGTGATTCTTATATATAACAAACAGAACAATGCCATGCACATCATACATACTAATATATATTCAATTTTTTGTTTTCCAATTTTTTTAAACACACAATGCATAGCATGGGTCTTTAAAGTAATATTTAATAAATTGTATTGAACAGGTGAGACCCATAATGGAGGAACAGACCACAGAATCATGAAAAAAAGACTCAAGTAAATACAAAATGGTTATAAAATTATAAAATTAGTGTATAGATTCAAGACTTTAATTTTAATTTTAATTAATTATAAAACACAGGCATTCAAATCCCATTTTACAAGGTTGCAGATATACTAGGTGCTGACCTGTGACAAGGGCTGGGGAGGGGACAGGTGACAGGCAGCAGGGTTGAAGGGCAAAGGGAAAAAAGGAAAGTGAGGACAATGTGTTTTATTTTAATTTTAATTATAATGTGTTTAATTTAAATTATACTTTAATTAGTAACACAGCCTGATCCACAGTTAACTGAATTGGTCTAGGTTTATACATCAACCCCAATTCCCCAAGGCCTTGGTCTCTTCCCTTGTTCTTGTTGAGTTAGGAACTATTAAGGTTCTACGATTTTACCCTGTTTGCAACCTAATAAGTAATCCTTCTATAGATTCATACGCACATACTGACAAAAGAACACCACAACCTGGGTCAGAGACACAGATAATGTATTATAGCAAAAGGCAGCAGCCAGAGCAATAGTCGCATCCATTCCTCATGCCCTCATTCCCACAGGGCAATTTGAGAAGGCCAGGTGTTTAGCTGCACGTTCAGCGGGTGCACCACAGGAAAGGAACTCCCACAGTTAGAAGACAGAAGCTTTTATATGTGCTGACACATCTGCTCATCCTTCACTCCAGAGAAATCAATTACCCCTTGCCTCAGGATGTAACAAAATGGTTCCAGGGTGGGGCAAGTGGTTTGCTATCTTAGGATATCCCAGAGTCTCTATCTTTAGGGAGATACTAGCTTCCAAGTCAAGATTATTATTAAAGTGTGCTTTACTCCAAAGGCCCAAACCAGGCAGAAATGCAAGAAATCCATGGAGAATTGTCACTCAACCATTTTTTGGCCAGAGTGATCCCAGATACCAAGCCCACTCTTCTTATGGTTAGAAAGTTGTGGCTGCCACCACAGTCACTTTGTTCTCCTAGCATATCCTTTTTATTTGCCTTCCCCAAGTAGGAGGGTGACACTCCCTCCTTTGCACCTGCCATGGTGGGCTGATGGCAGCTGCAGAGTCTGCACCTGCTGGACACATGAAGGCTCTGGCCACCTTAGCAATAACACAACTTGGAAATGCAGCAAACTTTGACTCAATAAGAGACTTAAAAGAAAAGCAGTCTGCAGATCAATTTTTGACCCTTCCACTTCATGAATGGACTCCTTCTGGAAGCGGGAGTTCCCCCACATCCTCTCAGGAGACACCCTCATTGACTAAATAGCCAGCTGTATTTCTCAGTAATGCAGCATCTTGTATTTGGATTTTGCTTCTTCTCTGTCTCATTTCCACTGTCTGTAATATTTTATCCCCACTTCCCTTCCACCAAGAAAGCATTAACCTGTGATCTTTTCCTTGGGCTCTTTTTTCTCAGGTACCCATATTAACATACTGGAGATTTTGCTGTGTGCATCTGATATATACATCTTTTTGTAAGAAAGTGAAAAAACATAGAGAAAAAATAAACTTAAGTACTAATGCAGTCATTAATTTAACACACACTTTACCAATCTCAGTCATATCAAAAAGTGTTGGAGGGACCTTCAGGATGGTGGAGAACTAAGACGTGGAGATCACCTTCCTCCCCACAAATACATCAGAAATACATCTACATGTGGAACAACTCCTACAGAACACCTACTGAACGCTGGCAGAAGACCTCAGACCTCCCAAAAGGCAAGAAACTCTCCACATATCTGGGTAGGGCAAAAGAAGAAAGGAAAAACAGAAACAAAAGAATAGGGACAGGACCTGCACCTCTGGGAGGGATCTGTGAAGGAGGAAAAGTTTTCACACACAAGGAAGCCCCTTCACTGGCAGAGATGGGGGCAGGACAGGGGGAAGCTTCAGAGCCACGGAGGAGAGCACAGCAACAGGGGTGCAGAGGGCAAAGCAGAGAGATTCCAGCACTGACCAGCACTCACCAGCCCGGGAGGCTTGTCTGCTCACCTTCCAGGGGAGGTGGGGGCTGGGAGCTGAGGCTCAGGCTTCAGAAGTCAGATCCCAGGGAGAGGACTGGAGTTGGTTGTGTGAACACAGACTGAAGGGAGCTAGTGCACCACAGCTAGCTGGGAGGGAGTCTGGGAAAAACCCTGGACCAGTCTAAGAGGCAAGAGACCATTGTTTCGGGGTGCGTGAGGAGAGGGGATTCCTTCACTGTTTGCCCACAGAAGGCAGAGCACCGCCTAAACGAGCTCCAGAGACAGGTGTGAGCTGTGGCTATCAGCTCAGACCCCAGAGATGGGCATGAAACTCTAATGTTGCTGCTGCAGCCACCAAGAATCCTGGGTGCAAGCACAGGTCACTATCCACAACCTCCTGGAAACCTGTGCAGCATGGCACTGCCAGGGTGTCGTGATCCAAGGACAAGTTCCCCGGGAGAACACATGGTGTGCCTCAGGCTGTTGCAACATCACACAGGCCTCTGCTGCCACAGGCTCGCCCCACATTCCAATTATAACTATCTTACCCCTCCTTCTCCCTGGCCGGAGTGAGGCAGAGCCCCCTAATTAGCCGCTGCTTTAACCCCATCCTGTCTGGGCAGTAACAGACGCCTGAGGGTGACCTACATGCAGAGGTAGGGCCAAAACCAAAGCTGAACTGCAGGAACTGTGAGAACAAAGAAGAGAAAGGGAAATTTCTACCAGCAGCCTCAGGAGCAGCAGATTAAATCCCCACAATTAACTTGATGTACCCTGCATCTGTGGAATACCTGAATAGACAACTAATAATCCCAAAACTGATGTGGTAGACTTGGGGAGCAACTGTACACTTGGGGTTTGCTGTCTGCGACTGACTTGTTTCTAATTTTTCTGTTTATCTTAGTATAGTTTTTAGCGCTTGTTATCATTGCTGGATTTGATTATTGGTTTGGTTGCTCTCTTTTTCTTATTATTATTATTTTTAATTTTATTTATTTATTTATTTATTTATTTATTTTTCTCCCTTTTATTCTGAGCCATGTGGCTGACAGGGTCTTGGTGATCCAGCCTGGAGTCAGGCTTGAGCATCTGAGGTGGGAGAGCCGAGTTCAGGACATTGGACCACCAGCGACCTCCCAGGCACATGTAATAGCAATCAGCAAGAGCTCTCCCACAGATCTCTGTCTCATCAAGGCTAAGAACCAGCATCACCCAATAGGCAGCAAGTTCCAGTGTTGATGCTTCATGCCAATCAACTAGTAAGAAAGGAATACAACCGCAACCATTAGCAGAGAGGCTGCCTAAAATCATAATAAGGTCACAGACACCAGAAAAACATAACCGGACGTGGCCCTGCCCACCAGAAAGACAAGATCCAGCCCCACCCACCAGAACAAAGGCACCTGTCCCCTCCACCAGGAAGCCTGCACAAGCCACTGAACTAACCTTACCCACTGGGGGCAGAAACAAAAAACAATGGGAACTACGAACTTACAGTCTGAGAAAAGGAGACCCCAAACACAGTAAGTTAAACAAAATGAGAAGACAGTGGAATATGCAGCACATGAAGCAGCAACGTAAAAACCCACAGACTAATAAACAAATGAGGAGGAAATAGGCAGTCTACCTGAAAAAGAATTCAGAGTAATGATAGTAAAGATGATCCAAAATCTTGGAAATAAAATGGAGAAAATACAAGAAACGTTTAACAAGCATCTAGAAGAACTAAAGAGCAAACAAACAATAATGAACAACCCAATAAATTAAATTTTAAATTCTCTAGAAGGAATCAATAGCAGAATAACTGAGGCAGAAGAACAGATAAATGACTTGGAAGATAAAATAGTGGAAATATCTACCGCAGAGCAGAATAAAGAAAAAAGAATGAAAAGAATTGAGGACAGTCTCAGACACCTCTAGGACAACATTAACTGCACCAACATTCGAATTATAGGGGTCGCAGAAGAAGAAGAGAAAAAGAAAGGGACTGGGAAAATATTTGAAGAGATTATAGTTGAAAACTTCCCTAACATGGAAAAGAAAATAGTCAGTCAAGTCCAGGAAGCACAGAGAGTCCCACACAGGATAAATCCAAAGAGAAACATGCCAAGACACATATTACTCAAACTATCAAAAATTAAATACAAAGAAAAATATTAAAAGCAACAAGGGAAAAGCAACAAATAATATACAAGGGAATCCCCATAATGTTAAGAGCTCAGCTTTCAGCAGAAACTCTGCAAACCAGAAGGGAGTGGCAGGACATATTTAACATGATGAAAGGGAAAAACCTACAATCAAGATTACTCTACACAGCAAGGATCTCATTCAGATTCAATGGAGAAATTAAAACCTTTAAAGACAAGCAAAAGTTAAGAGAATTCAGCACCACCAAACCAGCTTTACAACAAATGCTAAAGGAACTTCTCTAGGAAGGAACACAAAAGAAGGAAAAGACCTACAAAAACAAACCCAAAATAATTAAGAAAATGGTAATAGGAAAATACATATGAATAATTACCTTAAATGTAAATGGATTAAATGTTCCAACCACAAGATATAGACTGGCTGGATGGATACAAAAACAAACCCGTATGTATGCTGTCTACAAGAGACTCACTGCAGACCTAGAGGCACATACAGTCTGAAAGTGAGGGGATGGAAAAAGGTATTCCACGCAAATGGAAATCAAAAGAAAGCTGGAGTTGCAATTCTCACATCACAAAAAATAGACTTTAAAATAAAGACTATTACAAGAGAGAAAGAAGGACACCACATAATGATTAAGGGATCAATCTAAGAAGATATATCAATTGTAAATATTTATGCACCCAACATAGGAGCACCTCAATACATAAGGCAAATGCTAACAGCCATACAAGGGGAAACTGACAGTAACACAATAATAGGGGATTTTAACAACCCACTTTCACCAATAGACAGATTAACCAAAATGAAAATAAACATGGAAACACAAGCTTTAAATGACACATTCAACAAGATGGACTTAATTGATATTTATAGGACACTCCATCCAAAAACAGCAGAATACACTTTCTTCTCAAGTGCTCATGGAACATTCTCCAGAATAGATCATATCTTGGGTCACAATCCAGCCTTGGTAAATTTAAGAAAATTGAAATTGTATCAAGTATCCTTTCCAACCACAATGCTATGAGACTAGATGTCAATTACAGGAAAAAAAAACTGTAAAAAATACAAACACATGGAGGCTAAACAATATGCTATTAAATTACCAAGAGATCACAAAAGAAATCAAAGAGGAAATCAAAAAATACCTAGAAACAAATGACAATGAAAACACACTGACCCAAAACCTATGGGATGCAGCAAAAGCAGTTCTAAGAGGGAAGTTTATAGCAATAAAATCCTACCTCAAGAAAGAAAAAACATATCAAATAAAGAAACTAACCCTACACCTAAAGCAATTAGAGAAAGAAGAACAAAAATACTCCAAAGTTAACAGAAGGAAAGAAAGCATACAAATCAAATCAGAAATAAATGAAAAAGAAATGAAGGAAACAATAGCAAATATCAATAAATTAAAAGCCAATTCTTTGAGAAGATAAGCTAAATTGATAAAACATTAGCCAGACTCATCAAGAAAAAAAGGAAGACTCAAATCAACAGAATTAGAAATGAAAAAGGAGAGGTAACAAGTGACACTGCAGAAATACAAAGGATCTTGAGAGATTATTACAAGCAACTATATGCCAGTAAAATGGACAACCTCGAAGAAATGGACAAATTCTTAGAAAGACACAACCTTATGAAACTGAAGCAGGAAGAAACAGAAAACATAAACAGACCAAACACAAGCACTGAAACTGAAACTGTGATAAAAAATCTTCCAACAAACAGAAGTCCAGGACCAGATGACTTCACAGGCGAATTCTATCAAACATTTAGAGAAGAGCTAAGACCTATGCTTTTCAAGCTCCTCTAAAATATAGCAGAGGTAGGATCACTCCCAAACTCATCCTACAAAGCCACCATCATCCTGATTCCAAAACCAAAGATGTCACAAAAAAAGAGCACAACAGACCAGTATCACTGATGAACAGAGATGCAGAAATTCTCAACAAAATACTAGTAAACACAATCCAACAGCACATTAAAAGGATCAGACACCATAATCAAGTGGGGTTTATCCCAGAAATGCAAGGATTCTTCAATATAGGCATAACAGTCAATGTGATACACCATATTAACAAATTGAAGGATAAAAAACATATGATCATCTCAATAGATTCAGAAAAATCTTTCCACAAACTTCAACATCCACTTATGATAAAAACGCTCCAGAAAGTAGGCAAAGAGGGAACCTACCTCAACATAATAAAGACCATATATGACAAACCCACAGCCGACATCATTCTCAGTGGTGAAAACTGAAACCATTTCCTCTGAGATCAGGAACACGACAAGGTTGCCCACTCTCACCGCTATTATTCAACATAGTTTTGGTAGTTTTAGCCACAGCAATCAGAGAAGAAAAATAAATAAATAAAAGGGATCCAAACTGGAAAAGAAGTAAAACTATCAAGGTTTGCAGATGATATTATACTCTACATAGAGAATCCTAAAGATGCTATGAGATAACTACTAGAGCTAATCAATGAATTTGGTAAAGTAGCAGGATACAAAATTAATACACAGAAATTTCTTACATTACTATAATATTAACAATGAAAACTCTGAAAGAGAAATTAAGGAAACACTCCCATTTACCATTGCAGCAAAAAAAATAAAATACCAGGGATAAACCTACCTAAGGAGACAAAAGACCTATATGTAGAAAACTATCAGACACTGATGAAAGAAATTAAAGATGATACAAACAGATGGAGACTTATACCATGCTCTTGAATTGGAAGAATCAACACTGTGAAAACGACTATACTATCCAAAGCAATCTACAGAATTCAATGCAATCCCTATCAAACTACCAATGGTATTTTTCACAGAACTAGGACAAAAAAATTTCACAATTTGCATGGAAACACAAAAGACCCCAAATATCAAAACAATCTTGAGAAAGAAAAATGGAGCTGGAAGAATCAGGCTCCCTGACCTCAGACTATCTTACAAAGCTACAGTAATCAAGAGAGTATGATACTGGAACAAAAACAGAAATATAGATCAATGGAACAAGATAGAAAGCCCAGAGATAAACCCATGCACATATGGTCACCTTATCTTTGATAAAGGAGACAAGAATATAAAATGGAGAAAAGACAGCCTCTTCAAGAAGTGGTGATGGGAAAACTGGACAGCTACAGGTAAAAGAATGAGATCAGAATACTTCCTAACACCAAACACAAAAATAAACTCAAAATGGATTAAAGACCTAAATGTAAGGCCAGACACTCTAAAACTCTTAGAGGAAAGTACAGGCAGTACACTCTATGACATAAATCACAGCAAGATCCTTTTTGACCCACCTCCTAGAGAAATGGAAATAAAAACTAAAACAAATGGGACCTAATGAAACTTCAAAGTTTTGCATAGCAAAGGAAACCATAAACAAGACAAAAAGACAACCCTCAGAATGGGAGAAATATTTGCAAATGAAGCAACTGACAAAGGATTAATCTCTAAAATATACAAGCAGCTCATGCAGCTCAATATCAAAAAACTAAACAACCCAGTCCAAAAATGGGCAGAAGACCTAAATAGACATTTCTCAAAGAAGATACACAGATTGCCAACAAACACATGGAAAGATACTCAACATCCCTAATCATTAGAGAAATGCAAATCAAAACTACAATGAGGTATCTCCTCACACCTGTCAGAATGGCCATTATCAAAAAATCTACAAACAATAAATGGTGGAGAGGGTGTGGAGAAAAGGGAACCTTCTTGCACTGTTGTTGGGAATGTAAATTGATAGAGATGCTATGGAGAACAGTATGGAGGTTCCTTAAAAAACTAAGAATATAACTACCATATGACCCAGCAATCCCACAACTGAGCATATACCCTGAGAAAACCATAATTCAAAAGGAGTCATGTAGCACAATGTTCACTACAGCAGTATTTTCAATAGCCAGGACATGGAAGCAACCTAGGTGCCCATCAATAGATGAATGGATAAAGAAGATGTGGCACATATATACAATGGAATATTATTCGTCCATAAAAAGAAACAAAATTGAGTTATTTGTAGTGAGGTGGATGGACCTAGAGTCTGTCATAAAGAGTGAAGTAAGTCAGAAAGAGAAAAACAAATACCATATGCTAATGCATATATATGGAATCTAAAAAAAAAAAAATTGTCCTGGAGAACCTAGGGGTAGGACAGGAATAAAGACACAGACATACTGAATGGACTTGAGAACACAGGGAAGGTGACGGGTAAGCTGGGACGAAGTGAGAGAGTGGCATTGACATATATACACTACCAAATGTAAAATAGATAGCGAATGGGAAGCAGCTGCATCGCACAGGGAGATTAGCTCAGTGCTTTGTGACCACCTATAGTGGTGGGATAGGGAGGGTGTCAGGGAGATGCAAGAGGCAGGGGATATGGGGATATATGTATACATATAGCTGATTCACTTTGTTATACAGGAGAAACTAACACAACAATGGAAAGCAATTATACTCCAATAAAGATGTTTTTAAAAAAACTGTTGGATTTAATATATCTCTTTGGATTCACATTTTCACTTCATATTTTCATGGACAAAATGTACTACCCTCAAGCTGTCTTGAGAATTACAGGATGGTCAAGTGCTCTTGGCATTTCCCATCAGTTCTCTGTACTTTCTACATCCCTGTGACCTCACATCTCTGCATGGTATTCTTGTATGTCATGCTAACTTAAATATGAGTGATAGCAAATTAATGCACTAACATTTCCACAAATAAAAGCTTATTTTGGAGAAACAAAATCTTATTTGAATATAAGAATTTTAGTGGTAAGAATTAGGAGTCATGTTAGATAGAAAGATATGTTAGATAGAAAGATACTTTAGATAGACAGAGGTATAAATTACATCTTAAATCAAACTATGTAGGCAACATTCTATTTTGTCTATTTGCGTAAAGTCTTTCCTCGGCTTTTAAATATTCAAAAAGTTCAAAATGAGCATTCAGATACTTCAGATAGTTTTAATATTGATCTCTTTCTGGACACTGACTTAAGTGTGGGCATATGTATTCCTCAATTAGTAGTAATATGTGTGTTTGTATATAAGTATATATTTATAGTTACATATATATAATTTGCTGTCATTTTTCAACTACTGCCTCCTATATATTACCATAATTATAATGGTAGTTAAGTCATTAGCATATACATTAGATTCAGTTGTCTGTTAATGGGATATAATTAAAGTAAGTCAATATAATATACTTTATTGGATATACCCTGTTAATAGGTAATAGATGACCAGAAAAATACAGTTTGAATGGGGAAAGAAAGTATTATGGAATGTCTCTGCAAAATTCAATGATCAATAAAAAAAATAAAATCAACAGCAATATCAGCATAGTAATCCAGGAAGTAGTAAATATATCTATGGGTAGGGTGGCCAAGGTAAATTTAAGGGCTCAGCAAACTTGTTTTCTCTATCAATGTCTGATGAAAACAAATAAACTATAATTTCTCAGGCCAAATAGCAATTATATTTGGACTTAGTGACAGATTTCTGGGCAGTGGGATATTTGGAATAATGAAGACATGATTTTCCGGCCTTGAATATAAAATGTTTCACTTGGTCATGCACTTTTTCTCTCTCCCACCAAAGTAGTATTTTTTGAAAGATTCTAGATAAAAGAGGCATAAAATGGCATGTGTTATTCCCTATATATACCCCTAAAGGAGAACCTCCCAGGAGAGCCATACGATCTTCATCAGACTCTGACATGATCAAGAAGTAAACTCTTATTTTGTTAAACTATGGATGTTGGAGTTATTTGCTCCAACCAGTTTGCTTATCCTGGTATAAGCAGGGACTCTGTAATACATGTAGAGAGGAAAGGTCAGATTCAAGAGTTATTGTCAAAGAAGTGTTGACTGGGTATAGGAAAATTCATCTGATGGAATGCACAGAAGTGAAGAAGGAGAATTCAGACAGCTTCTACTTCTGAAATGGTAGCAGAATAACAGATTCTGACAGACACGGGAAATTTATAAAGGAAGCTTGTTTAAAAAGTATGTCATTTTCTGCCACCTAATATGGAATAAGTTTCAGAGAGAATCAGAAATTCTCATTTCTGTTGGTGACAACAAATGACCTATGTGCCCTGATTAACTAGCATAAAAATAGCCAATTGATATAATTCTTGTATGTATAACTTAAAATATATATATACTATGTATTTTGGGGGAAGGATTAGTCGCATTTTCTATAAGTAAAAAATACAGTAATATATGTAGAAAACAGACAATTTCTATTTCTAAATCATAAAGTACATAACAGAGAATATGTATTGAAAGGGCATTTGGAGTAATTCTTTGCTTTGTTAAGAGATCATGTTCTCAGACTGAATAAATTCAGGCTCAGATTAATCAATAATTTGTGGATGAAGTTTTCTGTCATCTATGGATTTGCTTAACTACATTATATTAAAAATATTTATTTTTCCATCTTGTCTGTATTGGTTTCAAGCCAAACTCAGCCACTGTGTCATATTGGGAAACTTATTTGATGTCTCTGAGCTTCGATTTACCCATCTGTAACAGAGATAATATCTGTTTCACAGGATGAAAACAGATATAGAATTCTTTGCAGTTAGAAAAAGGAAGTCCATGTTTTTGTGTAATATCGATGCAAAATTCAAATGCATTTAGTACATTTTGTTACTTTGAACAATTAGTCCAGTAATATGAATAAAAAGGAAATAAATTTATTTTAGAACCATGTGTTCTTAGAGAGTCTATTCTGGTACATAATTCTCATGTCTTACTTTTTACAGTGTTAAACATTTTTATCAATGTCAAATTTATTATTATACAGGTATATAAATTTACTTTGAAAAGTTGTGACATTTGCCTGTTTTGGGTCATGTTTCCCAATATCTGACCAGTTTCCATTTGTTGCCAGAAGTTCACAAAGAAGTTATGCAGGGGAGTCTCTCCAGAAAAATACATGATGTTTATTACTAGAGCTGTGTGATTTCACAGCTCTAAGAATACATGTTTGTTTCTTGATAATATCAAATATCTATTTCTGGCTTCACTATATGTTGTCTCCATTCTGGAATACAGGCTGATGGAACAGTCTCTAGCTGGGATATTGGTAGTATTGTGGCAAATAGATAAAAATACTTAGCAAGCCATGTGCTTGATCAGAGCTCCTTCCTAGAAGTGATGCTCAAATCTCACTGAACAAAGAACACTCCTGAGTTCAATAGGAGGCAAACATATAAACCTTCTCTAAGAAGCATATCAAACAAAGGGACTTGAATATTCAGCAAAAGGTAATGCAATCCACCATAGAAACTCATGTTTGTTTATGAAGAAATTTACTTTAGTTATGAAACTATGATGGAGACAAAGAAAGAATAATGAAGGAATATTAAATACTAATTATCTAATACTGGCAATTTATTTAACCTCACTGAGCCTCAGTTTACTTATTTGTAATTGGGAATTTTAGTCCCTTGTTCATGGAATGATTGTTAAAGTAAAACGTGTTAAAGTGTTACTAAAATTAAATATACTGCATAGTAACTAGAACTTGGTTAAGGCTCAATAAACGTTAGCTCTCATTATCTTTATTTTTATCTCATTTTAAAGTAAAAGTAAAATAACAAAACACATTTAAATTGGAAAGTTTAAAAATTTACATAACTCCTCTTTAGTAGAGTATATGTCTTATTTTTTCAACTGCACCATCCATTTCATTTTCATCTGGTAACTGATTTCAGCTTTTCTCTGGGGAACCATAATTCCCTCACTCTCAGTTCATGCCTTTGAATAGTCTTGTCTAATTATCCCCTATTCCCCAACAGCTCTAGAAGATAACACATGGTTTGTTGGCCCTAACTGTCACCTTGCTGTCCAAAACGCTTGGCTACACAATGGGCATGTGGCTCAAGCCAGGATAATGGGCATCACTTTCTGGGCTTTGTTCAAAGTACTGTGAAAGGGAAACTGTTATTCTGCTGAAGTTGAAGCTAGCAAGATAAAAATCTAGAATTGTGTCCTAGGTTGGGTTACCCAGGAAACAGAGTTTAAGCAGAGATATGTGTTTAGGAAGTTTATTGGGGAGTATCCTCAGGATCAATGAAGAAAAGGAAGTGTCTTACTTTGTTCAGACTGCTATGACAATAAGATCTTACACTGATACAAAATTAATGCACAGAGATCTCTTGCATTCCTATACACTAATGATGAAACATCTGAAAGTGAAATTAAGGAAACACTCCCATTTACCACTGCACCAAAAAAAATAAAATACCTAGGAATAAACCTACCTAAGGAGACAAAAGACCTGTATGCAGAAAACTATAAGACACTGATGAAAGAAATTAAAGATGATACAAACAGATGGAGAGATATACCATGTTCTTAGATTGGAGGAATCAACATGGTGAAAATTACAATATTACCCAAAGTAATCTACAGATTCAATGCAATCCCTACCAAACTACTACTGGCATTTTTCATGGAACTAGAACAAAAAATTTCACAATTTGTATGGAGACACTAAAGACCCCGAATAGCCAAAATAATCTTGAGAAAGAAAAACGGAGCTAGAGGAATCAGGCTCCCAGACTTCAGACTATACTACAAAGCTACAGTAATCAAGGCAGTATGGTATTGGAATAGAAACAGAAATATAGATCAATGGAACAGGATAGAAAGCCTAGAGATAAACCCATGCACATATGGTCACCTTATTTTTGATAAAGGAAGCAAGAATATACAATGGAGAAAAGACAGCCTCTTCAAGAAGTGGTGATGGGAAAACTGGACAGATGCATGTAAAAGAATGAAATCAGAACACTCCCTAACACCATACACTAAAATAAACTCAAAATGGATTAAATACCTAAATGTAAGACCAGACACTATCAAACTATTAGAGGAAAGCATAGGCAGGACACTCTACAACATAAATCACAGCAAGATCCTTTTTGACCCACCTCCTAGAGAAATGGAAATAAAAACAAAAATAAACAAATGGGACCTAAGGAAGCTTAAAAGCTTTTGCACAGCAAAGGAAACTATAAATAAGATGAAAAGACAACCCTCAGAATGGGAGAAAATATTTGCAAATGAAGCAACTGACAAAGGATTAATCTCCACAATTTACAAGCAGTTCATGCAGCTCAGTATCAAAAAAATGAACAACACAATCCAAAATGGGCAGAAGACCTAAATAGACATTTCTCCAAAGAAGATATACAGATTGCCAACAAACACATGAAAGAATGCTCAACATCATTAATCATTAGAGAAATGCAAATCAAAACTACAATGAGATATTATCTCACACCACTCAGAATGGCCATCATCAAAAAAATCTACAAACAATAAATGCTGGAGAAGGTGTGGAGAAAAGGGAGCCCTCTTGCACTGTTGGTGGGAATGTAAATTGATACAGCCACTATGGAAAACAGTATGGGGTTTCCTTTAAAAACTAAAAATAGAATTACCATATGACCCAGCAATCTCACTACTGGGCATATACCTTGAGAAAATCGTAATTCAAAAAGAGTCATGTACCACAGTGTTCATTGCAGCTCTATTTACGATAGCTAGGACATGGAAGCAACCTAAGTGTCCATCAACAGATGAATGGATCAAGACGATGTGGCACAGATATACAAGGGAATATTACTCAGCCATAAAAAGAAACGAAATTGAATTATTTGTAGTGAGGTGGATGGACCTAGAGTCTGTCATAAAGAGTGAAGTAAGTCAGAAAGAGAAAAGCAAATACTGTATGCTAACACATATATATGGAATCTAAAAAAAAAAAAAAAGATCATGAAGAACCTAGGGGCAGGACAGGAATAAAGATGCAGACCTACTAGAGAATGGACTTGAGGACATGGGGAGTGGGAAGGGTAAGCTGGGACAAAGTGAGAGAGTGGAATGGACATATATACACTACCAAATGTAAAACCAACAGCTAGTGGGAAGCAGCCACAAAGCACAAGGAGATCAGCTCGGTGCTTTGTGACCCCCTAGAGGGGTGGGATAGGGAGGGTGGGAGGGAGGGAGATGCAAGAGGGAACAGATATGGGGATATATGTATATGTATAGCTGATTCACTTTGTTATAAAGCAGAAACTAACACACCATTGTAAAGCAATTATACTCCAATTAAAAAAAAAATCATACACTGAGTGCCTTGTAAGCAACAGAAATTTATTTCCCACACTTCTGGAGGTTGGGAAGTCCAAGATCAAGGTGCTTGCAATTTGGTGTCTGCTGAGAGCCTGTTTCCTGCTTCATAGTGTGTTTTTGCTGTGTTCTCACGTGGTGGAAGGGAGCAAGAGAGCTTTCTCTGGTCTCTTTCATAAGGATACTCGTCCCATTCAGGAGGGCTCTATCCTCATGACCTAATCACCCCCAAAGCCTTACCTCCTAATATCATCATCTTGGGAGTTAGGATTTCAGCACATGAAGTTTGGGGAGAACACAAATATTCAGACCATAGTAAGGAGTAAAAGAAGTAGAATTAGGCAGAAGGAGGACTGAGTTGTGATGAGTCACAAGGACCTCAGCTGATCCTCAGAGCTCTGGAACTAGACGGCCCTTCAGAAATGGCTACTTGAGGCAAGGAGGCAGGGCCTTTATACTTCCTGTTGAAGTCATTGGATGACTTCATTGGATGCAGGCTGCTTCTGGAGAGAAGCAATGTTCTTGGAAAAGTGGATCTCCTTAGCTGAGCGCAACTCCTAGAAAGGGACTCAGCATCCATGATCAAAGGAGAAACAAATGTATCAAGCCTGAAAGGATAATCTAATGGGACAGGTTTTCAAGCTGGCCCAGGAATCAAAATATCACAGAGAAATATATAGTTGAGAGATTAAAAGTGAACACTGGACACAGTATTTGTGCCCCTGGATTCAATCACTCCTGAATTACTACCTCCTGGACATTCTCATGTTAATTTAAAACATTTTCTTATCTATTCTTTTTGTTCCTTTTTTTTTTTAACTGACATTTTCTGACATCAAGACACCATTTCCTCATATGATCCACTCTTTACAAAGGATTTATCTCCTTCATTCTTTTTTTTTTTTTTTACATTCTTACTTTATGTTATACAAGCAGAGGTTCCTAAAGAAAACAAAGCTGAAGAAGAGGAATATCAGACAACTTGTTTTCTGAAATCTGAAAGAGAGTTACTGAAAGATTATAATGGTTAATGGCTTGAGCACGGTTATAAAACTGAAGACTGTCTTTCACAAATGGGCACTGTTAAACCTATTACTCTTAATGAGAGGGAATAAGGATGGACAATACACTTCCTGAAAGTTGGATGAATTTAGGAAGAGGCATTGATTTGACCATAACAGCAATGCTTCCCCATTCATTTACTAAACAATGTTGCTTCTTCAGGTCTGAAAGAAAACTCAAATGACTTGGGAACACAAGTATTACTTTGAAAAAGAAAAAAATTCTCTAAATATAGTGTTGCTCAGAAAGAAGAATATGACTTGATATTTAGAACTGTGTCTCAACTGTGTGCCATGCTTTGTCAGGGAAATGAGTTTAGATCTTAGTTGTTATAATTGCTTATATCAAACCAAGAAAACTACATGAGCAAATATAATATGTCCTCTACTATGGTTTTCAAAAAACAGAATTAAGTAATTTTACATTGTTCATGCTCAGTTGATCATTGCTTCATTGCAAAAAAAAAAAACTAAGGTAAAGAAGTAAGTTGCAATATAAACACTATTTATTTAGTGATGTTTGGCAAAAACATCATATTAAATCAAATTCTGGCTTTATAGGGAATATCCCAGTTTCAGTGATTTTTTTTTTGATTCAACTGATATTGCCTATTTCAGGAAGCTGTTAAAACAAAACAGTGAACGAATTTGGGACCTGGATAAAGAAGCTCATTATTAGCCGGAAATATCATTATAGGCATTCACTACATTTAGGCTGCTGATCAACAGTGACTCTCAATGCTACAAAAGTCAATAGTTTTAAAGAGAAAAAGCAAACAGCTAAGTGTTCTAGAGTCCCATACAGGCTGGGCTACTTCAAGAGGTTCAAAACTGAAGGATTATCAGACTTGCATACATGTAGTGTACCTAGTTTTTTATTTTGGTTAATTGAATTAGATTATTTTCCTAGATATGACTTTTGGGGGTACAGTTGGGGAGCTGTGTGTTACAAAAGTGAAGTTCAGGTGTGCTTCTTTAACCAGATAGTTTGGCTAGGTAAATATCTGATTAAAATAAAAGAATCAAAAAGAAAAAGGTGGGTTAAAAAAAACCCAATAGTAATATAGCAGATGTGCCACGAACTGAGCTAAGAACTTTAGAAATATTAACTCATTTAACACTCAGTGAAATTTTAGGAGATGGGTGCTATTATTATCCCCAAATGAAAATGAGGTGTCTGTGGCACAGAGGATTAAGTAACCTCGCCTATTATCCCCAGATGACTGCCAGGAAGAGTCAGAGTTTGAAGCCAGTGAAGCCTGTATTGAACCCAATACAGAGATCAGGGTTCTGACCACTATGCTTTGAAAGGCAAGTTTTTTTCTCTTAAAATCAAAATATGAGTATTATGTGCCCATTTCTACTTCAACTCCAATCCCAAGTAGAAATTACTGAAAAGAATATGGGTATAGTCTTACTTTAAAAAGGATTCATATGAAATTACACTGAGAATGTCCTCTCTCTAGTGGCTTTTCTATTTGAAGCTAAGAAACTTAGAAAGTCTTCTTTCTCATCACTGAAACATATATGGTAAAATAATTTCTATAAAATATATCTTGCTCAAACATTACAGAGTGCTGGATGCAGAAGGTAAAGGGTTCCTCTACATTCAATTGAAAACAGAGGTAAAATTCAGAAAAAAAATCAACTCTCCTAGAAATATTTTAAAATTTCTCCATAATAGCTATAATTAACTTTTTATAAATTCTTTTCTATCAGATACAAGGTTTGCTGTGGAATAATACAGCCTTAGTCAAACAATATATGCACTTAGTTGAAGAGCACATAACACTCGTATTTCATTCATGCAGTCACTTAATGCATATCTTTTGACGTGTTAAATATTTAAGACACTCCAATTTGTTATTTTGTTGCTTAGTTCTTTTTTTTCAGGATCTTTGTCAGATAAAAGGTGATCTAAAATTACAGCCAATGCAAGGACCCTGTGTCCAGTACATCTACCTTGTTGCTGCCAACAGGACAGTTGATCATCGAGGGCCTCTAACAGGGCCCTTCCCTTCTCTCGCCCTACAGAGTTTTCCTTCTTCCAACTTCAATGCCTACAATCATCTGTTAATTACTATTCAGTTCATGCATATAGTCCATATTTTATATTATAAAATATTTTTCCTTATTAGCACTTAACTCTGAAATAGTCACCAATTCCAAGGCAAAGGAGAGTGTCCATTTTACTAATAACATTTTCAAATGTTTTCCCTCATTTTGCTTTCTTACTTTTAATTTATAACTTCATGAAGCTTTACATTTAGGTAGGTGTATCAATCTAAATTCACATAATTTTCATCACTTATAAGATGATTTCATTGGATTTGTTGCCATTTCAGTCTCTTTTATTCATTCTTGCCATAAACATATTTCTTTTTTTTACTGACCAATTACTGTTCTTCTTTTCCATTAATTCTCCTTATAAAGCTCAGTGACAATATACCATCTCGCATCTATTCTCCTTCTTCTAAACACATAAACTCATAACACAAGAAAAAAACTTTATCCAAGTTAGTCAGAGGATTTGTTGTAAAACAGCAATAACCAATCCCTGGAATATTTCTTTTTACCCACTTCTTTCCACCCTCAACCAGAAAAATCCAGAGCTCTCTAGGGTGCAGAAATGTAGAGAGCAGACAGACCCCACAGCAGTGTCCAGGCTGGGAAAGTTTGGGAACCTTCTAGGAGTTCAGACCCAGCAATCATGTGATGATGACCCTCCCCCTTGCTCCCTGTCTCCCTCTCTCATACAGATGTTCTCTCCCAGAACCACAGAAAAAATGAGAGGTCAGTAAGTCTATCTCTGAATCCGTATCTAAAGTCTTTGATACAATTTTCCCCAGTGAGAAGGGTGTTGGCTGAAACATACGACTACAGACAGACAATGTAAATTCTGAAGTGTCTAACATACTTTTTAGTGTAATGTTTTTCAAGGATGTGATTCAGTAAGGCATTCAGCAGTGACTGATTTGCAGATCTCAAGGCTTCCTCTTACATCATGGCATAACCTGCCAATATTCTGATTTTCCTAAGAGCTTGCCTGAAGCAACTAGTACACTCTGGACTTAAGTAGCAATTGCAGAGGATGTGTAACTTTTAACGCAGTTCCGGAGTTTAACTGTCATTTACATGATTAGTTAGAGTGACATTTCTGGACAATGAGCTCTCAGGATCATTAAAATTTAATTTTCTTTAGGGATAGAACACAGGAGATTATGTTCAGTTTATTAGCTCTGACTCTTTACACAGACAATTTTTCCGTTTAATTTGGCTTAGGGACTACATAATTCATGTGGCCTTGATTTTTATGTACTTTTATTCTTATAGATGCTATTTCAAATGCCTGAATTAGAGTTTCTCACTTCCTTCACTACTATAGAAAGTAGCTTGCTGGACAGGAAACAGAGGAGAAGAAAAAAACAAGAGAGAATAGACAATGTTATTTTCAGACAAAGAAAAGTTCAGAATAAGAAAAAAAGATATATGAATTGTAAAAACATAAAATAATATTTATAATTTTAACTTTAGATCTTATAAGGAATTGTTTTAATTCTTATATCAGAAACACAGAGCATAATGGGTTAAATAACAAAAGTCTTTTAAAACTTTAAAAAACAATATTGTTATTGTAAAAATGTTTTTTCTAGAACTACAATGTTTACTGCAGTATATACTAGCCACATTTGGCTATCTAAATTTAAACATTAATAAATTAAAATTAAATAAAATTTAATCTTTAGTTGCAATAGCTACTTTCCTGTGTATAATAGTCAAGTTTTATAGCCAAATGCTTAAGAGCCAAAGCTATCATACTGAACAGCAAAGAAAAGAACATTTCCCTCATCTATTGATTGGATAGCACTGGCCTGGAGTGCAGACATAATACTCCCAGTAAACCTAATTCTTTTTATTACATGTGTCGGTGCTTTCTCCTTAAGCATAATTTGTTGCTTACCACTGGGTCTACTGCTTGTGGGCCTGAGAGTGACATCTAGCCTTGTCTGTTGAGTTGGTCCAAGGCAGATGTTGCAAAATTGACCTTCAGAGCAAGCATAATGGAATGGCCAAGGCTTCTGAAAATTCCTGATTATAGTCCATGCAAATGCCTGATATGAGGGCAAGACTGAGAAGCAAGGTATCTTTCAGGTGGACCGAGGATCAATTTTGAAGACTGGGGCACATGGAAGAAAAGGTGGAAGAAGACATACTAGAATTAAATACTCCAAAATACATATATTAAGAGAGATTAGGGCCTGGCAGTTTAAATTTGTAGAGTTGAACCAAAAGAATTGTGATTAACACAATTCTTCTAAATCCATACAAATGGCTTTTCATGGAAGCAGAATAACAGCCACTTAATTTCTTTAATTGTATTTTATAAAACAGGTACTAGCATAAGCAGTTAGCATGTGTTGCATCATTCCTCACAACCACTAGTAACTAACTTATTATGCCTTTTTTGGCAGAGAAGGAACTTCAAAATTGGTGAGATAAAGTAACTTTCTCAACATCTTACTCTTAATAAATACCAAAATTAACGATTGAAACTCAGATTTATTGGCTCTCAAATCCTTGATTTTAACAATACACATAATATGTTTTCAGGGTACAAAAGAAATTCCTTTATACCCTGAAATATTTTACATACAAATCAATCATGTGATTTAAAATCCATAAAACATCCAAGTTCTGGATACTGCCATTGGCTTAATTCAATTTGTCCCACGGTGTAGGTACCATCTATGCCTATCCTTAATAAATGTCAAGAGTTCTTTGAAAATCTGTGCTGATTAGTATGTGTAGGTGAAAATGATGCTTCCTGGACCCCACACCTCATTGTACTTTCAAATATTTTGGGAGCTTCAACATTCAAAATACAGAGGCTTTTACAATTGAATGATTTTACAATGTGGAGACTAAGAAAGTTAGAATTTCTTAGTGCAGGAAAATTTGGATGTGAGGCTTTCTTCTCCATAGGAAAACAAAAACTGGAGATAACAGCTTAATTATTCGACTATTTTACAGTCTAAAGGGAACTTCCAGTCCTTTGGGAGAGGTATATCTTCACAGAATGGAAACTTCTGGTAGGATATATGTTATATTATGTATTTTCAACAGATTTTTTCTCATTTTTAAAATGAATTGTATTTTTGGTAACTAAATTTTCCTCCAAAAATGAAAAATGAATTTTTAAGATGAATAAAAAAATTTCTTAAGAAAACATTAAACATTCATGCTTATTTTTTCCTATTGTTCTTCTTTTGAATAGGCTCCTCAAATGAAAGAATAAAAAAATATAAAAACATGAAAAAATGTAAAAATCTAAGCATTTGGTGTTCAAGTGACCTTCTGAAAGGCGATAGGCCTGGGGAGAACAATAGTAGGTGTTTATCATTCTTTAAAACTTGATCTTTTTAGCAAAGGGTTTCATGCATGGTCGGGGGATGATAAATAGGATGAGCCTCCATTTTTTGATGTGGAGAATAGAAAGGAAATCAGAAAAGCCCTGGGAGCTTCCTGGGAGCAGGTTTATCAGAGAAAAAAGTCCCAGGAGCCAGTAGCCCTGATTTCTGATTTGATTTTACTGATTAGCTGTGTATGGATAAGTTTCTCTGCATCTTGATGTTTAATTCTTTCAATTGTAAAATGAACAGCTTAGAGCAGATGCTTCCTAAGGTTCTCTGACTATTGCATTCTGAAGAGTAAAATGAACAAGAGAAAAATGCCAGCTGGTAAATCACATATGACTTTCACTGTAGAATGCTACTTACAGCATTTTCAACTTAGCAAAACAGTATTTTATTCATATGGGAATGAAGCCTGGAAAAAGTTCCATCAATACAGATGATTAAAGATATTAAAGCTAGGCACATATAATGAACTGTACTTGTCCAGAAAAAGAGAACTAGTTACATCATGTGGCACAGAATTCTGTCTCTGGCAGGATAATGAACTTCTCCATTTCTGCTATCTAATAAAGAAAAAGGGACTGAGAATTTAAGTAAAAAAAAAGCTGGAATTAAGCAAATGCATGTCCAGAAGCAGAATGAGATTAAGGACCCTTTTCCATCGATATTAATTTAGTAAGACACTCTTTAGTTTAAGTAACTTTCTTATACTGCTTGACAGCTTGGTTGACTCTACAGTGACATGAGCCAAAACGATTCCTAAAATAGCCTCACTTATGCTATAGCATCTCATCAAGGTTTTGCCAACATAATGTGTGTGATGTGGAAAAAGATACAGCCCTCTGTGAAAATCATGAACCCAAATAAAGACAAAAAATCCTTGACTTCAAAGTTCATGCTGTGTGCATGACTCAGCCTGGTAGTGTCACAGCTTGCCAGCATTGCAACTGTTTTATTAAAGGTTTCTTTGGGTTGTTTTAGGAAGAGATTTAATTTAAGCAGAAGAAGGTTGGAGTCCTTTCCAATCATAAAACCTAGCATTGAAAATAACCTTCAGACCAAGAATTGATAACATCGAGACACAACATAATTATCATCGTGTCTACTCTTACTGTTGAGCCCAGCTGCCTCCAAAGAAAATGAAAATGATGTGACCCCACAGAGGAAACAAAACAGAATGAATCATTTATCTTTCCAAATTTACAGGGATATCCTAA
The DNA here is from genome assembly GCF_025265405.1 of Mesoplodon densirostris. NCBI lineage: Eukaryota > Metazoa > Chordata > Mammalia > Artiodactyla > Ziphiidae > Mesoplodon > Mesoplodon densirostris. Next base: position 41,867,809 of record NC_082665.1, read on the forward strand.
TTTGTATACACTCTGTATTTGTCTTGTGCAGGTTGTTGTGAGTCTACATGCTTATCCTATATACCTGGATGAGCTGACTTAGCCCAATGCCCCTCTCTCCTTGATATTGAAGCTCTTTCTTCTCCTCAGGAGCATCTCATTCATTTTACACAGGGAAAGTTAAATTTAGCAAAAGGAGCTTTTCAGAGCAGAGAGTTCTTGCTGATCTGAGAACCTGTCAAGGTGATTCTATGCCAACTTGGACCCGCCTGGAGTTGAAGCTTCCAATCTTGCCAAATGTTGTGCTTATTTTGTGACAAAGTCGCAGTTGGATTTAAAAGGAGACCATCCAGTTTATTGTATTCTTGTCTCAGACCTCTAAATCTATGTCTCCATGACTGAAGGCTTTGTAAATAAACAGGTGTCCACATGCCCCAGTGTGAATTAAAATTTTTTGGAGCCAGAGAGGGAGTTGATTTATTTAAAAAAGAAAAGTTATTGTAATACTTTTCTTTGGTATGTAGAAATATTAGTTGCTGTATACTTTGTTTCCATACATGTATTCCTGGCCATACCCAGAATATTTTCATGGGATTTAGGGCAGGAATGTTACATAAAATGATATGGATTTGACATATGTCTTGGGAGCTAGACAAGCTCTGGTCAATGTAAGAACCGTTCATATACTGGGTAGTTTTTTTAGTAAGTACTAAAGAGAGGCCATCTCACATATGTACAGTTTTATGTACAACATCTATACACTAAAATAGATATGTAAATTCAGGTATGCTCAGACAGAAATGTTTTGCCACTTCTTTCTAACATACCTAAAAATATGTTTTTTTCTTCTGCTGCTGCATAATAAGTAAATAATGTAAATATTCCCAACTATTTACTATGAATAATATCAGATATATTAATGCACACATACACATACACAAACATTTGTGCAAAAGCACATTTTCTTCTAATTAACTAATTCCCCAAGCACCTAAGAATCTACTGTTTGAACATTAGGCAGCTAAGGTACCTGCCTTTACAACTGCTTCAGCAAACTAAATGCCCAAGTGTCTAATTTACAGTAGCACAATAATTTAAGCATTGAGAGGTACATTACTGGGATTACATTGTTTTTACTATTAAATATAGGCATTGGCAATGATGCAGTATTTACTGTAAAGTAAATTTTGACAGTTTTGATATATTTTATATATATATAATATTTATACAGCATAGAAAATATCTTAACTTGAAAAGTCTTAGTAATTATACCCTTTGGCACATTTAAGAACATTTATTAACCATATATGTGCTCATTTTCCAATGTGTTTACCTCATATAGAGTATGCATAAATATATTATATAGGTACCTAAGAAAATGTGCATAAGTAGGTATCTTTGTTATACATATCATTTGCTTTGCAGGCATTCATATTCCCTAGTTGGAGATTTAGGCATTTTGCAATGGAATGATCAATTATTTAATTTAAATATATAAATTGTTCAATTACAAATACAATCACAGCAGGATGTCAAAATACTTCACAACCAGAAGCCAAAAGAAAACAATGTTTCTGTTTTTTGAAAATACCTCAATAACTCATACAACTTTGATTATTTTAACAACTTAATTATTTAAATGAATGAATGAATGAATCTAATGCCATAGTATTGCAATTTCACCCTAAATAGACAAAGCAGCTTTTCTTATAGATCTAGAAGCTGGATGACATTAGATGGGCCCATTCACATTGTAGCACGTGGAAGCTAAGGGTATGGGGTAGCTGGGGTCACGGGGCCACACGTCTCTCATTCTACAGTTGGTTATCTCAGGCGTTCCACATGTTGGTCATAGGATTCCAATAGCAGCAAGGAAATATGTACTTTTCAAGTCCCTGCTTGTGTCATATTTGCTACAGTCCCACTGACTAACACAAGTCACATACCCATGCCCAGACTCAGAGTGGGAGGGCCCTACAATGAGCATGGATGAAGGAGAGGAAGGGAAAATTTGTGGTCTTTCTTGAACAATACCACAAAGATCATTCCTAAAGATTTACATTCTTCTGAAGGGACCTCCTTTTCTAAGCCTCCATGTTTTGAAGAGGAGAAAAAATGAGTGTAAATGGCAGCTGGATTGATATAACCAAAATATAAAGAAACATAATTAGTAAATAAACATGTCAGGGATAATGTATCATAGAAGGGCAACTGCAATGGTACTACCTGAGATGTTTGTGACAAGTGCAGCTTCCCAAGTCCACTCTCAGAGGTTTTTTGACTCAGAAAGGTGGAGATGGTAATAATATCATCTGTGACAAGCATCTCACAGTACTCTATGAACAAGAAACACAGCTCCATAGAGCAACAGTATATAGTGCTGAACTGAATTTTTAAAATCCAAGGTCAGCACTGAGGATTTTAGGGTACTAAATATTACCTTAATAATTAAAAGGGCTAATTTTGTTTTCATGAAGAAAACCTGTCCTTCTATTCCTGGGTGAGTTAGATACCAATATAATATGTATTTTCTTATTTTCTTTCTTCTAAAAGTTTCAAGATATTTCTCCTCCTTCTAGATGCTGAGACGTATAATGAATTCCCTCATAGAAGAAAGAAGAATATTATTTACACTTCAAAAATTACCTTTCAACCTTAAAATTCATAATTTTACAAAATTAAAAAAACGTTGAATATCAGCATTAAGAAAATGAAATCAATGAATTTTCATGATATACAAATATTAAAAGCATCTTCTATTTGTTGTTTATAACTTCCAGGGTTATTTTTCACAAATGTTGAAAGTGATAACATTCTTTCAAACTCACCTTTGTTTTTTCAGGGAAAATTTTCAAAAAAACCTGTAACCTAGCCACTCATATTATAGATAAAAAAACAAACACAAGTAGGTTTTGTAAGCATGATACCATGGAGCAGATAACTTTTAAAAATAGAAGTCAGATCTTGTGACTTCCTGTAGTGTATTCTTTAGACAACACATTTCAAGGCACTAAACTAAGTACGGAAATGATTTGAGAAGTCTTTTTCTCCTAAGGCCATCCATATTCTGGAATAGGCTTGGATCCAGTCCTGCCTAGAAATTGGGGAACTAACTAATGAGCCCTGGTGTTTCTTCCTGCTGACAATTCTATATCATTATAAATCTTTCAAGATACACAGTTCCCTAAACAGGTTTTGAACAAACATTCATTTGTTACTGAAGCAGGCAATGCACCCTCACTATCATAACTTTCAAAAATAACTTACAGAATCACCTTATTTAGTTATCTAAATATGAGTCTATTGGTGTTGAGTTTTCTCAAGTTGAAACGTAGGGGGCCGTGAGCTCTAATCTGAGTGGAGAGAAGGCAAGTACAGATTGTCTTTAACATCAGGCAAGAGTGTTATCTTGGACTGTCTGCTCAGCCTGAGGTGCTTTGACACTTCTTTCTAACACACCTAAAAATACTTTTTTTTTCTCCTGCTGCTGCAGTCACAGGCATTAAGTCAACTGAGGAAGCACATAATCCATCTTCTGAATATATCAATGAGCAGTATCCTCAAAGACCTAACAACACTGACCTTATTGAGAAAGAATAAACAATTGTACAAAGAATGAAATATTTTCCTTAAATCATACAAACAAAAAACGGAAAACAAAAGCATGCATATCTCTTTACAAAAAGGTGCATATAAATTAAGACCATAATTTGATCTACACAAATAATAAGAGACACAAAGAAAATATGTTTGATTCTTGGGAGAATCAATTATGAACATGTTAAAAAAATAAAAGGCTATAGTTTGAAGACAATCATTTACCCAAAATAAATAGCTAAATAAATCTACATTTTAAGCATCAAAATGCACACATTGCAAGGCTTTTCATTCATTTACTTAGTCATTCAACGTATAATTATTGAGCATTTGCTGTGTGCTAGACACTGTGCAAATGCTGAGGACACAGAGCCAACATTCCAGAACTTACTATCTGGTGGTAAAGGCACATATACTAGTGAGATTAGAATCACAAAGAAAAATACAGAGAGGGATGATATCAAATACCATAGCTATGTAGTCTGAGGGTCAAGGAAAGCTTCAGAGAGAAAAGCATTTGAACTCAGATCATTTTGTACACTATAAAATGAATCACAATCCTTCTTCCTGTCTGAGTTACTCTATGTTCCCATAGCAAACCATGTTGTGTACATCGGTCACAAAACTTGATAAATTCTGTTAATTTGACTTATAGAGTTGAGTGAGGAGTTTCATAGGGAGGATGGATTATACATGTATAGTTTTTTTAACCTCAGCACATGAAATATAGAAATCTATCAATAAATATATGCCTGTCAAATGAATGAATGACAAATTGATAACTGCATAATATATATTGAATATTTATATTTTTAATCCCTGCAAATATGCATTTATAGATATAATTATTTTATCAACTGGCACCAAAGTTCTTCATAAGGAGGGAACATTGCTTGGAAATTAAGCTCCTTTGATGTGGAAAATGAAACCCTGAGGCTGTACTGTGAAAATAAACAGCAAAATAAAACTAACAGCTAAACTTCTATGCATAAAAAATGATGACGAAACGTTTGGGAGTGGGAGAGTCAAAAAAGGAGAGAGAATGAAGTTGGGGGGAAGACATGTGAGGAGACTGAAAACTAAACAGAAGATGACCAGGCAGAATTTTGCAAGGGCAGAGTGACCAAAAATGTGTCAAATCACAAGACTACCTAATAAGTAATTTAACATTGTTTGCATTTGTGTGCTATAAAATTCTCTGTTTCCTAAAACTCAGTAAATTCTATAACAAATGCAAATATCTTGTCTTATCTTTGGAAAATCCAAGTAAAGTCTGAATTTCATTTATGGGTCAATGTAAAGGAGAGAAGAGAATGGCCATAAGAGATGAGATGCGATTGAGATTAATACTTTATTAAGAGGATTTAAAATCCTGGATTTTATGGAATAATTGGTACTGGATCAACTATCTTACAGAAAATAGTCATAAAAGTGGACAAAATGTATGAGATTATTGCTTTCTTTACTTACTCAGAGTATAATTACTGAGCCCTTTCTCTGGACTAGTCACTGTGCAAGTACTGACAACAGTGACACATCTCTGATCTCTGACAGAATGAAACCCACAAAAAAAGCCCCATGTCTTCCCTGGACAATTCCCTATTTGTAGTGCAAGAACCTGGAATCTAAGAAGGACAGGTAAGTCCTGCTGAGGTGAGATCAGAGCTTGGGACACCCGATGTGGCTAGAGATGGAATTGTGCAGGAAGAAGTACAAATGTCTTTCCTGTATCCTTGGCTGAGAGCTTGCCTGCACATATGCAGGGTTGGATTATCGGGAAACAGTTTCTGCTGGATTGAAAATGGAATTAAGCTCCTAGAGGTTGAGCAGAACTGACAGATGTTGGGGGACTGGGGTCATTTAAAAATTTAAACAAATAAATATTCATTAAACAGTCTAAATTAAAGTTTAGTAATTTAAAAAATTCAACAACCATTCTGTAATGACCTATATGAGATAAGAATCTAAAAAAGAGTGGATATATGTATATGTATAACTGATTCATTTTGCTGTACAGCAGAAACTAACGCAACATTTTAAATCAACTATACTCCAATGAACTTTTTTTGAAAAGTCAAAAACCACTTATGAGCTACATACTCTATGTGAAGTATTGTGTTAGCCTGGAGGAATACAAAGATTAACCAGGTATCATTTCTACCTACATTTCTACATATTGTCAATTACAATATGGTGGCTGAAGCAGTATTTAACAAGAGCTGTACTAAAGCTCTTAAGGAGAGAGTGAGTGAAAGGTCTCTTAATGATGGAGCTACATCATTAACACCTCATTAAGACCTCAGGCATTGGACAGAGACACATAAAAAATGCCACATTATGAAAAAGGACCTCACCAAAGAGTAAGGTCTTCTCTAAGACTACTTTAACAAAGCCTAAAATCAAGATCTGAAGAGATGCACACTTTGGAGTTTTAAACTTATCAAATTTGAAGGGTTTGAGTAATGCTGGGATTCCGACAGATTGACCTTCAGAAAGCATAAAAATAAGTCTACAGAATTTCAAGATGAGCATCTAGTAATTGTACTATTACAATTAACATTCTTCAGAAAGATTAACGTTCTTTAAAAAAATTAACATTCTTCAGAAAGACAATAACAGGATCTAGAGTCTCTATAATACATCTCCACAATAGGCAGTACACAATAAAAAATAAAAAATGTGACCCATGTTCAGAAAAAATATCATTCAAGAGAAACTAACCCTGAAATGGTTCCGATGTTGAATTTAAAGGACAGAAAGTTTAAGGAGGCTAATATAAATATATTCAAAGAATTAAAGAGGGCTCCCCTGGTGGCTGCAGTGGTTGAGAGTCTGCCTGCCGATGCAGGGGACATGGGTTCGTGCCCCAGTCTGGGAAGATCCCACATGCTGCGGAGCAGCTGGGCCCATGAGCCATGGCCACTGAGCCTGCGCGTCCGGAGCCTGTGCTCCGCAACAGGAGAGGCCACAACAGTGAGAGGCCCGTATACCACACACACACACACACAAAAAAGAATTAAAGAAAATGTAGTCAACAAATTAATGTAATTTTTTTGCCTTAATGAATCAAAAGATAGGGATTTTAGCAGAAAAATAGAAACTATTAAAAAGAATCGCATCAAAATTCTAAAATGAAAGAAACTGAAATTTAAAAGTCACTAGACATGTTTAACATCATATTGGAGATTGTAGAAGAAAAAGACTGAGGACTTAAAGAAAGACTAATAGAAATAATCCATTTTAAGAAACAGAGAAAAAAATGAGGAAAAAAAATGAACAAAGCCTAAGGGACAATGTTAATGATGTAACATACATGTAACTGGAGCACTGGAATAAGAAAATGGGATAGAAAGAAATATCAGACAAAATATTACGTGACAATTTACAAAGTGTAATGAAAAACACCACCTCTCAGATCACAGAATCTCAGCAAGTCTCGAGCAAGATAAGCATAAAGAAAACTACACTTAGACCCGTCATAATCCAACTGCTAAAATGCAAGAATAAAAAGAATACCAAGAAAACAGAGAAAATAGAAGCTTTACATATGGAGGAAACAATGATGCAAATTATGACTGACTTCTCTTTATAAACAATGGAGGGCAAAGAAAATAGAATGCCATCTTTAAATTATGGAAAAAATAAAAGAATCAGCCACCTAGAATTTTATATCAAATAAAAATATCCTTCAAAAAAGGAGGATAAAAAATGTATTTTCAGATAAACAAAAACTGTGAAAATTTGTTACCAGCTGACCTATAGTATAAAAAATGTGAAAAATTGGTCTTTAGACTGAAAGGAAATTATACAAGATATATTTCAGATATAGAGGAAGTATTAAAGAGCACTAGAATGGTAGCATAAAACATGATTTTCTTCTCTGTAATTTCCTTAAAAGACAACTCTGTGTATAAACAAATTAACATTGTCAAAAGGGATTCCTAACATATATAAAAGTAGAAAACATGTTAACAATAGCAAACACAATGGGACTGATAAATGGAATTATACTATTGCAAGTATATTTACAATATGCAATATTACATATGCAATATTATACATACAATTATTACATACGCAAAGTGGGTCATATGAAGTGTGAAGTGTTGGAGGTGATGTTTGAACTAAAGTGGTAAACTATTAACTTGAATAGATTTTTTAAAATAAACTTTTTATTTTATAATAATATAGTGCAGAGAGTTCCTTCATACCCCATGCTAAGTTTTTCCTATTATTAACATCTTACATTCCTATGGTACATTTATCACAACTAAGGTACCAATACTGGTAGATCAATATGAATTAAATGCTGTGCATTATTTGGATTTTATTTATTTATTTATTTACTTACTTACTTACTTAACACCAGTGTCCTTTTACTGTTTCAGGATCCTATCCAGAATTCTACATTACATTTATTCAGTATGTCTCCTTAGCTTCCTCTGGCCTATGGCAATTTTTCAGACTTTGCTTATTTTAGATGACATTGAAAGTTTTGAGGAGCACTGATCAGGAGTTTTGTAGAGTATTACTCAATTGGGATTTATCCGATGTTTTTATCATGTTAGATTGAGGTTATGGATCTTGAGGAGGAAGACCAAAAGAGGGAAGTGTATTTTCATCATAGCATATTAAAGGAACATGTTATTAACATAACTTATCCCTGATGGTGCTAACCTTCATCTGGCTCAAGTGAAGTTTGCCAAGTTTCTCTACTGTAAAGCACTCTCTCCCACCACTTTTCATACTGTACTGTTTGGAAGGAATTCACAGTGCTGCTACACTTAAAGGTGGTAGATCCAATTCCATCTTTTTGAGGGGCGAATAACTTCTCTTGAGGGGTGATATATCTCTTCACTTTATTTACTTATTTATTCAATAATTTATTTATATTATCTTAGTCTCATGGATATTTATTTTACATCTTGGGTTGTAACACAATACTACATTATTTAGTTATTCATATCTTTCAGATCTATTCATTGGGAGTTCTTTCCCTTGGGCCCTATGACCCTTTCTTTCTTACTTTCTGGCACTATAAAATGGTCCAGGCTTATCTTGTACATTTCCTGTCTTATTCCTAGTATTGGTTATTTCTCCAAGGAGGTCTGGTTCCTTTTACTGAGGACTTGTGATAGAAACCAGTATCTGGGCGCTGGGTGTACTCATTGCTGCTGTGTATGATTGTTATAGGCCCTCTCTGCAGACAAAACTGGAGAATATTTTTGTGAATATTAACACTGTATATAAATGCATCTATATTTCTCTATCTACTCACCTGCATCTATATTAAGCTCATATTAAGGTCTCTGCCTCTAATGTAGTACTGCATAGTTCATTCTAGTCTCTCCCCTTTGCTTATCTGTTACTTTCCTCTCCAACAGTCCTGGATCCTACCACTGGCCATATCCATTCACTTATTTGTTCATTCCTAGTAAAATGTACAGTGGTTTCAGAATTGTTAACCTATACTCCAGTGAGAAACAAGTTTACCACTTAGAGTATAATTCTTGTGTACAATTCCTTTTGTCTTCAGTCTTACAATTTCCACTCTTTTCCAGAATTACTTAGGTCAGTATTCCCCCCGCCCCTAACCTTTTTAGTGGAGGTATGGCATACACCTACAACACAGTTAGATTATTTTGTCTCCATCTGTATTTCATCCTGAGATCCCTAAACTTCTAGGTTGATTTTTATTTTCAATGAAAAGTTATGGATGCATATTATAAGCACTAAAGCCACCATTAAGATAATAATTCTTAACTTAGGTAATAATCTAATAGAGTTGATAAAATTGAATGCTTAAAAATATTCTATTGTCCAGAGAGAGATGAGAGAAAGAGCAAGTGGGAGGACAAACACAGGAGAAAAAAATATTAAATAAATAGCAAGATGATAGATTTAAACCCAATCATATCAATAATTACATTCAATGTAGATGAACACTGCACTTCAATCAAAAGGAAAATAATGTACTGAGTTGGTAAAAAAGCAAGACCTAATTCTATTGTTTCTCAAACAGACATTAAACATAAAGAAAAGAACAAGTTAAAATTAAAGAGATGGAAAAAGATCTATCATACAAACTGTATATATAAGAAAGATGTTCAGTCTGTATTAATATCAGATAAGTTAGACTCCAAGCCAAAGAATATTATAAGAAAGAAAGAGGGACATTTAATAATGATTAATGGGGCAATTCATTAGGAAGACACAATAATCCTAATATGTATGACTTAATAACAGAGTTTCAAAATTCATGAAGAAATGCTGACAGGATAAAAGTGAGAGAAATGGGGCCTCCCTGGTGGCGCAGTGGTTGAGAGTCCGCCTGCCGATGAAGGGGATACGGGTTCGTGCCCCGGTCTGGGAGGATCCCATATGCCGCGGAGCGGCTGGGCCCGTGAGCCATGGCCGCTGGGCCTGCGCATCCGGAGCCTGTGCTCCGCAACGGGAGAGGCCACAACAGTGAGAGGCCCGCATACCGCAAAAAAAAAAAAAAAAAAAAAAAAAAAAGTGAGAGAAATGGAGAAATCTACAACCATAGCTAAAGATTTTTAACCGTCCCTTCTCAATAGTTGATAAAAAGAGTAGACAAAAAAATCAGAAAGGATATAAACAACACTCTCAGTTTGGATCTCCCAAAGCAAACCCTGAGCAAGAGTTTGGGGTGCAAGACAGCATTTGGAAGAAGAAGGAAACAGAATTGAGTAAGAATAGAAGTCAAACTGTGACACAGGTCTGACAATTTCTGAGGCTAACCCAGTGAGGAGCTCTGGAGAAAGTATTTCCTGTCAGAGTTGCCCACATCAGGCTGAACCAGCAGTGCTTTTATACCCACACCTCTCTTAGTTACTGCTTGTGAGCTTTCCTAGGAAAAGATGTGACCTCTGGTGAGGCAACTCTTGCAGTTGAGGCAGAACTGAAGGAGCTGAAATCTAATTATTCTCTGTTGATTGCATTCCCAGCAAGTTCCCCCTCAATAGGGGACCTGGACAGCCCATTTCCATGTCTACCACAAACACCATGAGCAAACTTGACCTAATTTGTAATTATAGAATGTCACACCAATCACTAGCAGAAAAAATATTCTTTTCAACTGCCCATAAAAAATACAAAACAAGTAGCAAGATGATAGACCATATGGTGTACCATAAAATGTCTCAATAAACTTCAAAAGTTTAAAATTTTATAAAATATGTTCTGATTATAACTAAATTAAATTATGTTAAGAACAAAAAGATACCTATAAAATATGTCAAATATGGAAATTAAATAAAACACTTCTAAATCAACATGGGTCCAAGAAAATTATGTAACAAAAGCTCAAAAAGATATCAGATTGAATGGTAATGAAAATAGAGCATACTTATGGAACACAGCTAACACAGTACATAGTGGGAAATTTATACTTTAATTGCTTATATTCGAAAAGAAGAAAGGCTTAACATCATTAATTTAAATTGATAATTAGGAAATGCTAAAGAAGAAGAGCAAGAAATAAAAAACAGCAAATATAAAGAAAGTAATAAAATAGGAGTATAAATCAATGAAATAAAAAATGAAATAATACTCGTTCATTGAAAAAATTATAGACTTGATAAACATCAAGCAGATATAATTAAGAAAAAAGGGAAAATATAAATGATCACTATCACAAATAAAAATAAATATTACTAAAATATTACTGGATCAAAGGGAAATAGACAAATACTATTAATTTCTTTATGACAATACATTAAAAGGAGAAACAGCTAGAAGAATATTAAGACTTAAATCCCTGGGAAGCCAGAAATATCTTGGAGAGAATTGAACTTCGTGGTTAAGGGACTCAAACAATTTAATTTATATATTAAATGACAGGGTCACCTCAGCTATCATGTGTCATGTAGATGATACTGATATAGATATATTTTATAGACTGCAGGTCAGACTCCGAAGGTAGTTTTATGTTTGAATTTTTTAACTTAATTAAGCAGGAGCATTTTCTCATCCTAAAACTTTTGAAAACATGAATTTTTAGTGCTGCATAACACTGCCTCCTGTGGAACTCCTGTGGATGTTACAAAATTCAATCAACCATTCTATTGTTGGTTACTTTGTTTGTTTCCATGCTTTTGCAATTATAGATTGCTTTTATAACAAATCAAATTCATTTCCTCTGAGTAGATTTCTACATGTGAATCCTGAGTTAAAAGTGAGATTATATTTCAGGTTATTATAACTAGTCCAAATTGCTCTTAAAAGTACTTATATCAACTTAAGCTTTATTAGTATAGTACACAAATAATCTATTCTATACACTTTGCTAATACCACATATTCTCCTTTAAGAAATAATCTATAACAATTATAGAGGATAACAATAATATTTTTGCTTGTTTTGGCATTTATTATTTATAGGAATTCATAATTGCTTATTGCCATTATATTTCTTGTTTTGTTAATAGTCTGCATGAATCAGATGGTCTTGATTGTGTATGAGCCAAAGAATCAAGACATTCATATATTCAGAACTCTTTGTTCAATACCTTATTATAAAAGCACCAATATTCATTAATACTAGTAAATCAAAGACATCAAGTATGGTTGTGCTATATCAATGGACACTGGAGTTATCTACATTATTTTTGTTAAGGTTCTTAGTTAAGGAGGTACTTCTAGAATCTTAAAGACTACAGTAAGTACAAAGTTGATATTGCGCTCAATTTAAATCTGCCTTGTAAACATGCCTTAGAGACGTAGTTTTCATGGAGACGCTTCCATTTCTTATCACAAGGTAGAAAAATAAAACTATTGGTGGGATGGAATTAAGTCACATTTCCAGAATTCTAGGCTGGCCAGACCAGATGGAATACAGAAAACAGTTAAAACAACCCCTAAGTAATTATCTGAGGCACATCCAAATTAACTTCACACTCTAATTTACAGCTCTCTGTCACTGGTACTATTATATTAGTATTCTCCCATTTCTCAGAGCCCAGATATGTCAGTTATGAAAAATCATTTGGTTCATAAGAGAAGGTAAGACTATTCCAGCAGATTTGGTGGCTAAAGAGAAAATAATGACTACTTATGTTTTGCAACTCTGGTGAATATTACATGAGGTACAACTGAAACCAAATGCCACAAGGCTGTAAGAAAAATGTCTCAAAGCATTTTACAATGTCAGATCAAACTATGAAGCATACCTTCCCAGATTGTTGGCATTGCAATATCACAATAGCATAGGGAAATTCCAGGTTTTTCATCCCTTCTAAATCCAAGGACTTGGTTAAGCTTTACTATTATTATCAAAGATTAACTCATATTGGGTCTGGACCAAGATTATAGAAAGGCAATACAGCTCTTGATCATTGGTTATATTAATATTTGGTCAATAGTCCCCAAATGCTTCTCTATTACCAATTGAAAAGGTGGATTCAATTTCTTAAAGTAACAAGGAAAAATGGAAGGTAAAGTGTAAAGTAGGATACAAATAATCCCCTCTGACTTTTCAGTGTTATTTGATTGCCAAAGGAGGGCTTATTTGCCAAAAGTCACATAATTTTGAGGAATACAAAAGAAAGTAAACAAGGCTTATGGCCCAAACTTCTCCTCCTAACCACTTTGGGACATATTCCATGAGCTGCATGATTCTTTTGGTTTGAGGATAATGATGTAAAATAGTGCCAATTCAGGTGACGTTCTTGAATATAAATGTATTAAATACATTGGTGGCAATGGCCAGCAAGCTCCAGTGCTGGATGCCCCATGGCAAACAACTAGTAAGACAGGAACACAACCCCACTCGTTAGCAGAGAGCTTGCCTAAAATCATATTAAGTCCACAGACACCACAAAACACACCACCAGACGCGGCCCTGCCCACCGGAGAGACAAAATCCAGCCCTACCCACTAGAACACAGGCATCAGTCACCTCCACCAGGAAGGCGACACAAGCCACTGAACTAACCTCAGCCACTGGGGGCAGACACCAAAAACAATGGGAACTACGAACCTACAGCCTGAGAAAAGGAGACCCCAAACATAGTAAGTTAAACAAAATGAGAAGACAGGGAAATATGCAGCAGCACATGAAGGAGCAAGGTAAAAACCCACCAGACGAAAAAATGAAGAGGAAATAGGCAGTCTACCTGAAAAAGAATTCAGAGTAATGACAGTAAATATGATCCAAAATCTTGGAAATAGAATGGAGAAAATACAAGAAATGTTTAACAAGGACCTGGAACTAAAGAGCAAACAAACAATGATGAACAACACAGTAAATGAAATTAAAAATTCTCTAGAAGGAATCAATAGCAGAATAACTGAGGCAGAAGAACAGATAGGTGACATGGAAGACAAAATAGTAGAAATAACTACCACAGAGAAGAATAAAGAAAAAAGAATGAAAAGGATTAAGGACAGTCTCAGAGACCTCCAGGACAACATTAAATGCACCAACATTCAAATTACAGGGGTCCCAGAAGAAGAAGAGAAAAATAAAGGGTCTGAGAAAATATTTGAAGAGATTATAGTTGAAAACTTCCCTAACATGGGAAAGAAAATAGTCAATCAAGTCCAGGAAGCTCAGAGGGTCCCATACAGAATAAATCCATGGAATAACATGCCAACACATATTAATCAAACTATCAAAAATTAAATACAAAGAAAAATATTAAAAGCAGCAAGAGAAAAGCAACAAATTATATACAAGGGAATCCCCATAAGGTTAAGAGCTCATCTTTCAGCAGAAACTCTACAAGGCAGAAGGGATTGGCAGGACATATTTAAAGTGATGAAAGGGAAAAACCTACAACCAAGATTACTCTACCCAGCAAGGATCTCATTCAGATTCAATGGAGAAATTAAAACCTTTACAGACAAGCAGAAGTTAAGAGAATTCACCAAACCAGCTTTAAAACAAATGCTAAAGGAACTTCTCTAGGCAGGAAACACAATAGAAGGAAAAGACCTACAGACACAAACCCCAAAAAATTAAGAAAATGGTAATAGGAACATACATATTGACAATTACCTTAAATGTAAATGGACTAAATGCTCCAACCAAAAGACATAGACTGGATGAATGGATACATAAACAAGACCCATACATATGTGGTCTATAAGAGACCCACTTCAGACCTAGGTTCACATACAGACTGAAAGGGAGGGGATGGAAAAAGATATTCCATGCAAATGGAAATCAAAAGAAAGCTGGAGTAGCAATTCTCACATCACAAAGAATAGACTTTAAAATAAGGACTATTACAAGAGACAAAGAAGGACATTACATAATGATCAAAGGATCAATCCAAGAAGAATATATAACAATTGTAAATATATATGCACCCAACATAGAAGCACCTCAATACATAAGGCAAATGCTAACAGCCATACAAGGGGAAATCAACAGTAGCACAATAATAGTAGGGGACTTTAACACCCCACTTTCACCAATGGACATATCATCCAAAATGAAAATAAATATGGAAACACAAGCTTCAAATGACACATTCAACAAGATGGACTTAAGTAATATTTATAGGACATTCCATCCAAAAACAACAGAATACACTCTCTTCTCAAGTGCTCATGGAACATTCTCCAGGATAGATCATATCTTGGCTCACAAATCAAGCCTTGGTAAATTTAAGAAAATTGAAATCGTATCAACTATTTGTTCTGACCACAATGCTATGAGACTAGATGAGAATTACAGGAAAAAAAACTGTAAAAAATACAAACACATGGAGGCTAAACAATACACTACTAAATAACTAAGAGATCACTGAACAAATCAAAGAGAAAATCAAAAAATACCTGGAAACAAATGACAATGAAAACATGATGACCCAAAACCTATGGGATGCAGCAAAAGCAGTTCTAAGAGGGAAGTTTATAGCAATACAATCCTACCTCAAGAAACAAGAAACATTTCAAATAAACAACCTAAACTTACACCTAAAGCATTTAGAGAGAGAAGAACAAAAAAACACAAAGTTAGCAGAAGGAAAGAAATCAGAAATATCAGGTAAGAAATAAATGAAAAAGAAATGAAGGAAACAATAACAAAGATCAATAAACCTAAAAGCTGGTTCTTTGAGAGGATAAACAAAATTGACAATCCACTAGCCAGACTCATCAGGAAAAAAAGAGAGAAGACTCAAATCAGCAGAATTAGAAATGAAAAAGGAGAAGTAACAGCTGACACTGCAGAAATACAAAGGATCTTGAGAGATTAGTACAAGCAACTATATGCCAAGAAAATGGACAACCTAGAAGAAATGGACAAATTCTTCAAAAAGCACAACCTTCTGAGACTGAACCAGGAAGAAACAGAAAATTTAAACAGACCAATCACAAGCACTGAAATTGAAACTGTGATTAAAAATCTTCCAACAAACAAAAGCCCAGGACCATACGGCTTAACAGGTGAATTCTATCAAACAATTAGAGAAGAGCTAACACTTATCCTTCTCAAACTCTTCCAAAATATAGCAGAGGGAGGAACACTCCCAAACTCATCCTACAAAGCCACCATCACCCTGACACCAAAACCAGACAAAGATGTCACAAAAAAAGAAAACTAGAGGTCAATATCACTGATGAACATAGATGCAAAAATCCTCAACAAAATACTAGCAAACAGCATCCAATAGCACATTAAAAGCATCATACACCATGATCAAGTGGGGTTTATGCCAGGAATGTAAAGATTCTTCAATATACACTAATTAATCAATGTGATACAACATATTAACAAGTGAAGGATAAAAACCATATGATAATCTCAATAGATGCAGAAAGAGCTTTTGACAAAATTCAACACCCATTTATGATAAAAACTCTCCACAAAGTAGTCATAGAGGGAACTTACCTCAATATAATAAAGGCCATATATGACAAACTCACAGCCAACATCGTTCTCAATGGTGAAAAATTGAAACTATTTCCTCTAAGATCAGGAACAAGACAAGGTTGCCCACTCTCACCACTACTACTCAACATAGTTTTGGAAGTTTTAGCCATGACAATCAGAGGAGAAAAAGAAATAAAAGGAATCCTAATCAGAAAAGAAGAAGTAAAACTTCACTGTTTGCAGTTGACATGATACAATACACAGAGAATCCTAAAGATGCTACTAGAAAACTACTAGAGCTAATCAATGAATTTGGTTAAGTAGAAGGATACAAAATTAATACACAGAAATCTCTTCTACTCCTATATACTAACAACAAAAAATCTGAAAGAGAAATCGAGGGAACACTTCTCAGTTACCATTGCAACAAAAAGAATAAAATACCTATGGATAGACCTACCTAAGGAGATAAAAAGCCTGTATGCAGAAAACAAGCAGACACTGATGAAAGAAATTAAAGATGATACAAACAGATGGAGACTTATACCATGTTCTTAGATTGGAAGAATCAACATTGTGAAAATGACTATACTACCCAAAGCAATCTACAGATTCAATGCAATCCCTATCAAAATACCAATGGCACTTTTCACAGAACTAGAACAAAAAATTTCACAGCTTCCATGGAGACACAAAAGACCCCAAATAGCCAAAGCAATCTTGAGAAAGAAAAACGGAGCTGGAGGTATCAGGCTCCCAGACTTCAGACTATACTACAAAGCTACAGTAATCAAGACAGTATGGTACTGGCACAAAAACAGAAAGGTAGATCAATGGAACAGAATAGAAAGCCCAGAGATAAACCCATGCACATATGGTCACCTTATCTTTGATAAAGGAGTCAAGAATATACAATGGAGAAAAGACAGCCTCTTCAATAAGTGGTGCTGGGATAACTGGACAGCTACATGTAAAAGAATGAAATTAGAACATTTCCTAACACCAAACACAAAAATAAACTCAAAATGGATTATAGACCTAAAAGTAAGGCCAGACACTATTAAACTTTTAGAGGAAACCATAGGCATAACACTCTATGACATAAATCACAGCAAGATCCTTTTTGACTCACCTCATAGAGGAATGGAAATAAAAACAAAAATAAACAAATGGGGCCTAATGAAACTTAAAAGCTTTTGTACAGCAAAGGAAATCATAAGCAAGATGAAAAGACAACCCTCAGAATGGGAGAAAATATTTGCAAATGAAGCAACTGACAATGGATTAATCTCCACAATTTACAAGCAGCTCATGCAGCTCGATATCAAAAAGACAAACAACCCAATCCAAAAATGGGCAGAAGACCTTAGTCGGCATTTCTTCAAAGAAGATATACAGATTGCCATCAAACACATGAAAGGATGCTCAACATCACTAATCATTAGAGAAATGAAAATCAAAACTACAATGAGGTATCACCTCACACACCTCACACCGGTCAGAATGGCCATAATCAAAAAATCTACAAAATAAATGCTGGAGAGGCTGTGGAGAAAAGGGAACACTCTTGCACTGTTGGTGGGAATGTAAATTGATACAGCCACTATGGAGAACAGTATGGAGTCTCCTTAAAAAAACTAAAAATAGAACCACCATATGACACAGCAATGCCACTACTGGCCATATACCCTGAGAAAACCATAATTCAAAAAGAATCATGTACCACAATGTTCACTGCAGCACTATTTACAATAGCCAGGACATGGAAGCAACCTAAGTGTCCATTGACAGATGAATGGATAAAGAAGATCTGGCTCATATATACAATGGAATATTACTCAGCCATAAAATGAAACAAAATTTATTTATTTGTAGTGAGGTGGATGGACCTAGAATCTGTCATATGGAGTGAAGCATGTCAGAAAGAGAAAAACAAATATCATATGCTAACACATATATATGGAATCCAGAAAGAAAAAAAATGGTTCTGATGAACCTAGGGGCAGCACAGGAATAAAGACGTAGATGTAGAGAATGGACTTGAGGACACGGGGAGGGGGAAGGGTAAGCTGGGACAAAGTGAGAGAGAGGCATGGACATATAGACACTACCAAATGTAAAATAGATAGCTAGTGGGAAGCAGCTGCATAGCACAAGGAGAACAGCTCAGTGCTTTGTGATCATCTAGAGGGGTGAGATAGGGAGCGTTGGAGCGAGACGCAAGAGGGAGTAGATATGGCGATATATGTATACATGTAGCTGATTCACTTTGTTATACAGCAGAAACTAACATAACTTTGTAAAGCAACTATACTCCAATAAAGTTGTTAAAAAAATACACTGGTGGCACATTGCTAATCGTCAAATGAAGCCAGATAAAACAAACATTAGAACTTTACTACAGCATTACTAATGGACATTACTAAGTAATGTCTTCTATATCCCATCATTTTATATTTGTGAAAAACAATGTGATGATTACCTTTTTCATGCTTTATGGCATTGAATTACTGAGGTGGCAGCACCTTACCCAAGGACATTCAGTAACACACACTTTTCCTATAATAAGTTATTATAGATAGAAAAAGAATTCTACTCATTAATCAATCATAATCTCAGTGGAGCAAGGTGTCATGGGAAGCCCTTCCACTGCCCCTGCTTCCCTAATAAGATATGGTCATAAAGGAAATGTAAAATTATGCAACTTGAAAGAGATATGGCATATAATGAGAAACAACACATAGGGCTTCTAATTACAAAATCATGAATGTATGCATCACTATTCTTTTAAAGAATTCAGAAAGCAACACGTGTTTTCTCCTTTATTCTCACAGTTTAGTTGGGGTTAAGGATTTAGAGAGAAGATTATTTATACAGCCCCTGAAAATATCATCCAGGGGAGACAGTATAGGATGCTCTACTTTAAAAAGGCAAGCAGGTTATATGTATCCAAGGCTTGCTGTCAATGAGATGAAATGCCCTATGTTATTTTTGCCCTCCCTTCAATTAGGTGAGCAAACAGTTTATAGAGCATATTGATTAAACTGTTTTCCATCTTCTTCTCTGGGTTTTCTGTAGGTAGCAAAGTGCCTACAGAATCTATATGTTGAAACTTAAAACGTTGAAGTTGATAGCTGAAGGGAGAGTTAGCTTTTTCCAATAGTGCAGACTAATTCAGTTTTGGATTTTCACTGCCAGAACCTCTTTAATGCCTCTCTGTATTTATGCAATTAGTGTAAGCTTTTAAAAACATTGCTACATATAGATTCTAAGTCATTTTTAATTTGGATTTGTCCACCATTAGATTATAAGCAAATCAAAGGCAGAGGGAACATTTTTTATTCTTTGGTATTGTACTGTAAAATCTCTCATATTTTAATGACAAAATGAGATAAATTAAGGTACTAATTAAATCTTCTCTTTAGGTCATTATACCTCAGGCCTCACACATACACACTCATACACACACATTTTCTATGTAGAGAACATATGATGTTTAAAAAAAAGTAAGAATGATCTCTTCAGATAGTAAAATAAAAATTAGGTTTTTATGGCTATTGATAATTTATTCTGGGCAAACAAAGAAGAATGCATGTACCGATTTACATGAACTATATTTCTAAGGGAAGAAAAACTGTAAGGGGAATATGTAAATGTAAAAGAAAAGATAAAAATTATTTGAGAAAGATTTTCAAGACAAGGTCTTACCCAGAAAAGAAATACAGTTGTATTTTTTCCTTCATTTTAAGGAGTTAACAGCAGTTACTTTTCTTAATCTGTTCAATTCAATTCAGTTCAACAAATAAATATTGAGTAACTTCTTTGTGTCAGACACTTCATTAATTAGACACTGGAAATAGGGAAACAAACAAAATACAGAGCTGCTCTCTAGCTGCTCACAGCCTAGCTCAAAAACAAATTTGAATACTGTGGTAATATATCTTTAACATCAAGTTGCCAACTTTTACTCTTTTATACTTTTTACTGTTTATTAAATACTTGATTTTAAAGAGCATTTTTAGATTCACAGCAGAATTGAGAGGAAGGTACAGAGATTTTCTATAAACTCCACACCCTGACACATGTACAGCCTCCCCCATTATTAACATCCCCTACCAGAGTGATCCATTTGCTACAATTTATGAACCACCTGAAGTTTATACTTTACATTAGGGTTCTCTCTCCATGATGTATATTTTATGGATTTGGACAAATGTACGATGACATATCATATAGAGTATTTTCACTGACCTAAAAATCCCCTGTGCTCTCTCCATCTCCTCACCCCCCTCAGCCTCTGGCAACCGCTGATCTTTTTACTGTCTCTATAGTTTTGCCTTTTCCTGAATGCCATATAGTTGGAATTATACAGTATGTAGCCTTTTCAGACTGGCTTCTTTCACCTGGTATTTAATTTTCCTCCATATCATTTCATGGCTTGATAGCTCATTTCTTCTTAGCACTGAATAGTATTCTACTGTGTGAATGGACCACAGGTTATTTATCCATTCACCTATTGAAAATCACATGCTGCTTACAAGTTATGGCAATTATGAATAAAGCTGCTGTAAACATAGGAGTGCAGGGTTTTGTGTGGATGTACATTTTAAAATCCTTTGGGTAAGTACCAAGGAGTACAATCTCTGAATTCCATATTTATTTCTTGTCTCAAATGTTCACATAAGTAAATTTCAGAAATCTGAATTTAGGAATAAAAATTACTTAACTCTTTGTTTTTTGACCACAATGATATTTGGGTGTTGGGATTTTGTTTTTGACATAGTATATCAGAAACAGTGAAGCTGCACCCTCAACTCTGTCTCTTCCAGTGTTCATGATTGTATGTGGCTACTAATTAAATGAGCCCAAAAAGTGTCAGTAGGAGGGATAAACAGAAGAGACATAGTGTTGTGCTATGATCACACATTTACTACAGATAGATGCTTTTGGCCATGGTGGACTCATTAACTCAAGAGTTATTTCTATTATTATTTCAAGGGCTTTGCTTGAAAGATTAAAGAAATGATAAAGCAGACAAAAATAATATTTTTTAAATGGTCTATAATAGATTTACAGTTATAGAAAGTAACAAGGTCTCTATTCTTTCTGAGATGGCATGATTAAAATAGCATCTTCAAAATAATCAAAAATCAAGATAAACGTATAAGGTGAGAAAAGTTACATCTCTTTCACTGACTTGTATTTAGTATAGAATCAAAGAAGTTTATAATAATCAAATATCCCAACAACCTCAATAAAGAGTTTGCATAGTAAAACACTACACTATAGCTTTGCAAAACTGAGAATTCTTCACTTACTGTACATTACATTTATTTCTTAAAGATTTTGTCCTACAAAAGTTTGCAGGAGTGCCCAAACTGTCATATTAATGGAAAACAAAGGGAAATGTTTGGTTTTTTTCACCATCTTTCACGGATGGAATTCCTAAGTAATAAACTGCAGAAACATACCATTTGACATTTAATTTTTAGGTCAAATGATCCCGCATGAGTGGCGATACATGTGGAGTCAAAACTGTATATAGAACAGGATACAGTAAATGTGTATAGCTCTACACTTATGCAAGGGGTTGAGACTCTATTTTCAGTACAAGTTCCATGTTCAACTTTAAAAGAGTAGTTACAAGTAGCTGTAGAATGTACTTTCTGTGCTATCATTAATTCATGTGGTCAAAATGCTGCCGAGTTGACAGATAAGTGCAGCCCAAAGCCTAAAATTCATAACTCTGGTAATGATCAGTGGGGTACACAAATATCTTCAAGTCACATAATTGTGGTGATCTCAGTGTGCTCGCTTCTGGTGGACTGTTGCCCATACCACTAAATCAGCATTCACAGCACCATGCACATATGGCACAGTTGGAGTACAGTGGGAGCCTAGGACTTTGTTAGCATGGGGGCCAAGTCACTCTTAACCTCCATAAAAGGCATCCCTTTAAAGAATAGGGTAAAGGTCATTGCAGCTCATGCCAAGTGTAAAAATGAGAACTACAGACAGGAAACACTGTTCAGATGTTGTAGGGCTGTAGGCCTGTTTTATGTCTGCTCTGAGCCCTCTGCAGCTACAGGAGACCAAAGACATACTCGCCATCCCCATTTATACTAGGTCAGCAGCCAAATGGGCCCAGACATTAAAAGCAGGGGAAATCCAGGGGCTAATCAGAAATTGCCTGTCTCAGAGGTATGACATGAAATACTGCAATAGGACATTGTGTGATTGGAATTGTGACTGTGATGTGTTGCTGTGGGTTGTAGGCTGAGTGTTCAACGTTATGAATGTGTGACACCGAAGCAGGCTGGAGCATGACTGCATAACTATTTACCCCCAAGTCACTCATAAAATTGAGATGTACATCTCCTGAGAATACCAAGGAGCAAAAACTGTAAATAAAATAAATGTTCAGTGTGTCTGAATTAATGAGCATATATTATGATCATATATAACTTGAGGAAATAAGAAAACAGCACAACTGAGATTTCCCTGAGTAATAGAGAGAATAGGGAAGTTATTTTTATTATCTAATTGGTAAAAAGTCACCAATTTTTCTGTCAAATTTTATAAAAGAAAATTACACACAGGTTCCAGGACAGGAGGGGGTTGGGTATGTGTGGCAAATGTGGAAAAGCGTTCAGTGAGGAAATACATTTCACACAAAAAACAGGGCTATAGACAAATGTTGAAATAAAAACCATATTTACATAGCATGACTTCTCAGAAATTTTTCTTCATTAAATTTACAATTATAACCCATTTGGTGAGTAAGCTGGTATCACGGTTTCTGTGGTGTGAAGCACCAGTCTTGTCCCAGTCTATATCTGTCAGTGATATTCATCCTCCATATCCATTAGATATTCTATTGCTAGTACCCGACCTCCTTTCTTTTATACCTTCCTTCCTCCCTCCCTCCCTTCCTTCCTTCTTTTTTCTTACTCTCTCTCTTTCTCTCTCCCTCAAAACTGGCAAATGGATTTAAAACAATTTTAAAAAATGAAAGAGCCTATTTTATCTACCATTCAAAACTATGAGCTTAGATTGGCAGGGGGGCGGATAAGGAGGCTAGGTTGCTAAAAATGTAAATGCTAAAATTAAAAAAAAATAACTGTCGTGATTACCCTGAAGACTGGCATGAATGAGGAAAATATGCTTTCAGCCATGCCATAGCATGAGATGTGTCTCAAAATGCTGCAGCCATACCCCAAAGTTGAGACGAACAGATACATATTTATTAAAAATTATTTTCCAGTTTACAGACTCATGAAATAGGTATATATTTTGTGAGGAAAAGGTAGTTGTAAGGTCTTATAACAAGAGATCTTTAAGTCAGGTAAAAAATAAAAGATATTCAATCTAAATGAGATTATAATAATCAATCATTTTTGAAAAATGTGATACTGTAGTGTAGTGTCCTCCTTCTCATGCCCATCTCTCCAAAAATCTACCACCATCAATATGTCCATTCTGGTGTGTCTGAAGATTTACTTAATTTCTTTATTTGAATTTATGCCATTTGTTAATCATATAAATTCTTAATTCTTGAATCCATTGTGAAATGCATTTCATATTCTTATCACATAAAATACATATTTCCTCTTACTATTGATCTTCGTATTTTTTTATTTAAAGAGGAGAAACCAGACATTATGCATTGTACTGCATACCTATCAAACACATATACATTTAAATATGTGTAGATGTGTGTATGTATATAAATACATACAATTAAGTGCCCTACTTTTAATCTTTTGAAATGTAAGATTTATGTACTAAAAAGAATCTTCAAAATGATTTCCTCCAACTACTTTATTTTAAAAGTAAGGAAATTAAGGTAAGGATAAATTAAGTGTTCGGTACAAGATCACTTAGCTTGCTAGTGGCAGAAAAAGTTATCAGATATCAAGTCCACTAACTCCTTGATCAGGGCTCTTTTCACTATGCCATGTTACTTGAATTTTCATTCAAGTCAGAGGCACTTGTAAAGGTTTCATTCATTAAGGCCCTGCATTTCTTTCAGTATTTCTTTCAACCTATGACTGAATCATAAAATAGTCTCTCAACTGTATTAGTCCATTTGGGCTGTCAAAAAAAAAATCATAGATTAGATGACTTAAATAACAGGATGCATTTCTTACAGTTCTGGAGAATGAATAGTCCAAGATCAACATGCTGGCCAATTCAGTACTCCAGTGAGGATTCTTTTCCTAGCTTGCAGACAGTGCCTTCTCACTGTATTTTTATATGCTGAAGAGAGGACATTCTGGTATCTCTTCTTCCTATTAAAACACTAATCACATCATAGGGCTCCACTCATGAGCTCATCTAAAACTAATTACCTCTCAAAGACCCCACCTCCTAAAACGATCACATTTGGGGTTAGGGCTTCAACATATGAATTTTGGGGGAATACAAACACTTAGTCTATAATACCAACTGGAGAAATCTGAAAAATTGTTATGAATAAATCATGATAGATTCCCCTTAGCTCACTTATGATTTGGGTCTACAGGTTTCTTTGGTTCCTTTAAAGACTATCAAAATATGTTTTAATTTTAATCAAGGATATTGAATTTATGTAAGTAATAATTTTGCCTCTTATTGGTTATATTTTGAAAATCTTAAAATAAATAGCTTGAGAAATATTCATAACTTTGACATTGTCCTGGAAACAGTTACAGTGATCTAAGATAAGACCACAATTGTGTTATGTAATAAACAGATGTACCTGTTTCCACCTAATAAAGTCAATTAAGCATCATCCTAAGAGTCACAGTGATGAGCTCAAAGATGACAGAAATACAACCTTGCAGAATTGATTTTATAATGCTTCCAGCATCAACAATACAAGCTATTTAGCATTTTCATCAGTGTTCTAAGTGATGTCTTAGAAGAAAGCTCATTAAGTTTGCTGTTGAGAGAAGCTGAAGAGGATGTTTCAGAGAGGAGATGCTTGTTTTCCTTTGGGAAAATGAGTCTAGAATTCCCAATGAGCTTGAGGTGAGCAGAAACATATTTTAAATAGGAGAATATACATAAGAAAACTTAAGAAGCAGACCATATCAAAGAGCTATACAGGAAAATAAAACAAAACATAACAAAGTTTAACTATATATTAAAAAAAGACTATTAGAAATGGGAATTGTACAGATGTAAATACAGTGGAATCACATGCTGTCATAATCCCTACTATAGAAAATATAAAAATATTTCATCCAAAAGAAAATAAGGATCAAAATACATTAGCCCTGAATCCATCTTTCTATGTGCTCCTCTAGCTTCTTTTTATCACTATGCTAAGCTCTTAGTTTACTAAATTAAAGGACTGTGAATATTAGCCTGAGACCATTGTTTGCCTCCAAAAGCTGACTCTCATGAAAAACAAAACAGAAATACCAGAAAGGAAAATCTAAGTGCAATGCACTGAATTTTTTTATGGGTGTGTTCTCCCATTTCTTATAGACACACTCTGATTATCTTTAAGTAAAAAAAAAATACATGTTTATTTTCTTGGCTAGGTTAAAAAGGTAATAGGAATAACATCAGTATTTTGATAAATAGCTACACAAAAAGAAAGAAAAGCAGAGCGAAATATCATTAACAGGAGGAGTCAATTAACATTAAATAATTTGGGGTCATTAGAGTCATTCCACTATTACTGTCACGTTGACTTTTTTTATAAGAAATTATCCAGTGGTTATGCAGCTGCATTGCCCTTTTAACAATCCTCACTTTTGATATATTTCCTTTCTTCCAGAACCTTCTGTGGTTGACTAGAAGTAACCATGTTCTATGTTCTTGGTGCCTTGGATCCTTCCCAGAAACTTTCTACAATCCCTACTACCTGTTGTATTCTTTATGTGTAAAAATTCTATAATAAAATATGATCACGTTAGATGATTATATATACACATACATGAACTATATTAAAGTATTTTATGAAGTGCTTGGCACATCCTTCATGCTCAGTAAAAATTAAATTTCAACCAATTTTGGGTTAAGTTCTAGAATTATGAGATGTGTGAGTCATGCTCCCTGTATACAAGATGTTTTCAATCTAGTACAGAAGCTCTAATTTCAACTCAATAAATGGTGTATGAATATATATCATTGTGGTAACACAGAAGAGGAAGCATTACAATATGCATGAGGGAATACCTTTGAAGTAATATTTCTTTCTTATACTACTGGTCCATATGCCATTGATTCAAGATCCTCTTCCACCCTACAAACAAGCAAACAGAAAAAAACAAATTAATAGATACCACTAAATTCAACAGACTGCAAGAGCTCATTTAAAATGCTCAGTGTTCTGAGAACCTGATAACTTCTGGATAATCCACTGTTAGCTACCTAAACTGAGATTTAATAAACTGTATAAAAAGAAAAATATAATCAAAAATTAATAAAATTATACTACTTAACTCTTCAGGAAGCAGTTTATTTAAAATAGTCTAAACAATATAAACATTATTAATTTTTAGATATAATAATTAAACAGGACAGGGACTGAAAATTGAGTACTAGGTATATTGGAAAGGCTTGAGGAAGGGATAAAGGGTGACTTGAGTTAGCAATTCTTCTATCAAAGGAAGAATTGAATAGGACATGTCTTAAATTGATATATCTAGAATCCTAATAAACAAATATTTTTAAGAAATATGAGTAGAGGCAATACAAATAAACTGCGTTTTTTGGGGGGGCAAAGATTGGAATAACTTTCATTAATTGTTGGCACAGAGTACATATGTATAAAAAGTACATAAGATATGTATAAAATAAATGGCATATTAATGATTCCTTAAAATTGTGGTAAATATTTCTAAACCCATAGATGTCACTGTTAAGTGAAAAAACAAAGGATTTTATAGAATTATGAAAACAGTAATCTTTAGCACTAAGCGTAATAATAAAATTTTATATTTCAAATGTATTAATTAAAATTAACATTTTAAATAAATTAAGGCTAGGGAATATCTAGTTACATAATTTTAAAAATTATTTCAGTTAGAAAAATATTTCCCTTCTTGATTTCAAAGATCTAAGGATTAGTCAATCAACTTTCTTTTCTTAATTAGTCTGCTACTCTAAATATCACTTACCATTTGTGTGTGTGTAAGTGCAAGTCATTAATACTGTCTACCATCTAGTTCTCATTTGCTTCCTAGGTACATACTAGACTTGTCCTTCCTCATAGTTTTGAAATTCATGTAACTAGATAACTCTCACTGGTCACTAATTTGAGAGCAGAAATCATGTGTCACCTTCTGTAAAAGTTTGAGAACAAGTCAGTGACTTGTCATGTCCCTCCTACAGATGTCATGATTGTAAAATAAACCTTGAGATAAGGTATCCATCAGCTTGGATTCCTGAGAGAAGACATGGAATGTAGCCTCCAAACAATTCACAAAAGGCATGTCATGTGAGCAAGAAATGACCTATGATTGTTTCAAGCCACTGAAATACGGAGGTTGTTTGTTACTGCAGCCAAAAAGAATCTATCACAATTAATAAAACAATCTCAAAGCTTTCAGTGTTTTTGGATATTTTTATATTACTCCTCATGTAAAAGACATTGATGTAATAACTATAGATGGTTACATGTAAACACCATAATCTAATCTGGAAAAATGTTAATAATAACTGATAGGGCTTCCCTGGTGGCGCAGTGGTTGAGAGTCCGCCTGCCGATGCAGGGGACACAGATTCGTGCCCCAGTCTGGGAAGATCCCACATGCCGCGGAGCGGCTAGGCCCGTGAGTCGTGGCCGCTGAGCCTGTGCGTCCAGAGCCTGTTCTCCGCAATGGGATAGGCCACAATAGTGAGAGGCCCATGTACCGCAAAAAAAAAAAAATAATAATAATAATAATAGTAATAATAATAATAACTGATAATTCAGTCCCTGTTATATCATTTGCTTCTTTTCCATAAAGGTAGATAACAGAAAAAAAAATCAAAGAAAATATTTTTGTGAGACTTCAGTTAGTTGAATTTGGACCAAGATGTATTTTGCTATAAACTTATTTAAGTGAATTAAGATTGTTATTTGAGGTAAAGCTGATTTTTTTTGGTGACATTTAGAGACATGGCTATATTTTATATACATAAAATATATCTATTTTATATACAATAAAAATTATGTATAAAAATATTTTTGATACTATTGATAAAATGTATACTGAATTCAGAAATTTGACAGACCTTTAAGAATTGTATCTGGGGAAATCATTTTATCTAACACCCTCATTTTACAGATAAAGATAAAGAAAAACAATATGATTCTTCTAAAATCACCTAGAAAGTGTGTGGCGAAATTGAGGTTAGAAACCAGACACTTTGACTTTTGGTTCAATTTCATTCCATTACTGCTTCTAACATATGTTAGCCATTTTGCAGTCAAAGACTGTATGGTTCAATGTAATATAAAGTCACAAATTGTTTTTCTAATTTGTGGAGTTTGATTAAGTCACCTCTAGTATATCAGTTATTTTCTTTACTGCTTTTATAATAACACAAGAGACATGGTTGGTTTAAAAGTTCTCATTAAACAAAAGTATGAACTCAGATACATTAAAAAAAAGAGAGAGAGAAGGAGCAATAGAAGTGTCTCCACTTTTGCATAACATCTAATGAAGGCAAAACGAGACTTCCTTGTACAGAGGAAAATGTCTTGCAAAGAAAAAGTCTTCCT
The DNA here is from genome assembly GCF_025265405.1 of Mesoplodon densirostris. NCBI lineage: Eukaryota > Metazoa > Chordata > Mammalia > Artiodactyla > Ziphiidae > Mesoplodon > Mesoplodon densirostris. Next base: position 41,896,931 of record NC_082665.1, read on the forward strand.
GGAAATCAAATGTCTCTTGCACAACAAGTTTGATGAGCTAAGTGCACATTAATCAGAAACATCTGAATTAAATTTCCCTTAAAATATACATAAAATGAAGAGGAACCGTGGTTTGCAGATTATGTTTCAGGTTCCACTCAACTCAAACATTTTTCCAGCCTCAAATAACTCCAGTTTTTTTCATTCCTACTTGGGAGTTCATAAAAATGCTTAGTACACCACAGAAAACAACTGGATTCATGAGAAATCCAGTATAAATATAATATAGATAATGACATAACCTGACCTAACGTTTCCTATTCATATAAGAGTATTAGAGATGAGATTTCTAAAAGAGGATTATTATGTGAAATAGAGAAAATTTTAACTGTTTGAGAGATGAGAAACAACCATCTTGAGGGTAACTATCAGCAGTTATTTTCATAATCTAACTTGCTAACTTTCATTATATGGAACTCAGAAGTACACGTTATGCACCGTTTCTCAAATTTGAAATATATAAAATTATTGTAACTTTTTTGTGATGTAGGTCTAATATCTGAGATGAGTTCCCTTCTGTCATCTAGTGATATATAATAAACCCTAATTCCAGCTTTATATTAAAAAAATAATTTGAAAATGATATTATTACTTGAATTAGTAACAATTCCCCAGCACTGGAAATTTGATTGTTTGTCTATAAAATAGCATGAGGTTTTAAAGAAACAATGAAAACAAATTTATGTTCTCCATAAAAATACATTTCAACTGAAAAGAGTACTGATCACCTGTGGTGTCTTTCAGTTTGTGAGACATGTTTGTTTGCATATTTCTCTTATTCTGTCATTACTGTAATACACCACCAGATACATTCTATATGCAATTTACAGTAGTCTGAAATTAAGCTTTTGCTGAAACCGACTATTGGTATAAAAGAATTTAACATATTCTGATAAGCATATGCCCTAGTTCATTTCTAATAACTATAGTGGTGGCTGAATTATATTACCAAGGTATTTGGGTATGCAAATGTGCCTGGTTAAAGCTCTGTTAAATTTTATAAGAGCAGAAGTTTGCCTTTGTATAACTAAGCTTAAGAGTCACTGGGTTTCGTGATCTCATTTTTCATATTTTCTAGTTAAAGAGTTTTTAAAAAACTTATATACATATAAGCCTTTATATGTAATATGTATCATACATATACATAAACATGCCACTATATCTTCTGGCATATATATATTCCTAAACTGAAATATTCAAATGAAAAAGAACAGAGTATAAATGCCTGATTATTGCTGTAAAAGGGAAAAAGCCAATAGCTTTCATGAATAAATGAATCAATGAATGACGGCTTCTTAGTGAAGCTTTAGAAACTAAACTAGAGGTAAATTTCACTGGCTTTCCTGGAAAAAGAATCTCAAGCAAAATATGGAAAATCAGACAGGGTCAGAGAATTTCCCCTAACTGATTACTGAAGACACTAGGGATACAGTGCTGGAGTTTAAGTACAACAGAGATGTCATTTTGGGTTTCGTGTGAGACCTGAGGATACATAGGCATGCTGGGAGTCTCCTGTTCTACGAAATCAAAATTTATTTGATTCCTGTATCTTTATTTCCTTGAATTAAGTCTGCCAGTTTTCATAACTTTCCTCAATAAGAATATTGCTTTCCTCACAGAATACAATGCTGTAGCTGTGTATGAGTAACTTTTGTTAAAGGAGATATTTTTGTGACAGGAACAAATGACCCCATTAACTCAAAGTAGAGATCTGATCTCCCTTTATCTTCTCTAAAACTCAAAATACGTTCTTAAGAAATGATTCAGTCAAATTAGGGAAATAAGTTTTGTTAATATCATTCTGCTTCTCTTTCCTGTGTTATTTAGTTCCAGATAAATAAGTTCCTACGGGGAGCTAAAAAGGAATGTTCCCTGCATTGGCCTTAGTTAAAAAGGCAACTATTCCAGAAGACTCAGTGATTTTCAATTCTTCCAAAAAACAATATCTGAAATTCCACTTATATTTTACCCATTTAGATTAAATATGTTTTCTTTGTTAAAACAGAAATAAATAGAACCTTAGATGTGGGAAGGATAACACATTTTTCTTGCCCAAACAGATCTGAAAGCAGTCAGATGAAAACTGAATATTGCTTCTCCTGCTAAATGAGAAATTCTAAACTTGTCAATATTTAGCAACTTTTGACACAGGGTGAGAAAGAAAAAAAAGGAAAGAAACATTCCTATAAAGAGAATTAAAAGAAAGTTTTGGAAAAGTTTTTAATATTTTTAATATAGGCAATTTTCTATTACAGGAATAGTGTTACTTGCAGGTATAGCAGGGTGCCAAGTTAGAATGGGATTGTAGGGGCCCGGAAAGAAGACTGATGAGTCTTCAAACATATTTTTTCCTCTCTTTTATGTGCAATCTCTAGAACTTGTTTTGCCCAATTTAAGTTTTCATTTTTGACAGAACACAAATTCCCCTGGATAGGTTATTTTAAGACCTTATCAATCATATACTTCTTAATTTAGCCTCATCTGGTTTTAAATGCTAACTTTCTCATTCTCTTGACGCATATACTTAATTTGGTCTCATCTGGTTTTAAATGCTAACTTTCTCATTCTCTTGACACTCTGCAACACTCGCTCTCATTCCTTCCATTCACTGCCAAAGTCATCATATACTTTCTCACCACCTACAGTTGGTTCTGTTATAATGCTTATTTTAAAAATGACAATGTTTTCCAATAAGATTGATATTTTAAGGAACAATTGGAGCAAAACGCAGGATTTGTGTTTGCTTATACATATGTGACTTTGTCCAGGAGAAACTCTGTGTGAACATGGAAAACTTCACCAAGCTGAACCTAGCCACGGAGCAATACACAACACACACACATGTATTCACTGCAAATGTCTATAGGTACCTCCGTCCACCATGTACCTTATGAGCACACCCAACCTTGTATACTGTTACAACTTTCTGTCCCATTTCAGACAAACTTTCTTCATCACTCCACTATTACACTCAAGCTGCTACAACCGTTCCTATGACCACTTCTGCAAACAAATTTCAGATCATTTTCAAGGCTAACTGTCATATTTATTGTAGTATATGTAATATATTTATTGATATATTTATATATTATAGTATAGCTTACATATTTCTGGCCTATTTAATAGGTTTAAAAATGTGCTACAGTTTTTATTAGTTTCCTGCAGTTCTTTACTTCCTTCGTTTTATTTTAATGTCTCATTGACACAGTTTTAGAGTGTTATGATCTGATCTCCATTTTCTCTTTAAGTGCTACAGAATGTATTGCTCTGTTTTGCCTATGTTTAGTGATTTTTAGGAATGCATGAGGTGGATTATAGCAGAATGGATTGTACTTTGTGTTTAGTTCTTTGTGATCTGATATAGGTGTCCCCCATTTTATTGAAACTAGTATCTCTAAGGTCACCAATGCCCACTCTAATTCCAATGGTCTTGTCTACATTCTCAGTCTCCACAACCTTTCAACATTATTTGACACTGTTGAACACATCCTTCAGGTTTTTTTCAACCAACATATTACTGAACATCTTTTATGTGTATGGCCTTTTCTTAAATTCAGAGAGGATAGAAAGATAAATAAGTATACTCTTTGTCTAATAGAGAGGGATAAGGTAAAGGTTTGACCAGTTCTACTGCTGGCAGAATCTATGCTATAAAGAGATATGGATGTCACATGCAACACATCTGCTTTGGATATCAGGAAGATGTCACAGAAGAGGCAGTGTTTGAGATAATAATATCACCTTACATAGAAATTTCATGGATCTGCTTATTTTTTATTATATGAGATAAGTTACTTGAGAACAGAATGCTCTCATCACAATCCTTTTAACATGTTTTTGAGTACATATTATAATTGATTATAAGGTCTTGACATAGGACTTACCTCTTCATAACTTACATATGCCCTTGCTCAGCACAGTGACTGCCACAAAAATCAGTGTGTACTTAATGATGAAAGAATATATGGCTTGTAGTACGGTTGGTATTGAAGGACAAAGAGGAGAGAAAGCATTTCAGAGGAAGAAATGAAACAGCAAAGGTCTAGAGGGAGTAATGCTCCTGGTATGTTCACACAATATCTAGAGAAATGGAAGATAGGAGGCCATCATGTTTTAAAGATTTTTCAGTAGCAAGTTAAAGAGTTTGTACCTATCAAAGCTTTCTTTACTCTTGACAATTGTTTTTTAACTCTTTGCCAACCTGTCTGGCCCTCATTATAATCTTTTAATGGCTTATTGTTATTTTTCTCCACATTCATAAAAATACAAAACTCATTTTCCCCATACCTAGTTGTCCAATTCCCACTAAAGTTCAAAGACCAGCTCAAATACTGCATTTTCAGTTTTCATTAACTGCCCCCGCTGGAACTTATCGTTCTCTAAATATAAGCTTCCTTCAACTTGGTAAAATAAAAAAAGTCTGCTGACTGTTAAAGCAGACACAGGTAAATATGTATTGCTTGATTACTAAAGCAAATATTTGTTCCCAAGCACAAGATGGACCTTTATATACTGGTATAAATTTATTTAATATAAGTAAACTCACAAACATTTTACATCTATACTTAACTCCATACACACTTAATACATCTGGCTATCCAAAGAGTTTTCAACTTTCTCATAGAAAAAATAAACCGTAATCTGAATGAAAGATCACAAAGAAATTTTACTTGTATATCTATTGCAAGTGAAAAGTCAATCTATAACATAAGTAGCTTTTTTACTTGCTGCAAAAACTTTTTTTTTAGAAATATATATTTTAAATTGACAGAGTTTAAATATTTGGTTGACTATGCGTAAATCCTAAGGTGGCTGAGTTTACCTGAGTTTAAGTAGTCATTAAACTAAGCCAGGGAGTGGTAGTGCTCACAAGCAGAGATAAAATTATTATAGGAAATTTTATAAATCACATATTTGAGCCCCTAATTCAGGATCTTGAGGACTGAGAACCACCTTATATGTTGAGAAATCTAGGACATATTCTACAGACAAGGGAAAAAATGGGAATATTTTTAAGAAGGTCAATGATTAGGTTTACATTTTAAAAGTACCATCTAAACACAATGTAGAAAAACAAACATTGTCAAGGAGACAAATATGAGGTTATTTCTATACTTTATCCAGTAACAGTGATAATAGGAATAGAGAAGATAAGATGTTTTTTTTTTTTTTTTAATTTCCAGCGTAGAGTTAAAAGACATTGAAAACCTGATGGCATATGAATAATGAAGGACAGAAAGAAGTAAAGATTAAAACTTAGCCTTCCTATTTAGGCAGCTAAGTGATAAGCAGTTCTGTTCACTGATTTAGAAATAATAAAAGGAAGAACAGCTCATGCAGCTCAATAACAAAAAAACAATCAACCCAATCCAAAAATGGGCAGAAGACCTAAATAGACATTTCTCCAAAGAAGATATACAGATTGCCAACAAACACATGAAAGAATGCTCAACATCATTAATCATTAGAGAAATACAAATCAAAACTACAATGAGATATCATCTCACACTGGTCAGAATGGCCATCATCAAAAAATCTACTAACAATAAATGCTGGAGAGGGTGTGGAGAAAAGGGAACACTCTTACACTGCTGGTGGGAATGTGAATTGGTACAGCCATTATGGAGAACAGTATGGAGGTTCCTTAAAAAACTAAAAATAGAACTACCATATGACCCAGCAATCCCACTACTGGGCATATACCCTGAGAAAACCATAATTCAAAAAGAGTCATGTACCAAAACGTTCATTGAAGCTCTATTTACAACAGCCAGGAGATGGAAACAACCTAAGTGTCCATCATCGGATGAATGGATAAAGAAGATGTGGCACATATATACAATGGAATATTATTCGGCCATAAAAGGAAACGAAATTGAGTTATTGGTAGTGAGGTGGATGGATCTAGAGTCTGTCATACAGAGTGAAGTAAGTCAGAAAGAGAAAGACAAATACCGTATGCTAACACATATATATGGAATCAAAGGAAAAAAAATGTCATGAAGAAGCTAGGGGTAAGAGGGGAATAAAGACAGACCTACTAGAGAATGGACTTGAGGATATGGGGAGGGGGAAGGGTAAGCTGTGACCAAGTGAGAGAGTGGCATGGACATATATACACTACCAAACGTAAAATAGATAGCTAGTGGGAAGCAGCCGCATAGCACAAGGAGATCAGCTGGGTGTTTTGTGACAACCTAGAGGGGTGGGATAGGGAGGGTGGGAGGGAGGGAGATGCAAGAGGGAAGAGATATGGGAACATATGTATATGTATAACTGATTCACTTTGTTATAAAGCAGAAACTAACAAAAAAAAGGAAGAACACATCTGGAGGAGAAAAAGACATGGGCAGATTGTGAAGATTTGAGTGCCTGCAACACCCAATTGAATAAATTCTAAAGATTATTAGATATGAAGGACAGAAACTCAAGATTGAGATCCTGCAGCTAAAGAGTTGGGAACCACCTGGTCATATGCTGAAGCAATGTGGAAGCATAGTTGAAGCAATGTACCTGTGTGTGATCATATCACATATCAGTGAAACAGTCAGAAGAAGATTGACAGTCAGCTAATTAAATTCTTTAATAATGAAATTTCACACTTACAGAGCAGGAGCTCAACAATTATAATCATCCTTAAAATATTTGAAGGAGAGCAAGGAAAAACTTTGCCAAGACCAAGTACTCCACCATCTAAGAGATTATTACATTCAGGACAGTGCTCAAGAGGGCAGAAAAGCTGGATTATATTGAAATTTATTCACAATTTTTGACAATATTTAAAGGAAGAAAATTTATGTCGAAGACAGATTTGAAAGGGAAAAGAGCATAACTAAACATAAAGCCTGATGATTCAATAGGGGAATATGAACACATTTCATTTTGATCTGCACTGGTGAAGATGAGAGGTATGTGTTTGTGTATGTACGTGTGTATATACATATATATGCATATACATACACACAAATATACATTTGTGTATATTGCATGGATATGTGACTTCAGTCAGTAATGGAAACAGTAGGAAAAGGAATACCCTTCTGCCACACTGGTTGCCTTCCTAAATCATTGCTCAGCAAAAACATACATCTCCCAAGGCAATTACTGGATTCACTTCACACTGAATGTATTTCAGGTAACATTACACAAATATGATAGTTAAAATAAACTAGGTTTTGAACCATTTATTTGGCCCCAAAATATTATTTGAAGATTATAAATACAATTACTATGCTAAACATTCTACTCTTTATAGTATAGTTTAATAAGTACCTGGCGGACTTTTAAACTTGATTCATTTGCCATTTTCCAGTGGTCATGTAAGTTCTAGACATCTTAGAAATGTAAATCAGCATGTTTAGTTTGTAAAAAATAAATCTCTTCCCCCAGATATTATGATGAAATGTATCATGATGAAATGTTTATAGCTTAAAATGTGTAAAATCAAACAGATTTCAGTTCTAACGCAAATGATTCACAATGTTAACAATGTCAGATGATTCAGGGATTGAGAATTTCATTGTTTTACTAAATAAACCCACTTATAAATCAAAAACACTTTCTCACTTATCACATTAATTTACTTGTACATCTTAAAATCTATGTAAAAATAATTCTAATGAATATAGAAATCTTCACTCATAGAATGACTGATGTACATATATTTATTAACAAATAGTCACATTATGTGTTGTGATTGTTACTTTTTTTTTTTTTTTTTTTGCGTTACGCGGGCCTCTCACTGTTGTGGCCTCTCCCGTTGCGGAGCACAGGCTCCGGACGCACAGGCTCAGCGGCCATGGCTCACGGGCCCAGCCGCTCCGCGGCATGTAGGATCCTCCCAGACTGGGGCACGAACCCGTGTCCCCTGCATCGGCAGGCGTACTCTTAACCACTGCGCCACCAGGGAAGCCCATGATTGTTACTTTTTATGTGACCTGCTTAGATCACATAGTTACAACTCTAATAGTAAGTGTAAAGTTTTATACAACATACAACATGAAAAATCAAAGTCCTCATTATCAAAAGATTGATGGTTATGATTTATGAATCATTGGCAAAACTACAAAACCTCAACAATCAAGTACTTTGGGCAGTGTCTCAAATGTAAACATGAATAAAATCAATAGACTTAATAGAAAAAAAACAGAGTGTGTGGATAAATACATGCAGTTATCCTCTACAATATTAGTCAAAAACTGTCAAATATATCTTATTGTCTTTATTCTTATCATTATCAATTATATTTCTACGTGTTGGTATTCTGATAATCAAATTCAACTTTAACACTAATACAATGATATAACAAAAAAATAAACAGTAACATCCAAATTTTGTGTATCTTTAATAATTATTAATACTTTAATAATAATAAGTGAATACTATATTCACTTTTGAAAAGTTAACCTTGAAACAAGAAGCAAAGCAGAGAGAAGAGAGAGTGAGAGCAAGAAAGAGGACCTTCTTTTTAATTTATAAGTAGGCTCAACTGAATACTTACATAGCCCTTTAGTAATAATACAACCTGTTTCTCATTATTAAGAATTTCATCCATTGTTCCCAATGGTTTGGACAGTATGCTTAGTTTGGTAATAGAAAATGTTTTCCCTTTTTTCTACCAGGGATCTTCAAATGATTAGCTAATAATAGTCATACAATGATTTCCAGATGTTGCTTACAATACAAGGAGTGTCCACGGGATGGTGTGGGAATTGAGGCTCTCTCATAGCTGTAAAATAGAGATCACATTTCCACCCAGAATCTAAAATTCTAAATGAGAGAAAAGACTGCTCCTAATGCAAGCTTGTTTACTGATTGAAGAGATTTTGGAATCAGCTACTTTAAGCCTGAATTCTTGATATACTAAAAGAGAGATTGGGTTGTTTAACAAACATCTTAGGGGATGTTTGATTTTGATTTTCTCTCTAAAGACTGGACTTTATTTGTAATTCAAAGGCAGTGAGAGTTGGTATGAAGAACTACTTCAGGAGGAGTTAGAAAACCTAGGTTCAAATTTTGAGAAATCTCTGCAATCTTTTCCAGCTGCAAAATATGACCACTCTCTTTATCCCTCCGCCCCTGCCTTTTTTAAAGAATTAATGTGAAATCATTCCAAAGGGACTTTGAAAATGATATGGTTTAATTTAGTCAGGTTTAATTAGCAGTGACAGTCACACCTAGAAGTTCAAGCCATTTGGAATTCTTTACCACTTTGTTTGAGTAACTGTCAAGTCAAATGACCCTTTTTGTTCTTTATCTTGAGCTCTGGCTTTCAAACACTGTTGATGCTGTGTTGTTGTTTTTGTTGTTGTTGTTGTTTTTAATCAAAGACCTGTTGAGAAAAGAGACTCAAGCAGATAAGCAGACATTTTTCACTGTTTTTCCTCAGGAAACTTAGAAGGGGAAATAAAATGCTGCTTGAAATCAAACACACTCGTCCCCTTTTATAAATGTCTGAGCTCACTGAGCTCTGTGCTGGACAACTCAGACTGGGAGGGGCAACAGCAATGTGCTCAAGTGTTAGAAAAGGAATTAAAAAGATCAGGGTTAAACGTCTGGTCAGGAATCCCATAAAAATGGAAAGACCTGAAAGGAAACAAGACCTAGAGAAGCTAGACCCTAAATCCAGGATATCTGAATTTCACCTAAGATTCTCAAGACCGAAGCAAAACCCTACAAGTTCAGGTCAGAGAGCCATGAGTGCTCTAACGTCAGACATGTCATCAGTAACCCCTATAACCTAAAGCTAGAGAGATCTCTCTATTGCATTCCCACCACTGGTGAATGAGAGTTCCTGTTGCTCCAAATCTTCACCAGCCTTTGGTGCTGTCAGTGTTCTGGATTTTGGTCATTCTAATAGGTGTGTAGTGGTATCTCATTGTTTTAATTTGCATTTCCCTGATAACATATGATGTGGAGCATCTTTTCATATGCTTATTTGCCAACTGTATATAATTTTTGGTGACGTGTCTGTTAAAGTCTTTGGATCACTTTTTAAAATTAACCCTTTATTGAGATATAATTCACATACCATAAAAATCACCCATTTAAAGTTTAATGTTTTTTAGTATGTTCACAGAGGTGTGCAACAATTACCACAATCCAATTTCAGAATATTTTTATCACCCCGGAAAGAAACCCTGTATCTACTATTAGTCATTCCCAATTCCCAGCCCCAACTCTAGTCTCTGGCAAACACTAATCTACTTTCTTTATAGATTTGTCTTCTGTGGACATTTCATATAAATTAAATCATATAATATTTAGTCCATTGTGACTAGCTTCCTTCACTAAGCATGTTTTCAAGGTTTATTCACATTGTAGCATGTATAAATAGTTTGTTTCTTTTTACTGCTGAATAGTATTCTAGTATATGGACACATCACATTTTGTTTATTCTTTCATCATTTGATGGGCATTTGGATTTTTTCCACTCTTTGGCTATTACAAATAATGATATTGTGAACATTCTTGTGTGAGTGTTCGCATAGACATGTTTTCATTATTCTTGGATATTTACCTAGGGGTGAAATGCTGAGTTATTGTATGTTTAACATTTCAAGGAAATATCAGAAAAATTTTCAGAGTGATTGCACCGTTTTACATTCTCACCAGCAATGTACGAGGGTTCTTTTCTCTCCAACTCAAAAACATTATTATTTTTATGTTTGATTATAGTCATCCTATTGGGTATATCATTGTCATTTTGATTCGAATTGCCCCGGTTTTTTTTTTTTTTTTTTGCGGTATATGGGCCTCTCACTGTTGTAGCCTCTCCCATTGTGGAGCACAGGCTCTGGACGCGCAGGCTCAGTGGCCATGGCTCACGGGCCTAGCTGCTTCGTGGCATGTGGGATCTTCCCGGACCGGGGCATGAACCCGTGTCCCCTGCATCGGCAGGCGGACTCTCAACCACTGCACCACCAGGGAAGCCCTGTTTTTTTTTTTTTTAATTGAAGCGTAATTGACATAAAATATTATGCTAGTTCCAGTTGTATTACATAGTGATTCAAATTTAAATACATTATGAAATGATCAACACCAAGTCTGAGAACCATCTATCTGTAAGTATACAAAGGTATTACAGTATTATTGGCTATATTCCTTAGGCTATATATTGCATGCCCGTGACTGATTTATCTTATATCTGGAGGTTTGTACCTCTTAATCCCCTTCGCTTATTTGGCACAAGTTTGCTCTCTCTATGATTATGTTTCTCTTTCATTTTGTTTTTTCATTTGTTTTTTTAGATAACACATATGGAAATCATATGGTATTTGTCTTTGTCTGACGTATTTCACTTAGCACAATATCCTCTAGATCCATCCATGTTATTGAAAATGGCAAGATTTCTTTCTTTTTTTATGGCTGAGTAATAATTATATATATATACAATTATATATATATATATATATATATATATATATATATTACAACTTATCCATTCATCTATATATTGACACAGAATGCTTCCATATCTTTGCTATTGTGAATAATATTGCATTGAATATATGGGTGCATATATTTTTTTCAAATTACTCCTTCTGTTTTCTTCAGGTAAATACCCAGAAGTGGAGTGGCTGGATCATACGGTATTTCTATTTTTAATTTTTTGAGGACCTTCCATACTATTTTACGTAGTAATACCACACCAAATTACAAGCCCACCAACAGTGTACAAAGGTTTCTTTTTCTCCACATCCTTGCCAACATTTGTTATTTATTGTCTTTTTGATGATAAACATTCTGAGAAGTGTGAGGTGATATCTTACTGTGGTTTTGATTTGCATTTCCCTGATGATTGGTCATGTTGAGCATCTTCTCATGTGCCTGTTGGCCATCTGTATGTCTTCTTTGGAAAAATGTCTATTCATATCCTCTACCCATTTTAAAATCAGGTTGTTTGCTTTTTTCATGTTGAGTTGGAAGAGTTTTCTGTGTATTTTGGATAGTAACCCTATATCAGATATATCATTTGTAACTATCTTCTCCCATTCAGTAGGTGGCTTTTTAATTTTGTTGATAGCTTCCTTCACTGTACAAAAGCATTTTGGTTTGATGTAGTCCCATTTGTTTATTTTTGCTTTTGTCTTCCTTGCCTGAAGAAACATATCAAAAAAAAAAAAAAAAAAAGAAAAAAAGTACCACCTACGTTTTCTTCTAGAAGTTTTATAGATTCCAGTGTTACATTTAGGTCTTTAATCCATTTTGAATTTATTTTTGTGCATGGTGTGAGAGAATAGTCCAGACTGTTTATTTTGCATGTAGCTGTCCAGTTTTCCCAATACCATTTATTGAAGAGGCTGTCTTTTCCTCACTGTACAGTCTTACCTCCCTTGTCTTAGCTTAATTGCCCATATAAGTGTGGGTTCATTTCTGGGCTCTCTATTCTGTTCCATTGACCTATGTGTCTATTTTTGTTCCACTTCCATACTGTTTTGAATACTATAGCTTTGTAGTATAGTTTGAAACCAGGGAGAATAATATCTCCAGGTTTGTTCTTTCTCTAGATTGCTTTGGCCACTTGAAATCTTTTGCAGTTCCATACAAGCTTTAGGGTTATTTGTTCTAGCTCTGTTAAAAATGCCATTGGTATTTTGATAGGGATTGCATTGAATATATATATTTCTTTGTGTAGTATGGACATTTTAACAATATAGATTCTTTCAATCTGTGAACATGTTATATCTTTGCATTTATTTGTGTCCTCTTCAATTTCTTTCATCAGTGTTTTACAGTTTTCAGAATACAGGTCTTCCACCTCCTGGTTAAATTTATTCCTAGTTTTTTTAATTCTTTTTGATGCAGTGTGAGATTGCTTTCTTAATTTCTTTTTCTGATAGATCATTATTAGTGTACAGAAACACAACAGATTTCTGTATATTAAGTTTGGATCCTGCACCTTTACTGAATTTATTTATTAGTTCTAACAGGGTTTTTATTGTACAGTCTTTTGGGTTTTCAATATACAATAACATGCTAATTGCAAACTGTGAAAGTTTTACTTCTTCCTTTCCATCTTCAATGCATTTTATTTCCTTTTCTTCTCTGATGGTTGTGACTAGAACTCCCAATACTACACTGAATAAAAGTGGTGAGAGTAGGCCTCCTTATTTCTGATCTTAGAGGAAATGCTTTCAGATTTTCACCATTATGTATGATGTTAGCTGTGGGTTTGTCAGATATGGCCTTTACTATATTCAGGTGTGTTACCTCTACACCTACTTTGTTGATAATTTTTATCATAAATGGATATTCAATTTTGTCAAAAGCTTTTTCTCTATCTGTTGAGATGATCTTATGAATATGATGTGCCACAGTTACATTGATTGATCTGTGGATATTGAACCATCCTTGCATCCCTGGGGTAAATCCCACTTGACTGTGGTGTATGATTGTTTCAGTGTGTTTTTGAATTTGGTTTGCTAATATTTGGTTGAGGAGTTTTGCATCCATGTTCATCAGAGATATTGGCCTGTAATTTTCTTTTCTTTCTTTTTTTTTTTTTTTGTAGTGTTTTTGGTATCAAGGTAATGCTGATACCAAAATTAATTAGCCTCATAAATGAATTTGGAAGCATTCCTTCCTCTTTAAAACTTTAGAATCGTTTAGAAGGATAGGTATTAACTCTTGTTTAAATTTTGGTAGAATTCACTTGTGAAGTCATCTGGTTCTGGACTTTTTTTTGTTGTGAGTTTTTTGATTACTGATTCCATTTCATTACTAGTTATCAGTCTCCTCATATTTTTTATTTCCTCCTGATTCAGTCTTGGGAGATTGCACATTTCTGGGAATCTACCCAATTTTTTCTAGGTTGTCCCATTTGTTGGCATATAATTGTTAATAGTAATCTCTTATGATCCTTTGTTTTTCTGTGATGTCAGTTTTAATTTCTCCTCTTTTATTTCTGATTTTATTGAGTTGGGCTATTTCTCTTTTTTCTTGAGGAGTCTGGCTAAAGGTTTATCAATTTTGTTTGTTTTTAAAGAACCAGCTGTTAGTTTTATTGATCTTTTCTAATTTTTATTTTAGTCTCTACTTCATTTATTTCCACTCTAATCTTTATTATCTAATCTTTGCTTTTTCCTTCTACTAATTTTAACTTTTGTTTGTTCCATTTTACCTAATTCCCTTAGGCAAAAAGTTAGATTTTTTGTTTGAATTTTTAAAACTTTCCTGACGTAGGCCTGTTTCACTATAAACTTTCCTATTAGAACTTCTTTTGCTGCATCCCATAGATTTTAGAACCCTGTTTTTGTCTTTATTTGGCTCATGGCATTTTGAAATTTCTTCTTTTATTTCTTAAATGATCCATTGGTTTTTTTTAGTAGCATGTTGTTTAGACTACATGTTCGTATTTTTTTTTTTTCCTTGTAGTTGATTTCTAGTCTTATAGTATTGAGGTCAGAAAATATGTTTGATATGATTCAAAACTTCTTAAATTTATTGAGACTAGTTTTGTGGCCTAACGTGATCTATCCTACAGAATGTTTCATGAGCACTTGAAAAAAAAGTTTATTCTGTTGTTTTGGGATGGAATGTTCTGTATGTGTCTATTAAGTCTATCTGAACTAATCTGAACTTTAAGGCCACTGTTTTCTTACTGATTTTCTGTTGATGATCTATCCACTGACCTGAGTGCAGTGTTAAAGTCCCCTACTGTTATTGTGTTACTGTTAATTTCTCCCTTTATGTTAGTTAATATTTGCCTTACGTACTTAGGTTCTCTTATGTTGGGTGCACATATATTTACTAGTTTTATATCTTCTTGTTGGGTTGATCTCATTATCATTATGTAATGGCTTTCAAAAATTTTGTTACACTCTGTTTTAAAGTCAATTTTGTCTGTTATAAATATTGTTATCCCAGATATTTTTTTATTTCTATTTGCATGGAATATCTTTTTCCATCTCATCACCTTCAGTCTGTGTGTGTCTTTAAATCTGAAGTGACTCTGATGTAGGCAGTACTTATATTACCCATTCAGTCACCTTACATCTTTTGATTGATTTCTAATCCATCTACATTTAAGTGATTATTCATAGGTATGTACTTATTGCCATTTTGTTGAATTTTGGTTGTTTTTTTTTCCTTCTCTTTTTCTTTTGTTCTCTTCCCTCATTTTTAGATGACTTTTTTTAGTGTTATGTTTGTATTCCTTTATCTTTATTTTGTGTGCATCTATTATAGGTTTTTGGTTTGTGCTTACTATGAGGTTCTGATATAAAAACTTGTATACATAGGACTGTATATAGCAGTCTGTTTTAAGTTGATGGTCACTTAAGTTTGAGTGCAGTATAAAAGCACTACATTTTTATCCTCCCCTGCCCCACCCCCCACATTTTATGTTTCTGTTGTTATATTTTACATCTTTTAATTTTGTGTGTCTCTTAACTAAGTATTGTATATATAGATGATTTTATTGCTTTCATCTTTTAGACTTCATATCACCTTGTAGGTGGTTGATCCTCTAACTCACTTTATGTTTGCCATCTTCAGTGAGAATTTTTCTTTCATAATTTTTGTATTTCTAGTTATAGCCGTTTCTTTTCTGTTTAAAAAAGTCCCTTTACCATTTCTGGTAAGGTTGATTTGGTGGTGATTAACTCCTGTAGAAACTGGTTGTCTGAGAAACTCTGTCTTCTTCAATTCTGAATTCTATCTTTGCCAGCATATTCTTGGTTGTAAGTTTTTTTCTCTCTGCACTTTCAGTATGTTATGCCAATCCTTTCTGGCTTATAAAATTTCTGCTAAAAAGTCAGCTGATAGTCATCTGGGGGCTCCCCTTTATGTAACTAGGGGTTTTACTCTTTGTGTGTTCAACATTCTCTCTTTATCTGTAATTTTTGATACTTTAATTATAATGTCTTGGTCTGGGTCTTCTGGGATTTATCTTCTTTTGTACTTCCTGAACTTAGATATCTGTTTACTGTGCCTGGTTAAGGAAGTTTTCTGCCATTATTATTTCAAATATGTCTTCTGTCCCTTTCCCCCTCTCTCTCCTCCTGGGATTCATAAAACGCAGATGTTAGTGTGCTTGACATTGTCTCAGAAGTCCCTTAAACTATCCTTTTTTTTTAAATTTTTGCTGTTCCAACTGGGTTATTTCCACTACCCTGTGTTCCAGACCATTGAGCCATTCTTCTGTATCTTTTAATCTGCCATAGGTTCCCTCTAGTATATTTGTCATTTCAGTTAATGTATTCTTCAGCTCTGATTGGTTCTTTTAATATTTTCTATCACTTTGTTGGAGTTCTCACTGTGTTCCTCCATTCTTCTCCTGAGTTTGGTTAGCATTTTTATGACCATTATTTGGAAATCTTTGTTAGATTATTTAACGCCATTTTGCTTAGTTCTTTTTCTGAGGTTTTGTCTTGTTCTCTTGATTGGAACATATTCTATTGTCTTCTCATTTTGCTTAACTCTCTATGTTTGTTTTTATGTATTAGCTGATCAGCTACATCTCCCAGTCTTGAAGGAGTGGCTTTATTTAGAAAGGTGTCCTGGGGGCCCAGAAGCACAGTGCTTCCTGGTTGCAGAAACCAGGTACTCCAGGTGTGTTTTGTGTCGGCTGCATGTGCCCTCCTATCCTGGCTGTGCCATGACTGCTGTGGGTGCACTAATGTGAGGGGCTCGTCCCTGGCATGGATGGCTATAAGATCTGGCTGCAACTGCTGTGGGAGCTCTGGTGTGCCAAGCGAGCCCACAGAGTTGGGGGTTCTTTGTAGAAGCACCAGTTGGAGTGGGTCAACATTTAACCTGGGGCGGGGGAACAGTGCTAATAAGGTAGATGGGGAGAGTCACAAATGCACCTGCCAGCATTGGGCCAGGTAGGTAGAAGGTGAGCAAAAATTTAAAAATTGACACAAGCCAGTGCCTCCAAACCTGAATAACATTCCAGCAGATCCCTGCCCTTCAGGCACACACCCTAAAATTAGTCAATGAATCTCCCTCATGTATGACATAGGCTGTTGCCTCTGCACTGAGACTTGGAGCAAGTGAGTTTTTGTTCATGCCCTTATAGAACAGAGTCTCAGTTTCTTACAGACGTCTGGCTCTCCCAGAGTAAGCCCCATTGGTCTTCAAAGCCAGCTGTTATAGGGGCTCATCTTCTCACTGCAGGTGCCTCAAGCTGGGAAGCCTGTGAGGTTTGAACCCCTTGCTCCTCAGGGAGGACCTCCGTGATGGTCATATTCCTCCCACCTGTGTGCTGTTGCACTAGGGGTGTGGGTCCCAGTCATATTCCATCTCTGATCTTCCTAATTTGTCTCAGTGTGTCTTGTTGTTTCTGTCCTTAGTTGGGGCAAATCTTTTCTGCTAGTGTTCAGATTGTTCTCAGACGTCATTGCTCTATACGTAGTTGTAGATTTTGTGTGTCTGTGAGAGAGGCAAGCTCAGGATTTTCCTACTTCACAATCTTGTTCCCCTCCTTTTTTCACCATACTGTTTAATGATGCTCAGCATCTTTTCATGTGCTTATTGGCCATTCGTATATGTTTTTTGGAGAAATATCTATTCATGTCCTTTGCCCACTTCTAAAAATAAACTATTTTTCAGAGCAGTTTTAGGTTTACAGCAATATTGAGCAGAAGGTACAAAGCTTTCTCATGTCATGGCCAATTTTTAAATTGTTTTTTTTTTTAATTGTTGAGTTTTAAGAGTCCTTTGTATGTTTTGGATAGCAGTCTTTTATCAGATATATCTTTTGCAAATATTTTCCTCTAGTCTGTGGCTTGTCTTTTTATTCTCTTGGTACTGTCTTTTACAAAGCAGAAGTTTTTAATTAATGAAGTTCAGCTTATCAGTTCTTTCTTTCATGAATCATGTCTTCAGAGATGTATCAAAAAAATTAAGTCCAAGATCATCTAGATTTTCTCCTATGTTATCTTCTAGGTCTTTTATAGTTTTGCTTTTTAAATTTTGGTCTCTGATTCTTTTTTTTTTTTTTTTTTTTTTTTTTTTTTTTGTGGTACGCAGGCCTCTCACTGTTGTGGCCTTTCCCATTGCAGAGCACAGGCTCCGGATGCACAGTCTCAGTGGCCATGGCTCACGGGCCCAGCCGCTCCGCAGCATGTGGGATCTTCCCGGACTGGGGCATGAATTCGTGTCCCCTGCATTGGCAGGCGGACTCTCAGCCACTGCGCCACCAGGGAAGCCCTCTGATTCATTTTGAGTTAAGTTTTGTGAAGGGTGTAAGGTCTGTGTTTAGACTTTTTTAATTTTTTGCATGTGGATGTTTATATGTCCAGCATCATTTCTTGAAAAGACTGTCTTTGTGTCACTGTATTGCCTTTGCTACTTTGTCAAAGATCATTTGACTATATTTATGTTGGTCTATTTCTGGGCTCTCTATTCTGTTCTACTGATCTATTTGTTTCTTCTTTTGTCACTGTCCTGATTGCCATAGTTTTACTGTAAGCCATGAAGTCAGGTAGCATCAGTCATCCAACTTTGTACTTCTTCAGTATTGTTTTGGTTATGCTGCATCTTTTTTTTTTTTTTTTTTTTTTGCGTTACGTGGGCCACCCACTCCTGCGGCCTCTCCCGTTGTGGAGCACAGGCTCCGGATGTGCAGGATCAGTGGCCATGGCCCACGGGCCCAACCACTCCGCCGCACATGGGATGCTCCCGGACCAGGGCACAAACCCGTGTCCCCTGCAGCAGCAGGTGGACTCCCAACCACTGAGCCACCTGGGAAGCCCTATGCTGCGTCTTTTGCCACTCCTTACAAATTTTGGAATGATGTCAAAATCCATAAAATAACTTGTTGAGATTTTGATTGGGATGGCATTGAATCTATAGTTCAACTTGGGAAGAACTGACCCCTTGACTATATTGAGCCTTCTTATCCATGAACATGGAATATTTTTCCATGTGTTATAGTTCTTCTTTGATTTTTTTCATTAGAGTTTTATAGTATTCCTCATGCAGATCTTGCACATATTTTGTTAGACTTATAACGAAGCATTTCATTTTTGGGGTGCTAATGTAAATTCTATTGTGTTTTTAATTTCAAATTCCCCTTTCTTATTTAGGATTGTGATGGAGTTTTTTTTAAATTCTGAAACCATGCTATAATTGCTTATTAGTTCTAGAATTTTTTGATGATTGTTTCAGATTTTCTATATAGACAATGATGCCATTTGTTAATAAAGACAGTTTTATTTCTTCCTTCCCAATCTGTATATCTTTTATTTCTTTTTCTTGTTTTATTGCATTAGCTAGGACTTCCAGGATAATATTGAAAAGGAGTGGTGAGTAGGGACATGCTTGTCTTGTTCCTGATCTTCGTGGCTGATTATATTTAAGATTAAATAAATTTCTTTCCAACACAACGAAATTCCTGTTCAAAATCAAATTTAGGTTGATTTGGGGAAAATAAATGCAATAAATCTTGCTCATCTGAGTTTTCAGTTGCAATGTCTTACCTACTGCAGAAGTATTATCACATAGATTTTTTAGATAAATACAGTAAGTCCCCTACATACGAATGAGTTCCATTCTGAGAGCATGTTCATAAGTCCAATTTGTTTGTAAGTCCAACAAAGTTAGCCTGGGTACCCAACTAACACAATCAGCTATATAGTGCAGTACTGTAATAGTTTTATAATACTTTTCACACAAATAATACATAAAAAACAAACACAAAAATAAAGAAAACATTTTTAATCTTACAATACAGTACCTTGAAAAATACAGTAGTACAGTACAACAGCTGGCATTCAGGGGCTGGCATCAAGTGAATAAGCAAGAAATAAAGATATTGTACTGCTGTACTTCATACAGTACTGTAAAGTACACAAAAGCCCAACCACTTGTAGAGGATGCATGCATGTGACAATGTACACCAGACATGTGAACTAACTTACATGACTGGACATGCAAGCACATGTTCACATCTTTGAAAGTCTGAAACTTGAAGGTTTGTATGTAGGAGGCTTACTATATTCATGGTGATTACCTGTGAATATTAGTTATATGTCTACAATATGGTCACAAATTTTTGACATTAGATACAGCAATAAATAGTAAAAATGTGCTAAGAATTGTGTTTGACCCTGGAGATAGAAAGCTTGGAGTTGTCCTTGTAGAGCTCACAGCTTTTATCTCAAGGGTTAACTTCCATCTGTTGATGGTAGTTTTTAAGCTCTCTGTTGAGGTGCATTCTGGGTCTGAACCTAGTAATTTTACCAATACTTTAAACTTTTGTTGTTATTGATGGATGATTTCTGTCATAGATTTGAAGGAGTGCAATAGTACAACATGTTTCATTATAAGTACTTTCTAGTCTAGTGGGTTCATGTTTTAGGTGGGAGGCTCAATTATATTCATTCTCAGTATTTCATAAAAATCAAGATATGGTATACAGCTTAGTAAACTGGTTGGAAACTCAGGTCCAACATTTAATAATATGTAACTTTAAACTTAATTTATGTATGCCTCAGTTTTTTTATGCATCAAAGGAGGATGATAATAGCTCTAACCTGATAGGATGAAGATCAAAGGAGATAAATTGTTAGCACAATTCTTAGTACTTAGAAAATATTCAATAAATTATTAGGATTCAATGAGTCCTTTGAAAATATATTTGATTTCTTTTTCAGCTCTTTCTCTAAATCATAGATTCAAATGGTATTAGAAAATATTTGTCAATATTCTAACAAATGTCTTTTCAATGTGGAATAGCCTTTTTTTTAAGCCCAAACTTCAACATAGTCTATCATTCATAAGAATTATCATAAATACAGAATAATAAACTAACAGCTTAACTATGATTCATGTCTTAATTTATATCAATGATGTATGTATTTCTCCTGTATAGCTCAATAGTAGTGCATATAGTATATTTTATTTCTAAAACATAAAATTACTTTCTAGTCTTAGAGTTTACTTTCACTATCCCTATTTTACAAAAGTTCACTCTTCAACTCACATAACTTGCTGCTTTTGTTGACCTTGTCAACGAAATTATTTTCAAATACTTTTTAAACTAACTTTTGTTATGTGCCTATGTGTGTGTGTCTCTATATAAACGTACTTGAATTGCTTATAGGTTAATCTCTGCTTTATAGCTTCAATTTTGACATCTCATTTCTGAATTAGTTACTGTCATTTTGCTTGACCTTTTCAATCTTAGTGGTGTCCTTCCTATAAATACAGTAAGAAGAACTAAATGCAGTAGTCAGAATGTGTTCTTATTGCAAAGTTAAATATTGACAGAATAACTATAGTCACTTTGCACTTTGAAATATGTACTTTGACATTTTTACTTTAACTTTGACTTGTTTTTTTTCATTTTCTAGATTCCCAGAACTAACAAAGCCCTGTTTAAAGTAAAAACATTTAAAAGTAATTAAAATACTATGCATGAAAATGAAGAACCCTTATAAATATTTTACTATAGAAGTAAAAAACCTTAGATATAGAGTATATTTTAAAAATTAAACAGTTTTAAATATTAATCTATGGTCTTATGATTATAATAAATTATATTATGAATTGATAACCAAAAAGGAACAAAGAACTCATTATGTTCATTTTCTTAAAACACCCTGCTCCCTTGAGCTCACACCATAATGCTACATCACCCTCTCTTCTCCTCATTAATCTCACATACCAACCTTTTGTTCAATCAACCTACACAGGTGAAGGCTTTGACTCCTTGTTCATACTCCCTGTCCACACCTACTTGTGCCATCATTCTAGGTAATTTCAAAAACTATCATGAAAATCTATCATTTTTGCCCTTCTATTATTTGACTTCCTTTGTCAATGATGGCTTACTTTACATCTTCTAATTCACCCATTTCTTCAACCACACCTTATCATTACCAGAAACTCCACTACATCTATAATAATTAATTCAAACATTCCACTCTCTGCTGAAAGCTCTCTAAGTTTGTTTGCTACAATACTTCAGTAAAATGGTTCTTAAACCTTATTAGGACTCATCCATTGACATTTTCACATTTTTTCACATTCTTTCAATCAATTTGTCACCTCCTTTCAACACTTCTCTCCTTATTCAGGTTAAATGCCCTAATTTATCAATGTAATTATTTCCATACAATACTTTAAGTTTGACCTTTTTACTTTTGTTGCTCCAACCTGGGAAACATCAGCCTGTCTGGGATACAACTGACTTCTAAAGAAAATTATATAACCATGTAGATTGGTATCACTGTGAATTCATAATCCATATCCTCAAAGCAATAATTTTTCCAGCTTGTTGTTTCTCAATTAAATTTAGTTTCCCACTTTCTACAATGATGAATGTATATGTTCACAATCTCAATGCATTTTTCTGTCCACAACTCCCTAGCTTCTAATCACACTGACTTTCAGGAAACATTCTGTGAAGATCACCAAGAACTTCCACATTGTCTAAATACAGTGCAAATCTTTCAGCCTTATTATATTCCTAGATCACTTTGTAGCACTGAACATAGTTTTTAAGAGTCCTTTAAAACATATTTCTTTGCTTTCATGATACCATGCTTTCCTGGTTTCCCTTGTATCATTATTGGTGCTTATTTGGAAACTTCATTACCAGGTTCTCCCCTCAGTAGCACTCTCATGTGTCACAATTTTTTAGGGTTTAGCCCTAAGGTCCTTTTTTTCCCTCTCTCTACAATTTTTATCCAGATTACTTTTTTTCAATCACATAGCTTTAATTAATATTTCTGTGTTGTGGAATCTCAATGTCTTCCTTGAATTCCAGACTACTATTTTACACATCTCCTCATATGACTGTGTCATGTGCATCACAAAATTAACATGACCTGCTCAACCACTGCATCATAACCACCTCACCACCATTTTTCACATTTTAGTAAGTGACATTGACTCTGTTGCTCAACTCAGATGTCTTGGAATTTCCTTTGTACCTTCATTTGCCTACCCTTACAAAATGCATTACAAAGTGTCATCAACGTTACCTGAAAAATACATTGCGATATGTCTACTGTTATCTTGCTTCATTTCACCAAGCTAGCCTATGCCACGATATCTCTGTCTATTGTACTCAATAACAACCTCCAACTTCTTAATTGGCTTTCTCTCTTCTGATCCAGTTATCATCCCTTCAATTCTTCAATTGTCACAATGATCTTTAGAATACAGAAGTCGTCATGAAATTTGTCTTCTTAAAAAGAAATAAATAAGGAAAAACCTTTAATAATCACCTATTGCACTTAGAGTAGGATTGCAGATTGTTATAATGATCTATAGAACCCTAATATTGTCTAACATCTGTGTACCTCTGTACCTTCATTTCACCCCATGCCTTCTTTCACCTCAGCCAGTGATGCCAATTTTTAAAGTTTTTTTGGTATCACCAAACTGTTTTCTTCCACAAATCATTTTACCCTTGTGCATTCCCACTTTCTGAATTGTCCAAAACCTTACTATTTCCTTGGATAACTGCTTCTTGTCCTTCATATCTCAGTTAAATTTCAGTAACATTAATTTTAATTTATTTCATAGTACTTAGAACAATTTGATATTATATTTCTGCTTATTTGTTTACTACCTATTACCTATATAACTTGAACTTCAAAACAGAGTCATTCATTTTTGTTCACTATTAATATTCTAGAGCTTAGAAGAATGCTTGGAACATAGTGGAGACTTAGTATGTTTACTACTTTTTGAAAATAAAGGAATAAATCAATGGAAAACTCAAACTGCACAATAGATTTTTTTCTACATAGATGCTTACTATATTTCATGTTAATTTAATTAATATTCAAATTCCCATTTATACTTATTATAGGATTTTGATTAATTCCCTACAAACTTTGTCATCTATGCCAGCATTCACTTTGTACCAACAAAGGTAATATAATTTTGCTGAGGTTACCCAATTTGTTTATCTGAAACATTAGAATGGTACCAGAATTGATTTTACAGTGTAGACATGACTAAAGATGATTACTAAGCAAGTTATATAATACTGAGAAACCTGTCTATTCAGAGTTCAATCTAATCAAGCCACTTTCAACTTTTATTACTCAGTATATGAAGATGAAATAATACTGTAAACATGGTTGACCAGAGAATCAGAGAGATTTCTAGATGAAATAAATCATAATACAAAGAGAGTAAGTAAGACCAGTTAGGAGAGTAGTTCTATTTTGAGCATTCATGTTTTTTTCTTTTTAAACAAACACTAAAAGTAAATATGTATTTTGAATTATAATAACTCTAACATATATATGAATTTCAAAAATGTTTTTGTACTAATTTCCATTAAGTCACTGAGGTTCAAATTAAGGTAAGATACAGGTGATAAAGACTACACATTTATTAGGGGAATATTATTGTCTAAGTAGGGGAATATCAATTCTTATTTTTAATTTTTGGGAAAAGGGCAACTCTTTTCACTACTTAAATATATCCATGTCTTTGAATACAAATTTCAGTTTTAAATTTTGTACAAATTATGTGAAAGACTCCCAAGCATTATCTGTTCTAAATATAAGGAATCAAAATAATATTTCTGAAAAATTTTGGAATATTTCTGTACAACTCAAAATCAGATACAAGATAATCCATTAACAGTAAGGAGCTTTAGTATAGCTGTCATCAATTTGAGTGGTATTTGAAATAAGAACACAATTTTGGCTCATGTTTTGCTATTATTTTAAGATTCCTTGTTCCAAACACGAGTTGGATGTAAGAACATACTTTCTGGAAGTCAATACAAATGCTATCAGAAATACACATAATCTGGTCATTGCAGAGGTTTTAGAAAATAAATATACAAGGCATTATAAATGGGTAGATAATGGGCTATATAATGAGTTTTTACTCCGTGATAAAATGTTCTTTAATGGATTAAAATGTAATAAGTAGTAGTAATACTGTAAAAAATTACACTATCATCCACCAACTACCAAATCACTTCTCTGGGTTAGACTAACGTTTTTGTTGTTTATAACATGTCCTGACACCATGGCCTGGCCTGTATTAGGACCTGTGCCAATTTCAATGTCTAGAGTCATACCAATTTCTGGGATCACATCTATGAATTGAACATGAGTTGAATAAATTGGATGTGATGCTTCAGGGAGAATAGCAGTTGAAGGTCCTGTGGTGTGTGTATGTAACACACACACACAAACATACGCATATTAACTTATTGTTGCTATTGACCAGTGACTGCTGTGTGCCTTTCCTTGATTCCTTTTCTGAATAAAACAGTTTTTCTTAGGCTCTCACTACCCCTACTCCATTAATGTCTTGTACTAAGTGATATAATTCTTAGGAATTTAAAGCTATGTGTAATGTATAATGTTTACTCCAATATTTTGGAAATTGAGTTTTAAACTTCTTTCAATTAAAGCCATGATTGGACTTAGACTACAAAGCAGATCTGAGTCTCTGTTGAGGCCAAATGACTCCACTAGTACAGAGCAAGTTACATAGAATTTGAGGACAAAACAAGGTCTTTTTCTACAGACCTGTGTGTGTGTATATATATATGTGTGTGTGTGTGTGTGTGTGCATGTGTGTGTGTATATGTTTATCTCTGTGAATTCAATGCTCAAACTTCTAAGGAAGATGAGAAAGAAAGAACATCATTTTATAACAAATGCTGGAGAGAGTGTGGAGAAAAGGGAACCCGCCTATAGTGTTGGTGGGAATGTAAATTGCTGTAGCCACTATGGAAACCAGTATGGAGATTCCTCAAAAAACTAAAAATAGAGTTACCATATAATCCAGCAATCCCACTTCTGGACATATATCTGGACAAAACTATAATTCAAAAAGATACATGCACCCCTATGTTTATAACAACACTATTCACAGTAGTGAATAATGGAAAGAACCTAAATGTCCACTAACAGATCAATGGATAAAGAAGATGTGGTACATATATACAATGGAATACTACTCAGCATGAAAAAGAATGAAATAACGCCATCTGCAGCAACATGGATGGACTTAGAAATTATCATACTAAGTGAAGTAAGAAAGAGAAAGACAAATACCATATATCACTTATATGTGGAATCTAACATGACACAAATGAATTTATCTATGAAATAGAAACAGACTCACAGATATACAGCATGGACTTGTGGTTGCCAAGTTGGGGGGGGGATGTGGGGGAGGGATGGATTGGGAGTTTGGGGTTAGCAGATGCAAACTATTATGTATGGAATGAATAAACAACAAGGCGGTGTTGCATAGCACAGGGAACTATATTAAATATCCTGTGATAAACCATAATGGAAAATAATATAAAAATGAATGTATATATATGTATAACTGAGTCACTTAGCTGTACAGGAGAAATTAACATTGTAAATCAACTATACTTGAATAAAATAAACTTAAAAAAAAGAAAGTACATCATTTTAAATATACAACTGTGGGCTTCCCTGGTGGCGCAGTGGTTGAGAGTCCGCCTGCTGATGCAGGGGACACAGGTTCGTGCCCTGGTCTGGGAGGATCCCACATGCCACGGAGTGGCTGGGCCCGTGAGCCATGGCCACTGAGCCTGCACGTCTGGAGCCTGTGCTCCGCAACGGGAGAGGTCACAATGGTGAGAGGCCCGCGTACCACAAAAAAAAAAAACCAAAAAAACAAAAAAAAAAACATATATATATATATATATATATATATATATATATATACACAACTGCTTTCTTTTTGCAAGATCATTGGTTAAAACTACACAAGGTCCTTTAAAATTGGCTTACTTTTGAGGAAGACCAGTTAAAAGAAAGAATGTAGGCCACAGACAAAATTTCTTGGGTAGAAGGCCATTCTTCCTTAGGTTTCCCTATATTCTTTCTGTTCATTTGTTGGAAATTTGCAGATTACTGTATAAGCATCACAAGACTAAAGATCCCATTCCCCTTTGAAGTAATGCAACTCATGTTATCAAATCATACTTATTTCATACCTCAAAAAATTGATCCACTCTTAACACCAAATAGCAAGGGTCAGAAATCAATCTACACTTTTTTATTTTATTTTTGTAAATTTATTTATTTATTTTTGGTTGAGTTGGGTCTTCGTTGCTATGCATGTGAGATCTTCCTGGACCAGGGCTTGAACCCATGTCCCCTGCATTAGCAGGCAGATTCTTAACCACTGTGCCACCAGGGAAGTCCCAATCTACACTTATTTTAATTCAGCAATCACTATGCAATGTAGTACTCTAGACATGGAGGAATCTTCAGAGAAATATGAATATATACCCTAGTCCTTAGAGCTAAATAGATTTCCCTGTTATAACCAACTATGAAACAATCATCTATGTCTGGTTTGGCCCTTGATTTCAACTAGGTTTCAGTACTGTTGTAACTGAAACATTCATGCATAATCCCCTAATAAATTTGTCATACTATAATAAAAGAGATACTATAAGGTTTACTAGGCTGTGAGGGTTTTAGAGATGGGCTATTTGCTATTTATCTTTTTATCTTTCAGATCTTAGAGCACTGTGTTTTTCATATTATAGAAACTTAATATGTGTTCATGGATAAGTAAATAATTATCATATGAGTAGTATTAGGAATAAATTCTAAGGAGAGAGATATTGCCATAAGCCAGAACATAAAGGAGAAATGTAAGGAGTTGGAAATTTCTTTCTTTTTATGATGGCTTTAAGCTAATTACAGTGAGTTTTAAATTTTGGAAGTTTAGAGTCATCATTGAGATTCTGAAAGAAGCTATGAACACTTTTGCCTGAAAAATACACATGTGTACATACACGTAATATTTTGCATATAATTTCAGGAAGTCTTCAGACATTCTTACCTCCATGGATATATCTCTGGGTCCAAGGGCCCTAGATGAAGAAATCCTGATCTTTTTGCCTGATGTTTTTTTAACACCCTAAGATATGAATATATACCCTAACGCTTAGTCCTAAATATATTTCCCTGTTACAAATAATCATGAAACAAACAACAATTTATGTCTTAATTGTAGTGGTGGTTATATGACTTTATATATTTGTCAAAGCTCTTCAAATTGTATGCTCAAAGTGAGTTCTGTTTATTGTAAAAGTTACATCAATGAAATTCACCTTTAAGAAAACCTAACAGTTCTTCTAGAAAAATGGCACAGATGAACCGGTTTTCAAGGCAGAAATAGAGACACAGATGTAGAGAACAAACATATGGACACCAAGAGGGGAAAGCGGGGATGGGGTGGTGGTGGTGGGATAAATTGGGAGATTGGGATTGACATGTATACACTAATAGGTATAAAATAGATAACTAATAAGAACCTGCTGTATAAAATAAATAATAATAAAATTTAAAAAAAACCTAACAGTTATTTAAAATTCCATAAATATTTAGCTGAGAAACTACTTCCATAAAAACATTATCTTGAGTGTGTTGTATGACATCATGGACAACTTTTAATTTATATTAACAAAAAAACTGCTGCAGGTTAGACAGAAGACATCCAGGGGACACTGTTTTGAACCAAGAGATGAAGACAATTCCATAGCATAAAAATCTTTTATATCACTCTGAAGGAAAAGTGTACAGCCGCAGAATGGCTTGCATTATGTGATTTAAAACCAGAGTTACATTAGAGAAAACTTGATGTCTCAGGTCTAAAATCTCTGTTATATTTTCGTGGAGAATTCTTATAAATTCCCAATGCCTTATTTTCTCACGTGTAGACAAATTTTGTCAAAAGTCTTCTAAAAAGTAGAATAAGTTGTCATTGTCAGATGGTCAACACCATCAATATGGTTTGTTGGCCAAGTCGCATTTTTAATGATATCATCTTATTCAGTCTGGATGGTGTTTATTAAAACAAAAACAAAAAACAAACAAACAAAAAAACAATAGACACCAGGGAATCCAACTACCTTAGGGAAAATGAGGTGAAGACCTTACCCATCTTTACTTAAAATGAATATATGCCATATATCAGCAAACACCTTCTTCTCCAAATCTATTTTGACATACTGTAGTTCAAATATCAGGCATATGGGAATATAACTCTGGTGCTGTTCATGGTATGTGTATGTATGCTAGGACAATGTCAGGAATGGGGTGAGTAATGACACTGCAAATTGAAGTCATCTGCTTATTTTCCATATGCCTGCTCAGAGCAGACAGCTGCAAAGGAATTTCTCCAGGCTGCTTTGTCCATGACCTTGACCCTGAGAGGACAATCCTTCAAAGGGAAAGGCAGAATCTCTTGAGAGAAGAACTGTATTATTAATTTATCTATGTTCTGGTCTTCTATAAATAATGGTAAATTTTTGTAGTCTGATGTCAACCTTAGTTCAAATGCTTTTCTTAAAGTATATTCTACATTGGTCAAGAGAAGATAAGAAAGAACAAAACATTAGCTCACTATTGTATGGACCCACTCAGAAACCAAATAAATCAAAGGCAAGCCTGTACACAAATCTTACAATAAAAATGAGAAATATTATAACTATCTCATAAATTTTTGAGGAATTCAAGAACCTGGTACTCTCTAGTCTACTGTAATTACTATAGGCAGAAATAAATACAGTCTACACTACCCAACCATGACCTTTCAGTAGTCTTTTTCCTATAGGGATTCCAAATAATGACTAGTTTTAAATTGGCACATTGTTGACCAGTGCACTTGCCTAAGCAAATTTCTACCCCTATACTTATCCATGAATTTTTAAAATATAAATGAAGGATAGCTTTTTATCTGCAAACCACTGGAGCAGACTAGATCCTTTGTACCAAGTACTTGGCTACATATTTTGTTTGAGTATGTTCCCACACTTATCCATTTCACTTGTTTTGGGAATTGTAAACAATTTAAATAAGTAGATAGTTTTGTGTTGATCTCAACATGTTTTACATTCTTAAATGAGCCAAATCACTTTTCCATTTGGAAAATTAACTTTGGCATGCTGTAATACAAAAAGAAGCACTGAACTTCAAGTGAAAGAAACAATACCACTGTTTTCTGCCCCATCTCTAAAAATCTGTGTGATGGGGCCTCCCTGGTGGCGCAGTGGTTAAGAGTCCGCCTGCCGATGCAGGGGATACGGGTTCGTGCCCCGGTCTGGGAGGATCCCATATGCCGCGAAGCGGCTGGGCCCGTGAGCCATGGCCGCTGGGCCTGCGCATCCGGAGCCTGTGCTCCGCAACGGGAGAGGCCACAACAGTGAGAGGCCCGAATACCGCAAAAAGAAAAAAAAAAAAAAAAAAAAAATCTGTGTGATGACCTTGAGTGAATCACTTGATCTCTCTTTCTTTTTCTTCCAGCTCACAAATGATGATCTGGTCATTCCTAAGGTTATTTATAATGAAAAACTTCTATTATCCATGATACATCACTATAGAGCTATAAATATTTATTTGCCAGTCATAGAGAATGAAAGGAGAGGTTATGCCGTCCAATTTTCATGACAATATATTGGAAGTAATTTTTTGACTTGCTTATAGAATCACCTAAAGGGTACTGACAACATATTTGGTTCTTTCTGGATGAATACCATCGCTAGTATTATACCATCATTTCTTGACATTCTGTCTTTGGAAGCTTTCTTTCTAGAATGATTTGACAGTTCAACAGGAAGAATGAAATTTCTTGGCATTTGAATATATACTTGACACATAGAAAACACAATATCTGTATTACTTTGCAGTGTTTTTACTTGACACATCTATTTCTATTTTTCATATTGTGCCCCCTTAACCTAAGTAGCTGGAATCATCTGACCTCCACAAAAAATGAGTCTCCCTTGTTGCTAATCCTCTGGGCAGTTTTTCATATCAGTCAGTTAGAAATGTTGTCTACCTCCTAAAGTTTTCCAAGTGACAAGATTGCAGGTAACCACTAATTACTCCAGTATTTACTAGTATTTACTCTATAGAATTGCCGATTACTGCTAGTTCCAAGCTTACATGGACATTTCTCTGAGACTCATCTTACTGGAGTTTAAAATATCCATACATTGTCAAGAAATAAATAAAAATTATGATAATTACAAGACATTAGAATTCTACATCAGCATTACAACCTTGTCAGTTTAGCCTCTCAAATAGGCAAATAAATTCACCACTTACTATTCCTTTATAGCTATTAATTTTCTTGGAAATCTGTCAGCCTAGAAATATATTAAAAATATGTAGAATAGCCCAATTCAGCATACCTCAAGCTAGTGACATGATTTCTACAGGTAGCCCTGTCAAGGACTGATACCCAGACCTTCACAAAGGAGTGGTTCTGTGTATGTCATTACCATGTAACAGGACAAGCCAGTCTACTATGTTATTTGTCTCACTTACTCTGACTGAATTATATTATAATCCTTTTTGTTACACGTTCCCTCAGAGGAAAATTTTTCTTGATCTTTTATATTTTCAGCAACCTAGAGCATTTCTCTGCTTTTAGAATGCCACTGATCAGTGGATGCCAGTTTTCAGAGAGATGTACATAAATATACCTCATAATTAGATATATAATAAAGCAGTGATTTATTTAGACTGAAAGACAGCTAGCTTATTTTTAAGTTTCCATTTACTTGGCAACTATTGCAGACTGTTCATCAGAAAGAAAAAGGTAATATAAAATTTGAGGAAAAGTCTATCTCTTACTGAAATTGTTCCTTTTAGAATCAGCTCACTAATACATGAAGGAGACAGGAAATATCTCAGTGCTTCACGTGCCATGAATTGTTATTTGTAAATGACATGGATAAAAAATTCTCCTGCAATAAACTATTGATTCCACCAGTCATAATGATATAAAGAACATGATATGTTAGCATAAGAACATTTAAGTGTTTGTTTTTTTCTGCTAACGAAGTTATATCAATTACATTTTTTTTTCTAGGAGGGAAAATGGATATCACCCTAAATTTATTTCCCACTGTCTTCATGTCCACATAGTATTTAATTTGTTATAGATAGGTTAAATGCAATGAAAATCAGAGACACGCTAAGAGGGTTGAAAATAGCAACACACTATGAGAAGTGATATATTTCAACAAGCATTTAATTTAAAACAAATTTCTAATCTGAAATTGATCTTAAAAGTAAAAATAAATGCAGCTGTTCAGTTTTCCCAGCATAACTTATTGAAGTAACTATCTTTTCTCCATTGTGTGTTCTTGCCTCCTTTCTCATAGATTAATTAACCATAGGCATGTGGGTTTATTTCTGGGCACCCTATTCTGTCTATTGATCTATATGTCTGTTTAAGTAGTAGTACCATGCTGTTTTGATGACTATAGCTTTGTAGTATAATCTGAAGTCAGAGAGTGTGATACCTCCAGCTTTGTTCTTCTTTTTCAACATTGCTTTGGCTATTTAGGGTCTTTTGTGGTTCCATATAAATTTTTGCATTATTTCTTCTAGTTCTGTGAAAAAAGTCATGGGCATTTTTATAGGGATACAGATTGAATCTGCAGATTGCTTTGGGTAGTATGGACATTTTAACAATATTAATTCTTTCAATCCAAGAACACTGAGTAGAACATTTTCTCATACTATATGCAAAAATAAGCTCAAGATGGATTAAAGACCTAAATGTAAGACCTGAAACCATAAAACTCATAGAAGAAAACATGGGCAGAACATTCTTTAACATAAATTGTAGAAATATTTTTTTGG
Organism: Mesoplodon densirostris; assembly: GCF_025265405.1. Classification (NCBI taxonomy): domain Eukaryota; kingdom Metazoa; phylum Chordata; class Mammalia; order Artiodactyla; family Ziphiidae; genus Mesoplodon; species Mesoplodon densirostris. Next base: position 41,929,561 of record NC_082665.1, read on the forward strand.
ATATGTCTCCTAAGGCAAAAGAAATAAAAGCAAAGATAAACAAATGGGACCCAATTAAACTTGAAAGCTTTTGCACAGCAAAGGAAACCATCAGCAAAGTGAAAAGACAACCTACTGAATGAAAGAAAATATTGGCAAATGAAATTACAGATAAGGGATTAATACTCAAAATATATAAACAGCTTATACAACTCAACATCAAAAAACAACAACAACCTGATTAAAAAATGGATGGAGACCTAAATAGACATTTTTCCAGAGAAGACATAAAGAGGCTAACAGGCACATCAAAAGATGCTTGACATCACTAATTATCAGAGAAATGTAAATCAAAACCACAATGGGGTATCACCTTACACCTGTCAGAATGGCTAACATCAAAAATCTACATACAAATAACAGATGTTGGCAAGGATGTGGAGAAAAAGGAATGCTTGTACACTGTTGGTGGGAATGTAAATTGGTGCAGCCGCTATGGGAAAGAGTTTAGAGGTTCCTTAAAAAACTAAAGAAAGAAGTGCCATATGATCCAGTAATTTCACTACTAGGTATATATTTGGAGAAAATGAAAGCACTAATTTGAAAAGTTACATGCACCCCAATGTTCATAGCAGCATTATTTACAATAGCCAAAATATGGAAGCAACCCAAGTGTCTATTAACAGACGAATGGATAAAGAAGATGTGAGGAATACACACACACACACACACACACACACACACACTGGAATATTACTCAGCCAAAAAAATGAATGAAATTCTGCACATTTGCAACAATGTGGATGAACCTAGAGGGTACTGTGCCTAGTGAAATAGGTCAGACAGAGAAAGACAGATACTATATGTTATCACTTATACATGGAATCTAATAAATAAAGCAGAAGCAGACTCACAAATATAGAAAACAAACTAATGGGTACCAATGGGGAGAGGGAAGAGTGGAGGAGTATGAAAGGGGTATGGGATTAAGAAATACAAATCACTATGTATAAAATAGACAAGCAACAAGGATATACTGTACAGCACAGGGAGATACAGCCATGATTTTGTAATAACTTTAAAGGGAATATAACTTATAAAAATACTGATTCATTATTCTGTAAACCTGAGATTAATATAATATTGTAAATCAATTATATTTCAATTAAAAAAGTAAAAAAAAAAATGCATGTCAGTGGTTTTCTAGAATTTTCATTAATGAAGAGACAATCTTACCAGAAAAAAATGGCTTTTTTCCCCTTAGATGATCTGCTTAATTTTAAACTCCCAGATATTTCTCTGATCAATTTGTGTTTTTTTTTAATCTAGCAATATGTTCCATCTTTCAAGTTAGTATCTCTTGTTATTATTATTTTTTTTATATATATGACTAATCTGTCAGTTTTCCTTTAATACAAATTTCCCAGATTCATTCCCTTGGTAGGAAATTACAAGTGTATATGAGAAATAAAAATTTTAATAAAAAATATTTCTTCTTGGGCCTCCCTGGTGGCGCAGTGGTTAAGAGTCCGCCTGCGGATGCAGGGGATACGGGTTCGTGCCCCGGTCTGGGAGGATCCCATATGCCGCGGAGCGGCTGGGCCCGTGAGCCATGGCCGCTGGGCCTGCGCATCCGCAGCCTGTGCTCCGCAATGGGAGAGGCCACAACAGTGAGAGGCCCACATACCGCAAAAAAAAAAAAAAAAAAAAAAAAAAAAAATTCTTCTTGGGACTTCCCTGAAGTCCATGCTTCCACTGCAGGGGGTGTGGGTTCGATCCCTGGTCAGGGAACTAAGATCCCACATGTTGTGCAGCCAAAAAGAAAAAAAAAGTGTTTAAAAAATATTTCTCTTTATCACTCTCCTTCTGTTTCTGTCTCTTTCACACACACACACACACACACACACACACACACACACACACACCAGAGTTGGGGGAGAGAAACAGAGGGAGGGAGGAAGAGGTGGATGAGAGAGAGAAGGGGGTGGGGGAGAGAAGGAGAGGCTACTGTGAGCTTACTAAATGCCAGTTATATGTGATTATTTTCAATAACCTAACGATCTGCTCTGCTCTGTTAAGTGGATGAGAGAATGAACTTCAAATTGGACAGACTTGAAATCAAACCCAGCTACTTACTAGTTATCTTGTCTTACGTTTATAAATTGTGGATATAATAGTACTTACCTCATAAGTAGAGTTGTAAGTAGGACTGAGTTCATTAAAGCACTTAGTATGGTATTTGGTCTAACAAAACCTCCATAAATATCTGCTCTTACTAAGACACTGCTACTCTCTCAAGAAATTTATAGTCTAAGGAAGGGCAGACAAGTGAACAAAAAATACTAATAAAATGTATCAAAAGCTAAATTAGACTTATGCCCATGATGCTGTACAAATCAGATAGTGAGCCTCTCAGCCATGCAAATAGTTCAGGGGAGGCTTGCAGAAGCTAATACATACAAGCTAATTTTTACAGAATGGCAGTGTGAAGCACCTCATGTTGTGTTCAATAAATCACAAGCAATTTAAAGCATACCGTGATTTTCAAAGTTGATCCCAAAGTAGAAGTGTATTTTATATTCTTTAGAAGTCTGGAAGTATAATTGGAAAACACAAAATTCCTTTAAAAGGATCCATAATACAGCATTGAGGAGCGCGCGCCCTGGAGTTGAACACCTATGTGTACTTATGTTGAACCATGGCTCCTTCGCATGGTAACCACTGTTAGATGGCAGCACTTAGTCTCAGGATCATCATCAAGAAAGAAATCATAGCAACACTGCCTTGGGGTGCTTTGAGAATTAAGTGAGTTCATACTTATGGAGTCCTCAGTAGTACCTATCATGTAATAAGTACTCAATACACAGTAATTCTGTTTTATGTCTTTGCAGTTTGATATACAGCCTTAAAAATTACATCAGTTTTGTATTATTATGTTCCCATTATGTAGAGGTTTTTTTAATATAGAATATTTGCAATTACTTATAATTGAAAAAAAATCAAGCTTCAAGAAGACATGCTATTTAATCAGACTTCCTAGGAAGAAAGATTGTTTATTCATTCTTTCATTTAATACATATTAATTATATGCCTACTTCAGGCCAGACACTGAGCTAAATGCTGGGATACAATGCTAATAAAAAGTGAACTTATAGCCCAGTAGGGGAAGTGGGTTTTAATCAAATAATCATACTAATAAATGCATAATTGCAAAGTGAGACAAAGTCTCTGAAGGCAATCATGCTAATGAATGTGTAAATGTTCTTTAGGGAAGCTGAAAAGATAAAATAAAGGAATCTGATTTAGATGAAGGATAATGGTGATCAGAGCAAGTCTGAGCAGGAAAAACATAGGATAAATAAGAGTTACCTGCTCAAAATTGGTGGGAGAAATGAGCAGTCAGAGCACTCTGGGCAAAGGAACAGAATGTACAGAGGTGTCTTTCAACCGAGTGAAAGCAGGACACCTTCACAGAACAAAAGAAGGGCATATGAACTCGAACAGGGAAAGTGAGAAAGAGAGGGTATGAGATGGAGTTGGGAAGGTGGCCAGGGACAGACAGTTATGCTGAGTTTTGAATGCCCTGTTATGGATTTGAGTCTCTGAAGAGCAACAGTATGAAACTACAGTGTTCTAAGCAGTAGCGATGACATGATGAGATTTTCACTGTGTGAAATGGTTGAAGTATGGAGAGAGGGAGAGAGGGTCAGAGAGAATGTGAGAGGCCTCAAGCAGGATATGTGTATCCAGGCCCCTCGAGAAGCAAAGATTAGATGTGCAAGAAAATGGGGAGAGAGATGGGAGAGGCTGTGGGAGTCATGAGACCACCCACTTTGGTGAGGGAGAGAGGGAAGGAAGACATCTGAGTAGGAAAGTCTTAGCCCACCATTCAACACCACTGATGAGCAGCTCTTGAAGGTCTTTTAAGTGAATGCTCTGTCTCCCAGGAATGGGTCTACCTTGGCATCCCTGTTGTGCTCAGTCGCTGTCTGGGAGCAGTCCATGGGAAGTTTGGCCTAAGTATAACTGTGTGATGAATTTCAGAGTACAGCAACTGTGCTCTTTGGTCAAATACACTTAGCAGAAGATCTGAGAGGTGTATTTTCATGGATGCCACACACTGTGTTGACTGTGAAGAAGGAAAGAAATAAACAGATGTGATCAAGATTCAAGAATTAAAGTCAACATCACTTTATAAAATTTTAGAAAGGTGTAAATGACAACTTATCAGAAATGCATTCCCTGACCACCTTGTCTATAAAAGCACCTCTCTTCTCCCACGTAATCCTGTTCTCTCATACAGTTTTATTTGGGGATCTGACATTTACCAACTTTTGATATAGTAAATGTTTTACTTGTTTTAATTTTTTATTTTCTGTCTACATTCCTCCCCAACTGCATGCTAAACGTAACGATTACAAGGTGACTTCCTTGCATTTTATTGCTCTTTTGCCAGTAACTGAAGCAGTATGGCCATTCAAGGTATATTTGTTGGATAAACTAAGGGAGGGGGTTGCTTTAAGGATGAAGAGGAGAAACTGTCAAAGAAGACTCCCAGTTTTACAATATGTGCAACTTGATGGATGGCGGTTCATTCACTGATGAAATACACAATGGGAATCTTGGGCAGGTGGGTGAGAAAATAACAAATTTTTCCTGGTACTTGAGTTTGAAATTCCTTTGAGATGTCCAAATAGAGCTTGCACGCTTTCTTAATAAGTCAAATATTACAGTATAAAGTTTTATGCAGGTAAAGGAAAGTTGCAGTGTACATATTAGTTAAATCAGTTTGTGCTTTTCCTATTTTATAACATACGAATGCATTGAAATATGAGTTATCTTGTAAAATCAACACATAATATCCATCAAGACCCCATTAAGAGATGATTGAGGGGACTTCCCTGGTGGTCCAGTGGTTAAGATTTGGCCTTCCAATGCAGGGGGTGTGGGTTCGACCCCTGGTTGGGGAGCTAAGATCCCACATGCCTCAGGGCCAAAAAACCAAAACATAAAACAGAAACAATACTGTAACAAATTCAATAAAAAGACTTTTAAAATGGTCCACATCAAAAAAAAAAAAAACTCTTTAAAAAAAAGAGATGATTGAAAAGATCAACATATAAAGGTAATGTTTGGAGGAAGACTGGTTAGCTGTGAAAGCAGAGAAAAGGGAAAAATCACAGAAATAAAAGTTTTCAGTATCATTCAGCCACTGATAGACAAAACAGTGGGTCTTTAAAATCGGGTTTCCTTGGCAGAACCTTCCTTCTGTGAAATAGATATAAAAAGTTACATTAACAAATACTATTAAATATTTAAATCATCAAACTCCCTGAATTCTGATCACATGCTTATAAAATTAAACTTATGACTTTTTCTTCACAGTTGTCTATCTACCAGGAAAGTAAGGTCATGTAATAACGAGTTCTCATTATAAGTTAATGATTGGGAATTCTAACCTCATGTAAAAATCTCTTGGGCTCGGTTAATGGGTGTCCCTCTCCCTTTCCTAAGGGAGGCATTAACCCAGCTTTTGAGTAACCAAGACTTAAGACCAGATCCTGCATCTGATAAATTCACCTTAGTAATAAGATGTCACCCTGAGAGTTATTTGAAGTTAGCCTACTAGATACTCTTTTCAGTGGCAAAATCTGCACATTGCTCTTTGCTCACAAATCCCCCCAAAAAAAACAATATTTGGATTCAAGTTCCTCCTCAGCCCAGGCCACAAATTACATTTTCTGACCCCACAGTTGACTTAATTTCTTTAAATCCATACTCTAAATTCAAGAAATGTGGAGCCATGCACTTTTATAGTTTTATTTCATGTAGTATGAACAATCACCTTCATTTTTCAACTTCCATTCCTCATATGCATGCCCCATATCCTCCACAATCTCTAAATGTCCATATTTTATCCATTTTTAAGTACAAATACAAATGTCACTTATTCCACAAACTGTCCTATTCTCTGAGTTAGCTGTTCTCTCTCTTTCCTCTGCATTACCACCTTCCCTTAACTCTTAAACTTCCTATGACAGGCAGTATTTTCCATTTAGTATAGTTTATACATATGTAATAGGTCTCCAACTATCTTAGAATATCCACAGATAGGGAATCTGTATCTATTTCATGTATGTTCTCCTACTGTATTTTACACTTAGTGATTTGTATAGAATAATTATACACCAGACACTTTTATTATAGCAAGATAAATTAATGATAGAAATGCTCATTCTTGAATCATTTGAAGAATCTGCTACTATATCAACTCAATGCTGTTTGTTATGAGTACTCATAAGTGAAACTAGGTCCTCTACTTAAGAGAAATAAATAAAATTATAGTAGTATTTTCATGAGAAAGGATAAAATTACAAGGAATATAATCCTCAAAGACCTGTCAAGTTGTGCTTATTTCTATTTCTTTTACTATTTCTGCTTAGAAAGAGTTTTCTTTTTTTAAATTTTCAACTCAAAGTCTTATTCTTTAGAAGAAAAATACTAGAACAAAATCCATTTAAATTCTCAGTTGCTATCTAGTTTAAAATCATGCCATTTAAATATACTTAGAATTCCATCTAGCAAATGTATTAAGAGGATTATGTCTTCCCTCAAAATAAGCTCATCTTCTTCAGGGCAGAACCAATAATCAACAACCATCATATTTGAGCTTGCTAAATTTAGAGCCTTTTTAAAACCATTTAAATTTTTTTTTTTTGAGATTTACTTTCTGGGAGGAAATCGCATATTCCATTTTGTGGGTCATTTGAGAATTATAGCATTAAGGATATCACTGCAGACTAATGAAGAGAGAAGGTTTTTTTTCTTTTTTTTTTTCAAAAGAAAACCGTGAAGCACATAAGCCAAACCGTATCACACATGTCTGGTACAATCACACTTGCAATATTGTTAAACCTTGACACTGGCATTTTGCTACTCTGATGATGTGTCAGGAAATTTTCTTCCTTTCAGGAGCCTGACATTTGCCAAGAATGATGAGGGTAGTTACTCGAATATTATTCCATGCTCATTTCTGGCTTAGAGAGACACAGACACAGAGGATATAGGACGTGTTTGCAATCCATTTCATGGAATCAGCACAGCATTCTGTACTGGATAACTGTTTTGAGAAAAAGTCTCTGTGTCAATTTAAAGCAGGTACAACATACACACAACACTTTCTGGCAACAAAGTTTGAAACCATAACCAAATTCAACAGAATACATCAGATGATACCCTAAAAAAAAAAAAAAAAAAAAAAAAAAAAAAAGACCCTTGAATATTTTAATAATAACCTCTAAGAAAGATAAGCTATTTTGGTAAAAAATGACTATTATCTTTCAAACCAATATAATGTTCCATAAAGACATGAAGAGCATTTTATTTCTTTGATCTCGTCATATGCAGTTGTTGTTATTTAGCTGTTCTATAAGTGTGAAAAGTAGATACTATTGTATGGACCTTGGATTTAGAATATGTGAGTTTATGTGTTGTAGTGTGAGACTGGCAAACCTCTATGGCTCTCTGAACCTCCGTTTTCCCTACAAAGACTCCTATAAATATTATGTACTTGTTTCTTATTTGAGAAATCTTATTACTACTCTTACCTGCTTTTAAGCTATAAGAAAATAATGTCTGAATATCTGAGATTTTAAAAACAGTACAGAGATGCAAGTTTAATTTTTTTTTATTATGAGAATATTAATGACTGAATTACCTCTCCCCCAAATTCACATGTTGAAGCCCCACCCCACCAATGTGATTATATTTAGAGACAGGGCATTTATCAGGTAACTAAGGCTAAATGAAGTTATACTGGTGGGGCTCTGAGGCAGTAGGATTAGTGTGCTTTAAGAAGAGACACCAGAGTGCTCTCTCTCATGTGTGTTAACTCATTCTCTCTCTGACTCTCTGTTTCTTTCTCTTTCATGTGAAGACAAAACGAAAAGGCAGGTATCTGCAAGCCAAGAATAGTGTCTCATCACAACCCAACCATGCTAGCACCCAGATCTCAGACTTCCAGTCCCCAGAACTGTGAGGAAATAAATTTCTGTGGTATTTCATTACATGACAGCCCAAGTAGACTAATACAGAGAAGACTCAAGATAGTAATAAATATAAGTATTCTGCATATTAAATAAGTCAAATAAATTGAAGTAAAGCCATCAACTAGAAGTACACTTCTTATTGTTACATTCATATAGTGGATTTCTATGCAAATATTAAAAATGATATATAATTATATGAGAAAATATACTATATATTAAACAAAATATATATTGCTAAGTAAAAAATAAAAGATAAAACATGTCCAGCATGGGTGCTTTATTTAATATATATGCATATATATTATATGTGGTGGTTATCTTTATTTGGTGAGAATGAGCCATTTTAAATTTCTTCACCTTTTGGCTTAACTATTGTTTTAGATAGAAGGAAGTACTAACTATATAATATAAAAGAGCAGTTGTTAAAGTTTTTAAACGTAGTTTAACCAAATTTTAAAATATTGCAAGTTAGTATTTCCAGGAAATAAATGGTAACAGGAACATTATGTAGAGATAACACATCCAAGATTTTGGAAAACTTTAAATAAATATGCTATATTCCAAAGCTAAGCTTCTCAATTGGCAATGCCAGAACCACATTTATATTTTGAGAGTCTTCCTACCTATGTAAGAAGCATAGCTTATATATGTTGTTTTTACATATTTTTAAAATTTTGAAACTCCTGACATTTAAAATGTAAAAGATATAAATTAGACAATAGTAAAAAGAATCCAACCATTTCCTAACTACCAATAAGCTACTAGTATAGTTAATAGCAAGCAGTTTATACAGTGGAAATCTGATTATCTGGTTTTCACTCCATCTCTACTCTCCAGTTTATCCCTTTCTAAACTCAGTCATGATAATAGAGAACACTGAATATTTTGCACTGGGTGTGATAATTTTAGTAGCAAAAATTGTCAATATTTTATACCATTCAGTGGTGTTTAAATATTCTGACCAGAGCCATGTGGGGATGAGATGTTGGTCAGGGAATGTCATAATCTTCCTTGCAAATATAAACTCAGGAAAATTATTAAGGTAAATGTAGAGGGTGTAGTGAAGATCAAGAATGGCGTAAAGTATGAATTCATATGTATTGACTAACAGACACTAATCCAGGCACTGGGGCTGGAAAAAAGAATAAGACATAAGGTCCATGATTTCCTGGAGCTTATATTCTAGAAAGCTAATAAGACATTAAGTAATTAAGCAATAACTAGGTAAATTCAGATATTTATATGTTAAATGTTGGCAAGACAAATGAAGGAGTGATGTGATAGAGTTCTAGAAGACTCTGTGTGGTTAGGGAGTTTCTCTACAAGACACAATAATGGAAAGGGACCTTAATGTCCAGAAAATGGCTTCCATGAAGGCATCAGAGGAAGAATATCCAGCCACATGAAATGGAACTGCAAATACAAAGGCAGAAATAAGCTTGGCATTTACAAAGCACAGGGTATTTAAAAGCTTGTATATTGAGCACACAAGCAGGGGTGGGGGAGAAAGTTAAAAATAATTGACATATATGCCAGAACAAGGAAGTTAAATTTTATTTTGTGTAGAATAAGAAGCCGTTGGAGCGCTTTATATGGGGGGCTAGTATGATAGGACATTCATTTGTAAATGATCCTTCTAGTTAACCAGTTTTATGAAAATCTCCTGGAGTTTGGGGATGGAAAATAAGAATGGTTTTTACAAATGAATCAAGTGAGTCTAATGATCAGACACATTTGAGAAACTTTGTCTTAAGTGATGGGTGCCAACATTAGCGACCATGGAGACAATGTTTTAGTAAGGTTTGAGTTTATCAGAACACGGAACCTCAGACAAATTTGTTCACTCTGAATCTGTTTATAAAAAAAACCAAAGTATCCCATTTTATTGGTCCATGATCTCCTGGAACTTATATTCTAGAGAGGTAAGTCAGACGTTAAACAATTAAACGAAAAGGAACATTACTGCTCATCCCCAAGGGAGGGTGACACTAAACAGCAAATAAAAAACACCATGACTGGTCAACAGAGAAACTGCAGGAGAAAGGAAAATTTTTTCCTCCTTTTTGAGCAATGAGCCTAGCATTTTAATTTTGTTCTGGGGCCCACAAATTGTGTTGCTGACACTGTTTGCAGATTTTCCTCATCTGTAAAATCAGAATTAAAACTCTACCTCTTTAAGTTGTAAAAATTACATAAAATGAAACAGGTATAGTACTTGGCACAATGCCTAACAAATTTAGGTGAGAAGAGAGAAGACAGTTTCTCTCTATCCCCTTACCATCTCTACTTTTTGCCGTTGATTAAGAACATGGTTCCTAAGACAGTTAACTTCCAGGATCCTTGGCTTCCTCACCCATAGAAAAGAAGATTGAGAGAGACAATGAGATCTCTCTCGTGTGTTCACAGCATTGTTTCTCTCTGCAAACCAAAGAGGTCCTGATACCAGCACATCACAGTAACATGCCACACACGGCAGGTCAGTAGCACCTCCTAGCTCTTTAGCTTCTCTTAATTACTGACCTACCAACATTGTATCCTACAAAAAGAAGCATTTGTTATAGGATTTCTTTCTTTCATTGTTTTGAACATCGGAATCATTAATAAAAAATTTTTTTATTTAAGCAGCTGCATTCATTTCTAAGGTCTTTGATGTTTCAGTTATTGATAAAATATTAATGCATGTATGGCTGGTATTAAATGGTTCTTATCTTATTACAAGGACAGTTGTACCTACTTTTTACTCTTTAAACTTGGGTAAAATCTTTGCTACTCTGAAAACATATTATACTTTGCATAAGAACCAATATACAACTATGTAATTTTCTGGAGTTCCTTCTAAAATATTAAGTGTGGGACTATATAAAGTATGCAGTAGATAATCTCTGTTTTTGCAGGACCAAATTTAAAATTCTAAGTAACTTTTAAGATATACTACAATAGGCTTAAAAAGAAGGAAAATGATATTTTTCTTGTTTTTCCTTCTCACTTTTCCATCCCCTCCAAAATGAGAAACTTCTGATCTAAATCTAATTGCAAAAATCACATAATACACAGGAAAGAATCTGGTGACAAAATAAGAAAACGTTAGTACCCTGTGATAAGGAGTTGAAAAGATGTGAAAACATCCCTATTAAAAGGCAAGGGGATTGAATAGGAAATTAGAGAACAGGTTTTCAGAAAAAAAATTAGATTTATACAGTTAGGGCTTAAGAACTGGGGCTGTTGTCCAAGTATAGTGTAAGAAGAAAAGTAGTTTATCATGTGATTACCTCATAGCTTTTTAGTAGTGTACAGATTAAACAAACATATTGCTTTAGTCATGGGTAGAGAAAATAAAATCAATTAATAAATGGGTTGAGAGAATAATTCATATAAATATTAATAATTAAAAATATATTACATTTTATAGTTTATTTTTCACATTAGTTACCTAGTGTAACATAAAATAAGAAAGTTTTACTTGGTAGAGCCTCAAATACATTAATACTCAGTCTGTGATCCTAAAGGCTGGGTTTTCCTAAAATCAGTTCTAAGAGAGAGCTTGTCAATTAATTGTTGTCTGTATCTCAGGAATAATGATTATGAATTATGTCCCTGTAGATATACAATATTTAGCAGGGCAAAAACTAATTTCAATTTGAGGATTTCCAAAGTTAGAATTCTGAGGCCAACTATGTGAGAGCCATCATGGCAAAACACGAGTCTTCAATAGTACTGTATTGTAGGTGTATCACATTCACAAAAAGACAATGATACAGCTACAAAAATGACAAGGAAATCCATCATGAAGGTTTAAGCAGGTCTTTTTGTGAGAGGCTTTTTTATGTATTCCATGAAAGGAAATGTCATTTACTGGTTAACCTATCTGGTAGCTTTTTTCGAACTGATGAATAAATATGTTCATGCCTATAACTGAAAGTGACTCTTCTTGAGGAAAGCTGGTATAGTACACGAAGATATTCACAAAGAATTTGAGTGGACTTAAATGCTTTGCATTTAAAAGGGTTGGTTCCTTATTATTTGATCCTTTGTATAATTATAATATGATGAAGATGGTGCTAATTATTATAATAATGTCTTTATTCAGCTCCATTTATCTGAAGAGATCAAAAGAAATTTAGACACTTTCAACGAAATAGTCTATTATGGTAAGCATCACAGGAAATACATTAATCCAAGGGACAGAAAGCAGAAAGAAAATGTACTCATGTCAAGAGGAAAGCAAATTTATTTTCCTTAAAGTTTGTGCTTTAGTTTCCTGACACAGAGCTGAGAAGATCCCTGACAACCCTGGGTAGGCCAGTGATGCATCTGCCATGAAGCCCAAAGGCTAAGAATTTGATTCTCTCAGACCCTTCCTTCCTTATTTTTACAACCTCACACAAAAAGGCAAAAGGTTGAAGTACTGTCAGTGCGCAAGACACTGACTTTGTTTTTATATGAACCCCAGTATCCAACTGTAAGAGGCAAATTCATACTAAACCATAACCTCAGAGCTGCCAGGAAAGTTGGAGAACATTATAAATAGGAAAACCGGAAAAATATTTATGGCAAATAGAATAATATCAGGATTTGGGGCTCTGTTAAGAACATTATGGACTTTCATTCTGATTATAGTAGCTGTTCAGAAACTACTAGAGAAATATTCAAATGCATGGTAGTTATTTGCTGAGTGAAAACTATGGACCACCCAACCTTTTTTTCACATCTAACAACAAAAACTGGCAGTTAATTTTAATGTCTTGATGTACGATTCATTTTGAACCAGAAAAAGAGATTCCAAAGTTGTTTTTATAGATATTGTCATTACCACAAAATGAAATTGTTCTCTAGTTGAATTATTTTTACTAACTGTGTTAATTTCTGACATACGTTGTGTCATCCATAGTATCTCACCTATACTAGCCACTCAATAAATGCTTCTGGGGTTATAATTATGTGGTCTTATACTTGCAAAGATATTTGATATAAACCTGTGTAATATATGGCCTATTTGATTCCAAAGGAGGAACAACATTGATGTTCTAACCTTTATTAGAGAGGCAGCATTCTCCTTTTTTGCAGTTCCAGGGTTCTACTGCATATTCTGCTCAAAAAGAGTCTAGGTTTCCTCAGAATATTATATAAAGATTCAACTATGAGTATGAATACTAATGTCATTTTTAAAAGCATAAAATCATATTCTATTTGTATGTGAACACTGAAAGATGATTAGGAGCTCCCCTCCAGGGTTCACTTCAAGAAACCAGGTGCCTGAATTCTCAGAAATTGCTCCTTAAGGAGAGATCTGTCTCTGGAATGAGAACAAGGTTAGAGAATTGTGTGAATTTTATGCCTTCCTCTTCTGATCAGGTGCCAAGACAGCCGCATAAAATACTGCTAAAAAGGAAGCATTAGGAAATGCTAACAATAAGGGGAATGAACTCAAAAGACAAAGAGTGAAGAGATTCCCATTAAGACGTCAAGTAATGCAAATATTAGCACTGTTGTAGAATTAAGTTTTACAGACTGCTCAAATTCTTTAAAACTATCTAAAGCTGAAGGTAATCAGTAACTTCCTTCTCTACAAAGGGAGTATTCCACATGCTCTAGCTTGATATAATACAAATAATCATTTAAAGTATTTTTTTAAATGTAACCATTATATACCTCACATCATAATATGTGCTATAGACAGGGGCTGTGAAGTTGTTGAAGGATAGAAAACTATACAAATAGTTAAGAAGTAGTTCCTATCCTTAAGAACTTTATAGAATGTTTTTAGAGCAAACATGATCAACAAACGATAATAAGAGTAATCATAATGCCATATATTTCTAACTTGTCTTTGATTATTAACTATAACATAATTATGATATATTTATGATATGTTATGAATGTATCAAATTAAAACTTATAAAATGGAGTAAAAGGAGTTAGATGGTAAGCTGTAGTTCAACAACAGACCACAAGAGAAATTGAAATAGAGTAGTTTATTACTCACAGGTCCTGGAGGAAGTACATAGCATGCCTTGAGGGTTCCGTACAGGGAGGTTAAGGAAGGATGCAGACAGAGAGAGGTACAGGACCTGGGTCTCAGGCCTTTATTAGGGTCTGGGGGTGGAGAGCATTGGGGTTTCCCAGCTTTAGGCCAGATTGGTAATTTCAAACCTAAAGTGTGGGGTTTTGTTAAACCCCACTGGGGTCTTACCTAAGGGGTATACAAGGGGAAGGCACTGGGAGAAAGGCAGACTGCTGATCACAAGGGCTGTTGGGGAAGTCATATCAGAAACTTATATTTGCTTATGACTCTGTGTGCTGTTAATCACAGGAGGGACTAGTGTCAGTTCAAGGTCCCTGCAGGTCACTTGGCCAAAACCAAAACGGATGCTGAGGCAGCAATACCATGGAGTAGCTTAGCTAAAATCTCGAAAAATTTATTGCAAACATATAAGAAAATATTTTTGAAATGCAGCAATTTTTTTGTATTTTTTTAATTAACTTTCATTTTTAGGGACAAATAGAACTGCCGTTTCAAAGCAAGATTGCTTTCTTTAAGGTACCAGTTCTCACCTTGAGACCCTTAGTTACAGGTACTTTGAAAGTAGTGATGTGATTACCAAGAAATGTTTAGCCCAAGAGAGATTACCTGAAACTAGGGTTAAAGTGGATGTATTAAAACATAGGTCAAGGACCAGGGTGTCCCTTTTCTAGGGGACAAAGGAGCTGTCAATGTTAATCATTGGAGTTACCCAAGTTTACAACCAAAAGACAAGGCATTAGTGATGAGTGTGCTGTGGATAAAGAACACAGACTCAAAAAATGTGAAGTATGACCTGATTACTTATGATCTGCAACCTGGAAGAAATGAAGGGAAATTACCACTGCCAGAAAATGGGAATCTACACAGATCAGTTCTTAACACATCTATTTTATAGTTTCTTCTTTACACATAAGTGCAAGCCTACAACCCCCCTAAAAGAGGCACCAACTAAAAGACTTTAAGAACTCAAACAAAGCTGTTTTTCTTCTATATTCTCTACTATTCACAACACTTCTGCCACCAAATATGTGGCATTCTCCCCATATCAATCAACTTCCCAGCTGAGCTGTGTGTCTTCCAATTCATTTCGATTCTGACACCACCTAGAGTTAGCCTCAGATCCCACAAGCCGGCCCCCACTTTAGATGTCAGTGGCAAGTATAGGCCTCCCATACTTCTATTGGTCAGGGGTTTCCAAGACCTCCTCCTTAAGTTTGATAATTTCCTAGAATGGCTCACAGAACTCAGGGAAATACTTGCGTTCACAAGTTTATTATGTAATAAAATACATGATAAAGGCCACAGAGGAAAAGCCAGATGAAGAGATACACAAGGAAGGTATGAAGTGTTTTAACCACAAGAGCTTTTGTCCCTGTGGAGTTGAGGTGTGCCTGCCTCATGGCATGTGGATGTGTCACCAACCCAGAAGCTCTCTGAATCCTGGACTTTAAGGATTTTTATGGAAACTTCATCACATAGGTATGATTGATCTCACTCCATTCTCCCCTCCCTGGAAGAAGGGAGGATGAGGCTGAAAGTTGCAAGCTTCTAATCATGGCTTGGTATTTCTGGTGACCAGCTCCTATTCAGGAGCCTACCAAGAGTCTCTTCTTTAAAACAAAAGATGCTCCTATCACCCAGGGAATTTCAAAGGATTTAGGAATTTAAGATGCTCCTAGCATCTCTACCACTCAGGACATTTCAAGAGCTTTAGGAGCTCTGTGCTAGGAACTAGGAGCAGTGACCTATATGTAGATCTGTATCTGGAGAGATAGATCTTATTATTTCACACCCCCTAATCCCATCTTTCCACAGATTGTTTTGGAATATACCCTATGAAGGAAGGCCTATGATCCTAGAAGTAAACAAACTTCAAAAGGGTGATACTCTATGCTTTAAAAACATATTTAAATATAAATTTTGACAAGTAAGTATGATATGTATTTGAATAGAGATTCATATATGCTAAAATCATTACTGAAATACATTAATAAAAAAATACCATTAAAACAGTGAGTTTTACATTTCAGATGAGAGGGCAATATATTCTTAAAATTACAAGAAAGTTTGATGAATGTTTTGATAGAGGAGGTAAAAGGTATGTGCCAGGGGAACACATGAGGTACATTACCAGAGATGGAGATGTTTAAGCTAGAGTAGGAGTTAGCCAGGAAAAACGTAATGGGACAATCAGAGGGTTTCAGAGTGGATAGCTTACACAACAACTGTGTAGAAAGATAGAGACCAGCATACCACAAGCAGAATCTTTCAGTCAGGATGATCTTGCCTACCTCAGGTAGTTCTCTTCATCTGTGTGTTCCATGATATCTACATGGAATGATAGTGCCTACAACAGTTTCTTGCATTTCAAAAGGTATATGTCTTTTTACCTTAGATTAAGTACTTGGGAACTGGATTTCCCAAGTACTTAACAAGATCAACACTCAATAAATAATTTTACCCACAGCTTATGCATAGGCATTCATTGTTTCCTGCATATGTATATGTTGAATTGTGTCTCTGAAATTCACATGTTAAAGTCCTAACCCCTAGAATTTCAGAATGTGACTATTTGGAGATAGGGTCTTAAGAGGTAATTATGTTAAAATGAGGTCATTTGGGGGACTCTAATCCAATATGACTGGTGTCCTATAAGAAGAGACAATTAGGACACAGACAGGCACAGAGGAAAGGCGATGTGAGGACACAAGTAGAAGACGGCTATCTATAAGCCAAGGAGAGAGGGCTCAAAAGAAACTCACCATGTTGACATCTCAGTCTCTGACTTCTAGCCTGCAGAATTGTGAGAAAATAAATATTCTGTTCATTAAGTCACTCACTCTGTGGTATTTTATTATGGCAGCCACAGCTAACTAATATATATATATATATATTACATATATATGTATATTTGTACATATCCCAATTGGATGATAGCATAGGTTAGCTATCATTAAAGCAGTAATTCAAGCCAATAGATGGCTGATTTTTGAATTGGGAAATGTGATAGTGATGCAGTTCACCAAGCTCGACAAATTGCTGCAGAAAGAAACCACAGTTGTCACTTTCTTAACAAGAGTCCTATAGATGATTTTAATAAACCATTTCAACTACACTTATTAATCACAAATTTACAGTGTTTGAGTGATGACAGATCAGAGTTATGTTTTGGGAATGGACATGATATCAAGATTTCAGATGAGAAATAAGTACTTGAGTTATGATAGTGTCCACTGAAGAAAGGAAGAATAGGGTGAGAAAATTGTGTTATATTTTGGTATTGAATTTCATTAAGTAGGACCAGGGAAAGGAATAACATGAAGATAGTTTCAAAATTTCAGGTTAAGAGACTAGTGTTGCCATCAACTGAAATACAACACCAGAGAAACAGGAGAGTTGAAAGAGAAAAAGATTGAATCAATTTTAGACATTCTAAATTTTAAGTGTTAGTATATTATTAGGTGGAGATTGTCAGAAGATTATTATAAATGCCACAGTGTGATTAAAATACTAGAAATTTGGAAAATGGATGAATGATTGAGTAAATTCCTTTTAAAACAGAAAAAAATTGTATATACAGGACAATTAAAATTTGGGGATCTACTTTAAAAGTAACAGAGATTTGTAAAATATGCTAACATTTGCAAGTTTTAGCATGTTTATTAAAATCTATAACACCAAGAAGAGTTTTAAAATTGTTTAATCAAGAGAACCGTTTGAAAATGCAAGGGGATAATTAGACTCCAACAATTTTTTTTTCTGTACAAAGCAAAATAATTTCATATACAAGAAATAAAATTGCTAGAAAGATGTAGGGGGAAAAAAAACAAGAATAAATGAGGACTCTACCTCTAGACATCTTAGATGTGTGTTTCTCAAATTTTGGAATGCATAATGTTTTCCTAAATGTCTATAAAACTTCAGATTCCTGAGTCTGACTCCAGGCTATTGGATAAAAATTGTTTGGTTAGGACTTTCAAATCTGCAATTTTAACAAGAGTTTCTTGTGATTTTTTTTAATGCCCCCAAAATTTAAAAGTGCAGAAGACTGTCTTAGAAAATGCAAGAAAAATATATGTATAAAATTAAAGAGTTCATTATAGAACCATATCTAACAGAAAAAAAAGCAGGAGGGAGAACATTGGATAAATAATATTACAACTGCATCATAATTCAAAATGGAATGAAAGGATTACTTTGTGAGGGGACAGAGGGAGTGGGACAGAAACTTACATATCTCAGGCTCATATAAAGTTTTACAAGATCCTGCACATTGGCCCAAACAAAAATTGAGGAAGTTTTTTTTTTTTGGGTGTGTTTTAATCAACTTTAAAGTTCAGAATAGTTTCAGATTTAATAAGTTTGCATATACCCTGTTTAAGAAGATATTAGAGTTTGCATATATCCACCCCAAGTTTCCTTTACTATTAACATCTTACATTACTATGGTATATCTGTCACAATTAATGAGCCAACAGTGATAATGACTATTAACAAAAGTTCATAATTTATTAAGATTTCCATAGTTTTTACCTAATTTCCTTTTTTATGTTTCAGGATTCCATACACAATACCACATCACATTTAGTTACTATGTTAATGTTTTTGGGCTGCTATAACAAAATATGACTAACTGGGTAGATTATGAACAACAGAAATTTATTGCTTACAGTTCTAGAGACTGGAAAGTCTAAGAGCAAGGCATTAGTATGGTCACTTTCTGGTGAAGATCCTCTTCCTGGTTCGCAGCTGTTGCCTTCTCACTATCTTCCCACACGGTGGAAGCCGGTAGGGAGCTTCTTTTATAAAGCACTAATCCCATTCATGAGAGCTCCACCTCATCGTTTAAGCACCTATGAAAGGTCCCACCTACTAATACCATCATCTTTAGGGGTTAGGATTTCAAATTTGGTGAGGGGAGGAGGGACACAAACATTTGCTCACTTTTGATTACCTTGAAAATTTTGAAGAGTACTGAGTAGGCACTTTGTAGAATGTAAATCAACTGGAATTTTTCTAACGTTTTTCTCATGATTAAAATGAGGTCATAGTTTTTAAAAGAAAGACCACAGAGGTAAAATGCCATTTTCATCACATCACACCAAGAATACATACTATAAACATACTATTTTGATAGTAACCTTGATCATCTGGATGAGATGGTGTTTATCAGGGTTCTCTACTGAATGTTATGTTTTTTCTCTTTCTTCCATGTTGTGCTTGGAAGGAATTCATTGCACAGATCACACTTAAGGAGTGAGGAGTATACTGCACCTCCTTGAGGCAAGTATCTACATAACTTATTTGGAATTCTTCTGTACTGGATATTTGTGTTTTCACCCCTACTCATTTGTTTATTTGATCATTTATCTATATCAGTATGCACTGATAGATATTAATTGTATAGTTTTAATTATAATCCATTTATATTGCTGCTAAAATTGTTCCAGCTTTTACCACGGGGAGCTCTTTCTTTGGCTTCTCTATTTGATGTATTCTTATTGTTATTATTGTTGTTATTGTTATTATTAAGTTCATTAATAACTAGCACTATAAGATTCTCTAGGTTTATCTTTTACATACTCTTCTTCCTCAGCCCTAGAATCAGCCGTTTCTCCAAGGAGTCTTGGTTCCTTTCTTAGGGACTAGTATTAAAGAAATCAAGATTTACGAGCTAGGTGTATTCATTGATGCCAGAGTGTTATTGCTTCTTAACCCTGTCAGCAGATAGAGCAAGGAATATAGGTGTGTAGACTAACCCATGTGCATATACATATCTTAAAAATTATATATGTATCTATATTAAGGTAAACACGAGTTTATATTGATGTTTTCAACTTTATTTCTGTATTCCATGGATTATTCTAGTTTTCTCTCTTTCCTTGTCTGTAACCATTCACTCTATGAGAAACCTGGCCACGGTCATTTGTCATATATTTACTTAATTGTTTAACACACATGTATAGCGTTAGAATTGTTAACCTCCTCTACGGGAAACAGTTTTATCAACTAGAGTTCAGTGCTATACATATTTACTTTTGCCTGCAGTATTATAGTCTCCACTCTTTTCCAATGTTACTTAGGTCAGCTCCAACTCCCACCCCCCTCAATACAATGAGTGAAGTTACTTAATACATTTTTTTGTACAGGCATACCTTGTTTTATTGTGCTTTGCTAATACCGTGTTTGTTACAAATTGAAGGTTTGTGGCAACCCTGTGTCAAGCAAGTCTCTTGGCACCGTTTTTCCAATAGCTTTTGCTCACTTCATGTCTCTGTGTGACATTTGGGAAATTCTTGCAATATTTAATTTTTTTCATTATTATTATTATATTTGTTATGGTGGTCTGTGATCAGTGATCTTTGATGTTACTATTCTAATTGTTTTGGCATTTTTAGCAATAAAATATTTTTAAATTAAGGTATAAACATTTTTTTAGACATAATGCTATTACACACTTAACAGACTGCAGTGTAGTATAAACATAACTTTTATATGCACTGGGAGACCAGAAAATATGTGTGACTTGCATTGCTGAGATATTTGCTTTACTGCAGTGATCTCGAATTGAACTTGTAGTATCTCTGAGGTATTTGCCTGTACAGTTAGATTTCTCATCTCAATCTGCCATCCATCCTGGAGTCCCTCAACTTCCATATGATTTTTAAAACTTGCATACGTTAAGATTCAGTGTTTCTGCTATGAAGTTCTATTGCTTTTGACAAATGCATTGTGTCATCTATCCACCATTACTATCCACCATTACCATATTGTACAGAATAATCTCATTACCCTACAAATTTCCTGTCCTATGTCAATTCAGTTCTTCCCACTCCCTAAACTGCTGAGTCACTGATCTTTTTAACCTCTGTTGAGTTTTGCCTCTTCCAGAATGTCATATAATTGAAATCATGCAGCATGCAGTCTTTTCAGAGTAGCTTCCTTCACCTAGCAAGGTGCATTTAAGATTCATTCATGTTTTTTTTTTCATGACTTCGATAGCGTATTCCTTTTGTTACTAAATAACATTCCACTGTATGGATGTACTACATTTTATTTATCCATACACTGCTTTTTCTAAAATTAATATATTTATTTTTGGCTGCGTTGGGTCTTTGTTGCTGCACGAGGGCTTTCTCTAGTTGCAGCGAGCGAGGTCTACTCTTCGTTGCGGTGCATGAGCTTCTCATTGCGGTGGCTTCTCTTATTGCAGAGCATGGGCTCTAGGCGCTTCGGCTTCAGTAGTTGTGGCACGTGGGCTCAGTAGTTGTGGCTTGTGGGCTCTAGAGCGCAGGCTCAGTAGTTGTGGCGCATGGGCTTGGTTGCTCCACAGCATGTGGGATCTTCCCGGACCAGGGCTCGAACCCAAGTCCCCTGCATTGGCAGGTGGATTCTTAACCACTGCACCAACAGGGAAGTCCCTATTCATGCACTAGTGAAGGACATCTTGGTTGCTTCCAGTCTGGGACTATTATGAATAAATTTTCTATATCTTTCATGTTCCTATTTTTGTGTGTGTGTGTATGTGTGTATGTGTGTGTGTGCAGGTACGCCCACTCTTAAGTTTTCAAATCAGGTGGGTAAATACCTAGTAGCACAGTTGCTGGGTTGTATAGTAAGATGATGGTTAGTCTTGTAAGAAACTACTACACTGTTTTCCAAAGTGACTGTATCATTTTGCATTTCCACCAGCAATAAATGAGAGTTCCTGTTGCTGTGCACCCTCACCGGCAATTTGTATTGTCAGATTTTTTGGATTTTAAGTATTAGAATAGGTCTATAGTGTTATATAATTGTTCTTTTAATTTGCCTGTCCTAATGACAAATGATGTTGAGCTTCTTGTATGCTACTTGCCATCTATCTTCTATGGTATGGTATTTGTTCAGGACCATTTTTAATTTGTTTCCTTGATATTGAGTTTTAAAGGTTGTTTATTCTGGATGCAAGTTCTTTTTCAGATTTTTTTTTAAAGTTTTCTCTTAATCTGTGGCTTGTCTTTTCATTCTTTTAACAGCATCTCTGCCTAACAGAAGTTTTTAATTTTAATAAAGTCCAACTTATCTGTTTTTTCTTTCAAGGATCATTCCTTATGTATTATATCTAAGAACTAATTGTTAAGCTCAGGTTTACATAGGTTTTTGTCATATGTTTTCTTCTAGATGTTTTATAGCTTTGCATTTTACACTTAAGCCTATAATCCATTTTGAGTCAATTTTATGTACTGTGTAAGGCCTGTACCTAGCTTCCTTTTAAGCAATGGTTGTAAATGGTATATGAAATAAAGGCTAAATGATCAACAAGGTGATTCATAATTGAAGTTTTAAAAGGTAATGGAGAAGAAAATAAATTAGTCACCACTAACATTACTGAACTCTGGCTATAAATGTGTAGAGTTCTTTCTTCAATATCAGGACATGGACAGGGTATGATATAAAATATGTGAATCTTGCATGTCTGGATGTTACAAATGATTTAGTGCACTTTAAAGAAATAATGAAACAAGACAAAAAAGTGACAAAAATATGATTGGATGTTATATATATTTTAAACATCTTTATTGGAGTATAACTGCTTTACAATGGTATGTTAGTTTCTGCTGTATAACAAAGTGAATCAGCTATACATATACATATATCCCCATATCTCCACCTTCTTGCATCTCCCTCCCACCCTCCCTATCCCACCCCTCTAGGTGGTCACAAAGCACCGAGCTGATCTCCCTGTGCTATGCGGCTGCTTCCCACTATCTATTTTACATTTGGTAGTGTATATATGTCCATGCCACTCTCTCACTTCGTCCCAGCTTACCCTTCGCCCTCCGCATGTCCTCAAGTCCATTCTCTACATCTGCGTCTTTATTTCTGTTCTGCCCCAGGGTTCTTCAGAACCATTTTTTTTTGATTCCATATATATTTGTTAGCATACAGTGTTTGTTTTTCTCTTTCTAACTTCACTCTGTGTGACAGACTCTAGATCCATCCACCTCACTACAAACAACTCAGTTTTGTTTCTTTTTATGGCTCAGTAATATTCCATTGTATATATGTGGCACACCTTCTTTATCCATTCATCTGTCGATGGACACTTACTTAGGTTGCTTCCACGTCCTGGCTATTGTAAATAGAGCTGCAATGAACATTGTCGTACATGACTCTTTTTGAATTATGGTTTTCTCAGGGTGTATGGCCAATAGTGGGATTGCTGGGTCATATGGTAGTTCTATTTTTAGTTTTTTAAGGAACCTCCATACTGTTCTCCATAGTGGCTGTATTAATTTACCTCCCCACCAACAGTGCAAGGGAGTTCCCTTTTCTCCACACCCTCTCCAACATTTATTGTTTGTAGATTTTTTGATGATGGCCATTCTGACCGGTGTGAAGTGATACTTCATTGTAGTTTTGATTTGCATTTCTCTAATGATTAGTGATGTTGAGCATCCTTTCATGTGTTTGTTGGCAATCTGTATATCTTCTTTGGAGAAATGTTTATTTAGGTCTTCTGCCCATTTTTGGATTGGGGTGTTTGTTTTTTTGATATTGAGCTGCATGAACTGCTTGTAAAATTTGGAGATTAATCCTTTGTCTGTTGCTTCATTTGTAAATATTTTCTCCCATTCTGAGGGCTGTCTTTTCGTCTTGTTTATGGTTTCCTTTGCTGTGCAAAAGCTTTTAAGTTTCATTAGGTCCCATTTGTTTATTTTTATTTCCATTTCTCTAGGAGGTGGGTCACAAAGGATCTTGCTGTGATTTATGTAATAGAGTATCCTGATTATGTTTTCCTCTGAGAATTTTATAATGTCTGTCCTTACATTTAGGTCTTTAATCCATTCTGAGTTTATTTTTGTGTATGGTGTTAGGGAGTGTTATAATATTTTTTAAACTGTGCAAACACGGATTACCAAAATGACACATATTCATACCTTTAACCATGCCAGCAATGCTCAATCAATGGCATGGTTTAAGGTATGAATGTGATGTAGTTAGGAAAACTGCTTTTAGTGTCTTTGGGTGGACTCAATATACCGCGTCATAAGAAAATGAAAATTGAGAAAATTGGAAACACAGATGATAAAAATAGGCTGGATGAACCCTGTCATAATTTATTTAGACAAACATTGCTTTGATGGTAAATTGGTGGGAATATTTAAAATACTGAATTGTAAAGAGAAAATAAACCAGTATTCAATAAAAAATGTGTAAAGGCATAGAAATAGGAAAAAAGGCCAATACTTTATGGTTCAATTAATTTTGGTTCAAATACAATTTGTTAAGATACTCTGCTACATGCATTGGTGACAGAAAGCTTGATGACATATTGGGCTTCTCTTAAAAGAGCTTAGAACCTAATGGGGAGAAAGATGTGTTCAAATAATGTAAGATGTATATCAAAATAGACATGTACAAAATAGGTGACAACTCACTGAAGAATTTATAAATGTGATGTAAGGGCACTCAAGGTAGAAGGAACAGCAGATGCAATAGTATGGAAGTGTGAAACTGCGTTGTGTATTCTGGGATTTATAGGCAATTCAGTAATTTGGGGGATATAAAACATAAGAGATTTTTAAAAAACATTTCTCTTTATCTCATAATTTTTTTAAAGTAGATATCCATGTGGGGTGTTGTGATCCTAAAGTGCATATGAATAGAAGTTATAACATTTTATCCTTTAAGTATATTTATTAGAACTCATCAAATAAATAACTTTTAATCAAGAAATGAAAACTTCCTTCTGTCCTAACTGTGTACTTCTTGGAAAGTTGAAGCATATAAAATGAGTCTATTTAGATTCACTTCTTCCCTTTCATTTTGATGCCAATCACATACCATATAGAGGCAAAGACACTGGTTAAAAAAAAATACAGGAAAAAAAACCATAATTTACATGTAAATTATGTCAACCATACAAGAGACATCTCTTAGATGATAACCCACTATAATTATAGTATTTTAAGCACCACTATCTATGCATTTCTATAGCATCGTTCACCCAAGTTTTTAAGATTATTTGTTCTATTACAAAATAGTAAAAAAAAGCAATCAGATACTCCCAGTTTTGTGCTGGAATTGCCTTGTAAAGCTCACAGAAGCCAACTGGGTATATTCCTTTCCCAATTCCACATTCAGTGACCTCACATTAGCAAGAGGAATTGGCCATGGTGGAAGTTTGTACATCACAGAGATCAGCAAATGCAACACATCAGTATTGTTTTCCCCTGGGAGAACCAGTTATTAAACATTTATTGGTACACAACTGGATATTTCTTTATAATTATCTTTCAATATTGGAAGGAAAATTATTCCATAGTTTATACACCACTTGATATGTCTTTAAAAAGAAACCTATATAGTTAGAAAAACCTTAAAAGTAGGTAAGGATCACTTAATTGTATTAATAAGGTGAGGATATGTTTTGGGAATCATTACTGCTGTTAACATTGAAAGATTTGCTTCCATATTCCAAATAATGGAAGTTTTTATGTTAACCAAGAATAATGGGATCTAAAATATCAGTATTTCTACTACCTAAGTTCTGAAAGAGTAAAATGAGACAACCACATAAAACTCCTTCACGGGAACCACGCTAATATTCAGAATCAAATCTGTTATACATAGGACAAGGACAGGATGCCTGTGAATTTCCACAATTTGTCTGTATTCTTTGTATTAAGCTGTCAGGGACTATCTAAATCACTTCCTTTTCTGTCACTGTGTCTTCTGACAACATCCTTTGAGACACAACAGCATTCAGCAACAACCTCTCCCTTCCCCGCCAACCCCCAAAGTCTCAAAATGATATGTAAATCCTGCAATTCATCATGCTCTGTGTAGTACAGGTTTAATTCTTCCTCCTAGGCCTCAATCTGCTGAAACATTACTCTGATATACAGTACAAAAGCAGTAACAAAGATGTTCATATCAGGCCATTGTGAGTTAGTGGCAGGCAGAGAAACCAATGAAGCCAAGGGAACAATGGCTGGAGTTTAAACAAGCTGCTGAAATTTGCTAAGACGCAGACAAAGGGCCCAGGCTGAAAGGCGAGCTACAGTGGAATTCCTTGGCCTCCATTATGTGGCTGAAACAATCCTTACTCAGAGAGTGGATTTGCATCTCTATATAGAGTTCAGGCTCTGTTTGTGAAAGGCTTTCGCTAGGCCTGACCCCATGTCTCAAGAGCACATTGATACCCAGCGCCTTCCCCCTGCCTCATCCCATACCACAGAGAGCAGTATCATGGGAAAATGCACTAACTTAAAAGAAAGCAAAGGAAGGCAAGAGGAAGGGAAAAAAATTAAAGGCTTGAGGCAGTTTTGGTGGTACTTAGCAGTGAAAATTACTTTGGCAAATAATAGAACCTACTGCTGGTAATTACTGCTAACAAGCTTCCCCCAGCCCAAATGTGACACTTGCGCTGATGTGAGAAAAGCTGATATAGGCCAAGCTTATTAAGCTTGAATGAAAGGAACCTTTTCCCTATGAAAATACAGCAGCTTGGGAGCTTGCAAATCTTGTAATCTAGTGTTACCAATTATTCAGTAAAACAGAAAAATGGTGCTGCAATATTTAAAATCCTTCTTGGATTTAATCAGTATGGTGCCCTAATCCCAAGCAACTATAATCATGAATATCCTTGGTTTCCTAAACATGTATGCTTAGTTCCAAACAAAATATTGTGGGTACTTAATCTTCTACTTCATGCAAGGAACCACTGAGAAAACATTCATACTTGATGCCCAGTAGATAACCTGGCAAAACATTTTTCTTTGGGAGATCAGAAAAAAAAGAAAATGATCATAATCTGAAACAAGGTAATAGAATCTTGCCCAAATACGTTCATGGCTAATTCATGATCTTAATTTTAAATTAAATTTGGTGTGCTTTGACATAGTGATGTTAATTTCTTCATCACTTTAAAATTGTTTTAATTACCATGAGAAAGTGATCATATTAAATTATAACATCTATTAATGAAATATTTTGCTTTGAGAGTAAAGTCATATTTCATGAGTAAAAATGAGTAGGAAATTGTAAGAAGCCTCAGAAATGTACCTTATTCATTACTATTATTTACTACATATAGGAAAAGATCATATTCTTCCCTTTTTCGGACACAAGCATTTGTTAGAAGGTATTTCTTGTGTGCAGTAATAATTACGTGAAACATAAATGCTTATTTCAGTATTTTGAATTGAATTCCATTAGAATTATCTGGCATATCCGTAATCTTTACACATTAATATTTTTGCAGAGTTTTAAAAACATTGACTCCATGATATAAATGGCACCTCTATTATCAAACAAACTACAGAAATTTTAAGTATAAACTCATTTAAATCAGTGAAACAAAGTCATAGGCTACTGTGGATATTGAAGGACTCAATTACAACTTAATTTTAAACTTTGCAGTGTAGCTTTGACTTCTTAATAATCCAATAGTTCATTGCTTGAATGTACCATATGAATGTTTCCAATAATTTGTTTTTCTGCCACTAATTTCACTGGGTATGTGGCAATATTATGAAATGTTGTGCACCCTATCATTTAAAAGTTAATACGGACTCTTAATCTGTATTTTTATGATATGAGTATTTTTGCGAATAGCTTAAAACATGTTTTTGGGTTTTTTTTGCGGTACGCGGGCCTCTCACTGTTGTGGCCTCTCCCATTGCGGAGCGCAGGCTCAGCGGCCATGGGTGGGATCTTCCCAGACCGGGGCACGAACTCGTCTCCCCTGCATTAGCAGGTGGACTCTCAACCACTGCGCCACCAGGGAAGCCCTTAAAACATGTTTTAAATGTTGAGCAATATAGAAAGCCAAGAAGTCACATATTTGTCTAACTATTCATTTTGAAATATACATGTGTTTTATGGTTATGAAGCCTTTAAATCTACAATGTTCTTCATGCAGCAAAGTGTTAATTGTTCATATACATAGGATTAATACCATGTGTGATGGTCAAGCCATTTACTCAGCAATTAGGATAATGAAAACAGATATTGAAAACTTTATGCTTAATGAACAGAGTACTTTTTAACATTTCCTCAGATAAAACTAAATACTAAAAATGTTAAAGATCAAGATTACTAAAATTTTTCATATTACATTTATGTCATTAACTAAAGATAATTTAAAAGACTTTTACCACATATTTTATAACTAAACTTACACTGTTCTTATATTCAGTTGATTCCTACGTAGGATTACTTATTTTACTATTCTTGTGCTGATGCAAAATCATGAAGATATTTTTCCTTTTATTAAGAAGTTTGAATAAGCTATGATTGTTTTTATATTTTAAAAGGAAACAGTTAAGGAGAATGCTGTGTATAAGAAAGTGAAGTAAATTTTGCAAAAGATGATTAATCTGTGGTTTAAAAAATTCAGTTTAATTTTTAAACTTTACAAAATGATGATAATCATTTTATAATATACTATTGTAAGGAATTCTTTCTTCTGTCTGACCCCACAATCAGTGAAAAGAAAACCATGCCTGGGAATATTAAAGAAACATTTAAATAAATGAATAAAGAATGTAGCCTTTCCTCAGTTTTTTTTAAAGCAATGCAAATTTTTTTCATATAGGTTGTATGTGTGTGTGTGTGTATTTTAAAACATTACCTTCACCTTGAAGTAAAATGTGTACATTTAGTAACATAATTTTTGACTAATAATGAATGCTATATTAATTCATATAATTGCTACCCTATATCCAACTGCATAGGATATTGACGTTGCAGTAAGAATATGTTCTTCCTGACAATTCATGGTAAAAAATTTAAATATATACAGAAAAGGTATGAAGAAATGAAGGAAAGTAGGAGAGAGAGAAGTCAGAGGGTCAGAGGATAAGACAGGTAAGAGAGGCTGGTAGTGGGGGAGAAACAGATGTGGTTGAGAGGTGGGGAGGTGGGGGGCTGACATATATAAAGGGGAAGAGAGAGAAAGGAAACTTGTGCCTCACCAATATGAACATGCATGACTTTGTAATTCTATATTCACTAGTATACTTACAGAGAAATTTCAAGTTTTGTCAGTGGTGCATTTCAGCTAATTCATAATTCCATCTAAGACTTCTCTTAAGCTTGTTCTAAGGCATTTTGTTTCATCACAGGGAAAGCCTGTTGTTGAAAAAAAACTTTATGAGAAAATGAGCTTTTCAAAGCTCTATTAATACATTTCTATGGAGAAAAGATTACAAACAATGATAGACTGTAAAGAGTTTGAAAAAACTATGCAAATGATGAATCATCATATTTCTTAAGCCATGTATTATTTTTAAGTGTGTAATAGAGAAAATTAAGGGAAGTACTAGTTTATAGAAGAGAATGTAGAAAATGATTTCAAACACCTTATTCTACAAAAGTATGTTTCTAAAATTACATATATATATCCCATATATTATATATCCTATATAACATATATATTTTTAAAACATTTACATATAATTTAGAAGCTGAGAAATGATCAGCAGATGAGAGAAGTCACTGAAAATAGGAGCATGCTGAGACCGTCAGTCACACTGATTCTTAAATGGAATTCTTAATTATTTAATTCTATATACTGTGCTACCATTTTGTCCAGTTATGAAAGTGCTGCTCCCTTTTGACACCTTCATTTTACTTCCTCTCTCTACCACACAATTTAATCCCTGTGGATTCCCCTTTTGTATCTCTTATGTCTGTTGCTTCAGTTCCATTTCACTCCCTTTTGTCTGACCACTGCTGCAGGCTCAAAATCTCCTCTCCCTCTCTCCACTGCTTACCTGAACATTCCACCCTGCATAGAGCTGTCACATGAATTATCCTAATGTTCAGATTCGGCTGTGTCATACTCATGCTCAAAAACTTTCCCATCTCCCTAATGCCTTCTAAAACTGTTCCCACTCCTCAAGCAAGTAGTCAAAGCTCTTCAAAACCCACACCAAATATCCTTTTCTAACTTATTCTTACTCTGTTCTCTTACACAAACCCAACATTCTTACAGAAGAGGACAGCTATTCCATGGTTCTGTCAGTACCATGAATATGTTCCAAATCTGACCATTTTGTTCTACTTGAAGTGCATCTCTACTTACTTTCAAATGTGACTTCTCTTATGACATCTGCTCAGATCTCATCTGAAAGCAGTGCCTCTGAAACTTCTTTGCCTCTTATGATAAACAAGTCAGTACTTTATGTAATACATGCATAATTACATTGCCTTTTAATTCCCAAGAGTGCATAATAAATTTACTTCCCATACTAATGTTAAATTAATATTGAATCAATTGAATACACAGGAATAAAGAGAGATATCAATTGTTTTTAACTTAATAACAACGATGAAAAATGTACTTATAATGTTAAAAGAGTTAGGCTATCAAGAGAAAGTGTGTTTTTTTTTTCTTTTTTAAAAACAGCTATATTGCCTTTAGTGACAAAAATCAGTATATCTTTTATGTCAACTGGTCACTTTCAATAATGAATGTAATTTATTACATTGAGGGATTTATTTCCAAGCTAATATTTTAAACAATCAGAAATTGAAAAATATTCCTTAGTTATGCCTGCACTGAAAATGTAAATGCTGATAAATGTGCTATAAGCTAGTCTTTGTGATATGTCTTTAAAATTAGTTTTCTTCATGTAGTCCTTCCATAAAGAAATAATACTTCTATTTTGATATAGGATATGACATTTCTTACAATAGTATATCAGATTGATACATCTTAATAAATTTATAAGAACTATAATTTATTACACTATGGGAAGTAGCACAGTATGAGATGAGAAGGTTAATTATCATTAAACTTTTCATAGAGAAAACACTACAGGCATCCTGGAAAAGAAAAAGAGTTTATTTTTTAATGAATACTTTGATATAATTCTTTATTTCTTGTTACTTCACCCAGCTGAAAGGCTGCCATTTCTTAGTTCCTTTATTCAAGATATTAGCATATAAATAAAAATCCTCAAAATTGTTATAAGGTTGACATTTTTAAAAGGCTTTCATTCATTCTTTCCATGTTGAAATTAAGTAATTGTTGATGTATTTTAGAATGAAGTTATAGAATTTTTAAAATCTTTTTCTTCTTTCTCAAATTCAGAGATGAATGGTCATTTAAAGGGGATTTTATAGTATTTATTATATTTATGGTTAAGTGAGATATAAAAACTGTAGTACCAATTTGCATATTTGATGTTTTCTTTTTTAAAATTTTCTCTTTCATTCTGATGAATATCAACAGAAATCTTGAAGATAATCTCAAAACTTAATTCCATCTAAATTTACCCTAGAATGGTACATATTTATTTTCCTTAGTCTTTCTGATACCGTAGCAATGATTAATATACAAATAGCAGGAATGAACTATGTAGTTTCCCTTATTCTTTGAAAGAGTATTTACAGATTTACCAACATCTTGGAGAAAATGGTTAAAATCTTATAGGACTCAAATTTCCCATCTACATTACCAGCAAGTGTGGGAGAGTCACTGAAAACTGGCTATTTTTAATTATTTTAATTCTTTTAAACAGTATCGGGAATGCAAAATAGCAGGGCTGCATTGTTTGCTTTAACACTTGAAGTATCTTTTGTGAGGTCTCTCCAAATTCTTACATCATGATGTGAAAATATTTTTGTACTAAGTAATGTGGTCTTATACAAAACTAACTTGATTTTTAACATGACTGTCATATATTATGGAATAGCCCACTCATTTTCAATATTTAACAGACTGCTATAAAAATGTGAGAGAAAGCACAGAATAACTTTACTCATTTCATTTTAACATTTTACATGAAACTTATAATAACATTTAATAAAATGCTCAAAATGTTTAATTTTCCAAAATTAGTCTTAGGTTTCTGAAAGCTTTAAAAAATAAAGGAATTTATTACTTATTTTCCAAGTAGAATAGTATGGTGATCAAATTCTATAACATTCTAAGTCTCATCTGCTGAGATGTTTCATCTGTTCCCACATAACAACAACAAAAATTGTGCACTTAGTTTTTGTTGTAGGAAAGAACAAGACAAAGTATATTTTTGAACTTGAATTTTTAGATCATAATAGCATCTTGTCTCCTTGGTGTTTTTTTTTTCATTTTGCCAACTGGGTGACTTGTTGAAGGGAATAAAGAGAGAAGCTTTCATACAGGGGAAGCCACCAATATCATTGGCAAGTGAAGCTCATGACAGTACAGGCAAACACAAAATGAGCTTTCACGCAGGGCTCTGTCAGTGTCATTCAGCTTTGCCTGAATGGATAACCCTCTCATGATTTATCTTCCATTCATCAAGTCAATGCCTGGTATCTTTTCAGTTGTGATGGATAAGACCTTACTAAATTGACTGCTGCCCGCTGAGCATTGTGAAGCCTGAGAACTGAACAGGAAGGAGATCCAACCATATTTCATTCATATAGTAAGTCAGCCATTCTCCATAGATCTAAGGGCTGAGAATTATAAAGAGCCTTGCTTCAGCTGGTCCATTGGTCTGGACCAGAGAGTGGTCAAGGATCAACCTAGTTTCTTAGATTTGAAAGTAGAGTAAGAATAGGGGATATTAGTAGCTCCCGTAACCAGCCAACTGGAAAATAGGAACCAATTTATTAGGAAGGATCTACTATTCCTTCAGGCCTTATTCAAGATGATAGATATTTAACTAAATCCTTTCAAACATCACACTTATTTTATCATAAAAAATAACTATACCATTGCCCATATTTTACTGGAAAAAAATGTTAAGCTCCATTACAGCAGTGAGCTTAATTGTCTTACTCAGTTATATATGCCTCAACTCCTAGGACAGAAAAATACCTAGCTCGATAAATGTCTATGGATAGATGGAAATGTAACAGTAATGGAGTTATGGAGGGAGGGAGGAAGGAAGCACAGAAAGAAGGAAGAAAGGAAAGAAACCTAAATTCATGCATTGGATTTAGGATTTGAAGTGTGGATATACATTTCTAAGCACTGTGGTTTTTTTCTTCCTTTAATAAAAATCAACCTGAAAACTTTCTGAAATACTTGTTTGAATGTGGGGAGAGCAAACACAATGCACTTACTTAAATCTCATTCACAGATATTGCATCTTTTGGTCCCCTAGAAAGTTGTTTTTCTTTTTCCTCTCATGTTTAAAGGCAGATGAATTGTTTTAGTCCAAAAGTAAGGATTTACATAATTTCCTTCTTCTCTGAAGAATTATTTTTCAGGTACAGTTCCTCCATTAGTGCTCTGAACTTCAGGTATCCTTTAAACAAGAAAATCATCAAGTGTCCTAAGTTCATCAAGTCATGACTTCAAAATGCCAGTGTACACACTTAAAATCACCACCACAGCATAAACACATTCAGAGATATGGACACTGAAAATGAAGAATACCTGCACAAAATAAGGACTATTATAATTATGCAGTACCAAAAGCAAAGAAATAAATAACAAAACAAACACAAATAAATACAAACATAAAACAAATAATAAAACATCTTATATCCTATTGCTGTGGACATTAAGACCCTTATGATTACCTATCTTGTCCATTCACAAAAAGTTACATGAAAAGTTAGTTCCACAGTAAAAATGTTATTCCCTTTATTTTTGTTTCTGCTTTTAAAATATG
This sequence comes from Mesoplodon densirostris, assembly GCF_025265405.1. Classification (NCBI taxonomy): domain Eukaryota; kingdom Metazoa; phylum Chordata; class Mammalia; order Artiodactyla; family Ziphiidae; genus Mesoplodon; species Mesoplodon densirostris. Next base: position 41,963,211 of record NC_082665.1, read on the forward strand.
ATGAACAGATTTTTAAAACTATTACATCAATAGCATATGGCAAAAGATACTAAAGGATCATTAATTCTTCTGAAATATGTTAATGAGGGCTATTTATGGGTATAATGGATATATTTATACACACACAAAAAAGGGATGAAATATGTATCTCTTTTATATTTTCAAAAAGGAGCAATCTATAAACCATTTTACAAATTTATATGCTCTTTGTTCGAAGAGTTAACTAAGCTTCTATGCCTGGGGGTTGAAGGCAGGGGGGGGGCCTCCACAAGAACATACCCGATCATACTGTGAGAAACATTATGCAAGAGAAAATAAATCACTGCAGAAAAGGGGGATGGGGAAGAGAGTGAGAAGTAAGTGATAACCTTGTTGGTGTGTTTTTCAATTTTCCTGGCTAAGGTGTTCTCCTAGTTACATTTGCTTTGAATTTTCACTTTTTGTTTACCAAATGGAACATACTTTGTTTAGGAAGCAAAGTAAACAAAAATACCCCCCTCTGACAGTGTAAGGCAGAGACAACATTCCAAAATGGATAGGTCAAATGTATAAGGAATGTCTATAGATACACACACAGGCACACACACACACAATGCCAATGTAAATTAAACCTGTTGATCTTCACAGCCTCCTTTTCTAGAGTCTGATATAAAACTTATTCAAGAGCTAATGATAAAATTGTAGATTTTTTTTCATTCTTTGGTTCTTCTCCTCTGACTTGATCTATAACCATTTCTCTCTCTTAATCAGCTGGACAAGAGAAGGGGCAAAGGATAATAGAAAGAGATGAACTAGAGTCAGCTTTTGTTATGTGTGCAAAAGAATTGACTAGGAGAGGACTTCCCTGGTGGCGCAGTGGTTAAGAATCCACCTGCCAATGTAGGGGACATGGGTTTGAGCCCTGGTCTGGGAAGATCCCACATGCCACAGAGGAACTAAGCCCGTGCACCACAGCTACTGAACCTGTACTGTAGAGTCCCTGAGCCACAGCTACTGAGCCCGCGTGCCTAGAGCCCGTGCTCCACAACAAAGAGTAGCCCCCGCTCGCTGCAACTAGAGAAAGCCCACGTGCAGCAATGAAGACCCAATGCAGCCAACAATAAATAAATAAATAAAATGATTTAAAAAAAAAAAAAGAATCGACTAGGAGGACTTTAACAACATAGCTTAAAATAAGGTTCTGAAATTGTCCTAATATTATATAACATGTGTTTCTCTTCTCTGTTCTATTATTAAAGGAGATTGTTAATGGTGAACCAGCTTGGTTTTATTAAATTCTCATTATAGGGCATGAAGGTATTTTTTACTACCCTTTGGTATGGAAAGAGGAATTGGTGGTCTTAGGTTTTTATATGTTATCCCTTAACAGAATAAAAATGCTCACACCTACCATGCCCTATCACATGCATCAAAGCTCACAAATAGGTTCAACTTTTATTCCATAATCCATAAATATTTATTTAGTGTTTTCTAAGTCTCAGATGTTGTTCTAGGGAATTGGGATACATCTTTGAACAATATACAAATAGCATTCACATCCTAGAGCTTATATTCTGGGTGGAGGAGGGGACACAAATTACAATAAGTATTAAAATTATGATTATTATCAAGCAAGAATTGGAAAGGCAGGGTACTTCAATGCTTTTTGATCATTTATTCACGGGTACACTCTTTAACAAATCCTCAGGGCTTTCTACTTTTTTAAACAAAATAATTTGTTTGGTGGCCTTGAACACTTAAGCAATCAGAAAGTCCAAGTTCACAATGTCTCAAGGTTATCAAGTAAATAAAAATGACACTGGCCCAAGACAAAGGAGTTCTAGTTTCTAGCCAGAACTTCACTATCATCTATCTGTCTGAACTTCACAGAGTCACACACATCCCCCAAACTTCACTGAAAAAATGAATGAGAATTCGTATCATCTGCCCCATTATTAGAAAGTACTGTTAGTATCAAATGATAGAATGTCTAAGAAGTACTTTTGAAAGGATAAAAAACTATGTACCTTGCCCAGCATCTTAACACAACATCAGGCATTCAGTAGATACTCTACCATATCTGTTGAGTGAATGAATAAATGAGTGAAGGAAAACAAATGATTAGCACTATTTATACCATTCCTTGATGAACTGTTTTGTGAATGTTTCATCTTTCAATTCAAGTTTATTTTTTAAAATTAAAAAAATGTTAAGTTCACCCTCTAAGGCTACACAGCATTTTTCCACAGATTTCAAATTCACCTAAGTGCCTTTAATGAAGGAGTTTTGTTGAAATAAACAAACAAAAGCCCTGTGTATTAATGATAATAAGCATATTGCTTATTAAATTATGATGGTCCCATCAGGTGCTCCTTAAGTGCTGTTAGTTCTGCAAAGACACTTAGCTTGTATATTTTAGAGTTAGCATAATATCCTGCCATGTGACACATTCAGAACAAATGAGTACTTAACCCAGCAGCTGCTGAAGGATTAAGAAGTAACAAAATTTTTATGAAGTTTTATACAAATTAAATTTTTCTTCACTTACTGTGGTTTTAGTTTATATCCACAAATTGTTATTTCTCCTCCATGCTTAATATTTTTCCTTTGGTCTGATAGACTGAAGAAGTTTTTAAGAAGTAAATATTGAAAAGCAATTCATTTCTCTGACCAAATCTCCAAATATCAAAGACCTGGCAACAGGGGGTAGAAAATGGAAGATGGAAAAACCAGACTTGGTTGCACTGTCACTTGGCTTCAGCCTAAATCTGTTATGTGATCAACCATGCATGTGAACAAAAGAGACATCCTCAGAAGAGAGGAGGGATTTCTGATGGAAATCACAGGGGGAAAAGAATATAGTTTGGAAAAAAACAAGAAGATAGGTGTCAGGGTCTTGTGGGTTTTGCTAAACGGGTAGACGCCCCCATGCTCTTTGCAATTCTTTTCTTCTTAATCTCCATCCTCTTTTTCAGAATGCATTAGGCCCAATCTAAGAATCTCTTATAAAGGAAAGTTTCGTATATTTTTGATGTCTGTGGGAAAGAAGTGCCCCCAGGGAGGTTTTCTTTAGGGATGCTTTTTGGAAGCATTTTCTGAGGGGAAAAAGTTTTAAGGGAAAGACTTCGTCATTAATTATTTAACCTAAAATTGGGGCTGCATACTGGAGGTTTTTCTCATCTACCACGGTATTATGTATCTCTACACAAATCAGCTATCCAGCTCTCCAACCAGCCAAAGGACAAGGCATCTTCTAATGAAATATCATTGGCATGAGTGGTATCAGATTGCTCTTTTGCCTTTAGCTACTCTTGTGGAGGAAATAGGGAAATATATTTACCAATAAATACATGAAAAATAAACATGTGAGTCAATATGAAATTGAATCAAAAACATTATAATATCAATGCTCAATTTATGTTTACTGTGAGAAAAACCTAAGACAAAAATGTGAAAAAATGAAATATCACAGCCCACCCAGAAAGGAGAACATTTGTTTACTGGGTACTACAGTCAGTGCTTAACCTACTTGCAGTTGAAAAAACAGAATTAACTTTCTGAAATTTTGTGAATTAACAAGATACCTAATGTCCCTCAAAAATTTCTCACCCAACAAATACACTCAGGACTGAAGTACTGACTTAACTCATTTGCATCATGAACTAAATGGAATTACAGGTTTTGAGAATCTTAATATTTAAAATTCAATCATCAGATCAAAGTTTTTCCTCTTTCCTGTTTCTCTTACATTCCCAATGAACACACTTTATGCTGTCATGGTCATTAAGCCTCAGGTAAGTAGCTGAAAACATGGAAAATTTGAAATAGAATACTTAAAATTCATTTAACCTAACAACCAATTTAGAGCTGCTGTTAACAGTTTATATATTTAATGTGTTGGGTGAATTAGAAGAATGTCAGAATGTCTAATCTAAATGTCTAAACTCTTTTGTGTGCAGTAAGGAATGGAAGTGAGGGAATAGAAAAAGAAAAGGAAAGGAAATACTTTCTATTGTTTTATTGGAACATCTATACAGGCACAAAGAGTTCTTTTGCTCCGTGAAGCACTCTTAAGTACACGGCTGTATTGCAAAATAATTTCTCTTTTAATATATTAAGAATAAACAGAAAAAAAACAAAAACAACCAAACCAAACACATACAAAAAACCTCAAAAGCTTTTTAGAAAACATTAGGGTTTAACATGATTTATCATATTTCAATTTTTTGAGTTGTACCACAATTCTGAAAAAAAGGCATTGAGAACCTATTTACTTCTTGCCTCAAATTAGAACACAGTAACTACCAAGACAAAAAAAGAGAATTAATTATATCTGAATTAGCCTAACTGTTGACTTCCCAGTAATGTCCATCTTAATTTATAAATTTTAATAAAGTTTTTCCTGATATACATCATAACATCAATATAACATTCATTATAATGCTAGTACCCCAATGCAAAATCTTTAACAACAGCTTCGCAATATGAATTTTAATATGAATATTTTCTTTCATTTTTCTAATAAGACTGTCTTCACTTTTCAAGATATACTAAATTAAGTTGGCATGTCACTTATCATAATGAAAACAATATTTGACAGTGTCCTGAGGAAAAAAATTTTAATGAATGTCATTAAAAACAAAAGAACAAGTAATCTTTCTTTCTTAGAGGTTACTACAAGTCAAGCACTATCTTGGTAGCTTTTTATACATGATTTCATTTTATCAAAAGAAGAACCTCAAAAGTAGACACTACTCTTCTATGTTACTGAGGAGTAAATTAGCCTTCATCCCAATGTTTCTCTCTAGATCTACCAGTTGTGGATAACCATTTTTTTATTTCCACTGAATGCCTTCAAGATTTTCCATTGATTCCATTGCTATTTATATTGGAAATCCTGCCACTTGATCCTATTAACTCTTTGCTAATAATGAAGATAATGGTGATGATAAAATAATAAGGACTAACATATTGAGTACATACTTTGTGCCAGTTACTATCCCAAGCACTTTGTTATACACATATAGGATAACTTGAGTTTTCTCCTCTAACAGAACTAGAAGAGACAACTAGAATTCTTATTGGTCCTTTTATAATTTGAATAAATAAAATTCTCAATATTATAGTGAAAAAAGATGGAATTACTCAATTTCATATGGTTTATTCTAATATACACTATGTTTGAGTTTTATTTGACTTTTAATAATGATAACATTTAAGCACATAATAGGCAAATATACATCCATGTAAATTTTATAACCATGAAAGTTATTCAGGCAGGAGTTTTACTGACCAATAAAATTTTTGTGTGTATGTTATAATTTTGTTTCATGAGATATTTTAAAATGTGCCCATTTTATTGGCTTTTAATCAGACTGTATGTACTGCTTATTAATATAACTTTTATTCAACAGACTAATCATCCTTTCATAATGTGATCAATGCATTTTTACATTTTTATTGATTTCATGTTTACAAAATCTCCCTGTTACTTAGAAGCAAGATATCTGTAAATTATGCTGGCTATAAGCTGGCAGTTGTATATTTTGTCACTAAATAGTTGCCCAGAGTCAAAGGAGAAACCCAAATAGATTACCAATGAGAATTACCTTGTTGTTCTGATATTTTGATAGTACTTGGGAAATACTCTCGCACTCTTTAGGCACTAATATCCTTGACAATAAGGATAGTAAAGAAATGAGTGCTGAGTAATTTTTTTCAATCATATTTATTTTACCAGTACATTCATTATTAGGGATAAAAATAGAACACTTTCTTGTTTTCCATCAGAATTGTTTTTCCTAAATTATTTAACAATATATGTTACTGTTTTACCCTACAGCTAACACTAAAAAGATTGTTAATTCTATCAAAGAGTGATTCCAATTTTATAATTAAAAAACAAGTCATAAGTGATTGAGTCAACATCTCTTAATGGTTTTTTAAGTAATTAGATTTAATCATCAGAGCAAAAGCATTTAATAGCAAAAACTTGTTTCCTAAGAAAACTTAATCTAGAGCAGACAAATGTTTTAAAATATTTTTAGCATATGCCCTATAAGGTTCAAAAGACAGCCTTTTCTATCATCAATCATTCTCTTTGCTAATAATAAGCCAATCCTAACCATAGATCAGATTTGCTGCTCTCACATTTAAAGTTTTGGGTTCTCCTCCTGCACTGATTACAGTATTGCCATACAGAAGAGGTCTTTGAAGGAAAAAAACAAGGATCCATTAATCATAAATCATTACGTTTTGTCAGTTGGCAAAGGAATACTTTGCTCATTTATCCTTTGAATGAAATTAGCCCTGGCTCAGACCCTTGTAGAAGGAAATTCTAAATTGTCTTGGCATCTTCCTATAGCAGTTTGTGCATGTGCCATAAAATGGCAGATGGGGTTTATTAATGGCAGATGAGTTTAGTTTGCAAGGTTTTTCCCTTTTTCCTATTTGATCATTTTAATATTGAAGCTCAGAAAAGACTCATACATTATTGTTGTATATGTATCTATATTTTATCTTATTAAGGAGTGATGAAAGAGAAAACTGGTAATGTCTGTGCCACCAAATGTAAGCAAGCTCTGTATTCTCTGTGCCGTGGAGGAAATGGACACATGTGTCCTTAGGTTTAAGTATCCAGACACAACAAAATAATCAAAGTTGTTGAAAATATTTACAATATGTATGTGAAATGATCATTTACTTGTAAACAGCACCAGTCACTTAATAGAGTAATATAAAGATTATAGTCATATAGATTAATGTTTAACATACTTATAGTAAGTTTTGAAAAACAATGTTTCCTTGTGAATAATTTCTACATTTTTACTGTCTTCACTTAGTCATCCTAAATGGGGGAAAATGTGTAAGTTTTCAATATGAAACACTAAAAACTAAACTACATGACTGAAATAATAGAATATCTTATGGGTGTAATAATCAATGGTTGAGTCTCATATCACTGTCTGACAATGTGGTAGACACTTAGGCAGACACATGGACTCTTTTAACCATGAGTGCATGGCTGGCAGCAATCTGTAATTTGGAATATGAGGTGCAATATACCCCCTCAAATGCTTCCTTAATTTCACAGATCTGACACAGGTGCTGGAGAAAAAAATGCATGTAAAAATGTTTTATAATCTATAAAGAACTATAGACCTATGTGAAAACTGTTACTCAGCCTAAAACCAGCAGATATAAGGGCTCTACAAATTGTTAATAAAAATTTTTTATGCTGAGTGTCCGTATGTTAGACTTGGTGGGAGTTAATAGTGAAAATTTTTATTTCCATGATTTAAAACATGGTTTGACTTGCCTTTGGAGAAGATTTATATATGTTTAGGATAGTATGTTGCATACTTGAAAATAATTCAGAACAGACAAAAAATGAAATAGTATTTTTACTAAAATAACTCCTAATCAAAGACAATCTGTAACTAAATACATTTCCCTGATATGCAAGTATAACTTCACCACAATTTGTGCTTATTGGAAAGGATAAAACAAATCTTTCTTTTCTCAATGCAACTTGAAATAGGAATCAATGCCTATGACAGGATGCTATTTTGGTGTAAAAAAAAAAGCACTTTAATTTTTTATAACTTTATAATAACATCAACCAGACACTTGTATCAATGATCTTCTTAATCCATTACACATTTTTTTATCAAGTCTGTACTTAGTAATATTTTTATTTTAATAAAATGGAAATAGCTAGGCTCAAATTTGGTAGCAGCCTTGAACAATAAAAAATGACAGATAAATATGAGTTATAGTGTTAAAATAAATTCAAGTAAAACTCTGTTAGTATTATTCAAGATCCATAAATAGCTACTCATTTCCCATGATGGCACACAGAAAGTCATTTAACAGTTTAAACCATGCTCCAAGTAGATACAAGGTGCTTTTACATTTTTTTTCTGGCCACACTAATGTTGGATTCAGAATCAATATTGCTGTCAAATGCTTGCTTTATACAAGCATTCCAGTACCTGCAGAAGAATAACACAGTTTATGTCTGTGGAGGGTATAGTTCCACCATTAGGGAAGATTTTGCTTCTGTTTCATAAATCACTATTGAATCATAACATAATTCTGCACCTAACAGACCTATGAAGTATGTGTTCTGATTCTTGTTACCATTAAATATATTCCCAAAATACTAATCCATGTGTGTAAAGGATGCTGCATATCTCCACATCAAGCACAAAAGGTCAGGATCCAGCCATTAGCTTTCTCCAGATTGAAGACGGTGATGAAATGTGTATCTCATTTTGGTTGCCAAAAGGTAATGGAATTCCCTGAAATCTCATTACCTGCAAATGTAATGATAGTCTTCTTAAAGTGGAATAGCAGGAAGGGAAGTGCAGTGTTGCTGAAAAAACTGGTATCAAAACAGACATCTATGAACATTACTGTTTAAGTCAATATTTCATATAGAGAATAAGTTTCTCTTGTATTTGGGACCTGTTTTTTAGGATTGCACAAATGGTAGAATTATTTTCCTCTCCTTGTTGAAGGTTTAACATATATATATATATACATATACATATATATATAAATATATATATATATATACACTTTTTTTTTCTGGATAACTTCCTTTCCCCCTCTTTGTTAATAACATAACTCTGATTTCCAATCTTCCCTCTTCTCCTATTCCACAAGGTCTTGGGATGCTGGATCCCATTCCTCAGAAACTGAGAGATGAAATTCAATCAATAGGAACATATATACATGGTTATAAACATACAGTCCCAGTCAGGCCAGTAACATTGAGGCCCAGAATCTTTGCTAATAACAAATATATACTTATTTAATAATAACAAATATATACTTATTCTATGCCAGGCTCTGTTCTAAGTGATTTTTATTCACTCAGGTTTTTAATCCTCATGATAACCCTATGAGATAGTGGAAAAATGGCATCTTCCTCCCACTGGAAGTTGAAATCTGACAGGCTGTAAGCCTGATACTTCCTGGCAGCCAGAGGAAGAATATCTGACTAAGAGTTGTACCTACACAGAGGAAAGCTAACCTGAACAATAAAAGGACAGCCTGTTTTGATGATATTGTGTGATCTCCTGGATCCAAATGTGTCAGAAGTCATCAATTAAAAAGCAGTGTCTTTGGTATTACACAGAACAATTTTGTGTTTCAAATGGTGCAATGATATGAAACTCAATACCTATTATTAGCATTACTCAACAAATTATTGAAAACTAAGCACTATTTTTCCCAGTGATATTTGCAATATAATGATGATCAAAATGTTAAATTAAAAGAATGAATCTACAGCCAGCAGAATTCCCTGCCTGAGCAGGATTTTATGGCAGAGACAATGTCTCCTTGAGGCCTTCAAATCATAGCAGATTCACACTGAATAAACTTGTATTTGGCACCTATTCTAGGAACATTACTACAGAAAAGAGAGGTTGCAAAGTCAAAAAACTACAAAGGCCATGCTGCTGTGCATTGAGTTAATCAGAACAAATTTTGAAAGTTCAATTAAGAGATCAAGGGAGACAAAGTTTTCATGGTACTTTTTGAGTTCCTACAACCAAATGTGACAGAAGTTTGGAAATTCAAATATAAAATGAACTGTAACAACTACAAGAAGCAGGAGATACATATATACATATTCCTTCCTAAAATGTTTTCAAACACTATACTTTGTTTAAAAAAAAAAGAAACTAAAATAGGGATTTTTAGTAAAATATTCCAATTCTTAAATGTTCACTCAACTTATTAAGGTATTGAGTATCAGGTTGCAAAACAAAACAAAACAAAACAAAACGAAACACATCAAACTTGCGCAGCATGCAGGCTGCCCCAATTATAACCTCTGTAGTAAAGAACATAAACACAGTTAACACTGTAAATTAGAAATTTTCAATTTAAATGTGTCTTTTAAACTTTATCTGTTTATTTATTAAAATAACCCACTGGATAATTCTATCCAGTTTAGAGATGAGAAAACAGAAGTCCAAAGAAGTTAGGTTGTTTGGTAATGTAGTGAAAGAAGAGTTTAAACTCATGTTCAAATATTCTAACCCAATTGACTTAGAAATCGATTTGAAAATTCATGTAATATTACTCAGCAAGAGCGTTCCCAGAGATCTCCATCTCAACGCTAAGAACCAGCTCCACCCAACGGCCAGCAAGTTCCATTGCTGGACGCCCCATGTCAAACAACTAACAAGACAGGAACACACTACCACCCATTAGCAGAGAGGCTGCCTACAATCACACTAAGTTCACCGACACCCCAAAACACACCATCGGACGTGGCCTTGCCCACCAGAAAGACAAGGTCCATCCCTACCCACCAGAATACAGGAACCAGTCCCCTCCACCAGGAAGCTTACACAAGCCACTGAACCAATCTCACCCACTGGGGGCAGACACCAAACACAATGGGAACTGCAAACCTGCAGCCTGTGAAAAGGAGACCCCAAACACAGTAAGGTAAACAAAATGAGAAGACAGAGAATTATGTAGCAGCAGATGAAGAAGCAAGGCAAAACCCCACTAGACCAAACAAATGAAGAGGAAATGGGCAGTCTACCTGAAAAAGAATTCAGAGTAATGATAGTAAAGATGATCAAAAATCTTGGAAATAGAATGGAGAAAATACAAGAAAAGTATAGCAAGGACCTAGAACTACTAAAGAGCAAAGAAACAATGATGAACAACGCAATAAATGAAATTCAAAATTCTCTAGAAGGAATCAATAGCAGAATAACTGAGGCAGAAGAACGGATAAGTTACCTGGAAGATAAAATAGTAGAAATAACTTCCGCAGAGCGGAATAAAGAAAAAAAAAATGAAAATAATTGAAGACAGTCTCAGAGACATCTGGGACAACATTAAATGCACTACCATTCGAATTATAGGGGTCCCAAAAGGAGAAGAGGAAAAGAAAGGGACTGAGAAAATATTTGAAGAGGTTATAGTTGAAAACTTCCATAATATGGGAAAGGAAATACTCAATAAACTCCAGGAAGTGAAGAGAGTCTCATACAGGATAAATCCAAAGAGAAACAGGCCAAGAAACATATTAATCAAACTATCAAAAATTAAATACAAAGAAAAAAATATTAAAAGCAGCAAAGGAGAAACAACAAATAACATACAAGAGAATCCCCATAAGGTTAACAGCTGATCTTTCAGCAGAAACTCTGCAAGCCAGAAAGGAATGGCAGGACATATTTAAAGTGATGAAAGCGAAAATCTACAACCAAGATTACTCTACCCAGCAAGGATCTCATTCAGATTCGACCAAGAAATTAAAACCTTTACAGACAAGCAAAGCTAAGAGAATTCAGCACCACCAAACCAACTTTACAACAAATGCTAAAGGAACTTCTCTAGGTTGGAAACACAAGAGAAGGCAAAGACCCACAATAACAAACCCAAAACAATTAAGAAAATGGTAATAGGAATGTACATATCAATAACTAGCTAAAATGTAACTGGATTAAATGCTCCAACCAAAAGACACAGACTGGATGAATGGATACAATAACAAGACCTGTATATGTGGTGTCTACAAGGGACTAACTTCAGACCTAGGGACACTCAGACACTGAAAGTGAGGGGATGGAAAAAGATATTCTATGCAAATGGAAATCAAAAGAAAGTTGGAGTAGCAATTCTCATATCAGACAAAATAGACTTTAAAATAAAGACTATTACAAGAGACAAAGAAGGACACTACATAATGATCAAGGGATCAATCCAAGGGAAGATATAACAATTGTAAATACTGATGCACCCAACATAGGAGCACCTCAATACATAAGGCAAATGCTAACAGCCATACAAGGGGAAATCAACAGTAACACAATCATAGTAGGGGACTTTAACACCCCACTTTCACCAATGGACAGATCATCCAAAATGAAAATAAATAAGGAAACATAACCTTTAAATGATACATTAAACAAGATGGACTTAATTGATATTTATAGGACATTCCATCCAAAAACAACAGAATACACTTTCTTCTCATGTGCTCATGGAACATCCTCCAGTACAGATCATATCTTGGGTCAAAAATCCAGCCTTGGTAAATTTAAGAAAATTGAAATCATATCAAGTAGCTTTTTTGACCACAATGTTATGAGACTAGATATCAATTACAGGAAAAAATATGTAAAAAATATAAACACATGGAGGATAAACAATACACTACTGAATAACCAAAAGATCACTGAAGAAATCAAAGAGGAAATCAAAAAATACCTAAAAACAAATGACAATGAAAACATGATGACCCAAATCCTATGAGATGCAGCAAAAGCAGTTCTAAGAGGGAAGTTTATAGCAATACAATCCTACTTCAAGAAAAAGAAACATGTCAAATAAACAACCAAACCTTACACCTAAAGCAATTAGAGAAATAACAAAAACATCCCCAAAGTTAGCATAAGGAAAGAAATCATAAAGATCAGATCAGAAATAAATAAAAAAGAAATGAAGGAAACAATAGCAGAGATCAATAAAACTAAAAGCTGGTTCTTTGAGAAGATAAACAAAGTTGATAAACCATTAGCCAGACTCATCAAGAAAAAAAAGAAGAAGATGCAAATCAACAGAATTAGAAGTGAAAAAGGAAAAGTAACAACTGACACTGCAGAAATACAATGGATCATGAGAGAGTACTACAAGCAATATATGCCAATAAAATGGACAACCTGGAAGAAATGGACCAATTCTTAGAAAAACACCATCTTCTGAGACTGAACCAGGAAGAAATAGAAAATATGAACAGACAAATCATAAGCACTGAAATTGAAACTGTGATTAAAAATCTTCCAACAAACAAAAGCCCAGGACCAGATGGCTTCACAGGTGAATTCTATCAAACATTTAGAGAACAGCTAACACCTATCCTTCTCAAACTCTTCCAAAATATAGCAGAGGGAGGAACACTCCCAAAAACATACTACGAGGTCACCATCACCCAGATACCAAAACCAAATATGTCACATAGAAAGAAAACTACAGGCCAATATCACTGATGAACACAGATGCAATAATCCTCAGCAAAATACTAGCAAACAGACTCCAACAGCATATTAAAAGGATCATACACCATGATCAAGTGGGGTTTATCCCAGGAATGCAAGGATTCTTCAACATATGCAAATCAATCAATGTGATAAACTATATTAACAAATTGAAGGAGAAAAACCATATGATCATCTCAATAGATGCAGAAAAAGCTTTCAACAAAATTCAACACCCATTTGTGAATAAAACCCTCCAGAAAGTAGGCATAGAGGGAACTTATCTCAATATAAAATAAAGGCTATATATGACAAACCCAAGCCAACATCACTCTCAATGGTGAAAAACTGAAACCATTTCTTCTTAGATCAGGAACAAGACAAGTTTGTTCACTCTCACCACTATTATTCAACATACTTTTGGAAGTTTTAGCCACAGCAATCAGAGAAGAAAAATAAATAAATGGAATCCAAATTGGAAAAGAAGAAGTAAAGCTGTCGCTGTTTGCAGATGACATGATACTATATAGAGAGAATACTAAACATGCTACCAGAAAACTACTAGAGGTAATCAGTGAATTTAGTTAAGTAGCAGGATAGAAAACTAATACACAGAAATCTCTTGCATTCCTATACACTAATGATGAAAAATCTGAAAAAGAAATTAAGGAAACACTCCCATTTACCATTGCAACAAAAAGAATAAAATACCTAAGAATGAACCTACCTAAGGAGACGAAAGACCTGTATGCAGAAAACTATAAGATACTGATGAAAGAAATTAAAGATGATACAAACAGATGGAGAGATATGCCATGTTCTTAGATTGGAAGAATCAACATTGTGAAAATGATTATAGTACCCAAAGCAAACTACAGATTCAATGCAATCCCCATCAAACTACCAATGGCATTTTTCACAGACCCAGAACAAAAAGTTTCATAATTTGTATGGAACCACAAAAGACCCCGAATAGTCAAAGCAATCTTGAGAAAGAAAAACGGAGCTGGAGGAATCAGGCTCCTTGGACTTCAGACTATACTACAAAGCTATAGTAATCAAGACAGTATGGTACTGGCACAAAAACAGAAATATAGATCAATGGAACAGAATAGAAAGCCCAGAAATAAACCCACACACATATGGTCACCTTATCTTTGACAAAGGAGGCAAGAATATACAATGGAGAAAAGATGTGGTGGTTGGAAATATGTGGTGGTTGGAAAACTGGACAGCTACATGCAAAAGAATGAAATTAGAACACTCCCTAACACCATACACAAAAATAAAGTCAAAACAGACTAAAGACCTAAATGTAAGGCCAGATGCTATAAAACTCTTAGAAGAAAACATAGGCAGAACACTCTATGACATAAATCAGAGCAAGATCCTTTTTGACCCACCTCCTAGAGAAATGGAAATAAAAATGAAAATAAACAAATGGGACCAATGAAACTTAGAAGCTTTTGCACAGCAAAGGAAAACATAAACAAGACAAAAAGATATCCCTCAGATAGGGAGAAAATATTTGCAAATGAAGCAACTGACAAAGGATTAATCTCCAAAATTTACAAGCAGCTCATGCAGCTCAATATCAAAAAAAAGACAACCCAATCTAAAAATGATCAGAAGACCTAGATATACAGTTCTCCAAAGAAGATATACAGATTGCCAAAAAACACATGAAAGGATGCTTAACATCGCTAATCATTAGAGAAATGCAAATAATAACTACAATGAGGTATCATCTCACACCACTCAGAATGGCCATCATCAAGAAATCTACAAACAATAAATTCTGGAGAGGGTGTGGAGAAAAGGGAACCCTCCTGCACTGTTGGAGGGAATGTAAATTGATACAGCCACTATGGAGAACAGTATGGAGGTTCCTTAAAAAACTAAAGAGAGAATTACCATATGACCCAGCAATCTCACTACTGGGCATATATCCTGAGAAAACCATAATTCCAAAAGAGACATGTAGCACAATGTTTATTGCAACACTATTTACAATAGCCAAGACATGGAAGCAACCTAAGTGTCCATCAACAGATGAATGGTTAAAGAAGATGTGGCACATATGTACAATGGAATATTACTCAGTCATAAAAAGAAACAAAATTATGTTATTTGTAGTGAGGTGGATGCACTTCAAGTGTGTCATACAGAGTGAAGTAAGTCAGAAAGAGAAAAACAAATACCGTATGTTAACACATATACATGGAATCAAAAAAAAAAAATGGTTCTGATGAACCTAGGGCAGGTTCACCCACGTAGAGAATGGACCTGAGGACACTGGGAGGGGGAAGGGTAAGCTGGGATGAAGTGAGAGCATAGCATTGACATATATACACTACCAAATGTAAAATACATAGCTAGTGGGAAGCAGCTGCATAGCACAGGGAGGTCAGCTCATTGCTTTGTTCATATCTAGGAGGGTGGGATAGGGAAGGTGGGAGGGAGACGCAAGAGGGAGGTGATATGGGGATATATGTATATGTATAGCTGATTCACTTTGTTATACAGCAGAAACTAAGACAACATTGTAAAGCAATTATACTCCAATAAAGATATTAAAATACTACTAATAATAATACAATGAGTAGTAATGCAATGAGAAAGAGGAACAGTCTTTTAGAATCTTTCTTTTTAATCAATATAAAATCTTAAGCAATCACAATTAGGACAAGGCATAAAAATCAGGACAGATGTTAGAGAATCTTGAATGCTGAAATAAGGGATTTAGACTTGAATAGGTAGGAAACTGGCTTATACACTCCAAATTATCATACAATTCTTAAATGTTTGAAGCTTTGGGATTTTTGATTATAGAGTTAAGATAAAAGAGTCTCTTAATCTGTGATTTACGAGTTAATATGAACCACCTTAATTTTATTCAAATGTTTGTGTGTGCCTGTGTGCATGTGAATGTTTTTCTGGAGGCAGGATCCAAGATTTCCTATTTTCTCCCATCACTCATCTCCTTCCCTCCTTCCTCCCCTTTCTCTCTCCCTTTCTACCTTCTTTCCACCATCCTTTATTTATTATACAGTTTCTAAGCCACATGCCTGATTTACACAAGATTAGGATGAAAAGGCACATATGGCGCATTTTTAGAAACAATCAAATGAAATAATTTGAACAATATTTAGCACTTTGAGATAAGTTCAGCATATAACTGTCTGCATTGCATGTTAACTACCAATAGGGTATTCTGTCTTCAAATGTATTCTAGTCATCTTCCTCAAATATTGATATAGTCATAAATATTATTTTAGCCTTAATTTACTTCCTTGATGAATTACAATAGCACAGAATTCAAGCATCTTTAAATAGATAGCTCTAAGTTATTAAAACAGCAACAAAATTAAACCACAAGATTTCAGATCCTAGCTGCAGCATCTAATCACTGTGTAATATTCACCAAGTCACTATGCCTTTTTGTAAATTAGTCTCCTAAACTTCATGATTGTTTATTTCCTTCCAGTTCTAAAATTTTATGAGTATATAAGTCCAGAATATTTAATATATTATTAAAAGTGTTTTTCCCTCTTACATAATGTATCTGTACTTAAAATATAATCAAAGTCCAGTACTTATTTAAGTGATCATTTCAGATATGATCAATAAAAGGTAAGTGAGTGAGAATATTGTCTATATCACAGACTCTACCAAATTATATATGATTTCCTAAGTGGTTGCACCTACACTGAATTGTAATATATGTGTCTATTAATGCCTATGCATTCATTGGCCAATATCTTCAGTTTGGTTTATGAAATTTCTGTGGTTTTTCTCTCAGTTATATGTAATTATAAAGCCCTCTGAATATACACTGTGGATTTCTTTATTCAACTTTTCTAACTTTTCTTCTGGGAAACAAGACATTCCTGGGAATAAACTTCAAGAATCACGAAAATGAGAATATGAATGCTATAAAATTAAAAATAGATATATGATTAAAAGAAAAAAATGGAGGTTTCACCTACATGAAGATTATACAATGACAAAGATGGCAGATCAACAATTTAGTAAAAGAGAAAATACAAAATTTTAAAAATGTTTTATTGATTCTTTCCTCTTTTATTGAATACTAATATTTCAATACAATTTTTCCCATAAAAGCAAATGTTTTAAAGGACAAAGTGATGTACATGAGCTATATTTACTTGTATGTTTACTTACATTTCCTTTGGTACCAGTTCTAAAATTGGAAAGTATCCTTGCCTCTAAATGGATGAAATGAACAGGCATCCTGTATTACACTGCTGCTGCTACCTTCCAATTTAATTATGTTAGTGTAGTGAAGAGTTTTATAGATTTACTTGGTATTATTATAAATGTCATTTGACTGTGATGTTGGGCATTAACATGTCAGTTATTTGCTTTTAGGTTAATAAAATGTTTTTACAGGAACAAGAATGGTGATATGAAATGCAATGCATAAACCCATTTTGATATGCACATCATGTAATTACAGAAACTACTCCATAAGCAATCTGTTAAACTTATTTCTCTCGACAGAGTTCTACTAGAAGCTCTCCTTTGGAGCATCATTATAGTGAGCAGGATAGCCTAACTATCTAGTTTATTCTAAATCAGACAATTTCACAGTCTTTGAGGAATACAGAGTTGGTTCCTGCATTTCTACTTTCCCAATGAAATACAATCACTTGTCTGATGGGACAGCTATTAGAGAAGATAGCAAAGTGCCTTGGGTATCTTTTGAGGCTGATAAAATATAGAGAGGCATCAGACAGTGACTGAACATCATTATATAAAGTTGGAATCCCACACTCAAGAGACCTCTCACTCGATCAGGTACATATTTATGCCACCTTGCAATGCTTACTTTCAAGATAGGACAGAAAGCTTCAGTCATCCAGATAATTACAGATTACCAGATTACTTGTGTTTATGATAAGTGCATGAGTACGAGTGTAAACACTCATGAGTAAACATGAGAAAGTCAAAGACCCCCTGATTCTGGGGACGCCGTGCTTGCCACTTATAAGCAAAGTTAATATCTCCTGC
The DNA here is from genome assembly GCF_025265405.1 of Mesoplodon densirostris. NCBI lineage: Eukaryota > Metazoa > Chordata > Mammalia > Artiodactyla > Ziphiidae > Mesoplodon > Mesoplodon densirostris. Next base: position 41,981,240 of record NC_082665.1, read on the forward strand.
AGCCTCAATCACTTAACAGTGGCTGTGGATGGCTTAATCCATTGTTAGAGGAAAACATAAGAAAATATACTGAGGAGGATGAACTTGGAGAGGGGAAAACAAACCAACCACTATAGAAAAAGGAATAGACAAAGAGTAACAACCAATATTTACTACATTTAATAATTTTATGGGGACTGTAATAATCTGACTCCATGTTTTGATATTTGAGTGCTGACTACTTTTAAATCTCACTCCTCCCTCTGCCCCTGCTGTTCTGCGTCTGGGCAACCTGATAAGAGAAGGTCTGGTGCTTCCTTTTTTTTTTTTTTTTTTGATGAAAAAATAATCTTTATATTTAAAAGGACAAAACAACTGCCTCATGCATTTTTTTTTCTTTACATCTTTATTGGAGTATAATTGCTTTACAATGGTGTGTTAGTTTCTGCTTTTGGTGCTTCCTCTTTTGATGATGACAGGAGATCAGACAACACGAGCTCCTGCCACACACACAATCCTCACCATGAACCCACTACCTAATTACCATTGAAACCCTAAAGCCAGTATTGTCTCTTTGCTCTCTCAAGAAACTTTTGGACCAGCTTGAGGGGCTTGCCTTGTTCTCCCTAGAAAGCCTCACTATGTAAGTAATGAAACTTTTCATAAACTCTTGGTGTATGTTGAGCATCATCAGGCTTGACATCTAAACTACATTCGTGGGGAGTTCCACTCTAATTCTACAGAATAGCTACAACAGAGACAAAAACTTGGAAGAAAACTCAACATGACCAAAAGTAGGTAGATATTTTAAATAACTTCAAATTATGGATGATGTCTCAATGATAAGATCACAGCCTATTAGCCCCTGCTAATAGTCCAAGTGGTCCTTTACATTTCCTTTTTAAATTTTATGTAATATTCTTGCCAAGTAGATATCCTGATAAATATTAGTGCAATGCCACAATAATATTCATTCACCATTTAACCGAATGATGCATTTCCTTATGCCTCAAAGCTTCTAACCTAAGGAAGAAAAAAACTGCCATTCCTCTTTTATTTTAGTTTCCTAAGGCTGCTGTGACAAATTACCACAAACTTGGTGGTATAAAACAACAGGAAAAAAAGTATTCTCTCACAGTTCTGGAAGGCAGAAATCTGAAATCAAAATGGCAGAGTTGTTGACCTCTCCCTGGAGGCTTTAGGGGAGATTTTGTTCCTTGCCTCTTCTAGTTTCTTGCAGATGTCAACATGCCTTGGCTTATAGCCACATCTCTTTAATCTGTTCTATATCACCTTCTTTTCTGTGTGTCTATATCCTCCTCTATGTGTTTGTCTTATTTCCCACTGTCGACTTTTTATAATCACACATGTAATTATTTTTACTGCCCACACAAATAATCCAGGATAGCCTCCTCCTCTCAAAATCCTTAACTTAATCATATATTTTGCCATATAAGGTAATATTTACTCTTTTATCACATGAGGTAATATTCAGATGTTGTGGGAATTGATATGATGATTGTTTTGGGGGGCTACGATTCAGTGCACTACATTTTAGGTAAAAGACTCAAAAAACTAAGGAAGTTTTCCCTAGCCCCAGTTCTATATTACTGAGACAAGAGAGCATTGGGGCCTCCTACTTTGTCAGGTTTATGAAAATAATTCAGTAAATGTGAAGACAGAAATGTCAATTAACACAGATCTGTCTTCAAAACTTCAAAACTTACCTCATCTGTATATTCCCTTTTGTATACCCTTTGACTATTGTAATGAACCACCTGACATTCCCTATATAAGCCCTGCATTTCTGCACTCTGAATTCTTTTCAAACTGTTTGTTTAGCTCACAGTACCCTTCCTTCGATCATCTCATGTTCATTTCCTATTTACCTTCATGATCTGTTAAAATTCCTATTGTTCGGTCAAATCTAACTAGACTGTAAGTTAATTTAGAAAATAAATCGTATTAGACAGTTTTCCCCAGCACCAACATAATTCCTTTTACATATTGTCATGTAAATGTTTAATCAAAGAATAACTTTGATTAAAAGTTAATTAATTAACTTTGATTAAAGTGTCAAATTTTCCTCTTAAAGTTATATTTTCCTTTTGGAGCCCTTCATCCAAAGCACTCCCTATCTTTGTCTTTATTTATAACTACCATATTCCATATGTGATTGATTCCTCCTCATTCTTGCTTTTTGGGCTGCTTTGTTGGATCATCTTTATGCTGGGTCTTTTGACTCCTCAACTTTAAATGCTATGTCTATGTCTTTAAGAGCCCTTAGTGTACCTCTGTAGGACACTGTCTGCAGTCTTCCTTCTGAGGGGATGTAAATTCTTCTGAATTGCAAAGAAGTTAAATCTTTAATGTCATCTTCATGTCCCCTGTATATTCTTGGAAACATTTAGACTAATGAGACAGAATGGATGCATTCTCTAGCAAAATCAAGCAGTCAGATGTACTCTATTCATCTCTGAGCTTATATTCCAACTGCTTGTCATATAATGGAATAGACCAACAGTTTTAAGCAGGAACATACAAAAACCATATTTCCACCTGTTGGGTAAAACTGTCTGGTTATGTTGAGGCTAAAAGAGGCTATGTAACAATACCTCAGCCACACTGAGGATAATCCTTATTGGACTCTCACTATGTAATATGCTACCTAGGGGCTAGGTGTGGGGTTACCTTCCTGGGGTGCAAGAAATAGAGTGAAATATACCCCCCTTGCTGTAACTGGCCTGGAGGCAGATGATCTAGGACCAATTTTCTCCTATGCTACTGACTTACTCTGTGACTTGGGCAAGTCGATGCCTATCTATTGTCCACAGTGTCCAAGGGTAGAACCAACACTTTTCATGGCTAATGCATTGTTTACCTATGTATATAATTTGATATTATTTCATTCATTATTTTTTACCAAGCACTATCCTCTGTGCTGGCATAACCTGAAGGAAACATGATTGCTGCACTCAAGGAAGCCAGGTCCCAGTGGAAAAGACAGACAGTCAACCAGTTACTAACAATAGAGTAATTGTGGTATTATTGTGGTCTTACTCTTAGTACTGAGAAGGACATAGGAGATGCCATGAAAAGACATATGAGGAATAAGCAACACATGTAGGATGAGAAAGTCCTTGGAGAGAGTTTGTCATGTGAGCTGAAATTTGAAGGACAGAAAGTCACTAGCCAGGTGAAGAAAGCAGAAGATGGCATCTCAGGCAAAGGGACTAAAACGTGCTAAACCATGGAGGCAAGAGAACATGCTACATGGAGAAAAGCAGTATATTCATTTTTTATTTTCCAACAAATATTTATTGATCACTGCTGTGGTCTGAATGTTTGTGTCCTCCCACAATTCATACGTTGAAATCCTAGCCCCAAGTTATAGTATTAATAGGTGGGTCCTATGGGAGGTGATTAGGTCATGGGGGTGGAGCTCTCATGAATGGGATTAGTGACATTATAAAAGAAATGCCACAGAGCTTCCTATCTCCTTCCACCATATGAGGATACAACTAGATGTTTCTGACACTGAAGCAGACCACATTTGACTATGCTGCCATCCTGATCTTGAACTTCCAGCCCTCAGAACAATGAGAAGTACATTTCTGCTGTTTATAAGCCACCCAGTCTGTGATATTTTGTTATTGAACTAATGAATGAACCAAGAAATGAACTAAGAAAATCACTTATACTTTAGATTCTAATTAAGCAATAATTTATAAGGAAAGCAATCTTTACCATCACAGAAGGTGCAAATCAGTGTGCAGGAGACACAAATACAGCTTATAATGGTCACAGTTGGGGATCAGTTTGAGGACAGGAGCCTGGGAGGAGATGAAGCTATTGAGGTGGTGGGGTTGCAGGTGTAAAAGCCTAATTTGCCATCCTAAGGGACTTACATTCTATCCAGTGGGCAATAATGACAGGCAATAAATGAATTTAAGTAGAGGACCAACCTGATAAAATTGTATTTTTAGAAGATCACTCTGTAGCCATAAGAAGAATGGGTTGAAAGGAGATACTACTGAAGGACTAAAAATGTGTTAAGAGACAATCCCAAGAACCTAAGAAGCAAATTATGTATGTTAAGGTACTGAGAATAAAATTATTTTAAGAAAAAAAACTAAAGGAGTTGATGATGTGTTGTCTGGAAGGTGTAAGATTTTGACATGGGTAACAGATTTCATTCACCTGATTATTTGTTCAATATATGCTTATTGAGTTATTACTAATAATTTAATATTAACAGCTAATATATCAATAAACAAAATAGGCAACATTTTCAGCCTTCATGGAGTTTACATCAGGTTTAGAGGAAAGAAGACATAAACAAGATAAATAGGTAAATGATATAATCAGAAGGTTACAAGTATTATAAAATCTAGAGCAGGGAAAGGGGAACTGCTAATGGTAGGGGGAGTTAGAACTTTAATTGTGTGGTCAGAGCAGACCTTAGTGAGAAAGTGACACCTGAACAAAGATTTGAAGCAGATGAAGAAGGGAGCCATAAGCACATCCAAAAGGATATCAGGCAAAAGGAAGAAACTATGCAAAGACCTGGAGACACAGCATGTCTGGCATGTTCAAGTAGCAGATGTAGGACAATGTGGAGAGGAATGAGGGACAGAAGAGCAGAGCAAGATAAGGTGAGGCAGAGTGGCCAGTGGAAGCCAGATGAAGTAGGACCTTCAAGGTCATAGTAAGATATTTGGATTGTGACAAAGAGTGACCTGAATATGCTTAAATTTTAAAAGAAATATAATGTACTCTGTTATAAATAAACTAAGGAAAGCAAACATGCAGAGAATAAGCCCAGTTAATATCCTATTACACTATTCCATGGAGGCAAGAGAATATTTCCAGGCAAGAATTGATTGTGACTTGGATATGGTGGTAGCAGTGAAGAAGGAGAGAATTAGTTGTATTCTGGGAAATACTACTGGAGGACCAGAAACATGTTAGGAGACAATCACAAGGATTCAAGAAGCAAATCATGTATGTAAAGGTAAGGGACTGAGAATGAAGTTATTTTAAAACTTTATTGAGAGCCAATAGAATTTTCAGTTATATAGGATGTCCAATAACTGCTTTGTATACTAATGTGATGAGGCAGTGGAAAACTCAATTTGAAATTGTAGGATAAAGAAAGGAGAATAGCGAATAAACAGTGTTCCTCATTAGGTATGAGAATCTAGTGCACAAGAGTAGAGCTTTGCCTCAGCTACAGGCAGATAAATTTTATCCTTATAAATGGATTAGAAGGCAGGAATATGGTTACCAATGATGTTAGATGTATAGGTGGGATGGTATGAGTTTGATAAAGTTCTCCTTTGATGATGTCACTTCCCTTAGTGAGATAGGAACAGTTATTATTTGAGAGTAAGGATAGGAAATAATGTGTCTTGAGGAAAGAAGAAAAGGAGTAAAACAGTACTCTAAAAAAGTAGAATAAATAATAAATTAAGGAAATGTAGTTTCATTGCCAGATAGTATTATAAGTACACTTGATTTTTCTGGTGATAAATTCAAGGTTAAGGCAACAAAAATAGCTATTTGTATTCTCCAGACTTGAACAAAATATAAAGTACATAAAGAGCCACATTTAAGCAGGACTGAGAACATTGTCAAACAAACGAATATTGGAAGAAGTAGCAAAGAAGATGAGGGCACATAGAAGGAAATGTTAATTATTTACCTAAATGGATTTAGGCTGGGTTTTAGTGGAGAAGGAGGGGTATCTTGAAAGTGAAAGAGACAGTGAAAATATTATGAGATCAATGAATTTTAGTCCAAGTTTATTCAAAACATTATGAGGTTTGAGTCTTTAGAGGGCATAAGCTGCAAAAGTTGGAGGGAGTGGCTATATGGTTGTATACATGACATTGTGATTCTGACTGAGCACACTATCCAGAAGGGAGAGAACATCTGTCTTCCCATGAGATAGCAATCGTGGAAGCACAAGCCAACAGAAATGCAACATGGAGACAGCACAGGTAGAGAAGTGCCCAGGAGAGTTGCCTGGAGACACAGGAGAATTCGTGTGAGCAATAAATAAACATTTGTTGCTATAATAAGACTAACTATAGTGATTGTTACTGCACCTAACCTACCCAATCTTGACAGTTATATTCCAATTAGCAGTTATGGACAATGACAAGGATATATTCAATATGTCTGTGAGAGATGAAATAGGTTGGAAGACAACATTATTGGAATAACAGAATAAAAGAAATTGAAAAGGCAAAGATTATTGATCTGCTTATTGAAATTATTAGTAATTAAGAATAATGAGTGTTTAAGGAGTTAATATCATCAAGAAATAATGGAGAATAAGGTGGGGGTTGGTAGATGACTGCAATAATGAGAGGTTATGAGAAATAGTATGTAATGAGACGAGGTTCAAGGTGTTATGATTTTAAGGAGCAGAGAGTTTGACTCCAGGGCCAGAATTATGAGGACTGTGGAAGAAAATGAAGCAACCATCTTTGAGAGAAATGCACAGAAATTATTGTCCACATTTCAGTTAGAAGATGGAGGTTAAGGGAACTTTCAGAGAAGATATTGATGTTATAAGAGTTTTTACTGATAATGGACTACGATTTCCAGAAGACAGAGTAGAAGAATTTAAGGATTTGGGGTACAGGGAGAAATAGGGATAGCTGAATAGATTAACCTAATTATATGGAAGTTATAATATGGAAGATAAAGGGCGATTTGGGAATCGAGGATCGCATTCAATGATTGATACAAATAGGGATAAAAGACATAAATTACATAAGTCTTGAATTTAAGGCATACAATGTTGGTGAGAATTTGAGTATTATGGGGTTGGGGAGGTATTAAAGTCTAGTAATCTCTTTAATTGCTGCAAATAGAAGTTCAGTGGCTGGGGAGGGACGGTCTTACCCTAAGCATGTGGAGGTATTCCCTTGATCTCTTCTGATGGCCAGTGGGAAAGCAGTCCTAGATCTAATGCCTGCAGGTCCCACCGGACCCTGTTAACAGGGGCAAGGAGATCTGAGAAGCTAGATCTATTTCTAGAATGTTCAGACTCCCTCTTTTTTTGATGGAGTGGATAGACAAGAGCCACAATGTTTTGTATTACTTGTAATACCCTCATTTTAGAGACTCGAAAACTTTCACACCTTGAGAAAATTACATATCTAAACAAATAATTCAGGATTTGGTTCAAAATCTACTCTATCTCCATAACACTTCACTGTCTCATGAATCCTACAAAAACATTCCTAGTTTAACTCCTGGAATTATATTTATTTTTTATTTAAATACAACAGGGTATGGATATTTATGTCACAGCTATCATGGAAACTATCAGTATGGTAAACATCTGTGCTCTGTTGTGTGCAAACAATATGCCCCTCTGTGGTCATGTGATATAAGGCATGGCTGTAGAGATGATTTATATAAGATAACCGACCTAGACTTGGGTGTTGACATTAAAGGTTTGCCTAATAAATAAATTGAAAATGCCAATAATGATTTTCAGTGGACCTAAGAATATAAAGGACTAAACACACTTAGCAGTGGGCCAGATTTCCCCTGGGTGTTATTAACCCATAGACCAGCAGCTGAAGATAGATACAGGCCAGGCACAAGGCAGCAAATCAGTGTCGTCCTCAGCATTGAAATAAACTCTAAAGGAAAAGCAAGGCAGTAAATTGTGACATTACCCCCTGGGTATTCAGTATTTATGCAACTACGTGTTCCATAACTACACATCAGCTCTGTATAAGGAACAGCCCTATGCTTGTGAAATCGTGTATGGTGAATTGGTATTTAGGAGCACTATGAAATATTTTTCCAATCAATGATTTTCTGAGTCTTCACAGTTAAAATTTTATCTAAGTTTATAAATGAAGAGCTATTTGTTGGAGTTTATTACTGGAACAAATCACAAGAAACAAATCACAAGAAAGATTTTTTCTTAAATAAAGATGTCCAGATGCTATAGAGACTCATGAAAATACCACTTAAAACTGATGCTTTTTCTCACTCCACACATCACTAAAACAATCTTACCAACATTAGCGTTATCCCCCAAGGTTCATTATCACTTTAGTAGGTCTAGATGGGTTTACTGGAAATATATTAACCACATCATTCGATGAAAATCAACAGCAAGATGTTTGATTTAAAAAAATGTCTTACATTTCCATATGTGTATATTTATTTTCCTTGAAATCATTGAAGGGGAGATTAATCGTAGAAACTATCAAATTATGTTTAGTTTTTGAATTTTCAGTTTTTACAATCAGTTAACAAATTGGAGAAGAAAGGAGGTAATATAAGGTGGTCCCTTGTTAACACTAGTTAACACATATGTTACGTTCTGCTGTTAACACATATTTAAAGATCATCTGTAATTTAAGTGCACACTTATGGACATAAAGATTATCTCTGGACACCTATGTTTCACACACCTGGAGATAGTGAACATGGAAGCTTAACCTGACTGAGATTTAGATGTTATCAATCCCCACCCAATCTCATGGCCTTAGGTAATAGTAATGGTTTTCCAATCTGTAAAGCCCTTTGCAGACATAAAGGCTTAAAAAGTGAAACACATGGAAATAAGCAAAGTGCCAGTAACACAGAGAACATGTTTTGAACCTTCCCACTCCACATTTGTATTTCCTATTTCTTAAGATAGCCACATATTTCCTCATTTGAGGAGGAAAAGTGGTGACCCATTCTCCTTTGTTGATGAGAACAAGCATTAGAACAGAGTACGGTTCATGGACCAATTACTTCAGAATCACCAGGAATATTTGTTAATTTAGGATAACCATATAATGCATCTTCCAAACGAGGCCCCTTCTGAGAGACAAACAAGAGGTTGTGATAATTATGCCAGAAGAGCAGGCTAAAGCCAGGAATACCTTCTGACACTTAGTTAAAAGTGCAGATTCTTGGTTCCCAGTTTGGATCTCCTGAATCAGGACAATGGTTTATTTAAATACGTAGAAAGAGTTTGATGTTTTCCAAGGGGCTTTTGGAAAAGGGGAAGAAATGATATGAAGGGGGATTTCAAGATTATAGCAAGAAGCCAGAGGTTATGGGGAGATTCGCAGACGGTAGAAAATGCCTGGCAAATTTTTGCACAATGATGTCTAATATTAAAATTTACGTTATTGCCTGGAGTAACCATAGCATATATTCTCCTTCACTGCATCCATATATCAGTTAAAAATGTGTTTCCCAACAATGGTATTTTCTGATTAAGTGATACCTTTTAGAGAAGTGATACTTTAAGATAAAGATGGAATAGGGGTAGGTCCAGAATGAGGGAATATGACACAGAAAAAAAAAAGTTTTATAAGACAAAATACAAAGTGGAAATTGAGAATGCAAAGGAAACAGGTCACTGAAACAATCCGTGTTCAAGAGAAATATAAGCCTTCTCAGTATCATCAACAATACTCGGGGGCAGATAATTTTCTCATAGTATATGGAAAGAGGCCATTATATTAAAAATCCATTCAAGCCCTAAGGACCTTCATAAGCTGTCACTTGAGTCACACTGATAATGTGATGTACACAGTCATGCAACAAGCTTTACTGTGTATTAGGAAAATTACACTATGGTAGATTCCCAGGTGTTTAAGTTTTCCTTGACATACAAGAACTAGTTGGGAACTTTGACATATGTTTCCTAAATGAGACTTTAAAGGCTATGCCTATTGGACTTACAGTGCTGCCAGCAAGTGTCCAAGTTACAGGTTCCATTCACCTTTGCCAGTTTTAGAAGGTCAGCAAAAAGTAGTGACTTTAGGAAGATAAATCCGTTAAGGGTGAGAGAAAGAGAGGTTGGAACAACAGAAGGCAGTAAAACTAGTTAGTCAGTCCCTGTAGAAATATGAGTGTATGGAAATAATTCACTGTGGGGAGTGTGGGCAGGATTGATACTAGAAATGAAAGAGCTTTCAGCTAGAGATTTATAGGAGCATCTCCACAAAATTAAAGTAAAATTATAGGACATTAAAATTAACTGAATATGAATTAAAGGACATAGTGGTAAAAATTATTTTTTGACATTTAAATAAACATTCCCAAAATATATTAGGCGTTAGGCAAATTTATCTAATCTCTGTGCCTCAGTTTCCTTATCAGTAATATAAAGAGCCACATTTAAGCAGGAGTAAGAACATTGTCAAACAAACGAATATTGGAAGAAGTAGCAAAGAAGATGAGGGCACATAGAAGGAAATGTTAATTATTTACCTAAATGGATTTAGGCTGGGTTTTAGTGGAGAAGGAGGGGTATCTTGAAAGTGAAAGAGACAGTGAAAATGTTATGAGATCAATGAATTTTAGCCCAGGTTTATTCAAAACATTATGAGGTTTGAGTCTTTAGAGGGGGTAAGCCAAATGTAAATGACTTATGACAACAGCCACTGGTGACAAATGATACTGTCAACGCAACTCATGATAATTACTTTTGTATCTACAAATGTATATAATTTGATATTTATCTGACTTGAATACAAAAAAAGTCTTCCATATTCTTCAGACATGGTGGGAAACAAGGTACAAGTACACAAGTCTGCTGGTACAAACTATCTTTTGAAATAATTAATTCAGATTTTACTGACCTCAGGCAGTTATCCAGTTCTCTCTCTATAACTCCAACATGATCATTTGTTTAGAATTTTTAATGAGGCTGCATTATTAAAAGGTGGCTTTAAGTTTCTTATCTTACAGGATGATGCAATGAAAGGCATTAGTATAATAGATTAGGCAAAGCATGTCTTGTAAAGGCAAATCACTAAGCTTTCTTGTCTACTTCTGCACTCTGTGTGCTACAATGCTCCCTAGATATTAAAAAACAGTGAAATAAATAAGGTTGTGCATTGCAAGAGGAAAGATCAATGGGTTTTGTAATAGGTTCTCATTGACAGCCAAAGAACCTCACTCAGTGCATTTTTATACAAAGCTCTTAAATATGAAAGAGAATTATATCCAAAGGGAAAATATAGACGCCCACAAAAACCTTTAACAATGCTGACATCTAGGATTCTCTGTTATACCAATCATGTATAAAATTAGTATGTTGTGATATCAGTCACAAAGAATATTAAATGTTTAAAAATTTATTGTACTAATAAATAATGCTAATATCTTTCTTATGTGTTGCAAAGAGTACCTCACTACCACTACCAAAAAAAAAAAAAAAAAACAAAGATTCTACGATCAATGACTGAAAGTTTTTAAACATTCTTTAGGTGGTAAATCACAGAGATGCTATGTTATAATTTTCAAAAGGAATTTAAAAATCTTTTTTAGTTCAACATTCCAAATTGCTTCATCTTATTAACAGCTTGAAATTATGTGATTGTTTCAAAGCCTATTACATCATATCACAATTTTTATACATCTATAAAATCTTTTAATAGTCAATTCAACCACCATTAGGATGAAACATACTATATTTGCTACATTAAATCAACCTCTTAAAAGACACAGGGGGTCATTTCCCCCCTTGAATGCTTCTACCTAATATTTATTACTATTACCAGTGCCTAACAAAGAAGGGCTCAATCCCTCAGGGTTTAATTCTGTGAGAGAAAATGGGACACTTGACTATGTATACATTATCATATATGAGTTATATTTATCTAAGTAGGTGCAGAGAATAAACTAAAAAGGAAATGCAGGCATAGCTAGGAAAATTAGGGGAGTGCTAGTCCAGGAACACAAGATTACCTGAAGCTCTAAACTGGTGGAAGTTTGACAATGCCCGGGATGAAGAAGTAGAAAACTAGATTCTAGCATGAGCTTTTCAGGAGGAGCTGTGTAACTTTGGAAAAGATACATAATTTCTCTGTGCTTTTTTTCCTTCCTTATCTAAAAAGTAAAGGGAAGCAGAAACTAGCACATCATTGTAAAGCAATTATACTCCAATAAAGATGTTTAAAAAAAGTCATGGGTATTGAGTGTTATGACAAATAACGTGCTTTTATGTATTCTATTAAAGCATCCAGTTCGGAGGATGTATTGTAAGAAACATACCCTAAGTGCAATTTGAATATTGTCTCTCTCCCTTTCTGTCTTTTGTGATAAGACGATGTTGCAAAATAATCATCGACATGTATTCCACTCTACAACATTGTCCCCTCCCCCTCATTTTTTAAAAAAAGCTCCCAACACCCTAGAGCAGTTAATCAATGTTGTCCCAAGGGGAAATTTTGATGACAGCCAGAGAAATCTGTTAGACTGCGTCAGAGTATAACATTTAAAAGAATACTTGCAAAGCAGTTTTAAAAATTTATTTATGCATTTACATATGTATGTATGTATTTTGCATCACAGAAGAGATACCAACATCCTGTGTTTCCAGAGAAAGAAAAAGCTGGACAGTTAGTTGTCAAGGGACTTTCATCTAACCACATGGCCTAGAGAACCCTATCTAACTTTTGGGGAATCCAAGCATGCAGAAAACTTTTGTAGAACTTCCCCTCTGGGACCTGAGAGCAGAGAAGCTTGGCAGAAGTTTCCACATCCCCTAGAGAGGGGAGCAATAAAGGAGTAAAAGCTACATTGGTTGCCAAGGGCAAGGAGATAGAGGAGCAGCTCCAACAGTGTCCCGTGGTTCTTGAGTGAACTGGGAGAGCATCTGAATTCTTCTCACCCCATCCTGTGGATGGACACAAGATTTTCCCCACGCCATCCTAGGAAAGGAGGTAATAAACTTCCTGTTGGCATGAAATTCTTGTAGTAGAACCTGGGCATTTGGTAAAGGATGTCCTTTAGACTGGCTACTAAACGAGAATGAAGAAATAACAGCAGATGCCAACATGAGAGACTGGCCTTTCGGGGTGATGAAATAAATCTGTGAATCCCAAGGATACTTATGCTCATAGGCACTGGATGGACCCTCTCACCTCCACTCCTCCCATAACAGGAAGCTACTGCAGAAGTCTCGAGAACCGAGAGATCAACACAGGGAGGGTGTGGAAGAAGACATCTGTAGGTCCTGCATGTAATTTACATGTTCTTATGTCTGGCACATAGCAGGCTCTCAATAAATAATTCACCTTTACTGGTTAGCAATATTATTAGTAGTATTACTTGGTAACTAAATATTGGATGCATATATAACTATTTTAAATATTTTGGTTGATTTTATTGTTAAAAACAAAGCTTTATTGGTAGAAATATTATATTTACACATAAATACAGATTTTACTAATGTCCAGGTACTTAACACTGGATACAAGAAATCAAATATAAAATATAAGTATTGTAGAAGTATGCTGCTTCTATGGGTTATCTACTTGAAAACACTAAAATAACTACTGCTGAGACTGAAAGGCAGATTTGTACATCAATAATGTTGAAAATGTCATCATAAATTAGTTTTATGAAATGAATCACCTATTCTTTGAAAAACAGACGGCCTCTTAGAGATTATAATGATTAGCAAGTAAAAACAGAATAAATGTTGAAATAAACTGATTACATTTCAGAATTGCTTTTCTCACCTTAACACAGAGAAACAGGTCTCCTAGATACTGATATATGAGATTGCTGGTGACAAAATGAAAATATGGGCCAGAAAATAGATTTGGGAAAGATCAGTCTTTTGCCCTTTCTTAAAATACAGACATAACTAAAGTGTCAAGAGTGGGACTGCCAGTGACGGTATAGCATCTGACAGCTCAAACACAGCTTGCTTGTCAGACTGATGCTGCCAAGCCCGAAATGGCAGGATTCCACCATATAAATATGTCTGTTATCTTGAGGTTAGGAGGACTGGTTTTTGCCTTCATGTGACTGGAGCTTGTAATTACTATAATAAAGTATTGGTTGCCACTTAATCTACAACTCCAGGGCCAATACTCAAACCCTCATTTCCCAGATTGTACAGGCTGTGTTTGCAATATTATCTCCCTTTGAATGCTCTCAATCAGAATACAAAAGACAATGGATAAAGGAGACTATATTTCAGAAGCATTTTTGAGATCTGTCATATTTCCTCATTTGCATGGCCATGTACTACAAAATTAAGTTTTGGATTCTAATTTTCTGGCTCATTCAGATGATTTGTTCTGGGGATGTCAGCACTCATGATGCTGATGCCAAGTGTTGTTTATGCCTTCCTGTCCTCTAGGGACACGTAAATCCATCCTGCATCCACAAGCTGTCAGAGGAGAAGAAAAGCACTGGTCACTAATCGTGTCATGAGCAACTTCATTCTCAGCACCCTGGTTTATAGCTTGGCCTGGATCGAAATGAGCTGGTAATGCAAATGTGTACTTTGGATGTCCTTTCTGTCTTTGCCATCAGTTGATCTTCTTTTCTCCTGACACTCTTTGAACCATGTTAGACAGGTGTTACACAAAGTTGAAAACATATCTCTACTAAGGAGTTTTGTGTGCATGTGTTGAACAGGCTAGTGAACAATTTAGTAAAGCTTCCTGGGAGCAAGAAGTCCCTCCAGTTGGCTTTTTTTTTTCCCCCTTCTGGATTCTTCCACTTTACTTACGAGACTGAATATAAAGGGAGAAGTCCCTGCACAACATGATAGGAACAGCAATAAGACTGAAAGTTCTCTGATCAAACGGCCCCATTAAATCCACCACTGCCCCCTTGAAGGCCTGTGATGGTTCATTTCTTTCAGCAAATAATACCACCAGTATTGGTGTCATATTCAATAATCTTGAGTTGAGACTTTGGGGGAAAATGTATATCTTTCCGAAACAGTGGATATTGAACATCAAGACTTTAAATTATTTTCAATCTTTCTCAGAATGAATAGACACAGATATTCATTTTCTCTTTCTTAACATTTTTTATTAATATACTTGGCTGTTCTTAACTTCAGATAAAATTATTTGTTCTGGAGGCTATGGAGATAAGAGTTCTCTGTTTACTCAGAGCCTAGCTACATAAACAAACATTTTTACTAGGATTCTCTACTTTCAACACTAATAAAAGAAATAAGTTGTTAAAAAGGAAATATTTTATAGTTATCACTTCAACCCTGTTTAGGATCAGTAGCCAATTTTACTACTTGCACAATTTTTTGGTACTTGGAAATTCATTGTTTTGAAACTTGCTTTTTTCAACTTTATTTTGTCCTGATATGAAAAAAACTTTATATTTTAGTTTTATGACAAAAAATATCTAATATTTTGAGATTTTTTCAACCTCTGGTTTGTGCATAACCACTGTAGGAAAAGTGGTTTAACAGAATGGACTTCATATGACTTTGAAGTCAAACTGACTTGAGTTCCAACCCCACCTCTAATACTTCATAGCTGTGTGCTTTGGGTCAAGATATTTAAATTCTATGTCCCTTAATTCATTCATTGCAAAAAAGAAAGTAATAGCAGCACTAACCTTGCAAGGTGTTTGTAAGAAACAAAGGCATTATTTTTAAAGTATCTAGAATACTGCCTTATGTATGAATAAGGTTTAAATGCATTAACTCTACATCTTACTTATGCCAATTGTCCAGCACCTACACTTATAGGGCAGCCCTGCTCATTAGAAAAAGAAAGTTATATCAGTAAAATAAACATCCAGATCATTAATTAATTAAAGACACGCAAATATATCATTTTGTGGAGAAGGGTGAGGTATATTTAAGTTGTATGTATGTATTAATTATTATTTTTCTTTTTTTTTTTTTTTTTTTTTTTTTTTCTTTTTGCGGTATGTGGGCCTCTCACTGTTGTGGCCTCTCCCGTTGCGGAGCACAGGCTCCGGACGCGCAGGTCCAGCGGCCATGGCTCACGGGCCCAGCCGCTCCGCGGCATATGGGATCCTCCCAGACCAGGGCACGAACCCGTATCCCCTGCATCGGCAGGCGGACTCTCAACCACTGCGCCACCAGGGAGGCCCTATTATTTTTCTTTTTCAGAGATTTTAATAGGTCTCTTTTGCATTGGCTGACAGTGCCACCTCCTTTCTCTCTTCTATGTACAGTACATCTGGTACTAACTCTAGCCTAACTCTAGCCCCAATCTGAAAACAAGCCAGATTGTTGTCCCTATTTTCTCTGCCCTCAACTGGCTCTGCCAGATTTCTTTCTTAATTCATTAATTCAATATCATTACCCAGTAAGATCTATGATTAATTTTAACACATATCCATCAGTCAATGACATAGCTTAGGAATAGTTTTTCTTTCCATGAACTATGAACAATGGTTTTAGTGGTGTCTAATTTAAAAAAATATCTTTCTTAAAGTCCCTCCTATTCCTTCAGATGACTTACTTTGGATAAACCAGGGGTACTCTACCAGTATTCATGCTGGTCTGCCAACAAAGTAACTGCTCCTTTGTATATACAAAATTATAAATTGGTTTTCATGTATATATCCTTTCCTACCTTCCAACCCTAGTTGAACGTACTCCAACCCAAGAGATCAAAGAGGGGATCAAGAGCAATAAATGTTTCTAATTCTCGCTGGATTCATAGTTTTCATGAGGCTTTGCTTCAGATTTTTACTCAGGTTGACAATAAGGTAAAAAGGATAATTTAGAGGCACTATGTCATTAGGGAATATTCTGAAAAGAATGAAAAAATTTATACCTCATGGAAGTGCAACTCAGAACTCTGTTCCAGTAGTTTCTGGATGGCCTCCATCTGAATTCTTGGACCCCCTCTTTACTGAAGTTCTCTTCCTGATGGGAAGCCAGCCTAACCTTGCACTACAGTTTCAAGAACAGAATTCTCTCTGAAGGGGTATGAAAAATTGTCTGAATACAGATATTTCTGGAAAGAGAGTTTCCTTGACTCTTCTCACATCTGAGTTTAAAAAGGCTAAAGATTTCTGCACAGCAGTAACCCTAATAGTTCTCGAGTATTGGTCATTTGTGGTTGTGGGCTCCTGGATGTGCTGTTCTGAATCAGAAAATAAATAAATAACCCACATTGTAGCCCTCCAAAGAAAGTACTCAGTGTTTGGCATATTTTTCCTGTGTTCCTCATTGATGCTTTCTTATTGACCTTTCTTTTTTCCTCTAATTTAGAATCAGTTAATCTGTTACTCCTGGGAGGTATGAATTTCCATATTCTGGTTGATTTATATGGATTTCCTGTAAACTGAAGACTGCAGGATGAAACCGATCACCATGATGCCTACAGCAGTGGCCAGGGATGGGACATGAGAAACACCTGATGTTTTCCATTCTTATTAAGGCTGAAATGAGAATACACTATTTTCATGATGCTCCCTGTGCTGGGGAGATTATTTGGGGAACCTCACACTGATAAGAGAAGAATAGAGACATGACATTTTGTACCTTTAGCTGATGTTTTATCATAGTGATAAAAGAACAACTGAAGGTTTTATCTGACCCTTTTAAGAACTGTTGAGTTTATAGGACTTCTGTGGGTAGCAACGTGATAATAACCCAGAAACTAAGAAATTGATGCATTAACTCAGTTTAGATAACATTTACTAGAAAAATGTAACAGTTTACTAGAAAAATGTAATAGTTCTGAAATTCTGAGTTACATTAATTTGTTTGAAAGAGTGTTGTTAGGATGTTTAATTTCATTTGTTTTATTATATGATTTCTCTTCTTACTTTGCCTGTGGGAAATATTACATGTATATTCAGTTATCAAAAATAATATAAATACCCATTATTAAGATGAGACTCCTTTTAAAAAGCACAAAACACCTGACAGCAACACCTCATGTTAAAGGTGTTAAAAGTGAACAATTTGCTACATAACAAAGAAAGAAAAAACCCTGCGAAGGTCACGGCTGGAGGTTTTTCTTTGTAGTTGAACTTTATTTCAGTTCTTTTAGTGTCCATATTTCCATTTGTCATGAAAATTTTAAATTAAACCTCTCCAATGTGCACATTTTAATTTAATATGAGGGAATGTAATTTATTATTTGGCACAGATTTACTGTTGTAAAAACTCCCACTGATGTCATGGTGAATTCTGTGCATGAAATGAGGGCAAACAAATGATTCATTTTTCATGAATATTAACAATCAGTGTTACAGTCTCCTCAAACAGCAGTGTAATGCTCTTTACCAAAATACTCAAATGTTCTTAGCTTATATTTCTTTTACTAAAGCTATAAGGTAGAAAAGAGTTTTATAAGAAGTAACGATATTGCCACAAAAAAGTGGTTCAAGATAGAAAGTTGCCAAGTTAATCTGACTGCAAAAGATCCATCAACTCAAGTGACCAAGTGATGATAAAATAACCATGTAGGTAGGATTACCTTATAACCTATGATGCAGTTTAGTAGATGAATTCCTCTCCTATGTCTGTTGCTGGGATATTATGAAACAACTCTTGTTTTCACATATAACTGCATCATAGAAATAGAGCCCTCTCTTTACAAATCAACTCTTCTTTCATTCAACAAATATTCATTGAGTAGCTACTATGTACTGGAACTATGCTAGCTATTTGAGGTACAGCAATAAATAAGATTGACAATGTCACCAATATGTCATGGAGCTTATAGTCTAGTGGGAAACACTGGCAATAAATCAACATAAAAGGGGGCAATTATAGATTAATGGACAAATCAGACAGACATAGGAAGAGGTAAGTAATTAATAGTTGGCTAACTCTCCACTAACAGTTAACCAGTCCAAATAGTTAACTAACGGTCCAAATAGGACTTTTAGTTAGTTTGTTTCATTCTCATTTTCTGTCCATGTCATCCACAGCATTTCTGTTCAACTCTGGCTCTTCCATTTGAAATTCAGTTATGATGTTTTTGAAGAAAGAAATTAAAAAACAACTTCTTTGATTTAAATAATTGTTTGAAAAGTGAGAAAGGCTAACAGAGAGATAAACTAGATTATAAGACCATTCACTTCCCTAATTTTGTAATTCTCTATTTGTTGATATGGCAAAATTTTCCATGTATACAATATAAAAACTATAAATTCAAATATATCCTATTAAGGAAGCCAGAAAAAAATACAAAATAAAATACAATTAAGTGTTAAGTATTCATTGTGAGAAAGTGAAAACAGTATAGTACTTTAAAGCAATGCAGATTAGCAATGATTTTAGTACAGCTTTGTAAAAACCTGTCCAACATATGATATTTCCACCCAATGGTACAACTATACATCTCACCAGCTGTTGCAAGTGGGGATCTCTTGGAAAAAGATTCTGAGATGCAGATTAGAGTGCAAGAATTTTATTAGGGAGAGCTCTTAGGTTCAAGTCCTTTGGGAATAAATGAAGAAGACTGCGTAGAGAAAGAAATTGAGCAGTGGCGCTGTCTCAATAGAGGTGCCATCCAAACCAGGTAAAGCTGGAATAACCCTTCATAGTTACCCTGAATTGGGGTAAGAGAGCCATTATCTTTACAGCCTCGTAGTCTTCATCAGATGAAAGAAAGAAGACATAACTTCGAGCAAGGCACTTGTCTTCAGCAAAGACAATCTCAAAATGAGGCCAAGAGAGGAGGACTAGCTATGTACTGACAGTTCGCCTAGCAGCTTCATTCTTAAAGGGGGATCTGGGAGATGTCTGTCCCTTACACCACTTGGAACCACTTCTTTTATAAATTCAGGGAGCAGTTAGCCCAGAGCGCCTGTAAGCCTCTCCTGCTGGGGAAATTTAGATGAAGAGAATTAGTGAGAAAAACTGCAGACACTACTGCTCGAAATGGTTATGGGAGCCACAAATGTTACTTTATTTTCCTTCACTACTATCCATTCTATCTATTCCCTTAGACATCAACTAGCATATTTGCTGGTCCCAAGGCATGATGCATTCTTAATCCATGAGAAGTTTGAGCCCTTAGTCATCACATCCTTATCAAGCAGGCTTGTTGTACTTGCCCATTCACTATCTAAATAGGGCAAAACAGTATCAAGAGACCCCAAGTATAGCACCTGGATTATACATTCTGCCCCCACTGAATAACAACAGACCCACTGTATACTCCCAATGGTCAGATTCAATTAACCTTGACAAAATGGTGATTCTTTTTCTTGCCTCTTTTTTCCCTCAACACTGCTCCTTGATCAAGCACCCTCAGATTACCATCTCAGGCATACTAAGGCTGAGTATGTCCTTCAGCTCCTGTGAGGATATTGTCCATTTCTTCCCTCATCTGGCCCTGCATGTTGTCTCCAACTGGGTTATGTCCTGACTTACTCCTAGTGGCCAAGAGGGGAATTGGAGACAGAGCTTGAGGATGGGGTATATGCTAACTTGTATGAGCGAAGCCTCTCCAGCAACTTCAAGAAAAGTAGGACTACTAGCCCTAAATATGGAGTGAGACATTTCTCCAGCTCTGAGGGTTCAGGGGAATTGGGGAGTTCAAAGTTTATAAGTCCCATTAATCCAGATGTTCCCATCCCATGTGTCAAGGTCAAGTTCTTTCTTAACCAGGGCCTTGGCCTTAGCATAGCACACCTGATTAGGTGGAGAGTTAAACCATCTTTGGAGCTCTGTTGCTCCTATGAATAAGCCCCGGGCCTAACCCTCAGTTTTCTCTGACTCTACTGCAGAAAGTAAAATTCTCTTCATGTGTTAAAAATCCCCCTAGGGCTTCCCTGGTGGCGCAGTGGTTGAGAGTCCGCCTGCCGATGCACGGGACACGGGTTCGTGTCCCGGTCCTGGAAGATCTCATATGCCGCGGAGTGGTTGGGCCCATGAGCCATGGCCGCTGAGCCTGTGCGTCCGGAGCCTGTGCTCCACAACGGGAGAGGCCACAACAGTGAGAGGCCCGCGTACCAAAAAAAAAAAAAAAAAAAAAAAAATCCCCCTAGCTTTCATACTTGGCTTTCAGTTGTCAATTAATTACTTTGAATCTTTCCTTTTCTTTTCCTAAAGCAATAACATTTAGCATATGCAGCCAATTACAGGTTCTTTAAGCTACATTTTACTCTTCCTCTCTCATATACCTGATATATCAAACCATCGAGTGCAATCCCTTCCAGCAGTACACCACCTCAGGTAAATGTTTCAACAATTAAAATGGTACTTTGTGCCAGGAGCCATCTATACTCCACCTCCTACCGGTGATGGGGTCATTGCCAACCAAAAAGCAGGTAATTCAGTTCCAGAGTCCTATCTCTAGTCCACCAGATGACTACTAACACCAGTTGTCCCTGTGGGCTTTCCAGGAAACAGATTCTGTGATGGAAATTCCCATGCAGGGGATTTACAGGGGAAGGGAAGTGAGGAAGCAGGGTTGGTCAGAGGAAGAAGTTGAGATCTGCTACAATCTCAGTGGAAAGCTCAGTCAATCCTGCATGGAAGATTAAGCTGGGACAACTATTCAGAGTTTTCCAGAGTTGGGGGAAATGGATCGGATCAATGATTGATCTCCCACACTGATCAATCATTGTATATGGGGCACCCCTCATGGGGATGTACCTTAAGCAACATGGCTGTCTATAGCCATGGCAGTTCCCAAACAAGGCTGAGAGCTAAAAACTATAGACAGAAAGTACAGAATAAATTATTAATTCTTTATAAGAGAATCAGGATGGTGTTATCACAGTGTTCACCAAACTATTATGTAAACTTGTTACTCATTTTTAATGTAAAAAGGAAAACAAAACCCTCAAACATGTTTTAAAAGGAAGACATTCATGCCAAATATCTTCTTTCTGCTCTCTAAATCCACTTTGTTTCTTGTTGCACTTAGCCAGGCAGAAGTTGAAGAGACAGCAAAGAGTAAATTCAGCCTATTAATTCCTCTAGTTCCCTCCCTTGAGAGCAAATCACTGATCTTAAGCAGCCGACTCTAATGATTCTATTTCTAGGAAGACATGACTCCTCCCTCCCCCTTATATTTAGAGCATCTGACCAACCCTGCTTCCTTCACTTCCTTTCCCCAATAAATCCCCTGCATGGGAATTTCCATCACTGCTCCTAGACTGCTGTTCTTGCACTATATTTATGCTTCCTTACACACTGCCCCCACCTTTGTATTAAGTCCATCTGTAAACAAACCCTTCTCAACTTTTCCTAACTTGAGTGTACCCTTTGTTTCTTAATGAGACCCTGATACAAATATCTTTCTTAATATTATCAGTAGTCTGTAAACTCCCTTAGGGCTACATCTGTGCTTGATTTGTCTTTATGTCTCTAAGATGCTCCACATGTTCTATAGGTATGCAGTAATTGTGTTAAATGAGCCAGTTTTTTCCAACATATACATAGGATTTTTATTTCAGCCAATACTAATATTATCTGAAGTTCTAATTACTTCTTATTTTGCCAAGGCTGGAGAGAGCATCTTAAATGTGTCAACATTTCTTGCACATTTTAGTTGTAAATAAAATACTGGCTAACTCAGATTCTCAGTTCCTTAGGGGCAGATACTATTTAACTGGTTCATGAGAAGCTAGAGTTAGTTACTCGAGATAGTCCACTATTTGTATAACCTAGTAGAAGTTCTTTGTTTTCTTGTTTTTTCATCTATGCAATAGGTGAATGGAAAACATCACTGAATTCTTTGTAGTTCTAATTTTTTTTTTGCTCTCTGATGCACAAAGTTGTAAAATGGGCACGTTGCTTGGAATTTTCATTTTGTATACTCCTTAACTTCTGAGTCATTGAATTTTTCACAGATAATGTCCTAGGCTATTGATTATCACTTCCTACCTTTTAGTGGACGGGAAAAAAATGAGAAATAGACAATGTCATTGAGATTTTGGCCAAGACAACAATGTGCAGTTCATACATACTGCATTTGTGCTTTGGTGAAGTGGCCATTGCTCAAAGTTAATGGTTTTGGCAGCCATGGCTAGCTCAATGTTGATTGACTGACATAAAGGTCAACTGCTTAATTTATGAGCTGTCCTTCCAGAATAAAGACACTGGTGCTGACCTGCTGGCAGGAGGAGCTGCCATTGAGCCTGTTGACACAATAGTGATGATAGTTTAAAAAGAACCTATTCACCTTCTTTTGATCCCTGCCTCTTGTGATCAATGGCACTTAAGCCAGGTCAAGATAAGGAACAGACATTTCTGTGGCCGTAGAACAAGTTAAGACCAAGTTGCTACAAAGCATTATTAACTTCATGTGCATTCTGTTCTAACAAACTGAACTAGCCAGACATAAGCAATTACTATTTACCACCCAGACTACAGACAAGTTCAGGATGGCATTCTCTATTAGTTCTAAACTGCTCAGAAAATAATTCAGTCACTCCATAAATCAAAGTTATTTAAAAATTCCAGTTTGGAATTCGATTTTTTTTTTGTACTACAGATTCTATCCTATACTGTTTTGGATATTGTCATTGAACTGATAATGGTAATTTACAAAAACTGGCAATTGTAAATGGGTGAAAGTTGAATTTGTCAACAATATGAATATACTATTTAATTTATAGTTTTTTTTTAAATCTAGGCACTAATGATATTTGGGTCTGGATAAGTCTTTGTTGCAGATAGGTTGTGCTGTGCATTGTAGAATGTTTAGCAGTATCACTAGCTTCTACCCACTGGATGCCAGCAGCAATACGCCTTATTTGTGACAACCAAAAAATGTTTCTAAACATTGCCAAATATCCCTTTGGAGGAAAATTAACCCCAGATTGGGAACAACTGATTTAATTAATAAATATTTTGAATTTATTTTGTTGCCAAGCAATGAACATTGGGAACTCTACAATGAATAGAATGTTGCCCTCTACTCCCAAGGATTTTACAATCTGTTCAAAAAAGGAAGATAAGTAAATACTACCATTGAGGTATATGGAAGATGTCATATGTGTGTACATGTGTTTAACTTCCTATGCTTTTTTAAATGTTTCATTCAGTAATAATGTATTTGACAATGAATTTGTCATTAATTGATTAGGCCACACCATGCAGCCTTGCCAGAAGGAAAATGGAGAAGCTAGAAATGTCAGGGGGAAGTGATGAGAATAAGGTCAAGATGAAAATAGGATTAGGATGGCTAAAATATGTGGCCCAAACTTTGACATTCTAGTGTGAAATAACACAAGAGTTAAATCTAAAGATGAAAACTGATGTTACTGCAGAGCACCAATCATACATTTAAAAAGGATCTATAAAGAAACTCTTAAAGATCTTTGAAGTCGAAGGTCTACAAGTGTAACATTTATACCTGTATTGTCATGAAACAACCCTTGGCACTATGTTCCTATTGCACAATCTGTTCATGTTGACGCACTGACCTGAGGACACAGCACAGACTTCGCTAGCTCATCCTTCTCATTGCAAATTTCAAATTCCAAACTAAATGTCAAAATGTGGCAACACTTCTCTGAAACTCAAAGAAATTAGAAGGAGAACTCCAGCCAAGAGAAATAAGTCTGTACCAAAAAGTTGCTGCCACATACCAAACAGAAAGATACAAAAGTATTTTTATATAAAAGGCAATGTAAAACATGTAGGGGAACAAGACTAGGCTTAGTGAGCTCTTCAAAATAAATCTTTTAATGGAACACACAATTCTCAGTTGCAAGAGTCAAACTGAATTAGTATTTATTTTGTGGTAAGAAGTGTTATTTAATTTAACCATTTCAGGACATGTCCAGGAAAAATGCAAACATATGCAATTCAACAATAGAAATGAATAAGACCTATAGCAGGTCCCCTATGTGAGGAATCATCAGAGTAAGTCAACAGCAGTCCTGCGTTTTGAATGGTACTGTGAGAAGTTCAGGATAGTGATAGCTATTCTTAGCTTAGAAATCCACATTTCCAGTAGCAACTAAACACTGAGATCACATACTGAGCATAAATATTCCAAAGACTGCAGAAATATGTACTTTCTATAAAATTTAATTATTTAACATTAATATAAACTACCCGGGTGGTTTAAAAAAGCATCTCATAGGACAATGCAATTTTCTCTCATGCTGAGCAACAAAAACTATTTAAATCCAAGTAAAGTTCTGAATATATGACTAAAATGTATAGTGAATTTTTATTTATTTATTTACTTTTTTAACCTTTTTTTAAACATCTTTATTGGAGTATAATTGCTTTACAATGGTGTGTTAGTTTCTGTTGTATAACAAAGTGATTCAGTTATACATATACATATGTTCCCATATCTCTTCCCTCTTGCATCTCCCTCCCTCCCATCCTCCCTATCCCACCCCTCTAGGTGGTCACAAAGCACTAAGCTGATCTCCCTGTGCTAGGCAGCTGCTTCCCACTAGCTATCTATTTTACATTTGGCAATGTATATATGTCCCTGCCACTCTCTCATTTCGTCCCAGCTTACCCTTCCCCTTCCCCATGTCCTCAAGTCCATTCTCTACATCTGCGTCTTTATTCCTGTCCTGCCCCTAGGTTATTCAGCACTTTTTTTTTTTTCAGATTACATATTCATGTGTTAGCATACAGTATTTGTTTTTCTCTTTCTGACTTAATTCACTCCGTGCGACAGACTCTAGGTCCACCAACCTCACAACAAATAATTCAGTTTCATTTCGTTTTATGGCTGAGTAATACTCCACTGTATATATGTGCCACATCTTATTTATCCATTCATCTGTTGATGGACACTTAGGTTGCTTCCATGTCCTGGCTATTGTAAATAGAGCTGCAATGAACATTGTGGTACATGTATCTTTTTGAATTATGGTTTTCTCAGGGTATATGTCCAGTAGTGGGATTGCTGAGTTGTATGGTAGTTCTATTTTTAGCTTTTTAAGGAATCTCCATACTGTTCTCCATAGTGGCTGTATCAATTTACATTCCCACCAACAGTGCATGAGGGTTCCCTTTACTCTACACCCTCTCCAGCATTTATTGTTTGTAGATTTTTTGATGATGGTCATTCTGACTGGTGTGAGGTGATAACTCATTGTAGTTTTGATTTGCATTTTTCTAATGATTAGTGATGTTGAGCATCCTTTCACACGTTTGTTGGCAATCTGTATATCTTCTTTGGAGAAATGTCGATTTAGGTATTCTGCCCATTTTTGGATTGTGTTGTTTTTTTTTTTTATATTGAGCTGCATGAGCTGCTTGTAAATTTTGGATATTAATCCTTTGTCAGTTGCTTCATTTGCTAATATTTTCTCCCATTCTGAGGGATATCTTTTTGTCTTGTTTATGTTTTCCTTTGCTGTGTAAAAGCTTTCTTCTTTTTTTTTTTTTTTTTTGGGGGGGGGGTACACGGGTCTCTCACTGTTGTGGCCTCTCCCGTTGTGGAGCACAGGCTCCGGACGCGCAGGCTCAGCACCCATGGCTCACGGGCCCAGCCACTCCATGGCATGTGGGATCTTCCCAAACCGGAGCACGAACCCGTGTCCCCTGCATCGGCAGGTGGACTCTCAACCACTGCGCCACCAGGGAAGCCCTGTGCAAAAGCTTTTAAGTTTCATTAGGTCCCATTTGTTTATTTTTGTTTTTATTTCCATTTCTCTAGGAGGTGGGTCAAAAAGGATCTTGCTGTGATTTATGTCATAGTGTTCTGCCTATGTTTTCCTCTAAGAGTTTTATAGTGTCTGGCCTTACATTATAGTGAATCTTAGATACTAAAATGTGAACCAAAGCTGATAAAGAGAATACTTAATAATATCTGTTAACATCTGCCAAAATTAGCATCTATTTTGGGATCAGCTATGATTCAAAAGAGCAAATGTCTAGGGGACTGTAAGTAAGGAATCATTTTTTTTCTCCTATTTTCTAGGGTGAAAGTGGAGGGCAACTATTTAAGCTCAACCCAGAAACAAGTTGACTTGTGTATTTGGCCAAACTATTTTACAAATGGAGGTACATCCTGCCCAGGACTGTCCATAATCAAGAGTAAAGAGGATGCAACATGAAAAGGCAAAATAAAAATGACCAACTTATTGCCTCAATTTATTCCAAACATACTTTGTAATACTTGAAAAGATCTACGTGAAATGATTCAAATATGAACTACAGTCCCTCTTCTCAAGTCGTTCACAATTTAGTAGGGGATGATTAACGCAGAAGCAATAGACTAAAATAGACTTAATTAAAATGCTGTTAATTAAAATACAAAAATAATAATTTTTAAAAGCCTAGAATACTGTGGAAAAGAGGACAGGAATAAAAAAAGAGGGGGTTGCTTTTTCTTAGCTCTGGCAAGCTTTAGAAAATGCTTTTTATATCTATAGTCATAATATGAATTAAAGTCATTCTTATTTATTTGTTGCTCATTCTATGTTTTTACTTGCAAATTTTGACAGAACCCTGAATGGTTATAAGTGATTGTATGAGAGCTATTTTAGGAAGGGATCAGTTTCTCTTTTTTTTTCCAGCTATTTGGACTGAGCCTAAGGTTTCCTTTGAAGTTGTTGATATTTCAATTGGCATCTCAGAAGCATGAGATAATATCTCAGAAGTATGAGATAATATCTCAAACATGCCCCACATGTTTATGTTTTTGAAAGTGTCATTTTATTAGAATGGTAGCATCTTAAGTATTTTAAAATATATTACACCAGGAAGCTGAAAACTTAATATTTTTTCAACCATAATATGCCATTGACCAGTAAAAAATAAACATGTAAAGTATTACTTTTGTTCTATATGTTTCCATGCATATAAATTGCATTTAAATGTTCATATATGTGTGTGAGTGAATTGTGGGTGTGTGTGTTTATAAAGACATACAGGTTGCAGGTTTATGGCAATGGAAACAAATTATCCTCTCTATAGTCTCCACTATACTTAATTTAAATCCAAAATTGACTATTTAAGTAATAGAATGCATTTACATTCTAATTTACAACATATTTATGCTAATATATGTTATTTTAATAACTTTTTGCTTCTACATTCAATTGCATAGTTTTCAAAATAGGTTCTTAGGAAAATTAAACTGATGATTTATTTAACTATATCAGTAGCTATTTAAATGATTTATCTAGATATTTTATTTTATTATTATTTTTGTTTTGTGGTACGCGGGCCTCTCACTGTTGTGGCCTCTCCCATTGCAGAGCACAGGCTCCGGATGCACAGGCTCAGCGGCCATGTCTCACGGGCCTAGCTGCTCCGCGGCATGTGGGATCTTCCCAGACCGGGACACAAACCTGTGTCCCCTGCATTGGCAGGCTGACTCTCAACCACTGTGCCACCAGGGAAGCCCTATCTAGATATTTTAAAAGATAAAAGTATTGATTATTCTTGAACCAGTTATACCATTACATTTTCTAGAAGGTAATTTAAAAAGAAATCCTGGCTAGGAAATACATAACAAGAACTTTATCAGTCTGAGAATTAAAATTTTTAGGAAACTGTTTCATATTTTTCATACACACACAGTTCAAGAAAATTAGTTTCATATCTTTTAAATCAGTGTAATGTGGCAAGATCATATTACAGAATCAAATCAAGAAAAAAAAATTCTGAGAAGTTTTTGTAGTTTAAAATAAACAGCAGCCTCAAGGGAAAATAAAACAGTAGGGTGCATAATAGCAGGTTTTTACACATGACTACATTATTGATTTATAAAATTATGTTGAAGTTCATGTTCTGCCTCTCTACATGTGAGTGCAATGCACTCTGTATAATTATGTTATCCACACCATGTTTAAAAAGTGCAATAAGAATATTAAAATACTTGGCCATGTAATTAAGAGACTACATTCCAACCATGATCACTAACAAATGAGATTGTTGTTCAACTTACCTCAGAAAGACCAACTTTCCTAAGAGGACTATAAAAAGATTGGCATCCTTGTTGAAAGATTGTAATATTTTTCCCCCATTTCATTTACTAAAGTGAAATCTTTATAACATGCTTGACTGTGGCAATTCAGCTAAATAGACTGCCCATTGAGCAGTTACAAAGTGAAATATTAACAAAGCTGACTGGGTTGTTAGACCAAACCCATTTGTAAAAATCAATTCAAGCTCAGGAAAATATGTATGCTATATTTTATCACTGTAGAAAACTGATTGTGGAAAATAATAATCATGTATCCAAGGAACAATTTATAAAAACCGCATCGTAAACAATGGTGTCATTACAATAATCATCCATAAACAAAGGAACATAAATGATACACAGTCCTTTCAAAAACCCTGAATGTAGAATAATATGGTAGAAATAACATTGTATTCATGTTATTTTAATTTATTTTATGCTATTCAAGAAAATAGATACACCTTAGCTGGTCCTGAATAATGAGCAGAAAAATGAACATTTCTATTAGATGTACCTGGATATTAACAGCTTAGATAACAATAACCCAAAGAAATCCAATCACTATAGATTGTAAGCAATGAGATTCTACCACTTTTCTCTGGAATGTTTCACTATTTCATGTTCTGTTATGTCTTTTCAAATTAAACAGAATGTCATTTCTAGTTTTTATAATGTGATCTATCATTGAACATGCATGTGAGTATAAACAGTATTTTAAAAGTTTCACCAGGTCTTATAATTCTCTAGCTCTCTATTAGGTATGTAAATAGGCATTACAAAGAAAACTATACCTTTTTTCAGTGCTATTGTCAAGTCTTTACAGATACCAAATCACTTCGGCCTAACAAAATAACTTTTGCTAAAAACCTTGGCCTAACAAAATTCCTAGAAGGTAGAGTACTTTGATTTCACAGAGTTTTATGCATTAAAGTAAAGTAAATGAGTAAATATCTTTCCCATTTTCACAGACAGCATGGAGTCCACCCAGGATTTGAACTGAGGGGGATAAGGTAGAATATTATTCTTAATCACTATGTTTTATGCTACAAATATCCTCTAGCAGAAACTTGCAGATATCCTCGTCTCAAAAGTAACAGAGTTATGAAAAATCTTGCTGATATTCCCCAAGTATTAAAGGATAAAGCTAGATTGACACTTCCTATTTTTATGATCGTTGATTTTCTCTTCTGGACAAAAAGTGTAGACAGGATCTCTGAGATAATCTTCTACGGAGTTAAAATAACTAAAGAAGAACGTTTAGGTGTTACAAACAAAATTTAACACTTCATGAAGTGGGCAGTCTCCATACTCAAGTGTTAGGAGAACTGCAAAAAGGGGCAGAAGGCAGGAAGCCTTTATAGGATAAAGAATAGGGAACGAGTAAGAGAAAGAATAAAAATATCTGATTGGTTGGGGTTACATATCTGGCTTTACTTGAGGTTCCAAAGAAGGGTGGGGGGTCATCCATGTTACTTGGCAATTATGGATCAGTAACTTAGATGGTCTGACTTTTGAGTAGATGGACCATTTACAAGAATATGAAACCAAAAGCTGAAGTTTTGTTTTGCTAACATGGTTTTCCAGGTTCAGGTTTCCAGATAGGCATCCAGCCTACCAAAGAAAAGTTAATGTGAGACCAACTTGACAATTCAAACACATTTTATTTAACACTTCATGACGTGGGCAGCCTCTACTCTCAAGAGTTTGGAGACTGCATACTTCATGAAGAGTTAAAGTCTACATCACCTAAATTGTCTTCTTTAATCATTTTAACAAGGGCGAAGTTTTTGGGCAGAAAAATTCAGTTGACTAGGAGAAAAAGAATAAAAAGAGAAGGAAAAGAAAGAAAGAAAAAGAAAGAAAGAGAGAGAGAGAAAGGAAAAGATCCCAGTCCATGTTAAATAAAAAAACCTTAAACCAAAGATATTTTTACCAAAGTCTATCATGATTCTTCCTGCATTTGGTGTATGCACTGAAGCCTTAGGGGGCCCCTTATGGGCTAGGTTTGAGCTGAGTGGGGAGTTTGTCCCCTGACATCAAAAAGACCTAGAAAATATCAAAGAAAAGTCTCTTAAAAACAGCTCAAGCTCATATCTCACTCCATTCAAGTGACTGAAATACAGAAAAAAAATAATGCAAACTATTCATACCTGGCTATCCAGGTAAATGATAGGGATTCACTCTATTTCTGAAAACTTTAGATAAGACTGCCCAAGTCAGAAAAGGAGGCAAAAAAATATTCAGTTGGGTTCCATACAGCTATTCTATTGAGAAAGGAACTGAAGAAAGGAAGGCAGCAATCAAAAGACTCTTAGAACATACAATCTGAGTGAACAGAAACAGAAGAAAAAAATTAGAAAACAAATGCTTCAAGTACTAAATCAAGTAGAGCATGGGATCTATGAAAGAAGAGATTAGTGATCAGATAATCAGTAAAGAGATGAGCTTGCAGGAGATACAGTAGTTAGAAAACAAAGTGAGAAGAATGGTGCCATTGCAGTAACAAGGGTACTTTAGAAACAGGAAGTAGGAATTGGAAGACCATTTCTAATGATAAGGTATTTGCCTAGAGGTTATCATTTAGACTGAAGAGAGGAAAGACAAAGTAGGAAAAGCAGGTTTGATGATAAATGCTAGATTTTGAGAAGAGAAACATATGGAAAATTGGAGCCTCCCTGATGCAGAAAGCATAACAAGTAGAATAGGGGAAAAAATTAAAGATAAATACTTTCCTGAAATGAGAAAATAGCTTAATTTACACACTGACAAGGTTCATTCTGTTCCCAGAAAAATTAATAGAGAACAATCAAAACCAAAACATGTCCTGTTGAAATTATTGAATTACAGGGATAAAATAATAATGATGCCAAAGGCATTCAGAAAAAGGAAGCAAGTCACCTATAAGCAACAACAACAACAAAATCAGGAGGGCCTCAGACTTCTTTAAGCCAATCATTGTGGATTGAAGTCAAGTCTATAATGTTTCCAAGGAAAAGAGAGTGAATAGAAATCCCATTCACAGCCAAGTCACTATTAATGTGTAAAAGAAACAAAATGATATTCTCAGATTGTCTGGAATTTGGGAGACATATTATCTGCAAGCTAATCTTTATATAATTTATACAACTAACAAACTAGTCAAAACAATGAAATTCTGATGTGACAACTATTGTAACTAAAACAAAACAGAAATGTATAAGTGGGATAAACTTACCAATTTAAAGGAAAAGTTTGTTTTCTAAAAAAAAAAACCCAACAATAAGTTGTACATAAGTGATGTTTAAAGTGACTCAAAAGAATAAAATAAACATGCAAGAATATAATAAACAAATATATGCATACAAATATAGATCATGTGATAATAAGACCTGAAAATTTGGCATTCAAGAAAAATTTATTCATTGGACTAAAGAAGAGTACTTTGGTAAGAGATAATGTCTTAAAAGAACAGATAACTGTCATTAATATGTCCCCAAATATATGTATATATCAGTATTTTTTTAAATCATAGGAAGATTTGTCAGACACACAAGAATAGATATAAATAGAATACAGACATATTCTATATATATAAGAATATATTTTTAACAGTTCTCTGAACAAACACAAAATTAAATAAGGATTTGAATAATATAATATGGTTGATTTAAAAGAAATATAACAAAACTATATGCAAACAACAGAGGATATATCCTATCAAGATTCCATGAACCACTTATTAAGTAGGTTTAGCTTGACATTGGCAGGATAGAAAAATAATCTGCTGCTCAGAAACAGTTAATAAATATATAATTGAGATGTTTTACCTGTATGTTACCTAAACAACTACTCTAAAAGAATGCTCTCAATTGTCTCCTTCATATTCCTAATTATTTCATTCAATTATCATATTAATGCATTAAAAATAGGACATTCTTATCTGGCCTTTTAGACCTGGTGTGTGTGATTGTATAAAATGAGTCCTTTAAGAAGAATTTTTTCTGCAAAGGAGATTCAAAATACTTGCATATGTGCTTCAACTTCTGGGAACCAGCATGGAATGTCAGTGACAGATGAGCTAGTTATTTCAGAATTCCATTTTATGATAGTATTTCAGAAATGTTAAGTCTTGTGGCAGTTTTGCCAGATCAAAAAGCTATAATTCAGTGATGACAATAATTCTGAGCAGTTAGTTCTGGCCCCATAGTTTGATGCCATCTTTCCATTCGCGGATCAATCCCCCATACACCACTGTCACATAAAAAACACCCCACTGCAATGTACAATTTGGCATGACTGCCTAAGAGGCCTGGATTGAACTGGCATTAATTAGCTATGTCACGCTATTATTTATT
Organism: Mesoplodon densirostris; assembly: GCF_025265405.1. Taxonomy (NCBI): domain Eukaryota; kingdom Metazoa; phylum Chordata; class Mammalia; order Artiodactyla; family Ziphiidae; genus Mesoplodon; species Mesoplodon densirostris. Next base: position 42,014,157 of record NC_082665.1, read on the forward strand.
CCCCATGAATTTGCTTTTACCATTCAGATCAGGGATGAATTCACTAGCACAGCAATTGTAGAAACGATATAGGATCCAATTGCTTGTGTTTGGTCTAGTATTCCTCTACACAGAAAAGTCGGTGCTGTAGAAATTAATGCACTCTAAATTTTATTCCATCTTTTGTACCCTCCCTTCCTTTCTTAGCACAGATAATTCACATGTTAAGAGACCATCCCCAGCTTGAAAATTGCAAGTGAAGCTCAGTTATTTTTCTTCCCTCTGTGACAGTTTTGTTTTATTCCTCTTGCCAAATTCTCCCTCTACCTAGCACATCCTCCTTTCTGCCAATGGTCTCCCTTCCTGGGTTTAAATGTTTGAGAAGTATTTCCTCCTGGATTCCTATGTGAAGTCAGAGATATATATCCCTATTTATCTTGAGTTGGGAAACCTTAAAACAGAGAATATCCATAAATAATATGGAAATATAATTATCCAATAGGATATATAATGGTCTTAGGTGAACCCTCTGGCAACATTCATTTTAAAGATATTGTTGAGCAGCTTAAGGCATTTTATTGTCCAGTATGTCTGGTACAGAACTTTATTCTTTCTTAAAAACTTGTCTATAGCCAGGCAGGTATATAGGACACAGAGTGTTTAACTTTGTGGCCCAGAGTCAAACTAGTCCCATAAAACTATAGACAGTCTTCCAAATTGTGTGATTTAATAAATGGTTGAAAAGCACCGCATAATTTTTTTCTTCTAATGTGTCAGAAACATGGATTAAAGAGCAAAAAACTTCTCCAGGATGTCACTGTTAAAATATGTTACTGGACATTATTTTATAAACTCTACAGTTTTACAGTATGGGTAGTTACTCGTGATGAAGTTATAAACTGTAAATCACAGAAAATTCTGACTCAGGAACAAAAAAAAATATTTCTCTCTTGTAAAAAAAAGTCATCAGGTAAGGTAGCCTCAACATAACAAAGTACCTTGCCATTCTCATTATGTCAGTGTATCTCCTGTCATAACAGGAAGATGGTTGTTGCAATTTTAGCCATTATATGTAGTCATTTCCCTACCAAGTAAAAGGGAAAAATGAAATTTTTTCCAGGACAATCCAAAAACACCTTCTCATATTTCATTGGCCAGTATTGTAACAAATCATCAAGATTAACCAATCACTGACAAGGAGAATAGGGCTACCATGGTTGGCTTTGGCAAATCAGTAATTACCATTGGACCTCAGGATAGTGCCATCCTTCCCAGAGTCACAATGTGATTTTGCCATCAAGAAAGAAGAGGTTTGGAAAAGCAACCAATAGTATCTGGGGAATTCATTTGCTGAATTAGCTAATTCATATTTTATTTCCTAAGAGAATGGAACTAAAGGCAGGTAAATGATGTTTAGTGGAATTTAGAACATTGATAGGACAAAGCCTATATATTTGAGGCAAATAATAAAGGGTCAGGAAAAACATTCCTAGAGTAAAGATCACTTACTTATCTGACAGACGATTATGTTAATAATAGGTGGCAAGGATAGCCTCATCCACCAGAGGGCAAAAAGGAGAAGCAAGAAGAACTATATTTCTGCAGCCTGTATAACGAAAGCCACATTCACAGAAAGACAGACAAAATGAGAAGGCAGAGGACTATGTACCAATTGAAGGAATAAGATAAAACCCCAGAAAAACAACTAAATGAAGTGGAGATAGGCAACCTTCCAGAAAAAGAATTCAGAATAATGATAGTGAAGATGATCCAGGACCTTGGAAAAAGAATGGTGGAAAAAACAGAAGATGCAAGAAATGTTTAACAAAGATCTAGAAGAACTAAAGAACAAACAGAGATGAATAATACAATAACTGAAATTAAAAATAAACTAGAAGGAATCAATAGCAGAATAAGTGAGGCAGAAGAATGGATAAGTGACCTGGAAGACAGAATGGTGGACTTCACTGCTGTGGAACAGAATAAAGAAAAAAGAATGAAAAGAAATGAAGACAGCCTAAGAGACCTCTGGGACAATATTAAATGCACCAACATTCGCCTTATAGGGGTCCCAAAGGAGAAGAGAGAGAGAAAGGACTTTAGAAAATATTTGAAGAGATTATAGTTGAAAACTTCCCTAACATGGGAAAGGAAACAGCCACTCAATCCAGGAAGTGCACAGAGTCTCAGGCAGGATAAACCCAAGGAGAAACACGCCAAGACACATAGCAATCAAACTGACAAAAATTAATGACAAAGAAAAATTATTAAAAGCAACAAGGGAAAAATGACAAATAATATAGAAGGGAACTCCCATAAGGTTAACAGCTGATTTCTCAGCAGAAACTCTACAAGCCAGAAGGGAATGGCACGATATATTTAAAGTGATGAAAGGAAAGAACCTACAACCAAGGTTACTCTACCTAGCAGGATCTCATTCAGATTCAATGGAGAAATCAAAAGCTTTAAAGACAAGCTAAGAGAATTCAACACCACAAAACCAGCTCTACAACAAATGCTAAAGGAATTTCTCTAAGTGAGAAACACAAGAGAAGAAAAGGACCAACAAAAACAAACCCAAGACAATTAAGAAAATACTCATAGGAACATACATATCGATAAGTACCTTAAATGTGAATGGAAAAAGTGCTCCAACCAAAACACACAGGCTCACTGAATGAATACAAAAGCAAGACCCATATATATGCTGTCTAGAAGAGACCCACTTCAGACCTAGGGACACATTCAGACTGAAAGTGAGGTGATGGAAAAAGATATTCCATGCAAATGCAAAGCAAAAGAAAGCTGCAGTAGAAATACTCATATCAGATAAAATGACTTTAAAATAAAGAATGTTACAAGTGACAAGGAAGGACACTATATAATGATCAAGGGATCAATCCAAGAAGAAAATATAACAATTATAAATATATATGCACCCAACATAGGAGCACATCAATACATAAGGCAAATGCTAACAGCTATAAAAAAGGAAATTGACAGTAACAAAATACTGGGGGACTTTAACACCTCACTTGCATCAATGGACAGATCATTCAGACAGAAAATTAATAAGGAAACACAAGCTTTAAATAACACAACAGACCAGATAGATGTAACTGATATTTATAGGACATTCCATCCAAAAAGAGAAGATTACACTTTCTTCTCAAGTGCACATGGAATATTCTTCCAGATAGATCCCATCTTGGGTCACAAATCAATCCTCAATAAATTTAAGAAAACTGAAATCATATCAAGCATATTTTCTGACCACAATGCTATGGGATTAGAAATCAATTACAGGGGAAAAATGTAAAAAACACAAACACATGGAGGTTAAACAATACTTTACTAAATAACCAAGAGATCACTGAAGAAATCAAAGAGGAAATCAAAAAATACCTATAAACAAATGATAACAAAAACTTGATGATCGAAAATCTATGGGATGCAGCAAAAGAAGTTCTAAGAGGGAGTTTATAGCAATACACTCCAACCTCAAGAAACAAGAAAAATCTCAAATAAGCAATCTAACCTTACACCTAAAGGAACTAGAGAAAGAAGAACAAACAAAACCCAAATTTAGAAGAAGGGAAGAAATCATAAAGATCAGAGCAGAAATAAATGAAATAGACACAAAGAAAACAATAGCAAAGATCGATAAAACTAAAAGCTGGTTCTTTGAGAAGATAAACAAAATTGATAAACCTTTAGCTGGACTCATCAAGAAAAAGAGGGAGAGGACTCAAATCAATAAAATTAGAAATGAAAAAGGAGAGGTTATGACGGACACTGCAGAAATACAAAGCATCATAAGAGACTACTACAAGCAACACTATGTCGATAAAGTAGACAACCTGGAAGAAATGGACAAAGTCTTAGAAAAGTATAACCTTCCAAGACTAAGCCAGGAAGAAATAGAAAATATGAATAGACTAATCGCAAGTAATGAAACTGAAACTGTGATTTAAAATCTTCCAACAAACAAAAGTCCAAGACCAGATGGCTTCACAGGCAAATTCTATCAACCATTTAGAGAACTGCCAACACCTATCCTTCTCAAACTCTTCCAAAACGTTGCAGAGGAAGGAACACTCCCAAACTCATTCTGCAAGGCCACAATCACCTTGATACCAAAACCACACAGAGATACTACAAAAAAAGAAAATTTCAGACCAATATCATTGAAGAATATAGATGCAAAAATACTCAACAAAACACTAGCAAACTGAATCCAACAACACATTAAAAGGATCATACACCATGATCAAGTGGGATTTATCCCAGGTATTCAGGGATTCTTCAATATATGCAGATCAATCAATGTGATACACCATATTAACAAATTGAAGAATAAAAACCATATGATCATCTTAATAGATACAGAAAAAGCTTTTGACAAAATTCAACACCATTTATGAAAAAAACTCTCCAGAAAGTGAGTAGAGAGGGAACCTACCTCAACATAATAAAGGCCATATACGACAAACCCACAGCGAACATCATTCTCAGTGGCATAAAATTGAAAGCATTTCCTCTAACATCAGGAGCAAGACAAGGATGTCTACTCTTGCCACTATTTGTCAACATAGTTTTGGAAATCCTAGCCACGGCAATCAGAGAAGAAAAAGAAATAAAAGGAATCCATATTGGAAAAGAAGAAGTAAAACTGTCACTGTTTGCAGATGACATAATACTATACACATAGAATCCTAAAGATGCCACCAGAAAACTATTAGAGCTAACCAATGAATTTGGTAAAGTTGCAGGATACAAAATTAATGCACAAAAATCTCTTGCGTTCCTATACACTAACAAAGAAAGACCACAAAGAGAAATTAAGGAAACAATCCCATTCACTACTGCAACTAAAAGGAATAAAATACCTAGGAATAAACCTACCTAAGGAGATAAAAGACATGTACTCAGAAAACTATAAGACACTGATGAAAGAAATCAAAGATGACACAAACAGATGGAGAGATATACCATGTTCTTGGATTGGAAGAATCAATATTGTGAAAATGACTACACTATCCAAAGCAATCTACAGATTCAACGCATTTGCTATCAAATTACCAATGGCATTTTTTACAGAACTAAAACAAAAAATCTTAAAATTTGTATGGAGACACAAAAGAGCTTGAATCACCAAAGCAATCTTGAGGGGAAAAAAATGCAGCTGGAGGAATCAGATTCCCTGACTTCAGACTATACTACAAAGCTACAGTAACCAAGACAGTATGGTACTGGAACAAAAACAGAAATGTAGATCAATGGAACAGGATAGAAATCCCAGAGATAAACCCACACATATATGGTCAACTAATCTATGACAAAGGAGGCAAGGATATACAATGGAGAAAAGACAGTCTCTTCAATAAGTGGTGCTGGGAAAACTGGACAGCTACATGTAAAAGAATGAAATTAGAACACTCCCTAACACCATACACAAAAATAAACTCAAAATGGATTAAAGACCAGACACTATAAAACTCTTAGAGGAAAACAAAGGAAAAACACTCTTTGACATAAATCACAGCAAGATCTTTTTTGGCCTACCTCCTAGAGTAATGGAAATAAAAACAAAAATAAACAAATGGGACCTAATGAAACTTAAAAGCTTTTGCAGAGCAAAAGAAACTATAAACAAGAAAAAAATACAGCCCTCAGAATAGGAGAAGACATTTGCAAATGAATCAATGAACAAAGGATTAATCTCCAAAATATATAAACAGCTCATACAGCTCAACATTAAAAAAAAAACAATCAAAAAATGGGCAGAAGACTTAAATAGACATTTCTGCAAAGAAGACATACAGATGGCCAAGGGACACATGAAAAGCTGCTCAACATCACTAATCATTAGAGAAATGCAAATCAAAACTACAGTGAGGTATCAGCTCACAGCAGTTAGAATGGGCATCAACAGAAAAATCCACAAACAACAAATGCTGGAGAGGGTGTGGAGAAAAGGGAACCCTCTTGCACTGTTGATGGGAATGTAAATTGATACAGCCACTATGGAGAACAGTATGGAGTTTCCTTAAAAAATTAAAAATAGAATTACCATATGACCCAGCAAACCACTACTTGGCATATACCCTGAGAAAACCATAATTCAAAAAGACACATGCACCCCAATGTTCTTTGCAGAACTATTTGCAATAGCCAGGTCATAGAAGCAACCTAAATGCTCATCAACAGATGAATGGATAAAGAAGATGTGTTACATGTATACAATGAAATATCACCCAGGTATAAAAAGGAATGAAATTGGGTCATTTGTAGAGACATGGATGGACCTAGTGTCTGTCATACAGAGAGAAGTAGTCAGAAAGAGAAAAACAAATATTGTATATTAACGCATATATGTGGAATCTAAAAAGATGGTACAGATGAACCAGTTTGCAAGGCAGAAATAGAGACACAGTTGTAGAGAACAAATGTATGGACACCAAGGGGGAAAGCGGGTGGTGGAGGTGGTGGGATGAACTGGGAGATTGGGATTGACATATATACACTAATATGCATAAAATAGATAACTAATAAGAACCTGCTGTATAAAAAATAAATAAAACAAAATTCAAAATAATAGGTGGCAAAGAGGATTAGGAAGACTCTAGTTAAGGAGATTAAAAAAAAAGAGAAGTTAGGGCACTGAAACCCTGATGTTTAAGGAGACAAATTTACCTTCTTGTATTTGTTTTTAATTAAAACCAGGGCAAAGAAGAATTCAAAAATCTTTGCTCAGCCTTTAAAAATCTCAGGCCCTGTTGTTTCTTCTATTTTTCCCTTTCTTCATTCTGTTACACATGTAACAAATATTATTCTATGTGATTGGAATGTAGCAGTGAACAGAATGGACAGGAGTCTGTATTTAGAAAAGGTCCCTGCCCTCAAGGAGTATAAAGAGTAAACAATAAATATAATTTAAGAGACAAATAGTATTAAGAGAGCAAACAGTATAAAAGGAGACAAACAGTAAATAATAAATATAATAAAGAAATAAATGATATTGTCTCTTAGAAATTGATAAGTCCTGTGGGAGAAAAAAGGGAGAGAAGCATGTAAGGCAAGGTATTGGAGACCACGAGTGCAAGTGGGATACAACATTTTTTAAGTATAGTTGATTTACAATATTATATTAATTTTAGGTGTTCAGCATCATATTCTGTATAAAATTTTAAATAGGGTATTTAGAGTATATCTTATTGAAGTGATATTCAACTAAAGACTTTCTGTTGTTCGGATCACCTTTCACTTAATGTGCAATGCAGTGTAAAGTTTCTGAAGTATTAAATATCCCTCATGAATATTAAAATATGTTCATTACATAATATAAAATAATGATACATTTTATTAAACTATGTTAGGAAATCTTATATTTCTCTGAATATCTCACTAACAGTAGCTTTCAGTTTCTGCTATGTATTAAAAATCACCACACAAATTGATTTTTTCCTTAAATTATGACTAGTTCTAGGTTTATTAAGCTATTAAGTCTTCCTTTAAGTTCTGTCCAATTCATTCTGTACCCAAAGCCCTTAGCTCTCCAACTGGCTAAAATAGAAACTCCTTTTTAATTTTTCTGGGAATGATATCTTCTACTAAAAAAAAAGTAGACTTCAGAAGAGGGGCAGAGAGGAAGGCTTCACCCAGGTTACCAAACAAAATAGCCAGTGATCAGTCTTAGAGATCAAAGGTGTAAAAAATTGCCTTTGTATCCAGCTGGCTTTGGCTATTGATTTATTTGGTGTAAAACATAGAAAGTGCCACTCTTAGGATAATTTTAATGTAATCAATGTTTATTTTTGATATCCTTTGAAGGCTCCCTCTACTTCTCAATCTCTGGATACCTAACATGTTCGTTACTTGAGGCTCCCATAATGGTCAGTTCCCTTTCCCAAAGTGCCCCAGGTTTTGAAAGTTTGAATCTCCTCTTCATTTCCCACCCTTGTAGATACAGGAATACCTCATTTTATTGCACTTCACAGATATTGCATCTTTTACAAATTGAAGGTTTGTGGCCACCCTGCATTGAGCAGTGAGTCTCTGTCATATTTTGGTAATTCTCACAGTATTTCAAACTTTATTTTATTATTTTTATATTTGTTATAGTGATCTGTGATCAGTGATCTTTGATGTTACTACTGTAATTGTTTTGGGATGCCACAAACCACAATCATATAAGTCGGCAAACTAAGTTGATAAATGTTGTGTGTGTTCTGATTGCTCTACTGACTGGCAATTCACCTATCTCTCTCCTTCTCCTGGGGCCTCCCTATTCCCTGAGACACAACAATATGGAAATTAGGTCAATTAATAATCCAAAAATGGCCTCTAAATAATCAAGTGAAAGGAAGAGTCACACATCTCTCAGTTTAAATCAGAAGCTAAAAACGATTAAGCTTAGTGAGGAAGGCATGTTGAAAGCCAAGACAGGCTAAGACTTAGGCCTCTTGTGCCAAATAACCAAGTTGTAAATGCAAGAAGTTCTGCATGAAAATTAAAAGTGATCCTCCAGTGAACACACAAATAATAAGAAAGCAAAACAGCCTTATTGCTGTTAGGAAGGAAGTTTTAGTGGTCTGGATAGAAGATCAAACCAGCAACAACATTCCCTTAAACCAAAGCCTAATCCAGAACAAGGCCCTAAATCTTCAATTCTATGAAAGCTGAAAGAGGCAAAGAAGCTGTCTTCATAACATAAAAGTACAAGATAAAGCAGCAAGTGCTGATGTAGAAGCTGCACCAAGTTATCCAGAAGGTCTAGCTAAGATAATTAATGAAGGCAGCTACACTAAGCAACAGATTTTTAAACAAAACAGTCTTATATTGGTAGAAGATGCCATGTATGGCTTTCATAGCTAGAGAGAAGAAGTCAATGTCTGGCTTCAAATTTTCAAAAAATAAACTAACTTTCTTGTTTGGAGCTAACACAACTGGTGACTTGAAGTTGAAGTCAATGCTCATTTACATTCTGAAAATTCTGGTGCCCATAAGAATCATGCTAAATGTAGTCTACCTATGCTCTATAAATGAAACAACAAAGCACATCTGTTTATAACATGGTTTACTGAATATTTTAAGCTCACTGTTGAGAACTACTTCTCAGATGAAAAGATTTCTTTCAAAAATATTACTACTCATTGATAATGTACCTGGTCACCTAAGTGCTCTGATGGAGATATACAAGATGAATGTTGTTTTCATGACTGCTAACACAATATCCATTCTGCAGCCCATGGATCAAGGAGTAATGTAAGAGTCTGAAGTCTTATTATTTAAGAAATACATTTCATAAGGCTAGAGCTGCCAAAGATGGTGATTCCTCTGTTGGATCTGGGCAGTCAATTGAAAACCTTCTGGAAAGGATTCATCTTTTAGATACCATTAAAAACATTTGTGATTAATGGGAAGATGTCAAAATAACAACATTAATAGGAGTTTGGAAGAAATTGATCCTAACCTTCATGAATGACTTTGAGGAGTTCAAGACTTCAGTGGAAGAAGCAACTGCAGATGTGGTGGAAATAGTAAGAGAACTAAAATTAGAAATGGAGCCTGAAGATGTGACTGAATTGCTGTTATCTTATGATAACATTTGAAGGGATGAGTTGCTTCTTATGAATGAGCAAATAAAGTGGTTTCTTGAGATGAAATCTACTCCTGGTGAAAATGTTGTGAAGATTGTTGAAATAACAACAAAGGATTTAGAACATTATACAAACTTAGTTGATAAAGTAGTGGCAGTGTTTGAGAGAATTGACTCCAGTTTTGAAAGAAGTTCTACTGTGGGTAAAACGCAATCAAACAGCTTTCCATGATGCAGAGAAATCATTTATGAAAGGAAGTGTCAATTGATGCAGCAAACTTCAATTTGTCTTATTTTAAGAAATTTCTACAGCCACCCCAAACTTTAGCAACCACCACTCTGATGAATCAGCAGCCATGAACATTGAGGCAAGACTCTCCACCAGCAAAAAGATTACTACTCATTGAAGGCTTAGATGATAGATATCATTTTTTAGCAAGAAATTATTTTTTTAAATTAAGGTATATACACTTTTAGACATAATGTTATTGCATAATTAATAGACTACAGTATACTGTAAATATAACTTTTATGTGCACTGGGAAACCAAAAAAAATTGTGTGATTTACTTTATTGCAATATTCACTTTATTGTGGTGGTCTGGAACTGAACCCACAATATCTCTCAGGTATGCCTATAAATCTCCTAGGTCCATGCTAGGTTCTAGGTACTAACTTGACAGTTATTTTGCACAAAAGTACATACAGATAAGAATATTATAATTTGTCCTAAATAATATGCACACATTTTTGCAAGGATCTTGCGTTTCTTAATCCAAAAAGATATAGTGGATAATAGCAGATATATAGGAGACATTTTAGAAAGCAGGTGTGCTTCAAATCACAACTCTGGCCAGAGCATAAAGCACCACTCCTTAGGTTCCATTTTGTGGGAAATACTTCTCTCTTCAAAATTTTTTTTCTATCTCTCACTCCTGGAAATTTGAATTTCACTATAATGTAGTAGGAAAAAAAACTCCAATAAGCTGGGGTACTTTATACAATAGCTTTAGTGGATCAACACTGCGGAAGTTAGATTGTAAGGGATATTATTCTCAACTAGGATTCTTAGCATTCCCTATAGGAATGTTTGGAAATGTGGAGGTAATCTTGGAAGTAACCCATACTTTGAATGGGCACTGGCACTAATGGATGGGGCCAAACATGCTGGATATTCTTCAAGGGTGAAGAAAATCCTGTGCTATGAAAAATGGTCCCATCCAAAATGTGAATAGTGTCCCTGTAGAGAAACACTGGAGGATGTAAATTGGTAGAAGCAATGGAGGGTGTACAAAAGGAGACCCTACAGTCAGCTCTATTGAATACATGTTGGTGAAATCAGGAAGGTATGATGACTACCTTAGGGCAAGTGAGAAGGAAAAGGAACAAGCATGGGGAAAGTGACTGTCCCTTTGCAAACACAAACATAGGTAGCCTTTTCTATACTTTTTAAATTCCACACAGCACTTCTTATTTTTACCACTGAGAAAACTGAAGCTCAGAGAGGTTAAATAATTCATACAAATTCAATGTATTAGTGAGTGTTGGAGCCAGGATTCAAACATGGTTGCAATGAACTCCAAAGTTCCCATTTTTCTCCTACAGTGGAAAGACATCAAAGCACTGCTCCAGTATCCAATACAATCAGCTTGCTTGTGTGAGCTAACAATTACTATGTATGAATATAAAGACTCAACACAAACTTGTTTTTCCAGGGTCTCAGGCCTTATATAAAAAAATTGGGAGCCAATAATATTGTTAATTATAATAGCAACAATACATATGTATAAAATACTGTTATTTTATTATTCTTTCAGAAGCTCAGGAAGACTAGTGTGCTAAAGAGTGAAAGGCAAAGCTGATGTGATGGTGTGGTAGATTAATTGATTGCATTGTTGGCCTCAACTAATGACTCCCTGGTAGCCCACTGTTGACCCTGTAACACTGTAGCTCTTCCTGAGCTGACTCTGAACTGATCTTGTGACTTGCTTTGGCCAAAAGAATGCGGCAGGAGTCATGGTATGCCTTCCTAATCTTTGTTGTTTCCTCTTTAGATCCTTCTACCTCCACAAGAATGAGCCTAGTCTAGCTACAGTTATCTTAGTCAAGGCCATCCTGGATCTCTCTATAGCAAAATGACCCCAAATGAGACTAGGTCAGGAAATTCACCTACCCCTCCTCAGCTGTGTGTAGACATGATATATGAGTGAGTATAGATGAGCCCCGAATAATTACTCAACTGATGCGTAGATTCATAAGCATTAAAAATGCTTATATTTTAAGATATTAAGTTTTAGAGTTGCTTGCTACGTTGCCAACTGATACAGATGATTTTCTTGAGTGATTTTTAAAGCCTAGCATTAATATCCCATGAGAACCAACACTGCTGTAACTTCTTAGGAACTGGAAACTCAGAATACATCAATAGACCATATTCTGAATATAAAGTATGGCAAACCCATCCAGGGCACGAAAGCATCAGCAACAGGGAAGCTCCTCCAGGCAGCTTCGAAGTCAGGAGACATCTGCTAAGGGTGCTATCTAGCAGGAAAATCATGATACACCCTGCTTGAGACATTAGCAAATAGATTGATTTGTTAAAATATGTAAGTTAACCCTTCTGGAGTGTGAATCTCTCTTTTAGTCAAGCTCCTGGGATTTGATCACTATAACTGGAAATTAAAAACAAATTTGTTCAAATTTTGGATCCTCAGAATGATAAAGCCTCTGGCTTACCAGTTATAAAAGCAAAGCTATCTTTCAGTGTAATTAATCACATCTGTCTGGGATGGTTCAACTGAAACCAGGATGCTTGTCCAAATGACTTTTTGGCTTCCTTTCCCACCCATAAATCCATAATTTTAATCACAAGGAATTGTTACCAAAGGAATTGTCTAGTGTATATAACACATTATTAATCAGTATAAGTGCTTAACATTTTTATGTAAGTCAGCTTCAGTATTTAAAATATCTTCCTGAATCCCTAGAGCTAATTATTGAGCAATCGGCATGCAATAAACCTTGAAACAATCTTCAAAGAAAGAGAAGGTCTAAGTGGGAGGATCTAAAAACTGGGAATTACAGTAATCAAATCATGTGGTCAGGAGACATTAGTTGTTGCTGTGAGGTCTCTGGAAGATAAACATGGCTGAAACCCACACCGAATGAATAGCTGACATCAACAAGTTTTGTACTGTGTCCTACACAAACAGATTGGGTGGGAAGAGAAATCTTCCAAAATTAAATCAGTTCATCATTTCCAGACAACATTCTTATAGCCCCACTGCCATCCAAATTAGGGAGGAAGTGAAAAAGGAAACATTGAGACTCTAATAAATCATCTCATAACTACCAAAATGTCATCTTTCTTTTTTTTTTTTTTTTTTTTTTTTTTTTTTTTTTTTTTTTTTTGCTGTACGTGGGCCTCTCACTGCTGTGGCCTCTCCCGTTGCGGAGCACAGGCTCCGGACACACAGGCTCCGCGGCCATGGCTCGCGGGCCCAGCCGCTCCGCGGCATGTGGGATCTTCCGGGATCGGGGCACGAACCCGTGTCCCCTGCATCGGCAGGCGGACTCTCAACCACTGCACCACCAGGGAAGCCCTGTCATCTTTCTTGATTTGGAATTAAGTAGGGTTGACTCAGCCACCCAGAAATGTTCCTATGAGTGCCCTGGAAAACAATAGAAAAGACATGGAAAACCTTTTAGAAGAAGCCATGGACTCAGATTTTATTAGTATGTCCTATATCTATCATGATAGTTTGCAAAAAATTATTCAGGTATTTAGTTCATGAAAAATATGAGGTTTACAAGTTTGTGGTTATTATTACAAGTCAAATCCTGCCATAGCAAATATTCTAACTGTGAACATTGCTGTATAGTTAAAGACTGTCAAAATCCTAGATTTGGGGTCACTTGTTTCAAGCACAGATATTGGATAAAATCAACTTCCTTTAAAATGAAAGAATGCAAACAACTCTCTCTCTAATTTCATTTCAATAAAATCTTATTGCATAAACAATAGGAATATGACCCAGTCCACTACTTAGCAGACACTATACTATTAATACTCCAAATTCTATAAAGTATCTCAACTAGCCAACAGTGTTGGATAATGCTTATAAATGTTAACAAATCACAACTTTCAAAAAAGTTAATAAATATACACACAGTAAAATGGATATATCTTTAAAAACATAAAGTTGAATAAAATAAAGGCAAAAATGAAAAAAACAATATAGCTCAATAAAATTAAGGCAGATTAAAATAGCACATCTGAGTTAAAAAAAAAAAAAAAACTTTTCCAAAGATGCATACCAAACTTATGAATTTTATCCAATTTAAACAAATTTTATTCAAACATAAATCAACCATCTTAAAGGGAATAACTTTTTAAGGAAAAGAATGAAAAGGGAGAGAGGAAATGAAGGGGAAAAATTTAAACACAAAAGGTATGCTTTCTAGAGATTTAAAAACTGCCTAAACACTATACCATTTGATTACTTGATATGAAAGTTGGAGATTTCATCCATTTCCATTATAGACTTCCAAGTCTCCCAAATTTTATTATACCACTTAGCATTTAATTTACATCATAAAATATATAATTTAATGTCTATTGATTACTTTTGTACCCGTTTAATTATATACATAATTAGATACAATTATGTAACTGTTTTTCAGTTGGTTGATTTTAGTCCATGTTTCTATTTCCCTTTATATAAAAAAATGCAAATTGTATTGTTCCTGTCTTTTTTTCCACCTTTCTACTTGCTTTTCTACTTTTGCCATCTTATCAAATATACTTTTAATTTTACTCATTTAAAAATGGATTAATATGGGAGGAGGGATAAATTGAGAGATTGGGACTGGCATATACACAATACTATATTTAAATAGATAACTAATAAGGACCTACTGTATAGCACAGGGAACTCTACTCAATACTCTGTAATGACCTAGATGGGAAAAGAATATAAAAAAGAGTGGATATATGTACATGTATAACTGATTCACTTTGCTGTACAGAAGAAACTATATTCCAATAAAAATCTTTTACAAAGGATTAATATAAATTATATATGTAGAACTATGAATATGGATCTGAACATTAATATATGCCTAACTACTGTGCAACAAAAAACATGTTTTATTTTTATAATTACTCTCAGAACTGGAATCTATATGAACATTAATACTGCTATGCTTATTTAAATACTTACTGCCATGTCAAGTAATGTGCTGGAATGATAATGCCATGCCACTTGAGCTAGTAAAAGAACATTCCTAGTTTTAAAGTTGAATGGATTTTCTATTCTTACTCTACATTTTCTTAAAATTATACCATTTTAGTTTGCTTTGTATCTTTCACTCAATCTTTTTCTTTTCATAGTTTTTGTTTTTCCTGGAAATTTTAGTTGTCTTTTTGTTTCTTGAATAATGTATCTGTCATACCACAGAGGTCAGCTTTTTGTCCAAGAATTGTGTTCTATTAAATTAAAACTATATCAGCAAGCATGATACAAGTAGTTGACAAAACTGATTGTACATATGCTTATGTATGCAAAAAATTCACTTTGAAAGTAACTTTGTTGAGGCTACAGAGCTCTCTGAGCACTATTTTATACCTTAAATAATAATCATTACATTAGGCACTGTTATCTTTTCCTATTCTACTGTAAAGTTTGTAAAGCCCAATGAGAAACCAGCATTTGTTTCTAAGATAGAGTAGAAAATGTGAAGAGAAACCACTCACTATAGGCCCCGTTTTAACCAGTTTGATTATTAATTTAATTCCTCACATCCCAAACACAACAATGCAAAGAAGTTTATGCTGAAACCTTTAACTTCATCTATGCTCAATATAAACATTCTTGAAAACCCCTTTCTTTCATGGACACACTAGATCTAAAAAATAGCACTTTCCTCCCTATTTTTTCCACTGCAAATTAATTTTTGAAAGAAATGAAAGAGAAAATAAAACAATAACAATGATAAGAAAAAAAGACCCAAACTTCATAAGCCAGACTACCAGCTAAGTCCCCTTAACTGCAAAACACTTTAAGATACTATTAAAGACAAATAATTTATTTTTTTGAAGACTATCACTTGCATTTTTTTTTTCAATTAAAATATTGTTTTCTCACATGGATCCATATCTTTCCCTGTTTTATTCTTCTCTTAGAAGGGTTTTATAAGCCAAAGAACCTCTCAAACCAAACTGAGCCTGTTTAGATATTTAATTTAATCAAAATACAAAAGTGAGTCTGCTTGCATTTTGGCTTTTAATTTTGTATGACATTTTTATTTGTATTTTATTTTTAACTTTTAAGTTGGTGATTTCAAAGGAAATAATTTATGTTAGTGAACCAATATATAAAATTCTACCATTCATATATATTTTTCCCACTCTGGGTGAAAATTGTTATTTGAAAACATGGCTATAATTAAACTCCTCATTTGCACTGTAAATATGTAAATGTACAGCTACTACTAAAACAACAGTAAGCATCTAAGATCATCAGGAAATTTTTGTTTACTTTTCTCTCTATAATACAGGTCATTCAGAGTAGCTCTTACTTAGCCTAGACTAATTAACATTTACAGTAGGTTTTGAGAAACAGCTAATACAATTAAAATACAAATTAATTTGCTATGTAGAAAATGCTGCACATGTATTAATTGGATTTTGAAGGTTGACTTTGATTGATAATATAGTCTAATTAACATAGTTTGTCATCTTTTGTATATATTGCATCTTTATCTCATGAGATAATAATTTTGTAGTATAACTAGGTTTTATTTGGAAAGTTACCAGTTTTGGTACAAATATTCTGAGAAAGTTTCAATTTCAACTCAGTAAGTCATCTTCAGAATAACAACACCTGGGTGACAATAAAAATTAGTAACTTCGTTGTGTTAGAAAGGAGCCTTATAAAACTCAAGAAGCAGACTACAAATGTTTCACGATAATCAGTGTAATTCAAAGTAGCAATGAAGTTGTTGTTACCCAGCAGCTGCCAATTGATTCTTTTCAGTCTCTATATCTTGTTGTTTTTACTTTGCTATTCTGTGTGTAAGTAAGTGGCTGGCTATACGACCTAGAATGTATCCTTAAAATTATTTTTAAGGAACAAAATTATGTGGCTTTGAGAGGAAAAAGTTCTCAGTTTCAAGTAGAAAATGGATTATGTATTAATCCATACAATCTTACACTCCATATGCTTTGGTAAAGCTATACTATTACAAGTTTTGAGCATAGGAATGAATCTATGTCTAGTCATCCCAGTCATTTTTCTTATATTTTCCCCATAGGATAAGACAAGAGGTAAGATGGATGAGCTGCCACTTCTCCACAGAGGGATACAGACATTCCTGACGTAGGTCTTGGCATTAGCTCTAGATTGGCATCAGACTTCAAAGTTTCCTTAAATAATACCGATTAAGGTTTATGCCAAGCTCCACTCTTGACTATCTTTCTTTTGTAAGGGTTCTGGATGAATTTTGAATCCAGTTTTGATTTGTAGGCTTATTCAATTGCAGAAAAAAAAAGAAGTGTTTTTTTTTTTTCTCATTTTATTTTGGCCACACATATTCTTATTTTTTCCAAGTTACCACCATCCTCAAACCTTGGGAGGTACAGTTAGACTGGGTAACAGTCAAATCCCTAAAGCAAGGTTCTTCAAAAAATAAAAATCGATTTTTCACAGTTATTCAAAAATGCATAATAATTTGGAGTCTGTCTACTGGGAGGTATCACTTTCTCAACTACAAGTTCCCTCCCTCCTCCCAGTCTCCTTGTTAGTGTGTGTCAGCCTTAGGTGCACACACCACTATCAGGATTCATTCTGCAAAGCAGCACATGTGCCCGGCCTCAGACAATTGTTATCCATTCTTTGGGGACACTAGCACTCTCTGTACTCTCCTCTGAACTGAAATTATGCTTGAAAGCTTGATAATTTGATAAATCTTTTAATTGTGAGCTGTAAATCATCAAGTTCCTTTTTAGTTTGTTGCTAACAATATTAGCTTTCTCCGCAAAGAGCACACTGAAATGATTAGTTAAAAAGCATCCTGTTAAAAAGTTATGCATTCTCTTTTTTGTACCATCTTCCAGAAGCAGCCAAGTAATGTAGACATTTTACTCTTATTATATGAGGTGAAGAAAGATGAAAGTCTGCCACGTGTCTGGAAAAGATCGAGTAGTTCATCACTTACCTTAGAAATTGGGTTTGTATTTATGTGCTGCCTTTAGCTATTTCAATCTGTATGACCAAGCATATTCTCCCCTTTCTTGCATAGAGCAAGAATGCTGACACTAGAGATTTTACTCTTTGTTTCATGTTATTATAACAAAACCTTGTACTGGCTATGATAGGAGATGGAGTCATCATCTTATTACGAAAGTTTTGAAATTAGAATAGAAATTCTCAGCAGGGTGCCACACAAGGGTTTTGTGGTACCCTGAAAACAGTAAGACATTTTTTTCTGGTATTCATGTTACCAAAACAGGACCAAGATTTTTGTCCAGTTATTCAGGAAGGAGGCCAAGAGGCACTTAAAATTCTAGGAGAGTCCCAGAGGGGAGGCAAGAGTTATACCATGGGTAAAGGAAAAAATTATGAAAAAATTTGGTGATAATTTTAACCCCAAAGGGCTTGATATTATATTGTAGAACATTAAACCTAAGTGTAATTTAGTCAATTTACTATATTTACGTTTGAACTTTAATTCATAATAGAAACATAGAAGGCAATTCCAGGAGGTCTCATTCTTTATTTTCACAATACTGTATTTTTCCTGAGGACAAAACTTTGCATGCTTAGATATTTATTTCTTTGCATCAAGCAATACTATCACTAACCTCCTGGTAACAGCATTTTATATGGTTTTAAAACCCATCTAGCCCACTTAATAGCTGTGCTACCTTCCTGGAATTTGTTTTCTCATCTTGAAATTAGACTAATGGGTTTCTCACAGAGGCATTTTAATAATATATGTGAAAGCAAAATGAGTAGTAGTGCCCCACAAATATTAGTTCTTTCTTAATTAAAAAGCAAGGTGTAACACAAAAATTAAGTGGGCATTTAAAATACCAAGTATATTGGTTTATAAATAGTACAAGTTAAGTTTACTTTTGTATCTGCTAATCATCAGCAATCTTTTGAATTATGCAAAAGGTACTTTGATGGCTCTCAAATATATTATCTAACAGTAGATAAAATTCAATTCATAGTGTAGTGTTAGAAGTTTTATATCTCATATTAAATTCTTTTGTATTCCTATGTCAAAAATTTCTGATTCTCAAAGCTTTTTACCTGCATATTGCTGTAGCTTGGTCCTCTGCAATTCATATTCATGTCACTATTATTAAAATTATAAAGTTCAACAGTGATCTTGGAATTCTCTGTTCAAATATATATATATATATTTTTTGCGGTATGTGGGCCTCTCACTGTTGTGGCCTCTCCCGTTGCGGAGCACAGGCTCCGGACACGCAGGCTAAACGGCCATGGCTCATGGGCCAAGCTGCTCCGCGGCATGTGGGATCCTCCCAGACCAGGGCACGAACCCGTGTCCCCTGCATCGGCAGGCGGACTCTCAACCACTGCGCCACCAGGGAAGCCCTGTTCAAATATTGTTTAAGGCTCCTCATAGCCCATTGAATATACCTGAATGTTCTTTCCCTTTTAGCAACTGGCTCTAAAACTCATAACCCTTATCTCAGATATTCCTATGCCCACACCTTGTATTTCAGCCAAATTAAGCTGATTTCCCTTCTGTAAACAAGTTTTCAGTGTCCCTACATCCTTCTGCTCAAGCCAAACTTTCTGAATAGAATAATAACCCCACCTAAAACAACCTGCCCCGTTTCTCATTTGTTTGTCGGAATTCTGTGTATCCCTCATAATTCAGGTTAAATGTGATGTCCTTTAGAAAGATTTCCCTCATGATCCTAAGATAGATGACTCTTTTATCTTCTCTAAATTTCCATGTCAGAGTATATATACACCCACACACATATATAAATACACACACACACACACACACACACACACGTCTTATGGGTGATGACCGTATTCTTAGTTTTAGCTTATCTCTCCATATGCCTTTACTTTCTGACTAGGTTATTAGCCTAATATGTAGTATTTTTGTTTCCATCATCTTTGTTACATAGAGAATATCTAGGATAATGAAATGAAATGAATCTCTCAATCCTTATTCTTTTGGATAAGGTTACTGTGTCACAGCAATGAATATTTTTAAATGGGAAGGATTGAGAAGTAGAAGGAAGGAATAATCTGGGGGTACAGGTGTCACATTAGGAACTTGGAGTGCTGTTGCTGGGAGTGGGGAAAAGAAGAAGACAGAAAGAAGAGTTTCTGAGCAAAAACAACAGGGTTATTAGTTTACAAATTTCTGACATGGAGTATGCATTTAAAAACACTGCACAAGAATGAGACAAAAATATTCCCGGAATTTATACATGAATAATAGGGGTTGGTTTCATGGGTAAAGCCAAAATAAAGTTAACAAAATGAAATCTTAGATTTTTATGTGAAATAGTACAAAAATATAATTTCATGTAAATTACATTGAGAAGTTAGTATGGAATATGGTAATCTGACCTTTACAACAAAAGCCTCAATTGGTGGACTTCACAGTTAAGAAAGGATGACAAATATCAGGCAACCAGAAGCATAAAGAAAGAGACATCTTAAGAGAGGCATCTTAATCTAACATTTTGTTATAAAAAATAACCAAAGAAAAGGACTGCTTTTAGGAGTTTACTCTCAGGAATTTCAGTTTCTGATTAATTCTGGTTCCCAGAAAGATCCTTAGTGAGAGTGGGTAACTAAAATTCTTGATGGTGGTATACCTTGAGTTCTCCATCAAAGGGCCGTTGCTAAATTTCTAGTCATTAAGATCTTAATTCTCATATCGCTGAGCTATCTATGATTTCTCTATCAATCCTCAAATTAGCCCTCTATTCTAGGAAGAAAATGCATTTATTTGAAACCCCCCTCCCAAATTTTTTTTTATCATTCCACTCGTCCAAAAAAACAAAAACCAGGCCAGGTTATCTATAAGATTGCATTAAAAGACAGAATTAAAATTCAAGAAACAATTAGAAAGAGACATAAAAATATACACAAAACCCAGCAGAAATAACAGTAGTCATTTTAGGTGACATTTCTCTTTGAAAATTCTTGTTTGTTCCATTAGGTCATATTTTACATTCAGTATTCCAAATACAGGTTTAATCCACCTTTCAATAACTATTTTGTATTTGAGATATTTTCATAACAGTCCATATTGTGTATGGTACGTGATTTGGTATATTGATCTCAAAAATAATGGAATATTCTGCCATAATCTCTAGCCTTTAACAGAGATTACCATAGCACACACAATGATTTTATAAATTAAATATAGTAGTGAGGACAATTAAACATCACCAGGAAAATGTTAAGTCGATTTTCTTTCCAAGTCATTCAATCCACAAAATAAAAATATCTATGTTTTAAATGAAATTGTTTTAACTTTAATTTCAATGGATAAACTAAGAATAACATTCAGAATTTAAATATTATTTAAAAGACATAACATACATAAGTCTGGAATGAATGCAATGGATGCAATGTAATGGCATGTACAATAGAGAAACAAGAAAAAGTGAGTTGTATGACCTTGTTTCAACTAATTACTCATTGTACTTATTGGGAGAAATTTCAGTCCTCTCTCTTCTCAACTTTCATACAATAGTTGATGAAACTAGAATAATTCAGCCCTTTCCATGGACTGTTCAACAACAAAATCCTGTCAGTACTCACTCTGCCAAAGTGCTATAATTAGAACTTGCTGGAAGCAAAATTACAGGCATAAATAATTATATTTTCTCTACTAACAACACATGTGGGAATGCAATGGAGATAAACACAATGAGAGGGAGAGAGAAAGAGAGCATTCTTTCTGCCTAACATCTTTGATAAAAGCTGCACCAGAGACAAGCAATAAACTTAAGTGTGCAAGTAGTAACTCATTCTCATGAACCCAGAGCTCCCTAGTTTGTTAATGTTGAGAAAAAAAGAGTCCCTGGCATTCTTACAAAATCAATGACAGTGCCATGTTAAATGCTCTTCCGTGGGTTATTACGGGTCAGTCTAAGAATCTCTTTATTCTCTTTCTCTGCCACTTTGCAATTTTCTCTACTGGTTTTTAGTTTTCCTTCTTAGTACATCATGATTAAACAAACATTGGAATTGCCAGATAAATGCAGGTGGATTAGCTGTGAAAACATGACCTGCAAATGATATGGAAGACATGCTACACAGAAAGTGTTTTTCCATAGAAAAGATAATAGACAAAGGTTAAATAGACAGTTGTAGAAAATTTTTCATTTGCCAAAATTTCCAAGTGGAACTGTATTATGGAAACTGAAGCATTTTTTTTCCCCAAAGGAATATGATGCCTGCTCACACAGGATGCTCTCTCCCCAGGAAGACCCCTTAATCTCTGCTGGATCTGTGCAGTGCTCCATGTCTTCCTCACCTCTGTCCCTTAATATAGTGAGGTGTCCAGAAACCCTGTCTAGCCTAAAACATCAGTCAGATCAGTTCTGTCTGGGGAAGCTGATAGAGCTCAAAGTTTGGGGTTCAAGGTGGGTATAACTTCTTGAAGAATAGAGCTTGAAAAGAAAGAAAAATAAATAAATTGCCAGATATATTCATTTAGGAACAGAGATCATCCTTTTTAAATCTCTATGCCAGTTGAGAAATGTTCTCATGCAGATGTGAGCACTAGCCTTAGGTGGAAATAGTCTGTTAGGGAAGGACTATCTGTGCACGTTAATGAGGTGAAACCCAGATAGGCTTATAATACCATCCCCGTTTGTTTTGAAGGGCCATTGTGTGGGGCAGGTGGGGGAGGAAAGCAGAGAATGGGCCAATATAATATGAGCTGTATTACTGGAAATTTTGTATGAAACTGAAAGAACACAGTATTTTGTGACCTACTTTATATAAGAGGAAACCTTCCACGTATCTTTCCAAAGAAGTTGAGTTTGGCCTCCAGATACCATTGCAGTATCTATTAGGACTCCTTTCCATGAACCACACACTTAAAGTTAGGTAGAGTCCTGTGTTTTCGGAGATGCAGTTCCTCCAACAGCTTCCCAATATTAGAGTCTATTGTTATTTCCACAGGACCTTCTTTTCTCTCTCTGATTTTGCTCTATATGAGTAGGTATTATAATTCCAAAACAAATCTAACTATTTGTTGCAAACTATTTTCAACCTATTTAGCATTGCAGTAATTATCTTCTATTTTAGAGAAATAGCCTCTGGAAGTTTGAATAACTGAGGGCTTTATGGTTTTTCTTCCACAATCTGGCCACCAGGTATTCTTTTATAATGCAAAAGTGTTGGACTAAATACTTCCCAGAATCTATCAGCACTTGGGTCCATAAAGCAATTCAGTCTCTTCTTATAGCATGTGGAAGGTCCACTCTCTTCCCTCCAGTGCTCCAACATGGATGCCTCTTTATTCTGAGGGTTTGGGACAACCTGTATTGTCATTTGGTTAGGTGACAGAATCTGCCAAGGATCAATGATTTGAGGGAAGAAAAGAATCTAGTAGATCTTGACTCTTGCATGAAAAATTTAGGCCTTTCATGTAGGAGTAAGGCTATGCCACCTCTCTAAACACCTGTCTTGAATACTATCATTTTCACCAGTAAACAATTAGTTCTAATATCCCTTGGAGGCACAGATGCTGAACTGATGTACATGGACCATATGAAAGTTCTATTCTGATTCTTTTAATTTTCTCAGTGATGTAAGAAGCAAGGTCATCCACTGAGAGTGAAGATAGGGAAGAAGTGTTGGAGGGTGAGGAAAGAAAAGGGGTATGAAATCTTCTAAGGAGATGGAAGAATGGAAGGATTGGGAAATGTAGTTTTATTGCTTTGCAGTATCAGGAGTCCATCTGCAGTTCCTGGTCATGGTTTCAAGGTTGATCACCTTTGTGACACATCTTTCTTATGACACATTCAACTGCATGGTTACAGATGTGGAGCAGGCAAAGAATTGGATTTAAGTGGAGTTAGGATTACACCCCATGGTTTATGCTGAGGGATTTTCAAAGAAAGTATAGCACAAAGGATAAAACAATGTTTGTAATGCAAACTGTATTTCCACCACCATGTCTTCTGAGCTTCAGTATCACTTATCCAAATTGACAATCTCAGAGATCCTAAACTGAACGTGTCGTCCTCATGACCAGCTTATCTAAAATAGGTTCTTCCTATTATTCCCACCCCCTTGCTTACCCAACTAAGCACTTATCACAATTGAAAAAGAATCTATTTCTGTATTCTCCTTCTCTGAAATTTTATGTCCCAAACATCAGGGAACATGTATAATTTTTTGTTCACCATTCTATTCTCAGTTCCTAAGACAATGTCTGGCACAACATAGTAAATACTCAATATATATTTATGGAATGAGTAAGTAAATGAAGAAATAAATTTGAGGAAATAAAGGAAGAAAACAATCTGGCTGTGGTTTGCACTGTACAGTTTATTGGTTTTGATGAGCTAAAGAAATGCTGTTTTACTACCTTTACTTATAACACAATTATACTTAGCCTGTTGACCTGGGCAGCAAAGAGAACTAGAGCCAGTTCTATCTTTCCTGTACTCCTCCTCCCTAACCATTTCTCCAAAACAATTCCCCAAAGAATATTACACAGTCAGTCAACCATTCATTTGGCATGAGATAATTATCTAAATTATGAAGAATCATGGAACACAAACTTTTCAGAAAAATTAATATATGAATTTACTTTCATTGGAGTTTTGAATTTTGATTTAACATAAGCTGATTTTATAGCTCTCTCCTGCTTCAGCCCCACCCGCAGCAGGTTAGGCAATCTTTCTTGGCTATTACCCTTGGCAAGGCTCCAAATACATCTACTAGGTTAAAGCTTCAGGTGACGCCTCTAAATTGGCTGCTTCACATGATGGATAACACTCGGTATCTTTGGAACTTCTTTTTATACATTCTTACTTGCACTGACCTACTTATTTTTATTTGCTACCCTCATTTCTTTCCCATTTTCTCTATTGGACTTCATTCCTTTTTTCTTGTCTTTCTGTGAGCCTACACTGCTTTCCAGATCTCTAAGAGTCACATCCTATTATTTCATGCTTTCCACCTTTTCAGATATCAAGATCTTAGTCTCAGTGTTCTTCAAATAGTCTTCATCCAAGCCCTGCATCCTTATAAACTTAGCATCAACAAAGCCCGGCTTTTAAAAAATAGGTATGAGATATTTTTATCAGGTATAAAAATGACACTTTTTCAAACATATTTAGAAAATTTCTATTTATTAAAAATATTAAGAAACTCTTATTCTCTTTTTCTTCTTTACTTCTTGTTAAATGTATTCTCTAAACAGTTGGGGGAAATTTCCTGCCTTACTAAACAAAAGTACCAATGCAAATGTTGTTAAAATCTTGTGACACTCAGTGTTTTTATCATCGACATTAGTACTATCCTGAGAATGTAGAAGGTTTAAGATATAGAACTGGGTAATAGAACATGTTGCGGTTTATCTGACTTGCTTCACTTGAAAGCAAAGTACTGTGTGAGCTTCCTTTCTTTCAAATTTCTACTTTCTTTCACGGGCTACAGCAAAACTATTTTCCAAAAGTCTAGTCAATAAAGGCTTACTCACTTACCTTTTCCTTGAATAAGTGAAGTTTTAAGTACACTTTGGCTCGGTTAGTATCATGATTCAAGCAAGAGAAATTTTAAACCTAACTCATCCAGATAATTGCCCCAAATCTCTATTTCCCTTTAGTATGTGGACACAGGTTATAAAATATTTTGGAAGGGATTATATGACTTATTTTAAAGCAGTTGATTCCCAGGATGAATTCTATAAAAGTGATTTGTCATCACTATTGATTCAGGTAAGTAGCTATCCTGGGAGCTTGGCACCACATGCTAAACTTTAAAATTTTGAAAAACTTAAGATTTCTACATTGAGAAGTTTATCCATTGAAACAGGGCAGAAGAGGAAGCTTTTTAGAAGCAGATGGAGATTCAGTAACAGTAATGACTTAAGCAAAGACTCCAAGGAGATTAATCTCAGACAGTAGAAGGGTCTACCTGCACCACATCCTCATAAGGAAGTTCTTAAAAATATGTTCCAGTAATTTTGAAGAATATGTGAAGCCAACTGTGTTTTGCCTTTTAATTCTCAAAAATTTTAAATAATTATATTCAGAAAAATGCAAATTAATTTGCCAAAAACTTCTCTCTCTTAAGTTTTGATCATAGGAGAGTTCCAATGAAATGCACCACATATGTTTTTGAGTAATTTTTCACTTATTAAATCATAATAGAAGCTAGAATGAAGCATTGGATTGTACTTTTCTTGTTTTTTTCCAACACAATTTCTAAAGTTAGCAAATTATACACTGAGCTTCTTCTGGAGTTCAAACTGAACCCCAATACATGGGATATTATACATGGTCTAGAGACTAAAAAGAGTCTTTCAATTTGTCTCTTCCTAGTAAGTAGGACACAACAATTGAAGACGTTTTCTATTGCTAAATGATCTATTTGATTTCCGGAAAGGAAAAGAGGGACACAGACTTCCTATATAATCATCTCACAGGTTTTAAGGGGTCAGGGAACTAAATCCAAACTTAAAAGTATCAGAAGAATAGAATTCTGAGAAGATGGCAGAGTAAGAAGCACTGGGAATCAGTCTTTCTACCTAGGCAACAATTATACTGGATTAATCTATCTGATATACTAGTTTGGAATGCTGGAGTCTACTGAAGGTTTTCAAATTTCAGGGGAGTTGTTAAATTGTGTCAATTTTGGTTTATTTCAGCTCTTAGTTTGGTAGTGGTTACCCACTCCACACTCTTAGCCCTGTGCACATTTCCCCACAGTGGCTTGCATGCAGCTTGTGGGAGCAAGGAGGGACAATAAGGATCCTGCCCTCCAAATATCAGGAACCTGTGTTCTGATCACAGATTGCTGCTTCTGATTACAGAAGTGCAGACAAAGAGGCAGGCAGCCATTATTGTTGCACCTCCTCTTACTGTTCCAAGTACCTCCCCTCCACCTGAAGTGACTTCCAGGGGATTTAAAGGACCAGTGCCTGAATCCCCCTTCTTTTTTTGTTTCCTCTTTTGGGAGCCTAACATTAAATACCAAGACATTCAAAAGCAACTGTGCATGGGGGATAAGTTAGAAATTCACCACACATGCTCAGAGAAAAGTACACGCTCAAAAGATATCCAAGAAAACTTTAAATTTATACCTCAGGATAATCCTCAGCACAGAGACAGGTTACAACAATAAACAAAACAAAACATGCAAATAAAAAACAATAAACTTTGGATCAGGGAAAATGTGATTCCCAGAGTTATCACATTATTAGATTCAAATATCTGGTTTTACACCACAAAACTCACAAGTTATACAAAGAAACAAGAGAATATGGTCTATTTAAGTATTCAAAGGAAAAAAAATATCAACAGAAACTGTCCTTTAGAAACCCCTGATGGCAGATCTACTTTACAAAGACTTCAAAAACAACTGTCTTGAAGATGCTCAAAGAACTAAAGAAAGACATGGAAAAAGTCAAGAAAATTATGTATGGAAATATCAATAAAGGTATAAGAAATCTAAAAAGAAACCAGAAAATTATGGAACTAAACAGTACAGTAACTGAAATGAAAAATCAACCAGAGTGATTCAAAGGTAGATTTTAACAGGCAGAAGAAACAATCTGCAACACTGAAGATAGTACAATCGAAATGATTGAGTCTGAGGAATGAAAAGAAAAAAAAATTGAAAAAATGTAAAGTGAGCATAAGGGACCTGTGAACATCATCAAGTGTACTAACATACATACTATGGGAGTCCCAGAAAGAGAAAAAAGAAAGCTTCAGAGATAAAATATGAAGAAATAATGACTGAAAAATTCCCAAATTTGATCAAATACATGAATATAAATATCCAAGAAGCTTAGTGAATTCCAAGTAGGATAAATTCAAGAGACCCACACCAGGGCATATTACAATCAAATAGTAGAAAGCCAAAGATAAAGACATAATCTTGAAAGCAGCAAGAGAGAAGTGATTCATCACACATAAGAGATCCTCAATAAGATGATCATTCATGGGACTTCCCTGGTGGTGCAGTGGTTAAGAATCTGCCTGCCAATGCAGGATACATGCATTCAATCCCTTGTCTGGGAAGATCCCACATGCCACAGGGCAACTAAGCCTGTGCGCCACAACTGCTGAGCCTGCACACCACAACTACTGAAGCCCACGCACCTAGAGCCCATGCTCTACAATAAGAGAAGCCATTGCAATGGGAAGCCCACATACCGCAACGAAGAATAGCCCCAGCTCTCCACAACTAGAGAAAAGCCCGCATGCAGGAATGAAGACCCAATGCAGCCCAAAAAATAAATAAATGAAATTTAACCAAAACAAACAAACAAACAAAAACATTTGGAGCCAGCCAAGTCCCTTAAAAAAATTTTAAAAAGATGATCATTCAAATTTCTCATCAGAAGGCAGTGGGCTGATATATTCATAGTGCTAAAATAAGAAACTATCAACCAAAAATCCTATATCTGGCAAAACTGTTCTTCAAATGTAAGGGAGAAATTAAAACTTTTCTTAGATAAACAAAGGCTGAGGGAGTTTATTACCACTAGAAATGTTAAAGGGAGTCTGCAAGGGAAATGCAAGGACACCAAACGGAACTAAAATCCAAATCAATACATAAATAGCACAGAAAAGGTAAATACATGGTCAATTATAAAAGTATTTTTGTAACTTTCATTTATAATTCCACATTTTTATTTCTACATAATTTGAGACTAATTATTAAAAACTTCCTAGCTTATGTTTTTGGACACACAATACCAATTTGCAAAATTTTCATAAAGAATTGAAGAGGAGGGAATACATCTTAATTCATTCTATGAGGTCTGTGTTACTCTGATACAAAAGTCAGATAAAGACATTATGAGAAGACTAGAGACCAATAACCCTTATGAATATTGATGTGAAAATGCTCAACAAAATAATAGCAAACAGAATTCAGCAGGTTATTAAAAGGATTATATACCTCATCCAAGTGGAATTTATTCCTGGAATACAAGAATGGTTCAACATACAAAAATCAATCAATGTAATACACCATATTAACAAAATAAAAGGAAAAACAATCGTATGGTCAAATGGTTTTTGACAAGAGGGCCAAGACCATTCAATGAGAAAAGGATTGTCTTTTCAACAAGTGGTACTGGGGTAACTGGGTGTCCACATGCAAAAGAATAAAATTGGACCCTTACTTAACACTGCAAACAAAATTAACTTAAAATACACCAAAGACCTAACTGTAAGACCTAAAACTATAAAACTCTTAAAGAAAAAATTGGCTAAAACCTTCATGACATTGGATTTGGTAATAATTTCTTAGATGTGACACTGAAGGCACAGGCAACACAAGAAAAAATAGGCAAATTGGATTTCATGAACAATGAAAAAATTGTGTGCATCAAAAGATACCACCAAAAGGCAACCCACAGAATGGGAGAAAATACTTGCAAATCATATCAATATTTCTGCAAAGGGATTAATAGCTAAATTATATAGAGCACTCCTAAACCTCAACAACAAAAAAATGAACAACTCGATTCAAAAATGGGTGAAGAACTTGAATAGACATTTCTCCAAAGAAAATATACAAGTGGCCAGTAGGCATATGGAAAGATGCTCAATATCACTAATCACGAGAGAAATGCAAATCAAAACCACAAAGAGTTATTACCTCACACCCTTTAGGATGGCTATTCTTAAAAACAGAAAGTAACAAGTGTTGGTGAGAATGTGAGAAAATTGGAACCCTTGTATACTGTTGGTGGGAATATACAATGGTGTGACTCCTATGAAAAACAGTAGAGTAATTCCTCAAAAAATGAAAAATACAATCACCATATATGATCTAGCAATCCCACTTCTGGGTATGTAACCCACTTCTGGGTATGAGAATTTAAAGTGGCGTCTTGAAGAGACATTTGTACACCTATGTTCATGGTAGCATTGCTAACAATAGCTAAAATGTGGAAGCAATCCAAGTATACATTGACGAATGGATAAGCAGAATGTTACATGTACATACAATGGGATATCATTCAGCCTTTAAAAAGGAAGGAGGGGTTTCCCTGGTGGTGCAGTGGTTGAGAGTCCGCTTGCCGATGCAGGGGACGCGGGTTTGTGCCCTGGTCCGGGAAGATCCCACATGCCGCGGAGTGGCTGGGCCCGTGAGCCGTGGCCGCTGAGCCTGCATGTCTGGAGCCTGTGCTCCGCGACGGGAGAGGCCACAACAGTGAGAGGCCCGCGTACCGCAAAAGAAAAAAAAAAAAAAAAAGGAAGGAGATTCTGACATATGCTACAACATGGATGAACCCTGAGAAAATTATGCTAAGTGAAATACCCGCATCACAAGAAGACAAATACTGTATGATTCCTCTCACATGACATACTTACAATCGTCCAATTTATAGAGACAGAAAGTAGAATGGTGTTGCCAGGGGCTGAGGGAGAAGATATGTTTCATGGTATAAAGTTTCAGTTTTGTAAGATGACAAGTGTTCTGGAGATGAATGGCGGTTATAGTTGCACAAAAATAAAAATATACTTAATACCACTAAACTCTACATTTAAAATAGGTTAAGATGAGAAACTTTATGAGCATTTTACCACAATTTAAAATAATTTAAGGAAAACAAACATTCTTTTTAGTCATTATGTTCTACAGTGTGATAAAAATTTTCACATTAATGTTATTTTGATATTTCTGTTGTTTTGCATATGCTTTAGCTATTGTTATACTGTTCACATAATTTCTTTTTAGTATAAAAATATGAGCTACCTCCTTTTGTACTTCAAATGTCATTAAAATATTAACATAGACATGTAATTTTCTCAAGAACTTTTATTGAAGTTGCCTCTGAAGTTATATTTAACTTATGGGATTCTGTATATAACTCAAGATTATGTAAGAAAATCAGATGTCTCATCTATATTAAAAAAAAATTTAAAGACTAGTTGAAAAGATAAGAGGAACTTGTGTGACCAATGAATAACACTAACATTTCTGTTATACATTCACATACCATTCACATATATTATCTCACTTAATACTCCTCATACATCTCATTTCTAGCTATTTTTAAAACATCTGTCAGATTTTAACAATGAACCAGTTTAGTATATGTATTCCAATTTTAGTTTTTTTATTTTATTTTATTTTATTATTATTAATATTTTTTTGTGGTATGCGGGCCTCTCACTGTTGTGGCCTCTCCTGTTGCGGAGCACAGGCTCCGGACACGCAGGCTCAGCGGCCATGGCTCACGGGCCAAGACGCTTCGCGGCATGTGGGATGTTCCCAGACCGGGGCATGAACCCGTGTCCCCTGCATCGACAGGCGGTCTCTCAACCACTGCACCACCAGGGAAGCCCAATTTTAGCTTTTTTAAATTGAAGTATAGTTGATTTACACTGTTGTGCCACTCTCTGCTGTATGGCAAAGTGACTCAGTTATACACATACAGACATTCTTTTGTGCATATGTATTCTAAATATTGCACATTCAGCCCTTGCCTAACTGGCTTGAAAATACAAGTCACTTTCCTTAGATGTCCACATGTTCACCCCATTTCAGCCACATTGGTGCTCTTAGGATTCTTAAAAATAAGTAAAAAACTCAGTTTTGTTTCATCTCACTTCTGGGCCATTGGCCTTGCTTCTCCTTCCGCTTACAATATCCTTCCTTTAGGTCAGGATAGGATCACTCCATCCCTTTATTAATCTCTGCCTAACTGTCATCTCCTCAGTGAACTCTTCCCTAACTCATTTTCGTAAGTTCTTTTTCAAGACTTCTAATTGGTCACTCATCAGTCTCATAGCTTCCATGATTTTTCTTATTTGAGAATATTTTAAATTAAAACATATTAATCTGCTTACATTTTATTATCTATATCCCAATCAGATGAGGTACAGCCCGTTGAGGGCAGGAGCTCTGTTCTGTGCACCCCTGTGTCTCATGCAAAGAGAAGAGAAGGGGCTCACAATGATTTACTAAATACATGGATGAATCATGCAAGGCACTAAAATGGCAAGAGGCTATTTCTGCCAGTTGTTAACATTTCAGAGAAAGGGGCCCTTGCTGACTACTTGGGCTTTCCTTCTGTAACTGTAAGACATTGTGAATTCATATCTAGTAGAAGAGTCAGGTGAAAGGATGTTCTCTCATAAATGTATAATATCTTCCAGAGTTGAAGTGGAGGGTTACAGTTTCAGTGACTAAGTTACAGATGGAATCTTTGCATTAGACAGTGAATGAAACAGAATTAACTGCAGTTAAGTGAGCTCATTTTCAGTTTGTTGTTTTCATAAAACATACCCATCAATCAACTGAAACCAGCTGCTCAATTTTCAGAAGCTATGGGTAGAACTCTTTACTGAAAAGGATAATAAACTCAAGACTAAAATACACATGAGCCTCTAATTCAGAGTTGCCCTTCTAGTCTTTTATTAAACTAGTACAGAATAAAACCATTTCTTCCATTTAACTTCTGAATTTGTTCAGAGTTTTAATAACTTTCATGGGTCAAAGAAAAATAAATCTTGTTTTAGTGAAGCTCTCATAATATGCTTTTGATAAGTCGAATGGGTGAGGAAGTCTTGAAGGGATTTTTTTCAACTGAAAAATACAATTTTAATCACAAGAATACACGTCAATTACTACTCACCCATTTGACTCAATCATACCTGACTATAAACGACATGATATACAGACTCCAAATCTCAATCAGGCTTAGTTTCTTCACTACCCCTCAAGTACATGCTGACCACTTTTAGTGTTCTATTTTAGTGTAGCTTTTCATCATATCCTAAGTTCCCTAGGGATTTAGGACTTTTAAAATAATTTTCTATGACCAATTATTATGCTCAAAATAGCTTAGTTTTCCCTTTGTGTGTTACAAAATTCTGGTCAATGTTGTCAGAGATGTTTGATTGGCACTTTGGCTCCAAGTTTCTCCCATGTGAATTGACTTTTCTTATCCTCAGTTTGTGTGAACAGAAATTACAGTGTCAGTTCCATGCTTTGCTCTTTATTTATATGGTATGATAAATACATTCAGAACAGAAAGACGCATATTTCTTCACTCCAGACTTAGATCAACCATACACTAGCCACTTTCTCCTGTCTTAGACCAATCCCTATTATCAGAACACAGTTTATTTAGTAGCAGTAATGGGGCATCTAGATCTGCTTTTTTCTTAAGCTAAATCACTCTGCAATGTCAATAGGCTCTGACTCTAAAACTGGACCCATTATGTTAATTCTAATGGTTGGGCTGCGGATCCCCTGTCTGTCTAAGCTCTGTTCTAAGAATAGGACATGGTTTTAGAAGTAAAAGGACTCTGTTAAAGTAGGCTTCAACTCTTTTTGGAAGATTTTGATCCAAAAGAAAAATGCAAAGCTAAGCCTTGAATTGGCATTGAATTGTCCATTGGTTGAGCACCTATAACGTGACAAAATGATTGAAATAAAAACCAGGTCTTCCCTGAATTCAAAGTTTAAATCTGAAAAAAAGATAGACATGAAGGAAATAAATAGAAAATATATATACAAAGGACACATCAGACATAAACAGGAATTATAGAGGATGTGTCATCAAGCATGAGCTAGAATATAACACCTGTATAAAATTGGATAAATAACTTATGCAAAGGGAATACAGTGAGAAAAGCCTGACTATACAAAAGTGCATGGAATTTGGGGAATAGAAAGTGGCTCCATCTGATCTGGTAGGTCAGCCATGGAAATTCAAAGATTTTGAGTGGTAAATGAGCCTGGATATCAATCTGAATGTACGCTAATGAGCCAGAGTATATAATAATCTATGTATCTTATAAATTAGACCAGTTACTCTCAAAGACTAATGTCCCCCCCCCAAAAAAAGATGAATGTCCCTAAGAATAACCAGGAAGCTTGTGAAAGGTAGACTTTCACATCTATCCACAGAGGTTCTAATTCAGTATGTCTGGGGTGGACTAAGAAATATGCATATTTAACAAGTACCTCAGGAGGTTTTGATTCTGATCAATACCACCCTTACATCAAGGTTTGTGGGGTCCCTTCTCCAGGTCCTCACCTAAGGGGTTCTCTGAGTTTTGGAGTGCCTTTCTCAAAACTTCCCAAGGTCCCCTGCAGTGCCTGGGATCAGCTGAGCTGGCAGAATGGCACACTAGGGTCCACACAATCTTTAGTCCCAGTCTCTCCCCTTCATGATGCTCTTCAAGCTCTCACGACAGTGATGGGTTCAACACGTGTCCAAGGAGCTCCAGGGCTTGCACCTATATTCTATACTATACTCTATAGTTCCCAGTTCTACTGGGAACTATCCCAGTAGTTCCTCCATGGGACCACGTGAGATGGGTTGTTGAAATAGTGGTGGCACTCTGATTTAAGGCAACTCTCACTCACATTGCACAGAGAACAAGTTCAGACCTCCAGGGTATCTACAGCCCTGACCCTTGGACTCTGAGCCATGCATAGACCTGTGCAAGAGCTCTTGCCCTTCTTTTGGCTCTTGCTCATCTGTGTTCAGACCGCCACTGGAGTCCCCCCTCTGCTCAGTACCTGAGTGTGGCAAGTTTGGTGACAGGCATCCTGTATAGTCTTTGCCACTGGAATCCAAGGAAGTTTGTCCATCCACTTCACCAGTTTTGTGCCATGGGTCAGGAAGTCGTTCACAGGTAACCACTTACTGCTCCATACTACCAATGGGCCGTTCTGGTTGATATTCTCTCTTGCCTCTGATTAACATGGTTACCTCCTGACCTCCTAGGTCAGTCTTATGCTGTACCAGATCAGAGATGGAAACTCCTATAATTTCTACATAACTCAATTGAACAAATATTTACTAAGTGCCTAGAATTTTCCAGACATGATGCAGGTTTGAAGATGAGAGGAAGAAATTTTGTAAAGATTGTTGAATAAATGAAAGGACCATTCTGTTTTTAGAATTTTCAAAAATCAGCATTTAACTCAACTCTTTGCTGGGGAAAGATCACTTATTTAGAGCTTTACTTTGGGTCACATTCTCCCTAATTACAACCTACACACAGCAAGTTTGTTTAGAGTTGATCCCCATTTGACTGAGAAGTTGCTTGGCAAAGCTTTAAGAGCTGCAAATAGTCTTAATGAAGAGAACCTGGTTAAGTTACCATTCATGAATTTAAGATTCTCTCTATATTTTGTCATCATATTCAATAATAAGCCTCTTCACTGAACACTATACAAAGGAATGTCCCTACACTTGAACTCAGTGAGCTGTTGGCCTGTGTACCAGCCTCAACTCATTATTAGGAGTAAGTCATTACACTCATATGTAAGTTCCTATAACTTATCTTGTTTACCACTTCAGATAATGCTTCTGGAAGTAGCAATTATTATTCTTGTTATTACCAACATTTTATTCCAGTACCTGTACAGTACCCTCTGAACTTCACATCACTACACAACAGGTTAATTAATATTACCATAGGTTTTGGAAGCCATGTATTAATCTATTTTGTGTGGCTTACTGAATGAGATCCTAGTGCTTGAAAAATATTAACTTGACCCATGTGGGTAACTTATTTAGGCTATAGAGTATAGTTTATAGTGTATAAACTTTATACATTATAAGATGAAAATTTTAATTCCACTGAATTTGGAAACTATTCTTTGAATAGTCTTTGAAACATTTGACTGGTGAAGAATCATGTTACAAAACAGTGGACCATTCATTCCATTTCAACCCTGTGTGGGAACCACAAATTTGGTGATCAACATGTTTATGATGTCATTTCTTCAAACCAATAAAATATGGGATCAGTTAACAATGGTTAGCAATTGCCATTTTTTAAACTTACATTGCCTTATACTGTCTTTTTTGTTGTTTTTTCCACATGTATCTCATATGTGGCAAGTGTTTATATACTTCAAATTTCTTAGACCTTTATCTTTCCCTGTCATTTCATAAAATGATTTTATTAGATTGGATTTGGGACCTCTTTTGACTTCCTCTCTAAGTGATGCTTTAATTAAGATTGTTTCTAGAAGAAACTCTGGTTACATGGAATGCTGTCTTTTAACTTCAGCTTCAAATTAGCCATTACTGACAAGTGTAGAGATTTAACACACAAAAATCTCAAAGGTATCTATATTATCACCTTCAGGTATTTGCCAAAGAGTGTAAAACATAAATTTTTTATTCCAGATCACTTTAAGGCAAAGCTTATAACAGTTTAAAACATATAAGGATCAGGTAGTGGTCCTAGTACAGTAGAGATTCCTAGGCCCCTGCAAAGATTGTGGGCAAAGGGAAAACTGAGGGCAAAGATTGCCCTTGGTTTAGTGCAGAGACAGGCACTAGTGGTTCTGAGCCACACTTTGAAACATACTGTTATATTGAGAAAAGATTTAATGATTAGAACCCCAAATTATAGTGTCTCTTTATATTTGGTAGTAAATTTTCCCCTTGATTCTCTATGTCAGTCTCACTAAATTCTGGATTAGTGATCTCCAAGTGGGATGCAGTAATCAAGGAACAAAGACAAGATTGGAATGTAGGAAAAGTATTAGAGAACTCAATTTAGTCTTTTAATCTTTCCTTTTTTATTTTTACTTTGTGATTATGTCTTATAATGCACAAAATGTATAAGTAAAACAATAAGCTATGGCATTTGTAAATAAATATATGTATGCTGGAGTGCATACTAAAACATTTTTACTAATGATGAGAATAATTTCAAATGTTTGAAAATTGCTGCTAGAGATTATACTAGTCTAGATTATGCTTCTATAATAAACATTATACAAATGCAGATCCTTAACACCACAAAGTGCTACTTCTATGTTACACAATGTTGGTTGTGGGTCTGGGAAACTCTCCAAGGTAACTGCCCTCCATGGGGTGACTCAACAGGGAGGGTCCAGCATTCTGTAACTGCTCCATCTTAAACATATGGCTTTTAGATCTGGGCAGCAGGGAAAGAGAGAAGGGAGAATTGTGTACAAGCTCTTAAAGGCACATTTTATGGGCAAAGTGAACCCCAAGGCTATACCTAATTTTAGGGAAGTGGGAAAATGCAATCCTCCCATGTATGAGAAATACTGGTAAGCAAATCTAATATCTAATACGTAATACTTTAAACACAAATCCAGTCTATAATACAACTCATCCAATTCTAAATATATTGTAAATGTTTACACGCACATATTCACATACAGACACACGTATATCAGTGCTGATCATAGAACTACATATACATATATATTTACATTATAACAAAAAATTTGTAAGTCCATGTTTTAATTAATGTACTGCATTACAAAGTAGAACCTATAAGTTAAAGTACTGCTAGCCTATATTTCTATTCAGTTGAAAACCATCCTTTCATATAACTTATCAAATCTTTTAATAGAAAAGATAAAAATATTCCTCTCTAGTATATTAGGCATAGTGTAAAAATAGTTAAAAACCATTCATATGCAGCATTATAATCATATTATATATTTAATTTAGAAGAGAAGAAATATGATTATAAGAAACTTGGAATTTTGGCATTCCTGTTCCATGGAAACAACTAAAGTATTTAAAATTACTGTTTTTTAAATACAGACAATTCTCTGGTTTCTATGCCAAATTCCATCAGTTTGAAGAGACTTGGCTTTTCACAGCCAAGTTTTAAGCATGCGGAAATTATAAGTGGAAACATATTGTGTCCTCTGATCTTGGAGGTGGCAAATTTGCTACAAAAAGGGGTGGGAGATTGATCTCATTCTTTGGTTTTCCACTTTTGATGAAGAATTTAAATATGCTATATTTTAACCAACAGTTAAAAAAAACAGTGCATAGCCTGGTGAAAGAGAAATGTTTCATAAATACATAATAGCTTCATCAACAAATAAGAGTTTGCTTTCTGCAATGAAGCCACAAATATGTTGAAAGTCCCTAGCTTCCTGCAGGATGCACAAAGCTCTCTGTTCGAGTCACTTTTGGACCATTTTCTTTCTTTGTGGTGGCAGTGGTTGTCTAGTTGCGTGGGTGTATATTTGAAACACATCTTACGGATTTTTTAATAATGCATTCTTGGGGAGAACGGGAGACCAATTTTTTTCCTATGCTATAAACACTTAAATCACTTCTCTGATGACTCACTGATTTTCTTTAGCAATTCAAGATTGATTAAATAGGGAAATAAAGAGGATTTTTGAAGGAAAGTAGGAAAAAAGTACCTGAAACTTTTTGTTGTTATCAAGATTGTCTATATTCATTTATTATCAATGCTACAAAATCTTTAATAGCAAAGCTAAGATCTCAACTGGAATTATTCATAGTGGGTTAAAGAAGCCAAAGTCATTTATCTTGAAGGCCTTTCATCTAGTGATATTAGATCCATAACATTTACTTGCTCATTCGTTCTCAGTTTCCATTTTATATACTCAGTGATGATGTGTTTCCAACTCTAAGTTATCACCATCTAAGATTAAAAAAAAAAAAAGGATTCTTCTAGGTCAGACTTTCTAGAGGGCAAGTATCTTGAGTATTTTCATGACCTACTTATACTGATTATATGATTAGATGATGACTTCAGCCAATTTTCCCTGGAGAGTTTCCTTCTGATCTGTGTCTTTCATAACAATTCAGAACTGTATTAGAGCAAACAAGCCTGGTCTATTTTATTCTTTTTTATTTCAGGAGCAAATTTCACATTCTCCCATAAAATCATTTTGAGGATATCTCTCTATCCATAAGTGAGCAGTTTTCTAAGGTTATCTTGCTGTATATCTAAGATGAATTTTTAATAAATCAATGTGTTATTTTGAATCCCCTTAAGTTTATCATGAAATTATGATCTGTTTTTTTCATTTAATGAACATGAAATTCACCTACTTGTTTCTACACTGGATTATAATTTAAGCATAATGGAGAAGGGTTACTTCTAAAAAAAAATCTAAGATTTCATAGGTAAAAATCAAAGGTTTAGTTTAAATTATTTATCCTATCCCCAAATTCTTAAATTTTATATTCTGTGATTTTTAAAACAGTTAAGGATAATTCCTTTACCATCCTTAGGGAACTTTCTTGATTGTAGATCTCCTTTACTTTTAGAAAGTTTACTCCTCATTAATGATCTAAATTGCTCAACTTAAAATACCCTATTATTTTGTACCATTTGGCCAAACACTAAGTAATAAATATTAGAATTCTTAATACCCATATTAGATCACACCTCTTTTCTAATCACCAAGCAAAATAGTTATAATTTCTTATTTTTCCAATGTTTAGATGGTTAACAAAATGCTTCTTTTATGCCATTTTCGGTTTTTCTGATTTCTTCTTAATTTGTGAACTTCAGCCCTATGTGCATACGGGGATAAAAGAGATTACTTCACAGTTCTCACCACCACTACTCCAATACTATAATTTATGCATGTTAGCCTCCTCTAAACAGTCTTTAACTCTCTAGTTTTTAAATACCAGCCTTTAGCTGCCATTACACCTCAGGGAAAATCTAGTAAAAGAAAGAGGCAACATTTGGCCGACCCACTTAAAGAGCTTGCTTAACTTCATAGAGAAAATACATAATAAAATTGATCCTTGAGATTTTATATCAAGGCTACACTCTCACAAAAATCTTATATTCAACGGGTAAATGCATGGATTCATAAACAACAGGAAATGTGAGCTCAGGGTCCAGAAGTTCCTTAATTTTTCTGAATCAAGAATATGTGTATTGCTTTCGTAGTCATTAGCAAGGGTTTCCTTCCTACGATGCTTCATGAGAAGGGTCATCACAGCTGATGGAATTCACCCCTTCTCATTCCTGGCCCACTGCTGGAACCAATTCAGTACAAGCATACTGAGCATTTACTCTGTGTCGAGCATTGTATACACACTGTCTTACGTAAAGCTCACATCAGCCCTGCACAATACATCATAGTAATCTTAAGTCCATACACAAGGAAATAAAAGTTTAGAGGCATTGCTGTACCCAAGGTAAGGCAGCCAGTACAGAGCAGAATCAGAATTCAAACTCTAGGACCATCTGACTGCAAAGTCAGTATCTTTACTCTTCATGCTCTAAGGCCTGTGCTTTATGAATACTTCCTGTGTTCTCTCATTATTTCTTTCCCCCACTCAACCAAGTG
This sequence comes from Mesoplodon densirostris, assembly GCF_025265405.1. Lineage (NCBI taxonomy): Eukaryota > Metazoa > Chordata > Mammalia > Artiodactyla > Ziphiidae > Mesoplodon > Mesoplodon densirostris. The sequence goes on from NC_082665.1 coordinate 42,054,062, forward strand.
ACAATTCCAGGGAATTTATTATTTAGCATCTGTATTTGCTAAATTTCAATATGTTTTAAACTGAAGACAAAATGACGGTACAAAAATGAACTAAAACATTTTTTAAAATCCCCCAAACTATAAATTAACACAAATTTAAATGACAAATGTCAAGTGGTAAAATAAAGCCCCTGAAATGCAATTGTGATGAACTATCATCTTTTTACTAAACCAAAACATAATGAGTCACATAGAGTAATTATTGATTGCAGGGTACATTGCATCTCCTGTCCTCAGGTCTACTTTACCTAGAAAGTGTAGATCATGCTCAGATGAAACTATTCTGCTTAAACTAAGTATTATCACTCAAATATATCTCAGAGTTAATAATCTGAAGCCAGTACTGTCACAGACAGACATCTAATATTTTCAACATTGTGTCTTGATATTACAAGCTAGACTCAAAGCAACACTAAAGAATTATGATGTTTTAGAAACTATCCAAATCTTTAAACCCTTGACTGCCTTAATAACTGGGGCTTATTGCAAAGCTGTCCTGTTAGTTCCCAAGGAACCACTTGTCATAAATTTAAAATTGAAATAATTATCTCACAAGAGAGGAAATGAAGAATAACCATATACCTCCAAAGGGCAATATTATTCTTTAAAAATTTTTATGACTTTAAAAAATAATTTCGTTTCACTTGATGAGTTTCACTAATTGATTAGTAAACAAAGTGTGAAAGTAAGTTCAAATAATTGTATAATGTTGCACAGTAAGTGAAATTACAAAATATTTTTCTTGGCTGCTAACTTTTTCTTTGTTTAGGAGTACAATCCAGCTCCCAGTTAAAGTATTCTGGCTTTTCTTTGAAATCTACTTATTTGCTTCTTGACTACAATCATGTGCTTTCAATATCTTTTGCATTTTACCACTTACTTTTTACAGCGTTCTTTTATGGCTGAACGACTGCCTGGCAAAATAGAAACTGAACCACAGTATGTAATTAAGTTCTTTGCACAATGGAAGTTAGTCATCGACACAATTAAACCAATGGCTTCAGAATCCAGTACTGAAGGAATGAATAGCATAGCCAAAGAGCACTCATGCCAAAAAGGTTTTCCTAAATCATGGGATTGAAGAGATCTGCCTGCTTTTTTGGTGTCATGACAAAAATTCCAAATAAATTATCCTTCCAAAACTGAAAAGAATTCATGTCAGATAGTACATGAATTGTTTCTCCTATATTCATTTTTTTTTACAGTTTTTTCACTGTTTTTGAGACTTCAGAATATTGGTGGCAAGATATAACAAGTTAGAGATGTTTTACTCAAACCCTGGGAAAAAATGTCCTAAAACATAAAATGTACTTTTTTAACACAGATTAATTTAATAATATTTTGCTATTTTAATATAATCCATAATGTAATAATAAGTGCAATAAAATATTAAATGGAATAGTTACATATACTTTAAAATGTTTCAGTTCTTTAAATCATACGTAATAATTTTAGTTTTAGTTAAAAATGACTTATTTGCTCTAGAGTTGTTTTAACATGATGCAAAATTCAATTTCAAGTTGATGGTCAGATATGTGTCTGGATTTAAAATATATAATTGAGAGACATTCGGTTGCTGGAAATGTACTGAAAGAAACAAGGAAACTGTGAGTAGATATGCTTTGGTTTTGAAATTTTTTTCAATAATAAAAATATTTCTAATTATCCCTTGCCCTCCGATCACATTATTGACTTAAGTCATATTAACAGGTTCTAGTTGAAGCAACTATGAATTTAGGCTAAATTATAAAATGTAGATGCATACATTTAAACAGGTGTTATAAAGTTGTTATAACATTCAGTATTTCAATGACTGCAATTGTTGCTGATACTGATACAGTGTCTAAAGATTTTTATGTAAAGAAGACTGAGTATAATATGGTCTTATTGATGTAAGTTACCTGGTAAATTTCTCCTTTGATATTTTTGCTGTAAAGTTTTGTTGTGATAACTAGTACATATAGATTTGACCACAATCAGATATATAAAAATATAAGCATCTAGAGAATTCAAAAGATACACTGCAATTAGTATTTCTGATACTATTTTTGACTAGGCAATTGTTTTTCCTTTGGTAGAGTATCATAAGTATTTTCTGGTTGATAGTAATTGAGCGTGGTCACTTGACTTACTCCTATAACCACTAAAGTATTTTATAAAATTTGGATTTAGGATAAGGGGGAGGACTCCCATTAAGTTGCTGGGAGAATAATGGAGGAAATGAGGAAACATAACTACTGTTTGGTTTGGGAAAACTTTGTTTTATTAAAAAAATATTGCTTATGATAACACTGTGTCCGACTCTCACTGGATTGCAACATCCTTAGCTTTTTCCTTAGGACATTAAAAACATGTTTCTTTTTCCTTTTTGAATCTTATTATTCTTTCATAGTACTCTACTTAGTGTTTCACTATAGCTATTTTCTCCAAGGAAGTTATCTGTTAATGCATTAGCAAATACCAGTAGATTAGTAAAATGCCTCTTTAGGGAAAGCAAGGAAGGCATTGTGTCTTATACCACAGAGAACTCTCAAAAATGTGAGAACTCTCAAGCCCTGAAAATTCATGTTGGACAATGTTTTGAGACAGATTTTTATTTTGCACACACAAGGGGGGCAGTCACTTAACCTAAAGCAAGGGAAAGGCAACATCTTGCTTCAAGGTTATTACTTACACCATCATCTGATTTGATTTAAATAAGGTTGAGGTAATGTGGGTCACTAAAGAATAGAAGATATAATTAACTATCCCATAATCAAGTTAGAGAGTGATATTAGTGGGTTGTAAGAGAGAACTGGGATTAAAAAATAAAATTTGTGTTAGATAAAACATTGGCAGTGAAACTTATTGGTTTTGTTGCTATTTTTTTTCAAAATAGTAGTTGAAGAATGGGATGGGATGATTGCAAGTGGTAGTCATGAAAAGGGATCAGTGGGAAAAGAGAGAGAAAATAAAACTGAAAATGTATTTGAAGAAATTATGGTTGAAAACTTCCCAAACCTAAAGAAGGAAACAAATATCAAGGTACAGGAAGCACAGAGGGTCCCAAACAAGATGAACCCAAACAGACCCATACTAAGACATTTCATAACATGGCAAAAGTTAAAGAAAAAGAGAATTCTAAAGGCAGAAAGAGAAAACCAAAGAGTCATTTACTAGGAAACCCTCATAAGGCTATCAGCTTATTTCTCTGAAGAAACTGCAGGCCAGAAGGGAGTGGCATGATATATTTAATGTCCTGAAAGGGAAAAACCTTCAACATAGGATACTCTACCCAGCAAGATTATGATCTAGAATAGAAGGAGAAATAATTTCTCAGACAAGCAAAAACAAATAGAATTAAGAAATGCTAAGTCTACCCTAAAGAAATGTTGAAAAGTCTTCTTTAAGTAGAAAAGAAGAATCTATAGGAAAGGGAAAATTCCAATAGGAAAGGCAAATATATGGTAAGGACTGAAGATCACTTAAGCCAGGAGGTAGATTTAAAAACAATTAAAAAAATTGTAAAAGTGATTATAACTAAAATAAACAATGAAAGGATACAGATAAGCATGAAGATGTAAAATAGAACATAAAAATCACAACATGGGGGCGAGTATAAAAATGTAGATCTTTTAGAATGTATTTGAACTTAAATGACTATCAGTTTGAAGGAAGTAGACATAGTTATGGGTTAACATACTTGAACTCCATGGTAACCACAAATCAAAAACATACCATAAATTCACAAAAACTAAAAACAAAGGAATTCAAACATACTACAAATGAAAATCTCCAAACCTCAACAGGAAAAATAAAAAATTAATAAATGAATAAAGAACTACAAAATCAACTGGAATACAAGGAATAAAATGTCAATAAGTACATAACTATCAATAATTACTTTAAATATCAATAGACTAAATGATCTGATCAAAAGACATAGAATGGAAGATTGAATTTTAAAAAAACAAGAACTTGCAATATGCTGCCTACAAGAGACTCACTTCAGGGCAAAAAAAGATATTTCATGCAAATGGAAGTGACAAGAAAGTGGGGGTAGCAATACTTATATCAGATAAAATAGATTTTAAAATAAAGGCCATAAAGAAAGACAATGAAGAGCATTATAGAATAATAAAGGGATCAATAAAGAAGAGGATATATTACACAAGTTAACATATACACAGCCAGTATAGGAACATCTAAAAATATATAGCAAATACTAACAGATATAAAAGGAGAAATTGACAATAATACAATAATAGGAAACTTTAACACTCCACTGACATCAGTGGACAGATCATGCAGACAGAATATCACTTAGCCAACAGAGGTCCCAAATGACAAAACAGACCAACTGGATTTAATCAATATCAGGACACTACAGTCAATGAAACAAAACAAAATAAAGCACCTAGAATATACATTATTTTAAAGCATGCATGAAACATTTTCTAGGATAGACCACATACTAGGTCAAAAAACAAGTCTCAATGAATTTAAGAGGCTAGAAATTATGTCAAGTATCTTTTCTGACAACAACAGTGTAACTAGAAATCAACTAAAGAAAGAAAAATGGGAAAAGAACAAATACATGGTGATTAAACAAAATGTTACTAAAAAAACCAATGAGTCAATGCTGACATCAAAGAAGAAATCAGAAAATACCTTGAGACAAAAATAGAAACACAGCTTTACAAAATCTATGGGATGCGGCAAATGCTGTTCTAAGAGTGAAGTTCAGAGCAATACAGGCCTTCCTCAAGAAATAAGAAAAACCTCAAAAAAACAACCTAACCTACCACCTAAAAGAATTAGATAAAGAAGAACAAACAAAGCCCAAAGTCAGCAGAAAGAAGAAAATAATAAAGATCAGAGAGGAAATAGAGATTTTTTTAAAAATTGAAAAAAGTAATAAAACCAAGAGTTGGTTTTTTGAAAAGATAAAATTGACAAACCTCTAGCCAGGCTCACCAAGAAGAAAAGAGAGAGGACTCAAATAAACAAAATAATAAATAAAAGAGGAGAAATACCAACCGATACCACAGAAGTACCAAAAAAATGTAAGAGAATACTATGAACAGTTACATGCCATCAAACTGAACAATCTAGGAGAAATAGATGAGTTTCTAGAAACATTCAGCCTGCCAAGACTGAGTCAAGAAGAAACAGATAATTTGAACAGGCCAATCACTAGAAGTGAAATAGAATCTGTAATTTAAAAATTCCCTGCAAACAAAAGTCCAGGACCAGACAGCTTCACTGGAGAATTCTATCAAACATATAAAGAAGAACTTATACCTATCCTTCTCAAACTGTTCTGAAAAATTTAAGAGAACGGAAAACTACCGAATTAATTCTAAGAGGACATCATCACCCTAATATCAAAACCAGACAAAGACACTAAAAAAAAGAAAATTACAGGCCAATATCATTGATGAATACAGATGCGAAAATCCTCAACAAAATATTAGCAAACTGATTCCAACAATACGTAAAAAGGATCATACACCATGACCAATCTGGATTCATTCCAGAGACACAAGAATGGTTCAACATACACAAATCAATCAATGTGATACACCACATTAACAAAAAGAAAGACAAAATCCACATGATCATCTCAGTAGACACAGAAAAAACATTTGACAAAATTCAACATCCATTCATTATAAAAACTCTCACCAAAGTGGGTATAGTTGGAACATTTCTGAACATAATAAACACCATTTACACCAAACTCACAGCCAACATAATACTCAAAGGTGAAAAGCCAAAAGTCTTCCCACTAAATTCAGGAACAAGGCCTGGATGCCCACTCTCACCACTTCTCTTCAACATAGTATTGGAAGTCCTATCCACAGCAACCAGACAAGAAAAAGAATAAAAAATATATCCAAAGTGGAAGTGAAGAGGTAAAATCGTCACTATTTGTGGATGACATGATACTCTATATAGGGAGCCCTATAGTCTCCACATAAAAACTATTACAACTAATAAATGAATTCAGCAAAGGTAGTAGGATACACAATTAATATACAGAAATCTGTTGCATTTCTTTACACTAATTATGAAATATCAGAAGGTAAAAAAAATCCTGTTCAAAATTGCATCAAAAAATAATCTAGGAATAAACTTAACCAAGAAGGTAAAAACCTATATGCTGAAAACTGAAATAGTGATAAAGGAAATTGAAGATGACTCAAAGATGTGGAAAAATATACTGTACTCTTGGATTGGAAGAATTAATATTGTTAAAATGGTCATATTACCCAAAGCAATCTACAGATTTAATGCAACCTCTGTCAAAATACCCATGACATTTTTCACAGAACAAATAATCCTAAAATTTACATGAAACAACAAAAGACCCAAAATTATCAAAACAATCATGAGAAAAGAGAACAAGTCTGTAGAAATAACCCTTACGGACTTCAGACTATACTACAAAGTTACAATAATCAAAACAGTTTGGTATTGGTAAAAAACAGATATATAGGTCAATGGAACAGGATAGAGAGCCCAGAAATAAACCTACACACCAATTAATCTATGACAAAGGAGCAAGAATATACAATGGATAAAAGACTGTCTCTTCAATAAATGGTGTTGGGAAAGCTGGACACCTACACTTAATTAAATGAAATTAGAACATTCCCTTATACCATATACAAAAATAAACTCAAAATGGTTTAAAGACCTAAATGTAAGGCATGACACCATAAAATTCCCAGAAGAGAACATATGCAAAACATTTTTTGACATAAATTGTAGCAATATATTCTTTTATCTGTCTCTCAAGGGAAAAGAAATAAAAGCAAAAGTAAATAAATGAGGCCTAATTAAAATCTTTTGCATAGCAAAGGAAAAAAAACCTTTTGCATAGCAAAGGAAACCATCAACAAAATGAAAACACAACCTACACAATGGAAGAAAGTATTTTCAAACAATGAGACCAACAAAGGGTTAATAACCAAAATATACAAACAGTTTATACCAATCAATATGAAAGAAAACAAACAACCCAATCAAAAAATGGGCAGAAGACCTAAATAGACTTTTTTTTTCCAAAGAAGACATACAGATGGCCAACAGGCACATGAAAAGATGATCAATATCAGTATTTATTAGAGAAATGCAAATGAAAACCAAAATGAGGTGCCACCTCACACCTGTCAGAATGGCTATCATCAAAAAGTCCACAAATAGTAAATGCTAGAGAGGGTGTGGAGAAAAGGGAACCTTTCTAAAGTGTTGGTAGGAATGTAAATTGATGCAGCCACTATGGAAAACAGTATGGAGGGTCCTTAAAAAACTAGAAATAGAGCTAACGCATGATCTGGCAATTCCATTCCTAGGTATACATCCAGAAAAAACAAAAACTCTAGTTCAGAAAGATACATACACCCCAATGTTCAATAGCAGCCCTAGTTACAACAGCCAAGAAATGGAAGCAACCCAAGTTCCCATCAACAGATGATTGGCTTAAGAAGATGTGGTATATAAATATAATAGAATATTACTTAGCCATAAAAAGGAATGAAATATTGCTATTTGCAGCAACACGGATGGACCTAGAGAATATTTTGCTTAGTAAAATAGGTAAGACAGAGAAAGACAAATACTATATGATATCACTTATATGTGGGATGTAAAATATTACAAATAAATCTACATACAAAGCAAAAGCACAATCACAGACATAGAAAATAACCTATGGTTACCAAAGGGGAAAGGGGGAGGGGGGAGGGACAAATTAGGAGTATGAGATTAACAGATACAAACTACCATACATTAAATAGATAAGAAACAATGATTTACTCTATAGCACAGGGAATTATACCCAGTATCTTGTAATAGTCTATAATAGAATATAATCTGCAAAAACAAACAAAAAACAAATTATTATACTGTACATATAAAACACAATATTGTAAATCAACTATACTTCAGTTAAAAAAGAAATAAAATTATGTTAAGAAATAGAGGAAAGCACTGAAATGGACATTTACAGATCAAAAGGAGAAAAAAACCTGACAGATTTTTAATAATCAAAATATTACCCCTAGATAGTAACTGAAATGCTGTCTTCTGTTAGTCTTGTATTAAAATCAATAATTCTACATTTTATATTATACAAGGGCCATATTAAATAATAAAAGAGCCTGGACTTAAAATCAAAATATGCAGGTTCGAATTTTAGTTTCTTCTGCTGACAGTATATCAAAATATGCTTAACTTTTTGGGACTTCAGGTAGGATAAACTAAAAGATATTTTAAAATCTTTTCAGTTCTGAATTACCGTGAGTTTTTGGATCCTAATCATGTTTAAATTTATAAATATATATACCATTTAGTAATGAAATATTCAATAATAAAACATTAAAAATTGTCAATGTGTGTTTTTAACTACTTATCATTCTACCTTAGTTTTCCCGAAATTCTCTTTGCTGAATACAAAGCTAATTCTTTTTATTATTATTATTATTATTATTATTGTGGTATGAACAGTTAACATGAGATCTACCCATTTAACAAATTTTTAAATGTATAATAGAGTATCGTTAACTATAAGCATGGTGTTGTACAGCAGATCTCTAGAACTTTTTCATCTTGCATAACTTTTTCTTGTTGAACAACAACTCTCCATTCCCTGGAAATCACTATTCTACTTTATGCTTGTATGATTTTGACTATTTTAGATACTTCATATAAGTGGTGTCATGCAATATTTGTTCTTCTGTGACCAGATTATTTTACTTAACATAATGTCCTTCTGTTTCATCCATGTTGTCACATATGGAAGGATCTCCTTTTTTTTAAGGCTGAATAATATTCAATTATGTGTACAGAGCACATTTTCTTTAATCATTCATCAATCTTCCATATGTTTTTTTCCATACCTTGGCTATTGTGAATAATGCTGCAATGAACATGGGACTGCAGATATCCCTTATAAATACTAATATTATTTCCTTCTATTTCTGTAAAAAAAAAATGCCACTGACATTTCTTCTTCCACAATTCTTAATCATCTAAGACCATTTCTATTTAGCTGTGCATAAAACAGTATATGTAAGCCAACAGTTTCACATGCTGGAATTCAACTTATCAGAAAAATGACACGTCTTTGGATCTTTAGAATGATACTTTTAGATAAAAATAAAATAGTTGCTTCATACATATGCATAAACACCTTAGGGCAACAAGATCAAACTAAGCTTCATGGTATTCTATGGATCATCAAACTCCTTTACAAACATTATATAACACAATTGTTAAAGATATTTCATTCTGAAAGATACTAATTGTACGTTTGATAGTCAAATCTCAATTTTTAAAATATTATTTCAATTGTACATGAGTGGTATATTGCCCAAGAAAATATAGCCTTCTAATGCACTATAAAGCTTTCAAGTGTAATATTCTTAAACCAGTGAGATTGTGATGAATCTGTCTTACCTGTGACCCAAGTGTTCTCCTTAAATGTTACACTTAAATGTTTAAGAAAAAAGTGTTGAGGAGATTTTAAAATTATGCTTTGACACTGAAAACTTTTTTTCTCAGGAGACCATAAACTGATGACTTGTCAGTAGCCACAGGCTTGGAAAATATAAGAGCTTTATATGAAATTTCTTTTAGACCTCTACTGTTTATCCCACATCATTTGCAAGCTGTGTGCTTGCAAATATTCTGTCCAGTATATAAAGATGCTCCCAGTAGCTGAGCAATTTGCATGTTTCAGTAACACTAGAGTAAAGCCTTTGGGAGTCTGTGACAACTAGAATCAAGCTAAAATAAATTAAACACTTTTTTTGTGATCCTTAGAGCCAAGGATTAATGTGCATTTCAAAAATAGAAAGGTGCCTTGGAAAAGGTCATACTTTATTACACAAAATATGTACATTTTGATTTTGTTTAGTATATTTAAAAACTACAAGTGTACTCACCATGGTTTCCCTACTTAGTAAAAATGACATTTTTACTAACTTTCCAACCAAGTGTTATAAATGGCATCGTTTGAGTTGAGTAAGTATGACTCAACAGCCAAACAAAGTATAGTCAATGGGGTGCAATGAAATATAGATATCAAAATTCATATGTTCACTCTTGAAATTAAATTTCAAGGTATATAAATGAAAATGTCAGGATTAATAAAGTACCTAAAGTTTCATAAACTTGTGGGCAGGCCTTGTTTAGGACCTAGATGGTGTGTGTGTGTGTGTGTGTGCACGCACATGTGTGTGCTTTCTGATCACAGAGTTTAAAAATTATTTGAGCCAACATTAAAAATGAGAAATTTCCATATAACAATCCAGGCATTGTTCTCTTTTTGAAAACCAAGAATGATATGGAACTGAATAGAGGCTTCTGTTTTGCAATCATTTACATTCGTTTGAGACTTACAAACATTTGAGTTTCAACCAGTTTTGGACCAACTCAAAGAATACCTATCTTTTTGATAAATTACAGAAAAGCATCACCTTCCCAGAAATAGTGTGAAGAGAGATATTATGAAATAGTTGAATATATAAGGGCCAAAAACTAGCAAGATAGACTTTAATTTTATTGATGTCCGTACAAATACAGGCATTTCTTGCTCAAAGTCAGAAACTGTTCTTGAAAACCAGACATCCTTCATTAATGCAGTAACCTGGAGCCTAATTTCATCTTACTGGAAATACGAGAAATCATAATACTCCTTGTAGACTCAAGGTATCTCAGTTACTGTATGAATCATTATACAAGGTTTATGATATATATTTTCACTGCTTACAAGTTTTTTTTAAAAAATTCATTAACTTGTTTCTAATAGATGAAATTGCTGCCTGGTTAAATTCATCAAAAGTAATATTTCTGTAACTCAAAGTAGATATTCATTACAACAGACTATGAACATCGTAAAAGAGAATGAAAAAATGAAAGAGAGACTTTGGAGCCATCATACTCAGTCATACAGATAGCTGTCTATTGGAAAATTCAGGGTTATTACAAAAAGCAAAAATCTGACAATATATTTTCTTAGAAAAGATCTGGGGAGAAAACACCTAAAGGGTAGCCAGCCAGGCAGAGTTTTGGAAATTTTGTTTTGGAGGAAAACATGCTTTAATCTCCTTTGCTAGAAGACTTCTCAATTGTCTTTTAAGTCTCTTATACAGAGTGAAGTAAGTCAGAAAGAGAAAAATAAATACCGTATGCTAACACATATATATGGAATCTAAAAAAAAAAATGGTTCTGATGAACCTAGGGCAGGACAGAAATAAAGACGCAGACATAGAGAATGGACTTGAGGACACAGGGAGGAGGAAGGGTAAGCTGGGACGAAGTGAGAGAGTAACATTGATGTATATACACTACCAAGTATAAAATAGCTAGTGGGAAGCAGCTGCATAGCACAGGGAGATCAGCTCGGTGCTTTGTGACCACCTAGAGGGGTGGGATAGGGAGGGTGGGAGGGAGATGCGAGAGGGAGGGGATATGGGGATATATGTATACATATAGCTGATTCACTTTGTTATACAGCAGAAACTAACATAACTTTGTCAAGCAACTATACTCCAATAAAGATGTTTAAAAAAAAAGCCATATAAGTGGACATCATATTTTTTAAATGGCAACAAAGGGCAAATACTATTTTTAGCAAAGGTAATAAATTCAGATTGTAACTGCTCATGTCCACTTTGCAGAATGACAACACTCAAAAATGTATTAATAGATGTCTATGGACATTAACATACAGAAATCTTTTTTCTTAATTTTCTGCATGTGGTGTCTGTAAAGTCATACAACAGTCTAATACTCACTAGTTAGGAAATAGTGCTGATATCTAGCTTAACAAGATAACTAAGGTGTTCAGAAAACATAAAAGGTACATAAATACATACATACATTTCTAAACATTATATATACAAGCTCTCTGGGGAAAACATATTGGTTTTTGTCCTGTGGAATTATATCTGAAAAAGAATAGGAAATACATACACACACATACATTTAAGATAGACAGTATTTCACTGTCAGCTGTAAGATAATAATAGGAAACATAATTTCATGAGTCATAGCCTGTTTGACTTTAATCCTTTTAGACGTTGCAACCATTTGATTAAGTACTCTATGAGCTTTCTCCCCCAACACTCTCAAAGTGTCATCTGTCATAGCCCTGCTGTCACAGCCAAAAAATATGACTGTCTAATGATATTAGAGCCAAGAAATATGATCTTGACTCTAGCATTTCAGATGACAATGGTTCCTTACTGTAAACTATGTAGCATGGTCCCTGTGTATATAATGAAAGAGAAGATATTAATTGAGACCATGAATATGGTAGATTTGGGGGAAAAATAGACTGAAAAACATGGTAACTTAATTTTTCTGCCATATTTAATGCAGAATACCATTTATAAATACCTCGTATCTGCTTTTTATTTTTTCTAAGTAAGTGACTATAAATATATTATTAAGCAAGTAAAAAATTACTTAGTCCACATTTGGACTAAGCCACTTGATCAGAACATTTGCAATAGCTTAAGATGCCTGGCTTACTATTGCATTAGATTTATTGTTATTTGATCCCTGAAAATATCCTAATATGCCATTAACACTGAAAGTGTCAACTAAATGTGGAACATAATAGTGTCGGCTTTGGAATAAAAAAATATATTTCACAGTTCCTGTTCAGAGATATATAATTCATCTGTGTCATATTTGGCAAGGTCCTTACTTTCTCTTTCTTGTTTTCCTTATTTGTAAAACTATGCTTCCAATATCCGACTGGCAGAGGTTTTTGTGAATTAAGTGGAAAAAGTGCATGTGAAAAATTTAGCCAAGTGCTGAACACATAGTAGGTGCTCAATAGAAGATAGCTATATTTATCATTAGAAATATTGTTGTAAACATAATAATAAATCTATTTCTATCCTTGTACAATGATATGGTTTAAACCTGTAATTTGGAAATTCAGGTCACCATACTTCAATATAATTAAACAACTTGTAGAGAATACAAGGTAGTGCCACAGAACTAATTGAGGAGGTAGAGTGGTTTTAAGAACCACTGCTTTGAGTTATGGAGCTATAGTGGATTTTGAGACATGTCAAAGTACACAAGAAAGAAATTTGGGAAGTAGACATAGTTCACAGGGCAGGGAACATGACGGTTAGAGGGAAGTATTTTATATTGAATGGAAGGAGGGTTAGCCAGACTATTGGAGGTGGAAAGTATGGCATACTTATTTAACAAACAACCCCTGAGAACAGTGTGTAAAACTCAGAAACATAGGATCTGCCCTCCAAAAGCAAATGTGCAAGTGGTGAAACTGGAAAATATAGCAATATAAGAAAATAAACTTACCAGATAATAAAAATGTATAAAAGGCAAGAAACACTTGTGGAATGCTGCTGTGAGGATCTCCTTGGACCCTCTTCCCAGCAAAACAGCAATAACTCATGAAAATAATTCTTTTTAAATCCCTTTAAATCTCTGGGAAATCTTAGCCTGTGCACAGTCTTAGTCTGTGTCATTTCATTCACAGTCTCTCCTCCTTCAGTATGGCAAAAGCTCTACTCTGGGCAGGTGCAACCAAGAAGATGTGACTCCCTCACTCTGCTCCCAACCCCCAGTCTAAGGTGATGACTTCTTCCAGTAAAGGACAGGCCGTGACCTTTACGCATCCCCTCCCCCCAGCTTCATATTGCAGAAGCTCTATTCGAGGAAAACAAAGCTAAGAGTTGTAGAGTTCTCATCGTCTACCCAGACCCACCAGTCAAATGGAAACTCTGAGGAGTGTCTGGCCAAGAATATTGGGACCCAATTGCCCCCTACTCCAGCCTGCTCATGGGGTGGAAGTTACAAGACAGGAGAGGCAAGCAAGACCTGTCACTCACAACCATCAACCCCAGTGCCCAGTCTTAGGGTAGAGTTGTCACTTCAAGAGAATCAGGCCACTCCAGCTCCGGTACAGTGGCACAGAGTTTCTGCATAGGAGAAGGTGCAATCTCTACAAGAACATAAAGTGCTATAGCCCTTATAAAGGGATTGACTTTATATGAAACACAAGAGAGCATTTGGGCCCACGGGCAGGGTTAAAATCAATGGAGATCTTGGTGTGTAGCAATTAAGAAGAGACTGTAATGACAGCAACAAACTCCATGATAGCAACAAGTAGACCAGACAGAAGTTTAACAACAAGACGCAGGGAAATAATTGGAAAAGAAGAGCCATTCCTAGTATTAAAGCAAGTTTCAGAGACTGACCTGAAAGAAGTTTTGAGTCTATCTCTGCAAATGGGGTAGGAACATATTATTTAGATCAGACTGTGGAAACATTTATGGTTCAGAGAGTTGTTGAATGCTATATATCAATCAGCTAGCAATTAGTGGAGGCTAACTGAATGTGATTCCACTAGAGACAGAACATCCAAACTTAAGAGGGAAATCAGGTAAAAAGACAATTAGAGCCCAGCTAAAACCACATTCACCTCTGTGTAGGTTAGGGGGAGACTGTGCACATATCCAGGGCTGTACACTCTGAAGAGCAACATCGCGGAACACACACTGTGAGAGAAAAAGACTTCACTGAATTAGACCAGCCAATTCACTAAACAAATAAACAAGCAAACAATGAGACTGGGGGGTGGAGGAGACAGGATCCAGAATTGCTACAATATATTACCTAAAATAGACAGTTTCAACAAAGAAACTAAGTCATGCAAAGATCAGAAAAGTGTGATCTATACATAAGAAAAAATGTAAGCAATGGAAACTGGTTTTAAGAGTACACAGAAGATGCCCTTAGCAGACAAAGACTTAAAATTGTTATAAGTATTTTCCAAGAAATAAAAATAACTATGTTTAAAGAATTTAAAGAAGGCATGATAACAATGTCTCATCAAATAGTGAACATCAACAAAGAGAAGGAAATTGTTTGAAAAAAAAGAATCAAACAAAAAATTCTGGAATTCAAAAATACTGTAAACAAAATAAAGAACTTACCAGAGAGGTTCAACAGTATTTTTAAGCTGGCAGAAATAGAAATCAATGAACATGAAATAGATGGATAAATATTATGCAATGTGAAGAGAGAAAAAACAGAATAAGGAAAAATGAACACTGCCTCAGAGGATACAATGTATGTAGGATACACTTAAGTGAAGCAATATATTCATAATAGAAGTACATGAAGGAGAAGAGAGAGAATACAAAAAATATATATATTATAAGAAATACTGGCCCAAAACTTCCCAAATTTAATCAAAACGTCATTCTGCACATCCAAAAATCTCAATGAATTCTAATAAGATAAAAACAAAAAGATCTACAGCAGACACATCAGGAAAAAATGTTGAAAGTCAAGGCCAAAGAGAAAAATTTTGAAAGCAGCAAGCAGAACTGACTTGTCATGTACAAGAGAACTCCAAAAAGAATAGGCTGACTTATCAGAAACAATGGATGAAAGGAGACAGTGGTATAACACATTCAAAATATTGAAAGAAAAAGAATAAAACTTTCAGAAAGAGAAAAACAAATATCATATATTAACGCATATATGTGGAACCTAGAAAAATGGTACAGATGAACTGGTTTGCAGGGCAGAAACAGAGACACAGATGTAGAGAACAAACGTATGGACACCAAGGGGGGAAAGTGGCGGTGGTGGTGGTGGTGGCGGATGAACTGGGAGATTGGAATTGACATATATACACTAATATGTATAAAATAGATAACTAATAAGAACCTGTTGTATGAAAAAAATAAAATTCAAAAATAAATAAGTAGATAGCTAGTGGGAAGCAGCCACATAGCACAGGGAGATCAGCTCGGTGCTTTGTGACCACCTAGAGGGGTGGGATGGGGGGGTGGGAGGGAGGCAGACACAAGAGGGAAGAGATATGGGAACATATGTATATGTATAACTGACTCACTTTGTTATAAAGCAGAAACTAACACACCATTGTAAAGCAATTATGCTCCAATAAAGATGTTATAAATAAATAAATAAATAAATAAATAAATAAATAAATAAAACTTTCAACCTAGAATCAAAATCAGCAAACTTTCCCAAAAAATCACTTTAAAAAATGAAGGTGGAAATAAACATTTCCAGATTTTTTTTTAAAATGACAATTTCTTGCTAGCAGACTCACCATACAAGAGTAATAATAAAGTATTTCAGGCTGAGAACAAGTAACATCAGTTAGTAATTTAAAACCACACACACTTAAGAGAGTACTGGTAAACATAATTATGTAGGTAATCATAAAAGACAGTATAATTGCATATTACTTCTCTTTTCTTTACCAATTCATGCTATGAGGTCAGTATCACCCTGAGACCAACATCAAAGACATCACAAAAAAGAAAATAGAAAATTACAGATCAATAACTTTATATAGCTGAATATAGATTCAAAACATCAACAAAATACCAGCAAACCAAATCCAGCAACATATAGAAAGGATTATACTATATAAATTATAAACCCCACGGTCAAGTGGGATGTATCCCAGGAATGCAAAGTTGGTTTAACATACATTAGTCAATTAATGTAATTAACCTTATTAATAGAATAAAGGATAAAAACCACATAATCATCTCAATAGACACAAATTACTTTAAAAATCCAACACCTCTTCTTGATAAAATTACTTGAAAAACTAGGAATAACAGGAAAATGACTCAACCTAGTAAAGAGAATCTATGAAAAACCCACAGATAATATCATACTTAGTGAAAGACTGAAGTTTTCTCTCTAAGACCAGAAACAAGACAAATAAGTCAATTTTCAGCACTTCTATTTAATATTTTACTTGATTCTAACAAGGCAATTAGGTAATAAATACAAAATACATACTTACATACATGCATACATACATACACAGGTTGGAAAGAAGGAATTTAAAATATCTTTTTGAAAATATGAACTTGTATGTAGAAAATCTGAAGAAATCTACTAAAAACAACTAATATACTATTTTGGCAAGGTTGCAGGATTCAATATAATATTCAAAAGTCAATTGCACATCTATACACTAGCAATGAACAATCATCAAAATTCTACTTATACATAAAAAATAATTCAACAAAATATGTGCAATACTTATACTCTGAAAACTACAAAACATCTTGAAATGCACTAAAAAAGACCTAATAAATAGAACGACATCCCATGTTAATAGATTGGAAGACTTACTACAGCTAAGATGTCAATTCTCCCAAATTGATTTAGATTCAATGCAAACAGTATCAAAATTCCAACTACTTTTTTAAAAAGTGAATTGGCGAGCTGGGGACAGCAGCCATTTCAGGCGCAGGGCTGCCACCGAGATGATGCTACTGAGAACCTCTTGGAGGCTGGTGGCTGCGGCCGCCCCCGCCGCTCCGTGGCCGAGGGCGAAGGCACCCACTCGGGGGCTGCGCCTGTGCGTTGTAGACCATGCTCCCCAGTCTGCTGTTCCCTCAGATGTAGCCACTGCTCCGGAGGCGGAATCAGTGCTGTGACCTCTGTATATGGACGTGCAAGCTACAACTCCTCTGGACCCTCGGGTGCTTGATGCCATGCTCCCTTACCTAGTCAACTACTATGGGAACCCACATTCCTAGACACATGCTTATGGTTGGGAGAGTGAGGCAGCCATGGAACGTGCTCGCCAGCAAGTAGCATCTCTGATTGGGGCTGACCTGCCAAGACTGAATCAGGAAGAAATAGAAAATATGAATAGACCAATCACAAGCACTGAAATTGAAACTGTGATTTAAAATCTTCCAACAAACAAAAGCCCAGGACCAGATGGCTTCACAGGCGAATTCTATCAAACATTTAGAGAAGAGCTAACACCTATCCTTCTCAAACTCTTCCAAAATATAGCAGAGGGAGGAGCACTCCCAAACTCATTCTACGAGGCCACCATCACCTTGATACCAAAACCAGGCAAGGATGTCACAAAGAAAGAAAACTACAGGCCAATATCACTGATGAACATGGATGCAAAAATCCTCAACAAAATACTAGCAAACAGAATCCAACAGCACATTGAAAGGATCACACACCATGATCAAGTGGGGTTTATTCCAAGAATGCAAGGATTCTTCAATATATGCAGATCAATCAATGTGATACACCATATTAACAAATTGAAGGAGAAAAACCATATGATCATCTCAATAGATGCAGAGAAAGCTTTGGACAAAATTCAACACCCATCTATGATAAAAACCCTGCAGAAAGTAGGCATAGAGGGAACTTTCCTCAACATAATAAAGGCCATATATGACAAAACCACAGCCAACATTGTCCTCAATGGTGAAAAACTGAAACCATTTCCACTAAGATCAGAAACAAGACAAGGTTGCCCACTCTCACTACTCTTATTCAACATAGTTTTGGAAGTTTTAGCCACAGAAATCAGAGGAGAAAAGGAAATAAAAGGAATCCAAATAGGAAAAGAAGAAGTAAAGATATCACTGTTTACAGATGACATGATACTATACATAGAGAATCCTAAAGATGCTACCAGAAAACTACTAGAGCTAATCAATGAATTTGGTAAAGTAGCAGGATACAAAATTAATGCACAGAAATCTCTGGCATTCCTGTACACTAATGATGAAAAATCTGAAAATGAAATCAAGAAAACACTCCCATTTACTACTGCAACAAAAAGAATAAAATATCTAGGAATAAACCTACCTAAGGAGACAAAAGACCTGTATGCAGAAAATTATAAGACACTGATGAAAGAAATTAAAGATGATACAAATAGATGGAGAGATATACCATGCTCCTGGATTGGAAGAATCAATATTGTGAAAATGACTCTACTACCCAAAGCAATCTACAGATTCAATGCAATCCCTATCAAACTACCACTGGCATTTTTCACAGAACTAGAACAAAAAATTTCAAAATTTGTTTGGAAAAACAAAAGACCCCGAATAGCCAAAGCAATCTTGAGAATGAAAAACGGAGCTGGAGGAATCGGATTCCCTGACTTCAGACTATACTACAAAGCTACAGTAATCAAGATAGTGTGGTACTGGCACAAAAGCAGAAAGATAGATCAATGGAACAGGATAGAAAGCCCAGAGATAAACCCACGCACATATGGTCAACTTATCTTTGATAAAGGAGGCAGGAATGTACAGTGGAGAAAGGACAGCCTCTTCAATAAGTGGTGCTGGGAAAACTGGACAGGGACATGTAAAAGTATGAGATTAGATCATTCCCTAACACCATACACAAAAATAAGCTCAAAATGGATTAAAGACCTAAATGTAAGGCCAGAAACTATCAAACTCTTAGAGGAAAACACAGGCAGAACACTCTATGACATAAATCACAGCAAGATCCTTTTGGACCCACCTCCTAGAGAAATGGAAATAAAAACAAAGATAAACAAATGGGACCTAATGAAACTTCAAAGCTTTTGCCAGCAAAGGAAACCATAAACAAGACCAAAAGACAACCCTCAGATTGGGAGAAAATATTTGCAAATGAAGCAACTGACAAAGGATTAATCTCCAAAATTTATAAGCAGCTCATGCAGCTCAATAGCAAAAAAACAAACAACCCAATCCAAAAATGGGCAGAAGACTTAAATAGGCATTTCTCCAAAGAAGATATACAGACTGCCAACAAACACATGAAAGAATGCTCAACATCATTAATCATTAGAGAAATGCAAATCAAAACTACAATGAGATATCACCTCACACCAGTCAGAATGGCCATCATCAAGAAATCTAGAAACAATAAATGCTGGAGAGGGTGTGGAGAAAAGGGAACACTCTTGCACTGCTGGTGGGAATGTGAATTGGTACAGCCGCTATGGAGAACAGTATGGAGGTTCCTTAAAAAACTAAAAATAGAACTACCATATGACCCAGCAATCCCACTACTAGGCATATACCCTAAGAAAACCATAATTCAAAAAGAGACATGTACCAAAATGTTCATTGCAGCTATTCACAATAGCCCAGAGATGGAAACAACCTAAGTGTCCATCATCGGATGAATGGATAAAGAAGATGTGGCACATATATACAATGGAATATTACTCAGCCATAAAAAGAAATGAAACTGAGCTATTTGTAATGAGGTGGATAGACCTAGAGTCTGTCATACAGAGTGAAGTAAGTCAGAAAGAGAAAGACAAATACCGTATGCTAACACATATATATGGAATTAAAAAAAAAATGTCATGAAGAACCTAGCGGTAAAACAGGAATAAAGACACAGACCTACTTGAGAATGGACTTGAGGATATGGGGAGGGGAAAGGGTAAGCTGTGACAAAGCGAAAGAGAGGCATGGACATATATACACTACCAAACTTAAGGTAGATAGATAGTGGGAAGCAGCCGCAGAGCACAGGGAGATCAGCTCGGTGCTTTGTGACCGCCTGGAAGGGTGGGAGGGGGAGGGTGGGAGGGAGGGACATGCATGAGGGAAGGTATGTGGGAACAGATGTATATGTATGACTGATTCACTTTGTTATAAAGCAGAAACTAATAAAAAAAAAGTGAATTGGCAAATTTATCCTAAAATAAACATGGAAATTCAAGATACCCAAAATAGTCAATACAATCTTGAAAAATAATAAATTTGGAGGCCTCACACTTTCTGATTTCTAAATTACTATGAAGCTACTGTGATCAAGACATTGATACTGGCTTAAAGATAGACATATACAGGGCTTCCCTGGTGGCGCAGTGGTTGAGAGTCCGCCTGCCGATGCAGGGGAAACAGGTTCGTGCCCCGGTCTGGGAAGATCCCACATGCCGTGGAGCGACTGGGCCCGTGAGCCATGGCTGCAGAGCCTGTGCGTCCGGAGCCTGTGCTCCGCAACGGGAGAGGCCACAACAGTGAGAGGCCCACATACCGCAAAAAAAAAAAAAAAAAAAAAAAAAGATAGACATATACATAAATGGAATAGGATTGATAATCCAAAAATAGCAACTTATATATTTATAGTTAATTGATTTTTGACAGGTATGCCAAAAAATTTCAATAGAGAAAGAATGATCTTTTCAAGAAATGGGGCAGGAAAAACTGGATATCCACATGCAGAAGAATGAAGCTGAACTCCTTCCTTATACCATAACCAAGAATTAATTCAAGACCAAAATATAAATGCTAAAACTATAAATGTCTTAGAACAAAACACAGAATAAGTCTTCATTACCTTGGATTAGGGAAAGCCATCTTAGATGTGACAACAAAAGCACAAGCAGAAAGGAAAATAATATATTATTTGGACCTTATCAAAATTAAAAACTTTTTGCTACAAATTCATGGAATGGGAAAAAATACTTGCAATTCATGTATCTGGTAAAGGTGTTATGTCCAGAATATATAAACAACTCTTTAACAATTCAAAAAAGATACATGAATTAAAAAATGGGCAAAGGATCTGAATAGATATTTCTCCAAAGAATATATACAGCCAATAGACATATAAGATGCTCAACATCAGTACTCAACAAGGAAACACAGATCAAAACAACAATGAGATACCACTTCCACGCACTACAATGGTGATAATCAAAATGATAATCACAAGTGTTGGTGAGGAAGTAGACAAACTGGAACCCTCATACATTGTTGGTAGGAATGTAAAGTGGTGCAGCTGTATTGGAAAACAATGTGACAGTTTCTGAACATATTAAATATGGAGTTATCATATGACTCAGCAATTCGATTCTTAGGTAAATATCCAAGAAAAATGGAAAAACACTTCCACAGAAAACATGTGTATGAATGCTATAGAAACATTATTCATTATAACCAAAAAGTGGGAAAATTCAAATTTCCATCAACTGATAAAAGTATAAATAAAAAGTGATGTATCCATCCAACAGAATATTATTTGGCAATAAAAAGTAATGGAGTCTGTATGCAGAAAACTATAAGACACTGATGAAAAAAATTAAAGATGATACAAACAGATGGAGAGATATACCATGTTTGGGATTGGAAGAATCAACATTGTGAAAATGACTATACTACCCAAAGCAATCTACAGATTCAATGCAATCACTATCAAACTACCAGGGGCAGTTTTTCACAGAACTAGAACAAAAAATTCCACAATTTGGGGCTTCCCTGGTGGCGCAGTGGTTGAGAGTCCGCCTGCCGATGCAGGGGACACGGGTTCATGCCCCGGTGCGGGAGGATCCCACACGCAGCAGAGCGGCTGGGCCCGTGAGCCATGGCTGCTGGGCCTGCACGTCCAGAGCCTATGCTCTACAACCGGAGAGGCCACAGCGGTGAGAAGCCCATGTACCGCAAAAAAAAAAAAAATTTCACAATTTGTATGGAAACACAAAAGACCCCAAATAGTCAAAGTAATCTTGAAATGGGCCTCCCTGGTGGCGCAGTGGTTGAGAGTCCGCCTGCCGATGCAGGGGATATGGGTTCGTGCCCCGGTCTGGGAGGATCCCATATGCCGCGGAGCGGCTGGGCCCGTGAGCCATGGCCGCTGAGCCTGCGCATCCGGAGCCTGTGCTCCGCAACGGGAGAGGCCACAACAGTGAGAGGCCCGCGTACAGCAAAAAAAAAAAAAAAAAAAAAGTAATCTTGAAAAAGAAAAATGGAGCTGGAGGAATCAGGCTCCCAGACTTTAGACTACACTACAAAGCTACAGTAATCAATATAGTATGGTACTGGCACAAAAACAGAAATATAGATCAATGAAGAGGATAGAAAGCCCAGAGATAAACCCACGCACATATGGTCACCTTATTTTTGATAAAGCAGGCAAGAATATACAATGGAGAAAAGACAGCCTCTTCAGTAAGTGGTGTTGGGAAAACTGGACAGATGCATGTAAAAGAATGAAATTAGAAGACTCCCTAACACCATACACTAAAATAAACTGAAAATGGATTAAAGACCTAAATGTAAGGCCAGACAGTATAAAACTCTTAAAGGAAAACATAGGCAGAACACTCTGACATAAATCACAGCAAATTCTTTTTGACCCACCTCCTAGAGAAATGGAAATAAAAACAAAAATAAACAAAAGGGACCTAATGAAACTTAAAAGCTTTTGCACAGCAAAGGAAACCATAAACAAGATGAAAAGACAACCCTCAGGATGGGAGAAAATATTTGCAAATGAAGCAACTGACAAAGGATTAATCGCCAAAATTTACAAGCAGCTCATGCAGCTCAATATCAAAAAAACAAGCAACCAAATCCCAAAATGGGCAGAAAACCTAAATTGACATTTCTCCAAAGAAGATATACAGATTGCCAACAAACGCATGAAAGGATGCTCAACATCACTAATCATTAGAGAAATGCAAATCAAAACTACAATGAGGTATCACCTCACACCAGTCAGAATGGCCATCATCAAAAAATCTACAAACAATAAATGCTGGAGAGGGTGTGGAGAAAAGGGAACCCTCTTGCACTGTTGGTGGGAATGTAAATTGATACAGCCACTATGGAGAACAGTATGGAGGTTCCTTTAAAAACTAAAAATAGAACTACCATATGACCCAGCAATCTCACTACTGGACATATACCCTGAGAAAACCATTAATTCAAAGACAGTCATGTACCACAATGTTCACTGCAGCTCTTTTTACAATAGCCAGGATATGAAAGTAACCTAAGTGTCCATCAACAGATGAATGGATAAGGAAGATGCGGCACATATACACAATGGAATATTACTCAGCCATAAAAAGAAATGGAATTGAGTTATTTGTAGTGAGGTTGATGGACCTAGAGTCTGTCATACAGAGTGAAGTAAGTCAGAAAAAGAAAAACAAATACCGTATGCTAACACATATATACGGAATCAAAAAAAAATGGTTCTGAAGAACCTAGGGGCAGGACACGAATAAAGAAGCAGACGTAGAGAACGGACTTGAGGACACAGGAAGGGGGAAGGGTAAGCTGGGATGAAGTGAAAGTGGCATGGACTTATATATACTACCAAATATAAAATAGATAGCAAGTGGGTAGCAGCTGCATAGCACAGGAAGATCAGCTCAGTGCTTTGTGACCACCTAGAGTGGTGGGATAGGGAGGGTGGGAGGGAGATGTAAGATGGAGGAGATATGGGGATATATGTATATGTATAGCTGATTCACTTTGTTATAAAGCGGAAGCTAACACACCATTGTAAAGCAAATACACTCCAATAAAGATGTTAAAAATAAATAAATAAAATAGCAGTTAAAGAAGAAGAAAAAAGTAATGGAGTACTGATACATGCTACAACATGGATGAACCTTGAAAACATTCCCAGTGAAAGAAGCTGGTCACAAAGGACCACGTATGAAATGTCAAAAATAGGCAAATTTACAGAAAGAGATAAAAGATAAGTGGTTGCTAGGACCTGGAGTGAGGGTTGGGAATTAAGAATGACAACTAATAAGTACAAGGTTTCTTTTGAGGATGATGGAAATATTCTGAAATAGACTGTGGTACTCCAACAACTCCGTGGACTACTGATACATGCTATAATGTGAATGAACCTTAAAAATGTTTTGTGAACTAAAATAAGCCGGTCAAAAATACCTTATATTATATGATGCCATTTACATGAAATGTCCAGAGTAGGCAAACCTGTGGAGATGGAGAGTATATTAGTGGTTTAAGTGATGCCGAGGGCTGGGAGGGTGGGGGTAGGGATTTTGAGTGACTGCAACTATGCGGATTGCTTTTTAGTATAACGACAGTGTTCTAAAATTAAGTTATGGTGATGGTTATACAACTCTCTGAATATACTAAAACCCATTGATCTGAGAAATTTAAAAAGATGAATTGTATGATAGATGAATTATGTATCAACAAAGCTGTTAAGAACTGTACAAAGAAAATACAGCTAAACTTAGCAGAAATTTAGGCAGGGAAAATTCAAACAGCTTATGGACATCGCTGAAATATAGGAAGAGAGAACATTTCTTGATATGTAGGCAGAGTCATTCTCTGGAGCACAGGAGCAGACAAAATGTAAAATTTAACATCTGAAATGTCATGTGAAAACAGACATCTGAAAATTTTAATATTGGAGAGTAGTAAGTAATGGAAATTTCTACAAAATTTTCGCTGAGAACAATTTTTTTTTCAGGATCAAGCAGAGGTTTTTGTGAAGTGGTCACATGTAGAAAAAGAGAAAATTTTCAAGGGCAGAGAACTAGTCATAATCAGAGTTGACCATACTAGATGAACTTTGAAAACATCCCCAGTGAAAGAAGAGGGGTATTAGAAGAGGGGTAGGAATCTACATTTGAGAATAAATTCTGAGATACAAAAATGAGAGATAATTTTTTAAATGATTTTAATTTTTATTTCTAATTGTAATCACAAACACAAAACATTAACTTTACCATTTTAAGCATTTTTACGTGTACAGTTCAGTAGTGTTAGGTATGTCACACTGTTTTGCAGCAGATCTCTACAAGTTTTTCATCTTGCAAAATTGAAATTCTATACCCATTAAACACTAATTTCCTCTTCCTCTTCCCAGCAGCCCTTGACAACCATCTTTCTACATTCTGTTTCTATGATTTTGACTACTTTAGATACCTTATGTATATCAACTCAAACAACATTTGTCCTTTTCTGACTGTCTTATTTTACTTAGCACATCCTCGAGGTTCATTCATGTAGTACCATGTGACAGGATTTCCTTTTTAAAAAAGCTGAATAATATCCATTGTATGTATCTATCACATTTTCTCTACCCATTCATCTTTGATGGGTATTTGGGTTACTTCCATCCCTTGGCTATTGTGAAAAATGCTACAGTGAACATGGGTATACAAATATCTCTTCAGGATTGTGCTTTGAATTCTTTTGTATGAATACCCAGAAGTGGGACTGCTAGATCATATGGTAATTCTATTTTTTTAATTTTTGGAGGAAACTACATACAGTTTTCCACAGCAACATTCCCACCAACAGTGTAAAAGATTTCCAATTTCTCCACATCCTTGCCACGACTTGTTTTCTGTTCTTTTGATAGTGGCTATTTTAATAAGTGTAAGGTGATATCTCATTGTGGTTTTTGAATTGCATTTCCCTAACGATTAGTAATGTTGAGCCCCTTTTCACAGGCTTGTTGGCCATTTGTATGTCTTCTTTGGAGGACTGTCTGTTCCAGTTCTTTGTCCACTTTTTAAATCAGGTTATCTCTTTTTCTGTTGTTGTGCATTGTAGGGGCTCCTTATATATTCTGGTTATAAAACCCTCATCAGATGTATGATTTGCAAATACTTTCATTCTTTAGATTGCCTTTTCACTCTGTTAATTGTTCCCTTTGATCGCACAGAATGTCTCACATACTAAAAGATGCTACTTTTTTCTTTAAAAAAAAAGTGCTACTTACAAAAGTGCAGCACTTTCATATAACTAGCATTATCAATACAAGTTAAAAATACATTTCACCATGCTGCTGTCTCTAGGCACTGACACCACAGCATGGACTACTATTTCCACCTCTGCTGGACACTGAATAGCAACATTTTAATCACTGACGCTGCTGATTCTGGAAACTGCCATTCCTGATGCTAGTCTCACCAGAAAAATTCACTCTGGTTCCTGCTTCTATGTCTCATTAGCTTCAAAAGAATCGTCAGCTTCATATGTTTGACAGAGCCCAAGTGAGAATTGTGCCCATGATTTAGCTGTAAGAGAGGACTGGAGAGTGAGCACAAGACATTTCAACATCTCAAATGGGAAATAGGCTAGGTTTTTTTAAGGTGGAGAATTCCTCAAACATAGACATAATTATTGGCATTGTGATCAAAAATTAAAAGATGACTTCCACCACTCATCTTTAGGAAATAAATATCTTCTTTTATGAAACATATTTTTGTACCATTATTATAAATAATTATGGTCTTGATAGGCCATTTAACTAATCCAAAATAATGCTTCTAAATCTTTTATGCATTTAGAATAACAAGGCAAATTTCAAGCCCAAGGTTCTTCATTTAGTTAATTATCTCTGATTACAGACTTGGTGTACACAGTTATTATAATGCTTAGAGACAGAAAAAGGGCTTCATTTGCCTGTAAGTTCATTCTATTTAACTAGAGAATACATATCAGTGATCGAAGAAAGAATGGATCAATAATTAATAAATTAGGCCATCCAAATCAATATCTGTGACCTATATGATCATAGATGTTGTAGCTGATCACTCTCAAATTCTAGAAAGTAAATTATCTAAATAATGTCAGTTGGTCAAATCAACATTTCTTCTTCAAAGGCTAGAACAGGTCATATGCTATTCCATCACATTAAGAATGAAAATAGCCTTATGATATTTTCTTTCTTGAAGATGAATATATTGTACAATACCTATTATGAGACACATTATTTTTACACTTAGTGTACTGTTACCTGCACTTAACATGCTGCCTACTGTCTCCAGAAATCAATGATTTACTAGAAGTCTGTGGGACTTTATCAGATCTTCATATTATTTTATCGATATATCTTCAATTTACACAGCTATCATCAAAACTATTTTCACCAGATCTTGCATTTTTACAATTTTATAATGTTTTTTAAATTTTTCTCCTACATGAAAATTTACGTGGCATATATTCAGGACTTATGCATCTGAAATACTCCAAAATCTGTTACCAAATTTAATCATTTAATTAAAATATTCCAGAATTTTCACCAATAATAATTTATAGACATGATATGAGAAAACAATTAGTTAGAATTTTTCAGTGTTTTTATTTAAAAGAAAAATCTCGACATCAAGATGTCATCATCATCCTGCATGTAACACTGTTTTTGCCCTAGCAAGGCCAAAGCTATGTTAGCCGAAGAAAGTGCTACCCACTTCTAACATGGGAAATTCAACCGAAAAGAGTCTTTAGGTATAAAGCTAAATACTGTCACTGGATTGAACAAATATCTGCTATGTCCACACATAGGAAACAAACCAGATTCTTGTTGACCACTTCCTGTCTCCAGTTTCTTTCAATCCATTTCCAGTCAGACTAAGGATGAATTTTACAGATAAAAACATGATGTGTTATTGTAGTTTAGAAATGGTGGTATTGGTTTCCCAGGCTCTCACCCTGAGCCAGTGACATGGGCAGATTTATATTAATTCCAGAATTGGCTGGAAACCTTCAGTTAAGCATGGGAAGGAGAGTGAGATGTGAGTCACAACCACAAAATGCTTTATTTCATGTGAAACTGGTGTTAAGTGAGAACTTTAAATGGTATTGACAGGAGTGTGAATTTTCTTTTCTGAGAGTTCCACCTGCCTAAAAGTGGAAGCTTCCCCTGCTGCTGCCCATGCTGTCCTCATTTGAGGGATAAACAAAAGCCTCTTCTCCAAAAGTCTGTCAATCCAGCACTTTCATGAGCCACTGAATTCATTTAAAGAAAAAAAAAGTGCTAAACGAATACATTGTCAAACTAAAAATGATTTTAATTTTTTAAAGGGAAACTTGGCATACCAATTATTCTGTATAATCATCTAAGCAATGTGTAGTTTTGCATTACCAACTACTATGATAAGGATAAATCCAATATCATATATGCTATTTTAATCAGCATTTTCTGTTGGTATCCAAAGTATAACTAGCAAGAAATGGCTACAGAATTTGCACATAAATACCATAGAGGGTGGGAAGCAAAAATACTGCCTCAGTAGATAAACACTATCAGAATAAATGCTTATTCTATTTAAGATTTTTTTTTATGTTCTAGCATTAGACATAAATTGTATAAAAAAGAAAATTCTGACGTCTTAAGCCAAATAATTATTTCATTACTTCTTTGACAGATTCCTACTAACTTATTCACAGGAGAAACTTACTGAAGTATCACCTTACTACTTTTGATTTTTAGTTTTCTTTATCTTTCTATTTTGGCCCAGACAACTTATTTTTTTTAATTTTTATTGTGATTTTTAGAGGTAAAGAAAAAAACATTTTTTCTGTACTTTCAACTTAGAGATTATTGTAAGTCATTTGTTTATGTTTATACCATGGAAATGTATATAATGCCTTCAATTATAATATAACACGTTTTTTCTCTTTCTAATAATCAAGTTAGGAACATTCTTTTCAAGTGCTCTTTTCGAGTGCTGCTCTTTCATTTCAATTCATCTACTCGTACACAAGACCTGATAAAAGATGGGATCTAGTTAATACTCCTGATGCACTGTGTTCACATCGGCTTCCTCTTTGGTACTGTGATCATGAGCAGTACACAATAGGAGGCGTTTGGGTACTTATTGTGCATAATTATTAAGGTGTGACAAAAGGATGAAGGAATTGCAGAGGCAATCTGTTCTTCAATCTGGGCTGTCTGAGGACCCTTTCAGAGCAGCAGAGTGTTAATTTCCTGCACATCTCATGATAAGCAAAACAAGCCTTCTCTGACAAGAAGGTTGCCATGAAAACATGCCGTTGCTGCATAATTTATTCTCTAATGTAATAAAAACCCCAGTGAAATAAGAGGGTTAGTTCTCTTAGGTGAAGGAACTCGCAAGCTTTTATAAACAACTGATCTCCTTCTGCCAAGGGGTAGAATAGAGACAATGTGGCTATATTTTGAAAGCTAATGAATCCCCTCAATTTATAATAATTTTTAATTCACATAAGCAGTGATGGAAAAAAGATAACTTTTATGATGGTTCCTAGTGATTTGAAAGTCCATTCTCCTTCAAATACAATAGTTTGCAAAACAACGACAATTACAGAATTAGCATCTACTAGTTAATAAATATTATTTATTTATGCATTGGTTCCAGATAACTATGAAAGTTAGTAGACACACGAAAATTTCAAATACATATGCCATATCATAAAGTTTTTGACTGAAAAACTAAAAACAGATCTGTTTTAATATGATGAGCTTGAAAATAAACCTTGGGTACTTTTGTTTTACCATCCTTTAACAGATCATCTTTAAAGCAAAAACCCTATAGAGGAAAATGAAATAAACCGACAATTTGTCTTTTTGAACTTAACTTGCATCAGAGAAAAAGAAGGATTATGATGAATGATACAAAATACCCTTTTTTATCCCTGAATTGGAAATATCAGGTTATGTTACGCAGTTTGGGTCTGCAAAGTAACCCATCAACTCAAAAGTACAAAGCCATCTTTCTTTGCCCCCTGTGATGTTCCAGACCTAGCTGGAGATTATTGTCTGTCTTACTCTACAGTTCAGGAGTTTCAGAATCATCCAGAGAGCTAAAAGCAGTGGTCTTCAGTCTGAGCTTTTGAAAGGAAAGAAAAAAAAAAAAATCAAGAGCAGAGGCAGTTTGGAATATACAGTCATCCCTTGGTACCTGCAGGGAATTACTTCCAGGACGCTGAGTGCACACCAAAATCTATGGATGCTCAAATTCCTTATAGTCAGCCCTCCGTATCCATGGGTTCTACATCCACATATACTGAGGGTTCACTGTATTCCTTCTGGATTCTTTTTTAGGTCTAGTTGTATGCTCAGCAGCTTAGTTAGTTCAGCTCCATCTGAGTGGGTTTTGGATGTCTCTTATGGTGGCTTAAAAAATAATCTCAAACTTTTTTTCTCTACTCAAAGGTTAGGACTACAGGTAGATCAAATCAGAGGTACCCATATCAAACTGTGTATCTATTCCATATGGAGAGAAACAGTAATTTATTCCAGTTAGGGTGCTGCCTAGGGTAGATGCTAGGAGTCTTACACTGGGATGTGGAACAAAATGGGAATACCTTAGTGTAACCACATTTACAGAAATAGCATCTACCAGTTAATAAATATCATTTACTTGTGCATTGGTTCCAGATAACTGTGAAAATTAGTAAACAGATTAAAACTCCAGAAGATTAGCATTTCTCAAATTTAGTTTGTTAAAAATACAAACTGTCAGTTCTCTGTGTCAGAGAGTCTGACCCAGGTCTAAGTTGATGCCCAAAAATCTATCGGTATGTTTAACAAGTATCTCTAATACTTCCTAGAATCACACTCTGAGAAATTCCACAATATAAGTATTACCAAAATATACAAATAATTCAACAAATTACTGAACATTATAACTAATCACAAGCTATGATATGGTGTGAGTATAGATTTCATCCAATTCCTCCTCTGATGGAGGCATTGTAAAAGTTCACAGAATCAGCGATGTGTCTCCATTAAATGTCTTGAATGCTTGCTCCTTTTTTTTTTTTTGCCACATCACCAGGCTTTCAGGATCTTAGTTCCCCTGCCAGGGATTGAACCCGAGGCATGACAGTGAAAGCATGGAGTCCTAACCACTGGACTGCCAGGGAATTCCCTTTGCTCCTCTGCTTTTGAGTTTTTGCTTTAAATATCTTATACGTGGTTGTTTTCCCCATTCCTTCAAAATATTTTTCAAAGTCTACTTATATGTTTGTCAGGATAATTATTATCCTTATTCTCAATACTTAAATGTATCGTAACTAAAAGAGTAAACTCTATTTTCCTCAGCCCACCACGTTAGCCAGGACTCAAGGTGAGAGTAGGGTTGTTTATGCAGGAAATCTCTAATTCAGAAGTGCAATCTAGCCTAAGGTTGTAAAAATGGTTATTGGAAGCATTTGGCCACATTTTTACACAGCTGTCAGTGGGAAGACCATCCTCCACTGAAACTGCATCTTATGTAGGTTGACCAAGGTAAATATCATGAAAACCAGAGCATACACAAAAGACAGCTAACTGCTCTGCAGACAGAATGATGAGAAAGTAGGGGTAAAAGAGAGCAGAGAAGAACAAAGTATGAAAGGGGAAAGAGAGGAGTGAGAACGTATTAGTTTCCAATGACAACTGTAACAAATTACACAAACTTGATGTCATAAAGCAATAGAAATTGATTCCTCACAATTTTGGAAGTCAGAAGTACCAAATAAGTGTCTCTGTATGGGAATAAAGGTGTCTGGCAGAGCTGCACTCCGTCCAGAGGCTCTAGGGGAGAATTCATCCCTTGCCTCTTCCCACTTCTTACAGCTTCCAGCATTTCTTGGCTTGTGGCTGCATCACTCCAATCTTCAAGGTCAGCAACTTCAAATCTCTCTCTGCTCTATCTGCACGTCACCTTCTCTGTATATCTGCCTATAAAATATCTCTCTGCCTTCTTCTTACCAGGATTCATGCAATTTAATTTAGGGCCCACTCAGAATACTTTCCTTATTTCAAGATCCTTAACTTAATCATACCTGGGGTTTTTTATTTCTTTGTTTCTTGACCCTATGTGAGGTAACATTCTCAAGTTCCAGGGATAAAATGTGGATATGTTTTTTGGGGGTCGGGGGGCATTTTTAAGCTTACACAGAGAGGAAAGAGAGAACTTATATCAGAAGGCTGAAGCGAGTACAGAAGGTGATCATTGGAACAGCCACAGGCTATAACAGGTACATCTAAGGTCATTTAAAAATATTTATTTATTTTTGGCTGTGTTGGGTCTTTGTTGCTGTTCACGGGCTTTCTCTAGTTGCAGTGAGCGGGGGCTACTCTTCCTTGCGATGCACGGGCTTCTCATTGCTGTGGCTTCTCTTGTTGTGGAGCACGGGCTCGAGGCACACAGGGTTCAGTAGTTGTGGCGCATGGACTGAGCAGTTGTGGCTCATGGGCTCTAGAGTGCAGGCTCGGTAGTTGTGGCCCATGGGCTTAGTTGCTCCGCGGCATGTGGTATCTTCCCGGACCAGGGCTCGAACCTGTGTCCCCTGCACTGGCAGGCAGATTCTTAACCACTGCGCCACCAGGTAAGTCCCTCTAAGATCATTTTTAAGCAGTATGCTTCAATGAGATAAAAACTATCTTGATCTGCCTAAATTTTCAATGAATATTGCTTCAAAAACAAAGCCTTGTGGGAGAAGCTATATGAGTTTCACAGAAGTAAAAACATCTGTCAGAAATGACCACGAGAATTTTAATCCTTGGATGTACTGGGACAGGCTTTGCAGCAGACTTGGGATAAACACTTGAGCTAACTTTACCTACATATATCAAAGAGCAATGTTACTCAGCTGAAATCTGGATGGCACTGCATATGCTGTGGTTTACAACAGGTTTTAACTGTGACACTGGGTTTGGTTTTTGTTGTTGTTTTGTTTGTTTTGTTTTGTTTTTTGCTGCTATGGTTCTGTTCTTTCTTGGCTGTTCACATTTTTCTGGAAGCCACCTCAATTTACTGTATATTTCCTTTTCTACCTTCTTTGCTATTCTGTTTGTCCTGGACACCTTCTTTCTAAGCTCAAATGAAAGATTTTGTTGACACACACTCGTACTTAAAAAGAAACAAGCAAAAAAAAAAACATCTCAGGCCACCCAGTGAATGATGACTTCCCATCTGTCTGCCCCTTGGTTCACAGATTTCACACATTAAGTCTTTACCTTCAAATCTATGATGAGAGAGATTTTAATCTTCTTCAGGAGACACTTTGGTCTGGGAGGAAAGGAGAAAACCTCTGAAAGACTGACTTCAAAATTATATATGTGCGATGTGTAAAAGGAATTGTTTGTCCTACAGTAACCTATCACATCTCAAAGGCAGGCCTTCCTCAGTTAATGGCAAGGTTCACATCAGTATGAGGAGGTGGAAATAAAGAGATTAACAGTCCATGGGCCTGTGGGAACTAGGCTAAGAGAAGAGTCACTAGTGCTGTAGAGCCTTATACAAGTGAGTTACACAGTCTTCATTATGGCTTATGTTTCTTTAACTTCCCAGCTTCATAGACACCCCCAAATGCCAAAATCATGAGAGGTAGTTTAGAATGAGGTGCCAGGCCACCTTTGCAGGAAACTGTAACAGACCACATTAGAGCTGCTTTTCTTCCAGGATGAGATCGAAGACCTAAGACTGAGGATTCTTCTCAAGAGTCAGGGGCATGCACAGAGCAGGAGGTGTTTTCCCTCTGCTTCCACATAAACAGGGGAAGGGACCTCTAAGACAACCCTTCAGAAAGCTTTATTTATTTCCTGTAGAGCTTGAGAAGCTAGTGTGTAAGTCTTGATAAGAAAAGCTTAAAGTCATGGAACTATGCCTGGAACTGCCCCTTCC
Organism: Mesoplodon densirostris; assembly: GCF_025265405.1. Lineage (NCBI taxonomy): Eukaryota > Metazoa > Chordata > Mammalia > Artiodactyla > Ziphiidae > Mesoplodon > Mesoplodon densirostris. The sequence continues at coordinate 42,088,087 of NC_082665.1, forward strand.
TGACTGCAAAAGGTGAAAGACTGCATGGCATGGGGTGAGCTATGTAATTAATTTCTGCTTTCACGGTCATACTTGCCCTACTTTAAATTATAAATATTCCAGTGCTCTGCTGCTAGACCAACACATTTATTTATTCTTTCATTCAACAAATGTTTGTTGAATGTCTATTATGTGCAAGAGACTGTGTTGCATTACTTAGGTGAACAGAGAATGTCTAGTCCTTTTACCCAGGATAGTTACTTGTAAATTAATAATATTAAAAATGTGTTCTAAAGAAATATCAAACAAGACATTTATTGACTGTATCCTTGTACAACATACTGTGTGAGATACAAACATGAATCTGATACAGTCTTGCCCAGAGAAAGAGGAGCTCATTGTTCGGCGAGTAGTTATGATAAAATAACATATGTAGTAAAATGTCATATTTCTCAGAAATGAAAAGCTATGAATGATCAGTTACAGTGAGATAGTACCATGGAGCAGAGGCAAAATTTCTGGAGTGGGTTATAAGTGAGGTCTTGCTAACAACTGTTTAGTAAATCTCATATAAGTCTGCTTACCTTTTGAAATAAGACAACGTTACACAGAAATATAGATACCGGGCTTCCCTGGTGGCGCAGTGGTTGAGAGTCCGCCTGCCGATGCAGGGGATATGGGTTCGTGCCCCGGTCTGGGAAGATCCCACATGCCGCGGAGAGGCTGGGCCCGTGAGCCATGGCCGCTGGGCCTGTGCGGCCGGAGCCTGTGCTCCGCAATGGGGGAGGCCACAACAGTGAGAGGCCCGCGTACAGCAAAAAAAAAAAAAAAAAAAGAAATATAGATACCTTCATATATCAATTTCTATGTCACAGGTAAAGAACCTAAAGATGAATATAACCTATTCCTTAATCTCAAAAAGATTATAACTCAATGGAAGCAATAGACATTTATGGAAATTATTTTAATGAAATTATGTGTGTGGATTTCCAAAATTGAGGTTCATACAAAGTGCCCAACTCTGTTGAGGGAAGTCAGGAGATGGGGAAAGAAAAAATCAATAATGATTTTAAAAGAACAGACTCTCTGTTGCAGTACAAACTTCTCTGACAACTAAATAGAATCAAAATTCAAAAGTGGGTCTCAGGAAACCAAGGAGATAGATTCAGCTTGAAGGGTTGCTGCTCACCCTGCCTGTCCTCAATGGTCAAACAATGCATGCCTCATGCGTCACCAGCACTGGAGTGACACAACCCTAGGCACCATATGAAAGAAAACCTTTAGCTTACACTTGGCTGACACAATGCTAGTTCTCTGCAGCAGTTTTCCTGGACACAGAACCCAATTCTTTTCTTCATTTGATGATCTCAACTACTAATCCTGCAGCTATTTCTCTCACTATATTTCTCTTTAACTTCAAGTTCCTTTTTTTTTTTTTTTTTTTCAGTACGCGGGCCTCTCACTGTTGTGGTCTCTCCCGTTGCGGAGCACAGGTTCCGGACGCGCAGGCCCATCCGCCAGGGCTCACGGGCCCAGCCGCTCTGCGGCATGTGGGATCTTCCTGGACCGGGGCATGAACCCATGTCCCCTGCATCGGCAGGCGGACTCTCAACCACTGCGCCACCAGGGAAGCTCCTCAAGTTCCTTTTTGATGTTTAAAATCTTTTCCAAAAATAACCCTAACCATTCTCAATAAGATGAGATTTTTGTTGTTGTTTTATTGTTGTTGTTGTTGTTGTTGTTTTCAAAGGCTACTTTGACTTAGGGAAATGTACCTAAATATAGAGCCCAGATCATATTAACCTTTTTTTTTTTTTTCCGGTATGCGGGCCTCTCACTGTTGTGGCCTCTCCCGTTGCGGAGCACAGGCTCCGGACGCGCAGGCTCAGCGGCCATGGCTCACGGGCCCAGCCGCTCCGCAGCATATGGGATCCTCCCAGACCGGGGCACGAACCCGTATCCCCTGCATCGGCAGGCGGACTCTCAACCACTGCGCCACCAGGGAGGCCCCATATTAACCTTTTTAACACAACCAGAACATCACCCTTATAGGTGCCCTACCTTGGCCAAAAGAGTAATGCCTTGACACACTTCATGAATTCCACTGCTCACAAATGTCAATAAAAGTAGGATTTATTGCTCAACAAAGATTACAAAGCTTTACAAAAATGAAGAGCAAATTTCATTCTTTCTAAAGTATATTTGAGTTACTTAAACGTAAATGCTCTGGAAGTATAAGTTCTGGAAGAACAAATTTTCCATGAAATCCAAGCTAAATATAGTATGGATTAGCAATTTAACCTTGGGAAAATAAACTGTTGGAGACTCTTTTTTCTTGGAAAAACTAAGTGCAGAACCAATTAGAACATTGCTGCTTTGACTAAGATGGACATTTTTAAATGCTTGGGAACTTAAATTTTGTATAATGCACACAGAAAAGAATTGCAAATTAACAATTTTTTTTCTCTTTTTACAAGGCTTAGCCAGCCATACCAGAAAGACCATATGTTAGCTGCAAGAAAAGTTTGCTCTAAGGGGTTTTAGTTAGAGTTTTGCAGTTTGGATACTCTATATAAAAAGAGATACTTTGAGAAACGATTTAAGGCTCTTTGGTAATGGGAATACAACTGAACTACATTATAATGCAGAGAGTTGCTACTTTACAGACTTACTATGCCAAAATAACTGAAATGCATTTTGTTGTGGTCACTCCACAGAGTGGAGTGATGGATGGATCCCCCCAAACTCAAAATCTGGTTTAGATATTAAGATTGATGATGCCACAAAGTCACCAAGAGAGTATGAAAAGGTTTGTTGCTCATATAATGAGGTTTTCTGGGGGGAAATAGAATGAGCTCCCCAGCAGGCTCAAGAATGGCTTGAAACAAGAGAGAACAGAGATTGTCTTTAGGATTTTTATGGTAGATAGGTGGGGTGAGGTAAGGTGAGGGTTCTTTCACATGGGCTGTGGCTTGTGTGGTTTGGAATTCCCACTAGCACCAAAGGAGGGAGCACTGGGCTTCCTTATCAGCTGGCCCAGATGTAGAGCAGAAGAGGGAAAGAGAGTGGTGGGGCTTGAAATCTGGCATCAGTCCAACACTGAACACTGAATTTGACTCTTTATTACAATTCGCCTCTGATATTTGACTGATGGCTGATGCAATATTTTACTTTACTGAATTTGAACTTATTTAAATAAGCCTTCACTATGCTCTATAAGGCCTATAGCCTGAGGCTGGTAAGGGAGGTGAATATTCCCTTGAATGTATTATTCAAGAGCTCAGTACTGTGTGGCTTTGGAAGTGAAATGAGTGCCTTGGTCACCATCAATAATAGACTCTAGAACGTTGAGAGGGGTAAGGAGTATTTTGGTGGTGCCTTGTACTATGGCTTCAGAATGGGCAGAAACTTGTGTGAGGTTGATTTATTGTTTTGTATATCTATGAGACAAAAGAGCACCAGAGTTCTCTACACCAAAAGGGGCAAACTTGGATAAACAATTGTCATTGACGCCACTGCCAGAGCAGATGGCCAAACCATTGTCAATGACCGAGAGCCTGTAAAAATATGCAGATTGGGCCAATTGTTGGCCAGGGTATCCAATGCTAAGATGGTGCATAATGTACAGCCAATTACGTGGACCTCTGCATCCCATCCTTGATCAAGGACATCCTGGTAAAGTAAAGGGATAAAAAATTGCAGTCCTTTCGCAAGCTCCATCATGTGTGATGGTGGTCCTGCTATTCATAAAGTATATGAACTTGCTTTACTGTTCACACAGTTGTACTCAAGGATTACACAGTGGCCAAGGGATTGAGGACAGAGTTTTCCTCTAAAACCATGGCACCTGTCAAGATACTGAGGTTGGAGGAGACACCCTTTCTATAGATGAGATATGCCAGAGCACCTGCCTTTGACTCTATCCTCTAGGAGAAAGGTTCTGTGGTTGTGCTGAACTTGTGGGGTGCTGCTTCCATGACCCAAGACATCAGGGCAGGTAAGAATCAAGGGTCTTGGGCTTAGGGCCTGTGAGAGCCTCTGTCTCCAGAGAAGCCAGTATGCAACCAGCAATGGCCACTCTAATGGCATGTACTGTGGAGTCAAGGAGGGCAATTTCTTATACCATAAGTCCATGGGCAACTCATAGCCATCTTGGCTGGTCCAGAGACTCCAGAAGCATGAAAAGAGGTTGACAAAGCCTCTGCAGTGAAGGAGTCTCTAGCAGACACTAATGAGAATCTCCACTGTCTTGTAATGTGGACAAATTTTTTGAGCATTTTATTATAGAACACCTCATATAAGGTGGACAGATTTTCAAGTAACAGTTTAAAAGGCTTAAGTAAAATTTGTAGCTGAGGAATATGTTGCCTCCAGAACCCCCAAATGCCTAAAAGATGTTTGGCTTGTTTTAAATTTATGCATGCTGAGAGAGTCAATAGTTTCTTGACAGTGTCCGAATAGCTTCAGTTTACCTAATAATTTTCTGGAATTTAACTGTGGGGCCTTGTACTGTTTGTGGGGCAATAGTTTTTTTGTGAGCTCTTTTGTATTTGTATGTCCTGAATGAGTGTGTCAAATAAATCTTGGAAGGGAAAGGGGATGTCATCAATATAATGTCATATGTGAGTTCCTGGAGAGAGTTGTATATGGTTAAGAACTTGCCTACAAAGATTGTGTGTGATGGCAAGGCTGTTGCAGTATAACTCATACAGCCAGATGAAGGTATATTGGTCTCTTCAGAGGTGATGGCAAACTGCAGTTAGAGGCCTTGGAACAGGAACTTACCAGATCATATTAGCCAAATCTATATCTAACTAAAAAGTATTTACCAGATGCTGATTGGATGGACTCAGTAATTTTAATAACATTGGGTATGGGGCCTTAATGTGTGGGACCAGGGCTTTAAGGTTGGGGAACTGAACCATTAGGTGCCATTTATTCTTTCCAAGTTTAAGAATAGGCCAAATTGGGCTGTTAAACAGAGAAGCAGTGGGAATAACCATCCCTTCTTTAAATAGGTCTTGCATAATGGGTTACAGTCCTTGAAGGCCCTGTTTAAATTTACACTGGCCTGTATAAACTATTTTAATGGAGGAGGAGAAGAACCATGGAGTCCCATTTTGTCAAGTCATTTATAAATGTCAAAAATTTAATTCGGGCTTCCCTGGTGGCACAGTGGTTGAGAGTCCGCCTGCCGATGCAGGGGACACGGGTTCGTGCCCCGGTCCAGGAAGATCCCACATGCTGCAGAGCGGCTGGGCCCGGGAGCCATGGCCGCTGAGACTGCGCGTCCGGAGTCTGTGCTCCGCAATGGGAGAGGCCACAACAGTGAGAGGCCTGCACACCACAAAAAAAAAAAAAAAAAAAAAAAAAAAAAAAAAATTTAATTCATTTAATGTATTATTCATTGAGTAAGAGCCTCAATGCCCAACATGGGCTATTATAGGGCACTATGGCTGTGGGGAATTTTGGCAAGACAGTAAGTCTAGTGGTTAATGTGAGGCATATTTTTTGGTCCTCTGTTTTAGGTCAGGAATTCCTCTAAGGTTATAAGGAACACCATATATAAATGTAGTAGGATCCCAGGTTGAACTGTAATTTGAGCTCCAGTATTAATTATGGTCATGAATGTTTGCCAATTTGGGGCATTTCAGTAGATGTTAAGGTTAATTCAAGACCTATATTGTGGAGGCACAAAAGCCAATCAGCACTAACTTTTATTGTATAAATTTTTAAATTAAATTTTGGATTTCCAATTGGGTCAAATTGTGGACCTCTATTTTAGATTTTATTTCTTTTCCCTGTATTTAAGGGTTTTCTTTTTTCCTTATTTCGTTTGATTGTTTATGGATATACTTTCAGGAGGGGATTTTCCTCTCTACTCTGCTTATATTTGTAAATTTCTTCCTTCTCCAAAATTCTCAAATTAGGATCTTCAGTGTTAGGGACCTCTCCCATGCCAATGGTTGCTTTATAGGGTTTAAGAGACATGGACTTTAGTCAGGTTTGAATTAATCCCTTGGCTGTGACATGGGGGTGCCATGGGTGTGTTCAAAGCAGAAGCTTGCCAGCAAGCAGCATATCCAGTTAGCAAGCCAGTGCAAGAGCAGAAAGATCCCTGGTGGTGGTGGTCATGCTTGAGACACTCTACTTGCTGTGCCAAATGTTGTGGCCACCCACAGTAAGGGGGTGGACCCTCTACCCAAAAGTTGGTTCAGATGTCAACACTGATGATGCCACATATGGTTTGAAGATTTGAAAAGGGGTGTCACCTATACAATAGAACTTTCCAGGGAGAACACAACTGACATCCAACAGGTCCAAAAATGGCTTAGGAGAGTAGGGAAAGGAAAGTAGCTTTGGGATTTTTAAAAGGGTTGGGGAATGGGGCTGGTAAGAAGGTTCCTTCATGAAGGCTAGGATTTGCAATGTTGAACCTTCCAACATTTCCTGGGCTTTCTTTTTATATGGTCAGACCACTCAAGATGGCTCCTCTCTTGCTTTTTGTACATCTCCCACTCAAACAATCCCTGCTTCACCTCCACTCTGCTCACATGAACATGCTTGCGGCACTGCCCCAGCTAATGACTGCACTAATCCTTAGGTCAGAATGGCTCCACCTGATAGTTTATTAAAGAGAAACACCTGCCCTCATGATGGTCGTTAAGCTGGGGGACTGTAAGGGGTGTGCCCTAGCCACTGGTTTCCCTGGTGAGCAACCCGACGTCAACTCCCCCTATAAATGGTAACCTCCTCTTCCAGAGAAGCAAATATTGCTGCCATGTCCTGCCTGCGGTCCGCTGGTGGCGGTCCCTGGTGGCGTGTTGCTCCAGGACCCTTTTGCCTCACATGTAAGATTCTCTATCCAATAAACCGCTGATGTCTCTGTCACTGTTTCCAGGCTCTTTTTTCAGTCTGGAGGCTGCCCAACTACAAGGCTTACAGCCCTGTAGGATGCAGCTCAACAGGTATCAACTTGCCACATGAGGGGCTGGGGAAGGAAAAATGGTGGGGCTTGAAAGTTATCAGTAGTCAAACATCAAAAAATGGAGTCTGATACTTTATTATACTTTGTGTGTGTTTGTGTGTGTATGTGTGTTACATGTCTGTTAGAAGAAAAGATTTGATTTGGAATACTACTACATTTTCACCTGTAGCCAGCTTGATTCACAGGAAGTCAAGGGTAGTACAGAAATAGCATGGACTTTAGAGTCAGGGGGACCTGAATTCACACCCCTAATCTGCTATTATTTTTTTCTGTTCCCTTGGGAAAGTGTACTTAAACTCTCCAGTTTCCTCCACTTTGTAAAATAGAAATCTCACAGAACTGTTGAGGCGAAGAAGCTAATATGTGAATTCATGTGAACTCTGTGGCATGGCTCTTGGCATATAGTAGGTATTATTCATGCTAGTTTTACCTCTGTTTCTTTAGTCATTCAATAACTTATGTTTATTTCTGAATGGAAACCCTGGCAATAGTAAGATTTTACTGGACAGCCTATTCCCAATTATTCTAAGTGAATTGTCCTTCTTAGGGATAAAGTGATGCCCCAAGAGTTTCTCAGCTCCCATTTCAGCTGGCCAGCATTCTTCATCCTAAAGTAAGGTATGAATCACACCAGCTAATTTAGCTACATATTAAATTGTATTATGCAAGATTGTTTTCTCCATTATGTGCCTTTATACCATAAAAAAGTATATTTGAGCCTTTCTAATTAATCCTTGTGAATCAATTATCTTTTTAGCTATGCATTTCCCCTTTATCACTCTATTCTTCCTTTCAACAAACGTATTGAGCACATTGTGGTGGGTCATAGTGACACAGTAGGTCTCATGACAGGATATGATTTAAAGATAAGATGGCAGTAAGAAAAATAAAAAGAATTCAAAGTACGTAAATGTAGCAAAGCAGAATATGTTGTTTGTTAGTAGGTAGACCATGTACTTCCATGCACTGTTCTTTTACCTGCTGGCATCAAAGGCTAAAATCCCATGCCTATGAGCTCCTCTAACTTGTGGTTTCTTTATTCCAGGAGGGCCATTTCCAGCACTGTAGTCACTATTTTGCTGCCTCAACCACATTGCTTTAGCCCTTACTATTTCAGTGGACATAAGTTGAGTCCAGACCCAGTATCTGCAGTTTTCTATGCCTGATGGCTTTCTCCAAGTCTAGAAACCACTCTGCCCACATGCCAGGCATCCTGGAAATGTCAAGTATTTAATAACTCTCAAGAGTAGCTCCCATCCAGTGACTGATGGGAACTGGTATATAAATAGCCCATCATCCTGTTTCTTAGATGAAGTATGTGCTTTACATTGACTTTCAGAGTTTTCTCAGAGGGATTAAGCTCCCTCACCCGCAGTGATCCCTGACTTTATTAACTACACTTTGTTGATCTCTTCTTTGTCTCATTTCTCTATTCACCTATCAGCGTTTTCTGCTAATCACAGAAAGCTGCTTGCACTCACATCCTTGATTTAGGGTCTGCAAGTGGGTAAAGCCAAACTGAGATAATTTTGGTTTATTTTGTTGAGGGATTAGGAAATATGGTGCTACACATAGTTACTTGTATCTGTCAAGGTCTGTGAAAATTCTTGGATTTTACCTACTTGTGAGCTAATAAATCAGCCTGTTTCTGTTTCATGGTTACTGACAGAAGGCATGAAACTCCTGGGTCAGAGGCAAAGAACTTCGTTACTCACAGCACAGCAGGCATCATCAGCTTCATGTTCATGTCAGTTCTTCTTGCTCCTCCATCCCCCTGGCCTCAGGAGGCTCATGCAGAGGGACCCACAGGAATGCTGGATACACAACTACAACAGATTTGTGTCATGACTGAGGAATACTAAACGGGGACTTTGTTTTTATCATAAATGGCAAGCAAGCCTGCTTTTAGTCCTCATCCCTCACTGCAAATGCAACCCTAAGAAATGGACCAAGTAAAGAAAGGCCATAGTCTTATTACATTCTTGGCATACCCAGCAAGAACCCACAGGACACCCAGGGCCCATGGCAAATCACCTCTCCCAACAGTACTGTGGTTTGTACTTGTTTGCCCATTCACCAGTAAACTGAAGTGAGCCGTGAGTCATGTTCACTTTTAAAACAGAACATGTCTCTTTGTTCTTCCCTAGCTCATCTCAGAACACCAAGAGCTACGTGCTATAATACCTTCCCTAACTTGAACGCACTTGTGGTCAACTAGAGAGAATGCGATGTAGTAAGCTCAAGAAAAGAAGCATGAAGAAAGAATAACAGAATCATATAAGGACCAGCAATTAAATTTGGACAAGTTTCTCAATTTTCACAGGAGAGTGCCATTTGAGCTGGCAAGATAAATGTGAGCTTTACAATTGAAAGAGAAGATGGATCACAAATAGAGGGGAAACCATAGATGAAAGGCTTTAAGATGTGAAAGCATCCTGGTGTATCCTGCGCTGGTCAGTAGGGCAGTATGAAACATAAGGGAAGGAAAAAAGTGATTAAAGTGAGGGTGGCAAAACAGTGGTCACCAGGGGTCTTGAAGTCATTTATGTGCATTTAACAAATGTTTACTGCATTTCTACTATACGGTGCTCCAGTAATATAAGCTACTCTCCCAGGGTCTCCATTCGCTATTCTTTCTTCTCCACTCCCCTCCTCAAATATCTTATCAAAATAGCAGGGTCACAGCCTCAGACCAGGTAAACCAAAATTAGTAGCCCCTTCTCCCCTGCTATCCAGAGGATTCTATTGCAGGTGTCAGGTAAAGGCCTCTATTGAGATACCCACCTTCATCATTACAGTCAAACAAGAAAGTACTACTTTAAAACATTTTCTTTTCTATTTCAATAGTAGAGTTTAGTGAACATGAGAACCTACTGGAACGGCATTTACAGAAGCTAATATATCAGGCTCTGAATTCAAACTCTTAAGTTTTTACTCCCACAATTAAGATTTCTTAGCTATGTGACCTTAGACAAGCTACATAACATCTTAAGGACTCAGTTTCCATCTCCAAAAATGGGAATAATGATGTTACATTCCTCATGTAAAATGTTCTCATGATTGAATGAGGAAATTCATGTCAAATGCCTGGAACATATTATCATCCAATACAAATACCATCCTCAGGTTTATACTATTATCACAGATGGTTAGAAGGTGGCAGTATTTGTTGGAACTACACATATAAAATCAATCCATTGGGCTTATTTGGTTACTATTAAAGAATAGTAGAATGGGAGGTAGTCATAATGTTTACAAGTTGTAATATTCTTATCAAACCCGAAATCTGCTCACTACATCAAAATCTGACTGTGGCTTTCTAAACAGTGTCAACAAATTTTCAAAGAAGTTTTGAGATATGGATCTGTGTTTTATTTTTTGAAAAATCCCCCCATATTTTTAAGCAAGAAATAATACATCTTTATACAAATAATTTCCGCATGCCAGGATGGACTGAAAGAGTTAATGTACTTGCAGAACACTATTAAGAGGCTGACAAAAGTTTAAATTGGAGGAAAAACAGTTACAGAATTCAATAGCTAAGAAATATCAAACAGAACACATGGTTAAATACCTGATGTTATTCCAGTATACTCTGTTATAATTGGAAATGCAAAAAGGGTAAGTATGTATAACCCTGTACCACAGGCGCCTGTAACACTTCTCTTGGCCAAACCCCAACCCAGAAGCCACAACATATACCCTGTTGGATAAATCTGGGGCTTCCCCACTTGCATGCACTCTGACACAAGTCACAAAAATGCTGTGCCAACAATTACATAACTTGCTTTGTAGCTATAGTAATCTTGCTCCTTCCTCTCTGGGGCCCACTCAATCATTGCTCATTTATCTTGTTTCATGCTGGCCTGTTCACTTTATCCAGTTCCTTTAAGCCCTGGTACCCATGCTCTCCACCACAAATTGGCCTTAAAACTGTGCACACTGAAACAGATTTCCTTTTAGCATTCACCTTTGATGTGACTCTACCTTCCCCAAATTCATTTCTGAACCCTTGTCCTGCATCTACCTTTCTCTTTGCATCTGGCATAAATATGATATAGTTCCTAGGAATGATCCTCTAATCCAAACCTCTCACTTTACAGATGATGAAATGTTGAGATTAGAATGTTTCACATGGGATTTTTACAGAAATATTTATCAATCACTTCAAATGCTAGGCTAATTTCTGGAAAGTCTCCATGTGTGGCTGGTCTTCCCCTCTGTGTTATATTGATTCCTAATAATTCTATTCAGAGGATAAAATTTCTATATTGTCCCCTGAGGGAAAAATACCTCTCTATGGATAAAAGAAGAGAGAGTATATTGTCTGAATGTAGATGCACAGGATCTTTTAAATGTATTTAAACTCTTTATAAATGGTATTAATTCAAATCATATGCCATCTTCATGAATTTATTATGGAACTTATGTCCTCTTTACTTGATTCCGCTGAAATTTACCACATTTTTATTTATATAGGACTTTATAGTGCTTAAAGTCTTTTGCCCCATATTCTACTAATAACAACAAATAATATTGGGTGGGGAAGTATATGACTTTATTGTATAAGTGAATAAACCGTTTATCATTTCTAGCTGTGTGGATTAGACCACTGAAAGAAAAATAAACTGTAAAAATACCAATCTCATTGGTGAAAAATAGAATGTTTATGTACTTGAGATCCCCAAATTCCGTAATTTTATCTCCCCAAAAGGCCAAGTATTTTAAAATACTCACACACTGTGAAAATATTCAAGGTAGTGTCTCATAATATGTCATTCTCAGGGCGTGCCAAAAACAAGTCTTTGGCATTGTAGGAACTAAATCCCCTTGATGGAGTCCATTTCACAGTGAATTTTTTTCTGCCTTCTATAATATTGTTACAAGGTTCCAGTGTCTATGTTTGTCTTTTGAGTTAGTTTGAATAGATTATGAGAGCAAACTTACTTTGAATTTTAACTATTTTATCATCTAAGTAATTATATTAATAAAACATGGGGTGAATAATTGATTTTTTTTTTCAAACAGCTGTCATAGCATTTCAAACACTATGGGACAATAATATCATTTAATGTTCACCCTTGAAAGAAAATTTGAAAAAGCAGGCTAATGTTGTATCTCAGTTTTTCCTCAAACCAATTTTCTGGTGTTCATTTGGAAATCTTGGCTTAATATGGTATTGAGGGAAACCAAAAGTTAATCTATTAAGTACTTCAGCGGCACACATCCATTTTAAACAATGAATACTTTGCATCTAAATTTACTATTCTGACATAGTCAGACACACTTTAATCCTCCCTTCCTTATCTAGAATATGGCAACTTCCTCTTATACTTTGAAAGAAGTTCAGTCAAAACACTCCATCAACACTCTCTTTGTCCCTCTTAGTACTATTTCTTCCATGTTATTTCAAGGATTTCTGTAAAAGCATCTTTCCCTCTTTAAACTGTCAAATTTTACTACTTAGAGTATATGTGCTTCTTTACCTCCATAAACCACTGGCTGGGACTGAACATGAGTTGGCTCCTCTTTAGGAAAGATGCCATGTTTCCTCAATACCACCTCTATCCTGTAGCACATGACCTCTAATTCTTCATTTTACAAAGATATTCTGTTGGGAAAAACCCCAAACAGTTAGAAAAATGAATTTAAATTAATTAATTAATTTTTTTTATATTTATTTTTGGCTGTGTTGAGTCTTCGTTTCTGTGCCAGGGCTTTCTCTAGTTGCAGCAAGTGGGGGCCACTCTTCATCGCAGTGCGCGGGCCTCTCACTATCGCGGCCTCTCTTGTTGCGGAGCACAGGCTCCAGACACGCGCAGGCTCAGTAGTTGTGGCTCACAGGCCCAGTTGCTCCGCGGCATGTGGGATCCTCCCAGACCAGGGCTCGAACCCGTGTCCCCTGCATTGGCAGGCAGATACTCAACCATTGCGCCACCAGGGAAGCCCAGAAAAATGAATTTAAATGCTTGATTATCTTGATGTTTTTCAGTCAAGTATTGTTTTAGACTAATGCTTGTCCTCTGCATTGTCAGCATAATTATTTCACTCACAGCCATGTGTAATATATCAATAGACTGTCACACTGTCACTAATATTAAATAAATTGTGAGGCAATTATTTATCAATCTAATAACAGAACTAGCAACAATAGAACTTAGAAAAACCTTTGCATGTTCTTATATACAGAGGAACTGAATCTACTTCAAGTGTTTTAAAAGCCTGGTTTATATCTTTCCTGGTTGACTTGTTCATTGGAAAAAGTACTCCACAAGAAACAGGGGATCTCAATTCTCTATCCAAATCTGAAGCAAAACAGCTTTGTGACTTGAGGCCTGGGAGGGTCAGGTCTGATCCACAGGCTGAAGAGTTCTGATGATTGATAGATAGGTAGGTAGATAGAAAGATAGACAGATAGAAAGACAGATAGAAAGAGAGACAACAGGTAGATTTACGTTGAGATAAAGATGTTTGTATAGGTATAGCTATACAGGTAGATGTAGATCTAGATTAAGATAAAGACATAGATTGCAACATAGATGTAAACCTAGAAATAGACATATATGGATGTATAGATATAGATAGCCTAGCACAAAGGCCCTACTACCATGCTGTCCTATCCTGTTTAGTTCATAACTTAATGAAAACTTCCTGGTCCTTGTAGGTGTATGAGTTCTCATGCTTTATCTGAAGAAATGTATAGTGGTTGAAAGCTCTTATTTCACGGCAAAGGGACTCTACATGCTTGGAATAAGCCAAAGACTTTTCTCAGATGCACACACGAGGCTCTTACTGAAGCCTGGAGTCAACAAAGCATAGGAAATATTGGCAAAGGATTAAGCCTTTGCAATTTTCTGAAAATCCTCTTAAGAAATATGTTCTATTACAATTTACAAATGAGAATCTGTAAGTCGATCTTTAGAAACTTTCTTTCCAGCTTTAATGGCAGTGTCTCTCAACTGATTTTAAGCCTGAGGTTTATTTGCTAGTGTTATGTAAATGAAGACTGACATGTTGGTAGAAAAAGCAAACCGTTTCTTGAAAGACTGAAAGGTTCACAGGACAGACAATGCATTAAAAATGCACAAACACACATATGCACAAATAGATACAGTGTACATACAAATGTATACACTGTTCCAAATTGACTCTTTAGAAATAGTTATTGCATTGACCACAGTGTTACAGGCATTTAATTTTTTCACTACTCTGTTGTTGTTGTTGATGTTTTTCAGATATATAGTTTCAAATATATTCAGTTCACCTGAGAAGTGACAAAGGTCAAACCAGGGTTAAGCTACTCCACCTTTAGTTGTAGATTAATATCTCAATATTAATATCTCAATATTCCATTGACCTGGAAATCACTGTGTTCCCCAAAGACTAGTTTTTAGTCACAATTATACATACTTTCCATAATAAAAGGGGAAAAAACTGCAAAACAATGCATGTACATGATAGATAGTATTTTTGATAGAAACATTTGATATATATTGAGTAGAGTCACAGTCTGCACTAGCAGTTTTAGATTTATCTGCTATGCATGCTGTATTCCTATATGTTGATATACATTTGATTGTTATTTACTTGTTCTGTACACAAATGATTTTGGCTCATAGAGGCTGTTACATCTCTAAACTATTTCCCCCAGGCCAATGTAATTGTTTGCAAACATATTATGAAACACAAGAGACCAAAACAACTACAATAGCAACAAAACATGGAAAGTCATCAGAGATCACTGGGTATTACTCTGGCATGAAAAAAATAAAATATCTTCCAATAAACTAAAACATTTCTCTTGTATATCACTTGCAGACCTCTTTAAATGTTTTACAATCACTCGCATGTTTCTCCAATTTCTCTAACTATGGTGTGCAGGAATGCTGTTGAAAATTACTACAATTAAACATTTATATCTTAATTTTGTGACACCAATTATTCCTTAAATCATGAATTGTTAAAGCTTGGAACATACCTAGAAGATCATCTGTTCATTTTCCATAGACAACTGATGTTGAGCCTGAGGAGAAAAACAGCAATAAAACAATTTAATAGAAACCTACAAATAAATAGTATTCTATAATACAATTTATTTCTTCCACTGAGATATTTCAGTAGTCTCAAACTAATTTAGGTTTGTTCTTAGGGAAAAAGAGATCAAAGTTTCTTTGAGTTGGAGAAATTAAAGATAAGAACAATTATTTGGGCGGGACTTATTTTCAAACTTAATTTATTGAACACCCTCTCTTTGTCATTCACTAGTCTAGTCACTAAACATAGAGACATTTAAAAAAAGCAGGAAAACAAAAAAACTGCTATCTTGGAGCTCATATTTTAGTGAAGGAAGTGAGGTAAAGGAATAAACGTATATTTTGTTTAAAAATATATAAATTGTAAGCAAATATTATAGTACTTAATAGTATGTTACTTTCATAGAGTGATGGAGAAATCTTCACTTTTAGAATCAAACACCCTGAGAGTTAATCAAGAGTATGAAACACACAAGACCTAAGATACAAGATAGGTTACTTATCTTTTTTAGCTTCTGTTTCAACCTAGGTTATCATGAATCTGATTATGCAGACTTCCTCACAATATTTCTTTGAATCACAAAGGTGATCAATGGACATTGTAGCATTTTTGTAAAACTGAACCAAGCACTATACAAACATAAGGCGGTGTCATTATTTGGGTACTTTGGTGTGAGGAAGGAAGAAAAATGTAAAAATATCCGTAGAGCGTTCCTGTATTCTTGACATGTGCTAGAAATTGGCCAGCAAATTGACATAATATGAGCCATATAAATGATGACTGTAAGAATTTAAGACGTGTACGTACTCTGTTCTGCCCCACCAGACCCATCCCTAGAACATAATATACTGGGGCGTTCCCCTCAACAGTCCAATGTTTTAAGGAGACTTTTGCTACATGGCAAGTGGTAATGAAATATAGATTTGAAGAACAGCCATTAGGATAAAAAGACATCACTCTTCCAATCTGTCGTTAAAATCACTGATGACTTCCCTACAAGCTAAAGGAGAGGGATGGCTCACCTTTCAGAATTTATGTTAATTTTTATTTTTGATTTAAATTTGCTCTTGATGTTCATTTTAAACAGAGTGTATCTGCTTTAAAAATATGGGCATTTAGTCTGGAGTTAGAATGAGAAATACAGAGCATTTTTTCTTAGGTTCTATGGCTTCTACATCAGCAGTTTTCATGTTAATGTAGATTTAAAGTCAACTGTTGATCTTGGAAAACACTGGCATCCCTGGGCCGTGGCACAAGTATCCTGATTCAGTAAATTTGGCATGTGTCCCAGAATCTGTATATTAAATAGTATCTACCTACCTCCCCATTTAATTCAGTTGATCTTTATAATACACTTTGAGAAAAAAATTACTCTAAGGATAATGGACAACTCTGGAAAAATCCCATTTTTAAAGCCTGCAAATAATATTCTATATAAAAACTTGGTCTAATTATTTTTGTAAAATATATTATAGCTAGTTGTGATAGGCAAGAAGAACACACAGAGATCCATGTAAATCTTGTTCAGCTGCCACTTTAAATATGCAGCTTTTCAATTCCAATTTGTTCCTTTGGTTCCCCTTGAGACATTTTCATTTTCCTGACAAATGAAAAATAGTAATTTTTTTGGTTTTTAACTAAAAGTAGAATATATACCCTACAACAATGTAAAGAGAGCTTGTCAGAATAGAAATCTGCTAGAAAAACAAAAGGGAAAGGAAAGAGTAAAATAAATATTGATATGAGAAGAAGTAAGGGAAAGTATATTGAATAAAGCAAACTCAGGGTCCTGGAAGATTCTGCCCTTGACTTGCGAACTCTCAGTAAAGGGACTTTGTATTTGAGAACTGTGTATGAGAAGGGATGGTGGAGGGGAGAGAAAGAGAGCTAAGGGAACGGGAAGCATGTGGGAGGTGTATGTCCATGCATGTGCACATGCATGCATGCTAGCATGCAGAACACACATACTTGATACTGCAATATAAAATAAATTAATCTGCTTAGGGTTTTCTTTTTGTTTTTGTTTTGTCTTAAACATGCTGCTGATACTTTGGAGGATGGTTAATTCAAAGAAAACACATGAAAGTATATTTTTATTTTGAAATTACAAATATAAGGGAGGAGAGGGAAAGAATGGTTTTGATTATAGTTTTCAATTGTCTTATATATGTCAAGAACTTCTTTTTCTCTTCCTAAGTTTTAAAAGATTCAGAAACATTTGTTTGGATTTTATATTCCTCTAGGTATTTTCTTGGCTATTCTCTTGGGTTCTGAGGGTCATTACCCAATAAATGGAGTTGGGGCAACTCCAAAGCTGAAAATAAATAGCAAACATGGGTAAAGGTTTAGGAAATAGAATGTATGTAAAAAGTCAATTTTGCTTTTGGAAGACATGAATAAAAGGTACTACAACCCTTTCAGCAATATCCAGGGCAATTACATAGAATACTTGTTCAGGTGCCCTTCAACTCCTTTGAGGCCAGATGAGAGGAAATGCATGAAGTTGGATTATTTACTTCTAAATATGAAAGAAATTCCTGAGACAGAAGACCAACAACCATTGTAATTGTTGTGTGTATTTTAAATGTTTTAAAGGAGCCTTGTAACCATATTACAACAAGATTTTCCAGTTAGAACTCCTTGGTCTCAGCTGGTTTAAGTATGTCCCTGAATGAGGGAAAAAAAATGTAAGTGGGCTCCTGGAATGCATTCTATACCTATCATTCTGTAAATTAAAAATCCAAGTGAATATTTTCTTTTCCTCAGATAGTTCCAACTATCTGATGAGATGTCTTTGGGGAGTTTTCCCTGAATTAAACATAGATTTCTTTCCCATGATCCTCTTCTCCTTTTACTCTTCATCTCATTCATTCCCAATTACTTTCTTTCTCATGATAGTGGAAGTTAAAAAGGGTAGGACATGCAGAGAATGTTTTAGATGTAACCCTTCCCGCCTGAGTTAAAAAGCAGCATTTGGAAAAGTTTATGTTACAATTTTCTGACATCTTAAATAGAAACCTTACTGAGATTAGTTTTTGAAAAAACATCAATAGCAACAGAAACACTAAAAATTACTTTAATAATTTAAAATGCCACTTTAATTATAATGGGAAATTATGAAGTGCTCTCATTTCAGAAAGCAACTGAACTTGATTGACTTACTTAAGGAATGCCAAGCTGTATTTGTTAATTGCTGTAATCTACAGAAGTACAATGTAATGTAAGGTGCAAAGAAAAGATGCTATTCAAACCTCACGATGTCTGAAAGACATCCTGGATATGAGCTAGGTAACAGAAATAACTTTTTGTTTTCTGAAATTAAAACTATATTTGTATACAAGAGATAATAATTAAATTTCCATTGACATAGTATCTTACAACTTATATTTTTAAAATTTAATTTTATCCCAAAATACTTTTCAATAGTCCATTTTTATTTCTGTCAGTAAAGATGATAGAGTGGATGATTATTGTTGATAGAACAAACGGCTAACTTTAAAAAAACTATATATTTTACATTCTAGCTTCTTCAGAGTAATAAATTAAAAGACACTTAAAAATTAAATAAAAATAATCTTTGTATGAAGAGTTTTTTCTCTCTACTTACCCTGTCTTATTTTATAAACTGAGTCATGATTTTGTTTGGGAAAACAATATGCCCAAACTTGTGTTTCTTTTTTGCCATAAGTTTGCTTTTCCAGGCTTCCTTGCAGCTAGGAGTGGCTGTGTGACAAATATTTGGCCAATAAGACACAAGAGAACATGCTGAAAGTTTCTCAAAAATTAGCATTGCCTCTTTCTTGTTCTTTGTACTTCAAACATGGACATAAGTAGAGGTGAAGAGACCATCTTTCAACCATGAGGCAAAAATGCATAAATACAAAAGCTCTGCAAAGCATGGTATAATGTAATAGTTTTGATAATGATATAAACTAATCCTTAGACTGCTTATCTCTAGGTTCCTGGTTAGGAAAATAATAAATGTCCTTATGACTTAAGCCAGTTTTATTCAATACACACAAGTTAGTTACTTGTATCTGGGTGTACTGCTTAGTGGTGTATTCCCAAATGAGTTTTCAAAGCATGTGTTTCAGCGAAGGAGAGGATGTGTGATCCACATGTCAACCTATGAATAATCTTATATCAGGAAAGCATGGGCCATTTATTTTTCTATCTTTCAGAAGTTATTTCATAATTTCTTGATTATAAGAAAGTATTTTTAAAATCGAGACCATATTCCTCTTTAATTTTACCAAGTACATTTTATATTTCTGAGACATTTATTTTCATAATTGCAAAGTTTGTATTTATATGTAGCAATTACTT
This sequence comes from Mesoplodon densirostris, assembly GCF_025265405.1. NCBI lineage: Eukaryota > Metazoa > Chordata > Mammalia > Artiodactyla > Ziphiidae > Mesoplodon > Mesoplodon densirostris. Next base: position 42,107,414 of record NC_082665.1, read on the forward strand.
AATTGCATAAAAATTTACCAAAAGCCTGACAGGTAAAACATGTTTGAAAATATATCCTTCAACAGAAAACACTTCTGGATGAAAAATATCATTTGTAATTATTGTGATTGCTGAAAATGTTACTGAGTTATTCAGAACAATTAATATCCTTGTCGACAACTATAAATTCTATTCACACCAAAGAGAAAGATCCCCTATCAAAAAATATATTAAAATAATTTCTACTCAAAAGTAAATAATATGTTCAAAGTATTTCAATATGTCCTGTAATAAATGCTGAAACAATGTGGGAATGTTTGCATTTGTTACCACTCCCCCACACACATATATAACCAATGCAAATATTTTCATATTTATATATAAATATTTACACATATTTATATTTGTTCCCAATGTGCACTGGGATACACTTGTTATTATGGTATTTAAGTGATTTTAGACACAATAGACTTGATTCATTTTTAGATTTTGGAAAGGAAATTCTTTTTTTTTTTTTTCTTTGCGGTGGGATCCTCCCAGACCTGGGCACGAACCCGCGTCCCCCGCATCGGCAGGCGGACTCCCAATCACTGCGCCACCAGGGAAACCCTGGTAAAGGAAATTCTTTACTACTACAGTGACTTTGAAGATCTAGGAATCAATATTAGGACTTATCAAAATTTTAATTCAATATATGTTGAATTTAGGCTTTCTGAATGAATGCTTTGGATGGTAGTTAGTGAAATGAGTTAAAGAGTTTTCAGTTGTTCATTACTTTTGAAACTTAGCTGGAAAAACTTTCAAGAAGTCATGTTTCCCTTTTTTTTTTTTTTTTTTTTTTTGCGGTACATGGGCCTCTCACTGTGGCCTCTCCCATTTGGGTGCACAGGCTCCAGACGCGCAGGCTCAGCGGCCATGGCTCACGGGCCCAGCTGCTCCACGTAATGTGGGATCTTCCCGGACCAGGGCACGAACCCGTGTCCCCTGCATCGGCAGGCGGACTCTCAACCACTGCGCCACCAGGGAAGCCCATGTTTCCCTTTTTTAATTAAGTGAAACTATGATGGGAACTCAAAGTTTTCATAATTTTTATTCTTGTTACTTTGTGAATTTATCTGAATGTGATACTGACATTCATTTTAAACTTTTGTAATGCAAATAAATTGGATTCCAGTAAGTTATAAGAACTATGCAATACAGCAATTTAATACATTTTAATACAAATATTGTAATATTCCAGCCTCAATTTTCCATTATTTGGGCAAGTGGAACAAAAGAAATAAGTTAAAGATAATCATCCCTTTGGTTTCCACAGACCACTTTTTTTTTTTAAACAGTGGTTGAGTAATATGGTAAGTCAATAAAAGAGAAAATAAAACTATGAATTTTTCTCTTCAACAGATGAATTATATAAATTTTAAATATAATGATTACATACATTGAATGAATAAATATACATTATCTTTGTGAAAAATAAAGCATATTTTGAAAAGGATTAAGAAAACTTAAGAAAAGTATTTCCCAAAATAATAAATTTTGGGAAATAGAGAAAAATGGATTTGTAAATTACTGTATATAAGCCTGAATTTTTCCCTGTAGTTACAGGTCTGGTAAAAAAAATTCCTTTTTATAAATTCTATTATGTTTTATGAATTTATTTTATAAATTCTATTTTTTGGCTACTAATTTGGTTGTCTTCACTACCAACACGGTACCTTCTCAGATTGAAAAATTCTAAATTATCTCTGGGAAACATCTCAAGTGGTACTATAAGATATTGACAGGTTCTCATTCATTTCTTCTTAACTTAAGCCCTTACTTTAGTTAAACCATGTATAATATGATATGCAATAAACTTAATCATTAACAGTTTTTACTTTTAGTTGCAAGATCTGAGTGAAACAGACAATTCCTAACTCTTCTCTACTCTCTCATATAGTTAATATGGGGTAGATTGGGAAAAGTCTTGCCTAAACCAAGCCAGGTAATCTGTGTATAGACCTTTCAAGAAAAATCAGAAATTCAATGAGGTGAAAATGAGTTTTCAGCTGAAATTGGTAAGAATGAGTATGCAGTTAAAACAATCTCTTAATCATTTTCATTATGAAGAAAGAACATAAACTTCATTATCAAATGAACAGGGAGAAAGCTAGGTCTTCATGATAGGGAGTTATGTGGGAGTGCCTCTTAGAATTCTTTTCTTCTCAAACAAACCTTCCCACATGGAACAAAGAAGCTAATGCCTTTCCTCTCATCTCTCCCCTTGTCCCTACTGTTTTTAATAATGTATATCTGACATGCTAACAATATAGCACATGTCCTTTCATTGTTGACTGATTTGATAATGGCAGTCTGATAATGGCTTAAGAGGAATGATAAATGGAATCACATATCCAGGGTCTCCTTTGTTGACAGTATAACCAGGAGTGTATTTCCAATTTGCAGTTTGGTGCTACATCTTTAGAAGTGCCACATTTGTTTGATATCCACTTGGTGCTGTGCCATTAATCTACCAAACTCAGGGGTCAACTGTTCCGACAACGTGTGAATGAGGAATCAAAGATATGGACATTGCAGAAGTTTGCGAAAAACAAAAGAAACAGTTTGTTTCCCAGGGTGGTTTTTTTTTTTTTAATCTCCAGATGTAAAATAATAAAATAGCATTCTGAGAAAATCTAAGTATACCATATGATATGTACACACGCTTTATACCATCTATAGATTTGGCCTGAAAAATGTTTCATGTTTTCCATAGTGAATGAAGAATCAATCTACTCTATGTTTTACCATTTGGAATTAATCCTAGACCAATTACTTTCCAGATTATTCTCACAATTTTTCTGCATCTCAAACTCTTCTTTAGGGGAAAATACATCTTTTCAATAATTTAAACTTTTTTCTACTATTAACATGTGTTACTTGGGCAGTAATAAAAAATTGTGTTTAAAATCTAAATTGTAAACTTTGATAAAGACCTTCAAAAAGAAAAGTCTATGATTACAAAAATCAGAAAAGGCTAATGTTAGAATATTAACTTTTCCCAGCCAATAGTAACATGTTGTTTTCATAAAGTTCTCTTTCTGATTAACCAAAATGCATTACATTAATAATATATCTTTTGTCTTACATAAAGTGATAGTGAATGAAATTAAGCCTTTTCTGGTGTTGAGGACATATTTACAGTTAAGAGACTCAAATTCATCTACAAAACATTTGTCTTTTTAGGATTCATATATATGTATATATACATATATATGTATATATACATATCATATATATGTAGTTTGTTACTTTCTCCTGTTTTTCCTTTATGAATTTTAAAAATGAGATTAAGCTACATATACATGACATATTCTTTTAACATTAATGATTATCCCTCAAAATACTGTGGTACAAATGAATACTCTAGGTAAACTTACTTTTTATTCAAACATCCCTTCTATTAGAATTGATTTTAATTTTAAGATAAAAGGGCATGAAGACTTTTAGTAATACTCTTAGCTGTATACTCAAACTGTCCAATAAAATATAATATAGACACATTTAGGATATGATGTTCTGTGCACATGGGGTTACCGGAACTTATGTGGATTTTATTTTTGTTATGATTGTCTTTGCTGAGCTGCTATACATAAGAAGGAAAGGAAAAAATGTTATGTATCAGTTTAGTAAATACCATTTAAATTAATGTTTGAAGAGAACAGGTGAAGAAAATGACTAACAATTTGTGAAACAAATGATTAGCCATAAGTATAGAGAGGTATTAAATTAATAAGTCTGCTATGCACTAATTTATGTCAACTCAATGGAAACTCTTAAGTGAAAACTTGCTAACAAAAGAAACTTGTTAATGAAATATTATTTTATTCAAAGCCTAAACACTTAAAAAGGCTTTTGTACCCACCTCTCATGGGAAAATCTACCAACCTTAAAGCTTCTGCAATAAATAACCCATTTTAACTTTTTGCTTTCCAATATGCATTTTCAGGGTGGACAAATACCTTAATGCATTTCCTCTGAAAATAACACCTTAAGTCAAAGTGTACATTCTTTCTTTCAAACGGTTTTTAGAATTCATGCAACCCTGTAGTTATATAAAAATATATATATATATATATTTCGAGTGCAAAAGTAGGCTGTAAAAAACCATAAGTTTTGAGAACAAACTTTGTTTTTAAATTAATTAGTTATTTATTTAGTTGCACCGGGTCTTAGTTGTGGCATGTGGGATCTAGTTCCCTGACCAGGGATTGAACCTCGGCCCCCTGCATTGGCAGCCTGGAGTCTTAACCACTGGACCACCAGGGAAGTCCTGAGAACAAACTTTTAATAAGACCTATACATAAATTATGAGTTTAGCAAAAGGTTCTCATGAAGTCTTGATGTGATAAGATTTTTCTTGCAACAGCAACTTTAATTGCACTGTATCATGAGACAAAGGTGAGTTTTTATTAGGGAAGAAAGGTAAAGATTATTGTCTTTCTCTGGGTAAGGAAGAAGGGCAATATTATCACCAGGGAAGCTTCCAAGTCCAAGTCAAGTACAAGTGTAACAGTTTACCCCTGAAATGAATACTCCTTTCACCTCCTGAATAGCTAGACACTGTATTTCTAGGTTTCTGATAGTATCTCTCAATAGACATAGTTTAACTTGAATGTTACAATGTCTTTCATGCCAAAGATGTCTCTAAATCTTAATAGGGTTAAATTTTATCTTACAATATCCTATTAATTAAATGGAACTTTTAATTGAAATGCATAGCTGAATTTTTATAAAGGTATGTAAATGTTTTAATTTTCTCTCCCGTGACTGTGATATTGGTAATAACAAATGTTTTTATTTGGGATAAAAAGTAGAACTTAAGTTTATAATAAGTATTACTCTCAAAAGACACATCTTTACAGAAGAAATTAAAATTGTATCATCTTTAACTCATTTTGCACATCAAAAAATCAAGGTTGCCTTGCCAATATTCTTTCAGAGTTTATTTATTTTCTTTTCCTAAACATATGCATTTTGAAGAAGATGCTACTTGACAGAGAACTGTTTATGAACTTTCCTTTAACATAATTTTTATGAGAGAAGAGTCATCCATCTTTTCACAGAAACAATGGAGTATAAGTGTGATATAACAGGAAAGAGTAAATAGGAACCACCAAGCAGAATTAATACAGCAGCAGGGTAGCAAATTCACTTATATTAAAATGTAGGTACAAAAAGAAAAGTAGCTTCTTTTACTTTAATTTTTCCATAAGGCCAAAACCCACTAAACAAGAGAGATAGCTTAGCAATTGAAAAAAATAATAATATTTCAGTATTTTCTAGTTTAAAGGTCTCTTTTTTGTTAAAAGACTGAAACTGTCATCCGCAAAGCCGATGCATTAACAATTCCCAGGAAATAAAAATAGAATCTGGGTAATAAAATAAAGTCTAACCTTTTCTTTTCCTTTGTGCTTAGTGCAGTCTCACTTGCTTGCAGGGCACTGCGTACAGAAGCCTCACACCGAGCACATCAGGGAGAAATGGTTACACGTGCACCTCAATCAGACGCCGCAGAAGCACCGCACACGTCACTCAATTCAAGATGGCGGCGGCGGGCCGTGTGCAGAGACGCTGCACCCGGCACTGCGATCTGCGGCGTGAGCAGCGCAGCTGCATCCGCCCTGCGAGAGCTCCACCCCCTCCCCTGCTGACGAAATCCCCATAAAGCAGCCCCGCCCACAGCCTGTCAGGAGAGCTTGTGCTCTCGAGCAGGAGCTTACAAGTCTCTGTTCTCTGATCAGAGAATAAAACTTTCCTTTGCTTCTGAACTGAACTCAGTCTCCTGTTGGCTCCAGAGACACCAGGTAGGAGGAGCCTTGTTGGGCCCGACTTGAAAAGGTCAGTAACAAACATATTAAAAGTTTCTTTTCTAACTCTCTTTCTTCAGGTAAATGCTCTTTCAGGTTTTATCCTCTTTTCCTTCCCCAGCCCCCGAGAGGATTGTGGGTATGTTTGGGTAGGGAGAGTGTGTTTAGCAACAGGGCAGCAGGCATTCTTCAATGCAGAATCTTCTGGATCTTCCTTGTCTTTCCTTTGGAGTGGCTGGAGAAATCTAGTCAACCTGATTGAGTGGCAATCTTTCTTCACATTATATTCAACTATTAACCTAAAGCAGCAAGCCTTGTGGCCAAGCCATCATAGATAACATGGTTTCTTCTCTACTTTGTGGAAGAAACTTTTTAATCTGATTCCTCTGGATTTGTCTCTTAATATGTCAAAGAAAGGTAAAAAGTTCTGTTCACTCAAAACCTGACTTTGCAAAATTATATTTTGAATGCCATCTGAGGAGTACTATTTATCCTTTTTTTTTTGCATACCTCTGGCAACAACCTTAATTATCCTTTATTAAATCTACTACCTTGAGATTATTAAGAAACAAAGTGATATTGATAAAAATACAGAAGGAAAACAATACATTTAATACATTTTTAAAACACATATTTGAAGTGAAGATGATGTGGGTTTAAAAATAATTAAAATAAAGCTGAAAGTTAATAATGGTTCCCTTAATTAGCTAATCAATTGATTTCCTTACCCAAAAAACACTGAGTGTTCATATATTCTAAATAGTGTTCTACATCCTGGAAATACATCATTGAACACAACACACAAAGCTTCTGTCCTATTTGAGCTATTTTTCCTATGAACAGCACAGTTGTTAATCTTATTTTTTGCCTGGCTTTCAGCACCTATATGCTGTATGCTGATAACTATATCCTGATAACTACTATCAGTGAAAGTATAATCCAGAAAACAGAAACCACTGTAAGGATTCAAAAAAAGAGGACTTTAATAGAGTCAGCTGGTACATAGGGGATAAAAGAGCTAAGAAGATAAAAGGGGAGCAATGAGGTAACCAACATGTTACCAACAGCTACACTCTTAGATTAGAGGATCAAAGAATGGAGATAGAATTACCAGATATCAGAGCCAGCCTGTGGGGTGGGAGTTGGAGCCACAAAGGGTATTCAGCCACCACTAGAGATATTATTCAAGGCAAAAGGAGAGGGAAAGAAATACACTTGATTCTCCACTCTTTCACTTTCCAACCTCTCACCAGTGTCTGTCATCAGCCAAAACCCAATATGAGACATGGCCAGCAGTGATTAGCCTGCTTGCGATGCAGAGCAGAACAGGGGAAGGATGAGGATACACTTACCTGAGGAAAAACAGGACAAGCCTGGCACAACTGCCAAACTTATATCTCCTGTTATTGTTTTCCTCCTGAACTCCAAGTCATGTGTTCAAATGCCTTTGTGAGATTTCCCTTGGCTATGTAAAACGCACAGTATACTGAATATGAAAAATATCGAACTTTGATTAGGAACACATGCATACATACACACACACACACACAGTGAAACACACCAACAAAGCTTAACTAACTGATATGTGACCATTCATATTCCTCTGGTACACTGTAAACTATGTATTATCACAGCTGTTCAAGCATTAAGTTAGGGATTGGTCATTCCTCTTCTCTTACCTTTACCTCCCTTCTCCTGACCCTGTTCATTTCATATATAAGTCCTATCTCTAAAACATTCTGGGTCCATCTACTTCTCTTCATTCTCACAACTAATAAATCTAAACCACCATTACTTTTACTCTGGATTTTTGCAATATCTCCTAACTTCCCTAATGTGGTAGAATGTACTTTTCAAAGGTGTCTGTATCAAAATCTCTTATCTTGCATAATTTTCTTGCCATAATTTTCTTGTCACATCCCTATCAAAAGGTACAATCCGTTTCTCTACCCACTTGAATGTGTGAGGGCCTGTTACTGGTTTGACCAATAGAATAGAAGAGGTGTAACACTGACCCAGTACCAAGACTTCACTTTCCTGCTTCTTGAAGCCAGGAAGAAATGTGACTACCAGAAACTACCATGCCATGAGATGCCTAATCCATGTGTCAAGATCCTGCAGGATGAGACCACCTTTAAAAAGAAAGAGGCCAAGAAGCACTTCTAGTGCCAGATATATGAATGAAGAATATATCTTGGAAGTGTATCCCCAAATCTCCAGATGTCTAAATGATATCCTCCAAATGCTAAGTATAGAATTAGCACAAAATTCAGCAATTGCACCTCTAGATATCTACCCAAGAGAAATGAAAATATATATCTACACAAAAACTTGTACATGAACGTTCATATTAGCATTAATTCATAATAGGCAAAAAGTAGAAACAACCCAAATGTTCATGAACTGAAGAATGAATAAACAAAATATGGTATATTTATACATATGCAATGGAATATTATTTAACAATAAAAGGAATGTAGCACTGATACATGCTACAACATGGATGAACCTTGAAAATATTATGCTTAGTGAAAACAGTGAAAGAACCCAGTCATAAAAGTCTACATATTATATGATCTCATTTCTCTTGAATGTCCAGAGTAAGCAGAGCTATAGAGACAGAATGTAGATTAATGGTTGAAGAAGGCAAGCTGGGAAGTGTGTATGTTGGTGGAGGGAGATGAGTGGGTGTTGAGTAAGAATGAGGAAAAAGTGCTAATGAGTTTATGGTTTCATTTTAGGGTGGTGAAAATGTTCTAAAATTAGATTAAAGTGATGGTTTCATAAGTAAAAACCATTAAAGTTTAAATTTTAAATGGGGGAACTATATGATATGTAAGTTATATCTTGGTAAAGCTGTTAAAGAAAAACAACTGTAGTCCAGACATGTCAATCCTTTATTAAAACCATTCTTTGACTTCGCATCCTCCCACAATAAACTGCAGGCTCTTATCCTAGGCCCATAACCCTAAGAATAGATCCCTATGAGGTCACAACCTGTTCTACCTTTCTGATCTTACCTCTGGCAACTCTCCCAAAAGTCCACTGTATTTCAGCTCTGCTGATTTTTTTCAGTGCTTCCATAGTCTGAATTTGTTCTTTTCCTATGGTATTCATACCATAACTATGCCTATACCTGGAAAATTCTTCCCCCAGGTCTCCACATGTCTACATCCTTGCAGCCCTTTGGGTCTCAGCTTAATATTAACTTCTTAAGGTAGATTCACACAATCAAAATAGTTTGCTAGTCACTCTCTTACACAGCATTTTGTTATCTTCATGGCACTTCTAACACCATAAGACATCATTGAGTTTGTTTTATTTATTTACTTGTGATGTCTTTTTCTCCCACTAGAATTTGAGCTCCATGAGAGTTGAAATTTAATCTCTTGATTGTCACTTTGCAGCACCTGGAAGAGTGCTCAGAGTAGATGCTTCCTAAATATTTGTTCACTGAGGAATTCTTTACATTTAATTATCTTCTTATATTTACCATCATGGAGCAAATGATAGCTTTTCAAAACAGCTATATGTATCATTGTTTGTAACCTTCATTCTCACCTTTCTCTGCTTGCTGCTAGGGAAAGCTCAGGCTGCCTTTAGATCAGACCAGCACTGCCCAAAAGGATGCTTCAACCAGTTCTTACCTGCCTGTATCACAGATCTTCCCGTTGCTACAGTAACAATGGAAATACCTTACAAAATATTTTATAAGTGTTTACACTTTATATTTTACTATTTATGATATAAATTGGTGAAGACAGGCCATTATAGCAGGGAATCAGGAAAACTAAATTCTTGCCTAGATTTTGTTCTCAAAGGGATCGAGTTACTCATCGGAGTGCATAAAATATTGAACATTTTCTAGACCACTTCTGAAATCTCTTCTGTTTCCAACATCAAAAAAACCTGGGCTACAGGAACAATGCAGGTATCCTAGCAGCACTAAGAAGTCCTAGGTTTATCCCTTCATGGTTGTCCCTGATTTAATCTAATTGCTTCCCTAATTTGCTGAGTAGGATTTTCTACTTCATGCTCTCTATTCTTGTGAGAAATTTCATCTGTTGAGCTGATTCACAATCTCATGGCACTCCCTTGCCAGCCCAGTTTAGCCCACTCCTACAACTGATGCTGGGTGGCATTTTGTCTTGCTGCCTTCTCCATTTACCTCCTGCACTGGGGCTACCCATCAGCATCAAAGGCATTAGCTCAGCACTGGTTCACCTGGCCAGGCCTGAGAGGTTGCACACTGCATGTGGGTGAGTAGAAACTCTCTCTCCTTGATCATCCCGTAAGACCTTATATGTTCCTTATATAGAGCTATATTAGTTTGCAGTTATTGATTCACTTGTCTGCTTCTCCTTGAGACATTGGGGCTGGGACAATGAGTTGCTTTACATATTGCTATTGTTATGGCAGTGTCTGGAATTAAAAAGTGATAAGAATAATATCTACATTTATTGAGTGCTTGTTGTCATCGGGTATCATACTAAATGCTTTTTATCTTCATGACAAAAAGTTTTCAAGACAAAGTTGTGATGATACCTACCCATGAAGTAGGCACTACCTGTATCCCCATATTACTGATGTGAAAACAAAGACCCAGAGAGAATAAGTCATTTGCCTTATGCCACATAATTCACAAGAGGCAAGCTAAGATTTCAATCCAGAGAATCTGGCTCCAGGCTCATTAAAGACTAAAGACTATGCTCTATAGCATTTAAAATGTGTTTACTAATTACAGAATGAATTAATAAGTTCTAAGGACAGAATGGTACAAGGTGGTTAGAACCTTGACTAAATACAGATAGATTTTGACTTTCCAACTTAATAGCTTTATGAATTTGAGTAAATTGTCTCACCTTTCTGTATCTCTTTGCCTTCATTGTTAATATGTAAAAAAAATAGTACAGGTTTATCATCAAGAGGTTGGGTAAGTTTTGATTCCACCATGTGCTTAGAAGATGAAAATAAGAAATATTAGTGAACTGTTTTAATGTTTATCACAGTAGTCAGCATATGTTCACTATTCTTATTTTTGATGTGACTATTATTTTAAAAGGTCCTATATAACTTTATTATTAGGGGAATATACCCTACTCAGTTCAATTTAGAAAATGGCTTTTGAATCATTCTCCTGTGCAAGGCATTAGGGTTATCTAAAGGACAACCAGAGTTCTGATGCTCAAGAAGCTTATATTGAAATGATGGAGTCTGATATGTATAAATTTAATATTGATGGTACAGTGTAAATTTACAGGATGATTCTATAACTAAAATATCTTGGGTTACAGAAAATACAGTAATAAATGCTAACTGAAGAACTGAAGATCTACACAAATAACATCTCAAGTAAATTACAGGAGAAGATTACCATCCATCAGAATACGATGGAGAAAATGGGGAACACTCACCCAAGTAAGGAGTTGAGAAGAATAAAGACAGCATGGTACAAAAGTGCCTCATGACCAGAGTTCAGCCCATGTCAGGGTGTGGAAGCTTTGGATAATGGATCTGGGCCTTGTTGAGAATTATGAATACCATGCTACAGCACTCAAGCTTTATTCTTTGGAAACTGAAGAACCAACTGACTTTTAGATCAGGAACATAAATGATCAGATTTAAATTTTAGAAGGATGAATGTGTGATTGTGCTTTTTTTTTTTCTCCTGGAGAGAATTGAGGAGAAATTTCTGGATTCAGGAATACAGAAATACAGAGATAAGTTTCCTCCAGAAGTATAAGAAGGCACATAAGAAATGGAAGGAAGAAATATCAAAGAAAGATTTAAAAGGCAGTATAGCTATAAAACCCAAAAGAATGGTGACCACTTGAGTATAGAAGAGAGGAACAAATTGGATATGGCAGTAAGATGCTTAATACATAAGAAGAGGTAACTGGAAGTAATTAAGGGTCCCAAAAAAGTGGGATGGTAATGAAGAAATGAGTTTGAGTTACATCATATGAATTAGAGGTGTTTGCAGGAATTTCACATGGGGCTGTTTAGATATTGGCTTGTGGTCAAACAGAAGCATGAAAAGAAAAGAAAAGTCAAGGAAAGAGAGATTGTGTGTATGTAGGAGATTGCGTATATATAGAAGTGGATGGGAAATTAGGTCAAGGGCTGCAGACAGGTCATATACAAGATAAGTTTGTGGAAAGGCTGAGCAACATAGCAATTAGAAAATCATTGGTCATTTTTTAGTTTAGTCTTAGCTGAATAGTGAGAGCAGAAGCTGTTTTCAGTGAAAGGAAGAGAGAAGTAAATTTGGGATGATAAAGTGGATTACAAATTCAAGGAGTTTGGAAGAAAGAAGAGAAGTTATCATGTTTCTCCACTGCTCTACACCTCCCCGTCACTTCCAATCTCACTCCAAATGAAATACGAAGTTCTTATCACAGCCTAGAATCCTCTGCATTGTTTAGCCTTCTGATGATTCTCTAAACTCATCCCCCCCACTTTCCCTATGATCCCCTACAGCTAACTCTGCTGTAGCACATGGGTGTCCTGGCTATTTCTCAAATAAAACACGCAGACCTTTGCCTGTCTCAGGTCTTTGTGTTTGCAATTCCTATAATTTCCCCAGTTTTTCACAAGGCACTACATTGATTCTTTTTGATAAGCATCACCTTAACAAATAGACTTTCCAGCACACCTGATTTTAAAAAGCCTACTCCCTTTCATCCTGTCCCTGCCCTGTTCTTTCTTTTTAGCTTCTGTTAGAACCTGACATCTTAAAAATTTATTTGTTTTTTTATCCTTTTCCCATCCCTTCCCTGTCTTTTCAGACTGTAAGCTACAGTACAGTAGGAATTTCCTCTGTTTTATCCAATGCTATATACATAGTATCTAGAATAGTGCCTGGCACATACTAGGTGTTCAATAATTATTGATTAAATACATGAATGAAAGTATGACAATATTGGGCTATACTTAGAAAGACAAATTGAGGTAAATGAAGGATTTTCCAGTTGGGTTAGGGTTAGGGTTAAGCAATTGAGACTATTTGTATCTGGAGAGAAAGAATCAGTATGGAGAAGAGGTGGAGGACACCTTGAAAGGAGAGAGGGTATAAATAAGCAATGGAACAATATTCTGCAAGGGGTATGCAGAAGAGGATTGTATCAGGGCAGCAGGTCAGGGATAAATCTCAGAAAGGAATAGGAGAATTTCTCTATCTGAAATCTAAGGGAGAGAAAAGGGATGGATAGGAATGAAAATAAAATTTGAGGAAGGAAATTGGAAGCATTGATTCTTAAACTATGAAGAATTCAAGAATTCCAAAACAGGCTAGAAGGAAAGGTAGGGCAGAAGCTTAAGGAGAGGCAGAGGAGGGAAACCTCCAACATGCTGCTTACAGTGAAAAGAGAAGACGTGCAGATTTCCTGGAAGTCAGTCCAGGGCAGAATTCTTCCTTCTTCATCACACTTGCCTTGCAAATTGTTTTCAGTATGATCATGTTTCCAGCACAGAGCCATGTGTACCATTTAAAATGAAATTTTATTCTACTAAGTTCTTCAGATATGGGAGATAGGCAAATATGGGATGTCACTGTATTTTACTCTCTGAAATTAACCTATATGTGTGTGTGTGTGTATATATATATATATATATCTTGATTCTTGCATATATCATATATGTATATATTATGTATATGTACATGAATATATGTGTGTATATGAATATAGGTAAATAGATGTATATGTACCTATAAATATATAAATACATATATATGTGTGTATGTATATATATATATATATATATATATATATATATATATATATAACTAAAGTATAGTAGATAAAATTAGTTGGGCTTCAGTTTTCTTAGAATCTCCTTGTGGACTTGCAAGAATCTAGTATCTTTCTATCTTGAAACTGAATTTTCCACTTGATTCCTGGCAGAAGCCATCATCATCTGTTCAGACTGATGATAGTTGTTGTTTAAGCTTTAATGGGACAGACCACAGAATATTTATCCCTCTCTGATGATCCAGCTGCTTTACTAAATGTTGTTATTTCTTTTAACTGTTCTGGCATTAGAAAGCAAATGGCAACATTTTTTTTTTCTATCTATAAAGTAGTACATGAATGTTAAAAGAAAAGGGAGAACATACAACAAAGAATATAAAAATTATCCATGATTTTACAATTACCAGTGTAATTGTTTGATAATTTATATTGGTGTTTCCCCTTCTAACCTATTTTTCTGTGTATATGTCCAGTTTTTAATTGTTCCAACTAATAATATATACAGTTCTACAGTCTGATTTTTTTTTAAATTTCTATCATTAGCATTTTTTCCAGGTAATTAAATGCTTCCAATTTTATAGCTGCATAATATTCTATCATATGGCATTTATTTAACCATTGTCTGTTTGGAATTTCTTTGATTTTCTTTTTGTTATAAATATTACTGCAAAAACTTTTCTTCACAAATTCTTCATCTATTTAAGAGCATGAGTTTTAAAGTTCCTTGAAACATTATCATTATTTCTGTGAAAGATTATCATCATAACTGCTGAGTTTTTGTTTTTAAACCAATACATCAGACAGAACATGGGATACTAATACTTAATTTTATGTTTATATATTGATGCTTATAGTGTCTAAGAAGTTGCTTTTTGGGTTGTTACATTATCTTACCCAAGTATTCATAGTCAGTAATTCTCATGAACTTGTGCCCGGTTTTGTATTAATACATTTGTTAAATTTAGTAAAGCTAAAAGAAGTAACTTTTGTGCCATATGTGTCCTTGGACACGCTAAGTTAGAAATAGCACTAAATTCTGTATTTAGATTGTATTTTTTATAATCATCATGGGGAACAACATTACTATAAATTTTGTTGCAACTAGTAGATAATATTGTCATCAAGACCAATATTTGGACACTGGGAGTTAGTTGAAAATTGTTTTATTTAAACTTAAGTGGATTTTTTTTGCATCAAAATATTCCCTGATAGTATTAAAGCAGATATTATTTTAAGTTTTTCAGAACATACCTTATAAATGAAATACAGTTAGTGAAAGATTGCTTTTTCCCTGGGTAGAAATATCCTGCTCTGTAGCATTTCAAGAGCTATTCCTTTTCGTTGTTCTTGTTCCAGGAACATAAGCGCTCTTGAGTGAATGGATAATGTTGGTTGAGAGAAGAGAATAGAGGGGGATAAATCTCACATGTTTCTTTTTGGAATTCATCAGTGGCATCTGCTAATGTTCACAGCAGACAAAGTTGCTTAAAATGCAAACTTTTGCTGTTCCCACTACAATCGATATTGCACATCTTTCATACTTTAAAAACTGATTTTACTGTAAATCTTCTAGCATTCCTTAGGTGATAAAAGGCAAGCTTTTAGGGACCAGACCATTTCAACTAACATAGCAACTGTATTTCTATGATGAAGATCTATTTAAAATAAAATGGACTTTGTGTCTGATATAACTGCAAGAAACGAAAAGAAGACTGACCACCATTCTTATAACTTCTGCGGCCAAATCATCAGATGGTGCTTAGTTTCATTTGTTTGTGTGTGTGTTTCTTATTGGAACTTAAAATGCTCTTCTTAGAGCATTATAGTGTAAGAGAAAGAAAGCCTTCAAAAAATATATGGTACTTTCTCCATTTAACTTCTACCTGAAGGCACATATAATTTACAAAGTTTTCTAAATCCTATAATTTTCTTCTGGGGAAACTATCTCTCTATCCAGCCCAAACCTTCCATAGGCACAAAGTATTACAGTGTATAATAAGGAACAAGTTGGTGACCCCTAGAAAGGGGATCCAGAATGTCCACTGCTATTGTCACAGAGCTGAGCTCCTGGTCATTGGATAACCATTTTGATATTTGCAGAGATCTTGGGGGTAGAGAACATGAAGGGAAGTAGAAAGTAGCTTGAGTAGTTTTCAAGAAGAATGTAACTTAAAATATATGCTTAGTGTAGCTTAAAAATAAAATTTCAAATTTTTAAACTGTTCTCAGATTTGTAAAAATAAAAAAAGGAAACTTGTATTGATCTTACAGAATGTTTACTTGTTGGTTTTATTTCTTCTAAAGGAATCATTTTTTATTTACAGGAGATATTTGGAGATGGCAGGTGCTGTATCTCCTATGACTTAAAAGGCCTGCTTTTTTGGAAGACAGTAAGTTATTTTTGGTTTTGAGTAGAGGGTAGAGAAAGATAATAGAGGGGACATCATGGTAGTCAATCCCTTTACTGATTGGTATTGAATGATTGTTTATTTAAAAGATGTTCTTGAAGAAAGTTCTAAGATAATACAATAGGGAAATAATGGTCTTTTCAACAAATGATATTAAGACAACTGGACACCTGTATGCAAGAACTTGAAGTTGGATTCCTTTCTTATACCATACACAAAAAAAGTAATTAACAGTATCATAGACCTTAATGCAAGAGATAAAACTATAAAAGGATTAGAATAAAACACAAATATAAATATTCATGCCCTCAGATTAGGCAGTAGTATTTATGATATCTTTTATAAGTGGAATCATATCAAATACACAAGTGACAAACTTTTTAAAATAGCTAAACTAACATTCATCAAAAATAAAAACCTCTGTCTTACAAATGATAACATCAAGAAAATAAAAAGAGAGCTCACAGACTGGTAGAAAATATTAATATATTTGGTAATGGACTAGAATTCCCAATATATAAAAAACAATTACAATTTAATAATAAAAAGGAAAATAGCTCAATTGAAAAACTAGCAAGGAATTTGACTAGATGTTTCTTCCAAGAAGATACACACTGGGATAATAAGGGCCTAAAATTATGCTCAGCCTAATGAAATATTAGGTAAATATAAATCAGAACCACCATGTTCATGCCCCCTAAGATAGCTATTATCAGAAAGACAGATAATAACAAGTTCTGGGGAGGATGAAGAAAAATTGGACTTCTCATTCACTGCTGGTGAGTATGTAAAATGGTAACCTCTCCAGAAAACAGTTTTCAGTTCCTCAAAAAGTTAGGCATAGAGTTATTATATGACTCATAATTCCACTCCTAGTTACATGCCCAAGGGAAATAAACATCCACCCAAAATTTATGCATGTTTCTAACAGTATTATTCATAATAACCAAAAAGTGCAAATAACCCCAATGTTTATCAACAGATAAATGGATAAATAAAATATGGTATATCCATGCAATGGAACATCATTTGTGAATAAAAAAAAGTTAAGTATTAATTCAACTGCAACATAGTTGAATGTAGAAATTATTATGCTAAGTGAAAGAGTCCAGACACCAAATACCATGTATTGTATGATTTTATTTTATTCAATTTCCAGAATAGGCAGATCTATAGAGACAGAAAGTAGATTAGCAGTTGCCTACAGCTGGGGGCTGGGGGCAGCAAAGAAAGGAGCTAGTGTTAACTAGGGAATGCTTGCTAATAGGTAGGAGTTTCTTTTGGGATGATTAATATGTTCTAAATTTAGATGGTGACGATGCTTGCACAGTTCTGTGAATATACTAAAAAGAACATTAAATTGCACACTGTGGTGAATCTTAAAATATGGGAGTTACATGCCTCAATAAAAGTGTTAAAAAAAATGAATGTCAGAATCTCAAAATGGGTTTTTAGAGAAAATTGGTAAAAAAAAAAAAAAAAAAAAAATCCTGATTGAAGAACAGGCCAGGAACTGATGCAACTCTCTTAAGACATTTCTAGATTCTAGACACAGAGGTCTACTTTGGATCCCAAGACACCTAACAAGTCAGAGATGGGGTTAAGTTCTTACTTTGTTCACTTAACTATAAGCCAATGCCACTGATGAATTGCACATGGAAAGCCCTATCTTGTTATATACAAAGCTTAGATTCTTTGAGGTTATCAGGAATCAACACTCTTAATATAGACATTTTTCTTGGGACAGTAGAGTATTCTCAGTGATTCCACTGTATCTTTCACTCACACTTTTTTGAGGAGTGAGGATCAATTATTAGTGATTTCATGTATGTTTTCTGGTTTTGACAAGGAAAAGGAAAATAAAATATCTAATGTTTTATTTTAATATTATTACAGTAGCATCAGTATTTATGTGGCTCTGCAAAAGGCAGGAGTCTCACCTGAAGAATTTATTTTTCAAAGCTTAGTGTGAGGGGAATATTTGTGAAAACTTTACTTGAAATCTTTACTTGATCTATATGTGTATCTTTACATCCATATGTATATGTGTATACAGGTAATATTATCTCAAAAACTTTTGCTATTATTCTCTTAGAAATGAAAATACGAGAAACAAATATAGTGTCTCAGTTGAGCAAATTTGAAGCAGAATGATTAAATTCCTCTCAATTTAAACATAGTGAATCGGTGACAGTCTAAAAATAATTACAACTAATGTCAATCTAGTATATTTTACCTCAACAAAGACTAGAAGTAGACAAATGCAAAGAACTTCATATATTTTTTGGTTACATGTGTTTAGTTTATCATTTATATTAAAGTTAATTTAAATATAATTTTGCTATTAATTGTAATGTCCTGCCTACCCCCACTATCATTTATTTTTAGGCAGTCATGGGCAAACATATTTTTAAGCCTGTTGAGGCATATTAATCAAGCATAACAATGTGTTTGGCAAGAACAAAATTTTATTTTTGTTAGAAAAACAAATGGGGGTTTCCCTGGTGGCGCAGTGGTTGAGGGTCCGCCTGCCAATGCAGGGGACGCAGGTTCGTGCCCCGGTCCAGGAAGATCCCACATGTCGTGGAGCGGCTGGGCCCATGACCCATGGCCACTGGGCCTGCGCGTCCGGAGCCTGTGCTCCGCAACGGGAGAGGCCACAGCAGTGAGAGGCCCACGTACCGCAAAAAAAAAAAAAAAAAAAAAAAAGAGAGAGAGAGAAACAAATGGGCGAGTTTATATTAAGTTATCTATAAATCTTTTTCTCTATTAAATATTTTGTGATTCTATAATTTGAAATGATTATAGAATTTTAGAAATGGGTATAAAAGAGTGATAAGAATATTGCTATTCACAGTGTGTAAAGAATTGTTAAAGTATCTATAGGAAAAAAGCTTTCTGGGATTTCTAAACCCAATAAAAGCCATTACTCGTTTCTCAAGAGAAGCTAATAAAATGGTGACAACTCTTCCAAGGTTACAAAGAAAGAATCCAGGAAAAATTATTATAGTTTTAAATGGTAATAATGTGCAGAATAATTTATATTATATATATATATATATATATATTATAAAAAACATATACCAAGAAAATTAAGAACAGTGAAATTGACAAATTCTTTGAAGAAATATAACAAAATTGGCACAAAATATAAAATCTGAATTGACAATTAATAAAATAGTTAACAAAAGATATTTAACAAAAAAAAGACAACTATAGTGAGAATTTTAAAATATTGCTGAAATTAAATATAACCTAAATAAAGTAGAGAAACTGAACTCATTTATAAAGCTTTCCCATGAAGATATCTCCAGACCCAAATAAGTGATAGTATCAGTGATTTCTATTAACTATTCAAAGAATTGTACATTAGCACTGTCCAAAAAGAGAAGGAGGAAATACTTTCTGACTCATTTTACCAGGCTAGCATATCCCTAATGCCGAAAACTGAAAAAACGAAAATTAACAATTCGTATCTTCCATGAATATATATGTAGAAATCATTAGCAAAATATTAGCAAATTGAATACAAAAACATATTAAAGGACAATAGACTATGACTATGTAGGGATTATCCTTGGACCACAAATTTGTTTAATGTACAATGATGTACTTCACCATATCAGAATGAAGGATAACAACCGTATGATCCTTCCAAAAGAAGCAGTAAAAAAAAATTGACAGCTTACAATATTCATTCCTGATGAAATCTTTTCCCAAATTGTCTTCAGCTAACATCATAATTAATGGTGATTGTGATGGCTAATTTTATGTGTCAAATTGACTGGACCATAGGGTGCCCAGGTATTTGGTCAAATGTTGTTCTGGGTGTTTCTATGAGGATGCTTTTAGATGAGATTAACATTTAAATTGGTAGATTTTGAGGATAAAGCAGAATGCTCCCATTATGTGGGCCTCATCCAATCAGTTGAAGGCTTGAATAGAACAAACAGACTAGGCCCCTCTGAGCAAGAGGGAATTCTCCAGCATACTGCCTTTAGATTTCATCTGCAACATTGGTTCTTATGGTTCTACAGCAATTCCTTTAGACTCAAACTGGAACACTGACTCTCCTGGGTCTCCAGCCTGCTGCCTACCCTGAAGAATTTGTATTGCCAATCTTCATAATTGAAGGTTAAGAATCCGCCTGCCAGTGCAGGACACATGGGTTTGAGCCCTGGTCCAGGAAGATCCCACATGCCGCGGAGCAACTAAGTCCATGCTCCACAACGACTGAGCCTGCGCTCTAGAGCCCGTGAGCCACAACTACCGATCCCACATGCCACAACTACTGAAGCCCTTGAGCCTAGAGCCTGTGCTCCGCAACAGGAGTAGCCGCCGCAATGAGAAGCCTGCACACTGCAACCAAGAGTAGCCCCCGCTCACCACAACTAGAGAAAGCCCACACACAGCAATGAAGACCCAACGCAGCCAAAAATAAAATATAAACAAATAAATAAATTTTTTAAAAATGCAGTGAGAAACCACTACTCATGATTAGAATGGTTAAAATTAAAATGTCAATTATGCTTAGTTCACTTCAGAATGACAGTGAAAAAAATTTGCAGGAGCAACACTGTTACTCGATTTGCAGTTGACAAGCTGGATGTTTTTAAGTGTATCTACTGCTTTGAAGGAATTCCTGACCTACTTCAAAATTAGTTTTTCCAGTAAAGTCAACCATTAGTGATTATCTTTGCCACAAATCTTTCTTTAAACGATTCCTGAAAGATAACATGTATATTAACTGGGCTTGAGTTATCTATTTTTTCTTTTTAGAATTATATCAACTAAAGCAAACAAAAATGTAACAATTTTAAAAATTAGGTGGACTTTTTTATTTGTGTTTGTATTTTTAAGTAAGTAGGTTATGTTATATTATTTCTCCAAAGCTCTGTTGTTTTTATTTTTTTCAGTTTGGATTTTTGTAATTGACACCGAACCTTGGCAAGCTGTAATTCATAATCAAATAAATGCTTTATTTTATGCATGTAAATAAAATAAAATAAAATAAAATACAAAGAAAAATGTCAATTATGGACAAATGTTTGGAACAACTGGATCTCATGTACATTGTTTTTGAGATATCAGAAAGTTACTTTAAATGTTTAAAATACATCTATCTTATGATCTAGCCATTTCATTTCTAGATATTTACCCACTAGAAGTAAAAATAAATATTCACAAAAACTGCTTATATGTGAATTTCCATAGCAATTCTATTCACAATAGGTAAAAGCTGGGAAAAAGCCAAATGTCTATCCAGATGTGAATGGGTTAAAAAATACGTGTTACATTCCTGTAATGAAATAATTCTCAGCAATAAAAAGAAACAAACTACTGATGCATACAACATGTATGATCTGAAATTCATTTCCCTGAGTGAAAAAAGTCAGACTTAAATAACACAAACTGTAAGACTCCATTGAGTTAGAATTCTAGAAAATGGAAACTAATGGATTGTTACTAAAAGTATATGAATGATTGCCTGGGGGTGAGCAACAAAGGAGGGATGGACTACAAATAGGCATGAGAACACTTTTGGGGGTGATGGAAGTATTCTACATCTTGTTCACAGGGAGGATTTTAAAGATGTATATATCCATCAAAATTCAAATACGTGTACACTTTAAATAGATGCAGTTGTATGATAATTATAAATAAATAAAAGCAATTTTTAAAATGAAAGCAAATAAATCATCAAAGTATGGCATGTCCTCAGGACTACATATTGGTGTAACTATGAAAATGATTTTTAACTGTTGATAATAACATCTTTTAAAATGCTATAAAATGAGTAGCCTGATGGATTGATTTATTGAGGAGGATCAAACCTATGTAAATGTATACATGCAAAAGAACAAATGAAACTGGAAGAATACATGTTAAGATATCTTTCAGGCTTTTTTCCCCTACATTTTGTAAATTCCAAACATTCTATAAGTGAGAGAGATTCTTTTTGTTCTAAAACTACTTTTAAGTGATGTTGATATGATAGAGATGGTGGGATGAGGGAAGAGCCAGGAAATTTCTATGTCCCTTTTCAGTATTACTTAGGTTCATCATGCTTCTTCTGAAGAGACTCTCATGAGCTGCCTGCATTGCTTCTTGAGAGTCAGATGGGTAGAAGACAACCAGTAGTTAGGCATCACCTGTTAATGTGATAATAATAGAAGCTGTAGTTTTAAAGAAAAAAAAAAGGCAACATACACAATAATGGCAATACATATTGACAAGGCAGGCAAATATATTACTATTGAGATTACTTGCTTCAGTATACCAATTGGTATAACCAATAGTGCAATGTCCAGTTGGAGTAAATAAAAGAAGCTAGTGTAGTATATTAAAAAGTAATGGTACTTCAATTCGCTTTATAAATAAAAGGGTTAGAACTGTAGAAGACCTTATAAATCAGAGGCCAAAAAAAAAATAAAAATGTTGCCAGTAATGACAGTAAAACAACAGAGACTCTTATTTAGGTTTACACACCAAGTTTGGGCAGAAATGAGACATATTTCTCAGAAATAGGCTTTTTTATTAAAGCATAGGTTTCATTCATCTCTGAAACCTTACTATACTAAATTTAAGTAAACTTTCTGGTGATTTTTCACTCAAAAAGCCTGGGAGAGTGTCCATTTTTTTGATCCATTACTTATGTATCATTAGTTTCTGGATTACAGATAACAAATCAAATTATTATATTTTCATGTGATTTGCATTTACATTAAAAAAGAAATCCTCTTTTTCAAGTTCCCATTCAAATTAAATAACTGTATCACCTTAAAATCATATCTAACGTGTATAACATGATTCCCACAATCACAATAACACATTCAAACAAACTGGCTTTGTAAAATGTAATAGAGGGAAAAAATACTTTTAAATTTTAGCTTCTAGAATTCTCAGTCTTTTCTTTTTAGTGATATAATGGTCAAAATTCGACAAAAATAATTATTTCTCTTTGATAGCCACTAGTGAAAAAATAGTCTTAGGAGCTTTTGTGTATGTTCCTATGAGCTCTAACTAAAACAGTCTTAGTGTCAACATTCTAATCACTACATTCACGCGGTTGTCATCATTCCCTTAACCAAACATGCTGATCTTAAATCCCCTTGGAGTTCATGTCACTGTACAGAATTAACCTGTTTACCCTGGTGAGAGTGAACTTTCAGGTTCTGATCAATGACAAGAATTTTCTTTTTCACCTATAAAGAAAATGTCAGTGTTTTCACAATATCTTAGATATCTTTTGCAAATAGTGGGACTCAGCAGGCAAGTTAGAGATGATTAATTCTATTTATGATAGTACAGTTAATTTTTTTTTTTTTTTTTTTTTTTTTTTGCTGCGGTACGTGGGCCTCTCACTGTTGTGGCCTCTCCCCTTGCAGAGCACAGGCTCCGGACGCGCAGGCTCAGCGGCCATGGCTCACGGGCCCAGCCGCTCCGCGGCATGTGGGATCTTCCTGGACCAGAGCACGAACCCGTGTCCCCTGCATTGGCAGGCGGACTCTCAACCACTGCACCACCAGGGAAGCCCTACAGCTAATTTTTTATTGTGGCTGAGTCTCACATCAAATGTTGCTATTGTTAAGAAACAGATAATTTTAGTTAGAGGTTTTAGAGTATATATGTATATACATATATAGTCGGTGATCCTTGATATTTAATTCTATGATACATGTTTAACATTATCTTGTTTTTACCTTTTTTTTTTCCCCTGGTTGAAGCAAGACTTCAGCTCAGATATTGAAATCACCATTTGTGGGCATTTCCAAGGAAACTGTTAAGCGGAATATTTAAAATTACAGGTTTCCTGCAGAATTTTTGCTTAAGAAAATCCTGGCCCTCTGTTTTCTGGTAGAAATTGTTTGGAGGAGTGTTATCTGACATGCTGGCTTTCTACCAAATACCATAGATACACCCTCTTTCAAATTTCCTAATTAATATATTTCATATTATATGTTTCTGATCCAGTTTAGCTGTTTTAAAAAGCTCAATAAGAAATATAAACTAATAATATAATTTCAAATTGGAAATAAGCATTTAACGAATTAACATATTCTCTTAATATCTATCTTCAGTTAGTCCGTTTTAAATTTAAATTTAAAAATACTGAATCTCTGGAATTTTAAAACCCATGAAGGAAAATCTATAATAGTTCTGAAAAAAAACATTGTTCTTCATAATCAAAGTACTGTTCTTAAGAAGGTAAGTTAAAGCCACTAAGACAGGTAATAACTATCACAGGGGGAATGTTTATACTCATTAAACTTTATAACACACCACTGCTTTTTACTTTCACTTTTCTTTCATTTGCCATCTTTGGAAGAAAAATAGAGTATCACTAGGCATTAGAAAAAAAATTACTCCTTACAAATCACAAATAAAATGTATCTATTGATCTCTAATTGTAGCCTGTTATTGAATTTGCTTTAAAGAGTTCATGCCTTCTGTATATCTTGAGCTTGAACATTTCCTCTCATCCTCACTTTTGTTCTAGTTGCTGCCTATCATTGTTTAATTACCCAGTCCAGCCTTCCTCTGGAAGTTAGTCATTAGGGAACAGTAAGACAGACTTATGCAGCGTTATTAGCCTTCTTCCCCAAATATGTTAGCTGATTTGCCAGCTAAGTCAGGAAATACAGATGAAAATTTTATTCATAGTAAGACCTCTTGAGAAGGTGCTAACAATGAGATCATGCAGTAATTTCTAAACATTTATTAAATGTTCATACACAAAGTAAGATGATGGAAGGAGGGGTCTTGATCAAATAGATTGAATCACTGTTTCTGTCACTCAGAATTATATTTACTCCATTTCTCTAAGAACTTACTGCTTTCTAGAGAGTTTGTAATTGAGCAAAAATAACTACTAGAACTCAGTCTGGATGTTAGAATGATTTGGGGGATATAATGACTTTTCTATAACTGTAATTTACGTCTGCCTTTTTCTTTTCCCTTTTTAATTTTTCTGTTTACTCCATTGTAATATAACCTGGTGAAGTATGTTTCAAGATTTCCATGCCTAAGATTTCTTTGAAGAATTCCTCACTGTAGTAGGTTTTACTGAAACATCATTCACTGATTAATTCTAGGACTGCGATGCTCCATAAAGCAAAGACGCATCAAGGGAATAAAAACTCATCTTTCCAAGTTGGAAGACCTCTCTGTAATATTCAGAAACTGTGTTAAACAGGCTGACTTCTGTTTTTAGGCCTACCTGGAAGCTTTTCTTCACCCAAAGTTAACCCCGTTTGTTCTTAAATTCTTGGATAACTAAATATATAAATAAAGATGGAGCTAGGCTTTTCTCTTAAACCTCACAAATAATACATTAATATTTTTCTCTAGGTTCTTTCCTTATAATCTTAAGATTAATTTAAAAATGCAAGTGGCTACAAAAGGATATTCAGGTAATTGTACTTTGATTAGGAAAATTAACAAGTAAAAGACTATTTACTAGACATGACCCAACACATGAGGTGCAGAGCAACACAGAGGGACCTGACTGTCACTATCTTTTCCTGTAACATACTTGTCCTGAGGACAAATAAGGACCTTAACTCTTAGAGCTGCCAACCCAGCTTTCTCTATAAATCAGATGCTAGAGTCATTCTATTCCATAATGTGTTATTTTGCAAATAAAAGTATTGCTAGTTTGCTAAATATTGATGCCTCTAAATTGAAGATGACTTACATGTGGTACAATTAATTAAAGATACAAATTAAACTTTGTGGACATTAAATAGCTTTTTTACAGGAAGTTGAAAAATTGAAAATTGACTATAATATTTGATTCTTCTGCAGTCATTTAAAACATTGATACATAATAGTTATATTCTTATTATTTATGAAAGCATGAGACCTAGAGCTCTCTGACTGTGTGATTTGATTTCTTGGGAGTTTAAACTGTAAGAATGCTCTTCTTCCTATTTGGGGGAAAAACCCCGCAAAATAAAATATTGCATTTCAAGGATTTTAAATTTCAAAAACTAAAAGGAAAGAGAATTTTACATATTGAAAATATTTGCACAGTTTTATTAAATTACAGTTTTGTTTTGCTCCTATCATTCTTTAAATGTCTCTGTATAAAATCTATTATGAATGATAATAAATAAGTTAACATAAAGATTGCGAAACAAATTCAATGGATATACAGAAAAAAAATTGCTGTTTATTTATTGCTTGCCTTAAGAATAATTTCTGGCTACCTCCTCTAGGGTCAATAGTCCATTTAAACAGCCCTTAATATTGTCTAGTCAACCCAGTTGTCTATGTTTTTAAAGGGGCAGGCATATAAGATTACTATCAAAAATACAATAAATGTATCAGTTTATTCAAACACAATGAAATAAGTGTTACTAACTCACTGCTATGTGAGTAACTCATTCTGCCTACATTTGGGCTGTGTTAAACTGAAAAGGAAAATTAAAGAAGCAAGCTAGTAGGTAGAGTGTTGAAGTCTGACATAAAATGAATCCAAAAAAGGGACAAAACAGAACAATAAAAAAACGAACTTTAAGCCTCTTATCATGAATATGAATTACATTTTCATTCATTCAATAAATATTGATTGTAGACCTACTATGTGCTGGGCACTATTGTAGAAGCTGGGAAGACAGCAGTGAACAAAACAGACCAAAACCCCTGCTTTCCTGGAATTTACATTGTATTTGCTTAATTACATAGTGTTTTGGATGAAGTCATCTTTTGAAAGTCTCAGACATTGGTCACAGATGGTCTGTAGGCTACTTGGCATCCATATGCATCCCTACATTTCTAACAATACAGTATTATGGACATTTTCAGGCTTGTCATAATATAGTATGTATTTCTTAGGTTTGACATATTACTCCATCAGTGAAGGGTCTCCAGCAACCCATCAAATATAGTTCAGAGTTAGAAAATTGTTAGGACATTGTTAAATATTATGGAAGTTGTGCAAACTCATTCTGAAGGATATTAAAAATAGATAATCAAGGTTTTACAGTAAAGATAGAATAAGAGATTAGCTTTTTTAAGTTATGCATGGTCTCCTCCACAGAAAAAGCTCATCCCTACGAGATTTTTCTGTACTTATTCAAAGAGTGTATCATGTCTGTCTTGAAAATCATGATAGATTGAATCACTTTTACTAATGGAAGCAAGACACATCCTCAGGAACATCAGGTATGTTGCTGCCCAGAACAGATTAGGACATTTGGTCTATTCATTTTTATGTTAATCCCTTCTTGAAGTTGTACACCTCTAAATTTAAAGTTCTCAGTCCAAATTATTTAGTTTTTGCTGTGGTTGCTCTCTGCAATACCCTTACCATAATGATACAGGCAAGCCCCTGTCTTTTCTCTGCCATACACTAAGAGGACTTCTTAGGCAATGACTATCCATTCTGGGATTTTGACAATTTTCTCAGTGTCAGTTTTATCATATTTCCTTACCTTTTCCAGTAAATTGTACTAAATCATATATTTTGCAGAAAATATCTATAATATACTGTAAATCTTACATTCATGTCATTCTCATTATGCATTTTAATGGGGAAATTTAACGAGGAAACACTGCATAAAGAGGAGAATGATAAAGAAATGTGTCTTATCTCAACACTTTTTAGTGTGGAAATGGGTGGATTTCTCTGAATCAGGAGTCAAATGTGACACTTTCTTTTCTTGATTCCTCAGGGCTAGGATGAACTCATCACAGAGTCCAGATAAGGTAAGTAAAAGAATGTTATGTGGGGCCTCCCTGGTGGCGCGGTGGTTGAGAGTCCGCCTGCCGATGCAGGGGATACGGGTTCGTGCCCCGGTCTGGGAGGATCCCATATGCCGCGGAGCGGCTGGGCCCGTGAGCCATGGCCGCTGGGCCTGCCTTCGCATCCGGAGCCTGTGCTCCGCAACGGGAGAGGCCACAACAGTGAAGGCCCGCATACCGCAAAAAAAAAAAAAAAAAAAGAATGTTATGTGATCAGATAAAGATCACACGTAAGCATTCATAACCCATCTTAATTAGTGCCAATCATGAAACTAATTAAACTAAACCTAAAAATAAATTTGTGCTGGTTGCTGTGAAGACCTCTGGGCTTTGTGTCATTGAGCTGATCTAAATACCTGAATCTTCAGCTGCAGCGGCTGCCGCTTCTGCAGAGCCCTCTAGTGGAGAGTATGGCTATAGCAGTTTCCTAAACCAGGGACTTGACAATAAAAAATCTTTCATGAAATCCAGTGAAGTGAGCACTGGCACATGCCATTACTCCTTCACATGTTTAGATGTTATGGTACCTCCAATAGACAGATTTCTTATATGAGAGCTTGACTTGTAAATTTATTCCAGCTTTTGTGTTCCAAAGTGAATTGAAAAAAGTCTAAGTTTTTACTTGGGCCTTGACTTCTGCAAGTGTTTCAAAAAATAATAATTACTGAATATTGAAGCCTAAACTAACTAAGTTAGAGAAATTGCAAAGTTAACACATTTGAAATAATACGAATATAACATGCACATTTTGAATCCTTTCATTGCCATAATTAAGAACTGATGGGGGGTTTAATTTTTTTTCTAGAAAAAAATTTATATCATCAGTATATTTGTAATTAAAGTTTTAGGTGCACTCCTCTTTACCTTGATTTATTTTTTTCAATTTAGTTAGCTTTTGAGCTTCAAACACCTCTGTAAAATGCATATTTTTTATTTAAGGAAATAGATTTGGATATATAAAAACCTAGAGTTTGTGACCGAAGTAACTTCCGTTTTAACTTGAGAAATACTGCACAGGTAAAGATGATTGACATTAAGATGTAGATTACCTGCCACATTTTAAATTATTTATCATTATTTAACCACTATATTGACATGACAGAATAGGGATCACTGACCCATAGCACAATCTAGGAGACAAATTAGAAAAGCAGGTGAGGTTATTTGGGCACTTGTGGAAACCAGAGCATCCGTGAAAAATCACAAATGTTTGACACTGTTGAATATAAGATCCCTATGACTTAATACGGATTATTTTTCCGGATCCCAGCTGAATTGACGACTATGGTTAGACAAGCACATAATCAGTTAATTTTTCTGTACTGAGTAATGCTATTTTATGTTCAGGCTTACAGAATGCTTGAGAAACAAAATTGAAGCCATGTGTTCTCAAAATATACTTCTATAGAGCATTTAATAATCCTTTACCACCTTTCTTTTTTTATTAAAAATTACTCTGGATGCACCTACATTTTTACCTAAGCCATAAATGCAGCTTCAGTTATGACACCATTAAAACAAATTTCCTTCAATTAGTTAGCCATATTGCTATTCTTTGTTTTACTGAACCATATATCAATGCACCAAAAAGCTCATAAAAGGCTCATTTGTATTTCAAATTATTTCATTAGAAATGAAAAAAATTGATTTTTCATCTTTAGATAAACTTCCTAATACTTGTAAACACAAATTCATTTTGTATTAAGTCATAGGTTTGTTTTTACAATGGTTTTCCTATGTTTGTTAAGGTTGCAAATCTCCTTGGACAATTGAAAATTGGCCACTTAATACATATCTTGAGAAATCATCATCCAACTGTAATGATCATATATTCAACATATCTGAAATAAAATGAAAGAGATTGTCATACATGCTTGTGTTGAACAGTGTCTTCTCTCTTCTAGATAATGTTTGGTATGTACCTTGTCAGGAAAGAACTTAAAATATTGGGCAGATAATTTATACCCTTGAAACAGTTAATTAACAATGCAGATCAGTAAATTATAAAATGCTTAAAAGAGTGATTTAGATAGAAGTGAAATAAGAATTCGCAACAATGATGAATTCATCTTGACTATATACCTTCAAGAAGAGAGGGATTTAGGGTAATAAAGTATTGTCTAACTACTTTGTGGGAGCATTAGGTTTATCTTGAAGTTTACTGAGAGATAAGGTTGAATTGATTAAGCTATGATTCCCATATTTTTACCATCTGATATTTTAATATTTTAATGCTTGTTTGTAAATATATATCTATATATTTATATTAATTTTCCAAACAAAATTTATGTATTCTGGAACTGGGCCATACAAAATATTGTCAGCTCTGCAAAGGCATTGCCTAGGAACTTGTCAGAGTTTCAGAATTTCAGGCCCTGTCCTGGATTTACTAAAGCACTTGAACTAAGATTTTCTAAGTCTGCATTTGAACAAGCTCCTCCAATGTCCTGCGTATTAAAGATTGAGACCTCCTGCTCTAGAAAACACAACTGGCTAGTGTATTGACACAGTATTGTGTGTGTGTGTGTATGTGAATGTTCTTAAGTATATAAGTGTATATGTGTGTGTAGATATGAGTATTTCTCAAAAATTGACTTAAAAGGACTGCGATACAGGTTCTGTTTCAGCCAAAACACTCCCTTCACTCCCCCACCACCTCCAGCCGCATATGCTCTTGCTCAGAGTTTGCTCAGAGTTTTGGGATGTTTTCCTTAGATTTCAAGATGAACTCTTGGCTTGTTTTGACTGTCTTTTGGCAAGAGAAATGGAAGACTAGGAAATAACGGCAGTAATAAAGTTTGTTTTTAAAAATGGAGAAATGTTCCAGAGGTAATAGTGAAAATGAGTATAAGAGTATGTTTTAAATAGCATTGGTTAGTTGTAAGAAGCAAATCACATTTATCTATTTTTTGCTTTTCTTTTGATGACTTTATAACAATTGAATGAGCATTTTTCAGTTAACTCAGGCATGCTAATTTTTAAATTGATTGCATAAACTTGCACGTTCAAATCCAAGATATATTAATTCAGTGGATATCAGTTAAAGCATAGCAAATTAATTTGTGCAACCTACTGTGACTATTTTCAAATCCAAAATCCAGTAATTGTTCCAAAAATCACAGCCCTTCAAGACGTTTTCTTGGATTATTCTGTTCTTCTAATCACCCTCAAACACTTCAGTAACAGAAGATTTCCTGCAAATTTTCTCCTAGGTATTTTTTTCTAATACTTTCTTTGTATAATGTAAGATCGTTCCTGTTGTTGCCTTGACTGTGTTGAGCATAATGAATTCGCTAATGTTTTAGAATTTCTCTATCTGTAAAGATAGGCTCCAAAGAGTTTTGCAGCTCTAAATATGATTTTTCTGAGAGGGGATTCCCAGTCCTGTGGTCTTTCCATTAACTGGAAAAAAAAATTTTTGTTTTTAATTTTCACCAAACTCTACCTTTTTTTTTTTTTTTCTTTTGGCTGACTGTTCCCTTCCTGAAATTTTCAATTCTCTTGTCGTCTCCAACTCACTCTCTCTTTACCTTTCTTTTATGATATTTATTCCTACTCAATGAATTCTGATAATTATACATCCTCCATCTGCCTTTTGAACATTTTATTTAACAGGATTGAATTTTCTCTCACTGTTTATGATCCATCTGGACAACTTCATCTACTGCAGTGGCTTAAGCTACTACCAATCTGCTAATGACTGTTCAATTTGCAGTCTCTAATCTGTCTTCCCTTCTAGGCATTTACATCTAACTTTTGGTTTAAATATATCTACATGTGCATCTCACCAAGTCCTAAGCAGAACTCATTATTTCCCCACCTTTTCTTCCTATCCCAAACTTAATCCCCTAAACTCCTTTGTCAATTAATTGTATCACTAGTCAGCTAAACACAGGAGAGATAAATCTTATAGGCCTCTTCCATTTTGTAATACTCTCACTACACCTTGCTTTCCCCTTTTCTAGGCTTGCCTTCTCTAGGCTAACCTTCTTGAAAGGGTAATACATTTACTGTTTTTACTTCCTCACTTTCTCTTTACTCTTTTATCTGAATCCTACTTGCAGACCAATTACCCCACCAAAACTGCTACCACAAAAGTCATTAAAACCTTCAGTTGTCAAACTCAGTTGTCACTTTTCAGTCAATATCTTATTGGATATTTTTGTTGAATGCATTTTTGACCATCAGCTGTTTGTGAAACCCTTAAAAAGTTGGCTTCCAGTAGGCTAATCCTTTCTAGTTCTTTGCTCTTCTCTGTTTCTGCCTGTCTTAAATCCAGGCTTACCTCATTTCATTGAACTTTGCTTTATTGTGCTTCGCAGACATCGTGTTTTTTACAAATTGAAGGTTTATGGCAACACTGCGTCAAGCAAGTCTATCCGTGCCATTTTTCTAACAGCATATGCTCTCTTCTTGTTGCTGTGTCACATTTTGGTAATTATCACAATATTTCAAACTTTTTTATTACTATTATATTTGTTGTGGAGATCTCTGATCAGTGACCTTTGATGTCACTAATTAATTAATTAATTGTTTTTTAATTAAAGTACATTGTGTTTTTTTAGACATTGCTATAACATGATTAATAGACTACAGTATAGTATAAACATGACTTTTATATGCACTGGGAAACGAAAAAATTTGCGTGACTTTCTTTATTGTCATAGTTGCTTTACTGTGGTGGTCTGGAACCAGCCTGTAGTGTCTCCGAGGTCTGCCCATATTGTTATATGCTCGGGTTTCATTCTTGGCCAACTGATCTTTCTGCCAACACTTTGCTTACATGAATGAACCTACTTATTTTTTCATACTAATTACAGTGGTCCCTCGTTCAGCATCCTTCAGGGATTTTTCTAGAACCTCCTTGAATACCAAAATATGGGAATGCTCAAGTCCTTTACATAAAATGAGAAGCACAATCAATACAGTCAGCCCTTCATATTATGGGGTTCAGCATCTGTGGAACAGAGGGTCACCTGTATTTGCAGAGGAATTTATTTCCAAAGGAACAATTCCAGTCAAAGTCTGTGTCTCCTAATAGTTCATCTGCTCTTGGCTTTCCCTCAGGTCACTTCACCTATATAAACCTAAAATAGAAATTTTGTATTATGCCCATTCTCTCTTCTCAAATCTCTCTTGCAGTCCTAACTACCTCCTCCCTCAAGCCACAGATTGAAAGGCCTCCTCACCGTATCCAACTACCTCATTGCTCATAATCAATCTATGAAGTTGTTTGCCAATTCCACCCAGTTACATTTGTGTGATTTGTAGTTCTACCATCACTGCTCAGTATGAGACCCTCTAGATCTCTTTTCTAGATCAAGATTTTAAAAATGTATTGAATGATTTTCATGTGTCAAGCACTAGGCTTACACTTTATCTGAACCATCCCAAATCTCATATAATCCTTACAACATCCCTATGAGATAGGATCTATTATTATTAGAATTTTACTAAGAGTAACAGAGCCAGGGAAGTCTGGTTCAAGAGCCCCACTTGTACCTCTGCATGATGTTGGCTATTCTATTGTGAAGGGATCCTAATTGGTCTCTTGGCTCCTAATTGGTGTTTTTGCTTCTGTTTTACCCTCCCCACTTAACTATGTCAAAATGATCTTTTTAAAATGCTAATTGAACATGTCTCTCTTCTGCCTCACATCACCCTCGAGTCCAGGCTCCT
Organism: Mesoplodon densirostris; assembly: GCF_025265405.1. Lineage (NCBI taxonomy): Eukaryota > Metazoa > Chordata > Mammalia > Artiodactyla > Ziphiidae > Mesoplodon > Mesoplodon densirostris. The sequence continues at coordinate 42,140,828 of NC_082665.1, forward strand.
TAGAACAGCTCACAGAATTCACTATAACCTTGCTTCTCCCTAACCTTCCTGTCTCCTCTTACCCATACCCCTTGATGCTGCCTCCAGATCCATGTGCTAGTAAGAGAGGTGTATGTTATTTCCTCCAAAAAGCATGCTTTTCATGTTTAATCTCTCTCCTCCGAACTCTGTTCTTTAAAACACATCTTTCCAGGTGCCACTCAATTGCCATCTATTCCAAGGAATTTTCCTTTAATTTCTATTCCAAGGAATTTCCCTTTAATCCCTAACTTCAGATACCCCCACCCCTCCACCTTGTACTATGAAAACACTCTACCTGCATCTCTGTCTAACACCTGCATAATTTCTTGCTGTGACTCTGAATTATTTTAAAGGGCCCTCTTATTCATGTTTTTGACCTCAGTGTCTAGCACATGATTAAGCACATGTTAGGCACTCACCTTCTGTTGAACTGAACAGTGAGGGGAATTAAATATTGCAAACGTCTTAGTCATCTCCCTTTTCCTCAGCCCCCAAAATCCATGTTTTCTCCTTTGGGGTATATAGTTTGTTTCACCTCAAACGTGTGTTTTAATTTCATCGTGTATCTTCCTTCTTTCCATCAGTTGGATTCTAGTTCAGTTCCTTATTACTTTAGTTATTTAAAAATGGCTTCAAATCTCACCATTCTGCCTCTGATTTTCCCTCCTTCACATTCAGCAGTGGTTCTCAAATGTCAGGGATCAAAAGGATTACCTGAAGAGCTTGTCAAGTTGCAAGTTCTTGGGTCCCAACCTCAGAGATTCAGATTCCATGAGCCTGTGGTGGGCAGAAGGGATGTGCACTTTTATTTTTTATTTTTTAGAAACTGTTTATTTTCTGTCAGCCTATTTCCATTTTAGGAGTTTGTGGAAGAACAGGTTAAGACCACTCAGTGGTTGTTCCTACCCACTCAGGGGCCCGAGCAGTGGGAGCTTCAGGCTGTTCTTCAGTGGCGAGCTGAGCACTCCAGTCAGTGGGGAACTGCTGAATAGGCACAGAGGGCACCTGCACACCTTCGGACCAGTCAGCCACCTCAGGCTGAGGAGCAGTGAACCAGAAGCTGGAGCGGTCCATTCACCCTGAAATTCCTCCTTGGTCACAGTTTTCTCAGCTGCCGCCTGCTCTTCCTTTTCAATCTCTTCAGGATCTCTGTAGAAGCAGAGATCAGGCATGGCCTCCCATGGGTGTTCACAGGAGATGGTGCCACACATGCACAGAACTTCCCAGGCAAGCACCACCACATCAGACCCACTGAGTGATCTCCCTTTTTAGGATCTTACAACAGGATACATCAACTTAGTCTGAAAACAGAAATGCCTGAGAGGTCCTAAGTGAGAAATAATGGCGAAAAGCAGAAGAAAACACAGACCATTTTAAAAAAGTTTTTTCATCTCTCCTTAAAGCTTTCATACATTAAAATCATACATTTGTAGCAAGTATTACTATCAAACTCCACTCATTGGGCCAGAAACCCTTGTGGTGTTAGCGAAAAACTTGCCCCTCAGGTAGCATACTACCTACACTCGTGAGTTCATCGGCCAGTGGCCTCAACTCCAAGCTCTAACAATGTGCAGGGGATGTGCACTTGTAATAAGTATTCCAGGTACTTCAATAGCAGGTGGGCCCTATACAACAGGTGGAGATGCTCAATGCTATCAGTAAATTTTTTCCTAAAACTCAGATATGATCAAGTTCTTACTTGCTGAAATGCTTTTTATGTTCCTCTTTCATCTAGAATATATTGTAAAATCACTGACATGTGGCATAGAAATTTCTGCAGTTTCCAATCTGCCTTTCAAGGAACATCTCTTACCACTCTGTCCCCCCACCTCTTCTCTTTCCTGTATCCTAGCCCTTTTGGTATCACATATGCTCTTTGCTCTATACATGTCAGATGCTTTCTTTTGCCCTGACTTGGAAACTATTATGATTTTGTTTATGCTCCATCTGCTTGCCTGCAGTGCCTTCCAAACCACTCTCCAATTAGCAAACTCCTACTCATCCTTCAAACTACAGCTCAGTTATTACTTTTTTGATGAGGCTTTCCCTGAATTGGCTGCCCACACCTCTATCCCCCCTACTACTACTTTGGTTAAATTCCTTGCACCCCTCTGTTTGCTGACATCATTCTTTTTCACATCTATTCAAAATGGCATTCAGATTATGGAAACTTCTTGTTATCCAATGTCTCTTGAGCTAGAGAGTCTATAATTGAGAGATCCTATATTATTTACTTTCTATTCCCAGGCCAGGAATTGCTTTTTACTTATTTTCTCACTGTTGTAGCTTCTTTCAAACATGAATGCCTCTTTCCACAGTGATAAGCGGTTTAAGTGTGAAAAGAGAAGTAGTGTAAGGGGAAGCCAGTATACGTGGATATGAGCACATTGCCATGTTTTTCCAAAATGTTTTTAAATTGTCACTTCCAAATTAGGGTTTATTTTCTTTCAAGTTTCAGAAAAATGTTATCTAAACCTAGAACAATGGAAAGACTAAAATTGTGTTGGAACTTTAAAAAGTGCCAGAGTCACCACTGTCTGAATCTTCTGTTCAGTACATGTCATCATTTTCAATTATGACAGACTTGGCACTTGAAGGGGGTTCTACAGCCTCTGGTGACATAATGTGGGAAGAAGTTAGAGATACAAAGTAACAAGGCACACACACAAAAAGTTAGCAGTCAGTCTTTTTTCCTGGCTTCCTCTACCCACCCACCCCCAACCGTTGATCCCAGCAGACAAACTAGTATCAGAAGCCACTTATTTAAATTCATGTGAAAATCACGTTCTCTCAGTAAAAACATAGTGTTTGTGAAAAGAATACTTATTAGCAAGGCCTTTCAAATCCTTATTTAGATTCCACAACTTAAAGCTCTAAAATTGATCACTGATCTTACAGCTGTCAACTTACCTTTACTTTCCAGAGTTGTACAAGGAATGGAAGAGTCTTGTTTTCTGTTTAGAATAGGAAAAGATTGATGAGCGTGAGGATATTTGAGTGATCATTTTCTGGGGAATATTTTAAAGATACGCAAGAATAGTTCTCAAAATAGAAATTACAAAATTATTTGGCTGAAATAGATTGCAATTTTGTTGTCCAGCAAGGGAGATGGAAATAAGAGAAACCATTTATAACCATGGTGTAAAGTAAGTGAGAAAGTGTAAGGACACTATTATTTAGTCTTTGGGTTTGGAATGCTAAAGAACAGCTTCCAACTATTATCAGATTGGAAGTGGTTGGAAAGCTAAATGGGAAGCTGTGAATAATGCATTGTTTATCTCACAGAACTCAGAGATCCGAATGCTAGATAGTGACGGAGGGAGGGTAGTGATGTGCTGTCAAGAACTTCAGGCTTGACTTCTATTACTCTTATTTATACCCACAGCATAGAACAAGGGATGCATGCTGACCTGCAGCTACTCCTAGGGCTGGGTTTGCTCACTTCCTTAGGATGCTGAAGGTTACTTCCTAGTTTGGAAAACCAAAGTGCACTTTATGCACACGGAAATCCTGTGCCAAATCTCTTTAAAAAGTCCTGACACCACTTGGTGTAGAACTGAAGAGACTTTCTGATCTGGGGTGCGTATTAATGTCTTTCTGCGCCAGAAAGGGCTCGCGAAGAGCTATGATCCCATTGAACACAGTGAAGGAATAATCCCAATTTTCCTTTGAATACAATCAACAATCTTTCCTTTTAAATGAAAGGCTCCTGCTCTTTTAATAACAAACATTTCTCTGGCATTTCAGTTTCTTTTCCATTCACTCTGCCATATGACACTCTAGCAGGGTTTCTGGTTTCTTCGGGGGATTAACCTACAAGAGCATGTACTGCAAACAATAAAATAGCTGCTTTCCATTGAAAATAAGGAGGGGGTGATTTTCTCTCCCCACCGCTACTCTCCACCACCGCACCATCATAACTTCGGGATTTCCTGCGCCTTTGGTGACGCCCGCGACCTCCACCCCCTTCCGCCCCAGCTCGGTGCTTCAGAGCCTGTCTGCGAGGCCGAGCGCGCTGTCCTGTTCTTTTTCAGCGCTCGCTTCCGACGGCACTAGGACCCAGGGATGTCCCTGAGCGAGGTTCGAGGAAAGGCAGCCAGACTCCTCCTTATCTCCAGTGTCAAACTTGACATCAGCCTGCGAGCGGAGCATGGTAACTTCTCCAGCAATCAGAGCGCTCCCCCTCACATCAGTGGCATGCTTCATGGAGATATGCTCCTCTCACTGCCCTCTGCACCAGCAACATGGATTGTCACCTCTCCATCTTCCTCCTTCTCAGCTGCTCTGTTCTCAATTGCATCGGGGAACTGATTCTCCAACCTTCCAATGAAGGTAAGCCAGGTACAGCGACGCGCACAGCCCCGAACCGCGGGGCTAAAGCTCTTCCAAGCACGTTCTCACCGAAGCCTTCTCAGGTCCTCGAGGTCCTTCCGAATAAAGCGGTTCGCTCTCAGAGTAAACTAAAGAGGTGCTTTTATTTTCGGCTGTCTTCTGAAACACTCTAAGAGATAACTTTGGATTGCCTAAACCTAAAATGTGTTTTAAATCTGATACCAATTCAAGCAATTATCTTGTTTGCCAATTTTAAGCAGAAAGAAAGAAAAAATCCTCCAGTTTTACAACCCGGTATGTTAATTGCCAAATAGTCATGGCAGTATTTTATTTCCTAATTATGACCATGTAGTACTCTGAGAAGTTTAAAAGAATATCCCACCCTTCTCTCTAGATTCTTTAGTATGTTTAAAGGTAATGACAGGTTGTTCCAACTTAGGATCATGGCATTTATGAATGGGCTAAAGCGAAATCAGAGTTTGTTGAAGCGGAGATGTGTGTGTGTGTGTGTGTGTGTGTGTGTGTGTGTGTATTTATGTTACAACTGCTGTATTGAAGTGATGTGTATCCCGCCAGGCGGTGGTTTGCTCTGTGGTACAGGTTCTAATGAGCAGCATATGCCACGTTAACATAAGTAATATTTGCAGGAATTACAATAAGCTGAGATTGGATTTTCTTTGTTTAAGGGCTTATATACGAATAGGAGAATGTATTTAATGAATAGTGAAAACTCATGGGTAGGTGTAGTAAATAACTGAACAGCAAATTAAGAGAGAATGTTCATATGCAGCAAATGGTATTTCCTTAGTGCTGGGTTATTTATTTTCCTCCTAATGGGCATTCATCCCTTTTCAATGGATTAAAGTGCAAACCTAATATTAAGGACAGCAATGTTTCCTATAAGATTTTGTGCTTAATAGAGACATTGCCTTTTTCCTGTATACCTTTTATGATCTATTCCTAATGATTTGTGAATATAATCGCTAACTCTTAAGAAAAACTTTTCTGAATAATTGATTGCTTTCAAGCAACACTTACAACTTGGATTTCCTCTTAATCATTTTGAACTTATAACAATAATATTTAGCAATTTAGCAATACTGAGAAGTTCATGTGCAAATGCTACATTATATGTTATGTCACTAACTAAAAAATATATTGACAAGCCAGTACCGTGGTATATTGTATATATTATTTTTAAAAAACACAAGTAAAAACTCAAAAATATTTAGAAACTTTTTAATTAAATATAAAAACTGCCTCTCATATTTGGTGACCTACTTTCACTGCTAATAGAGCAGTTTAATTTCATTCTTTCCTTAGGGACTGCTTTTATCAACTTGGCAGATTTCATTAAATTTTTTTTGTCTTTTTTTATTGGGAAATTAAAAATTCTAAAATAAAAGGATCAAGTAATTATCTTACCTTCAAGTGACTTTTTTTTACAAATCAAATTAACATGTCTATTTGAAAGTAATGGTCAATCATTTTTTATGAAAGGCAAGCATAGTTATCTGTATAATGAGTAACATATAAGTATGTTAAAATTAGTGTTTATTCTGTTTGTTTCTTTGAAAATATTAAAGTATTGATAATAGCTAGAAAATAGTAATATTATTCCCATATTGCTATGATAAATTGTGTTTATCCAGATGGAATATTTATAAACTATTTAGATAATGGATTTTAGTGAATTAATAATGCACAGGGATATAGCGAGTCATTAATGAGGGTCATTATTTTTGTGCAAAACGTAACCTTTCAGTAAATTACAAGAGAAAAAAAGGCCTTTTAAACTTATTGACACTTATATAAAATTAATGAATATTAATTTAATGAAATAGGAATTATCAAATGTAAATTGCTTTTAAGCCACACCTTATGTATATTAGGGTATATAATGCATATCATTATACAGGCAGGTACACACTGACACTATGTATATAAAAAGGTGAATATATTCAGAAAGCTGACATAATTACATTTAATTTGCTTGGGCAAAAGTTTATCTATCCATTGTTTGTGGGATTATTCTTTCCAGATCACGTCCTATGGTAGTCTCCTTTCTCTTCTGAGGTCATGAAGGGAAGCTTTGAAACAAAATGTAAAATGAATGATTTAACTTGGGTAATATTTGAGTAAGAGTTCAAATATTAATGCAATAGCTTGGGACATAGTGGTAGAGTTGAACAACATGAAAAGTGAAAAATCCAAGTATGTGCCAAGATTTCTATGCAATTCTTCTAACAATGTTATTTGAATAAAAAGCAATGCTTATGAAAATTTATATATTGGGTAGAAGGAATAATGATAAAATGAATCTCATTAATAAATGTTTCTAATATAAATTTTGAGAACTGAAATACAAAATACTAGGTTGTATTTAAAATGATATGTTAAAAATTATATTTCAACACTATAGAAAATTTACTAGAATTTATTTTGCAATTTATTATGAAGATAGTCATGATAGAACTAAAAGAGAACAAAAACCTAACCACTGAGTTAATTGCTAGGAAATGTGCCATTGTGTGACTTATTTTTTCAAATTTGAGAATTGATAATCAAATATCAATTTTGAAATGCCATGGGTCCATGATAAGAGAAAAATACTTAGAAAAAAAGTTTAGTATGAACTTTCCTTTTATTAATCCAGTTACAGACAACTTTCTAATATGCCTTCAAGAAAATGATTCCAGATGATACTTTCTATGACTGGCCTCTTTGATGATAATTATTTATAATTTTGATGGTTATTTAAATCAAGAATTGGCCTATATACTTAAATAGAAACTTTACAAAAGCTGCAGGGAACTTTATTAAAATCTTACCAGGTCTGTCTACATGAAACATCAAGAAAAGACTTCCATGGGAAATCAACTACTTTTCATGACAAAATAGGATTGTTACATTATGTATTATTAGAAAAGTTTATATATTTGCTCCCTGTTGCCATCCCAGATAGATGATGATAATATTAAATAAAAATAACTTTACAAAGAGGTTAAAACTTGATATAAAGTAAAGAATCGACTATTGTTTGTTTAATCTCTCTTAGCAATGGATAAAGTAATCTCTTTAGACACTTTTCTACATTTGAAGCTTCCTGAGGCAGAATGCACTGCTTATTCATCAGTACATAATATACTAAATCATTTTTCTATCCAAAAGTGTTTGTAATTTAGATTAACATTTATCTATAGAGTTATTTACACTGGAAATCAGTTTTCAAAATTAAAGTGAATAAAATTCAATCTTCATATATATACTACTTTTTTTGGGAGACTTTTATTGGAGTGGTAGGCACACTATATGAAATGTATTTCACTGAACGTAAGTCACTTAAGTACAAGAGGATACTATGTGATCGTTTAAAGCTCAAAAGTAAAACTTAGAGATGAGCACTGTATGCTTCCCTTTGAATATTAGGCAAATGATGGAGACAATAAACATTTAAATAATAGATTTTTCCCTTTTTAAAAATCAGTATGACTTGGCATCATTTTCATGTATAAACACTTATCCTCAAATAATAACACATTGTGGTTGAAATATTAATAGAGAACTAAGCTGTCATATCACCTTTATAGTTATTTTTTAAAGCGAGTTTACATTTGCTTTTAATAGCATTTTATCATTCTAGACTAAATAATTGAATGCATTATACATTTTTGTAATTTAATAGCTTTCCTAATGGCTCGCCCCTACTTCCCCCCAACAGTTATAACTTTGCTATTTGCCTGGAGGTAGGAGAAACCTTAATTTCACTATTTTATAACCCACAACAGTTAACACTTGACCTAGGTCATTAACAGGATTATCAGCAAATTTGTTTAAGCTTTTGCCGACAACCTGAATTGCTACGATAATATTTTGATTGTGCCGGAAAGAAACTTCTTGCAACCTTTCAAAATCTATCATGAAATTAATTCATTCTGAATCTATATCTTCCTAAAGACTAATATTGATAATAATAATTTAAGTGGGGAAATGTCCGCTTTGATACCCCATTCTCTTCACTCTTATGTTTTATATATCACGCCATTCTTGTCCTTGTTATAAATGATCAATTAAAAACTCTTAAATAGTAAATATTCTTGCAATAACAATAGATTTATAAGTACAAACCAGCTTCATCGTAACTATGAACAGATTCAATTTTATACTTTCTTATTATTGGTGCTGTAGTTAATATGATTTTTCTACCCATTTCAAGATATAAAGTCAATTGAATATGTTTATAACTCAGAAGCAACTGGAACCATAAAAGGGAAACTACATATAACAAAACAACATTACCCCATGTAAGATTATGGTGCATTTTATATAAAGTTGTCTTTCCCATGAAACACTAGTAATTGGGAGCTACAATGAAAAGTACATAAAATGAATACAAACATTTTAAACAAAACGTTGTGTAGAATCCGAACTTAAAGGTATTTTTTTAACATTGTGTAGTAGATTTAGGGAGTTTCATGTGAAGATTTTTATTACTTGAATATAATTATGGTTTACTCTTTGCCTTTATAAACAATTTAGTAGTTTCACCTTGACTCATCAGAAACTTATTATCTTTAAAGAAAAGACTTAAGATTTTTTATCATGTCTATATATTATCCACATTTTAATATTCAAATTTTGGTGTGTTCTTTAAGGGTCCTTCACTTTTAATAGTTTCTCAAAATAACTTTCTTTATGAAGATCCCTAAATGTCAAAATTGTCTCTGAAACTCTGGATTTTTCTGAAATAAAATATATGCAATTTTTAAATATCAAATAATCAGTTACATATGCAAAGGATTTTTAGAGGCAAAACATATTTCCACAGTATATTTGATTTACTAACTTCAACACAAATGGAAACAGCAAGAACTGTTCTTGAGAGTTACATTCTCCAAGTCATAAAATCTTCAAGAAAATATTAATAAAACTTTCCACAAATCATCAAAACTCGATAAGTTCTTACAGACATTTACTTACTAGGAAATCTGTGATGTGGGTTACCTTTGATTTTAGTCATTCTCCAATGATTTTGTTTGGCATAAATACTAGATGGAAGGAGAAATATGTATTTCTTGGAAGAACACTGTTTTGCAAATCATTTTCTGTCAAGATCCTCAACTTTATTTTTTACACACTTGTCTTTAAAACTTCTAATAAATCTTGTTCTTTTAATTCCTGTTTGATAAAAGATTTAGAAAAATAGATGCAGGTGCCCCCTTTTTGATTCTGTTTTCAGAGATCTGGATTTTATCACCAGGGAGGGTCAGAGCAGGGCTTTTATCAAGTGCACAAGTAGCTTTCCACAGATTTTTCAAATAAAGGGATGACTGGTGGTGTAAAACATTCATTATATTATTCATCCAGGTATACTGAAAACCAGGCTTTGAAATTTATTTCTAAGAAATTTGAAAACCTTAATTCTTCTGTAATGACTTTAGAAATAAAAACATTCTTGGACGTTTATAAAATGCAAAGGATTCCAAGACACAAATCAATCTAGGCGGACACCCCTCCTGGAAATCAGGGTGTGGGCACATGTGCACCCCTTGGTTTCACTCTCTGTGTCTGTTACCAGCTCCCTAGAATCAGGTAGTTCTTGGAATCTGGCAGAAGTTTTCCTCTTGGAAAAGTCTGAAAGTCAGCAAGTTTTAGTTTGCCTCCTACCAGCTTTCTGTGAAATTAAAAAAAATTTAAAAGGTGGTGGATTACAAAGAGAAAAAACGTCTTTGCAAGAGAATAGAAAATAAAAAGTCGATTAGAAAGATGGAGAGGTAGAGAAATGCAAAGATTATAAAACCAATGATAATATTTGTCTTTTGCTTAAAAGAAAAATATTTACCACGTCAAACATCTGGCTAATCAATTTTTAGTAGATCTCTAAAAACTTGCGCACACACACAGACACGCACAAAAGGGTGTGTGTTTGGGGCGGGGGGGCGGGATTGGGGGGCGTTGCGTGCTTTTGTTTCTCCTCTCAAGTGTACACACTTTTGATTTTTCCCCTGAAGAAAATATTTTGTTTAGGAAAGTTTTGAGAGTGTAAGCCAAACCCCTTTGGAAGCCTGGGCGTATGCATGTGGAGGATGGATGGAATCAAAACCAGTTCAGCAGTAAAGCCTCCAACTTGGAGTGATGTTATTAAACTGGAAGCCCTGAGTGGGGAACCCCCTCCCTTCCTTCATTTTAAGCCATGTCCTGCTGTTCCAGTCAAAGCAGAGGGTGAAAATCCACATAATCCAAACCAACATGGTGAAGTCAGAATAATAGGCGAGGAATGAGGGGGGAAACAAGTGGCCGCACTGTACAAATAAACTGTTGTGAATAACCTTAGCCATGAACTGGGGTGGCCACAGGAGGTATGATGGCGCTTCTCTTCCTTCGCATCACACCTCCCACGTTTGATAATGCAATATTGATTAAATTCCAAAAGTGTGCCTTGAGAAATTTTAGCACGAAACAGACCTTTACGGGGAATTCCAGGGATATGGCAACTGAGGGATGAGCAGGCGCCCTCGCGGCCACCACACCCACCACCAGGGCATCTTAACCTCAAACTCTCCGCCGCCGCCAGGACCAGGCTCATAGGTGCGGCGGGAAAACGGAGTCTACCAACAATTCACTACTTTTCACTCCTCATCGGATTCAAGATCGGATCAGAAAAGCCCATCTCCGGGTCCACGTCCTCCAGCTCAGCTCAGCCCTCGGGGTTCGGTGGTTCTTTGTGCGCGAGCGTCTCGGCGCCCGGCGGCCAAAGCGCGCTGCCCGGGCGCTGCGAGCCAGCGCGGCCTCCCGCGGGCGGCGGGCGGCGAGCACGCGCGAAGCCCCTGCGGCGGCCGGCTTCTTGCCGGCGTCCGGCGCCGGGCTCTCTCAGCCTGGGCGGAGGCTGGAGCCAGGGGAGCGCGAGGGCGCCAAGTTCGGCGGAAACTAGCGCCGGGCGTAGGCGGGGCGGGCGAGAGGCAAACGTGCGCCCTCTGCCTGCGACCACGGAGCTGCCGGCGCTCGGAGAGGGGCGTTCTCCTCAGCACCTGGACTCTCCTTACCTGGGGAGACCGCGAGCGGCTCGGACGCGCCAGGCAAGTCCCGACTTTCACAACAAACTCTGACCCAAGATCTCTGTCTCCCCCACCCTCAACTCCCCACCTCCCCTCATAGCTGGCAGTCTTTGCAGCTTGGCGTCCATAGTTGGCGCGGTCTGTCCTCCTAAGTTCCGGCCCCGCGAGGTGACAGGTGCAGGAGGGGGACAGGGTTCTCCAGGGTTCACAGAACTCCCTGTAGAGTTGGGGAAGATCCTCGTACCCGGCCCGCTCGGTTGGGACGAGCCTGAGACGTCCATTGTCCTGCTTGCTGCTGTGTTTCCCGACCCCTTTGCTATTTCTTGAATTTTCAAAAGATGTCTCTCTAGGCGAAAATGAAGAACTTTTTTTTTTTTTTTTTCAGTTTTCGTTAAGACCATCTACTGATGCCACCTGTTAGGTCCCTCGGGAGAGCTAAGCTAAGAGCATGTTCTACAAACCCACTCCCCACCCCGTGCACAATCGAAAGTTGTCTTGTTTTCCCCACAGCCCCATATTTGATTGGCACCGTTTTTTAAATTAAAACAGGATTTTCCCTCTTCTGATTTTGGGAGTAAACCTGGAATGGGCCAGGAAGGGTTTCTGGGATCGGCATTACCGAGGTAGGTTTAGTAGTTAGATGATGCTGATGTTTGTGTGGTCATCAAAACTTTAGTGTTTTTCGTAAACGATAGAATTGTTGAATGCAGGGCATTCCAAGACTAAATATGGCTTCAGTGTCATGTCCAGTAATCACATAACAATTACACAGAGCTCCACTGGCTGGAAAGATTTTTCCCTTACATTGTCATTGAGTACTTACTGTACCTCATTTAATCTTAAAGCCGCCCTAAAGTAGGTATTATGACATCTCCCATTTTACAACTGAGGAAACTAAGTAAACTCATCGTAATAAAGTAGTAACTGAGCCTGGCCCTCTCTTGTCTGTCTTCTGATTTTAACCTCATATGTTTTCTCCTGTACACAAATGCCTGTAAATTAAGGAGGTCTCCTATTCAGGAAAAGCAGTAGCTTCTCAACCTCAATCCTACTGACTATACTAATGTGTCTTGTTGACTCGCAAGAAAAATCTTAGAAATAGTCAGATTATTGGAGTGAAAAATCAGACTTCAAAGTACTTTCAAAAAAGTACTTCAAAGAGTACTTTGAATCTGTAGTGTTTACCCTCATAAGGTATGATTATCTGCATAGTTGGGGACTCACTAAGAATTAAAGAAAATTTGATGTGGACAGAAGAATAAAAGATGTTATCTGTGATGTGTTTTCTTCACACATTCTTACCTCTGTCTTCCTTTCCTTATACTCAGACACTCTTTTCCTCACCCTGGAAAGATTCTTGTCAAGAATTCCATACACAGAGATTGTGAGGCAATTATCAATATAACCTGGATGTGATTTTTTTTAGTTTTATTTAATAAAAATGAAGTGTGAATTAACTATTGGAATTGTCATAAAGGTCAGTAATGGGTGGAAGTAGAACTTGGCCTAAAAAGTAGACTTTAATTTCTATGGAAACTTTCCCCTATTTAAAAGATAATTTATATATTATTTAAGATTAGAAAATAAATTATAAAGATTTATATCCTCTTTCATAAAAACACTTGTACTCTATTTAAGTGGAGGCATTGAGAAAAGGTAGCTAAAACAGGGTTTTGAAAGGTAGCAAATTGAGTTGGGGGCAATTATATTTTTCTTGTGGGTGTTTCAGCACATATGTTTTGCATTAATTGCTGCAATAAATTCTGTTAACCTGGCAAAGAGCAAAAATAGCATATTGATGACATCAGGCTTTCAAATCAGAAAGCTGCTTTCAGTACCTTGCTTTCTTCTCTGCAACATGAGAAAAAAAGTTTTCAAACGTGTTATCATTTAGGTTCCCAATGAGTTTTCTAACCACTCAAGCTATTGGCACATTTTCCATTAGCAAAAGCGAAGGCTTAGCAACAAACTTTTGTTTTCTCACTTCTGATGGATTAGAGTCAACAACTGTTTTCCCTACTATTTAATGTTATAGTTCATATATGATTTTGCAGAACTCTCTCAAATCAAGAAAATGTAATGTGACTTCAGAGTCTCCAAACTGAGTTGCCTCTTGTTTTAAGACAAAAATTCTTGACAGATTACCCAGTGGGGACTGGAGCAAGGGGAGAAGCCTGGGTTAATTTTATTGCTGATAAGTCTATTTAATCAATATGAAAATAGTTTCATCTTGAATTTTCTGTATATTCACTAAGGGGAGGTTAATTTATCATCTTTAAAATAATAAAGGTAGATCAATAAACTCTGCAGGTCCAGTAAAAAAATAACACCCATCCCCCCCACCCCCGCCCCCTCCCTTGATAAAAAATGAGACTTTAAAATTTATTTTTTGCCAGTGATAAAGTTAGTTGGTTTCTAATCAGTATGAAATTTAGACATTCCCTATCTATCTCAGGATGAGTACGGGAAACAAAGAACAGCTTGTTAGTAGTTAACATATGCTTTATTTCTTGATTTTCAAACGTAATTTAGCAATAAATCAAATTCTATGGATTTTAGAAAGGTACTTTTTTATTGCATATGATAACAATCTTCACACTGAGAAGTTAGGCTGGGAAGCTGATTTCCAATCGCTTCCTTGTAGATTGTCTAAATAATCCTCTGGCTAAGCAGAACAACACTCTGAGGAAAAGTCTATGTGCAACACTGTGTGTGTGTGTGTATGTATGTGTGTGTATGTGCATGTGTGTGACCAACAGTATTATCCCCTTATGTAACTGAACCATTCCCTTTAAATTTTCCTTTCCAAAGGTGATCCTTTGGAAACTCAAGTTTTACTACCCTAGCCCTAGTGAAAACATTAGAACTCTACATTTAATTTCAAAGGCATAAATTTAAAAAACATTAAAATGAATTAAGAAAGCTGTTAAGAAAAAAATTAACTCATCTTTCATACTGCAATAATTTGGTTTATTTACCAAACAGTGCACACCTGAGAATTAGTTACTGGATTTTGGAAAAGAAGGTTATCGGCATGTTGAAAGGCCTTGAAGATAACAGCTTAGTTGGGACACGTGACTACAAAATGAATACTTACATAAAAAAATTTTTAACATAGACGTGAAAGTCATAAAAATTGCAATATGAATCTTTACAGAAGATTAGCTGCCTAAAGCTGAGTCCCTGGAATATAAGGAAGATTTTTTTAAAAAGATAAAGTTAATAATAACAACAATAAATTAGTAAAAACAAAGAGAGAAGACTAAATGCTTTGCCTAATTTCATGTGATAGGGATAATTATAACCCAGATTTTTTTTACTGCATATATCTAGAAAACTTTATAAATAATTTGAATGAATGCATAATAAATACATATACAAGTAAAAAGCACTTTTGAAAGAACCAAACATTCAGAAAGAGCTATTTTAATAAGCACATATCTAAGCTCAGTGTAAATTCTGTGTGAACATATACATTCACACACGTGTGTATTGGAAATGCACATGATTGAATATCAAAAAAGACCATCCCAAAACAGAAGCTTCTATAGGTGCTATTCATATTATGACTACACTACCAAGAAAAAACACTGAGATTTGTCTGAAATTTTCATTCTCTTGCAGTGGTAAATGAAGTTTCCTGACCACCACAGCACTAATTGTTTGATACTTTCCATTGACACTATGCTCCTAATATGAAAAGTAAAGGGCTAGAGTTTTGAATTAAACTGATAGGCATGTGGCACTTCACTGGATCCTATGTGGGCCTTTATAAAGACCTTTATACATTGTGGGCCTTTATACATTGAAGAGTTTGTTTATATGTGTGTGTGTGTGTATGTCTGTAGAAAACAGTCATGGTGTATGACAAAGTCTAGATATAGATATCCTCTAGAATATGATGAAGTCAAAGCTATATCCTGATTTTAATTTTCCAGAAATTTAAACCAATTTATTCTGCACTGGGCTTCTTTTAAAATTAAAAAAAGTTTTGTGATATAAAAATGTCCAAGGAATGTTTTTATTTTTTTTATTTTTTGACATCTTTTTTGGAGTATAATTGCTTTACAATGGTGTGTTAGTTTCTGCTGTATAACAAAGTGAATCAGTTATACATATACATATGTTCCCATATCTCTTCCCTCTTGCGTCTCCCTCACTCCCACCCTCCCTATCTCACCCCTCTAGGTGGTCACAAAGCACCGAACTGATCTCCCTGTGCTATGCGGCTGCTTCCCACTAGCTATCTATTTTATGTTTGGTAGTGTATATATGTCCATGCCACTCTCTCCCTTTGTCACAGCTTACCCTTCCCCCTCCCCATATCCTCAAGTCCATTCTCTAGTAGGTCTGTGTCTTTATTCCCGTCTTGCCCCTAGGTTCTTCATGCCTTTTTTTTTTTTTTTAGATTCCGTATATATGTGTTAGCATACGGTATATGTTTTTCTCTTTCTGATTTACTACACTCTGTATGACAGACTCTAGGTCCATCCACCTCACTACAAATAACTCAATTTCGTTTCTTTTTGTGGCTGAGTAATATTCCACTGTATATATGTGCCATACCTTCTTTATCCATTCGTCTCTTGATGGACACTTAGGTTGCTTCCATGTCCTGGCTATTGTAAATAGAGCTGCAATGAACATTTTGGTACATGACTCTTTTTGAATTATGGTTTTCTCAGGGTATATGCCCAGTAGTGGGATTGCTGGGTCATATGGTAGTTCTATTTTTAGTTTTTTAAGGAACCTCCATACTGTTCTCCATAGCGGCTGTACCAATTCACATTCCCACCAGCAGTGCAAAAGTGTTCCCTTTTCTCCACACCCTCTCCAGCATTTATTGTTTGTAGATTTTTTATGATGGCCAGTCTGAGTGGTGTGAGATGATATCTCATTGTAGTTTTGATTTGCATTTCTCTAACGATTAATGATGTTGAGCATTCTTTCATGTGTTTGTTGACAATCTGTATATCTTCCAAATAATGTTTTTAAATTGAAATTTAATTTCATCACTACACTTTTTGTTCCCTATGTTAAAATTTGAATCCTTATATCCAAGGGATTTCCAAGCATATTTTTATTTTGAAAATAACTACTATATTAGAATTGCTTTGTAGGCCATCTTCTACATTCTATTCCATTTTCATAGCCATTGTTCAAACCCTGACTAAACAGATAGCTTACATTTAGTAGTCAAAGGTTAATAATCAAGCAATATAATAAAGAGTATATACCAAGACAGCCTGAATTTATGGTGTGAAGGCAAAATATATGTGCTAATGCTTGAGCACCTATTTGCCCTAATGATTATTTATATAATTTCAAATTGAAGGATATATTTTCATTTTTCACTTTTTAATCTGTCAAAAAAGTACTCTCAAAGTAGAAATAAACAAATTTTTCTGTTCTAGAACACTTTAAAAAGCTAAAATGTGTTGAAACAGTACAATGTTTACATAATCATTAATGTTCTACTTTTAGTACCTTACATTTTGGGAAACACATTTCACTTGTCTAAATGATTCATAATATAGGTTGACAGTGCACAGAAGCAAAGAGGCCTGCTATTCTAGGGACCATTATCAAAGCTGAGGTTGTTAATGTAGTAAAACCTCATTGACAGTAGAACATCCCCACTCATTTATTTGAAAGAATTATTTTGTTATAAGAACACATTCCCAAGGGATATTTTAATAGCTGTTTCCTCCATAAGAGTATTAATATCAGAGTGACCTTTAGATTTCTCAGATTAAAAAGAAAAAAATAGAAAATTTTAACACTTTAGAAACAACACAGAGTTAACATTTACTAAAGTATCCAAGTTTCAAGTGGAATTTTGGTCTGTGTTTCTGTTATTTCCTTGAGCTGCTCTAGTCATGAGAATACAAGACATCTTACTGTAAGACTATGTTTTGATTCCAACGACTTCTTCCTGCTGTTGGCAAAGATTGAGATGCGGCAGCTAATTACAGTTTCTTCTTTAATTAGGACCTGCCTGTATAGAAGTTAATCTAAAATTATTGTCCAGGAAGAAAAGCTAATAAGAAAAAGTTGATAGTATACCACCTTGTCCAGAAATCTGCTTATATCCCATAAATAAGCCATTGATACCATGCAACAAGAGGGTTTTCACAGAAATGTCTAGCACTACACATTTTTTTTAAATTTTTACATAATTATTTTACTTGGTTATTTGATTGAGAAATTGTCATAAATTTATACTTCTATGACACAAAATGCCTGTAAAATTTAACATAGATTACAGGAAGTTTTATCTACCCACAATTAATAGATTATAGTTGACTTCATTTATAGTCTAAAACATTTTTATAATTTTTAGTCTGTGAAATACAATACTAATGATCTATTACAAAGATGTTTTAATTATGTTTAGTTAGAAATAAACATAAACAGGAAGTCTATAGGAGCTGTTAACTAAAAATATATAATCCTAGTAGATAAAAGTTATGTTGAAATAGATAAGTACATTAATAAAACAGACTTCTCTATATTTCTTCTCTGTGGCATAGCTGGGTGTGTACAGTAAAAATGAAAAGCTGAGCTTTGATGGACTCCTGTCAGAAAATACATCTTGATTTCTTGATTCCATGTTATTCCAGAGTACCATACAGAGAATTACAACACTGACATCAAAATGTATTACCTCCTGTATCATTTTCTTCTATTTGCGACATTTAAGTATAACTTCGGAGCAGATTAAAGGTCTCTTCTGCTATCTGTAACCTAGAGCAAAGCTACTCTTTTCATCATAACAGAAAGTGATGAAAATGATAAAGATAAATAGTGTACAAGAAATGTGGCTGGGACAATTACAGTGATGGCACAAACAGGAAAGGAAATGTCATTATTTTTTAGTAAAAACAAGACATAATCAAAGGATGGGTTTGTTTTCTGCTGTAGTGGTTTCATAGTTATTTGCACTTGGTTATAAAAGCACCTTATAGCTGAAGGTTTTACAAGAAAACATGTCTATTATTACAAGTCTGATATTCTTTAGCCATTAAACCCTACTGTTCACCTTGACATTTCTAAATGTTTTCTTAAATGCAGCTATAGCATTACCACAAAGCATAGATATGTTATTAAATAATTGAAACGATCTTCCACTTCAGTAAGAAATTGTGGCATTTAATTTTAAAAATTATTTTAGTACTGTCTGTATATTTGCAACACTTAATCTAAAAGATGTGAATATTTGTTTAACTCTTAGTCTTTCTAAGTGGACAGATAGCCACTATGAATCAGAATTTTGAAATGCTCTTGAAAAATCTTGTTGTATTAATGATTCTTTAAATGTAAAACTCCAGAAATTTACACCTGAAGTTTTTAATCTGTCCTTACTAAATGAGAACATTTGTTGCAAAATTTTATTTTAATGACTGAGTCCTTTAAAAATTTTTAATGAATTCTTATTAGTAAGAAGGGAAGATGGTATATAAATTCTTGGTGCAGATAATTCTTTTTGACACTGTCAGTGCTAGTGAACAAAGGAGTAGACATTTGATTGTCTCTTCATTATCATAGAGGGTAAGAAGGGAAGAGAGAACAAGACTCCTGAGCATCTTAAATCCATAATTCGGCCAAGTGGGAAAAGTGACAGTAAAGATCAGTGGCAAGGGTTCCTTCTTTCCAGAAGCACCTACAACCAATATGAGCTAGTTTACCCTACACTTTGTTCTTATTCCTTTACTTCATTCTACGCCTTCTAATTCTCATCAGACACCACACATCATTTTGACCAGCAAATCTCGTGTTAGTGCCCACCTGAAAGCCAATTCAAGGAGACTGAGTGAGGATTCCCTTACTGTTTTCATGAATGTAAACTCCTTCACCTATTTATACATTTTTTTCTATTTAAAAGCTGTGAGACTAGACAGAGTAAAGCATGTGAAAGACATCCAGAACCATATCCATCCAGACTTCCCACAATGATTTCTTTTGCCAAAAACTCCTATTTATATCTCAAGTGGAATTCTAACACTTCAAAATGTGTCCAATTTAAATCACTTTTAGAAGTTAATATATGCTACATAGCTCTTTGAATAGAAAATATTCTGAAATTAATGAAATGACATATTTTCTGTTACAAACCAAAAATATTTGGAAATCAACCATTAGAATATGAAGTCTGGTAAGAGACCATTTATATCTTTGGCAAATAACCTAGCATGAGGCAGTCATTAAAGAATTAGTCTATTTATATATTCCCACCTACCCTTAAGAATAATTTCCTAATATTTTTGTTAAAATTCATAATTGTAAACTCAAAAATTTTAGCAATTAAAATAAACATTCCATGTTACAAAGTGTCATTAAAACTCAGACTACAATATATTTGTACATCACAATTCTATCTGCCCTGGCATTTGAATAGTGGCACCACTTAAAGGCTATGATCAGGTTTGCATCGTTTTTGGGAGAGGAAAGCATTAGTAACTAATGTTCTTGCCTGTATCAGTGTGGGGTCTAAGACATTGCATTGCAAGGTTAGATTTAGTCAATGTATCCAGAGACATCACTCACAGCAGGTTGACTTTCAAATTCCATTAACTTTTCTCTTCTTCTTATCTCAATTATGCTGCACTCAAGATCGCTATACAACAGATCACAGGAGCCTTGAGGTTTATATCCTGGCAAATTCCAGTCTAGCAACCATTGACTTTAAGTGGCTAGAATTCTTAGACTGTGTTGTTCTTATTTGGCTACAAACAAAAACACTTTATAAACCCCAAATAGGTGCTTTTAAAAAGTGTCTTGATGTCACTTTTCTTCTCTATTAGGCCATATATTGATGGTTGATTTTCAATACCATTCAGAAGAATTGTATTGGAACTGTTGTTAGATAATATTTTAAGTTTACAAGAACATTGAATCTGTATAGCATGTAATAACCTCAGGTGGCTTTAACTAAAATTATATTATTTGATCATCACGGCAACATTGTGAGATAACCAGTGCAGACCTAATTATGTTTGATAGACAAGAGGATCAGAATCATGAGTGATGCTGCTAATTGTGTGTTCCCTCATTCATGCTAAACGGAGTGCACTAAAAATTCAGTTTCTGAGTAAATGAAATAAAGTTAATCTTTTATACCAATTTTAATTGACAGTGCAATACAATTCTTTTAGTTTAGCTTTTCTCCTTTGAGTTGAAACCAAATGCTGATGTGATAAAGCCAGTCCTTTTCCTCCATCATTATCATCAGAGAAAACTTAAGGGTATAGTTCTTTAGTTAACAACCTACATTCCAATGAGTAATTTACTAAGTGGAAAAAATATTTATATCTTCCTTGCCTCAAACACTTTTTTCCTCTGGTTATTAATACTGAAATTAAATCAACCATTCATCTTAGCAGGTGGAATAACATATATTCATCATTTAGTACATATTCAATTATTACACACACACAAAAACATTGAATCATTTAAGCCCCTGAAGGTATTACAAATGTGATCCAATGATTTATGAATACTGGCCCTGTAAATTCTATGATGCAAATCCTGTGTAAAACTCAGAGAAATCAACTGCTGACTGTGATAGAACCAACAACTGAACTAGGTATGTCTTTATCAGAATAAATGTTGGTAACATACTTTAAAGGTGAGGATGTATTCTCATATTTTCAAAAATTCTTTAACATTATATAATCTGAAATGTTATCTGTGACATTAATTGGTAGAAGTTTTTTAAAAAATCATTTTCCAGAGATAATTTCAATATAATTAAGCATACTGTTAATTTCCAAACTGATATCCTGGGAAATAATTCCATTAGGGAAATTACACTATGTAATCCATGCAGCAACTATCTTCTTCTTTTATCTAAATATAATTACGTCTCACTGGGATTAATTTATTGTGAGGGGGAAAAAGTTTAATCATTAAGGAATTCCAGTGTAATAGGTTAATTTTATGTGGTTTTTTCCTCCGAGAACTTTATCTTTTTTATCTTAATGATTAGGAATTTTTCTTATACTCACCTAGTATATTTATCATCTAACTAGCTAACCAAATATCTTCTTTTAAAAAGCAGTGCTTGAAAATTTAGAATTCTAACATCAATCAAATATAATTCTTTTTCTTAACATTTATATGATTAATGTTTCCTTTGTAAGAAAATAATTGGGATGATTAAAGAAAGGGTGGTGCTTTTCATGCATCAGGAAGCCCTTTATTGACAACACATGGTCATGTTGTGCTTTGCATGTATTAACATTATGTTTTGATTTGTGAATATATGGAACGGAACCCTTCAACAGACAGTCGTCTGTTATTATATTTATTGATTCACCTGCTCTGGTTCATGTTAATAATACCTGCATATTTTATGTAAACTTCTTCTACATCTTCCATTAATCAATCATGGGGTTGTTTTCTAACTTAGAAGAAGGATGTGGGAAAACTATAGTTTCCATTATTTAACAGATTGACAATCAACATGAGCCCTTTGTTATTAATTAAAGTATCTTTTTATATTTTACTTTCTAGTCCATTTCAAATTCATACTCTCTGGGTTGAAAATAAATCATTTGCCTTTCTCTTTTAATAATATATTCAAAATGCAGCTACATTCTTATTATATTTTATTATTCATCAGACTTTTTAATAACTAGCACAAAATTCTGAGCGAAATCATTAAAGTCTTTGGGTAACAATACCCTTTTTAAAGAAGTAAACCTTTACAAAGCGCTATTATAATACATATTTTTGCTTTGGCTTCTCCTCAAATTGATAGCTAAGCATTTTGTTCATTACATAAGTATACAATTTATACAGTATTTACTACAGTATGTTTGGTTTTGGCCAGGGACAATATGAAGATGCCATATCAAAATATGTACAAAAAAATACGATTCATTATGGAAGCATACTTAACTAATTTATAGTGAAATCATGTCAATTTATTAAATTTAATGGTCTTTGCAGTTATCTTGATTTCATGTTAGCATTAATGTTTCCTATTTTGTATTTTTATAGTGTCCTCTTTAAACCTGTAATTATTCTGTCAATATATTAAATATACTATATATATATATATATATATATATATATATATATATATATATATATATAAACAAACATAAACAGTTTAAAAAGTCACAGAAACTTTTGATCCCTTAACTTTCCCTGTGGTTGCTTTTCTTTGTAATTCCCTTCTTCTACTCATCATACATGTATAATGAGAATGAACAGTGTTGTGTTTTTTTTTTTTTTTTTTTTGCGGTATGCGGGCCTCTCACTGTTGTGGCCTCCCCCGTTGCGGAGCACAGGCTCCGGACGCGCAGGCTCCGGACGCGCAGGCTCAGCGGCCATGGCTCACGGGCCCAGCCGCTCCGCGGCATATGGGAT
The DNA here is from genome assembly GCF_025265405.1 of Mesoplodon densirostris. Lineage (NCBI taxonomy): Eukaryota > Metazoa > Chordata > Mammalia > Artiodactyla > Ziphiidae > Mesoplodon > Mesoplodon densirostris. Next base: position 42,163,612 of record NC_082665.1, read on the forward strand.
CCTCCCAGACCGGGGCATGAACCCGTATCCCCTGCATCGGCAGGCGGACTCTCAACCACTTGCGCCACCAGGGAGGCCCGAGTGTTGTGTTTTTTGAACACATTGATATTATTATATCAGCAACAACAGACAACATTAACTTGACAGAGGTAAATAGAATTCATTCCTTTCAACTGTTTTTGTGTATCTGTGTTTTCTTTTAGTCGATCTACTGGATTCAAAAACAATTCAGGGGGAGCTGGGCTGGATCTCCTACCCATCACATGGGGTGAGTTTGGTAAACTATTGAAAGTAACATGATTCTTCTGTCCATTGCCTCTCTTAGAGAGAAGGAGGAATTATTGGGAACAGGAATTCCTGTACTTCTGATGACAAGTTATGCTTATCAGTATATTCAATACATGGACTAACACAGCTTAGTATTTGTGTCCAATGGAACTATTGAGAGTTTTGAAGTATTTTTTCCCCTTCTGAATTTATCAATTGCTTGAATGAACTAACTAAACAGTTTAATTATTACTACCATCATACAGATGATCTAAGCGTGATCACCTAACATTTTTTTGTGATGTGGTCAAAATAGGTGAGTTGAGGAGAGACTCTAAATTTTAAGTAATGTAGAAAGTGTGTATTTGGAGATGGTTGCCTCCAGGGTTGTAGCCTTAAAATCAACTGTGGTGACAGTTCCACATAGGGTAGGTATTTGTGAACAGTATAAGCCTGTGTTGCCTTAATTTCTTTGCTTGAAGTGTCTTCAGCTTGTCTAGATCAGTTTAAAACCGGGCATTTTATTTAGGAAAATATGGCTGCCTTTAAATTCTAAGCACTGTATATACCTTTAATCTTTTGTCAAGCCAGACACAGATTACTAAGGTGTATGGCATTTTGGGACCCGAATATTTATGATGAGCCTTTGCGTGAGAAAATTTTCTTTCTCTTTTTTCAGAAAAAAAGAGGGTCGTACATTTGGAAAATTTTTGTTCCAACAAAATTGTACAAAAAATGCCTAAACATATCTGTTTTGTTTCCAAGGATAGCCTGTGGAAAATGCAAAGTGCTATTTAGGAATATTTGTGATAGGACTAAATGCGTATATTCCTTTTTCTTCTAGGCCAGCCTCTTTTCAAAGAGGTTATAATTACTTCGACTCAGTATTGGTGTTCAGTCTTTAGATTTTGTGCCTAAACATACTAATTTTTACTACCAGCTTCTTCTTCACTGACGGATGTTTTGCATCAGGAATACTTCATCTATCTGTCATCTTTGTATCTGCTTCTCTTCCTGGTGCACCTTGACACTGACATGATGCCAAAACCTATGACATAATCAGGCCTTGTTTTGTTGCTTAGAAGGGGAGAGTATGAAGTAAGCCAAGGTTTGGTTTTCCCATAGGTTTAAAAGGAATCAAATGGTTAGGGTAAAAGCACATCCTGGGTAGTCATAACGAATGAGTTGAAACTCAGGATTGAGCTGGAAAACTCATTTAAAACTCATCATCCAAAACTCAAGCCTAACTTTAATTTTGATTTTAGAAATTTGAGTCTTTCATTACTCCATTAGATAACATATCATAGAAACTTGCTACCTAAGGAGATATGAAAAACAAAAACCATACTGATACTTTACTTATATATATAATATAAACAATAAGTTAACTTGTATATCAAAGCAGCAGTCTACCTCTTATTTTCCTTTAAAGAAGGTATAAAGAAAACATGTTGGGCTTCCCTGGTGGCGCAGTGGTTGAGAGTCTGCCTGCCGATGCAGGGGAAACAGGTTCGTGCCCTGGTCCGCGAAGATCCCACATGCCTCGGAGCGGCTGCGCCCGTGAGCCATGGCCACCGGGCCTGTGTGTCCGGAGCCTGTGCTCCGCAGCGGGAGAGGCCACAACAGTGAGAGAACCGCTTACCGCAAAAAAAAAAAAAAAAAAAAGAAAAAGAAAACATGCTTCTCTATGTTGAGAATTTGGGGAAATGAATTCATTTACCTTGTTAATCTCATAGATTTTATCATGAACAAAGTTCACACTTTTACTTCCAGAGAAATGTTGGGTGGGGAGGGATGTTCTAGAACCTTGCCACACACAGTGTGCACATGCACCAACCAGTAGAGTCAAAACTTGGGAGATTCTTAGAAATGCAGGCTGTCAGGCCCCACTCCAGATGAATCAGAATCTGCATCTTAACACGGTCCTAGGTGATTCCTAAGCACATTAAAATTAAGAAACACTCCTCAGGGTAACTGGCCTCTTGACTTTTCTCATCTCTTGCCCAGTTTCCTAACTCCTTTCTCCTAGGAATCGCTTATGGTTTTCTCATGAACAGTTTTCAGTCTCTCCTTTAGCCTCAGAAAGCTGACCTCAGCCGCTCCGGCCTCCTCTTCATTGCTTTCCTGGTTGGTCTTCTTGCAGCTGTTACTTCACTATTTCAGATGCATTAAATGGCCTAAAACAGCTAGTCAGGTTCTCCAAGCTTATCATTAAAACCAGCAGGGAGAAAAAAAAAAAAAAATCTCCTCAACAGATCATGATGTTTATAGTACCTTAAGCTCCAAATGATTAAAATAAAAGAAAAACCAAGTATGTGAATTATTGTCCTGGGGTTATTTGTAGTACATTTTTCCTTTAAATCTTCCCCCTGTATTATGTTAACCATAATGTCCATGAGGAAATAAGTAGCACTAATCTAGAAAATGTGACATTAATGTTTATTTCGTTTTGAGAAACTGATGATATTCTTGAGTGAAAGCTCAATTCTTGAGTCAATTTAAGTTTGGGATTTAACATATTTGCTTGTATGATTGTTTGTGCCTTTAGATTCAATCAATCATTTTTATTGCCTGATCATTGTCATTTTCAATTTGACAAGGATAGAGGAATTTTGTGTTTGTTTTGGTTTTAAAGGGAATAGATAGTTAAATCAGTAGTGATATCTATGATGTAAGCTTTTCCATAAAAAAATGAAGTGATAACTGGAAACAACTTTGAACTAGTCATTGTTTTAATTAATTAACCCCAATAAGTAAAAGTGCATCTGTTTGCAGGTTAACTAAAATATAAATATAAACCTTGGAGGAAAAAATTATAAGTGTCAGACCATACTGAATTACTGAAATATCCCATTCTCTTCTTTTCTTTCTTTCTTTCTTTTTTTTTTCTTTTTTCTTTTTTTTTTTTTGGTGAGAACATTTAAGTCCTACTCTCTTAGCAAATTTCAATTTTATGATATAGTGTTATCAGCTATAGTCACCATGTTATACATTAGGTCCTCAGGCTTTATTCATTGTATAACTGAAAGTTTGTACCCTTTTACCAACCTCTCCCTATATACCCCACCCTCACCACTTTTCTACTCTGTTTCTATGGATTTTTTTTTTTTTTTTGTAAGATTCCACATAAGAGTGATACCATGCAATATTTGTTTTTCTCTGTCTGGCTTATTTCAGTTAGTGTAATGCCCTCAAGCTCCATCCGTGTTGTCACAAACGGCATGGAAAATCCTGCACTTTTGATTTAGGGCAGTGGTTCTCCATGTGATGAGGGGTAGATAAGGCGGGAGGCAATTCTGATTTTGCCCCATGGGGATATTTGTATGGAGATATGCTGGTTGTCACAACTGGGAAGGCAGGACACTACTGGCATCTAATGTGGAAGACCAGGCATCCTGCTAGTCACTGTACAAAAATCAGGGCAACAAAGAATGATCTGGTCCAAAATGACAGCATCCAGGTTGAGAAACCCTTGCTTAGGGTTTGGATAATGAAGCTCTCCACCAGGAGCTATGGTCACTCCACCAGGAGCTGGGATTGCCAGCAACTTCTCTAAGTCCCAACGATACTCCCATTCGAAGCTCAAAATTCCAAATCTTTTGAAATATAAATTTTAAGAAATAAGCCAATAATTCATTCCAAATTTGAAATGAATCTTTCATGGAATGATTATATCACATAAGCCATATAAAATTAATGTATTTTAGGGAAAATTGTCAAGAGTGACCCATTCCTTCATGTATATGTTCTTCTATTTCTATTTACCCTCTTCCCCAGAGATATATTCATTCATAAAACATTACAATTAACCTATGTGATTTTCTTGGGAGGATTACTTCTATCTCTATTTTCAAATGGTGCTTCAAATCTTAGAGGAAACCTGGCAGAAAAGTATGGTACTATACTATTAGGCATGGGACAAATTCCCCAAATAAGTATCTGTGACGAAGTTTAATGAAACTTTGGTTTTCTCTAAATGAATTTCATGAAAATAATACTCAAACTTGTAAACTGAAATTATCAAGGGGGTCATGAACAGCAGTTCATTTTTCAGTAGAAGAGTTTTATTTGACATGGGTATTTTCTGGTACTAAGTTTGTTCACTTTAGTAAATTAGACAAGCAATTAACCTTCTCTGGCCTTGTAAACTATGAATTATAATTTTTGAATTCTGGGCTTAATTATCTTCAGAAATTTTAGTAAATAATTCAATAGTTTGAATATTCTTTGATTTAGAGGACAATCAACATATATCAAAGCCCCTATATGTTGCTGGATTACAATCTAGAAAGAATCCTTGGTTTACACATGACTAGTACTTAAATTGATTGATTGTCTTAGTCTATGTATCACTCCAGAGGAGGGATTAAAGGGAGGGAGGCTACATAATTTTCACTTAAGATAGTATTAAGATGATGGTCAAGCAGTACAAAGGAATCAAGAACCTGGACTCAAAGAAACTCAAGTAAGGGGAAGAGAATGAAGAGAGGGTTGGGGGGGGGGGCGGGTATAGAGAAAGAACAGTCTGAAATGAGAAGTCTCAAAATCAACAGTTGTAGATTTTTTTTAAATTTTATACCACACCCCTCTTTTCAATTCTTTTAGATTTTTTCCCTAAAGGTTTCCTTAGCTATTTATTGGTGTCTTAACAATGATAATGTACTTAAATAAAAAACACTCTTCTGGCAAATAGATGACCTATTGGTTGCTCATTGAGTATCTGTACCCTGACTTTTCCTTGCTGATGGAACACTGAAATTATTCAGGTTTTCACCTTCCCATGTGTTCCTGGAAAATGACCCCTCTTGCCACTTTGCAGGGTGAATATTGATTTATCTGAGAGCAAATCATGATAATTACAGTCGTTTTGCCAGTGATTGGTTTAGGCAAGTGTAAGTGAAGCCAATAAGACTGGAACAGAATTCCAATGACTTCTGGGAAAGGTTTCCTTCCAATAAAAAGAGATGGGAAAAGGCCAGGTGTTTTGTGCCTCTGAGTTTGCCCTGTGATGGCCCAATGTCCAGTCTGGAGCACCTGAACTCCCTTAATGGCCAGAAAGGTGGAACCCAGAGAGCATTAGAGAGATCAGCCTGGAATCCTGGCATCTTAGAACCACTGAGTTACATGGAAAAATACGTATTCCCTGTTAAATCCATTCTGTTTGTATTTCTCATACTTTCCAGTTAAAGGCCTCCTGATAGAATCCAATGTTTTATCTCCTGGTCAAATACCTTAATTTCTAAATTGAGGCTATGGAAATGCATAATTCTATCCTACAATGTTATTTGTATTTTCCCAAGTTATCTTTTTTGTGCTTTAGTGTGAAGTCAAAGAAAACAGGCAGAATAGTAAAATAGAATAAGCACATCGTGTAGAATTGGGACATCTGCATTTGAATTCTGGCTCTGTCATTTATTACAGTATGATCTAATACAGGCCTATTAACCTTCATTAATATTTATCCTCACTTTTAAACAAGGGATAACAGTAATTTCTATGTCATAGCACTTTATAGTGAATGACACTTGAACAAATGAGATGTTGCTATATATCTATCTATGAATAAGTGTATATATACTAATGTATGTAAAAGAGGTATACAAATATCATTTCTTAATCTTAGATACATTTTACGGTTTTCCCATTCTAATCCAAAACCTTTTGGTAAATTCATTCATATGTCTGCTTAAATCTCAGTCAAAACTTGATGTCTAGGAGTTGAATTTGGGGGAAAGAAAATTGATAGTATTGCCTGAGGTGCCAGAAAACACCTCTTCTCAATTAAGGGCCAAAAATATTGCCTTTGACAACACATGATTGTCATTTCATTGAATCTGCACAGATAAAAGTTCACATATAATCTTGAACTACATTTTGAATTGAAAGAATCAAAATAAGGTAAATTGGGTGTCCAATTTATTTTAAATTTTAAATAATTTTTAGAATTTTTTAGAATTTCCTCAAAATACTAATATTTTTCTTCAGAGAGACCTTCTATTTCTCATATGCTACCCTTCTGGAACCCCCCAGACTAGGACAGAACACCTATTAAGCTCATCTGCCTTGTTCTTTGTTGTACCTCTATAGCTTGTAATTATACATTACTGCAGTGATTTCATTGATATTTATTTCAGCCTGGAAACTGAAAGCTCTTTGAGACCAATTCCCATTTCATGAAATTCTCCTTTTTATTCTCCTTGTTTAAAGTTCATGGATTAGTTGTCCATAAATTGACATTACCTGAATAAATGCATAATAAAAGCTTTCCAAAACAAGAAAGGATAACTAAACTAATACTGATTTCGCATTTGTTGAGAAAATTTGATGATTTCTAGTCTGTTATTTTAAATGGTGTCTGGTAATGACTTCGCTCTCTTTTCAGTGGCATAAACTTAAGTAAAATTATAATATATATACACTATAGTATATATATTGTATATATATGAGTATATATTACAGATGTATAATATACAAACATACATATATAATAGTGTAGATATATGTCTATGTCTATATTACATATGTTATTTTTTGTACTAGCAGAGTTATTTAGTTAAATGTATTTAGAAAATACTACAAGCCTATGAATTGGAAGTTAACTGAAAAAGAAAACTAGCTAAAGACAGCTCTATATTGAAAATTATATAGGTTGTCCTCTAAGAGTAAAAAGCTAGGATCCTGCAAGTAAATTCCATTTAACTAAAACTAGAAATGTTTAGAATTGAATGAATCATAGAGAGTAAGAGAAATAATAAAAATACTCTCTAAAACAAGTTTCCAGTACACTATAATGTGTCTTCGATATTGGAATTATTGCTATTTGTGAAGTCTGGATTCTAGAAGTCTTATCTGCTGGATTTCTAGCTTTCACTTTGTGAATGGTGTCTGAAATGCAGGAAGAATATTTTGACAACTCGGTGTCAACCATAACTACCGGGGACTTTGCCTTTATGAATCACAGTCCAAATTCTGCTTCATATGCTGAATAGTCCATCCAGGAAAATCAAATTATTCACATATGTGATATGTGATTCTTGGTCATTGAAATTTTTCTGCCTAGAATGAACAATGCTATATATTTTAAATGTGTCACTTTTACCTATTGCGCTAACCTTTCAAGGAAGGTTGTCTGATCAATTAGAAAAACATGACAAAGTTTCATAGGTTTTTTTAACCTTTTCTTGAAACAAAATACACTATAAAAGAAGGGGGCATGTGGATAAGTGGTAGAAATCAGCAAAGATAGAATTTATTCTAGCAACATTTAATTTATAAAAATTAAAATGTTATCTTGTATTTGTTTTAACAGAATTTTTATTAGTGCTTAAAGAATAGAAAATATTTTCCATTGTTAATGTTGTATATTTCTATGTGAATCTTCCTCTCTGCATCAAAATATGTTTGTTTATATTTTGGGGGGTTTGGATTAGAACTTTTTAAATATGACATGCAATGTACTTTGCTTCTTTTACTTTGATGTATAGCTTTGTGGAATTTAAAGTAGAAAAGATCTGAAACATATTTGGATGGGTTTATTTATTTCAGCTTTGCTCACAAATTTGTGCTACATGATTCTTACTTAACATACAGTAACTATAAAGTTAAATAAAAAGCTAAGATATATTTAAATAATTTTCATCTCTAATTTGAATGTTTAAATATTTCATAAATTTATTAAGATCATTTCATATTTGTTTTTTAAAGTAGCTTTTTAAAAAATTCAAATAAAAAACAAAGTTTTGCTTCTAGTGATTTCTCATATTAATAACATTTTTAAAAGATAATAACTTTTTGACACCAAATTTTTTTACTTTCTGCAACTTCAAGTGAATGTAGTTTCTGATCAAAAATGAGTGGTTATTAAAATAAATGTAACCAAAATATAGATATTAAACTTAAAAAAATAATGACTTTCATACTTATTTTACACTAAATTTGTTGCTACATGTGCAAAATAGTATATGATAGACTGAATATCAGTTTCTATATTGCTAAGAAATGTCCAGTTCCCTTAATATTTTAAAGAGCATACTTAGAATAAGCACTATGTTTTCAAGCTTCCAGGTTTTCATTTGAATATAGGATATAAATATAGCATATGTACTCCAATAGAGATGATTTTCCATTCTGTCATTCCACTAAGTATAAGTCAAGAATTTTGATGGGAATTTTTAAGAATAATAATTTCCCAAAAGTTTTGCTTATTTACTTTACTCCTTAATTATTTTTTTAAATTTCATGAATTAGTTTTGACCTTTAAGTTTATTATTCTCTCGTGGTTAATTTCTTTTGAAAGCCTTTTGAAAAAGAAATTAAATTTGGCCTGTAAAAAAAATATGGTATAAAACACTTTTTAAATAAGTCCCATGTCCCAAATGATAGCCATTGGACCTGAGAACATTTAAAGGTTATAATATTTACAATACAAACCACTTGAAGTATTTCTACAAACTTCATAGCTCATTGATTACCATGAATTTTGTTTGTTTGTTTGTTTTTTCTGCTAGTGATGCTCACTTTATTCAAGAAGTGTTATATGAATAAAAACTACCAAAATGTAATATCTCAGCTTTCTTGGGAGTTGCTAAAATCATTTATCCCCTTTACATGGGACATATGAAGGAAAACATCAAGGGGGATAGTGTACTCAATTTTCTGAATAGTCTGTGTTTACAAGTTACTTTTATTCATTCTGTTAATGATGCAGTTTAACATATATATACACACACATATAGACGTGTGTTTATGTATATAGTTTATATATAAAACTATATATATTAAACTACAGAGTCATATATAGTTAAACATATTTTTAAAGACTAATATATTGAAATTCTTTTAAATTTATAAACAGTAGTTATTAGAAATGCAAATTTCTGAGCTTCCAGCCAAGACCTACTACTATATTACAAATCCTGGGATCAGGGCTCAGCAACCTGTTTTTTCACAGGCCTTCCATGTGATTCTGATGCTGTTCAAGTTTGGGAATCACTGTGCTAGAAAATCATTATCTGCTGTAATGAGACAGGTATTACTTATGAAGGTATCCAGCGGCTGCTTGATACAGTGCTGTAGTTTGTTCCAAACTCTTAATTAGTGCAGCACTATGCATAATTTATGATTAATATAGCTCTGGATATTTTTAAATTTAGAATTTTACAATAACACACAGCAAAAAAGTAGGTATTTTACTAGCAACTCGGGGAATCTATTCTTAGCACTTTTGCAAGAGGGGTTCATTTTAGAATCCTCAAGTTTCTCTCATGTAATCTTGGAGCTCAATTTGAGCTGCATGTAGTATCTTCAGTATTTGTAAATACTGAAGATATTTATACATCCGCATCCATTGCTCATGATAAAAGAGATAACATTAAAACCAAAAGACTAGAAAAGCCTTGAATTAAGTGATAGTGAAACTGGAATAAGTGATATGAAAGTTCCCCCATCAAGGAGTTACTAGATTATAAGGTTGTCTGGGAAATGACTATGAAACATTCCTAGAAAGTTACTGAGATCAGCTTATGATCGATTTTATGTGCCCCATGAAAGATATTGGAGATTATTCAAAGGCAGTATTTTAAAGAGGTGATTATGGAGGATGTTGTAATCAAAGAACAGACAGGCATCAGAAAAAGCAGCTGGAAATCACTGTGAAAGTTCCCATGATAGATTACAGGAACCTAGGATCAGCCCTCTATTCCTTTGGTTGTACATCTTAATGATTTGGCATAGGTTAAATTTTCATTATTTTGCTGACCCTCCAAGAAGGAATATTCTAAAAAAATCAAAAAGAATTTTTATTAATAGGTCATTTTCATAATAAGGCCATAAAATAAAGAGAAGCCAAACTTGGCAAATTGAATAAGTTGTAAGACCTTTGGGGGACTCAGTAGAAACAAAAATTAGTAAACTAAAGAAGACAAAGCAAAAGAAAAAAAGAGGGCATAAGATGCTCTAACAGTAAAAGTAATAAAATTTCCCTTCCATATGACAATACAAGTTAATATTCTTTTGGGTGTAGGGTTAAGAATAAGCTAAACTTTAAACAAATGTGAGGAGTGATCTCCCTTCTCAACATGAAGTGACAAGACCATGAACCCAGCATCCAGGAGATTCAGCCGGTGTAGGAAGAGAGGAGAGATTCAGTGTGATTGTTTCAAAGAACTTTAACACTCCATCTGAACTTGGATACTTATTCTATGCCATGGAAATCAAGACAGCTGGTAGCCATAAACTTTATGGATTTTCTCAGAAGTCTTCAATTGAGTTTAAAGCTTGTGGATGATATGAATCAATTTTGTAAACTGTGCCCTAGAACTATTTGTCATCTGTATCCTGAATGTTGGATGGGTAATCATTTTTTGAAGTAGAATTAGTGATCATTTAGATTTAAACTTACCCATTATTTTGAGTGTTGAAAAAGCAAGTAAACAACAACGTAGTCATAAATGAAAAATAACTGTAGAAATTTGTGAAAATATTTATTGATAGAGCTGCTTCACTTTTTTTTTTTATAAAGGGGGCAAATTTTTATCTTATTTGGAGCAGTAGAATATATTTGAATGAGTAATCAATTTTAGAGCCAGCAGGGACTTTAGAAGTCCTCTAATGCAATTGCTTGAGTACACAGACAAGCAGCTGAAGCCCAGGGTGTCTTAGTGACTTGCTCAAGGTCATATCATTGCTCTCTGGGTCTGTGTTCAGTGGTCTTTTCATTAATCTTTTCTGTCTTGGTCTGCGGACAGTACCAAAGAAGGATTCAAGATTATGTGATTTAATGTTGAAGAGACTGTACTTCATAGAATTTCAGGACTATTTTGTCTGAGTGTCTTGCCATGCAGCACCCTAAATAATAAACAAATTTTGGAATATGTCAGTCAATGTTGAGCTACCTTTCTTAGCAGTTGAAAAATGCTGATCTTTCATAAGGCCAAGAAGAAAATCGAGTTGTATAGGATTATTATTAGCTCTCCATTCTCTCGTGTATCCGTATCCCCTCATCACAGCTTGGTTTATGATCCAGGGACTGAGCTGTCACTTTCTGCCTAAAGATTCTTAACTCATTCTCTGACAACTAGAAATTGATTTTAGCTGAGATTCAAATATAAATCTAAATGTACTTGCATTGAAAGAGTATTTTTAAATATTAGCTCATAACCAAAACAAATCTCACCTGCTCTCAATTTTCATAAGAACCAATAAATGTTTTGAGATCTTTTTAAAAATTAGGACATCATTTTAAATGTGACTAGTCTTCAAACAGAAGGGTTAGATGTGTTATCTTCTAGCCAATAAATCCTCAAGATTTAAAATGTCTCAAAATTATTAGCAACATTTTTGTCTTCTGAACTGCTAAAATAGTACATTTTTGTTGGATACTTTTTACAGAAATATATGGTGCTCTTATGTATATTCTTTTGGAATATATAATGTGACTTCTCTGTGAGCAAGACTCGAGAAAAAGCTGTCATTTTGATTAATACAACACAAGCTGTACTAATAAGTGGCTTCAGAAGATATCTGTTCATTTGATTCCAGATAACTGAGAACAATTGAACAAGTATAAAGAAGTAAATGTCTATACTCTAGACATTTTAGAGTAGAAAGAGAGTGAGAAACAATCTCTGCCCACAAGGAGTTTCTAGCATACCAGTATGTTTTGTCTCGTTCTTGTACATCCAGCTTTCAGAGACAAGAAGGAATATGGTCTGAGGTGTTCGGACATTTAATTCTAGCTGTTGATTATTTCATAACCATATATGATGCTGGTTTTGAAATTTTGCTTATAATTTTAGATTTATAAAAATGTGGCAAAGCTAATACAGTAGATCCCATAACACTACCATATGCACAAGTTTCCCCTAATGTTAAGATTTTATATAAGCAGTAATATTTCTAAAAACCAAGAAATTCACATTGATATATTACTATTAACTAAACTACAGATTTTATTCAGATTTCACCAGTTTTTCCACTAACATCCTTCCCCTGTTCCACTATCCAATCCAAGGTACCCCATTTCATTTAGTGTGAAAGAATTTTTTTCCCATCAGTTTCTATTCATTAATATATTTTACCATGTATAAGTTTGACTCTCATCAGTTTTTTTTTAAATAATAGAGTTTATTTCTTAGAGAAGTTTTAGATTCACAGAAAAGTTGAACAGAGAGTACAGAGTACACTGCACTCTGTACAGAGTTCACATATACTCTCCCCAGTTTCCCCTATAATTAACATCTAGCAATGCTGTAGTATATATGTTAAATTTGATGAACCAATACAGATGATTTTAACTGAAGTTCATAGTTTAGTTAGAGTTCATAGTTTACATTAGAGTGCACTCTTCATATTGTACAATTTTCTATGTTTTGCCACATGCATAATGTGTGTATGCACCGTTTCAGTATCACACAGAACATTTTCACTACACTACAAATCCCCTGTGCTGTGCCTATTCATCCCTTTCCCCCTCCTGTGACAACACTGATCTTTTTACTCTCTTTATAGTTTTCCTTTTCTAAAATGTCCTATCGGTGGAATCATATTGTATTTAGCCTTTTCAGAATAGCTTCATTCACTTAGCAATGTGCACTTAAGGTTCCTCTATGTATGATGCTGCTTTGTATTTGCTTTGACTTTCAATTTATACCTCTAGTTTTACACACGTTGTTTTGAATTCTGAGTTTACCAAAGAAGTTTTGTCTATGTGTTCCTTCCATTTTCTACTTAATGAGGACTGCTTCTTTTTCAGATCTGTTTTGTTTTTGTTTTCGTTTTACATAATTCTTGGTCTCAAGTTATAACAAACCTTTCAGTGCGATATACTTAGGGAATAACTGAGCATATCAAGACATTCCTTTCTTTGCATAGTATCACTTCTAAGATGACAAGGTGTATTTCTTCTACATTTTCATTACTTTTACAATACCATTCAATTATTTATTTTTGGTTAAATAGAGTCCCCAATATTAGGTTTGCTTCTCATTTTCCAAACACTTTGAATCTGTAGTCATGGTGAATTGCAATTGTTTATACTTCTTAATTTCCTAAACTAATTTTTAGGCTATGAGAGTTTAATGAGAGTTGAGAGAAAAAAAGTCAGAATAGGCCAATCTACTAATTGAAATATAAGAGTTGGTTGACCAACTTTAGTTGTATAATTTAAAACAAATTAGGGAATAATTATCATATCATTCTTATACTATCAACAGCATGCATTTGATAATGGCACAGGACTTCATAGAGCATTCAACAGATTAAAATAAAATTAAATCTACCTTTATAAAAATAGACAAATTTCTTTTTCTTTACAGGAAGAAAAAAATGATTTCTATAAAGTATAAAGAACATTTTTTTCCTGGTGATCTATTTGAGAAAGAGAAAGGGAGAGGGAGAAGATTGGAAAACAGATATTATTTTGCCTAAAATCACTATTCTCAACATTTTGCTCCTAATAAATTTGCTTTGTTTTTTCTAAATCAAATGCATTAGAAATTTATTTTAGTTGTGTATGTGTGTATCCACACATACAGAGAGATACAGACACATATAGAGACAAACACACATATACAATATTTTTTCTTTTATATAGAGATTCTTCAGGTGAGCATATAGAAAGTTTTTAAAAATAATATCCATTATAAACATTCTTTTTTTTTTTTTTTTTGCGGTATGCGGGCCTCTCACTGTTGTGGCCACTCCCATTGCAGAGCACAGGCTCCGTATGCGCAGGCTCAGCGGCCATGGCTCACTGGCCCAGCCGCTCCGCGGCATGTGGGATCTTCCCAGACCGGGGCATGAACCCGTATCCCCTGCATTGGCAGGCGGACTCTCAACCACTGCGCCACCAGGGAAGCCCCATTATAAACATTCTTAATAAAACCATTCTCTTATGTGGACTCAGTCAGTTTTCAGGTGGGTAATCTCTTTGAGTTAAACCAGTTTTTTTTGTTGAAGTATAATTGATATACAATATTATATTTCAGATATATAACAGTGATTTGATATTTTTATACATTATGAAATTACCACCATGATAAATCTAGTTACCATTTGTCACCATACAAAGTTATTACAATATTATTGACTATATTCACCATGCTGTACATTACATCCCTGTGACTTTTTTGTTTTATAACTGGAAGTGTGTACCTCTTAACCCCATTTACCTAGTTTGTCCAACCCCCTACCTTCCTCCCCTCTGGCAACCACCAGTTTGTTCTCTGTATCTGTGAGTCTGTTTCTGTTTTGTTTGTTTGTTTGGTTGGTTTTTTGGATTCCACATATAGGTGAAATTTTATGGTATTTGTCTTTCTTTATCTGACTTAACATAATACCTTCTAGGTTCATCCATGTTGTCACAAATGGCAAGATTTTACTTTATTTTTTATGGCTGAATAATACTCCATTGTGTATACCACATTTTCTTTATCCATTCATCTACCAATGGACACCTAGGTTGCTTCCATATCTTGGCTATTATAAATAATGCTTCAACAAACTTTAAAGCTTTTTCACAGAGAAGGAAACCACCAACATAACAAAAAGCCAACGTACTGAATGGGCGAAGATATTTGCAAATCTGATAAGGGGTTAATATCCAAAATATACTAAAAGAGAGAACTATTACAGCCCTATATCAAAAAAGCAAAACAACCTGATTAAAAAATGGGCAGAGGACATGAATGGACATTTTTCCAAAGAAGACATACAGGTGGCCAACAGGCACATGAAAAGATTCTCAGCATCGCTAATCATCTGGGAAATGCAAATCAAAACCACAATGAGACACCACCTCACACCTGTTAGAATGACTGTTATCCAAAAGACAACAAAAAAAAAAGTGTCAGCAAGGGTGTGAAGAAAAGGCAACCTTTGTGCAAATGTCGGTGGGAATGCAAATTGGTGCAGCCACTGTGGAAAACAGTATAGAGGCTCCTCAAAATTTTTAAAAATAGAATTACCATACAATTTAGCAATTATACTTCTGGGTATTTATCTGAAGAAAATGGAAAAACTAATTTGAAAAAATATATATATATATATACCCTAATGTTCATTGCAGCATTATTTACAATAAACTGATGCTTATCAAAATTATTTAAAATAATGTTGAATGATCTCCATAATGTAGACATTTGGAAGATCTTCTCTTGTGACTTTTTCTTCATAAATTTGTCTGAATTTATAATATTCAATAATTTACATCCTCCTCACTGAACGAAATGATTAAAATACGCCAAATTTTTTTTTAAAAAATCTACTCTTTCTTCTATACTCTTTCTCTCAGATAATGCATTAAATATCTACTTAGTCACCTAATGTAGAGACCTTTGAATCAATCCTGATTTGTTGTCTCTTTTTATTCATATAGAATTTTTCACTATTTCCTTAGGATTCTTTCTCAAGTATTTTTAGGATTTATTTCCCACTCTCCATCTTCCCTGTTGCTATATTTCAGTCTAGCCAGCATCACTGAAGGAGGCAACAGTGTGTAAAATGATCTTTGGCTTAATTAAGTAATATTATCTAATGAAGAAAGAAAATGTAAATAAAAATAATTTTAAAATGAGATATAATGTTAAAATAAACAGATGCTAATTCTGGAAAAAATGTTTATTGATCCTGATCTTATGACTAATTCTCACCCATGAGGACTTTTGCCTAGAAGTATAACGTGGGGCAGAAATGGAAGTCGTTATAAAGGTGGAGATGATGACTACTAACAGTTGAAATAGTAGAATGACCCACATATTAGCAAAGAATAAGTTTAGGAAAAATTCATCAGTTCCTTTGACAGGAAGAATGGAGCAGCAGGTAAAAAAGGAGGTAACCAAAGTGGAAAAGTCTTTGTTTTACGTTAGATAATTTAAAGGAAAAGAATTAGTGGGGTATGGGGTAGTAGAGTTCAATAACCAAGAGAAGGACAAAAGCATTTGGGAGAAATGATGCTACGTTTCAGAAGTGCATAATTCCTAGAATGTACTAATATTTGGGGGGAGAATGAATGGCCTTGTGTGTTGATGATAATACACAAATACCACACACATGTGCACATGTGTATGCACGTGTGTGTGCATGTGTGTGTGTTTATTTACTTATTATTGGAAATTAAAATACATATTAAAATGAAAACTGCATATTTAATAAAGTTGATATAAAAGGATCATTATAGGGGCTTCCCTGGTGGTGCAGTGGATAAGAATCCATCTGCGCATGCAGGAGACACAGGTTCAAGCCCTGGTCCGGGAAGATCCCACATGCTGCGGAGCAGCTAAGCACATACGCCAAAACCACTGAGCCTGAGCCCTAGTGCCCACGAACCACAACTACTGAGCCCACGTGCCACAACTACTGAAGTCCATGTACCTATAGCCTATGCTCTTCAACTGCAACAAGAGAAACCACAATGAGAAGGCCATGCACTGCAATGAAGAGTAGCCCCTGCTCGCCACAACTAGAGAAAGCCCGTGCACAGCAACAAACACCCAACGCAGCCAAAAATAAATAAATAAAATAAATAAATTTTAAAAAAGATTGTTATAAAAAGTAAGTGTTTATTCATGTACCTGTTATTAAATTGTCTTGAAGATGTTGGGACTAGTGACTATGGGTTTACTGTTTTACAGGGAGGACTCTGCTCTCAGACTCCATCTCTCTCTGTCTTTTTCACTTTTGGGATTAAAAATTTAATTGATGAGCAAAGGAGACAAGAAATGTTTAGTAAATTTTGTTTAAGAGCACCTGAAAAGAACATATGAATAAATTAAGGTCACATGTCAATATCAAAAGTTACACAAAGTGTTTCCATCTTTCATGAAACAGGAGCCCAAATTGAATTTAAAGTTAGTTTTCTCTAGGTTTCTTGTTTTTAAAGATTGAAAAATGGTCAGAGAAAAGTCGTGCTTTTTAAATTAGCGACAAAATGTGCTTTAAAAAATCATGCGTATCTTTTAGAATAGTAGAACATCCTTTTGGAACATCTTTTGAGGATTGATTTAATCCGATATATACGTGTGTGTGTGTGTGTGTGTGTGTGTGTGTGTGTATCTTTTTCTTTTCAATCTACTCATCTCAGGAAAGGTCTGTTTGTCATTTCACTTGTAAAAACAGTTGGTGAATGCATCTGAGTTATTTTCAATTCATGTCACTGCCACTTCAGTCTGTAAAGGAAGAGAAGAAATCACTGTCCTTCCCAGGAACTACCTAAGTTAGATATTTGCAAATAGAAAATATAGTTTAATTGGATTTATGATATAATATAAAGTAGTTGTAAAATGCACATCAGTATTGGGACCTGAAAGTACTGAGTCACAGAGAGCTAGAATGGCATAATGCAAATTTCAAAGCCAGTGCATACTGATTATCATAGTCCTTTAAAGGGGACAGGGAAATGGCAGCAGGGCCCATAGTGCTCCAGGAGTCTGTTGAAGTAGAGAATACCTTGCCAAAACAATCGTAGTGTTCTATATAGTTCAGTGGAGTATTGGAGTATTGGATTTCATGGAGTATTGGTTTCTTCCTGAAACCAGGTATGTCAGACATGATTTTACAGACACAAACTTAAAAACTGTATGAAGTTTTGCCTTTGAAAAGTTCTCCATTCATTCTATAAATATTTACTAAAAATAACCTATTTACTGAGGCAGTGCCAGATATTTTTTAAGGTACTGATTTGAAAATGGAAAAAGCACTATTTTTAAACATTAGTCATCTTCAGGATTTCCCTTTCTGAAATAAAAAATCATTTAAACTAGTCATGTAGAAATGCTGTGTCATCCATCAGACACTAGTCATGAACTTCAAGTGCTTAGTGGGTACTTATTGAAAAACTACCCATGTTAAATGCATAGAAAGAGTAAGAAAAGTCACTATAGAAATCCTACAGAAAATATAAAAGTTTTTGATCTCTGTAAAATTTAAGAAGTTGTAAGAAGCAAGTTAATACAGTTTAAATGCAAAAAAAGAAATTTACCAGAATGCCAATATGTGATAGACAAAGGAAGGGTGATTGATATTAAATAATAAGAAGTTTTAGGTAGATTTTTCTGTTCTCCTCTCAGACCTTGTAATAAAGGAATAAAATTTGTAATAGAATTCACAAGTAGAGGCACCAAAATGTATTCCCATGTACAAGTACCAGCTTGTTCTCAAGTATGACTACAACCTACCATAAGCAATAGGTTCTGTTGCAGTATATCTATTTCCTCATATCTCTGGCTCTCTGTTCAGTGATACAGTTGGTATAGAAAAGTAGGATGTGACTCTAAAAGGGTATCGGTAGCATGTGAATGACCTCATGTCAATTAAACACTTAACTAAGTTCAATTGTGTCTAATCACACAACAGACACTGCAGATATGAAAAACAAAGTGATAACAAACAACCAGACTTCTATGGAGAATGTTTGATCAGTTAAACAAATGCCTTAATTCTGAACTAGATGTAAAATCATCTGTAGTTTTCAGGAATTTTGACAGTAAAATTTGACACATACTCCTATTATATAAGAAAACGTGTTTATATTATATGTATAGACAGATAATATACATTAAATATTGAAAAAAGGAGAAATTAAAAAGGCTAAAACAAATATCAATAGCAGGGGCTAATGTACCTCATTTTGGAGACCTGCTAGTATAGATAGTAGATGACATTCTTCATTTTATAATCAATGGTCATTTCCAGAATTTGAAAATTAATGTAGTTTCTCCAAATGCATGTATACACCTTTGAGAAAGCTTCAAAATACTGATAAATAGACAACATTCTATGTTACTGAAATGTTACTAGGTATCAATTTGAATTTAATATGTATTAAGTTTTTTCCATACCATTAATTGCTTACCTCATGTAAAACAGTCAGAATGACAGACTGATACAGGCAGAACAGAGCATCATATGCATGTTGGACATTCATAAATTTAACATCTTTAGTAAAGGATTTGCTTCTTATAAACTTGGGCAAGTTCTAACACCTTTTCCTGGTTATGCTCAGGATTAAATCCTATGAGAGAAAACATGCTCAATGCTTTAACTTTGGTAATGAGAGAAATATTATGAACAAATTAAGTATTGTTAAGGGGAATGGGGCAATTGATGATTCATAAAAGCAGCAGAGAGGTAGATCCAGTTATATGGCTGAATTGTGTGCCACTGAAAGTCATTTGTGTCTAATTGCCTACTCCAAAATCTATTCAGTCCTTTCTCCTAATAAGAAGACCCCCTATTTTTTTCAGACTGACACTGTACCGTGCTAAAGGAATACATTTCCCAGCTTCTATCAAATCGAAGTGTGTACATAGGATAACGTTTTGATGAGTTTGGTGTAAGCAGGGTTATGGAACTTCTAAGAAGTTGCTGTACAGGAAATCTGGCATTTGGGTATTGATTGGCCCTACAGCAGTCATCTTGTAATATCAGGATGCAAGCCACATACTAGATCAATGTAGTAAAGAGCTGAGAGAAGCCTGGCTCACCGATGATTTCAGGGAGCTGCCATAGCAGATACAAACTGTTTACTTCTAACCTGTTAATGTGAGAAAATTAAACCTTGTATATTGGTAAAGATTTTCCAGGTCCCATCTCTACCAGTAGAAAATGATTACTAACTAATATACCAACCATACAATATTTTAGAAAAATCAAGTCTAATATGGTTATGTGCATAAATATATACATTCTGTATAGAAGCATGATATTAGAAATAATAGAAATTAAATAAAATATAGAAATTAAATCTTAATACATATGAAATTTGCCAATTCATTTCATAGTCTGGTATACCCTGAAACTTAAGAAAGAAAAATCTCCTTCCAAATTCTGTTTGCAGCAATCTATCCACGTTTACTCTTAAATATAGTGAGAGGTATTTACAGGAGGCTGAAAGGGGGATTTTTTTAAAAGTCATAGATGTCCTATGTTGAAAGAGTATTCAAAAATCCAATATTGTTGGAAGGGAGTTTTTCATTTGATAAAGACTGCTGTCCCACCTTGAGATTGTGAATTGGATTATTTACATTATTTCACATACATTCTGGGGTATTTAAACTCATTTTTCTCTGGATCAAAAGTAATCATCATCATTATGGTGTCCATATTAATTTGTATCTATGTGTTCTCTGCTTTATCTGTTGGCAATTGCAAATCCTATCTCTAGCTCAATGAATAATCTGAGGCAACACAACATACATAAGTTATATACATTAGAATTAACAAAATACTCTCAGTTGTCTACTTCTGGTCAACATAAAACAACCTCCTCATGCTGTTTCTTATTATGATTAAAGGCTCTCAGAAACTACACAGACATTCTTTCTCCACCTCCAACCTCTTTTCACATATGGAAGTTTTAACTTAGGGTCAGGACCATTCAAGATGTCTAGGTGATTTTATTCATCTGTTTTTATGAATAATTCTCAGGACCTAAAATGTTCATCCTGTTAAACATTTTAGAGAGGACTAATGGAACACAAACTCTTACTCTGAAAAAAAGACTGGAATTCAGATCATTATTCTTTCATTTATGGTTTCAACCTTCAGAAACTTATAATTTTCTAAAAGATCATGCTTATATTTCCCATCTAGTCAAATATTTTTGCAGAATCAAGACACAATATGGTACAAAGTAAAACTTACTTTTATGATTATAGGAATACATTTAATACAAAAATGGTTGTGAAAAATCACAAGGTGATTGTTAGTATGTTTCTGGATGAAAGAGGGAATGTGAGTGTATATATGTTAATAGCAATTTGAAAGTATTCATTATGAACTAGGGACTAAATTCCAGCATTTTTGATACCGATTTGCTGGGTGAGTTTAGAAGAGTCTCTCAAGGTACAGTTTTTAGTATTTATCTGTAAAATTGTTGAATTATTTTATTGTCTTTTTTGGGTAAATATTAGGTGTATATTTATAAGCTGAGTGGAGAAAAAGATCTAAATATAGGTTAATATAATAAAGCATATATAATTAAGCCAGGTGTAATAAGCACCTCACTATATGTTAATTCCTAACTGGTATGCATACAGTAAAAACTATAGATGTTTAGAAAATAAAGAGGTCCACAATGAACTGGAGTGGTTGGGGAAAGAGACCTTTAAAGCTGGAAGTTCAGCTTTGCCTTGGAGGGTGTGTACAAGTCTGAGAGAAGATGGGAATATTTCCTACCCACTCTACTGGGTTCATAAGACACCTTGCTCTTCTGCTTATTTCTTTAACACTAGTGACAACTTAACCAAATTTGCTATTGCCTCTTCATTTCCAGAATTCTCCAAAACGCAGATTTATATATTCAACTTCCTTTTTAACATATCCATCTCAAATTAAACTGATTAAAAACTGATTTCTTCTTTCTCTCCCTACCCTGCCCTCAAAATATACTTCTTCTGTAATCTTCCTCATCTCAGTTCATGGCCACTTCCTCCTTCCAGGTGATCATACCAAAAACTTTGGAGTCAACTTTGACTCTTTTCTTTCTCTTACATTTCAGTTGCAATGGAACTGAAATGTAAGAGAAAGAAAAGACTCTCCTTTCAAAATATATCAAGAATATAACGATTTCTTATGATCTCCACTGCTACCACCCTGACCAGGCCACCACCATCTTTATGCCTGGATTACTGTAAAACTTGAGCTCCCTGCTTCTATCTTTATCCCATTATAACTACAGTCCATTTTGAAATTAAAGTGTTAAGTCAGCTATGTTACTATGCTCACAACCCTTCAATGGTTTCCCATCTCACTCAGAGCTAAGAGTCCTCAGAATTGCCTAGAAGGCCCAAGTGCTCTCCCTCCAGTGATGTCAGTGACCTTACTCTGTCCCCTTCCTCATGAGGCTCCACCCTTGCTGGCCTCCTCAGTGACCTTGAACAAGCCAGGTCTGCTTTTATCCCTGATTGTCAACACTTACTCCTCCCTCTTTCTACAAACGTAGCCCATCCCTGAGGCACCTCCTCTCATATTTTTCATTTGTTTTCCCTTCAAATGCCAACCTCTCAGTAAGGCTTGCCTTGATCACTCTGTTTTAAATTTCATTTCCTCCCTTCCACAACACTCCCTGGGGCATGTCCTACTTTTATTATCTCTGTAACACTTATCTCACCTTCTAACATTCTCTGTACTGTATTTAATTTTAAAAAAATTATGTCCCCTTACCATAAGAAAAGGAAGGCAGGCATTTTTTGGCTTCTTTGTTTTCCAAGTTATTCCTAGAGCCCAGGACAAGACTTATCACAGGTGAGCACTCAATAAATATCTGTTGAATGCTTCAACAAATTAATAAACATAGAAAAATGTCTTCCCCTTATGAATTCTTCAGAATTGAAGAGAATCAGTGGACTATGTATGCTTATATTATATAATATGGGAAGATTATGAATAGAGCACAGAAAATCATAGTCTTTTATTAATTTTGAAAATGCTGGTTTAGAGCCTAGTTTCTGAGATTGCTTTGTTGAATGAATGGCTACAGTAATAAATATTTTAAATTTCTTGATTAAGCTAGGGTTAATTTTATAAATCATGTAAAATACTTCAATCCTTTTGCAGCTGATTTGTAAACAACTGTCTGTAACTGCTAGATTGGTCAAAAGACTGAAAAATGTGATACAAAGTTTTAAGAATCAAATGGATGATGGTTTAAAAAAAATGGAGCTTTAAAAAAATCAGTATTTTATTTGAGACATCAGGGAGTTATCCTTATATTTCATTCATGTGTATGAATGACATACTCAGTAGACCAACTTCTTTAAGCCACATGAAAGTATCTAAGAGCATATACAAAATGATTGTGATAGTGGAGCAGATAATAATTGTAAAATATGATAGATTAATTTATCCACAATCCTTTGACAAGAATTGATATATAAGCTTTAAATCCTAGATAAATGTGGAATAAATTATTATATATCCAGCTTTTCTATATTGAGCTAAAGACAACCTTTATCTTAAAATCCTTCACAAGTAACTATCTTATCTGCTTTTAATCATTCCATTTTGGTGCTTTCATCTACAGTTTGATGTTTCTATTAGTTTCTATTAATCAATAGAAAAATAATTGTGTTAAAAGGTTTAGAAGATTTTTGTTTTTTTAAAGATAAAATTTGCTTAAAGAATTTTTGAAGTCTGTTCAAAGTGACACTATTAAGCACTTCCTGTGCCTGTGTCTGATAGTATTGTACATTAAACAGGAAAAGATGAATATATGACATGATTCCCAGGTTGGAGGAGTTTCGCAGCTAGTACAGACAGAAATATATATAAAATTGATAAGTAATGAGCAGTATTCTAAATTATGAATAATGATCTTGTATATTCTTCAATAGCTTAGAAACTATTTCTTATGTAACTGTGGTTTCTTCCAATCTGTGCCATTTAAAACAAATTTCTTGAAATACAGGAAGCATAAAATAGCTTTTTCTAGTTATGTTAGGATTATCAAGTTGCATTTAATGAGTGCTTATCTTGTGCCAGGCACTGACCATATGTATTATGTATATGATTTCATTTAATCTTTCCAACAATGCATTAATTTCAAGTATGATACTAACCAGAAGGATGCTACTACAGATAAGTAAGTAAACAAAAATTCTAAACAAGATTTCAGATTAGACCACCTATGGTAACAATCCATTTTTATTTTAAGGGTGGCTTTTGCATTGTTAATGGAAATCCTGAAAAGGAAAGGGATCAATACTTTTTTTTTTTAACAATGCCAGGCTTCACAGATCATTTGTGAAAGAAAAACAAAACAAAACAGCAAAATAACCAATTTTACAGTTATATATGAAATTTAAATTTTTTAAAAATCTCTTTATATACCTGTTGTTGAGGGTTGAGTTTCTTGAGAATGAAAATAGGAGTTTAGTGATTACTTCTCTGAGATTACCCTTTCTCATCTTTGAAAACACTGAACAGATTCATGGTTATACAGTACGTAGTTGAATGTCGGGAACCACGTCCTGTTGCAGTGGTAGGAGTAATTACAGCTGTCAGTTCTTTCAACATGAGAAAACAACCTCGTTTCAACTTTACAAGAAACAGATTGTAAGTATCCAAAGGAAAAGAAATAACAATCTTTATGTGATGAACAGTGTGGTGCTTGTTAAACTAGTCAACTTGGGCATTTGAAGGGATACATTTATTGGAGGCTGTTGGGAAGAAGATGCCTTTTATATGCAACTCAGAGAGATTTTATGAATGAATAAACAAAAACAGGAGTACTAATCTTATCGGGATGAGACTAATAACTAGTAGACTTTTCAGGATAGAGAAATGGTGCCTGAAGAAACTTGTCTTAACTGCTTTCATGTGAGTTTTGTTTTTTGTGAAAGCACGTCCTTTGTATCTGGGTGTTCCTCACATCTGCCTTATTTGGATGTTAGAGATCCAGGACTTCCTTATACATGCTAAAGAAGAAGAAAGTAGATTAAATGGGAAAAAGTTGAAACACATTATAAAATGAGGAGAAAATGTTCTTATTTTTAACGTCTCCAATGAAAATTTTTATTTTTTAAGCAATTTATTTAGTGTACAGTGCTTCATCTATTATTCTTTCTCTGTGTAAAGGGGTGACTTAGTGTGCTTTTGGCAAAATTAGACCAAAGTGCCAGGCTCAGATGTTTAGGAAATTGACAGAAAACATAATGAATTGTTTTTGTTTTTTATTCCACTGTGAGGTAAGATTTCAAGGTCTGGTTTTCTAGTGTCTGCTATTTGCTTTCCCCTTTCTTAATGAAAATTTTTGCTTCTTAGGCAAAAATAAGAATGAAATTAGTTGGCAAATTATCAAAACATGTTAGGTTGCAAAAGCTAAAAGAGGATATTATAATGCCAGATAGACCAGCAACATTTTATTTAAAAAAAGTAGACTATGAAAGTGCTAAATACATTAAGATGATTTTTTCTGACTACTTTTTATAGCACCACTTTCCTTTTCCACTTTGTATTCACTCATGTCCACTACACATTTTTTTCCTGCACAAATTGTACCTAAGGGCAGCCAGATGGCCTAGGAGAGAAAACAGGACACCTCTTGTTGCTTGGACAGGTTTCAAAACTGACACATCCTCAGATTCACAAATGAATCCAGATAATGTGGCAGAAACAAGGTGTCTGTCTCTTAGTGTGTAGAGTACAAAAGCTGAAGGAATAGAATAAACTTCCATGGACACTTTCAGTTTGTAGATATATGAAGACTAAAATTGTGATGAAGTGAAGTTTTCTACTGGGATAAAAGCCAGGACACTAAGGTAGTGTGATGCAGTGTCCTAGTCTTGGCCAACCAAACTCTACCCTTTTCTGACTGGACCACTTATTCCCAAGTTTTACTTGAGAAAAATTGTGATTAAAAATAACTTCATTAAAAAAAACAATTGCCAGCTATTCCTGAATACAGCTTTCAAATAATTTTCTAAGCTTGTTGAATTAAAACAAATTCTATTTGGCACCCTTTCTCATACTTCAGCTGTTATCCATAACACCTGTAGCAAATTCCTATGGTGTTCTTTCACAAAACCAGATCTCTTGCAAAGTTGATGGGAAGGGAGGAGGAGAAGAAAGTTGCATAGAATATCACATTTCTTTTAGGTGTTTTTCCTGATTTCCTGAGTTCTGGTATATGTGCTTACATTCATGGTTATCTGAATAACCATGCTTTTCTCCAAGCAGATTGCTGTTGTAAAAGGGTAATTTTGGAAAAATAAAGACCAGGCCAGGGGGACCCAGAAGTAGAGATGAAACCCTCTGGGGACCGACGATGTACATACATTGATTTTGCAATTATCCTACAGGTGACTAGTTCCAGGAAGTTTTCTCTACATGTCTCTAGTGACACAGTGGTAAACAGAAAAATTTGTGCTTGGAAGTGGACGAGATAGACAATAAACACCATTAATAATATATATGCTGTTAGATGGTGACCTATGCTGTGGAAAAGAATAAGAAAGTAACATTAAAGCAGGGAAGGGAGATAGAGTTGAAATTTTAGATAGGATTGACAAGAGAAAAGCCAGAGAAGGTAACAGAAAGGCCTAACAGTGGTGAGACCTTTTATACCTACCCAGGTGGAAGGCTCTGCATGTATTTATTTATTTACAACAAACTTACATTGTTCGGTGTACACCAACACTTTACAAATATTAATTCATTTAATTTACATGGTAACCTATGAGACACATTTTATTATCACTTTATAGATGAGAAAACTAAAATACAATGAAGGTAAGAAAATTGCCCAAGATCATACAACCAGTGTGTGGTGGAGACAGGATTTAAACCTAAACATCTTGACTTCAGAATGTTCTAAACTATTTCTTTAGGTGAGTTTCCAAAAAGTTGATATATCACTATAGAGTCTACCACTCCATAGAGGATTACCTTTAATACTTAAAGTAGAAGATGTGTTGTTTCTCATTATAAGACCTTCTCTCTCACTTCCATTAGGGTACAATTATAAGTTGGTGGGGTTTTACTTTTTTACTATTAGAAGGAAATAAAGAACATAAAATTTAGTAATTGGCTATTTTATTTGGTCAAGAATTCCTAATCCATAAGAAGACAATGTATTACTCCAAAAAGTGTTAAGATTAAAATTTTAAACAAGTAGAATAAGTTTATAGGATGCTACTTATCATGTCACCTTCTTTCAGATTCATAACAAACCAACACATTACTGTCTTAAAGATTTTAAGAAGTCCTGTTTTAAAGACACATGATTAGCTTTTTTATAAGCCATTTTTTTGTCAAACATATTTTACAGTGGGCATCTCAGTAATAACGTAATAACCGTTAACCTTACAAAGGACTCCAATGTCCCAAGGAACACTGTTTAATAAATAGTACAAAAAGAGGACTGGATCAAGCTGCTTTTCAAATCTGAAATCAATTCTATCTGAAAAGAATAAAAATTTGGTAGGGCATTGCATATGAAAAATATAAATGTACTTGCCCTAAATTTCCTTAAATAAAGAAAAAATCTCTTACACATATGTTGTGGAAAGAAGAAAGGAAATATCTATCTTTTTTGTTATTTGCCTAAATAATACATTGTTATATAGGCAAGGACAATATATTATAAATAACTTTACCCAATATGCATTATTTATTTAATGACTTATATCAGTTTATTTTGTACTACTATGACTGGCATTAGAAATCAAATGTTTCTAATGAGATTTCACTGATTCATTAAGCCAATATTTATCAAACATCTACTATATATTTTGATACACTGAGATTTAATTTTAATGTCATGTCTATAGCCCTGATCCTTTTACACCAAACTACAATTCTTTTTTATTTTAACTTTTGAAAAAATTTTATACAGTATTTAAAGGTTATTTCCCTTTTACAGTTATTTAAAATAATTAGCTATATTCCCCATGTTGTATAATACATCCTTAAGCCTATCTTACACCAAATAGTTTGTATCTCCCACTCCCCCATCCCTATATTGCCCCTCTCCCACTACCACTGGTAACCACTAGTTTGTTCTCTATATCTGTGAATCTACTTTTTTTGTTATATTCGCTAGTTTGTTGTATTTTTTAGATTCCACATATAAATGATATCATATGATAGTTGTCTTTCTCTGTCTGACTTATTTCACTTAGCATAATGCACTCCAAATCCATCCATGTTGCTGCAAATGGCAAAATTTCATTCTTTCTTATGGCTGAGTAGTATTTCATTGTATATATATACCACATCTTCTTTTCATTTGTTGATAGATACTTAGGTTGCTTTCATATCTTCATTATTGTATATAATGCTGCTATGAACATTGCGGAACATGTATCTTTTCGAATTAGTGGGTTTTTTGTGTTTTGTTTGTTTGTTTGTTTTTTAGATATATACTTAGTGGAATTGCTGGATCATATGGTAGTTCTATTTTTAGTCTTTTTGAGAAATCTCTAAACAATATTTCACAGTGCCTGCACCAATTTACATTCTCATCAACAACAAATGTGTTCCCTTTTCTCCATATCTGTGCCAACGTTTGTTATTTGTGTTCTTCCTGACATTAACCATTCTGACAGATATGAGGTGATGTCGCATTGTGATTTTGACTTGCATTTCCCTGATGATTAGCAATGTTGAGCATCTTTTCATATGCCTGTTGGCTATCTGCATTTCGTCTTTTGAAAAATGTCTGTTCAGTTCTTCTGTACATTTTAAAAATTGGGTTGTGTGTTTTTTTGATGTTGAGTTGTATGAGCTATTTATATATGCTGGATATTAATCCCTTATAGTTCATATCATTTTCAAATATTTTCTCCCATTCAGTAGGTTGACTTTTTATTTTGTCAATGATTTCCTTTGCTGCGCGAAAAGCTTTTAAAGTTTAATTAGGTCTCATTTGTTTATTTTTGCTCTTATTTCCTTTACTTTAGGGGATGGATCCAAAAAATTTTGCTGCGATTTATGTCAAAGAGTGTTTGCCTATGTTTTCCTCTCAGAATATTATAGTATCTAGTCTTTAACCCATTTTGAGTTTATTTTTATATATGGTGTTAGAGAATGTTCTAATTTCATTCTTTTACATGTATCAATAGCTGCCTAGTTTTCCCAGTGCCACTTATTGAATAGACTGTCTTTTCTCCATTGTATATTCTTGCCTCTTTGTCATAAATTAATTGACCTTAAGTGCATGGGTTTATTTCTGGGCTCTCTATCCTGTTCCATGGATCTACATGTCTGTTTTGTGCCAGTACCATTCTGTTTTGATTACTGTAGCTTTGTTCTATAGTCTGACAT
This sequence comes from Mesoplodon densirostris, assembly GCF_025265405.1. NCBI lineage: Eukaryota > Metazoa > Chordata > Mammalia > Artiodactyla > Ziphiidae > Mesoplodon > Mesoplodon densirostris. Next base: position 42,192,637 of record NC_082665.1, read on the forward strand.
TAGGGAGAGTGATTCCTCCAACTCTGTTCTTCTTTCTCAACACTGCTTTGACTATTCATGATCTTTTGTGTTTCCATATCAATTTAGAAATTATTTGTTCCAGTTCTGTGAAAAATGCCATTTGTAATTTGATAGGGATTGCATTGACTCTGTAGATTGCCTTGGGTAGTAGGATGATTTTGACAATATTGATTCTTCAAAGCCAAGAACATGGTATACCTTCCCATTCTTTTGGTATCAGAGTGATACTGGCCTCATAGAACCTTACATTACACCTAAAAGAACTAGAGAAAGAAGAACAAATAAAACCCAAAGCTAGTAGAGGGAAAGAAATAAAGACCAGAGCAGAAGTTAATGAAATAGAGACTAAAAAAAAAAAAAAAAAAAAAAAAAAGAAAAGATCAATGAAACTAAAAGCTGATTCTTTGAAAAGATAAACAAATTGATAAACCTTTAGGCAGATTCATCATAAAAAAAAAGGGAGATGGCCCAAATAAATAAAAACAGAAATTAAAAAGAAGTTACAACCTATACCACAGAAATACAAAGATAATAAGAGACCACTATGAACAGTTATATGTCAATGGGCACCCTAGAAGAAATGGACAAATTCCTAGAAAGGTACAATCTCCCAAGACTGAACCAGGCAGAAATAGAAAATATGAACAGACCAATTACCAGTAATGAAATTTAATCAGTAATTTTAAAACTTCTAACAAACAAAAATCCAGGATATATAGGTAAATAGGATATATAGGTAAATAAATAGGTAAATTCTACCAAACATTTAGAGAAGAGTTAACACCTATCCTTCTGAAACTATTCCAAAAAATTTCAGAGGAAGGAACAAACTGCAATTCTTTTACCAAATCAGATACTCATTTTATGTCTCAGGGCTCTTAGTTATTAGCATCAGAAACCCACTCAGGCTGATTTAGTCAAAAAAGGAATTTACTGAAAGGAATATCAGTGAGAACTGACAACCCAGCTCAGAAGGCAGCAGGATCCAAGTGAGGACCACAGCAAACACCACCAAAATCTGTTGCTGAAGTACCTGCAGTCACCTCTTCCTTTATTTAGTCCCAGGCTATGGCTACTGCCACCACTGACAAGGCTGTGTATGGAACATAGATGGCATTGCTGAAGCCAGTGCCACAGGAATAAATCCTGCATTGCCTCTCACTTTCATTTCACAGTCCCATCCAGGAATAGCAAAGAGACAAGCACTAGCTGCCAATTGGGGCCACAGAAAGTAAGTGGAGAGCATTTGATGGTTGTGTATTCAAATATAGGAAGGTGGCTCAGTTCCTGGGAATCCAAGGTGGTTAAATATCTTTACAGCCTTAATATTATTACTATTCATGTTATTATTTTTATCATTTTAATTATTATGTTGGAGTATACTCAAGTACTCAGTGTAATAAAAAATTAGCCCTACATGGTGAACTGTGAAATTTGATGTTGGAGTATCAACATGATTCTTAAGAAAACAAATATCAACTAGGTTTTATGTAGGTCTTGAGTACCTTTCCTCCTCCTTCACTTCCTCTTTTCTTTCCTTCTTTCTTTCCTTCCTTCCTTCCTTCCTCCCTCCCTCTTTCTTCCTTCCTTTCTTTCCTTCTTTCTTTCTCCCTTTCTTTTTTCCTTCCTTCCTTTCTTTATTTCTCTTTCTTTGATTCCTTCCTTCCTTCCTTCCTTTCTTCTTTATTTTTTTCTTTCCTTCTTCCTTCCTTTCCTTCTTTTTTTCTTCCTTTTTTTCTTCATTCTTTTCTTTTCTTTTCTTTTCTTTTTCTTTTTCTTTTGATTTCTCCAAAAATAGAAACACTGCACTAGATTTGAATATATATAAATATATATGGCAATTACACTTACACCTTAAGACCTTTATCCTAATACTGTATGCACTCTAGGAGTTGGATTAAAAATGTTGATCATCAGTCTTCTTGTATTCTATCAGGAGAGGCAGTTTGCAAATGCAGTATATGAGTATAATATATATGTTAGAAGTTGATAATGTTATGGAACAATTCAAATGGATCTTACATTCATCCAGGAGGAGATGGACAACAGTAGGTCATCTAACCTTTTCAGATGCTATTCATATTATTAGTTGTATATTTATATGTAGATAAGAATTGTGTCATGATATATAATTTAAATCTAATAGAAGTTTTCAATCTTGTTTTTCTATAGCCTAGTCTTTTTTTTTTCTTTTCTTTTCTTTTTTTTTTTAAACCTAACAGTGTGTTCTGGGGATCTTTCACATAAAGAGCTTCCTTTTTTTTATTTTTATGTTTGCATAGTACCGCACAGTATGGACGTACCATGTTTTATTTAATTAGTTTCTTTCTGCCAATGAGTCATTTATTTTTCTTTCTCTTTTTCCCCCCTAACACAAATGTGCCTGCAATGAATAACCTGGTATGAATATCATTTCACAATTGAGTAAATATATCTTTGTTAAATGCTTAGAATAGGAATTGCTGGGCCCAACTTTGTGTGCATATTAAATTTTTATAGTGTCAAATTGCCTGCAGTAGAGGTTGTACCAGTTTACTCTCTTGCTAGCAATCTGAGGAGGCATTGGTTTCTCCACCCTCTTACCCATACAATCTAGTATTAAGTTTACAGGTCTTTGGCAAACCCTTAATTTATCATAATTTTTATTCTTTTAAACCTGCCATACTTAAAGACCCTTTTTATCCAAGTGACACAATTCACTTAAAATCACAAGTAGGAGATATACACAAGTTCTGGGAATCAGTTGGATAAACACATAATTATCATCCCTATAGGGATGCTTGAGACTGAAGAGAGGTACTACTTATAATTAAAATGAGACAGGTATAAAGTGAGACTGTTCTAGGCATACTAGGATATGTGGTATCCTAGGAGACATGCATTATGGAAATGGGAAAAGCCAGAGTAAATAAATGAAGACATCATATACAAGGAGAAGTTAGATCATAAAGAATAAACAACTGAATTAGTAATGTATACTTAATATATTTTTAGCTATGAGGAATGACAATGTTAGTTTCTGGAGAACCAAACACAATGAACTGGGAAGTTCATTTTTTTTTTATGACCTGACTTCTGCTCATAGTGTGCAGTGGTGCTTTCTTCAGTGTTGTTCTTCTTACTCCTCATTTTCCCAGAAACCACATGCCCAGCCCCTCCCTATTTCTCCATTATTGTGAGTTGGGTTTCCCTGGAAGCAGACTCTAGGAAGGAGTTCAGCTTGATGAACATTTATTAAGAAGCAGCTTGGGAATCCATCCCTGGGGAAGGAAGAAGAGGAATCAGGAGGACAGAAGAAGTGGAGCTGTGATACAGACCCACCCCAGCTTGCATGATGCGAGATTGTCTTTTAGAATTATCTTCAATTGAATTGGGGTGAGATGGCCAGGCCTTTCCATTCCTGCATGTTCAGTGTTTGGATGCACCACCCTGGGAAGGGCATGAGCTCTGGTGTGGATGCTTCCTGCAATAGAGGCAGCCTCTGAAGGGGTTGAGAGCTGCTGCCTGCTTGCAGCACTCCCAGCAGCCAGGGTGCCAAGTCCTTCAATGAAGAGCGTCCTGGATGGCAAGTTGCATTGTCAGCCCTATGTATCAGCACAGTCACTCAACAAAGATAATTTATACTGTTATAAATTATTCAAGCTTAGGTTTACCAAGGATATTTAATTTTATCGTGAGAACAATAAATGAGCCAAGAGAGTGCTTATAGCCTTGGAATCAGGCAGACCTAAACTTGAATCCTGCCTCTGCCTCTTATTCACTGTAAGCTTCATTTTCTCCATCTCTAAGGTGAGGGTGATGATACTTATTTCATGGGGCTATTGTACAAATTAAAGAGTATAGTTTATATATAGAGTTTAGCTCACTGCCTGGTGCATAGTGAACATTCAACAATGATGACTCATATTTTTAAAGGATAATAATAGTAGTAAAAACTTGATTAACTTTTAGTTTAAAGCATAATACTCTGACTTGGGGTGGGGGGCGCTGTGGATAGGGGAAGGAGAAAGGAAAGGAATAAGATGGAAAGCTTTCCCAGAACATCTCATTTATATGGCTGCTGATTCATTAGGCTATCCCTGTTTGTATTCTATTCTATTCTATTCTATTCTATTCATGTTAAATTCATGTTAAATGCCAAATCTGTTATATTCATGATTTAAAAATGAAATGTAGAATTTTTGTCAGTTCCTTTATAATGTATGCTTCTAGGGAAAGATGGAAATGAAACACTTTAAATACCCTAAATGGATGCTAATTGTGGGTATCTGAAATCCACTCCTGAAAATTGGGAGACCCCCAGGTTTCTTGGTTTCTATCATGGGCTATGGGTGTCTACTACTGTTGTAGGAAAAATGGGGTGTGAGAGGAGGGTCATATCCCAGGTGTTGGGTGAGTCCCTGAAACAGGCCACCAAATGAAGGTTCTTGACTTCTCACAGGAAGGAATTCAAGATCAAACCATAGTAAAGTGAAAGCAGGTTTATTCAGAGAGATACACACTCCAGAGACAGTGTGGTCCATCTCAAGTGGTGAGAATGCCCTGAGATGTGGGCGTGGTTAGTTTTTATGGTCTGGGCAATTTCATATGCTAACGAGTGGGAGGAATATTCTAACTATCTTGGAGGAGGGGTGAGGATTTCCAGAATTTGGGACACTACCCACTTTTTGGCCTTTTATGGTTGGCCTCTGAACTGCCATGGCGCCTGTGGGTGTGACATTTAGCATGCTAATGTATTACAGTGAGCGTATAGTAAGGCTCAAGGTCTACTGGGAGTCATATCTTCTGCCATCTTGGGTCTAGTAGGTTATAACCAGTTTTTCTGGTATCCTGTTCTTCTTAATGATCGTGTCATTCTTTTAATAGTTGTGCCCTGCCCCCTTCCTTTCTGTCTTATTATAGCCACGTGGCATAGAAAAATGAAACATTCCTGGACAAATCAGAATCAATTGAGAGGATGAAACCTACAAAGTTTCATCACAAGAGTGATGGACTGGGGAGGGGAGAGAAGAAAATCCCATTCTAAAATGAAGGACCCCTATTTGAGGTCAATACAAGAAGTCTGGTTGGTTTATCCAGGTGAACTAGGGTCAGATTAGAGAATCGGATCTTTTAGCATCTGACTGTGCCTAGTTTGGGTAGAGAAGTCAACAGTGAAGAGCACCAAACCAGGGTAGAAAATGATATCAAATGGTATTAAGGGAATAGAAATGGCTCAAATTATTCCAGTGATAATGTTGAATTGTTCAGGTAGATGTAAAATTTCAGACAGAAAGGAGCAGAGAAAAGTAATTGATCTAGAGATGCATAGACCTGCCAAGCAGCCCAGACAAAATCCAACCAAAAAAAAAAAAAAAGCCACAGAACTTTTGTATAATGGATGTCATTGCTTGAATCAACTGGGAAATCTTTGCTGGGGGACATTTCCCGAAACTTATTCCACACTTGACCTATCCTGGTTCTTGCCATTCACAGCTTCTCCTGCCCATTGGGTCTGCTTCCACCCATACTCTCTTGGGGTGAAAGCCATTAGTTATTCCTTACTTCTTCTGCCCTACCAGAAATTTTTCAACACAAAATTCTGGATGCCTTAACGATCCTTTTCTTTCATAGAAAAAAAAAATAAGTAAGCAGTGGAAATGATCTCTAGAATATTCAGTGAAAACATGTGCTTTTCTTCCCATTCGCAAATTAGTGCTAACAGACTGTGCTGGTATGCTAATGCCTCCAAACACCCAGTAGAATAGCCATGAAGTATATCTTAGGAACTAGATGAACTTATTTAATAGAAGGAATAAACTGATGATAATCAAGATACTTTAAATGAAATTTTATTTACACAGCTACACAGAGACCATTGGTAGTACTACTCAAAAAGTTTTTGAGTACAACATTGCCGATTTGGGGTTCTCATATATTTAATACTTTAGAAACTTATATTTTAGTAGTTTGGTTTTTAAAGATTGCAGGAGCTCTGTATTGTCTTTCTGTCGCTTCTAATCAGTGAGGGATTAGGAGCATAAAACAGATTAATAAAGGAGACATTCTGTACGTGATTCTGATTCAGCATTCTAAACAATCCCACTGGGACCATGGGAAAAGCCAGTGTAGTGTTCTTTCTAGCTACAGTGAGAAAGTTGGAAGAGAAAACAAAGAACCTTCTTTTAAGAATAAGACAATTTGCCAATGCTAATCCTCAAAAATTGATCTTGAAAATTAAAACAAAACATCATAATATACAACCCACCCAATATGTATTATCAGCATATAAAACTTCTCCAAGGAAATAATACATTTTGTAGAAATGATTTTTTAATAAATGCAGTGTAATAAAACACGTTTCAAATTGGTCAAATTCTTTCCATCCCCAATGCTGCCACCATGGTCCAGACCACCATCTCTTAACTGGTCTCCTGCATGTAATAAAACTGTCACTGCTCTTCCTGCTGCCTTTCCCTTTAAAATCTCCACATTGCAGTCAAAGTGATCTTTTTTAAAACACACATTTTATGTTAATCCTCTGCTTAATTTTTTACGTTACTACTTTCAGAAGAAAATAGTCATCTTTTTCATATTGTCCCTTTCTACCCTCCATTATCTTGAACACTTACATACACATCTTCTGAAGGAAGAGCAAACAGCTTTTGTACAACAAACAAAATCCAGACTTCTTTCCAAGGCTGGATTTGGGTGGTACAGCTCCTGCTGTGCTTCTCTCGAACTTCATCTCTGCCAGATTATGCTGTGGTCACACTGGCCCATTTTCAGTTTCTGAGAATCACCAAGTGCTTTCACTCCTTAGGGCTCTTATTCTTGTGTCTTCATTTTCCTAGAACACTTTCCCCTGTCTCTTCAAATGTGGTTCACCCTATGGTTTTAGATGCTATCATCATCTTTGCTTTACAGATAATGAAACTGAAGCCAGAGAGATTAAGTAACTTGCCCAAAGGCTAATTAACAGCCAGTGAGTGGCAGAATGAAAACCCCAGTGATCTAACTCCAGATCCTGGGTTCTTCACAGTAAAACCTCTATGGTACCACCCTGCTGGTCTAGTTCTCAGCTTAAATGTCAGGCCTTCCCTGATCCACTGTCTAAACTAGGCTTAGGAACCATCCTTGTTATCTTCTATTTCTTCCCTTATCTTCTCCCTCATACAATTTATCATAATTTGTAATTATTTATTATGGTAACTTGTTCATTTAAAAAAAATTGTTCACTAAATTAAAAGATTTCTGAGAATAAGAGCAAAATATGTCCAGTACATGGACTCTCCTTTCAACATCAGCACCGACAACATTTTTGCTTGAAGTAGTTGAGGTCCACTGGGAGGCCAGGTGGGTGTTAGACATGTCTGTAACTCTCGAAATGACACAAAGTCATTCAATGTATAATAACTGCTGTTTTCTGATTTTCATTCTGGTACCATCATAAGAGCCACATTACAAGGTTCTCTTTCATGCAGAAGGACTGAAAACAACAAAAACAAAGCAACAGAATTCTTTGGAATATTGAAGATAATCAGTTATCTTCTGTTTTTAGCTTTTCTCCTTTTCTTCCCCAAATGCATCTGCTTCCTCCAATTTGCTCTCTTTTTTGCTTACGCTTCTTGGCACCATCCACTTGTAACCAGTTTCCAAAGCAGTGTTTCTGCAGAATCTTCAGACTCAAAATATTTTGGATTGAGATTTAGGGAGGATCCAGATAGAACTCATTCTCTGAGTGAACTGACCTGACAATATCAAAGGGCTCCCTTGAGCAGATGATTCTCTGAGAGCATCCATTAACAAAAAACACAAAACACAAGCACAGAAACCCAGCAAGTATGATGTATTATTAAAGAGGGATGGAGTGAGGACATTTTTCTGACCGCTCACAGCCAGGAAAAATATTCCCCTAAACTGGCCCATTTCTCCTCAAAATGTATGAGGTGAAATGGAGCATCCTTTGTTTTATGTAAAGAAAATAATTCAGGAGGATGACAGTTTAGTGATATATGTCTTCATGGCCTAAAACTCAAAGGCCTGAGAAAAAAACGTTAAAATTTAAGTAAAGTGAAGGACAGATAATTTAAAATATCACATTTATTTTCTCCTTAATCAATATTTTCTCTTCTTTCAATGAGAAGATAAAGTATAACTACAAGATAAAGCATGGGTAGGACAAAGGGGACAAATGATGGGGGATAATGAAGAAGTCTGTCTATAAATTCTATATGGGGAGAAATAACATTGCAGAGAATAATTTAATAGAAATTTAAATGCATTGCCTTCAATTGAGTGTTTACCAAATATTTAGAAATATTTGTAGATATTAGAAATCCTGATGTCAGTGGTAAAAGACATGGGTGTCTCAGTTTTTGTCCTAGATGAAGGTCAAAGTCAGATTGCACTGTAGACTTTCTAGTGAACAGCAGAATGTCAAGGGTCCCTCCCTTAAGAAAGTATAGTGACTGTCTAAGGACTGACACTAAAGAGAAATATTTGCACATTGCTAAAACTCTTTCTTCTTTTTCAGCAGGATAGAATTCCCATAGCTAAGTCATTACCTTTTTTGGACTTCTAACCCCCCATCTTTATACCATTTGTGAACATATTTGAGCATTGCAAAAGGTGGGAGCAATATTTTCTCCACTAATTTCCATCTTTCATTTAATATATATATCCTTTACAAAATTCTGATGACATTTTATTTGAAGTGTTCAAACTATCAGAAAGTCCCTAGGAAGAGGGTTTGAGGTTGGCACTGGATAAAAAGACAACCTTGAACTAATTTTAAAGTTTGCAATTAACAGAGATCACAGTGTGGCAAGTAAAAGTTTTAATGATAGACTGGCCTAGGCCTTGAGGTAAATTATGCATAATTATTCATAACTGCTATTTTTGGCTTGCCTGATTTGTCCTAGACCTCTGGCTGAGGAAACAATTTGAAATAATTAGAGTACTAGTGCATTGACAGTGATGAATGAATTGAATACTTCTTGTGCCAAACATGGGTCTTGATAGGAAGCAGATAACTTTGGCGACTGTGGTATTTTGTTACTGGATCTCTGAAAGTAGAAAGTTTGTGTTGTTTTTTTTTGTGTGTGTGTAATTTTTATAGGTTGTTTTTCAGTCATCCTCTAAAGACTTCAGTCATTAAGAAGACTATGATTAAAAACAAACCAAAAACAAAACTTAAAAAAAAATTGTTGCTGTAAAACGTCTACATTATTTATTTATTTATATCTAATTTTTGCATGCTCATTGTTGAGAGTTGGAACTGTGGTGAATATAAAGTAAATATAATTTCACATTAATTAAGAAACTTCCTTTACATTTTAATTTCATGGAAATTTTTAGTTTTTAGTATATTATATCATAACTGTAGTTAAGAAAAAGAGGTACTGGTAATGAAATAAATGCAATGCTTTTTGAAATAGAGAAATTTTAAATAATTAATATATAAGAATACTATGTATGTTTCTACATATTTCTTTTAGAAAGTAAGAACAAAATGAATATTTGCTACATGCTAAAGTCCTATTGCTAAGTAAAGAAGCCTTATTTTTATATATAATGATATTTGTATGTATGTAATAATAATTTTCAGTGATTGTAATAGATAAATGTTTGAAATAGAAAATGTTGAGTATCTCTCATGCAGCATCAGAAGATAAAACTTGCAGAAAAATTAAAGAGAAGGAGTCTTAGAGACCTATCTTTTTAATTCATTGTCCATAAATTTTATAAAGCTCCTTTGTTAATTAAGCAAATACTCAGAAACACAATATATTCACATTTTTCAGTAGAATAAACACCAACAATTGTCTCTGTCTGGAGACAACAATTGCCTCTTGGCTGGAGATTTGGACAAACAGCTAGACAATCTTTGTTTTAATGAAAAAGCTTCAGCCCATTTAGGTCACCTGAATGCAAAATTAGACTTCTTTTTTTCTAAAACCATAAAGTAATTTAAAAGTATAAAAAGACTGAATTTCCAGACAACCTTTGAAATTTATACTAGTTGAACTTTATTACTCTGCCAATAGTATATGTTATTTTCTCTATTTAAAAACAGTTTCTTAAGATATTCAAGCTTGCAGTGAAAACAGTATAACTTTTTCAGGTAGAAAATATATATTTTTATATTATACATATTACTTGTACCTTAATTATGCTTCTGAAATGCTGTCTAATCCAATTGTATTATTCTTTATTACTTTTAGCCATGATAAAATTATTTAAATGATGTTGCCTTTTATATACAGGATAAACTACAATCTTAAATAATCTACACATAAAACATATCTACTTATTTGCTAATTGTTGTATATAATAAAACAATTCTTTCATGTAACTCTTACCCCAAATGAAGAGGAAAAATGCCCATATGTCACCATATGTTTTTTTCTATGTATTATTAGGTATCATGTATTTTGAATGCTCTGTCCCTGAACTTGAAAAACTGTTTTGCAGGGTCACTAGGCCATAAAAAAAGAGGTTTCTTTCAAGTTAGTTCTTCTGCCATTTTATTCTTTGGTTTACAACCCAAATGTAACACAGCTTGTTTAACTGAGTTGTAAATGATAGTTCACAATCTTAACTTTGGTTTTGATGCATATTTTCTGTTAGAAATTGTAGCATTGGGTCTGCTTTTCCTGAAGAACTTTGTTAATTAGAGTATCCCATAAGGCTACTTACTGGTGGTGATGGAAGAGTCAAGTGAGAGATTTTGGAAATCAGTAAACTTTAATATTGAAATTAGCCTCATAAAAAGGAAGATTTCATTACAGAAGTAGAAATACTAAAGTTGAGACATGGGGATCCTTGGCTTAGTCTATTTTATCTTCTTCATAAGTAGCTTACTATATTGGATTACCAGCCTTCAAGGACACTTTACTCTGGCTCTCCATCCTGATGGAATGGAACAACAGTACTCTGGTAGTAGAGGTATCCCCTGGTCCTTTGAATACACACATTTTGAGTGTGAAATGTGGCCAAGGAGCTGATGGCATGTGAACTACCATCTTCTACAGTTTGCTCCTGTGTCCTCCAGAACACCTCACTCTACTTAAGTTAGAGCAAGAAGACAGACAGTGGGATCCTGAGCCCAAATAGAAATATTGAATGAATCCTAAATTTGAATTACAATAAAAGATTTCTTGCAAAATAATACATGAATGCACATTGCTATTGTTATTTTTGTTACTGTTACCTAGAATTAAGTTCAGTAGTTCACTTGCCTAATGGGTCGTTAAAAATAAAAGATGTTTACAGCATGAAAAGCAAACGTTTACTTTTTATAACCCTGTTTCAAAAATTACATTCTGATACTTTTTCTCAGCTGCATAGGGAAGCAAACCCTTTAACAGATTTGACCCTACAAAAAGGGGTTCTGTTTAACATCACCACATGGGCACCTATTTGCAGACTGGTACAAATTGGCCTGTGCATTACATGCAGATTTCAATGCTCCAAGTTTATGAGTTGTTTCAAAAACTGTATAAAGAAGGGAGCATTTTACCCTCTAAATTGAAGTGAAATGTTATACCAGAGGTTTACCCATTCCTGTTAAGTTCCTTATGACAGGATTTTAAAAAGCACATCATATTTACCAAATGCCTTTTCTCATTGGAAGCCAGCCAGATTCAATTTCATGGCAACAGCCCAATATTGAAATCTATGAGAACAGTAATTTTTCAAATTGATTATCACTAATCAGCACTAAAGAAAGAGTTGCTGTCTTTTTTAAGGCAGAAACAGTGAATTCTGACAAAATGTAGCAGGTGGTGAATATGATAGGTTTTTTCTTATAGCATAAATTGATATTTAATTTTGAAGCTTACGTTGAATGAATATGGTGGGACATAAAACTCCATCTCACATTTGTTTTATTCTAAGAAAATGGCAAATGATGACATAACGGGCAAGAATATGTCTTTTATAATTTATTTCCTTCACTAATTTCTTAATTGCTTCAGGGTACAACTTCAGGCAGGGCTTGTTTCCTAAATGGCATTATTTTTTCTTATGATATGATTTTTCACAGTCTCCCCAAAAATGTCTGTTATTTGGGCAGATGGTCAAGGCTCTGCCAGAGTACTGTGGAAATCCTCCCAAAGGAGGGAGTTGAAGGAAGGGTAACACACAACCATAAAACCAAAGGTCCTTGGCTTCACTTAAAAATAAAATTGCCACCTCCTGATCTCAAGTCACGTTTAAATGCAAGGCTCATGGAGATGTGCATGTCATTGATAACATTTCCCTCGGGGCACTGTGTGAGCCCGACTGTAATCTCTGCTTAGACAGAAGCCCTCTGTTTGGGTGGAAGGCATTTTAAAGCAGTTTTCTGTGAGATAGATTGCGATTTCTCCCATTCGCTTTTTGTTTCTCCTCCCGAACCAACTGCCCCTTCCTTTCTCTTCCCCCATCCACCCCTTTAAGTTGGAAGCCATCAATTCATGTATTTAAATGTCCTTGGAAACTGAAAGTAATCTAGAAGGTAATTAGCATATTGTTATACATGTTAATGGCCTGACACCAAGGATGGGCTTTTTCTTTTATGGGTGCTGTTGTGAACATTACCAGTTTAAATGGGGAAAATCTTCCCCATTCAGAGTGTCGCCTTGGCCCTTCATTCACTTGTCAGGAGTCCATTGTGTGCCCAAACCTTGTCAGAGGCTTCTAGAGGGTTAGTGGCAGCAGCTTGCCATTGAGAGCTGGGAAGAGGGCTGTTGGGGATCGGGGAGAGACTGGCCTAGGCAGCCAGGTGGTGGCCAACTGGCCAGTAACTGACAGATAATTTAACCTAACGAGGCTGTACAGTCAGGCCTGTATTACAAAAGGCCCACATGTGTCCTTCGCAAGCTTCATTAACTCTTTTGGCCAGGACTATACTCCTCTGACATATTAATTAGTTGCAATGCTTTCTCATATTCCAACTTAACCTTTCCATTGGTCACTCAAGTGGATTCATGGGAAGCTATTAGAAAAATATATATGCAAAATTACTGGGAAAAAATAACTGTAAGAGGAAGAAAATATTCGCTACCACTGGACTGATTTTATATGAAAAAAATATACGTAAAAGGAAAATGAGTGACCATTAATATTTTACTCAGAAAGGTTATCTATTCCATATTGTTAATAAAAATAAGACATCAATTACTATGTAATTATGTGCTGATAGGTATAAAACTGTCTTCCTTCTCTGTAGTGAAAAGAAAGGTAAATACTATAAAACAATATTTTGAGGCATTTTAGACTATCTTAGTGCCCAGAGTAACCCGACCTTTGGATTATAAATTGATTCAAGGTTTTGAGTAATTTTTACAAGTTAAAAAAGTCTTAATAAAGGAAAGCTATTATAAATGTTTTCTAAATTATAAAAAGTTTAGAACATTCAGAACCTGTAAAAATGTTTCAGATATGTATATAGATAGATATAGATATATTTATAAACATATTTACTGACAAAAAAGTGATACTATTTTTGTGTTTAGCCTTGGCTACTTTATATTGCATAAGCAAGTGCCATATCATGTGAACTATGACAATATAGATGCATCAAGTATTGAATTTAATGATAGATGAGCCTGATTTGTATTTTTTGTTTGTTTTGCCTATAGAACATTTCTTGGCAGAGATGGTCTATAGACATAAATTAATTTAGAAAAGTCCAAAAGCCAAAAATGCATTTTATATCTCTGCAGTAAATCTTCAATGATATAATACTTTTAACTTCTCACAGCAAATTAGTCACTTGTCAAGTCCATTGAGAGCATAAATTCAGTCTTGTTTCACCGTTTTATATCTTGTGATTTTTTTCCTACTTAAACAATGTTTTATATTGTAGTTAATTTAATATTCCACAGAAAATAAAAACCTACAAAGGAACAAGTACAATGTGTTATTTGTGTACTTATCCTTAAATATATGAGTTCTCATTAATTCTAAAAGTAACTTTTGCCATCCTTTTAAGCTGCATTGCTAGGGAAGGAGAAGCTGTGTTTAAAATCTGGTCATGAGCACTGCCCCTACTTACTTTTCAGTCAGCCTAGTTATAATATTCCAAGCAGTAGTTAGTTATTAAGTTACCCTTAATTTTCAAGTTACTCTTATTCAGACTGATTCTAAAATAAGTATAGTCTAAGCAGTTATTGAGGTTTAAACCTAGATTGGTTAGTTTTAAACTATAAAAAAATTAAATACTGTCACAGTTTAAGGGAAAAAAAATGATTCTCTTCAAACATGGGCTAATGTTTCCTAAACAGTGTTCAATAACACATAGACTGACTTCAAAAAATTGATGGTTAGTGCTGGCAGTCTGGTGGTATCCTGTTCTCAGGTCACCTCACATGTGTATGTTTTGAGGTGTGTATTTTGGAGGAAAAGGGTTGGTATTCAAGGTAGAAGCAAGAAAACATTCTCCAGCTACCACAGAGAACAAACTCAAGAAGATTGTTTGTAAGAAAAATGAGTAACAGAGATGAGTTGTAAGAGTGTTCATTTCAATTTATGTTTATGTTTGATAAATAGTCAAAAATTATGTATAGAATCTGTTCATGAAAACTGCAAATTAAATATTAAGGAGGCTAGGGCTTTTGTGGCAGTAGTAGTTATCTTCTCCTTGGCCCTAGGTGTTCTCATAAATTTACATAGCAATAAAATAAAGATGATATTGCCTGTCTTTAGAAGTGTGTGAGTCTTCTTCATAATCTGGAGGAACTCTGAATAGAACTGATCGAGGCAGAGATGTGGGTGTGGCCATTATGAGTATTTCAGTACTGTTTTTATTAAGGAAATGAGAATATTTACAGTTAAATGCAATGAACTTATTATCTGCGGGTAGATTGGGTCTGTTTGAGTTTGTTTTTTAACCCATTTCCAAACAGTGTGTTCACATATAATTTGCACATCACTTCAGGAAGTAAAATTATGGAAAGGTTGGTTGGAGAGAGTATATTTGCACTATGTTCTAGCAAGTCCACCATTTTTATAAGAATCTCTGTCTTGAATGCAAATTAGAATTTATTGGTACCCTTAATTTTCAAGTTATAACCTGGAAGCAACAGTCTTGGAAAGACCTATCTTGATGAAAACATTCGTTTTTTCTTAAGCATCAGATGAAACTATAAAACAAATATCAGAATATGATGTCTATAGAGGTGATAATACTTTATAAAAGCAGAAAATTTGGAGACAACTTACACTAGTCAATTTAATCAAATGCCAATAATTATGATTTTCTGATCCTGCTTTTTTAAAAAAATCAAATCAAGCTTTGTAAATCTGACAATGTCAGCATTTGCAAAGGAAAAAAAAAACATGACAGCATTTTGTGATACTGGTTTTGTTGTCTCAGTTTAATTAGAGGCGTATAATAATATCATTCTCTGGTCCTGCATAATTCTTTTTCAGTTAAACCAAGCTTTGAAAATCTGATGACAATAGGTTTTGTAAGGAAAAAAAAAAGTGATAGTATTTTTAAAATTTGACCCTGAACCTTTCACCTGAAGAAATAAACATTAGTTGGTTGTATTTGGCAGTAGAATGTTGTCTTTGAAAATATGCCCTTTTTATTTGATGTGATCCAAAATAATGCTTAAACAAATTGGGTCACAAGTGCCAGCTTTTACTGTTGTAAAAATGATTGGTGTTTACAAGTACAATTTGCTCCAGGAAAATTTGGCACTCCTTTAAGTTGGAAAAGTGTCAATATTTTATGATATATTTTATACCAGCCATACTCAGATTACAAGCTCCGTTCCAAGTACAAGTTCTAGACAACTTTATTCACTTAAAGTTGTGATTTACAGGTGCAGTATAGTTACTGGTTATTTATTAAAGCACATCGTTTTTAAATACTAAAACAGGAATGGGCAAATATATAGAGAGAGAGAGGGAAAGAGAGAGAGAGATTTATTTTGAACCATGTTGAAATATTAACTTTTTAAAATCTTCTACTGAAATAGTAAAGTTTTGTTTTCTTCTAATGGACTTGTAAAATCACTCTTCCTAAATATTAGTTTGCAAAATTTTTCCATTTTAAATATTTTATTCCTACAAGTTTGGTTAAAATATTTTCCTTAAAGGAAAAGCTGCTTTCTAAAAATTTCCTTTTGGTTTCTGAACCATGCCTATGATTTTATTCTGGTTCTCTTGTATTCTGACATTCCTCGTGTTAAGAAAGGGAAGACAGAGGAGACAGAGGAGGAAGGAGGGGAGTGGGAAGAGGGAGAGGATGAAAGAAGGTGGAGAGAGAGGCAGAGGAGGGCATGATTATTCTATTCTCCAGGACTAAATTTTTCCTTCTAATTCGATTTAATCTGTTTTGTTTTGTTTTTCTAAGTTGGTTTTGTTTTGGTCACCACCACCTCCAATTGATGCCAACTTGAGGGCAACTTTTTTCTTATTTTATATTCAAGCTCCATATTAGAGAGATATTTTAAATATTCTATTACAGAAACTAAATCTTCCAGCCTTTTCTTATTCCATTTCTGTGTTTGTGATGCAAATCTCAATGCAGTCCAATTTGGGGATATCAGTAGCATGGCACAGTAGAAAGATTATGTGTGTCCAAGTTAAAAAACTTGGAGATATTTTTTATCCACTGACTCTTTATTCTTATCCTAGTCATTCAGTCTTTCTTACTCTCAGTAAATTCACTTGTAGAATGAGAGTAATAACACATCTCACAGAGTTGTATGTGACAATATTTTGTAAAGCAGTTTACGCATATTAGCTGCCTTAAATATTGCTTAGAACAAGGCGTGTTATAAATGTAGTTAACTATAATATATAAATAAATGTATAATAAAATATTTTCACTGTCAGAATTTGTTGCGTAAGTTACTTGGAATTTATTTGGAATACACTGTAGGAAAATGAATCAGGGGAATAAATAAAATTCAAAAATGACTTTCAAAATATATAATTTTGATTTTGTATGATAATTAAAACAAAGACATACAAATATTGTTTTTAGTGTTTTAGACACTCATGCAAACAACAAATATACACAAAACACAGATACAGGTATCTACATGTATCTACACACATACACACACAAGATTTTTCTAGACATTAAGAATAAAAAAGAAAACAAAACAAAAAACACTTGCCTACACGTAGATAGCATAAAGGGCTCCTGTGTGTGTGTGTGTGTGTGTGTGTATGTGTGTGTGTGAGGTGTACCACTTTTCATAATCATTTGGAATTTCCTAAATACTGAGGGTAATTTTTCTTCTTATATTTGATTCCATAGCTTATAACAGACATTTTTACCTCTAAGCATGTGCAGAATGCTGCCAGCTACCTGCCAGCAATTCTCTGCAGCAGGTCTGCAACAGACACTTGTCTGAGTGTTGTGCATGCCTTGGTGTGCTCTGACAACTGAGTGTTGAAATCTCTGAGGGGCTTCCAGGAGCGACTGCAAGTCTGATGCCTTGGATTGCCTGTCCGCATTTGGAACTCTAACAGTATAAAAAGATTTCTCTCTCATGCATCTGCCTTCTCTTTTCTGACTTGATGTCCTCTCCCCAATTGGTAAGATTTCAGTCAGCAACTTCAAAGACTGACACAGGCTGACAGCACAGTGCAGATGGGTAGGGTTACCTTTTTCCCTTTCTCTTTGGATTTCATTTTTGTCAACATTTTTTGAAATTGTCAGTTAGGTTTAAGACTTGGTTTGTTACAAAAAGGTTTTGAAAAGCCACTCAAAGTTCCAGAAAATGTGAGAAAAAAAAGCAAATAAGCAAGTGTTAGTTCAAATTAGTAATTGCAAATTACATGCACACTTTTATCACAGCGTGCTGTACATCACCCTGTGGGTAATTTGAAGTGTGGTGTTGTCCACAGCAGTCCGTGTGTTCTATATTTATATTCTGTGTTTTCTGCTGCCTACTTTATTTTCTCTTCTTCCACTTCTCTTTCCCTTATTCGTTTTATTTCTCTCCCATTTAGATATTGCACAATTCAAGGAAATGTTATTGATTAATTTATGAAACCCAGAATTTTCCAAAGAAACTTGAGGCATAAAGCAAAAATATAATGTCAAAGATAATGAAAACAATACTCCCCAGAAGGAATAAAAGTATTGGAGGAAAATCCCAAAATGTGGACTATATTGATATCTATTTAATCAAGTATATTTCTAGTTTGGATTTTACCAAAATATTGAAACCAATATTTTAACCGGTATTGAAACTTCATATTGTATATGGATGTTCTTGAAATATTGAGAACAATCATTTTATTAAACCACCTCAAGATGTACTTCCTTTAGCATTATGAATCATAAATTACTTTTAATTAGATGTGAACAATATTTTGAGGGCTCATAATCAAGAGGCACATGTAGCCTTTTTTAATATGTGAACATTTCAATTCATTTTTAAGTTATTTATTACAAGTTATATTTTTAATATCTGTCTGGATGTTCCAGTTTTCATTGTAGAAAGATAAGACTAATATATAAAAGAATGCTATCAAATAACTTATAATTTCACATATATTATGGTTGATTTAGGAGTTAGAAATGAAAACCTGTCTGTGGAGTCATACGTCTTTGCAAAGATGCACCAAATGTTTTAAAAGAAATTCTTGTTCTGAACTTTTAGACCTTGGGAAATAATGGCCCCTATGAATCCATCATTTATTACTGTAGATGGTATATCTGTGAAGTTCGTGGATTAGAATAGACCTTGCTTTAGTTATTTTACATGTATTGAAGAATATATTTTAGGGATTTTTGTGTTGTAGGTATTATTAATTATTTTTGAATAATACAATTTAATATTTAAAATGATAATTTCAAGACTGTTACATCTTAAAGGAGCCGCATTTTTAAAAGCATTTGAATACCTTAACTTCTATTTGCTGAGATGAATAAGAATTTCATATTTAGGGATAAGTAAAGAAAAAATAAAGGATATATTTTGTATCAATTGCTGCTTGTCAGTACCATCTGAATCTTGAGACTAAAACTTATTCTGTAGGCTTAAGGTCCTAATTTCATTGCTTTTGGTCATGGTATATCATACCATAATAAGATAGTCAATAAATATTTGTGGTATAGAAACTATAGGTGTAATGTGTTATCAGTATGTGATGCCTTTCAAAATATATCACTTATATTTTATTATAAAATTAATTTGCATTCTCCCTTTTTTTAACCTGAAGAAAATAGTTTCTTTATCCTCTATAAGCAACCATTTTAGGAATGTTATTTTGATTTCTTCCAATGTTAAGTTATTTCATGTACATTTTCATGTTTTACCAAAGATCCAAACAAAAATTGTGAAATGATATTGGAAAGAGAAATGATTTGGGAGTCTAATTAATATGTCTCTAGTATTGTTCCTAGTGTAATGCTGATCTCTGGTCTCTATACCTCTGATCCTTCCCTCAATTATCACATTGGAGTGAGGTGTAGACAGGGTTATCAAAGAAGGGATTTTAAATAAGTCTAATTAAAGAAAAAGGAAGGGAGGCCTAAGAAAGAGTTACCATCTGACTTTATTTCTGAAATAATAGATCACATACTCCATCATCTAAGAAGAAGGAATTCATACGATCCATACTGAGTCTCTTTATGATCTTTGGTCCAGGCTGGTCCAAGGAGAACGTAAAAGTAAAAAGTTTGAACTTTCTCTCATCTTTTTTTTGTTTGGATTGAGGTCCCTGATGGGGCAGAGCAGGGAACTATGTGGTTAACTGTAGTGAAGACAGCCTTTGAGCCAGTGCTAAGTGTTATGTTCAAATGTTGCCAATATTTTTAAAGTCTAACTCCAAAAAAAAAAAATCTTCAAAAAACGTGGACAATGAAATCCTTGTCTAGCTCCTTTTTTACTTTTTCCTATTAACACATAGAGTCACAAACCCGTGTTACCAAGTCAAACACACTCACACTTGTAGATACATGTTCCCAGCAGGGTTTCATTTGTGCTTAGTGCTGCGGTTTGGTGAAAAAACCTCTCATGTGTGTAGTTGTTTTCATTTTTGGGCTTGTCACAGCGTGAAATCAGTGCCTCACTGAGAGCAGTTTTTTTTTTTTTCTTTTTAATACTCTGAGACTTAGAGTGTAAGTAATTTGAATGTCTGAATATGCAGAAATATAGCTCATATGGTTTATTTATTTCTATCAATTCCTATTATCAAATAACAGAAAAGTTACAGTAAAACAATGTGATGTGTAGTTGAAGATGTTTGGGAAACCTGTTCTTTTTGCTTCCATGTTTTTCTAGGACAGAGTGAATAATTTCTTCCTTAAAAATCTACAAATGCATGGTAGATTATAACCAATTATAAGATATCAAAACAGCTATGCATTCAAAAAAGAGTCTCGATTACAGCCCTCCCATTTCTTCCGTATATCTAAAATATCTTAGCTAGACCAGGCTTGAATGTGAAAATGTTTAGGCATTGTTGTTCATACAATTCCAATCCCGATGTTTCTATCTTTTGTAAGTTTTCCACTCTACCAGAAACTGAGTCAGGAGTCGGTTTATCTTGATTTTCGAAGCTGTACACTCAGTTCTCCAAAAAGAAAGATGAGACCATACCCTTAAATTTATAATGTGTATATCTGCTGACTGGCATGCGACAGGAGCTATGGTTAGAAAGCCACAGCTCTATGATGCTTTGGGTCAAATGTTGTTTTGACATTATGCTTACTTTACAGTAATCAGCATATTAAACTGAGGAGAGTTTGCTCATATATGCAAAATGCAAAGTATGAAAAGCAGCAGTTTAGTAGCATTATAGGGCCAAGCAAGGTTAAGGTTTGCTTGCTTTGTGGTGCAGCTGATAAAACAGTTGGACTGTTTCCAAGATTCCTTGACTCCAGCTTTGTCATTTATTTTTCTCTGTCATTATTTTTTAAGGGGGAAAAAAAAAGACTTATTTCCATGAAACTCTGAGGTGGTAAACCTGTACTTTACATGAAAGAAAAACATTTTCTTGCAAGTGAAATCCATATGGAAATACTCCAGCAAGTTCAGTTTGTGTAATTTGTTAAGACTTACTTATATAGGAGAAGCTAAAATAATTCCATAGTTAAAAAAAAGAAAAAATGAGATTTTGTCACAGTCTCTTGACCAAGATATGGACAAACCAAATGAATGGTTAACCACTTTAAACAGAATATTTTCCATACTCTCTAACATATAGTAATTAAAATTTGCTTTCACGAAAATGCTTCTTAGTATGAAACACTAATGCTCCTATATTATAATCGAGCAATTTGTGTTTGAAAGACTTAAAATAATCTCCTAGTTTTGTTATTTAAACTACTCCCTTAATCTGTCTGTTTCTGTTTGTACAGCAGTTCATTCTTTTTAGAGTTTCACTGAATTTACATGTATTTATTGGTGTCTACCTTGTCCTCAAAATTGTAGGAGGTGTTTTGAAGAACACAGAAAAATTCCTGAGGAGTTTACATCTAGCTGAGTACATATAGCAAAGATATATTAAATAAATGAATAATGCCATGCTATCTGGGTCTTCGATTTTTACTGAAGAATTTTTTTTTTCTTATAGCAAAAGGTAGCAATTATAGACTGTGTCATATAGTTCAGTTTTGTACATGGATTGAAATTTTTGAAGAGACAGACATTTAAGTGGATCTACTTGATAGGTTATAAATACCCATCTTAGGAGAGGATGCAGCCAAACAAGCTAGAAAATAATTAAAAGACAATGTGATAGAGTTAATAGTGGGGAGAGATGTTGAGACAATACTGTATGTCTTAAGCCTGTTTGAGTTTTCTAAATTTTTAGTGCCTCAGTCAATAAGCATTCCTTAAATGTTGTTCTCCAGTATTATAAAGTATCAGTACTGGTGACATAATTTAAGAAGTATGGGGCATAAAGAAAATTCCATGTTCAAAAATTATGAGCAATTTTAACTTGATGACAACAAAGCATTAAACCAAATGCAGACCGCTTTACGCACAGAGGCACATGCAGCTGCACTGATCACATGTCCCAAAAGCTGGCACTGAAAACATGGTAGAGTGATAGTCTCCAAAGTAAAACTTACTTTCCAGTTCTTCCTTGGCAAAATACTAGTACCTTCTTTAAGGGTTGCTGGGAAGATTAATGTAATACTGCATAAAACTGTTTAAGCAGCCATGTGCATTTAGAGAGCATTTGACAAATGATAATTCTTATTTTCCATCTATGTTAGCTTTATTGCACTATAATTTTTCTCTTATTTATTGACCATACAATCATAAATTTTTCCTCTCTTCTACTCCTTTTCCTCCACTTTTCTTTTCCATGATTTCAATCAGCTTCCCCCAATAACCCCTTTTATTAAAAAATAAATACTGGTCTCGTGCCACCTTTATTTCCTACAGCTAGGGCATACTCAGTGATGGCACTTTACTGTCCCAACCATTCCTCCATTCTGAGAACATTTTTTCATAAAATTCTCTTGACATATGTAAAAGATCAGGTCAGGAATGTATAATTACTAGCAGTGTAGTCTGTGCAGTACAGAAAATATGACTGTTCATCGTGGAGAGTAGCCCAGTCACTGAAGTTTGAATATATCAGGGTGTGCTTTAAAAATAAGAGGTAGGGGCCTCCCTGGTGGCGCAAGTGGTTGAGAGTCCGCCTGCCGATGCAGGGGATACGGGTTCCTGCCCCGGTCTGGGAGGATCCCATATGCCGCGGAGCGGCTGGGCCCGTGAGCCATGGCCGCTGAGCCTGCGCGTCCGGAGCCTGCGCGTCCGGAGCCTGTGCTCCGCAACGGGGGAGGCCACAACAGTGAGAGGCCCGCATACCGCAAATAAATAAATAAATAAATAAATAAATAAATAAAAATAAAAATAAGAGGTAGGAATGCACTGATAGCTCGGTATAGGAAATTTTATAGTTTAAATAGATGTTGAATTGACTCTCCATATAGTCCATGTAGAATTTTACTTTCAGTCCTTTCAAAAGATATGGTTTACTTTATGCCAAGAAGAGGAAAATGTTAACGTCTGTTGAATAATAAAAGGAAAAGTCAATGTATATACAGTACACAATTTGAATAGGAAAAGTACAGCTTAAAGTTTTTACAATTATGGGTATTAAATTTGTGTGTGTACATGAGTATAATTCTTTTGCTTTACCTGGCAATAGAATATAGGTGAAAATTGAGATATAACCAACACAAACTCAGCTTGTCTTTCTACTTCTGTAACAGTATAAGGGAGTTAAGATGTTCTCCACTCACTTCTTCCTAGGGAACCTTAGAAAGATCAAAACGATCTTTATAATGATGTAAAAATCTACACATTACTGTTTTACAAATCACATGGTATATGTTACTTTGTTTTAAAATGTTTTGGGGACTTCCCCAGTGGCACAGTGGTTAAGAATGTGCCTGCTAATGCAGGGGACCCGGGTTCTAGCCCTGGTCTGGGAAGATCACATGCTGAGAACCAACTAAGCCTGTGTGCCACAGATACTCAGCCTGTGCACCACAACTACTGAAGCCCGTGCACCTAGAGCCAGTGCTCCACAACAAGAGAAGCCACCGCAATGAGAAGTCCACACACTGCAACGAAGACCCAAGGTAATCAAAAAATAAAAGAAATAAATTTAAAAAATAAAATTTATTTATTTTATTATTTATTTATTTATTTATTTATTTGCTGTACGTGGGCCTCTCACTGTTGTGGCCTCTCCCATTGCGGAGCACAGGCTCCGGACGCGCAGGCTCAGCGGCCATGGCTCATGGGCCTAGCCACTCCGCGGCATGTGGGATCCTCCCGGACCGGGGTATGAACCCGTGTCCCCTGCATTGGCAGGCGGACTCTCAACCACTGCGCCACCAGGGAAGCCCATATTTTATTATTTTTTTAACATCTTTATTGGAGTATAATTGCTTTACAATGGTGTGTTAGTTTCTGCTTTATAACAAAGTGAATCAGTTATACATATACATATATTCCCATATCTCTTCCCTCTTGCGTCTCCCTCGCTCCCACCCTCCCTATCCCACCCCTCTAGGTGGTCACAAAGCACCGAGCTGACCTCCCTGTGCTATGCGGCTGCTTCCCACTAGCTATCTATTTTACGTTTGGTAGCGTATATATGTCCATGCCACTCTCTCACTTTGTCACAGCTTACCCTTCCCCCTCCCCATATTCTCAAGTCCATTCTCTAGTAGGTCTGTGTCTTTATTCCCATCTTGCCCCTAGGTTCTTCGTGACCCTTTTTTCTTTTTTTCTTAGATTCCATATATATGTGTTAGCATGCAGTATTTGTTTTTCTCTTTCTGACTTACTTCACTCTGTATGACAGACTCTAGGTCCATCCACCTCACTACAAATAACTCAATTTTGTTTCTTTTTATGGCTAAGTAATATTCCATTGTATATATGTGCCACATCTTCTTTATCCATTCATCTGTTGATGGACACTTAGGTTGTTTCCATGTCCTGGCTATTGTAAATAGAACAGCAATGAACATTTTGGTACATGACTCTTTTTGAATTATGGTTTTCTCAGGATATATGCCCAGTAGTGGGATTGCTGGGTCATATGGTAGTTCTATTTTTAAAATAATTTTTTTAAATGATAAAATATTTTTAATGAAATTTATCTGTGATAAATAATTTGGTCTTTGGATTAAAATACACAAAACCATCACTAAAACTTGTTAGAATGTCGGACATTTCTGAACCTGAAAGGAAAACTGATTACAAATGTGATTTTATTTTTAGTATTCAGAAAGGTAATTCTTGAAGTCAGAGTCTCAATATAATTTAAAACCATCTGAACTGTTTGGTGATGTAGCCTGATAATTAAAACAATTAATTAAATTAATACACATAAATTAAATATCTCATATATTTCCCCCTGCCCCACATGTTTTCTGAGCCCTTGAGGTATGTTTATCCCATTTTGGATAGTCCTTGCTATGGGGTAAATATTCGTGTCCCCCTGAAAATTTATATGTGAAAGCCTGAATCCCCAGCGTGTTGGGACTTGGAGGTGAGCCTTTGGAAACTAATCATGTCATGAGGATGGAGGATTCTTGAATGGGGTTACTACCCTTATAAGAAGAAACATGAGAGAATGGTCTCTCTCTGCTGTCTGCTGTGTGAGGATATAAAGTGAAGATGGCTATCTGTAAATCAGGAAGTGAGCCCCCACTAGACACTGGGTCTGCTTGTGCCTTGATCTTAGACATCTCAAAGTTTCAAGAACTGTAAGAAATGAATTTTGTTATTGAAGCCACCTAATCTATGGTAATTTCTTATAACAACTCAAGCTAGACAACCTTGGATTATGCTGTTGGTTGAATCTGCAAGATTTGGTCTTTTCTCAGGGCTGCAATTAGGTCTTCTTTTACTGTGCCACCCCATCAAATACCTAAAGATATGTTAACATTATTCTGATCACAGTGTCTTAAACCCACAGGGCCATAATATTTTAATATTTTCAATCTTGCACCTTTCTTTCTCTATCACTTAAGTCGTTAATCATTGTCTAAAGTTCTGAAATATCATACATATAACACACACACACACGTTCCACACAACTAATTTTCCTCTGTGGTGATTTAATCTACTTTAAAAAAAAAAGAATTCGTTTAAAGAAAACAGGTGCATTCTAGTCCTTTTCTGTTATTATGATGATTTCTTTTCAAGGAATTTATGTTCCTTTTACTTTATGAGAAGAAATCTTGAATTTTCAACTCTATACATTTTTGAGTGACTCATGAAGTAGCTGTCATTTTTAGGAATTGGGAAATAGCTACAGATTTTTATACTAGCATCCTAACTGAAATTCCTCTGAAAAACTCTAGGCTTGTATGTAATCATGACTCTAAAAGTCTGAGATTCTGTGTATTAAATAAAATTTTTGAAATTTAAATGATCAATTAAACATCCTATGAATATAAAAAGGTTTTGTATGTAATTTCTACAAACAGTTTCATGTGTCAGTTTTTCTTGCTCTTCTTTAAAGATTTGACGTTTTTCTTTTAACATATTCACTTGATTCAGAGCAACATTTGGAATTTTGAGGATGTTGGTATTCTTCAAATGTTTCAAGGACCAAGTAGTTACAGAGATCACTGGCAAAAGCTAATAGTCTTTCCTGCTCAACTTAATCTCAGATAGTTGTAAATTGAGAGAACCAGTTCCCCTCAGGGAGTTATTTTCCTTTGCATTCAGGAAGCGAACATGAGGATAAGCATGTAAAAGTAGTTGAGTGGCTGGTTGATTTGTTTGAGTGACTTTGTCAAAACTGAGTCCCCTGAACAGCCATGGTATCTTAGTGCATTCCAGGCCACAGAGATTTTGTGGCATCAAAACCATTGCACTCGATTTGTACTTAAAAGACCTCGATTCACTGGGTTGGTGGTTTACATTGGCATTAATCTAATTACATTCCGGTTGTTATGAATTTAGTTTAGATATGCCATAAGTGATCTTACTTTCAATAAGCACATGCAGAAATTACAAAGTAGCAGTCAGTAGAGGCCTTCTAAAATAAACAAGCATTGGAACAACCAAACTCTTGTTTTTCAAGAGTATAATCCAAAATATAAACATATGCTGAAAAAGCTCTTTAAAAAATCAGTGAAAGATTTTTCATGACACTCAAATTTTTTCATGCCAGAATTCATGCTATCCATTGTGATTGCTATCAAAAATTAAACAATCCTCTTGAAAATGGAGTCTTTTTACCCTTTTCCTCCTGCTTTTCTAATATGGCTGGATGTTTTGTGGCAGGATGATGATGGAGAATCAGGTGGGAAGATACGGGTCTTAGGAAAATCAGTAGCAGCAGTGATATTACTATTTACAGGAGAGCAAATACTGCTCCCAGGATTAAATCATCCAGTGCTCCCCAATATCGTGTCCATTACCAACAGGGAGATTGGTATCTCTAACCTAGGAAGCATGTTCTTGATTTCTATGTGTCTAAAATAAAAGTCAACTTTATTATTTGCTTTTTTTTTTCCTATTTCTAGATTATTCTTCTAGTTATGAGCTCTGTCTTTATCTGCATGTGTGTGTTGTGAAGACAGCATATGACCGTGTATGTCCACCTATTATCAGGGGATGGCTGAGAACCTAAACCTAGACATGTTGTGGTCTCCTTTGATATGTAATTCAAAGTAAAAGCAGTATCAGTAATATAATTATAAGATAGGTTAGCAAAGTTCTAGCTTTTCCCCTGAAAATAACTTATTTATGTTTATTTTTTTTTCTTTTGAATATATCAAACATCTTTTTAGATTTTGGAAATTAAAAAAAAGCACCACAAACTAAAAGTTTGGTGAACTTGCTGTTTCCTATGTAGATGTTGATCTGTCTGATGGCTAATCCATCACTAGTGGGTGAATTAGGCATTTAACCAGGTAAGTATGCAGAAAGGGACTTTTGTTTGATATATATATCTAATAGATGGGAAAACAGAGACTTCAGGGTCATTAAGTAATTACCAGATATCACACAGACATTGCTAGAAACAGAATTCAGGTCTCTCAATTGTTCAGTTTCTTATCACACTCACTCCCTGACTCCTCAATATTTCAGAGTTGGCTAAAGGACTATATCTTTTACATCTTTTCTAGGGCTAAAACTTGGGAGAAGTTTGGAGTAGGTGGGGTTTGAAGAATGTGTTTTGCTTCTCCAGTTATAGTCTCTCATTTTTCAATTCATGTGGGTCCTCACACTCTCCGCACAGCCTGCCCTTCCACCCTATATACTATCAGAGCATTCTTGGTTTGGATTATCACACTATTATACAAATGGAAGTTTGGATTTGATACACTCTCATACTCAGGGATGCGGCCATTTGGAGGGACAAGCAGTCTGATTTTGTTGAAATAATGACTTAAGAGTGGAATTTCTGTCATCTTAAATAGTGGTTTTTTGAGAGGAAGATCACCTTCTTGTCAATCAGTCAAATTTAAAGCATATAAAAACCTTTCTTGTTCCCAAGAAAGGCCCTTTTCTCCCTCTCTCCGTCTCTCTCTATCCCTTCCTCCCTCCCTTACTTCCTTCCAAGGGGCATATTTCTAGAAATGAAAACCTAAATCACAATATTACATTTTTGATTAGTACAGTTAGTGGCTCCATCTTACTTTCATGTAAACCTCTCTTTGTAGAATCTCACTGTATTATCATGAGATACTAATCTATCTTGACACTAGACTGTGACTTCCTCAAGGGCTTAATAACCTTTACCTTGTCTGAGAGGCCCAGGGACCTGTCTAAATACCTCTGTTCACCCTTATAATGGTGTAAGCTTTCCCTATCAATAAATGCCCCCCCATTTAATAAAATGTAGACCAGATGGTAAGCTTACAACTCACCTACAGCTTAGTTTACATTTTTTTCTTAAAAAAAGGTTTTTTTATTATTATTTCAAAAGAAAAACTGCTTAAACTCATTTTCCACTGTCACAAATTCAATTATATGAAATAAGAACAAGTCAAACTTCACATTGAGAAGTATTTTCTGATATTTTGTTAGCTGTGCTTATGTAGTACTGCCAATTATATTTATTAGCCCTAAATATTAAACAGCTGGCAGAATTCCATTGTATATAAATAAGACATTTGAGACCTGGACAAGTGCCATTTTGAATACAGCCAGCTGGTGCTTTTTACAGTTTCGTTCAGCCTGGCAGTACTGATTCCACAGTGCACTCAGTGTTTAGGTAAATGACAATAGACAAACAGGTGGTGAAGAGAGAATTACGTAGAAAATTCCATTGTGTAGAAATATACCATTACAAAGACTTGTTAAACCAAGGAAGTTATATTTTATGTACCTGTTTGTTGACTTGGTTTACATTATTTTTGTTACCTGGGCTATGTTTTTAATCTTTAATTTTCTATGTGCCCATTTTGTAGAGCTCTGAGTAATGTCATGCAAAATGATTGCTGCTTTATTTTTTCCTCTTTCAATAATATTAAATTTTTTCCAGATTTATATTAATCATGAAAGTGTATTGAACTTAACAGTAGTGTACAGTTTAGATTCTCACTCCATATGTTGAATTTACTCTTTTGGGGTACTATAGACTTTAATTTTTTTTTCACCAATATTTCCATGTGAATGCCTTACCTTTGTTGAGTTACTATATAGAGGTCTTTTATTATGTTATTACATCAAATTAGTATTTTAAATACGTAAATATATAATATTACATTGAATAAGCTATGCAGATAAATATTGATAAAGTTACTTGAACATTTATGAATATAATGAATATAAAGTAATGTTAAATTAAATGATGAATTTGGACTTAGTACAATTCTAACAATATTTCCTTGTTTTGATTGACTGTGTATATTCTTAGAATTAATTGGTAAATATCAGAAAATGTTGATTGATATGTATCATGTATGTGTATGAAAAGTCTAAATTAAGTAGCAGCCTTGTCACTCTAGGCACCTATATGAGATAATTGGCCATGACATAGCTCTGTGGTATCACTTAAAGGATTGGTTTGAGGAATGCAATATAAGAACTCTCTTGACTTGTTAGAAAATAAATCTATTACATATTAATAAACACAAAAATTCTCTTAGCACCTCACTCTGTTTCTTTGACAATTATATTTTAAATCATATAGGAAGTATATCCAAAGTAAAAACAAGCAATCTGAAGAAATACAAAATTTTAATGGGCAATATAAAACAACTTACTTTATTCTAATAATATAAAAGAAGATGATCTAATGTGTGGCATTTTGTTTTCATTTGTTTTGTGATTTAATGATTTAAATTATAAAAAGAAATGGATTCATTCTTTTTCATAGTTACCCCTTTAGTACTCACACATAATACTTCCTTAATAAAATGTTGTTGAATAAACACATAGATGAAGCACATCCAGACTGGAATAAGCCAGCTAACATCTCATTTTATAATGCGCTCACCAGTGACATCCATGTTACTAAATGCAGTGGCTCAGTTCTCACCCTCAACTTTCTCATGTGGCAGGAAAGTTTGACAAAGTTTATCATTAATTATCTTCTTGTTCTAGAAACTTTTTCTTCATTTGGTGTTGGAGCATAATTTTTGTAGTTCTCTTGCTTTACTCATCACTTTTCTTTTGGCTCTTTTGTTAGATTCTCCCAGTATTCTTGATTTCTAAGAAATGAAGTATTCTAGACCTCACTCTTCAAATCTCTTCTCTCCATGGTTATTTCCTAGTCAATCTGACCATTTGTATATTGACACATCACATCTCTGTCTTCATTGTGCTTCTGAATTCCAGACTCACAAGGACACAGGTTTGATGCCATTTTTGCTTGTATGTCTAGTAGGCATTTGTAACCAATATATCCCAAATACCTTCATATTCCTCCCACAGACCTGCTCCTCCTATAGTTAATCTTCTCATCTTGATAAATAGTTTCCTTCCTCACATCACTCAGACCTCTGCTCATAACAGTGTATCAGCATAGTGGTTCTTGACCACTGTATCACTTTACCTTCTTTGATTTTTCATTATTTGGTCTCTTTCTTCCCCTAAAAAATAAGTTCTGTGGAAAGTGGGGCTTTGCTGTTTGTTTGTTTGTTTTCCCCTACTGGCTCTATACCCAGTCTTGAATAGTGTCTGGTTCATGATAGGCTCTCAATAAATACTTTTGAATGGATTGAATGTAAGACTGTAATAAGTGTTTCTTTCATGTTCTACCTAGGCCAGATGCTTGTGCCTGGAGTATAGTAGTTAAGTGGATTCCTGTCTCCTTAGAAAATGTTTATGAAAATTTCTGAAGGGAATAAATTTGAGTCTTTCTCAAGAGTATAAAGAGGACTAAACAAAAACGATTGATCCTACATTATGAATTGTGAAGTATACCATAGACTATAATGGATATAATGTGGGATTGCCATTAATGTCTAAACTTTTATTGTGTTAGTATTAATACCCAATTCTTCATTCCAAGTATAGTATTGAAAACTATACTAATAAACTTAGCTCTATTCTGAATCATGTATCTCTTCTTGAAAATAATGGTTTTCAGAGATATTTCTTAGAGTTGTTCATTGCCGCGTATCAACCTGCCCTGACACAATTGCTTTTATTCCAAAAAAGAACGCTTGCTTTAATTTGCAATATTTTTTCTGCATCAGCTGCTCTTTTTAAAATATCACTGTAATTACTCTATTTTTAACAAGGAAATTAAAAAGAAGACATTAATTTTGTTCAATATGTTCTGCAATTTATTATTAATTTACGTCTTCCTTTGTGTGATAGCCCTGTTATTATCTACCCAGATATAAGAACAGAAAACAAATTTTAAACTCAGCTCCTTTTATCTGGAAGCATAATTTCAACATTAGGTCTTAGCTGAAAACAGGTCTCTTATTGTGCAGAAACTTGGACTCTAAGATACTTCCTGTGCGACACCATTAAACATCCTCCATCTGTAGCCATTCAAGGTTTTGCTGCTTAACTGTTTTATGACTACTTAACCTAAAGGCTCTATATGCTTCTCCTCTATATTTTATATATTTTATTGAAATCAGGATGCACTTTCCTTTACTTATCTTTGTAACCCTTGCTAGAAAATGCTGATAAATAATTTTTGTAGGCTGGTTCAATTATAATAAAAGGTCTTACATTCTTTTTCTAATTCTCTTTGAAATTCTGTTTGCCAAACACATCTATGAAAATATTTGAACCAGGAATTTCAGAAAACAATGTAATAAATCGACCAATTAACTAAGCACCAAAAATGTAACCTTTATTTGAATATTAAATTTTAAACTTTTGCATAATTTTATTACATTGTGTATCCCTTGCTAGGGCTGCCATAACAAGGTACCACAGACTGGGTGGCTTAAGTAACAAAAATTTATTTTCTTCTAGGCTGGAAGTCCAAGATCAAAGTGTCAGAGGGTTGCTTCTTTTCAGGGCCATGAGGGAAGGATATGTTCCAGACCTTTCTCCCTGGCTTATACATGGCTCTCTTCTCCCTGTGTCTTCACATAGTTTTTTCTCTGTACCTGTCTGTGTCCAAATATCCTCTTCTTATAAGGCACCCAGTCATGTTGGATCAGGGTTCACCCTAACAACCTAATTTTAGTTTAATTCTCTTTAAAGACTTTATCTCCAAATATGGTTAAATCCTGAGGTACTTGGGGTTAGGAATTGAACATATGAATTTAGGAAGGAACACAATTCAGCCCTAACACATGGTTAAATGCTTTCCTTTTTCATTTTGGTTTTATTATTGGAAAAATTAAAATATAATATTTCTCCTTCATTGGTTGAGCAAATATTTATTGTATGACCCCCATTAGGTATTATGACAGATTAGGAGACAACAGTGTTTAAGAAAAATTAAAGAGGAATTTCTTCAGACCATTAATATACTCTCTAGCTTACCATGGTTCCCTTGAGACCCCATCATGCCCAACCAGCTTTATACTTTATACCATCTTCCCCTGCAAGTATATGAATTTTTAAGCACTCTGCTAGATTCTTTAGCTGCACAAAATTTGTACTCTTAAAGGTGACATAAATTTACCTTTAGGGAAAATGTAACCTCTTTGGAGAAAAATGCTTAAGCAAATCAGTGCTGCAGTAAGCGGTAACATATGCAATAGTGGAATTATTTAGGAAGTGATGGAAAATGTACAGCTGAGGAACAAGGGACTCCGGCTTAGCCAGGAGGGAAGAAATCTTAACAGACCAGGTGCCATATGAATTGGGACTTAAAGATCAAAGCGTAGCTCACTGTGTAGGCACTGGGAAGCAGCAGAGCAGGGAAGAGAGGAAATTTGATTTTTATATGATTGTAAGAGTGACACATAAGTGTCTTTTGGAATGAAACCCCCCCCAATAAAAAATAATAATAAACACTAGAAGGAAAAGTAAAATAAGCAAAACTAAATCAATGGAGAAGTGTGATTAAGAGTACCATCTGTGAGTTAGAGTGCCTAAGTTCAAATCTTCTCTCTCACCTCCTAGAGTGTGTTGACAGGACCATACTTAACATTATGTTAGCTTAGTGTCCTTATTTATTGGAAGAAGATATTAGTAATCTTCTACCCTATAGGTTAGTTATGAGAATTAGATTCTACATGTCAAATCTTAGAAAATTGTCTGCTCAATAAAAAATAGTCAGTGCATGATTACGTTGGGGACTAGGCAAGCCTGATGAAAGAACACCAAAATCCAAGAGGAGAATCCTAGGCATTTTATTCTAAGAATCACATTACCCTATACAGTGTTCATTAACTTAGATTCAACCATCGATAATACTATTGGATGATTGCTATCTTGAAAATCATGTACTCTGGACCTTCTTGGGTCCAGATTTACAGGAATAAAGGGTTAATTGTCTTCAAAACAACAAGGCTAAGATTTTAAAACAGTAAACTATGATAATGAATACAAGTAAGGGTAAAATATACTATATATAAAATCACAACCATATATACACTTTATATATATATACTATATATATCATATATATTATAAAGTGGTATATATTATATATTATACATATTATATATGTATAATAAAATAGAAGTAAATGCTAAATGGTATTTATAACAACCTAAATGTTTGTGGGATTTAGGAATTACTTTTCCATTAACCAGAGTATAAAATTGACTAGGACATCCCACCAGAATATTTTCTTTCCAGTGTACTTATACAAATCTGTAGTTAATATTGTTTTTCTTCAATATACTACTATAATCCTCCTTAATTCCCCAGAGTTGACTTGGGTTCCATATTTTGAAGAGGATCATAATATAGAAAACAAACTAGTACATGTTATCATTTTGGGTGCCATATAGCTCTAGATGCTGAAGGATTCTGGAGTCATGTAATATTAGAAAAATAATACTAGGAGCCATCCTGCTGCTAATCCAGCACAAACAACTGCTTTGAAATATACCAGCATTAGCCACATATGATCAGGAAAGCAGAAGTTGATCATTAGTTGTAAAATTAGAAGCAGAATTTAGAAAATTATTTTCTACTAAATGTATGTTGACACACCTGTTACTTATACCTAAATTTTGGATTTATCTTTGAATATTCTCTGAAATATTGTGTAGACAGTTGAACTAAAATTTATCTGGATAGTAAATAGAGATATAATAACAAAGTTGTAGTTTATATTACTATAATATTTGAAATCACAAAATAAAATATTTTGTTGAATACCTTCTCTTTATGTGGAACATTTATAAGATATGGGAACATTTGAGATACCATAAATAAATAAATGGTCAAACTGTGAACAAAGAAAACAAGAACTCTGTAACTTATGTAGTTGGCTATTATTTTTGGATTCAAAAAATTTTTTAAGTTCAGAATTGCTCTCAAGATAATTAATAACTGTTTTCCCAGTTGATAATGGCCTTGGCATTACTGTGGTAATAATTATTGTAATTTCATAAATGTATTTTGCACAATTTAATTTGTCATTAGAAAAATTTCCTCGATCATTTTATATTGGATCAATTGCTTTGTAATATTTTGCTATACAAAATAATGTTCTGAATACACAACACTTAGCTTTATAAGTTTATTCCAGTGTGTTTATTTGCTATCTAAGTATTAGATAAATAATATTGAACCATTTTTCCATTCTCAAAATGTTTAAATTTTTATTCACCCCTAATATTTTATTAAACCCCATGTGTTACACTTATTTCTAATCCTGGACATGTGATTATTTAAAATCCCAGTTAATTTCATTGTTTTTGCTTCTAATCACATTCACCTTGGGCTACGAAACAGAATATACTATGTTGTAGAACATTTGTAATCATATGATAATTTTCACTGTGGAATGTTTATCACTTTTGATTTGTTTACAGTTGTCTTTAAGTCAGGATTGAAATAAGGTTAAGTCCATTCTCAAATATTCTCCCAGAAAG
Source organism: Mesoplodon densirostris (assembly GCF_025265405.1). Lineage (NCBI taxonomy): Eukaryota > Metazoa > Chordata > Mammalia > Artiodactyla > Ziphiidae > Mesoplodon > Mesoplodon densirostris. The sequence continues at coordinate 42,227,519 of NC_082665.1, forward strand.
GTAGCTTTTCTTTAAAAAATACTAATATTTCAGAACATGTTAAAACATACTATAAAGGAGATAAATTAATGGGCTTATAAAATGAAGTTTTAATAAGGCAGTAAGTTTCATCTAAAAATATAGCAGTGCAAAATATAGCAATGCATGTCCTTGCATTTGTTTCAAACCCATCAATCTTTGCTCATAATTGAGGGAAACTTTTAGTTAAAATTTCCTATAGATAACTAGTGGATCAGAACTCTACCAAAACTGACATTAAAATTAGTCCTCTCTGTCTTGCAGAGATAGTACGGTATATTTGTACTAATGCAGGACTGAGAATAAGACCTGGATCTTGTTTGGTCTAAGTTGAACCCTTACTAGCATTGTGACATTGGACACTTTTAAGTCTCTCCAGAGGTCAGTTTCTTCATCTGTAAAAAAAGTCTCTAGGTCCCTGTATGTGGTAAAATGCATTATGCAGGCTTTTTCTCTGGAGAATCACTGAGTCTTTTCTGTTCAATAATAAAAAAATTTTTTAAACTACAATTACTGCCTCAACGTATTCTCTGCCATACCCTCTTTAGTTCCAGAAAGTTTTGGAATAACTTCTGCTACCTTAAAAAAAAATCTTTGTAAGTCACCTGTATCCTTCTGCTAACCAGTTCATTCTTTTCAGACCATATGCTGTTTACTCTATTCTTCGTATTAAATACAAAGTTCTTGAAATTCTCTCCTGTCTTGTATCTTTGACTTGTTTTCTTCTTGTTCTACTCCTACCTCTGTAAATGCTCCTTTTCTAACAGTAGTTACCATACTTAACTTGAAAACTTTTTTTGATGTAGGGAACATTTCAATATGAATGCTTTGAAAGAGCAATTTTTATATTTCCATTTCTTTCATCAGCTCATCTTTCTCTTCCTAGTCTCTAAACATAAGCATTTCAAAATTAAGTTTCTAAAATTCCTTTTGTCTTATGTATTTTAAAAATCATCTTAATCATTTCCAAAGCTTTAATTATGCAACTCCAAAATCTGAATTTCCACTCTTAGACCCTTTTTTTCTGCTGACTTCTGGGTGACCTTTCCAACTTTTAAAAACATCTTTGTCTGCATTTCTCTTTGACACAGCGGGCTCAGCTTATATTAAATAAAACTGTTGCTCTTCCTCACATAACTTCTCCCACCTATATTGCTGCCTCTCTCTGCTAATGACATTCATTTTCAAGTCACCAGACAGATTAGTGGAAAATAGGAAAGGCTTTGTAATGGAAGAACTTTGGGTTTGAATCCAAGCTTCACTTTTTACAGCTGTGTGATTTGAGGTGAGGAGTTGGGTCTCTTCCTAAGCTTCATTTGTCTCCTCTGTAGAATTAATTGATAATAGTACCTGCCACACAGGGGTTTTGCAAGGATAAAATGATGCATTGCTGGGAAAGCCCATTACTGTAATGGCCTCACAAAATGGTCAATATGATTATCAAATGTTAACTCAGAATTATTATCAGGTTTTCATTTTTTTCAAAGCAAGTATCCATCAATTGCCAAATCTGAGTTTTACCTCTGAAATACTATTTGCCCTCAAAAATTAACCCATTCATTTACTCATTCAATAAATGGATTATGTGGAACTGTGTTGGGTGCTGGGAATCAATAATGAACAAAATGGACAAGCTCCCATCATCCTCCCTTGGTTAACTACAATATCTCTAATTCATCTCCTTCCATTCCTTCTCCAAATCATCCTTAATACTCTTGTCAAAGTAATGTCCTAAATCTGATCTTTGTTTGAATCTCTTGAGTGATGAGAAAAACCTCCGTTACATTGCAAACTATCCACGTGATCATCGGCCACTCCTCTAATTTTCTGCTGTTCTCTTCATAGCAACCAGAGTGATCCCGTGAAAAGGCGGGTCTTCTCAGTCCTCTGCTCAGATCCTAGGATTGGACCTAAACTCCTCCAACTCTTCTCCTCCCTCCCTCTGTCCTGACCATACTCTTTTTCTTCTTTCTTCCTAGGACATTCCAGATACACTCCACTCCTTATGGCTTTTTATGCCAGACACACTCCTCGGAGCTTTTTACTTCTATTTCCTTTGCCTTGAATGCTCTTTCCTGATGTACCCATTCTCCTTTAGTCAAATATCACCTGTCCAGTGAAGTCTTTCTCTGTCATGAACCATCCTTTCAGGCCTTTATTTAAACAACACCTTTCTGGAGAGGTCTTTGTGGGCCATTCTTTTAAAATACTACTATATAAGAAGACATAAAATTTATATCTTCATATGTTTTTAGTCTGTCTATCCCACTAGAATGTAAGCTCCCTGAAGAGAGAGATTTCCGACCATTTGTTCACTGCTGTAATTCCAGCACCTAATAGAATCCCTAGCACATAACAAGTTCTGATAAACACATGTCAAATTAATCAAGGAAAGACTAGCTTCATCTTTCACTGTAGCAGCTTCATAATCCCCAAACTCAGTTGGTATTTTTGTGTTTTTATGCCTTTACGTATTGCTTCCTCTGCCTGGAATGTGTTATTTTTCCTCTTTCTCCATCATCACCCAATCTCACTAGTCAAAATTCCACTTACATTTAAGTTTCTTGCCTATCTGCCACCTCCTGGCTGCTGTTCTTTCTCTGGTCTCACATTGGCTGTTGCCACTCTTTGATGATATATGTCACAGTCTCCACCCTTCTCTGATATCCTGCACCCAATCTATCAGATCAAGTCCTTTGGATCTACTACCAAAAGAGTTTCAGAATCTGTTCTCCCCACCTTTACCAATAATATCCTATCCTCTGTCATTTGAACTATTATAATAACCTCCTAATGATCTCACATCATAGGTCTTTGTTCTTTACAGTTTGTTTTTCACATATCAGCCCTTGACCATTTAAATACATGAATCAGATCATGTCACTCCTCTGGCCAAACACTTTACTGAATACCTCTTTGCTTGAGAATAAAATCCAAAGTCCCTCACATGGCCAACAAGGACCTAAATGCTCTTATACTCAACTTCCTTTGTGACCTAATGTTTCACCACTTCACTCCTGGATCACTCTGTTTCAGCCACAATGGCCTTCTTGCTATGCCTTGATTACAACACCACCCTCAATCTCACAGCCAATGGGCATTCTGTTCTCTCAGTCTGGGATGCTGTATCCACAGATATTCTCTAGGCCTGGTTACTCACTTCATCCAAGTGGCTGCAAAAATGAGAACTTAGCCCTGGCTACCCTATTTGAAATGTCATTTCATCAACCCACCTATGGTCTTCTATCCCCTTAGCCTGTTTTCACATTTGTTTTTCTTTATAATGATTATCATCACCTCACCTTTCATGTGTGTGTGTGTGTGTGTGTGTGTGTGTGTGTGTGTGTGTACTCTTTGTTTTCTTTTAAGGAAAACATAAGCTCTATGAAAACACTAGTGGTTTTATTGTTATTTTTTCCATGGAGAAGGAGGTACCCAGGGCATAGAAGGGTGCCAGGCTCACAGTGGATTTCTGTTGAATGAACGAATGACAGTCTAACATTAGGCTTACACAAAAATATTTCCATTCTTATAATTAAGATTTTTCAATGTCAGGAAACCATGACTTCTGCACCTTTATCATAATGGTAGTACCAGAAAACAATTTTGTAACATGTAAGTGCTTAATAAATATTTGTTTTACTTAGCAGGTAACAACTATGTAAGCACTTATTAGCTACCAATATAATCCACTAAGCAACTGAGCAATACTCTAAGGAAGGTACTATTAGTGTGGCCATTTAGACATGACATAACTGAAACTTAACACAGTGACCAGTATGAAGTAAAAGTGTAATAATAATAATAAATATTTTTTATTTTATTAAAACATATGTCCATTAATATGTTATACAGATAGATCATATACTTTTTATTTTAAAAAGAATAGTGAAAGGAATTGAAGTCAAATGTCTAATAAAGTTATAGAACTATAGTACCTAGTAAAGTGTGGAATAACATTGGCAAAACTTTACTCCACATAGAATAGCAAATTTATCATAGATAAAAGACAGCAGGCTCATTTATAATATAAATATGAAGCAGTCTAATAGTCAACTTTTGTCATTAATTATATTTATTGAATTTCAAAACAATAAAATAAATTGCACTTGTCAGAAACTGTGGTGACCTTAAATAAATTTGAAGACTCTCTAGACTAGTGAAGTAAGAATAGGAAATAGAAATATCTTGAATTTAAAATACATTCCTATTACTTTATAAGGAAAAAAATCCATATATTCCAATGACATTTTTTGTCAACTTTAGCAGAATAATAACATTTGTGTACTGCTTCCCGGGTGCTGCACACTGTTACAGATGTTTAAAGTGCATGATCTACTTTTGTTAACATCTCTAGAAAGAGTTTACTATGATTTTTCCCATTTTACAGTTGTGTAAATTAAATCATAGTCTATTATTAAACCTCCTATTAAGTAGCAGAGCTAGGCTTCAAACCTAGTGTCTGTCTGTCTCTAGAGCTTAGACCCTTATCAGGGCTCCCTAAGATACTCAATGGATAAATGATTAAAAATGTTCCAATGAAACAGGGTTGCCACCCTTCTGGGAAGAACAGCCAAAGAGTCGCTGCAGCTTTAAAATTGTTGCTATAAAGCAGCTTACATCTCAGAAAAATGTTTTCAGGAATTACACTTATCATGTTAAAAAATAAACTGAGTTATCTGAAGATCTGTAAAACTTAGCATATGTTCCACAGTGACATGAGTTAATTTCATTTCCATCACTGTGAATGCTCCACAGGTATATAATAAATTGCTATGAATTACTGTGTCTGTGACCCATTATCATAGCAGGAAATTACATGAATCTCACAACTGGTATGAAATGTACTGCTGTCACTGCTATGCATTAATTTCTAAGTAGTTGGCCATTTGTAATAATTCTGTAAATGTCCATTTTAGCAGTGTTCAGTCTAGACAAGTTAAGCCAATGTGCATGGAATTTTCCCCTATATTTTCAAGCAGTTATACTGAATTCTAAAATTACCTTTTTATTGGGCAATTTCATATTAAATATTTTTACAAGAATTGGAAACATGATAGTCTCATTGTTTTACTCCCTAATATTTAAGGGAAATTTATTCTCTGAAAAGTGAAGTTATTTAGCTGTATATGAACAGAAAGAGTGGAAAAATTCTGATAAATTATAAATGATTTCCCCCAACTTTTATAGAATAGATAAATGGTTAATTAAGGATTTTTTTTAACTATTTTGGCCTGCTCTTTATGGAGGTAATTTTCAGATAATGGTATATGTACTTCATGGTTATAGTTCTAAAAATAACATTTTTACAATTATGTTTCTTTTACATTATAAATAGAAATATTTCACCATTAAAATCAAACTTCTATAGTGCAAAGTATACTTTTCCTATCTTTCCTTTACACTGGCATTTTTCCCTTCAGGAAAGGTAAATTTAAATAGCAGGTTTAATTGAAAACTTTCTACAATGGTGAATTTAGATATGGTCTCCCCATGGTGTGTTTTATATTTTAGTGTATCTTTTGCAAGTTATTCCTCTGGCTAGAAATTCACTTTTTGGTAGATCTTTAAGCATTTCACATAATTTTGGAAAGTTTTTCATTGCCACCCACCATCTCTCAAACTTTAAGATCCTTTTTCTTCATCTTTCAAAAAATTTTCACCATATATTCCAAAAATCTTTATCATAAATTTGTTAAAACATATTTTGTAGAAATTCATTTCCTTCTTCTTTTTTTAATTATTACAAAATACTTATAAACATGATACGTGTCTTATATTTACTTTGTTAAGGCCACTCTGTGACACATAACTATCCAGAGTATTGATTTTTAAAACTCAATGCCTTCTGTACCCCAAAGCATACTTCTGTGCTTTGTTAGTTATATAAGTTTAACATTTGGCACATCACATGATATTTTAGTAAGTCTCTATAAGTTATTCGGGTTTAAGCACAGGGCTAAATGTTTGGGAGGGAAAGATAAGCCAAACCAAAGACCATACAGGGGAGAAAGGATAATGAACAAAGAAATAAATGAAAATGTCTTCATAAAATAAAAATGGATATAATAATGGTTATAACATAAAGACAGTATGTTCCTTAAGGACAGGTACCATTCCTATCTCTTTCATTACTACATTATCAATATCGAGCTTGGCACATAGTAGTTACTCAATAAATATTAATTAAATGTTCTTCAAATCAGATATATAGGATCTAATGAGAACACTATTTCATAAAGGAAAAATTAAAGAAACATTTATTTACATACATGTACCCTTGAATTTTTTTTTTCTGTTGTTACCTGAAATCTTTCAGCACAAACAGGAATCTTTCTGAAATATGTTTTAGTAGTCAAAAACTTATAAGAGCTGTGTTACTCTCTGCACATGTAGCCGTATCCTATATAAATTCATAAGAAAAAATATATTCCTTTATAATCTCTTGGGAAATATTCACTGTTCATTCACTCAACAGAGGTCATCTTCTTCAGGCTTATCTTCTGGATCTCTGCAGTGGTCTTTCTAAAGCCCCTCTTTTGCCTCCTCTTTGGAGAACCAACTCCCAGTCCGGAGTAAACCATGTGCCTCTTTTCAGTAGTTTCTCATGGTAACAAATGAAATAAACACATATCAGCTGATATTCCCAAATTGGCCCAGACCTTTCTTTTCTAAGTAACTGCCCACATCCCTGCTGCTCAATGCCCTACATTCCAGCCTAAGTAGAACCCAGTTCCTTAAACAGGTTCTGTCCTCACATGTCTTCCTGTTTGCTCACACTATCTCTTTCAGTGTGTCCCCATATTTCTACCTGTAGAAGTTCTAGTCATCCTACCTTTCCATTCCTTCTTTAATGCTTTCCCGGAACCTCCTTCCAGCAGTAATCCTTCCTTTCCCCACAGCTCCTTGCAACACCTCAAATAGACAGCATATCATCATCTGCCTTCAGTGATACTTTTACCTCTCCCTCCAGCATCAACTCCTGAATAGCAAAAGTCACATTTTACTTATCTTTACTATCCACAGTTTTTAACTTGGACTTTGCATATAGAAATATTGAATAAATGCATGTGGAATCAAATAACACTGCTATTATAGAGGCATCTTAAAAATCACAAATCATTACAGAAATCACAGTAGGAGACTACCAAATTACAGCAAGCTCTAAAAATTGTAGCATGTCTAAAACCAGTTGTCTTATATTTATACCAGGAGAAATATGTGATTGGAGGTAACCCTCCCACACATACTGTTTACATCTTTTTGTAATGCACACGTTTTGCATTTACCACCAGATGCAAAATAGAAGACCACTATGATTAGATTTATGTTGTTTATTATAATTATATCTTACAAATCTTTGTGGGAGGTGGAAGATGATGTTATTCAGGTGAGCTTCTACATAAGGCACATCTGGGCCTTGGCAAATCTGGAATCAAAAAACAGATGGGATGAGGGCTGAGCAAAAGATCCTTCTACAGAGACAGAGGCAGGGCTATCTGTAAACTTTAGACATAGTTTCTGGGGAGATTCAGAAGTCTTGCAAGCTGATAGTGGAGTATGCTCTCAGGTCAAGTTGAGGTCAAAAGTTGGCCAAGGGACATAGAACATTGGTTCCCAACCTTAGGGAATCACCTAGGCACATTCTAATCACCTAGGCAGTGTAAAAAGAAATAGCTTGAATAGGCACCTATGAAGCAGTATGTTAAAAAAGCTCCCTGGCTAATGCTTAGCCAAAAATAAGAACCTTTGAGGTAAGGAAATTAGACAGACTGTACTCAGAAATATGGGATATTTGTCCACAGGTGCAAAGATGTGGCAACAGCCCTGAGATCTCAATACAGTACCACTAAATCAATCCCAGCTGGGAGGAGAATAACTAAAATTAAAGCCCCTAGAAATGGTGAAGCTGAGGATGCCCTAGTTATTGTCTCTGTCTAGGGGTTTTAGGAACTGAGAAGTACTAAGACTGAACATGGAAGCTTTGTGAGTATGAGGTGCTGGGTAAAGACAGAGAATCCAAGGTAGGGGCTGATGGGGTCCCAAGAACCCCCACATGCTCAAGCTTTCAGAAGACCCTTCCTTGAATAGCCTGTGTCTTGTTCTAACTACAGAATGTACCAGAATGTACCTAATATCTGAACAGAGATCATACACTTTCTTGGTCCTAACTCTTTCTCTCACTCTCCGAAATCCTGTGTTGGCTTTCCTCAATAATAAGCTCTGGTCTTTTCACTACTTTCCTAGTTTTCCAGCTCTTTTCAGTATACTTTACCCAGACTAGAGCATTGTCCTCTCTATTTTCCACTAGACACTTCTAATACCATTATCACATTTATGCTAAATACTTAGGAGTTAAAGGTGGGTGGGAGAATGGATAGTAGTCATTATTATTAAGATTACTAGACATACCATCTGAGGCATGTACCTTCTACGCCTTTTTATCTTTAGACTCTGGCCTGCCTCTTGTTACTGATGCTAGATTTCCAATATCATATCCCCATCTTCTCTCTCCTCAGTCCTCTGGTTACAAATGTATTCCTCTGATTTGACCCCAAATCATCATCAACTGCAACAAAACTCCCAAAACCCCAAAATTCTATTTTTTATTTGTCTCGACAGTTTTATTTTACTCTACCTTTTAACGTGATACTATTACAAATGTGTGTGTGTGTGTGTGTGTGTGTACTTTTGAGACCTGTGGGCTAAGAAAAACTATTTATGAATAAATGGAAATATAATGATTTTTGTAGATATATCTGTGCCTGACACTTGACAGTAACATCCTTCCTGTAAGTGATTATGCATTGCCACACTTAAAATGCTGATGCATGGTAAATGTCCAAATATTTCTAGGATGAACACTGCATTTTGAAATAGCTATGATGTGTACAAAGAGAAAGAAACATAGGAGTAAAAACATGAGTGGAGAAAGAATAACATGAACCAATTTAATATCACTTATAATTAGTGAGCACAAGATTAGTCATCATTAGCACTTTGTAAAGTACAGAGCTATGTGCTTCTTATTAACCACTGAATTACAAATGTAATATTGCAAACCTAAGAATATTGGTTATCATTTTCTTTTTAGTATCATCTGAAAATTTCTAAGAAACTGGTTTAAACCTTAAAAGGTAAATCATAAAGTTATTTTTCTCACTTTCTTAGTATTTCTTTATGTTAGCCAATGCACTAAATGTAATGCAGGTTCTCCCTCTCTTAAAGAAAATATACACATTTTCCTCCTTAATCCCTATTGGCAAGTAGCTAAAAATGTATCTAAGAGTAATTAATATCAACAATGAATATAAATCTTTAGTTACTGTAATTGAGGTTTATCAAAATGAGAGTTGTTAGGTTAAATGCCTATTAATTGTTAAAAATATGTTTTCCCTCAAAATACATGTTTGACTCAGTGACGAGGAGGTGTTCTATCTAGTAAATATAAATTGATTCTCCTTTACATCTTACATTGTATTTTGATGATAAGGAGGCTCACTGTGCTTATGCTACAGGGAATAGATTTCAGAATGACCCTTCTAGGGAAAAGAGATCTGGACATGTGGTTTTCTTATAGTTGTATGATCTGGAAAAAGAAAAAAAAAAAAAAGCAAGAAATTCAGCTCTGGTCTCTGTGGTCTAATGATAAAAGCTTATAGTAAGAATCTGGGAACCACGCTAAATACCAGAATTATTGATTTTGGGGAATTTGAGCTTTAGAAAGAATTTGAGTTCTTACTAGTTCTGTGTCCCCTTTTGCTGAAGACAATGTTACTGCTTCACACCCCTTGAACAGATTTTTTTTTTAAGGATTAGAAAAATGAAGAGATAGATGCTTTGTACCTCCCAATTCTATATGGCACCAATTCTTTGTTGCCCATTTCATTGTCCACGTTGGCCTTGGCGCAAGGACTATGACAGTATGTTATCTCTAATAATTTATGAACATATCCATTAGTCCTTGGAATAGGAAGATAGGGTAAATATGAGTATTCTTTAAATTTATAAAATGTAAGTATTACAACAGCAACTTTAATTAATGATTCCTGTTGTTGCGTTGCTGTTACAAAAATGCTCATTTAGGAATTTTATTTCCACTGTCTAGTCCTCAGCAAATGCTAGTCTGTTGTTTTTTGCAAGTGGTCTGAGATGGCAAGCCACCATCGCTTACAGGCAATATGGTCTTCATGACAAATTAATGAAGTGACAGTTGCTCTCTGCAACCTTTTCATGTGCAAAGCATGTTGGTGCTGTTTGCATTATCTTCTTGCAATTTGTACCTCTGCATTCAAGGACTTGTGATAGCTTGCCAATTAGCGTTGAGAGGAAAATGTTAAACACAGTGAGATCTCCATAATTAAAATCATATTTTACATTGACTTATGAAAATCGTTACATAGTGTCATTTCTGTTTGATGTCTAGTAAAATGCTGTCCATAGCAGGAGAAACTTGCAACTGATTCATCAGTCGAAGTACAATCTCATATCTATTCTGATAAGGAAATCTTGAACTAAAAATTTTTAAGTCAGTTGGTTAATTTTTAAATAATGATGTCCATGATTTAATGTTCTATAAAATGCCCACAGAAAACATTTATTCTCTGAAGATTTTGTTAGCTCTGTGCTTTACGATGCCATTGTAGAACCAATGTAATGGGAATAGAGAAGATGCAACATAATACTAACTTTTTAACATCACAGTTTTTCAGAGCTCCAACTCAGTTCACTCTGTTTAATTTTTCTGATATTAAAGTTATACATTAATTTTGTTTTGAATGTGACTTTATTATTATAGGCACCTAAGTGTAAAATCCTCAGAATTGAGAATCTCATGTGTACTTTTCTTCTTTAAAGCTCTCCGTATAATACATTTATAGAGTGGATGTTTGAAAATGATATATTGGTTATTATTAAAAATACAGTATGAATATTTTCTTATATTAAGATATAGATATATCTTGTATGTTAGAGCTAGGGTTTTCTAAAATAATCAAAATTTGTTCCTTTGTTGGATTTTGGGCTTGACAATTAAGACTAGCCAATTTTGCCTCCAGAAAATGAGTGCCTCTCATATTCTAGACCCTGAATGATCATAGTTATTAAAATAACTGCTGTTTAATTATTTGCTTTTGTTTTGCTCTTAGATTGGTAGGAGAGCTAAGGGGAATAAGGAGTTCTAAAACTGTGTTTCTCACAATGGTGGGGTCCACAAATTGCTTTTGATATTCAAACACCCTAATGTAAATAATTATTTTCTCCTCTAATGAGGTTCAAAGGCCAAATAAATGCCATATTTCTTTGCTTTTGGTTACCATCAATTTCAAAAAATAACATTTTATCTCATTTTGTGACTAGAAGTTGTGGATTGGCATTCCTATGTGTTTTTAATAAATAGAAAAAAAATGTTAATACACTTTAAATGCCATTGATTTAGTTTAAAAGTATTTAAAACTTACTCCTTATGAAAATAAGTAACTCTATTAATGGAGGAAAATTTAGGAACCCATTTCTAATGGGCTTCAGAAGGATTTCATTTATTTATTTATTTACACAATTAAAATATATTCTCTAAGAACTTTATATTCATTATTTCCTTGAGTTATTCCTACATATATTAAAAGAAAAAAATAATTTTTATGCATCTCCCAAAAGGTGAAGTTGTGTGCTGCATATTATAGAGGATATGAAGAGGTCTAAAATCTAACAAATGCATATGAAACAAAATTAAACTAATCTAAGTATGTATCATGAATTAAATTTATAAAAAAGGTATTTAATAAATATTATATAAAGCAGAAAGTTTCTTAAGCATGGCAGGGTTATGGGAAACATCAAGGAGAAAAGAGCACAGACCAGTGCTCTCTTTTTTTTTATAGCATAAAAAAAAGATCCAATACTTCTTTTGAAAACAGTAAAAAATGTTCACATTGACAAGAACATAGTATGTGCATAAGTGAAACATATAATTCACTAATCTCAATTCAAACTTTTAGAAAAAATGAAATGTAGGTTGGGACCAGTTTTTGGAAAAACACAAATACCAAACTAAAGAGTGTGAAGTTATTGCATAGGTAATGGGGAGCCATAGAAGATTAGAACTCTAGTATGACATGGAAAAATATGTATTTTACTGGTAGCAATATAGGCTAACCTGGGCATGGTATAAAGAAAACGTAGACACAGGAGTAATAGAAACAGATGGTATAATAGTTGTAGAATCATAAGTAACACAAACAATGTGTTGCTAACTTAAAAACTTCTCAAAACCTATCTAAGGATCAAAGACAGCACTGCTTCACTGTTCTAAAAAGTCTTGAAACTTTTTGAAGCAGTTTCTGCTCATTTATTTTATATTTCTTGTGATTCCATTGACACCCTCATCTTGTATGCACTATTATTCATCATGCTTAACTCATTAATTCTGCCTCTCTTTTTTTCTTCTTTGATTCTTCAAGTGGGAAGAGATCAGCGGTGTTGATGAACATTACACACCCATCAGGACTTACCAGGTGTGCAATGTCATGGATCATAGTCAAAATAATTGGCTGAGGACAAACTGGGTCCCCAGGAACTCAGCTCAGAAGATCTATGTGGAGCTCAAGTTCACTCTCCGGGACTGCAATAGCATTCCATTGGTTTTGGGAACTTGCAAGGAGACTTTCAACCTATACTACATGGAGTCTGATGATGATCATGGGGTCAAATTCCGAGAACATCAGTTTACAAAGATTGACACCATTGCAGCTGATGAAAGTTTCACACAAATGGATCTTGGGGACCGTATTCTTAAACTCAACACCGAGGTTAGAGAAGTAGGTCCTGTCAACAAAAAGGGATTTTATTTGGCTTTTCAAGACGTTGGTGCTTGTGTTGCCTTAGTGTCTGTGAGAGTGTACTTCAAAAAGTGTCCGTTTACAGTGAAGAATCTGGCTATGTTTCCAGACACAGTACCCATGGATTCCCAATCCCTGGTGGAAGTTAGAGGTTCTTGTGTTAACAATTCTAAGGAAGAAGATCCTCCCAGGATGTACTGTAGTACAGAAGGTGAATGGCTTGTACCCATTGGCAAGTGCTCATGCAATGCTGGCTATGAAGAAAGAGGTTTTATGTGCCAAGGTAAGAGTCTTCTCTATTTTCCTTGCAGTGGTATTTCTTACCTGTGAACTTATGGTAGAGTAATTGAAAGAAATGAACCAAACCTGAACTCACTTGGCAGCAAAACATGCCTCAAACTGAACAGAGTCTATTTATAGACTAAATTTATCCATCCCACTTGATGTGATGATTCATAATTTGATGTAGAAATATTAGCATGTTTGATTATGTTGTGCTAGACTACACCCCACTAGACGAAATGAAAGAAAAAAAGTCTCTGTCTCTTTTATGTAGAGGGAAGAAATATAATTTGCACTCAGCTAATCTGAGTCTAACAGAATTAGATCCTGCATTGACTATTTATGTTTGTGCTCATCACTCTCATAGCAATAGGTAATTCATTGTTATAAAGTATAGTATTTTCTTCAGTGACACCTGTGCTTAAAATACGGGTTTACTAACAAAGCATTAGTGTTTAATAAAAATTATTTTATTTAAAAATCCAGGATTGGTCCTTCAGTGTTTAATGTATAGAGGAGTAATGTAAAAATTTTTAAATTTTGCTTCATGATTTGGCCCTTTTGGCTGCTAAGGAGGATATATATATATGTGTATATATATATATATATACCACATCTTAGGTGGGAATGCATATTTGATCCTTTATATAGAATCAGAGAACCTGAACTGTGTTATCAAGTTGATTTTTATTAAAAATCTCTTTACACTTGAAGTAAAATCAATTAAAAGATAATCTTTTCCATAGAAGATTATATCAGATGATAAGTTCCACTTAATCCCAAAATTTGTTATTTAGCATTAGGCAAGGTTTTGTGTTTAAGAACACGGTGAAATTATTATTAAATTTTTAAATGTATAAATACACAGGAGAACTTAAGTAACTAGTCTTTGAAATCTAGTCTGTTTTAATACCTCTGTTTGCTGTTAAACTCTGTCAAAAGAATTGAGTTTGATATTCTACTTGTGGTCATTCAGTAGGACTCAAGTCCATGTGGAAGAAATGAATCTACGTTATACATAAATTGACCTTTCTAAGAATCTGAACAGAATATAGCATTTTGCTTTTGACTATGGGTAGTTTATAGAATTTCTTTTTAATGACAGCAAATGGTACTCTAGTCTAATATTTCTCTGTGTTATTTAGATCCTTGGCAAGAGCCATCAGAATACTGTTACTAAGTATGGCTTTGAAAATTCAAAAATTGAAACAACATACTAGCTACTACTTGCTTATGTATATACATGAGTGGCAAGAAGTCTCAATAGCCTTTATATTCCACTTTGAATTATATTTTATCACTATGGTATTGTTTGTGATATACTTGTGTGATTTATTTTAAATAAAATAATAAAGGCCTAGATCAGGAAGAGTTGAAAAATTGTCCATTCCCTCCAGTTTGGTTTCTACTGATGCAGTCTCTGATGTCCACACCAAGAAAGGAATAGTGTGTCCCTGTCTCAACAATATATATCAATATATGTTGAGCTATCTCATAAAATATTCCACTGAGCAAGAAACCTATCATTGTTTGGATGTTTAGGTTTTAAATAATTTTTATATGATACTTTATATTTCATTCAAAGTTACAAGAAATAGAAAAATAAGTATCAGTAAGTAAATAGAATCATAAAAATGTTAATAAAAATAAATAAAACAGGGCTTCCCTGGTGGCGCAGTGGTTGAGAGTCCGTCTGCCGATGCAGGGGACATGGGTTCGTGCCCCGGTCCGGGAAGATCCCACATGCCACCAAGTGGTTAGGCCCGTGAGCCATGGCCACTGAGCCTGAGCGTCTGGAGCCTGTGCTCCACAACGGGAGAGACCACAACAGTGAGAGGCCTGTGTACCGCAAAAATAATAATAATAATAATAATAAAAAATAAAACATACATATAATTAGCCTATATTACAAGCTGTCTTGAGGACAAACTTTAGTAGAAGAATTTTAAAAAAGAGAGTCACATTAAGTTGTATTCAGAAAGTTCACAATAGATTCATAATTGCTTCTATTTTTTAACCTCATTTTAATTTACTGAACCACTTCTTTAAAGTAACTATTATGCTACTCAGTGATACCCTATGTCAAAATTACTCCTGGAGATAATATTTATGTCAAATTTTTACATCCTTGAGTCTTGTAGTTTATTATATTGAAGGACATCAATAGCACCTCCTTGATATAGTAATGCTATATTATCACAGTCTTTTTCAACATTTAAAAATACTGGTTGTAGAATAAGAGATATGTATGCATAAATAGCATAGAATTTTTTATTCTAAGAAAAAATCTTGAAGGTACACCAATAAAAATAATTATAGTAGAATTAGAGATAGCACATGAAATGGGATATGATTGGGACTGACTTTTCAGTGATGTAACTTAAAGATGCAGCTTGTTCTTATGGTTATATCTTGACATTTGCTGATGTTGCCAGGTGAATTTTGGCTTCCTCTCTTTTCATAATAAGTAAAAAAATCCTTTGTGTACTCAGATTATTAGACGATGTGTCAAGGTATTCTATTTCATGCTAATTTACATGTAGTACCTAGTCTAAACCAACTTTATTTTAACAAATATTTCTTTTAATAGGTCAGGTTAGTGCACAGTCTACTATGACTTAAAAATCCAATACTCAACCAATTAATTCTGGCCTGGTATCTGTAATAAAGTAGGCCATCATGGCTTGAGGCTTGTAATTTTGCTGTTGTTGTCAGTGGTGGTGATGGTGTTTGTTATGCTTTCCTTTTTTAATTTTAAAAATTTGGCTGGTTTTTAATAAGCTTGTGGACTAGTCAGAATAGCTTATGACTCTCACAAGTCATTGTTTTATCAGCAGTACTTCAATTTAGGCACACAAAAGGAATGGTAATACTTAGAAAAGATACAGGTGAAAAAGATAACTAAATAGATTTCCTGTATTTCATGAGTTCATTTTTGTTTTGTTTTGTTTCGTTTTACAAAAGGATGGAACAATACCTTGACATACACATAGAGCCAGATTTTAAACACCTCAGGATAATTTTATAACACAATGATCAGCAACCATAGGCTTACAGTTCCCTAAAGCAGAGGAAAACAAGACCCATTCACTTTGTTTCAACAAATATTTAAGGAGCATCTACTTCATTCTGAGAAGTATAGTAAGAATTCAGAGATTTTAAAAAATATTCATTAAGCACTTATTGGATGCCAGACACTGTGCTGATTTGCTAAGTTATGTCCATGATTTATCTCATTTATCCTTCAAAATAACCTATAAGTACCTCCTTATTATTATCTCCATTTTTAAAATGAGAAAAAAAAGCTTTGATAGGTTAAATATCTTGCCTTGTGTCCCGTAGTGAGTGCTGAAGTTGCAATCTGAAACCAGGCAGTCTGATTCTAAAGGTTGCAGTTGTAACCTCAACCCACACTTCTTCCCTGTGATTCAGTCCAGTGGTGGCAGAGACCAGGAAACCCCACAGGTACATAGATTCTACTGGAGTTAGAGTACTGTGTATTGAAGGATGAGTAGGACCATAGAGAATTAGCACAAAGTTAACCAAGAATCTGTCACTATAAGGTTCATCTGTTTCAGTTTATTTATCACATCTTTCTGTTTCTAGGTTTTTAAGAAAGAAGAATTACTAGCCAAAATGTCATGGGAAGACTAAGCTTAGCCCAGGTGATGTCTAACAAAATTTGGATATGTGGATTGACAAACATCTTAAATATGCCAAAAAGTCTACCAAATTTAATTCAATATCTGTAACCATCTGTAAACTCTATGTAATAATGTACCAGACACTGGAGAAACATAGATGAGTAAGTCAGCATATCTCCCTTCTAAGAGCTCACAATCCAGTATGAAAGACAGATAAATAAATGAATAATCTTATTGCAAGACAGACCAATAAATCTTCTACTGGGTACAGACTGCCTTGGCAGGGTAGGGGAAGGAGAGATTAATTTTGAGTATTTCAAAATTAATAGTGGAAATTGTTTATTAATAATGAGAAGTCTCTGCATTGAGAGTTTTGGACTCATCACTATTGTGCTTAGCAACTTTTGGGGTAGGGAGAAAGGGCTAACTAACTTACCCAGCTTATGCATTCCAGAAGGTGCAGTTTATAATTTGTTTATTAAATCATTATCTCAAAAGTCTCATAATGTGTAGAAGTCCCATTAAAGTTTTGCGTTCTGAGCCTGTTCCATAGGAAGGCCTTATAAAGGATCTAAATTTCTTAAATAGGTCATTTTCTGGCTTTAGTAATGAAATATTCTGAATTATCTATTTCACTCTACATGGATATTTCGGATAGTTAAAGTTCAGCGAACTAAATGATGGAAATGAGACAATCTCTGTTTGATAGGAAAAATATATTGGTAAAAATATTCTGTAGTCAAAAAACTCATCCATCAATTTCAGAACTATAAATAAAACCAAAGTTATCTTTATACAGGACCAGAATTTTAACCATGTCATTATACTTCTCTTGTATTTGATGCAAAGTTTAACACCAGTCCACTTTTCCTGAAATGAGAAAAAGTAGTAAAGTTATGCTTTGACCATTTGTTCAATTATTAAACATTTATTGAGCCTCTACTATGTGCCAAATTCTGCTGAGCGCACTAGAAAGAGAAAGATGAACATTATCACTGCAAACTAATTTGGTTTATAGTTCAAAAATGTGTGTGTGTGTGTGTGTGTATTTTAAAATGTTTTGGTCTCTGCCTCCAATAGAACATATGTTTTTAAGTGAATTATTAAACAGAGCTAAGTCAATAGTTTAAACTTAAAAATAAGTTATGAGTGTGTTGAGGGAGGAAGTATTTGCATGCGAGGAGATGAATGACAGGAAAATAAAATTTTCTGCAGTAAGATGCTTTATGTTGCTAATCTTCTGTTTCTTTGCTAGAGAGGATGGGGAAAAATAAGAGTAGAAGATGATGAATCTCTGTCTTTCAAGGACTGGTTAGAGAGAGGAAATAAGGGAATGGTGAAAGAAATATTAGTAACTAAAGCATCATTTAGGAATTGCATATCAAGTAAACTGGAAATACAGGAAAAAGCACCTACAGGAGGGTAGAGAGTATTTATTATAACGAATTTGGTAAAATAGAAATGCACATAAAAGTAACCACACAAACTTAAACTAAGAGGTAATATAAACATTAGTAAGGAAAGTAGGAAGTCATGCATCAACTTGGTTGTAGCAATTTCTCTAATATATAATTTTAAAATATGGCCTTTCTTTAAATAAGTTATCTCTCATGGTATCTCTTTTAACTTACTGTGTGTGTGGCTTAAACCTTATTTGGGCCATGTTCCTGAGATTTGGGCAAACTTACTGAATGTTGAGAGTATGGTCAAATTACAGGTTGAGTTGTTATTATAGGATGTCAGTAAACCTCTTTTTAACCAGATAACATTGAAAAATTAAAATTATGAGACTTAATCATCTGCTAATTGCTTTCAGTCATTGACAATCAAGATTTACTTGGTTCATTTCCCGTGGGAAATCCTTCCTACATCTCAGCATAACACTTTTCACTTTTTAAGATTGGAGGTGTGGGGAAATTTCACATTAATACAAAGGGAACTTTGTGATATGTGTGTGTGTGTGTGTGTGTGTGTGTATAATCCTAGCTAATGAATTATGTTATCTGTTTTAATTTAGTTTGGAGAGAAGAAATGAGAATGCTAATGGCTTTTTATATAGTCAATTAATTACATTTCAGGCAGATACCAGGCAGTTACTATAAATATTCCTTCCTCCTACAAACTTTGTTTAGCTTAATGTACCAAATACCTTATTAATGTCACTGAAGAATCTGTTGCTCTGTGTTTTATCTGTGTGTGTTCATTGTGGAATGCTAACTTTATTCCTTGTCCTTGTACATTAGCAACTGAGTAGAAAAGTGTGTTTGATGTGACATATGTCGACATCTAGATTTCTTGATGGTTATCTGTAATTATGTTTTTTTCACCTACCAACTCTTACTCTTTACCCATTGCTCTGTCTGTTCAGAAAGTCTCTTAAAGAAGTGGTCAAGCCTTCAATAACAATGATTTAAAGATTCTGCTTGCTCTGACAGAGGAGGTAGAGAAAATTGAAAACCTTAGATGTTTCTTATCACCTACTTAGTCTCTGCACATCTTCTAGAAGTACGAGGTGTTCATATGTTTTAATGAATTCAGAAGCATTTCTTTACAGTTGTTTTCGGACTGGAAGTTTCTTGAGGGGAGGAACTACATCATGTCTCTTTAAAGGACATTGTGTCTACGACCTAGCAGAGTGTAACTGATGAAGTTTTCAATTTGATACATACTAGATTAATAATTATTGGGAGATTTCTATGCCAACTATGCATTCTTGGAATGTAAGTTCTGGAGAGAACATACCTCTCATTATATATTTTTGAATCCACTAGGTTCTTAAGAATATCTTGCACATAAAGATGTATATCTTATTATCTAATTTTAAATGAATGCATTTGACTATTAGGTCACATACAATTGCAACACACTAAGACTGGAATCATCTGAACTATCATTATAGTAATAAATGGATTATGAAAAGTAATAACAATACTTTATATGGTAGCCAAGAGAATACTTTTTCTCTTTTGTGAATTTATGATGACTATTATTTTTCTGGCTTGCAAAAATCAATTTCCACTAGTTTCATACCTATAATAAAGCAAGGATCTAACTACTTATGAAGATGCTAAAATAACTTTATCCCTTAATTTTACACACTTAGTACTTAAGGCATTTATTCATCCTGTAATGACTGCACTGAGATTATCAGGCTTCTTACCTTGATCTGTAAAAATTTTATTCATTTTCCCTGAATTTAAAATGACAGCACTCCATTCCCACTCTGCCTTTAACTGTTGCAACCCATGACTTTTCAGACCAAAGAATTTATTTGAATGAAAAATATGTCAGGGCTTCCCTGGTGGCGCAGTGCTTGAGAGTCCGCCTGCCGATGCAGGGGACTCGGGTTCGTGCCCCTGTTCGGGAAGATCCCACATGCCACGGAGCAGCTGGGCCCGTGAGCCATGGCCGCTGAGCCTGCGCGTCCGGAGCCTGTGCTCTGCAACCGGAGAGTCCACAACAGTGAGAGGCCCGCGTACCGGTAAAAAAAAAAATATATATATATATATATATATATATATATATATATATGTGTGTGTGTGTGTGTGTGTGTGTGTGTCAGTAAGTAAATAACTTTCAAATAAAACAGATACGTTATGACAGCTTTATAATAGCTATAAAACCTTTAATTAATTCAAGTTTTTACATCTTCTCACCAATTTATATAATAAATTATGGTAGTATTAACATGATTCAGAAAACTTCCTCAAGTTTGTCCTCAACATTCAGTTTGCATCTAATTGTTCATTTAGCCAAAGGCTCTTGTCACTGACAAGTGCTTGGGCTCAAGAGTCCCAG
This sequence comes from Mesoplodon densirostris, assembly GCF_025265405.1. Classification (NCBI taxonomy): domain Eukaryota; kingdom Metazoa; phylum Chordata; class Mammalia; order Artiodactyla; family Ziphiidae; genus Mesoplodon; species Mesoplodon densirostris. The sequence goes on from NC_082665.1 coordinate 42,248,097, forward strand.
AAATGTTGTGTGGATAAACAATTTGAGTCCCAGTTTCCTTATCCACAAAAGGGGAGCAACAATATCTACCGTTTAGAATTGCCAGCGAATGTATACATAGCCCATTGCAGAGTATCCAGCACTGGGTAATAGTATTTGAACAACATCATTATTGTCGTACATTGGTATCATTGGATTGTATAACCTTCCTTGCTCTCTTGTTTAAATCTGTGTTAAAACACTTACATATGACAGACTCACCAATTCAACAGTCTCTCTTCTAACTTAAACATTAGAACTTAGAGATACCTTGAGGGAGAGCAACTGTCTTTAATGAATATACATATATTCATTATTCATTAATTGGTTGTCCACCTTCTTCCAAACAGGAGTTTTCTTTTCTGAGGGGACATCATTTTTAGTTCCATTAAACCTCTAGTCTGTTCAATCATAGGTGATATTTCCACTATTCTTTTTGTTGCTGTTGTTAGCTTTCATTTTCCATCTTTTTTTTAACATCTTTATTGGAGTATAATTGCTTTACAATGCTGTGTTAGTTTCTGCTTTATAACAAAGTGAATCAGCGATACATATACATATATCCCCAAATCCCTTCCCTCTTGCGCCTCCCTCCCACCCTCCCTATCCCACCCCTCTAGGTGGTCATAAAGCACCGACCTGACCTCCCTGTGCTATATGGCTGCTTCCCACTAGCTATCTATTTTACATTTGGTAGTGTATATATGTCCATGCCACTCTCTCACTTTGTCGCAGCTTACCCTTCCCCCTCCCCATGTCCTCAAGTCCATTCTCTAGTAGGTCTGCATCTTTATTCCCAACCTGCCCCTAAGTTCTTCATGACATTTTACTTTTTTTTTTAGATTCCATATATGTGTGTTAGGATACGGTATTTGTTTTTGTCTTTCTGACTTACTTCACTCTGTATGACAGACTCTAGGTCCATCCAACTCACTACAAATAACACAATTTCGTTTATTTTTATGGCTGAATAATGTTCCATTGTATATATGTGCCACATCTTCTTTATCCATTCATCTGTCAATGGACACTTAGGTTGTTTCCATCTCCTGGCTATTGTAAATAGAGCTGCAATGAATATTATGGAACATGTCTCTTTTTGAATTATGGTTTTCTCAGGGTATATGCCCAGCAGTGAGATTGCTGGGTCATATGGTAGTTCTATTTTTAGTTTCTTAAGGAACCTACATACTGTTCCCCATAGTGGCTGTATCAATTTACATTCCCACCAACAGTGCAAGAGGGTTCCCTTTTCTCCACAGCCTCTCCAGCATTTATTGTTTCTAGATTTTTTGATAATGGTCATTCTGAGTAGTGCGAGGTGATATCTCATTGTAGTTTTGATTTGCACTTCTCTAATGATTAATGATGTTGAGCATTCTTTCATGTATCTGTTGGAAATCTGTATATCTTCTTTGGAGAAATGTCTATTTAGGTCTTCTGCCCATTTTTGATTGGGCTGTTTGCTTTTTTGATATTCAGTTGCATGAGCTGCTTGTAAATTTTGGTGATTAATCCTTTGTCAGTTGCTTCATTTGCAAATATTTTCTCCCATTCTGAGGGTTGTCATTTCGTCTTGTTTATGTTTTCCTTTGCTGTGCAAACGCTTTTAAGATTCATTAGGTCCCATGTGTTTATTTTTCTTTTTATTTCCATTTCTCTAGGAGGTGGGTCAAAAAGAATCTTGCTATGATTTATGTCATAGAGTGTTCTGCCTATGTTTTCCTCTAAGAGTTTGACAGTGTCAGGCCTTACATTTATGTCTTTAATTCACTTTGAGTTTATTTTAGTGTATGGTGTTAGGGAGTGTTCTAATTTCATTCTTTTACATGTAGCTGTCCAGTTTTCCCAGCACCACTTATTGAAGAGGCTGTCTTTTCTCCACTGTATATTCTTGCCTCCTTTATCAAAGATAAGGTGACCATATGTGTGTGGGTTTATCTCTGGGCTTTCTATCCTGTTCCATTGATCTACATTTTTGTTTTTGTGCCGGTACCATACTGTCTTGATTACTGTAACTTTGTAGTAGTCTGAAGTCAGGGAGCCTGATTCCTCCAGATCCGTTTTTCTTTCTCAATATTGATTTGGCTATCCGGGATCTTTTGTGTTTCCATACAAACTGTGAATTTTTTTGTTCTACTTCTGTGAAAAATGCCAGTGGTAATTTGATAGGAATTGCATTGAATCTATAGATTGCTTTGGGTAGTATAGTCATTTTCACAGTGTTGATTCTTCCGATCCAAGAACATGGTATATCTCTCCATCTGTTTGTATCATCTTTAATTTCTTTCATCAGTGTCTTATAGTTTTCTGCATACAGGTCTTTTGTTTTATTAGGTAGGTTCATTCCTAGGTATTTTATTCTTTTTGTTGCAATGGTAAATGGGAGTGTTTTCTTAATTTCAATTTCAGATTTTTCATCATTAGTGTATAGAAATCAAGAGAATTCTGTGCATTAATTTTGTATCTGCTACTTTACCAAATTCATTGATAAGATCTAGTAGTTTTCTGGTAGCAACTTTAGGATTCTCTATGTATAGTATCATGTCATCTGCAAACAGTGACAGCTTTACTTCTTCTTTTCTGATTTGAATTTCTTTTATTTCCTTTTCTTCTCTGATTGCTGTGGCTAAAAGTTCCAAAACAATGTTGAATAATAGCGGTTGAGAGTGCGCAAGCTTGTCTTATTCCTGAACTTAGTGGAAATGCTTTCAGTTTTTCACCATTGAGGATGATGCTGGCTGTGGATTTGTCATATATGGCCTTTATTATGTTAAGGTAAGTTCCCTCTATACCTAGTTTCTGGAGAGTTTTTATCATAAATTGGTGTTGAATTTTGTCGAAAGTTTTTCTGCATCTCTTGAGATGATCGTATGGTTTTTATTTTTCAATTTGTTAATATGGTGTATCATATTAATTGATTTGCATATATTGAAGAATCCTTGCATTCCTGGTATAAACCCCACTTGATCACACTGTATGATCCTTTTAATGTGCTGTTGGATTCTGTTTGCAGTATTTTGTTGAGGATTTTTGCATCTATGTTCATCAGTGATATTGGCCTGTAGTTTTCTTTCTTTGTGACATCTTTGTCTGGTTTTGGTATCAGGCTGATGGTGGCCTTGTAGAATGAGTTTGGGAGTGTTCCTCCCTCTGCTCTATTTTGGAAGAGTTTGAGAAGGATAGGTGTTAGCTTTTCTCTAAATGTTTGATAGAATTTGCCTGTGAAGCCATCTGGTCCTGTGCTTTTGTTTGTTGGAAGATTTTTAATCACAGTTTCAATTTCAGTGCTTGTGAGTGGTCTGTTTATATTATCTATTTCTTCCTGGTTCAGTCTCAGAAGCTTGTGCTTTTCTAAGAATGTGTCCATTTCTTTCAGGTTGTCCATTTTATTGGCATATAGTTTTTTGTAGTACTCTCTCACGATCCTTTGTATTTCTGCAGTGTCAGTTTTTTCTTCTCCTTTTTCACTTCTAATTCTATTGACTTGAGTCTTCTCCTTTTTTTTCCTGATGAGTCCAACTAATGGTTTATCAATTTTCTTTATCTTCTCAAAGAACCAGCTTTTAGTTTTATTGATCTTTGCTATTGTTTCCTTCATTTATTTTTCATTTATTTCTGATCTGATCTTTATGATTTCTTTCTTTCTGCTAACTTTGGGGGTTCTTTGTTCTTCTTTCTCTAATTGCTTTAGATGTAAGCATTTTTCTTCTTCTAAAGATTAGTGACCCTTTATTTTTCCCATCTGGTATTTGACTCAGTCTCTTATTTTCTCTAACACAGGTCTTTTCCACTGATTTTTTAAAAGTAGCCTTGTATTTACACATAGATATTTTTATATTGTATACCCAGAAAGACTTTCAGATTTTAACTGATTTAAAAACATATAATTTAGCAAACAAGCAAACAATGACAATAGTAAAATAAAATTGCTACATTTCCAAAACGTTAAACCTAGAATTTTTGCCTACTGTTTTATATGCCCAAACATTTTTTTGTATACAAGACTAAATAGTTGATGAGGATATAATAATAAATAATGTTCTTTCCTTGAAGAAATCATGGGAATCAAAAATAAGTAGTCAAGTAAGTAAAAATATTTATCAAACCAATTTACTTGACCCTGTATAGGAAAAAAAAAAACTTTATCTATTTGATTTACTTTGGGTATTTACTATGTTCACTTGAGAATCACCCAAGTAGTAAAAAAAAAAAAAAAAAAAAAAAAAGCAGTGGAGGAAACAGTATAAATTGTATGAAGTAAATGCCAAATGTGCTTACATGAATTACTATGTGATATTAATGGAAACTTTCAGTCAAATTATGTCAACACACTATGTAAACAGTAACTAACTAAAAACTTTCAAATATGAGCAAGAGAGGAAAAATAAGGGAGTGTATTTGATTTGTGGCTTAAGTATTGTAGTTCATCTTTAGTCTGTATAAAAACAAACAGTATAAATTTAAACCATGGATTTGCAGGTTTAGGATACTAGAAAGAAATGTGGAATCTTTGTTCTGTATATACTACAAATCAGATTATTTTGAGCAGTCACAGACAATTTAATTGCAAACATACTTAGGAAAGATATAACTGTTGTTAAATTTACAGAGTAGAACAGAATGATATCTAACTATTTAAATACCTCATAATGAATAAGAACAAGTTAAATAATCAGCAATGAACCAACATAAAAGACCTTAAAAATCACAGGCATTTTTATAGATTTTAACATTCTCACACAAAATTATAACTAAATAAGAATTACAGTGTTTTAATAAAATATAGTTTATTTTACCTTATATGGATTATCTTTAGGTATATAATATCAATTACATTGTTCAAAGAGGAATAAATAATAAGACATTTCTTCTTTCATTAAGTGTTTTACTACTCTTTATCCTAACCTGGATATATCAGTATTAAGGTATTTTCCTGAGGTCCTAGCTAATCATCCCTTATCAAATAGCTATAGGTTATTTGCTTTTAGGATATAAAGTCCTATTCTTTTTTTTCTTTTATTTTTAGCTATGATAAGGTCTGTGAACTTTCAGATACTTTGGTCAAGTGTTTCAAAGCTGCACATAATAATTTAGGTAACACTAATATGCCAAATGTATAGTCTTTGGGGAACACAAATAATTTGCTCATTGTACAGTTTGTTTGAGAGTCTGTCTGTGACAAGTATGGATTAAGGCTCCCAGGAGCGTGTTCACTATGAGAGTCTAAGACATGGAAAAATAATGTCAGTTGCAGAAAGTAAAATAGCTCTGATTTTCCTTGAAATAGGTTGTTTCTGTCTCTGCATTTTCAGTCTCATTTTCAAAGGAGGATCATAATATTGCTCTGATACCACTTACAAAATATCTATTAAATGTAGACTCATATGAAAAGTGATGAGAATTTTCCAAGAAAAAGCCACACCTGTGAAAGTTGGAATATTCGTTGTTTTGACTATATGAAATTTATATTTACTTTGGCATCTTAATGAATATCACCTTGTCAAATAACTCATGGATCTGCCATCGTAATTTACCATCAAACCTAGTTGGCCCTTGCAGGAAGTGTTAAAATTTCATTTCTTTAACTTAGTTTACTTTGGGGTTTAGACAGCCTTCCTTGGTTCTGATTTGCTGTATGCCATTATGTAAAAAGAATTTTAAAGCTAAGATATTATACAGTCTATGGCTTTTGTAAAGAATATTCATCTTCAGTTTTTCAAACTTATGCTTTTTCTTTCTGGCCGTTCAGATATTATCAAAACATATATCTTAAAATTTGAGGAATGCAGTGTAATTTTTTTTCAGAACACATGGAGTGATTCTAAAAAGAGATTATTGATATTTCATTAACTTTTCCAATTTGTTTTATTGTTTTTAGTCAACCCCTCCTAGAGGAAAGAGAATCAAACCCTATGCAAAATAAACTGAGAACTAGATCTTTTTCTCCCTCTTGAGATACACAGATTTTGTGAAATTCATTGGTAATAGTTTCACAAAGATTGTTTTGCTAATACAGATTCATTGAACACTTTCCATCTTCTTTTCTGTGATTTATCCCCCCATTTCTGTCTGTGTTTGGGTAGTTTTGACAATCCCTTATTAGTTCCAGAGTAGAACTTACAAGAGCTAATAAGGGTTTACATTACAGCTCTGACAGCTGGCACTAAACTTTAATAGAGAGCAATTGTAGAGAGAAGTATGAGTTCTGATAATATTTGATGAAAATCTCCCCAAATCAGAGCCGTTTGGAAAGAATCATATGACTAGAAAGACTGCATGTATACTCTGCTATTGTAGCTTCTCATCTTCAGGATGCAGGAAAACAATCCTATTGGCAGATAACTCTAAAATCACTTATGGACGCCTTTTTTAGAGAACAGAATCTGTGATAATAATAGAACTATACTAGAATAAAACTTTGGTCATGTTTTCATCTACCGCTGTTCCTGTAGTCCTCTAAGATGCATAACTGTCGATAGTCTTTTAGAAACACAATCACGATGTGAACATCTAATCACATATTTGCTCTGTGAGAGGAGACCAGGAATCCCAAGGGAGAGTCAGGATCATGAAACTCATAATCATCATATGATCAGTTACAGATTTTTTGTATTATTTTTAAAAAATAAGAAGTAAGAATGGCTTCTAATAGCAAAGGACCCTGAATGTAAAATATTCCTGAACTCTCTGTTCAGTGGTCAGTTACAAAGCCACAAAAGGTTAAAAGCTGATGCTCTAATTGAGAACAGCTGCTACTTTTTGACATGAAGACTCACTTTCAACAAGAAAAGAGAAAGCATATGCTATGGAATGGGAGAATACCATTCTTGAATGAATGCATAAAGAACACATAAAGGTTTGTGAAACTCAGAAACAAACCTGTGTATATAAATGGTTGGAAAGAAATAGTTTTGCTTCTCTGGTAGTTATTAGGGAAGAAAATCTATATTTCAGAAATTTGGGTCCATTTACTGTCTGTGTCATGCTTCTGTATTGAAAATATATGAAATATTTCAATCTAATTTAGCACGTATAAAGGTTCTCTGACATACAGAATTTATTAATGTGATGAATTGGGAAGAAAGAGAATACAGTTCTTGCTCCCAAGTATCTTGGATTCTAAAGGATATATGAACTGAATTTTTGTTAAAAGGAAGCAAGGCAATATTTATAAGGAAATAAAAGTGGAATAAGCATGAAAGATGAATATTGTTTAAGGACCCATCAAAATGTGTTACAAAGATGTAATAAGTGAGAGATTTCAATCTTTATGGAGTTAGATATTCCATCATTTATTCATTTTTGTCAACAAAAATTTAATGAGTGCCTACTATACCAAGTATTCACTCTAAGTGTGGCACTGAACCAAACATAAAAATGTCCGTGCCCTCAAGGAATTTAGATTTTATTGGAACTATAAAGAAATCAAATGCTAATACAGATTCTTTCAGTGTACCACTCAGAATTTTAAAGCCTAGACTAATATTCTCAACACAGGCAATTTTGCCTCCAAGGGACATTTGTCAATGTCTGAAGTCATTTTTGGTTGTCACAGCTGGGGGAGTAGATTGCTATTGGCATCCAGTGCTTAGAGGACATAGATATTGCTAAATATCCTATAATGCACAGGACAGCCTCTACAACAAAAATTATCGAGACAAATCATGTTAACTTTGAGAAAACCTGGTCTAGAATAAACCCTCCTTTTACAGAGCTATAAATTAAGACTAAAAGGTCAAATTATACACTAGCAGAGCCTAAATTGGAACCCAAGCTGAAGCATCTCACTCAAGATTTTAACTCCCTTTCTGGGATTTATTTAGAAATTTATATAACTTTTGGAGGCATGTGAAGTCCTACTAACCACTTAGCTAATTGGAAAGTGACACTTATGCAAAGAAAAACAAAATGTAGATTCTTTATCTGGGAGAAAGAATAAAGATTTCAGGAATATTCACATGAAGGTGGATATTTTAAAACAGGAAATGAATGTTACTTGCACAGAGCTGGAAAAAAGTGACTGACAGTCAGTGGCTAAGATCTGGTAGTACAAGAACTGAGAATGTGAACAGAGTAATGAAAGAAATATCAAGGAGGAAACCTTTGGAGACTAAGCGAATTTTCTCATGCAAAGGGTTCAGACAGCTGCTACAAAGTTAGTTCCCTTTTAGGATACTCTGACATGCTGACATGAAATCAAATCTGACATTTGACTCCCTTTAGTCTGCAATGTGATGCTAATGCAAAGATGACAGGTAAATGTGGTTATGTTACAGGACATATTGTATTAATAGCCTTTGTATGAAAAGTTCCTATGGTTCTAGTTCTATGACTGTCCCTTCTTTGAAAATTAGAGGAGCACCTCCACATCAGCTGTTTCTTTTAAAAACAGCCATTTCTGTCCTCTGACATATAACTGAGCCAGGCACTTCTTTTAATTCTCCCAATGGCCCATGAAGAAGCCACTATCATGTACCCATTTCCCATGAGAGGAAACTAGAGGCTTAGAGAAATTGCACAATTGTCCAAGGTCACACACAATTAGTAAGTGTGAAACTGGACCTTGAGTGCAGAGAACTTGTACGTGACTAGCGTTCCCTCTGCCTCCCTAGTATAAAGAACCTGGGGAAGTGAGGAATCTGAAGCCCACCAGCCTGTGTTTTCAGAAACAGCCTGTGCAACTCAGGCTGTAGTTACTGCAAGAATGCTTTTGAGGATGTTATTCAATACCTTTCATTATGTCCTCTCTCTGAGACCCCCTCACATTTACTTCTGGCTCTAGTGCCAGAAGTGCTTGTGTTCCTTGGGCTACTGGCTTGTTTTCACTTTTGGAAATTGATTCATGTCACGGTCATGGCACCTTGTTTGCATTCCCTATAAAAGAACACAGAATTATGTTTCTTCCTACATCCTGCAAAAAGCTACACCCTCTCAACATGTCTTTTTGATGCTAAACTCACAATTTTATTTTTTCCCTTTATATTCCCTTTGTGTGCTATTATTCACCTTTTAAACAGTATTTTATAGTAATCAATTCCATCTTGAATTGTGGATAGCCTGTCTCAAGTATAAGTCATAAATACATTTGAATTGCCATTTATTGATTGCCTAGTGTGTACCCAGTGATTAACATACCGTTTAATCTTCAACTTAAGCCTTACAATGTAAATATTTTTAGCCACATTTTACCAGGGCAGGGCTAAGAGAATTTACTAATTTGCCCTGTGTCACAATGCCATGATGTAAATTTAGGTCTGTCTAATTCTGAAACCCAATCCTTTTTCTAATATAGTAAGCTAATATCTTTCTTTTGATGATATTTTACACGGCATCATAATGTGAAAACTTACAAGTTCTCGCTGCTAAAGGAGTGGCCAGAGAATTTAGTTATTGGAATTGAGAAAAAAAGATTGACAATAGTTATTTAAAGAGGAAAGAACTTCATATTCATTAACATAATACTTTCCTCTCTTTTCAGTATAGAACTGGGTAAGATTATAACACAAAAATGTTTTAACAGGGTATTTGTGGCCTTTATTTTCCGGGCATGTGGAACTGAGTCAAGCCTCTAATTACCTCTGCTTCTATTTCCATTGCCCCTGCTGTTGCTGAGGACATGATTGATGGGAGATGATGGCGAGTGTGGAACCAGGGCTCACAAAACACCCGCTATGTGCCCAATGTGTATGCTTGCACAATATGCTTCATTATTAGCTTGACAGATCTCCAAGTGGCAGATTGGGAATGAATTTTGGAGATGGCTGACATATATGCTACACATACTGGGTTTTTTTTCAAAACTCATAAACAGTGATATATAAAAAAATTATACACATATATGTAAACATATATGCATGTGTACACATAAGTATATATGCATATAAACTTATAACATGTATATCTATATTATACATGTGTAGATGCATACATGTATACAGATTGTATGTTTATATACATATATATGTTAGCATTATATACTTAGCTTATTTAAATAATTATAATATGTGACTTATACATGTACTTAAACATATTTATTTCTAAAAAAATTAAGATGAGTGAAGTATAAAATATCAAAATGAACTTCAGCTGGTGTTGGGCTGCTGCTTATATTCTTTTCTTTTCTTTTTATTTTTAAATTTTATTTATTTATTTATTTATTTGCTGCTTATATTCTTATGTTTCTTTACATTGCTTTTAGAATGAGACAGTATACAAAATAAGTTAATAAATATAATATGAATAATTTCCAAAATTTGGAGAGATAGCACATAGTCATAAATCTTTACACGTTTTTAGGTAAATACATGTAGTTTAGAATGCACACGCTTCCTGAATTACTAATCAGGTTGTTTTACATGAGGATCATGTTTAAAACTAATTTTTCTTTGAAAAGATTATTGGTGTTATACATTATAAAGTTTTGTGTTGCTATTAGAAATTTCTTAAACTTTTAAGCTTTCCAGAACATGAAGGCTTACATAAAGCAACTATTTTTATTCATATAAAGAAACACTTTTAAATGTTGATGTTCAAGAAAAGAAGTAATTCCCTAGGGGTTTTACTGTTTATAGTTGTTATATTTTAGTGACAAGATATACACTGCTTTATATCCAAATCTGTGTAATGATGATGGGTGAGATAATGGTGTTCTATTAGTGCTTCAGTGCAGAGCTACTGGGAAAAAGAAAGCTGAAAGTAAAAGCAGACAATATCCTTCATAATGTTGATGGTTGCTCTTATTAGTGATGAAAAGGAAATGAGAAATGCGTTGGCTTGCTTTTTAGTAAGCACAGTAGGTAAAGCAGATGAACGTTTGAAAGCTCATTGAGCTGCCATAAAGAAATTTAAACATTGTTCATTTTGGCCAGTAGCCAAGCTCATGCTGTAAACTCCAGACAAGGGTCAGCATTGCAGAGGAATTGTCAGCTCGATTTGTAGAAGATGGTTTCTGTACATTCTTAGTCCAGTCATAAACCTGAGGTTTGCCCAGCAGGGTTGGTAGGATTGTATTTGTTTTACATGACTTGATATACATCTAGATTTATCACAAGAGATCCAATAAGATTCCTTAGCTATGATAACGTCACTCAATTTTATTTATTTAGACCTGTTTTTAATCTCTTTATTATAATATCTAATATCTACAAATAAGTTTGGTTTCTGCATTGACCTAGAATATTTTTTAGGAGTCAGAGTTAGAAGAGAACTGTAAAATATAGCACTAAAATATTGATAGTAAATAAGGTACTAAAATATGGTACTAAATTGTTTAAGTGAATAAAAAGCAAACTTTGTTATTGCTATAGATTGTAATCTTTCTAAGATTACAAGAAAGCTGTGCTTTCTTACTCCTTCACAAATCCTTTTAGAGCTTAGTTAAAAAAAATCTGTATCAATAGGTGCATCTTTTGTGTGAAAATTGATGGCTTTTTTACTTACTAAGATTTTTGCTTCTTTATTAACATATGCACTATATCAATATATAACAGAAAAAATAAAGCAATAGGAGAATGTGGGTAACTTCCCTGAAAGGAGGCACACAGGGTGGACACAGGAGCACATACACCTAGACGTTTCTTACACCCTTATTTTTTGTTATTTTAGCGACAGCATCTCTCCTTCCTACACAAATCATTTTCCATAAAAACTATTCAAAATTAAACTTCATAAAATAGAGACATAATCTAAATATTTGACTGATCAACCATACTAGTTGACTAGAAAATTAAAATATTAAGAACTTCAGGACAGATGAATAGGAATAATCAACAATAAAATGATAAACAAATTCTATGTACTAGTAAACACATAGCTTGCCTCACATCAGTTCACCTTTAAATATTGTTTAACCTCCTTTAAAAAGATAAAAAAAAAAGAATGGCTACAAAGAGGAAATAACAGGAACGTAATTGCCTTAATTTCTAAAGAGGAAAGCGAGAAATAGCTCCGAGTTTATATTAAAGATACAGACACCCTTATAAGCCCATACATTCTTAATACTCTTTTAAATGTTGAAAAAATGTGACTGAAAATAGTTGCTTAATTTCTCATACATTATAAAAAGGCTTCTTTGATTTGTGAAATTACTTTCCCAATTCAAAGCAAAACACAAAATTAAATTTAAAAAGGCAATGGATTCCCTTTAAAAAGTACAAATAGAGGGTGAAAAGGCATTTGGAAATTATCAAGTTATCTCCACCTGAAATTATCCGTCCTGGAATATCTATCTTAAGATGTAAAGATTTGAAGGGTCGTAACTCAGTAATTACATTTTATTTGCTACTATTCATTTGTTGGTCAGTTAAGGGGCATGATTATGTGTTGCTTCTTAGATGATTGTCATGATAGAAAAAAAATGCCTTTATAATCTAGTAGACTCTATGTCTGAGAAAGTCAGTGAAGATATTCTATGAATCCTCTGAGGATACTCTATACTTCCCCAGAAAGCTTTTGGTATGTTCAAAACATTTTTCTAAAACTACACTGGATTTGAAAGTAGACTGGAAAGAACCTTTACATTTTCTACAAGATTTTATATATCTCAATCACTCACATATTTCTGTATTTCTTGTAGCTTAATAGTTAACATGTTTATAACATTACGACATAAAAGCCTAATATATTCTCTAAGAAAAATACATTTTTTTCCAAATAATTTTACAGGAAACACCTTTTCTAATTGTTTAGCTTGGAATGCAGGGTGGCACACGTCTCTTCTAGGTGTGCCATGAGTTCCTAGAATGAAGTTCTTTATTCTTACAGCAATACTGAGACTCCAGTCAGAGCCTACCTTATTTTACAGACATTTTTACAACAAGCTGATTAATTTGGTTTCAAAGCTGCTAGGGGATGAAAGTCTAAAAGTTAAAAAAGAGGAGAAAGGATTTATATAGAATGAGTACATTGGCAGCAAAGAAACAGGACAAACGCCAGAAGGGGTATGATAATATGTACTCGAGTTCCATTGGTGCTGGGGCCACTGTGGGACCACTGCCTTCTGTGCCTGAGTAAATTCTGAGTGCATCCCAGCACTTTATGCAAAGTGCATAAAGCAAGTAGATATGTTCAGAGTTGTGGCCTTGAGGTATCAATAAATGTTTAAATTATATTATCTCCACTCTGGTAAAGAATTAACTAGTTACATACTTCATAAAGTTTCCTTCGCAGAAAACAATGATTGGAAACATCATTGCTTTAATCAGTATAAATGGCATAAATCAGAGGATCTGGATTTCATCTTTGTTCTACGTCTTATTCACTGTGTGACTGTGGGCAGAGTACTGAACCACTCTGGGTACTCATGTATAAATTGGAGATGACTAGAAATAACAATAGTATCTCCTTTGTGGTGGTGTTGGGAGGATAAAGTAAGAAAATGAAACAGCTCCTGGCATATAACAAGTACTTATTAAATATTAGCTTTTATCATAACCAGAATAAAGTCTTAGGAGGAAAAGTCAGCTATCTAGAAAGGTATTTTTTTTTTCTTGGAGGTTCCAGATTCCAGAGAATCAAAGTTTTGAAATACATCAAAAAAATGGCCATAGCAAACAAAATAAATTCTAACTAAAGAGTACACAATTTATCTTATAACATACAATATTTCTGTTCTCTACATTGAGAAGTCTTCAGTTCTTATTTATTTAGAACTTAGACTAATCCGTGATTGGATAGTGTTTCAGAATCAAACAACTTTACTTGGTTCAATAATTGGTTTTGATGGTCTGTCTAACATGGTTCAGGATTGTTTCTTTTAAAACAAGGCATGTCATACCATTCTGACTTCTCTATAAATTCTGAATGACTTTGCTGTGACAGTACTTTTTCTTTATCATGTTGAAAATCAGTTCTTATTCAAGGCCAAATAATTAGCTACTTTGCAAATGTCATGAAATTTGAAGCTCAAGCATGAGTATTGAGACTTAATCACACTTAAATCCTACAGATGCAATCCCATTCTATAAGATTGTGAGTATAAGAGGGAGATGCAGTGATAAGCATGACAATGTGTATATGTATAGGCAGGAAAGCAGAGGACAGATTATAAGGCAGAGAGAGAGAGTAAGAGACAGTACATATGTATTACAAATAACCTTGGTTAAAAATGATCAAAAGACAGAAATCAGTGAAAACCTGATACTCAGGAGTCCTTCAATTTTATATGTAAATATTCAGTCAAAAATGTAATTGGTACCTATCATGAAAAGTACATGCTGTTTTTAATGTAGTGCTTTAAAAATATTATTTCTAAGTATTTTCATTTCTGCCATTTTTTTCAAATAAAGAGACAGAAATTCTCACATTGGGATTCTAATTGTAGCTACTAAATGCTAAATCATTTTTAAGTGAATTGTTTCAAATTGCCTTTGAGAATAGGTAATAGTTTCTCTCTTGGATATTCTGGAAACTGACCTCAGACTTTGGAGGGAGTCTTATTTAGATATTGAGGAGATAAGCTTAAGGGATCACTTCCAGGTCTCTGATTCCTCATTTATCAATCATAATTTATTTCCTGTGTGTTTCCTGAGTAAATATTAAATTGAGGTAAGGAACTTACACATCACTAAAGATCAAATATTTAAGTCAGCATTCAGTATATTAAGGAAAAATCTTATAAATCATGGCATAAATTTAAACCCTGAATCTTGGAGCAAAATTCCTCAAGTGCCCTGTACCCTTTCAGGAACAAATTGTGAGTCCTGTTTGTGTATATTCAGATACTAGAGGGGTGACTGATTCTTAGCTTTACCTGTGATTTCAGAAGGCTGCATACTATTATTTTATTCATTGAAACACTTAAGAGAAATTTACTATAATAATTCAGAGTACAAGTATCCCAGAACATGATGACTATTATTTTGGGCAGTTTATTTGTAATGTCTCATGTCCAAGAATGATTAACTCTTATATTAGGTTGTTTAAACTGGAAAGGTTAAATGACTTAAGCTTCCAAAATTTCATTTAGCAAATTTCACATTTGCTTTCAGCACTGTGGTTCTTGTCACCAAAGTACATACATGGTGGGGCTACAAGTACAGTGAATTTATAAGGTTAATTATAGTGTATTGTGCATAACACAGTCATTTTGTTGGTAGTTCAATATTATGTTTGGCATGTGTGATAACATTGCAAAGTAGATTTGCTGTAACTTTGACTTCATTATCCTTAGTTGGAAATAACTACTCTGTTAGACACATGGTCCCCAGATAAAATGCCTACTTCGATTCACTTTTAAATTAAAAAAAAAAAGTTTCTGCTGAAAAAATTTCACCTATTGGCTAATATTCATGGACAGGGTATGTGTAATTGTCAATGTGTAGTTAGGTGGTTCACCAGAGTCTAGAAATGAAAAGAGAATATTGAAGATGAAAACTTGACTGGGAGGTAGTATTACTTGGGAAAAAATTGTAGAAAATGCAAATGGGAGAACCTGCGAATACAGTTATAGTGGGTTAATTTCCTGGTGTTCCCATAGAGGCCTAATAAATACAATATATTCACAAGCTCATTATACTATATTTAGTGCCCTTGTCATTCAACATATTTGGGAATGAATATTGAAAAACATAACGACAATGTCATATTCATTTACATAAAAATGTTGTATATAGTTCAATTAGATATATTATCATATGGCATAAATTTGGCTTTAGAAATTACGAATTTTATGTGTACATAGTGTTGAATTCAAGGCTTTATGCAAAGCACTGTGTAGGATGCAACATCTGAGTAACCCATAAACATACACAAAGTAGTATGAGAGTACCTCCAGCAGTACCTCAAACTGAGGTACATGTAAACTGGAGAATCAAAGAACATGTCCAAGACTGAGAATTACATTGTGTTTAAGCTCAAACTGTCAAGCTAATTCTCTTTACCAATTCCCTTTTCACAATTGCTTTTTTTTCTTTTTCTTGTAAAAAGAAAAGCATTCCTTTCATTCTTCTGAAATCTTATTAAGGTACATTGTTCCTTGGATATGTATTAAACAAAAGAGAATTAAAAACTTGGTATTGAGAATGTGAATGGCTGTGTATCAAATTCTATTTCAAGTCAAGTGGCTTAGTTCTTTGTTTTCATTCAAATTGAAGAAAGACGTAATAAATTGTCAGCTGATAAAGTTATCATTTTAATGGTAAATTACTGTGGTATTTAACATATAACTCAAGTTCAAAGAATTAAGTCATGATGCTGTAAAAGACTATTTCCATTTCTATTTATTTATGTAAGCAAGATTTCCGAATGCTTACATCTAAAACAATAAAAAAACAGAAATGAATTGATTGTGAGTGCATAGCAATAAGTAATATCTATCCTAATTGGAAAAAAAAGTCTAATCCATTGCTATAAAACATGAATTTCTAACAAATTTTATTTTTAATTAAAGTTGTTTTTAAATTTATAGACCTGTGTAGTTTTGATTAGTTCTTTGCTTATAACTGTCATAAGAAAATTCAGAAAAACAAATTGCAGCCTTAGAACATTATAATTAAAAGAAATAATAATAAATTGTTAATTTCAATATTTTATTGCAGCAATATATGATAGATTGGTCAGTATAAGATTTTTAAGCAAAAACTATATGAGCTTACCATAACGTTTTATGGGGGGAGTTGATTGAAAACATGAACTTAAGAAGAAAAGGAAATAACAAAAATTTTGACTATTAGAGAAGAACATGTTCATTTATTTTTACATGATAGTGGGTATGAAATCACTATGATATTTAGATTCCATTGGGTGTATTTAAAAGAGTGGTGTAACAGCTTTATTTTAAAATATCAATATTTACATTATGCTGGAAGTTACATCATTTTCAGTTATTTACGCTCATGAGGAAACATTTTAAATGTCAACTTAAAATATATGAGTCAGTATATAGGTTTTAAAAGATTATTTTAGGGTGCATGTGAATAATAAAAGTTAGAAATTCATAGAGCTAGGCCAACCACTTTTATTACTAATGAAGAGATGAAGATCCAAAGCAATTAACTCCATTACCAAGGTTAGCCTATCCAGTTAGTAGCAGTAACCAAATAGAAGGGTCTATGGAGAAAAGAAAAGTTTCATGAAGGGTGTAACATTGAAGCTAAAATTTTACTGAATGAAAATGACCTCTCAAGGCAGTGAAGAGTTTTAAAGATAGGAAAAGTTTTCACCTGTAATTAGCACTTTCATCCCTGAACCATAGAATATTTTATTCTGCCTGAATTGCACAGTTTTGTTGAAATGTATTTGTATTATAAAGGTTCGAAGTTATGTTGGGCCCAGATGATGTAGGTCAAAGATTTTAAATTTTCTTCAAATATCATTGTGAGGAGTTATCTGTTAAAGTATTTTTTGTTTTTTTGTAGAATAAAGGAGAAAAGTAGTATGACTCTAACATGGAATTTATAAGTAAGCACTGCCTTAGAAGATTTTGACCATCTCAGGGGAGGTTATTTGATGAAAACACCATTTTAAAGAAATTAATAAAATGTCATTTTACTTGGTTTTACCTACCTTTAGATGTTACAGTATGACTGGATCCCACTGGTATAGCTCAACTTTCCCAGCACAGACACACCACATACACCACACACACACACACACACACACACACACACAACTGCATCTCTAAATCTGCCTCCCACAAAGGCCCAAGCATGATGGCCTTTGTCACTGGCTTTCTCCATGGCTAAATATCTATGATTCTGTAATATTCTTTCTACCATATTATGTTTATTCTAAATAAAAACAATTTATTAAATGCAAAAAATCTTATTTGTTACACATTCCCCCCCCATATTTCTAATAATTGAATTTACCTAAGATAAGGAACATATAATTTCCTCCTTTTATTAATAACCTGCACTACGATGATAAGTTTATTGACACAATTTTTTCCTAAAGAGTAACTATTTTGGTGCCATTTTATTGGGCACAAAAATTTCTTTCAATATGTGACATTAGTAAATTATTTATTATTCAAAATACCAACAACCTCTATCAGACCAAACTATTCACACTTGGAGCATATATTATATATTTAAATACTTCCTATATTGTGTGAATACCTAGCTAAGTATATATGTACCTAAGTGAGCACAATCTAGATTTTATATTTTCTATTAAACACATAACTCAGAATGAATGCAGTTTGCTTGACATTCACTTTTTCCCTTCCTCTCCCTTCCTCCCTCACTTCTAGCTATTAGTTGTGATGTTGTTGCTGTTTTCATTTGTTTGTGTTTTTGGCAATATTGAAAGTGCTTTTCAAATGTTAATGTGCATATCGATCACCTGGATATCTTGTTAAAAATGCATATTCTGAGTCTGTAGTCTTGGGTGGGGCCTGAGATTCATCATTGCTAATAAGCATTAGATTATATGAATGATGCTGGTCCATGGACCATAATAGTATTGTAAGACTTTAGAGACTAAAATGACACATGTCTACTTTTACCTATAAAACAATTTTCTTAAAGAAGTTTAACTCAAATATACATATAAAAAAATGGAAAGCCAAAATCTGGTGGTTGGGCAAGGAATAACCATTTCTGGCCAGGTTGATAGATCTGAGAAAGCTTTGCTACTGGGAGAATCAGGAGGTCAGATGTGGAAACAGCAGGTAGTGTGACAGATGTGTCTGATCAGATGGGTCAGATTGGGTGGGGCAGGCTAGATTAGTGAAAAGCTTGAAATATAAATTTTTGTTGGAAAGGGAAAGGGGTCGTTTGAGGCTTCAACTAATTTTGAGGGGAAGGCTGACATGCATGATATGGATAGGTTTAATGTAAAGTACAAATGCACCCTCTTCTGGAGGTATGTTTAAATTTTAGTTTAATGGGAAATTTCAAGGACTAGTGGGGAAAGATAACATTTTAAATAATGTAATATAGGCACAGAAGCCATTTCCCAATTTTATGCCAGATAATAATGGAAGACAATTAATATTACTCTGTGTTACAAAGAGACAAAATGGTCTCTTAAAACTTGAGAAGACTCAAGTAGCCAAGAGGAAATTGAAGTGTTCTGTAATTAATTTTAAACACAGACTCAAAAATGAATGTGACTTTTTTTTAAATCCTATACTCCAGGATATGTAACTATTTGCCTATCTTTCATTCAGGTCACTTTTTGTAACAAATGTAGACAAATAGTAGACAGAATGAACTTTCAATTTTACTGGCTCATAGCTGTCAGTTTTCTTTTATCTCTGTACCTGACTTCAATATATATGAGGAAAGTTGCCTTTTCAGGATGTGAGAAAATGAACCTTATTTTATATCCAAGGAGAGTCAAGTTTAGATTTTCATAAAATATAGTAATTTAACCTGATATGATAGATTGCAGATATTCCATGTCTACATATTTACCTTACATAAATACAGTGACACCTAAGTTAACAAAATGATTAAGATTTAAGAGCAGAAGAACTTTTTGTCCTGGATATTTGCCAAGTCGTTGTTGATTTGAAAAATGAAGTGCACTATGTGAAAGCTGTGAGTTTCAGTTTTATTTGGGGACTTATTGAAGACTATAACCTGGGAGACAGCCTCTCAGATAGCTCTGAGGAACTACTCTGAAGAGGTAAGGGGAGAAGCCAGTGATTTTGGTGAAGGACTAGTTCAATCAAGCATACATATCATCTCAGTAGACAGTTACTGCTAGTCACAAGGAACAGATATCTTAATTAATGATTTTACTGCTTTTCTAAGTACGGGAATATGCAAGAATCCAGGTTCATAAAAAATTTCTACTGAAGTATTTCTAAGTCAGAGAGAGAAAGACAAATATCATATGATATCGCTTATATGTGGAATCTAAAAAAATGGTCCAAATGAACTTATTTACAAAACAGAAATACAGTCACAGATGTAGAAGACAAACTTATGGTTACCAAGTGGGGAGAGGTGGGAGTGATAAATTGGGAGATTGAGATTGACATATACACGTTACTATATTTAAATAGATAACTAATAATGACCTACTGTATAGCACAGGGAACTCTACTCAATACTCTGTAATGACCTATATGGGAAAAGAACCTAAAGAAGTGTAGATATATGTATATGTATAACTGATTCACTTGGCTGTACAGCAGAAACTAACACAACATTGTAAATCAACTATACTCCAATAAAAATTAATTTTAAGAAAAAAGAAGCAAAAAAAGAACCTATTTGTCTTGTTTTCTCAGAGTACAGAGTGCCTTATTTCTGATCTTCTCCCTGAATTCCTTTCAGGGTATACTGTGTCTTAGGAACTGCTGTAGCTAATGACTCAGTCCTTGTAGAACCAGGTGGTGGGCAACACTCTTTTTCTTACATACGGTTCACTTACTCTATAATAGCTGAAGATGAACACTTTAGAGAACAGAAAATATTAAAATGAGAAAATAGACGCTCTCATTTATTGGTAGCATTTATTTTCGTGTAATAGATGCAGTAACAATGCTATCAACCTAACTGCAATGCTTCCCCTAAGACCTACATTGTCTTCCCTACTTTTCTGTCTTTGGTATTGAACTAGCACATGTAAATGAGGATGTCTGCTCTTTTTGCTCTCTTGTTAAGGCATGAACAGCAGGCCTTGCCTTTGGAACTGAGGCTATTCATAATATCAGAGCTTTTAAAAATGTTTTCATTGTTATTGTTGTTGACATGACTTTTTGCTTCTGCTTCCCCTGCTGCGCCAGACCCTAAGAACTTTGAACTGGCTGTTATTTTTTCTCATGTGCTGAATTGCAGTTGGCTTGAAGACTGAAAGCGGAGAGTGAAAATTATACTGGTTCCTCAATTAGAGTTGGCTACAGGTCTTGTGCTAACTGGAGACTAGAGTGTCATGCTACCTCTCTCGGAGGGAAACAGTGGAAGGCATAACTAAGATAAATGAAGGCACTTTGGAGTTTGTCAGCTAGAAAAGGAAAAAAGTTAACTAAAGGGAATTTTTCTCTCATAGACTTTCAATTACATTTTCCATTGTGCAAAGATGTTAAGATTGCTTGAGGCTGCTTAGGTTGGGAATAATGAGAATAATTCATTTATTTTTAGATCCTTAAGTTCATTTTGTCACTAATATTTAAAGGAATTACATGTGTATCTGAAGCAATGTATCGGATGTCTTTTCAATCTGGAGTCAAATGTAATCACATAGGTATTCCCTAAAACAGAAAAAGTAGTGATGACTGGGCTGCTTTTGAAATGCATATTTATTTAAAATCATAGCTTGAATGTGAGCCACCTATTCTCTGCTCCAGAGAGACTCTCTAGTGGCAAGAACCATCAAAGGAATGGTTCCCTGTCCAGCTGTTTTTCAGGGGGTGTCTGTGGAATCAGTGAGCTGTAGAGTTAGCTATACCTGTAGCCTAGCTTGGCCCTCAATATGATGAATGAGTTATGGGTTAAAACAAACAAGCATGAAAAAAATGTTTGATAATTTATGCCAGGATTTCAATGTCCTATTAATTTTTAAAAGCTTATTAGTGAAATCATTTATGTTTTTATACATATATTGTTATGGAGAAACTCTGTGGTATTTTGTTAGCACAAGTTCGTGTGCCTGATGCACAGTGAGGCCGAACAAACTGAAATGTCAGAGTTTGGATCAGAGAAAGGTTTATTGCAGGGCCATTGAAGGAGATGGGTGACTCATGCCCTAAAAGCCCCGAGCTCCTTGAAGGGTTTCAACAAAGCATTTTTACAAGCCAGGTGAGGGGGGTGTTTGCACTGTATTTTACCAGCTTGTGCAAAATTCTCTGATTGGCTGATGGTGAGGGAACAGGGTGGTGGCACAGAGGTAAACTTTATCAGTCCTTAGGCTCCAGGAAGCTTGGGGCTATGTGGTCATGGTCATCAAGTAGTTAACATCTTCCATTGGGGGAGGGGGGTTGTTTACATCTGTAAAACAACTCAGGAAATGTGCATCAAATACTGTTATCTAGGTACTTCAGAGAGGAGCTAAAGCAGAGGATATGGGGGAAGGCCTGTCCTAGGAGGGCCCCAAAGGGTCCTGCTCAGTTACAATGTGACATTTTTGAAGTTCTCTGTAATGATAATTTACTATTTTAAAATAATCAGTAAATAAACAATCGATTAGAGGAAAATAAGTTTTGCTTTATTTTCTTTTTAGTGAGATGTCTGTATTTTTTCCCTAGCTCAGGCAGGATTTTTTCAGGAGACCAAGCCTGTATGAGACACATATAAACTAAATACATTACTGTTGTCATAATTGAAGTGACATCTGTTTTTCTATTCTTTTTTCTTTTGTACAGGCAGAAAAAGTATGACATCTGGGGGCTTCCAATTGAGATGGGATTAAGATGGAAGGTAGAATAGTAGAAAGAAGCTTCTTATAAGATGGCACAAATTTGAGTGGCAAAACTCCATAGCTATAGTTTTAAGAGTTTTACTTCTCAGATAAACCAAAGGCAAGGGTTATGGTGTAGGAATTTAACAAATTTTGCCATAAAAGTGAAAAAAATTGCCACTTTGACTTAATATGAAATGAAATATCAATTTAAATGTAACTATATAGAGTAATAATGATGCTATATAAACTGGAATAAAAATAGAATAAATATAATATTAATGAAGTAATTCTATAAAATCTTCATATCAACAGAAAAGAGAATTTGATTTATACTGGCACTGACATTAAATTTTGATGGTATTAATTTTCCATGGGACACCTGTTTTCATGTATTTTAATAAACAAAATCTTGTAAAGCTCTATAGAGTCATGTAGAAAAAAGTAATTATTTAAACTACACAGTAATGTACCACAATTCAATCTTTGTGAAGGGATTTCATTTATATTTCATTGTTTATTTTCTGTCAACTTTGTAAGGTAATTTTGGGTAGTTATGATTCGACACATATGGACCAATAAAACTTGCCACTTTCGGGGCCTCCCTGGTGGCGCAGTGGTTGAGAGTCCGCCTGCCGATGCAGGGGATACGGGTTCGTGCCCCGGTCTGGGAGGATCCCATATGCCGCGGAGCGGCTGGGCCCGTGAGCCATGGCCGCTGGGCCTGCGCGTCCGGAGCCTGTGCTCCGCAACGGGAGAGGCCACAACAGTGAGAGGCCCGCATACCGCAAAAAGAAAAAAAAAAACTTGCCACTTTCTTCCTTGGTAATGAGGCTATTAATTACTTCTAGAGGTGAATTTCAGTAGTATACTTGAATTAGAAAATAATGAGGCTTTTTGCCATGCTATAGTGGTGGGATGGGATTTGGCTTTATTATTTTCAAGATAAATGCTCTTCTGATACTCACTGATAGCTTTGTAGAATAGAAATATGTTCATAACGAGTGTACTCTTTTTTTGAACAAAGTTTTTACATTCAAAAGGACAAAGCAAAATGACTTTTAGTGACAAAATGGAGATTTAAGCCTAAACTCAAACTTATCTTACTTAAACATTTTTACCCCTATGTGAATACTTCAGGTTCTTAATTACTATAGCTTCATAATAAGTCCTGATATCTGAAAGGGCAAGTCTCTCCTTCTTACCCTTAATTATTACAGACAATTCTTGCCCTTTGTTCTTTCACACATATTTAAGAACTGTTTTATTAAATGCTATGAAAATTCCTGTGAGGTTTTTATTGGAATTTCTAAAACTGAAGATAAACTTAGGAAAAAATGATATATTTTCAATATTTTATTCTTATCCATGAATATGGTATATCTATACATTTATTAATATTTCTTGAATACATTTTCATAAAGTTTACCCTTTTTCTTTTTGAAGCCTTGATAAATTCTTAACACTAAATTTTCAGTTATATTAAAATTAAGAAATGTTGGTTATCAAAGTACATTTTAATAGAGTAAAACAAGTTTCAAATGGAGAATTTTTCTCAACACTTATAACTAAAAAATATATGTATTAGTAATATATAAAAAATTCTATGTATTAATAAATAAGTATGAATGGAAAAGTGAGCAAAAGTCATAAACTGACATTTTCCAAAAAGCAAACATATATGTTCAATAAACATAGAACAAATGTTTGATATAATTAATGATCAGAGAAATGCAAGTCAAGAAGGTAATGAGTTACCATTTTTAACAGTTTAGTTGGAAATATGTATATATTTAAATCAAATATTTCTGGTGTTGTAGAAGATGAGGTTTCACAGCTTCTAGTCTAAATTTAATATAACTTGTGAGAATTGAAATGTTTTAACTACTTTGAGAAATAGCTTAACATTATTACAAAAAATAAAATAAGCATTTCTCCTAGAATCATAACCAAGAAAAACTCTTGTTTATGTTCAGCAAGATATATTTTCATGAAGCACTGTTCAGATTACATAAGACCTGGAAATAATCTAAATTTCATTAAAAAGAGAATGGATGACTGATCTATAGTACATTCACACAATGGAATATTATACATCAATCAAAAATAATGAAAAATAATGATATAAAACTGTGTATGAATCATAGCAATATAATATTGAGTGACAGGTAAGTTCTTACAGTTGTATCTCTCACAATAAACCTATATTACAAAGTTAAAGAGAACAAAGATTTTTAAAGTGTTAAAAATATTTATGAAATTAAGCTCATATAAGTAAATAAATATAAGAAAAGTTCATATCCTGGATGATTCATTTATAAATACTTATTATATTATTATAATCAAATAAACAAATGAATGAATACTTACTTGCATGTATTCAAATTAATGAACAAATAAGCTAAAAAAATAAATATGTAAATGATTACCATACATGAGCCTCTTTTAAAAGGTTTTCATAAAGCAAGAATTATATTAATTTAATTTTATGAACTCAGTTCCAATAAAAATAAATTATGAAAGTGACACCATAGTTGTTACAAAATCTTATTTTGGTTGACTTATATTCTAAGCTTTTCTGCCTATGACTTTAATGGACTTATATAAAATTTAGTTGGTGGTAGGTGATTATCATTTGTATACAAGAGTAACTTCAACCTGCTAAGTTAAATCTTAACGAGTTTTGTAGATTGTAAGATTTATGTTAGAATAAAAATGATTTAAGAGGAGCTACAAGATGGCGGAAGACTAAGATGTGGAGATCACGTTCCTCCCCACAAATACATCAGAAATACATCTACATGTGGAATAACTCCTACAAAACACCTACTGAACGCTGGCAGAAGACCTCAGACCTCCCAAAACGCTCTTGGTGCTCCAGCCAGACATTAGGGCTGTGCCTCTGAGGTGGGAGAGACAACTTCAGGACACTGGTCCACAAGAGACCTCCCAGATCCACATAATATCAAACAGCAAAAATCTCCCACAGATCTCCACCTCAACACCAAGACCCAGCTCCACTCAACGACAAGCAAGCTACAGTGCTGGACACCCTATGCCAAACAAATATCAAGACAGGAACACAACCCCATCCATTAGCAGAGAGGCTGCCTAAAATCATAATAAGGCCACAGACACCTCAAAACAAACCACCAGACGTGGACCTGCCCACCAGAAAGACAAAATCCAGCCTCATCCACAAGAACACAAGCAGTAGTCCCCTTCACCAGGAAGCCTACACAACCCACTGAACAAATCTTAGCCACTGGGAACAGACACCAAAAACAATGGGAAGTACGAACCTATAGCCTGCAAAAAGGATATTCCAAACACAGTAAGTTAAGCAAAATGAGAAGACAGAGAAACATACAGCAGATGAAGGAGCAAGGCAAAAACCCATCAGACCTAACAAATGAAGAGGAAATAGTCAGTCTACCTGAAAAAGAATTCAGAATAATGATAGTAAAGATGATCCAAAATCTTGGAAATAGAATGGAGAAAATACAAGGAACGTTTAACAAGGACCTAGAAGAACTAAAGAGCAAACAAACAGTTATGAACAACACAATAAGTGAAATTAAAAATTCTCTAGAAATGATCAATAGCAGAATAGCTGAGGAAGAAGAACGGGTAAGTGACCTGGAAGACAAAATAGTGGAAATAACTATTGCAGAGCAGAATAAACAAAAAAGAATGAAAAGAGTCTGAGAGACCTCTGGGACAACATTAAACGCACCAACAAGGCTTCCCTGGTGGCGCAGAGGTTGGGAGTCTGCCTGGCGATGCAGGGGACACAGGTTCATGCCCCCATCCGGGAAGATCCCACGGGAACATCCATGACACAGAGCGGCTAGGCACGTGAGCCATGGCCACTGAGCCTGCATGTCCGGAGCCTGTGCTCCGCAACAGGAGAGGCCACAACAGTGAGAGGCCTGCATACAGCAAAACAAACAAACAAACAAACAAAAAAACAAAAAACGCACCAACATTTGAATTATAGGGGTTCCAGAAGACGTAGACAAAAATAAAGGGACTGAGAAAATATTTGAAGAGATTATATTTGAAAACATCCCTAATAAGGGAAAGGAAATAGTTAATCAAGTCTAGGAAGCACAGAGAGTCCCATGCAGGATGAATCTAAGGAGAAACATGCCAAGACACATATTAATCAAACTATCAAAAATTAAATTCAAAGAAAAAATATTAAAAGCAGCAAGGGAAAAACAACAAATAATACACAAGGGAATCCCCATAAGGTTAACAGCTGATCTTTCAGCAGAAACTCTGCAAACCAGAAGGGAGTGGCAGGACATATTTAAAGTGATGAAGGAGAAAAACATACAACCAAGATAATGCTACCCAGCAAGGATCTCATTCAGAATTAGATGGAGAAATTAAAAACTTTACAGAAAAGCAAAAACTATGAGAATTCAGCACCACAAAACCAGCTTTACATCAAATGCTAAAGGAACTTCTCTAGGCAGGAAACACAAGAGAAGGAAAAGACCTACAATAACAAACCCAAAACAATTAAGAAAATGGTAATAGAAACATACATATTGATAATTACCTTAAATGTAAATGGATTAAATGCTCCAACCAAAGGACATAGACTGGCTGAATGGTTACAAAAACAAGACCCGTATATACACTGTATACAAGAGACCCACGTCAGTCCTAGGGACACATACAGACGGAAAGTGCAGGGATAGAAAAAAGATATTGCATGCAAATGGAAATTAAAAGAAAGCTGGAGTAGCAATTCTCATATCAGACAAAATAGACTTTAAAATAAAGACTATTAGAAGAGACAAAGAAGGACACTACATAATGATCAAGGGATCAATCCAAGAAGAAGATATAACAGTTGTAAATATTTATGCACCCAACATAGGAGCACCTCAATACATAAGGCAAATACTAACAGCCATAAAAGGGGAAATCGACAGTAACACAATCATAGTAGGGGACTTTAACACCCCACATTCACCAATGGAGAGATCATCCAAAATGAAAATTAATAAGGAAACAGAAGCTTTAATGATACATTAAACAAGATGGACTTAACTGATATTTATAGGACACTCCATCCAAAAACAACAGAATACACATTCTTCTCAAGTGCTCTGGGAACATTCTCCAGGGTAGATCATACCTTGGGTCACAAATCAAACCTTGGTAAATTTAAGAAAATTGAAAACATATCAAGTATCTTTTCCAACCACAATGCTATGAGACTAGATATCAATTACAGGAAAAAATCTGTAAAAAATACAAACGTGGGCTTCCCTGGTGGCGCAGTGGTTGAGAGTCCGCCTGCCGATGCAGGGGACACGGGTTCGTGCCCCGATCCCGGAAGATCCCACATGCCACGGAGCGGCTGGGCCCGCGAGCCATGGCCGCGGAGCCTGTGTGTCTGGAGCCTGTGCTCCGCAACGGGAGAGGCCACAGCAGTGAGAGGCCCGCGTACGGCAAAAAAAAAAAAAAAAAAAAAATACAAACGCATGGAGGCTAAACAATACACTACTTAATAACCAACAGATCACTGAAGAAATCAAAGAGGAGATCAAAAAATACCTAGAAACGAATGACAATGAAAACACAATGACCCAAAACCTATAGGATGCAGCAAAATCAGTTCTAAGAGGGAAGTTCTTAGCAATACAATGCTACCTTAAGAAACAAGAAATATCTCAAATAAACAACCTAACCTTGCACCTAAAGCAATTTGAGAAAGACGAACAAAAAACCCTGAAAGTTAGCAGAAGGAAAGAAATCATAAAGATCAGATCAGAAATAAATGAAAAAGAAATGAAGGAAACAATAGCAAACATCAATAAAACTAAAGCTGGTTGTTTGAGAAGATAAACAAAATTGATAAATCATTAGCCAGACTCATCACAAAAAAGACTCAAATCAATAGATTTAGTAATGAAAAAGAAGTAACAACTGACACTGCAGAAATACAAAGGATCATGAGAGATTACTACAAGCAACTCTATGCCAATAAAATGGACAACCTGGAAGAAATGGACACATTCTTAGAAATGCAAAACGTTCAGAGACTGAACCAGGAAGAAAAAGAAAATATGAACAGACCAATCACAAGCACTGAAATTGAAACTGATTAAAATTCTTCCGCCAAACATAGCCCAGGACCAGATGGCTTCACAGGCAAATTCTATCAAACATTTAGAGAAGAGCTAACATCTATCCTTCTCAAACTCTTCCAAAGTATAGCAGAGGGAGGAACACTCCCAAACTCATTCTACGAGGCCACCATCACCCTGATACCAGAACCAAACAAAGATGTCACAAAATAAGAAAACTACAGGCCAATATCACTGATGAACATAGATGCAAAAATCCTCAACAAAATACTAGCAAACAGAATCCAACAGCACATTAAAAGGATCATACAACATGATCAAGTGGGGTTTATCCCAGGAATGTAAGGATTCTTCAATATATGCAAATCAATTAATGTGATACACCATATTAACAAATTGAAGGAGAAAAACTGTATGATCATCACAAAAGATGCAGAGAAAGCTTTTGACAAAATTCAAAACTCATTTATGATAAAAATCCTCCAGAAAGTAAGCATAGAGAGAACTTTACTCAACATAATAAAGACCATATATGACAAACCCACAGCCAACATCATCCTCAATGGTGAAAAACTGAAAGCATTTCCACTAAGATCAGGAACAAGACAAGGCTGCCCACTCTCACCACTATTCTTCAACATACTTTTGGAAGTTTTAGCCACAGCAATCAGAGAAGAAAAAGAAATAAAAGGAATCCAAATCAGAAAAGAAGAAGTAAAGCTGTCACTGTTTGCAGATGACATGATACTATACATAGAGAATCCTAAATATGCTACCAGAAAACTACTAGAGCTAATCAATGAATTTGGTAAAGTAGCAGATACAAGATTAATGCACAGAAATCTCTTTGATTTCTGTACACTAATGATGAAAAATCTGAAAGTGAAATTAAGAAAACACTCCCATTTACCATTGCAACAAAAAGAATAAAATACCTAGGAATGAACCTACCTAACGAGACAAAAGACCTGTATGCAGAAAACTATAAGACACTGATGAAAGAAATTAAAGATGATACAAATAGATGGAAAGATATACCATGTTCTTGGATCGGAAGAATCAACACTGTGAAAATGACTGTACTACCCAAAGCAGTCTACAGATTCAAGGTGATCCCTATCAAACTACTGCTGGCATTTTTCACAGAACTAGAGCAAAAAATTTCATAGTTTGTATGGAAACACAAAAGACCCCGAATAGACAAAGCAATCTTGAGAAAGAAAGAGCTGTAGGAATCAGGCTCCTTGACTTCAGACAATACTACAAAGCTACAGCAATCAAGACAATATGGTACTGGCACAAAAACAGAAATATAGATCAATGGAACACGATAGAAAGCCCAGAGATAAACCCATGCACATATGGTCACCTTATCTTTGATAAAGGAGGCAAGAATATACAGTGGAGAAAAGACAGCCTCTTCAATAAATGGTTCTGGGAAAACTGGACAGCTACATCTAAAAGAATGAAATTAGAACACTCCCTAACACCATACACAAAAATAAACTCAAAACTGATTAAAGACCTAAATGGAAGGCCAGACACTGTCAAACTCTTAGAGGAAAACATAGGCAGAACACTCTATGACATAAATCACAGCAAGACCCTTTTGACCCACCTCTAGAGTAATGGAAATTAAAAGAAAAATAAACAACTTGCACCTAATGAAACTTAAAAGCTTTTGTATAACAAAGGAAACCGTAAAGAAGACGAAAAGACAACCCTCAGAATGGGAGAAAATATTTGCAAATGACGCAACTGACAAAGGATTAATCACCAAAATTTACAAGTAGCTCATTCAGCTCAATATCAAAAAAACAAACAACCCAATGCAAAAATGGGCAGTGGACCTAAATAGACATTTCTCTAAGAAGATATGCATATTGCCAACAAACACATGAAAGAATGCTCAACATCATTAATCATTAGAGAAATGCATATCAAAACTACAATGAAATATCATCTTACACCGGTCAGAATGGCCATCATCAAAAAATCTACAAACAATAACTGCTGGAGAGGATGTGGAGAAAAGGGAACCCTCTTTCACTGTTGATGAGAATGTGAATTGATACAGCCACTATGGAGAACAGTATGGAGGTTCCTTAAAATACTAAAAATAGAACTACTATATGACCCAGCAGTCTCACTAGTGGGCATACACTCTAAGAAATCCATAATTCAAAAAGAGTCATGTACCAAAATGTTCATTGCAGCTCTGTTTACAATAGCCAGGACATGGAATCAACCTAAGTGTCCATCAACAGAGGAATGGATAAAGAAGATGAGGCACAGATATATAATGGAATATTACTCAGCCATAAAAATAATGAAACTGAGTTATTTGTAGTGAGGTGGATGGACCTAGAGTCTGTCCTACAGAGTGAAGTAAGTCAGAAAGAGAAAAACAAATAACGTATGCTAACACACATATATGGAATAAAAAGAAAAATAAAAGTTCTGAAGAACCTAGGGGCAAGATGGGAATAAAGACACAGACCTACTAGAGAATGGACTTGAGGATATGGGGAGGGGGAACTGTAAGCTGGGACAAAGTGAGAGAGTGGAATGGGCATATATACACTACCAAAGGTAAAATAGATAGCTAGTGGGAAGCAGCCTCATAGCACAGGGAGATCAGCTAGGTGGTTTGTGACCACCTAGAGGGTGGGATAGGGAGGGTGGAATGGAGGGAGACCCAAGAGGGAGCAGATATGGGGACATATGTATATGTATAACTAATTCAGTTTGTTATAAAGCAGAAACTAACACACCATTGTAAAGCAATTATACTCCAATAAAGATGTTATAAAAAAGATTTAATTTTCGTGCTTAAAACTATTAGGAGAAAAGATCAGTTGGCTCTCAACATGCTAACATCAAAAAATCAAGGCAAAATTTTTCTTTCTGAGACACCTGAAAGAATAGCAACAACAGTATTCAGTATTGTTTTAAATAACTGGTGTTTACTATTCATTAGTATGAAGAAAAGTGTATTTTTAAGGGGAGACGATTATACAGCATGGGGTAGCCGGATGGAAATGTGAGGCCAATTTCTGTTCAGTTTGGCAGTTGATTCAACCTTCTCTGCCAAAGAACCAACACAGAGAATTTGCATAACAATCTCAATAAAAACAATACAGAATTGGGAAACTTAAGAACATTTTTCATTATGCAAGTAGCTTGAAATCTTGCTGAGATATGTGAACCCATTTCTGAATTTGATAATTGCATTTTTTTCTAAAGATCTCAATATTATTTTTGCTATCTTCTGCCTTCAGTCAGAACCACAGTCAATCCAGTACTAGAGTCACAAAACCATTCTTCTTTTACTACAGTTCTAACATAAGAAATCCATTCTTGAATTTAACAACCCTCTGTTTAGGAAGTATTTCATTTTACTGTTTATTTAAGTGTTGATAGTTATCATTTATGGCAATTTGTCTGTAACTAATATAGGTTTTGGGAAGCAGTGTTACCCAGGAAAATATATGAAAGAGTTGTCTAAAATATGGAGTTAATCTTTCTTCCTTAATGCATTGCTAACCTCAACGAATTACTTACTTCATTTCCACAGCTTTAAATGCCAAGTGCTTGTAAAATAGTTGCAAATATTTAAAATTAAACTGATTTATAATGTTTGTAATAAACTACACCATGGACTTGATTATATTTGAGAGGGAAAGAAAATTTTCTAGGAGTTATTTGGTAACCATGAATCTACCCTTTATTATTCTCAGAAACAGAAACCAATTGTAGTCTGTCTTAAAGAGCTAGGTTTATATTAGGTAAAAAAAAAAAAAAATCCTACCCACCATGGTATAAATACATCTTAAATTTGGCCACATTTCCTTGCTGGAGTATATGACATTAGAAGTTCTACAGCATGCTGGAGTGATTGAACACCTTTAATCTTTGGTCTTTCTATACTTTGTGACTCAAAGTCAAAAAGAAAGCCTCATGTGCTATATCTGTAACTGTGTACATTGCATTATGGAATATCAAAAGCAATCAAGTTCTCACTCAAAGAGGATTGTACTGTTCAAAGTAAATGCTTTCTTACAGTGCGTTTTATTCCTGAGACCAATTCAAGTAAAGAGAAAGGAACACAGAGGGATATTTTGCCAGTGATTTCATTGCTTTCCACACTTCAAAATACCAGTTTTATAATTTAGATGATTCTTCAGTCCAGCCCATTCACTCCAGTAGAGAGTTCTGCTTTAAGGAAATTAAAGCTAAGCCAACAAAATAATATTAATAATTTATATAATATTAATAATAAAAATATTTTATCATCTTACATTTTAGGAAGTTATGAAGTTACAGGTGCTGTCAAAAACTGAAAGTCATTACTTGTACAGTGTATATTTTAACACTACAAAAAACTGTCAGGTTCAAGTAAAGTAAATGCAAACTCATAGGAGCATTTTTTTAAATCAACCGACCTTTCTGAACTCAAAGCTTGGGTTTTAGGATCTACACACATCACAGACATTTATCACCATGGATCCTCTCTTTTGTGACCTTTTGAAAGGAGCATAATTCTTCAGAAAATATTTTTCAATAATCTCTGCCCAAGAAAATTTACCTTTTTTCTGATCTTCAAAGTGATAGATTGCATAGGTTGAGCCTCTGTGACTTAAACCACAGACAGTTTCATGTTTCAGTGTGCTTTTCTGTCTCGCTGGCTAAACTGATTTATAATAGTTGAGGTAGTACAAAGTTAAAAATTAATTAATTTGAGTGAATTGGTAATAAAGGGGACTGAGTGGCTGTATTGAGATGCTAATAGGTCTATTGCAGACCTATTTTGACCATCTGATCCTCTGGAATATACAACAGCTGCGAGAGGCAAAACTGACAACTGAGCACATTCAGGAGGAAGGGTCAAGAGTGTGGCTCTAACCCCAGTGGGGTCAAAGCAGGGGCCGCTCTTCCGGAGACCCTGCTTCTGGGATGAAAGCAGGTCAGATGGTGGCGATAACATATTTTATATGAAATTACTAGAGAATCTCTGTATAGAAGCAGTGATATGATCTCAGGATGTGTTTTTCTGTGTTCTTTTTTTTTTTTTTTTTGGTGGAAAATTACTTCCTGAGCAGTTTTCGGTAAGGCTTCCAGTAACTATAGTGCTTGCTTCATTGACTGTTTTAATGGGGGAAAAAATGCATAATTAATGCAATTAAGATTTCTAGAAAAAAATTACTAGTATTTTGAAGTACATATACTAAGTGTTATACAACATTCAGTAAGTATTATTCATGCATACAGGAAGTGTAATATATGCCATCCTCTGAAAGAGTGAAATGCACTATTGAATATAAATATTATATTTTATAACATACAATAAAAAGTGTATTCTCTTTTATGTAACTATCCAATTTGTAACATACCTAGTATAGTATTTTTTATATCTACCACAATATAAATATATCATGTATTGTTTTTTTCTAATTATGCAAAAGAACATGGTCATTTATGAGATATGTATTATATGAGAGATACGGGAATAGAGTAAGGAAATAGAAATCATTCATATTCCATTTATTTAAGATTATAATTATGTGACTAATTAATAGAAGAATAATAGTAAAGTAATAAGAACTACTGCTGGTAATTATCAGCAATAAAAACAATACAGGGCTTCCCTGGTGGCACAGTGGTTGAGAGTCCGCCTGCCGATGCAGGGGACGCGGGTTCGTGCCCCGGTCTGGGAAGATTCCACATGCCGCGGAGCGTCTGGGCTGGTGAGCCATGGCCGCTGAGCCTGCGGGTCTGGAGAGGCCACAACAGTGAGAGGCCCGCGTACTGCAAAAAAAAAAAAAAAAAAAAATACAAAGCAGCACTGATTTAAGTTATGGAGATTGACAGGCTGATTTGAAACAATTTCAATAATCATTACAGAGCAAGTTTTAAAAGCAAGTTTCTGAAACGCTAAATCAGAAATGACTAAAGCAGCACAGTGCTTCTTGAAAACTAAAGAAATGGATAACAAACAAAAATCAAACAAAAAATTTGATTGTTTTTACAGAGACACACTTCACCTTTTCCTTTTTAAAAAAACTTTATGTTCCCAAAGAACACATTATATGCCTTATAGATTCCTCGCTACAAGATAGCCATTCTATTAATTTGAAGCAGTCTGATATCTAGTCTAAACATTAAAAATGAAAACAAACCAAAAACACTCATTGGGTAACAATGTAGTTTTTAATGTTTCTTCTACTTGACTTCTTCCTGTGTTTCCTGAAGGAGAATAAGAAATGGTGATTAGCTATTTCACTCAGAACCCAATTACTTCCATGTTTCTGGTGGGAATTTTCATACCACATATTAATCAGTGAATCAGCCAATCACTCTTAACCTCCTATAGCTGAATGTTGGGTAATTGAAAATTGATTGGCATTTGCCCCTGACCCAAGGCATTCAGCCAAAATTTACTATGGTGGTGGTGATGTTTATATATTTTAGCAGCCCTGTCATAACTGTTTCTATTACAGCCACCACCAACACCAAGAACTGTAACACCTCTACTATTTTTACCTCTACTACAACTCCTACTACCATCAAATTAATACCACCCCCACTACTAATACCTAGTATTTATTCAGTTCTGACTTTATGCAAGACATTGTTCTACCACTTTCATATATATTTATATTCTTAATCCTCATAACAACCCTCTTTGCCAAGTACTATTATTTTCTTTATTTAAAAAATGAAGAAACCTAGATGGTTTATCAGTCGATTCCTTGTTAGCCCCTGTTACATGGTTTTAAAAGAATGCAATGTACATTCTTTGTTTCTCATTTAAATAGTTCATTGTTTCTTGCAACCTAAGTAAACAAAATATAATAATATATTTTATTATGAGGTTATTTTTTCCAAACAAAAGTATAAGAAAAAATCTATCTCAAATAAACTAAATATTTCCTCGAATTATTGAATAATGTATTTTTCTCCCTAGAGATAAACTAAAGGGACCATCAGGCAGAATTATAAATCTCAAGTCTCACACTCGTATTGATGGGATGGGAAATAAAATTATACTTCCCTGTTTCAGAAAACAAGATTACGTTATCCTTTAGTGCAATAAAATGCTGTT
Organism: Mesoplodon densirostris; assembly: GCF_025265405.1. NCBI lineage: Eukaryota > Metazoa > Chordata > Mammalia > Artiodactyla > Ziphiidae > Mesoplodon > Mesoplodon densirostris. The sequence continues at coordinate 42,283,623 of NC_082665.1, forward strand.
TTTGAACCTAGGTTGATTCTTTTAAGGTGCTTTCCAATCAATAAGGATATGAAAGGAAATGCATAGTTGGCAGAGTTGGAAATCCAACTCAAAGTCTAAATAGTAATGTATTTATCTAATTGCTACAAATGCTGCAATATGAGCTGATGATTTTTAAACCAGTTTCAAGTCAAGAACTGTAATTCTACTGAGACAGCCATTCCTGCTACAGGTAAAAATCCATAGACTATTCCTGTTAAAAAAAAATAGTAATTATTTGTTAGGAGACACACATTGATACCAATGTTTCAAATAAAATAAGTTAAAAATTAATGCAAAGTTCACTGTGAAAACCATGTCCAATTGGCACTGCAGGATAATGTTTTAGTATTTCCTTTATAATCCTATTTTCTATAATTTATAATTAATCAAAACACTTGGATTGGGTGGGGTTCTCCAAGTCATTGGACAGATATTAGGTAAACATTATCTCATAACTTGTGCTTTCATAGCCTTTTATTCATTTCTTTAAATTAAGTATGAAATTATTTTCACCCTGGAAAAAATAAAGCCTCCCTCTTTAGTATTTTCTTTTATACTACCTCTAACAATGCTTTTATCTATAATTCACCAACACAGTACTGTGATTTGGAATTAGGAATTTGATTATTTTGTATTTGAAAACATGAAAATATTGTCATTAAAACTCATTTTATACTTTAGTGATACAGATCTTGTATTATATTATTGATACACAAGGTTTAATTCTGAAAAAATATTGGGGGAAATTGGCCAGTAATGAAAGATTTTAATAGAATGGTTTTCAAGTCAGTAATAGAACTATGTTTCCAAGAATATCTATTTTTAGGAAATCTGAAGGAAAGTAACTTTCTTATATTTTATGTTTATTTTACTTATGTTTTTTTTTTTTTTTTTCCTTTTTGCGGTATGCGGGCCTCTCACTGTTGTGGCCTCTCCCGTTGCGGAGCACAGGCTCCGGACGCGCAGGCCCAGCGGCCATGGCTCACGGGCCCAGCCGCTCTGCGGCATATGGGATCCTTCCAGACCGGGGCACGAACCCGTATCCCCTGCATCGGCAGGCGGACTCTCAACCACTGCGCCACCAGGGAGGCCCTATTTTACTTATGTTTAAAACTTTAATTAGTCAAACTTGTATATGCTAATATTTTACAGTTTAAAGGGTGTGATTTTAAAGATGATATGAATTAATTATATCACATGGATCACATATTTTCATACATCCAATATATCTGGATTAATTTTCCAGTAAAATGAAGATGAGAACTTTTGAAAATATTTTATAACATCTATTAATTATTAAAACAAATATGTTTATATTATTTTTCTATTTACAAAGTTGTTAATTTGGTGATTATAAAGTTTATATAATAGTGTTTCCACAAATACTAATATGAGAAAAGAAGTGGAGTAGAAAATATAGAGAAGTATTTCAAATTATCTTTGTTTTCTTATATTAAAATAGTATTTTAGCCACTATGGTGTTAATACCAATAATAGTGGTGTTGCTGCATAACTTCACAAGCCTTTCGTCAGTTATACGCTGCATAGGTGAATGCTTCTGTTAATATGTATTGGCTTTTAATTTTTTTTTTTAAGTTCTGGCTTTTGTGCTAAGCATTTGTTTTTGGAAGTGAAGTGACACTTTTTCTTATGAAAATGAAGTTGAGCAGATTGTTTTGGGCAAAGTTCAATTGCAGTTAACCCTCCAGATGAACAGTTGTGCTCCCATAACTCGGTGTCATTCAGGTCAATCTGAATTATTAAAGAGGATTGAAGAAAGGGTAAGTATAGTTGGATATTCTTAAAGAAACATTTTTTAAGAAGAAGCACCAAACCAGAATATCAGTGTCTGTTAATGGTTTTGATTCACTTAAAAAAATTTTTTTGAAAGATAAACAGCATCATGTCAATCCTAGCGGTAATGAGTACATACTTGGTCTTTTTTTTTAAACTTTGAGTCATGTTAAAAATTTATGCATCCTTTATATCTTTATTTTAGGAAACACATTTTAAGCTATTATAATTATACATTCTAGAGTATCCAGATGTATAATTATCTGAACAATAGTTGAAGGAAATAGAGTAGAAAAGAATAAAATATGTCAGTGCTTTATTTTTCTTTTAAAGCATATCAGAGTGAATCTTCCCGTTGCGGAGCACAGGCTCCGGGCGCGCAGGCTCAGTGGCCATGGCTCACGGGCCCGGCCGCTCTGCGGCATGTGGGATCTTCCTGGACCGGGGCACGAACCCGTGTCCCTTGCATCCGCAGGCGGACTCTCAACCACTGCACCACCAGGGAAGCCCCAGAGTTAATCTTAAAAATAGCATTATGCTATTTTCAAATTTTGATATAATCAAACCTTGTAAAATGGCTTTCTATATCTTTTAAATGGTTAATGTTATAAATATAAAAATAATATTTATACATTGCCAATGAGATTATTTTCACCTTAAAAATAATGAAATGAAAAGGGAAAGAAAAATTATAAGGTCCTTTATGTTGATTGTCCTGGTGAGATAGAACAAATAATAAAAATCTCGCTGACTGTCATAACTGTGAAAAATCCAACTGCAATGAACAAGATTAGTCTATAACACCTCCCCTGGAGTGTGAATCAAATCTGATGATTCAGGATTATCTGGAGTCGATGTGAATGTCTGTGTATACTGGATGGAACTGGCCATCCAGCTGACAGCAACTATTACTGGAGTGCTAGCCTTGGCTGGTTAAATGGATTTTGCTTCAGGTTAAGAAGTCTTTAGGGAAGTAGGTCAAACTGTACAAGGAAAGCTTTTCTAATTCCTTGCCTATAATGTAAAAGCAAGAGCATAGTAAGGTTACTTAAAACCATGCAATATACAAGATCATTTAGAAATACTAGAATGGGAAATCTCAGACCCACGGTGGGAGTGTGTGGGAAATTAGACCCGCAGTTAGATACTGGCAAAAGTCTTTTACTGAAAGGATAGGCTAGAATCCCAATCCCTCATTACTTTTCTCTCATGTTGTGTGACTCTGTTGTACTCAATTTAAACCATAGAAATACTGACTCTTCAAAGGGAAACCCTCTGAGACAGTGACATAACTTTCACATGTGATGTGGGGTTATTACAACTATGCCATCTTCTACATTTTAGATCACACTGTTGGAAGTTTTTAACATGGCCAAGAACATCACTGGCCAGTGAAAGCTTCCAATGCAGTTATGAAAGTTTGAAGTTTATATGTTATTTTATAATTGGGGAAATAGTTTTTTAGATACTCAAAAGCTTAAAGAAATCCTTTCAGCAAAGTATAAAATAAACTCTTACAACTCATTAAATCCTATTATGAACTAATTATTATATATGCTTTTATTTTTAGAAAAAAATAAGGTATGACATTGAAATTTTGTATTTTCTAATGAAACTCTGAAGTTTAAAACTATTTTTTTGGAATATAAAGTAACATTTGGATGGCTTCCACATCACTTTAATGTGACATAGGACATAGCTGTCTATACTGTGATCCTCTATTAGAATAAATCTGGCCCCCTGATGGTCTAATTCTTTGACTCTCCCACTAGGTTGTGTCAAAGAGCTTGCAAAGGATACAATGAAGTTGCCATCATTTCCATGGGCTATGGCAGTTCAGTTATTGTATGCACAAATATGCTGCATGTCAATTGCCACCCTGCACTTTCTGTGATACTGTGGACATACTTTCGATCACTTTACTTTGACAGAAATTTGAATAACATTTAAGAAAGGTAAATATGAGTTAAGGTAAAAAACATTCTGGGTTTCTTCAGAAATTCACTACTAACACTTTAATGATTTATTTATTTTGCCCCTTATTGTGTTAGAAATCTTCAGAAAGTAAAGTCAGTTTAATGTTCTTTGGAACAGAGGATTTTGCCTGATAATATCAAACTGAAGTTCTTGTCCTAGGAGTTCTTACTGATGCACTATGTATATATATATATATATATATATATATATATATATATATATATATATATATATATATATATATATATATATATATATATATATATATTTAATATATATATAAAATATATATATATATTATATATAATATATATATAATATATATATATAATATACTATGTAAATAAGAGCAAGTGTTAGCATACAGTATGTAGGGCTGATGGTATTTGTTGACGTCATCTCTTAAAAAGAATATTCAGTGCTGTTCAACAAGTATTTGTGGAACATCTACTCTGTGCCAGTACTTTCCTAAATACTGGAGATAATTGCAAAGGTAAATAAGTCCCAGTCATTATTCCCAAACAGTTCCAAGTTTAAGAGATAAATAATAAGTCAAATAAAGGAAATCATTTCAAGGGAATAGAGGTTAACAGCCACCAGCCTCTGAGACTGGAAAAGATTCAACTTGAGAGGATAGGGAATAATTCTACAGAGCACATAAGCTTAAGGTGGAACTTGAAGAATTATTAGGAGATAATTAGGCACATAAAAGATGAGATGGATAAAGGAATCTGAAATAGGTAATATCATAACAAAGTTCTGAAGGTAAGAAACAAGATATAAGCCAGGATGGCAAGTATTTTGGTATTGCTGAAGTATAAATTGTGAGGGGTGCAGGCAGCGGTGGAAAATGCTATCTGAGAAATAGGCCGGGGACAGGTATGATAGTATCATATCATATACCATCTTAGGAACTTAAACTTAATCTATGTGTGTGTCTGGGAGGTACTTTTTTGGGGGTGGTGAGGAGTTGGCTTTGAATGTCTTAAAACAAACAACTGACGTAGATCTTTGTGATGAGAGGAAAATTCGAGATATAAAAATGGGGACTATTTGGGGCCTCCGTGGTGGCGCAGTGGTTGAGGGTCCGCCTGCCGATGCAGGGGATACGGGTTCGTGCCCCGGTCTGGGAGGATCCCATGTGCCGCGGAGCGGCTGGGCCCGTGAGCCGTGGCTGCTGGGCCTGCGCGTCCGGAGCCTGTGCTCCGCAACGGGAGAGGCCGCAGCAGTGAGGGGCCCGCATACCGCAAAAAGAAAAAAAAAAAAAAAAAAAAAAGAAAAAAAAAATGGGGACTATTTTATTTATTTATTTATGTATTTATGGCTGTGTTGGGTCTTTGTTGCTGTGCATGGGCTTTTCTAGTTGTGGTGAGTGGAGGCTACTCTTTGTTGTGGTGCACGGGCTTCTCATTGTCATGGATTCTCTTGTTGTGGAGCACAGGCTCCAGGTGCACAGGCTTCAGTAGTTGTGGCATGTGGTCTCAGTAGTTGTGGCTTGTGGGCTCTAGAGCGCAGGCTCAGTTGTTGTGGCGCACGGGCTTAGTTGCTCCGTGGCACATGGGATCTTCTGGGACCAGGGCTCAAACCCATGTCCCTTGCATTGCCGGGCGGATTCTTAACCACTGTGCCACCAGGGAAGCCCATGGGGACTATTATAGTTGTTAATTCAAGAAATGGTAAGGCTTTATAGAGACCAGTTTTTTTATTATTATATTTAATCTTTTTTGGCCCTGCCGCACAGCTTGTGGGATCCTGGTTCCCCGACCAGGGACTGAACCCCGGGCCCTCAGCAGTGACAGCACAGAGCCCCAACCGCTGGACCACCAGGGAATTCCCTGAAACCAGTTTTATAAAACTCAGGAGGAAAGCATAGATCCCAAAGGTACATAAGATATGAAATCCATGGAAATAGGTCACCTAAGGGAGAGACAAGCCTACGTGACCCAGTTTTCTAATAACAAGAAATAGGAAATGTGGGGAAAATATAGTAATGTGAAAAAAGTGATGAGCTCATTTTTGAGCATTTTGTAGTCAGTCATTTTGGGATATCCAAGTAATATTATTAAGCAAACTTTATATTTGAGTCTAAATTTCATTGCTAAAGACATGATTGACATATTGATTGGTGAAATTCATTGGTCGCATATTCAACTACAAATCTAGAGTGTATGAGTTTGCCCACAAAAACTCAAAAGTGAAGACAATGCTAATGTAAGGAGCCTTGGGGAACATAGATGCTTAAAGGAATTTTTGATTATTTTATGTCAATTGCCTATTGCTTATGGTACATATCTTTGACTCACCGTTTCACTTGTTCCCTTTGTTAATAAACATACCTACATCTTCCCACTTAAACACAAACAAAAACAAAAATGCTTTCCTGATATATCTTCTCAAGTTACCCTACCATTTGTCTCCTTTTCACAATCTAAACTAATAAGGAAATCTAATCATTTCCTTAATGAATTTGCAACATCTACCACCTGTGCTTTTTCACCATAAAATCCCTGCCCGGGCCTCCCTGGTGGCGCAAGTGGTTGAGAGTCCGCCTGCCGATGCAGGGGATACGGGTTCGTGCCCCGGTCTGGGAGGATCCCATATGCCACGGAGTGGCTAGGCCCGTGAGCCATGGCCGCTGAGCCTGCGCGTCCGGAGCCTGTGCTCCGCAACGGGGGAGGCCACAACAGTGAGAGGCCCGCATACCGCAAAAAAAAAAAAAAAAAAAAAAAAATCCCTGCCCATTTTTTCTTTGTGGTACTGTATGAAAATAATGTTCTTAGAGTTCACAACGTGGGACTTCCAGGTTCCAAACTAATGATCTTTTTTCTCAATTATCATCTTCCCTGATCTCTCTAAAGTAAGTGCTCTGTTGATAACCAGACTCATTCTAGAAAGTCTGCCTTTCCACAGCTCAGTGATTTATCACCCCTGGTCCTTTTCTAATCTCCACAGTATGGGTCTACATGACTATTTTTCCCAATTTAAGACATGAATTTCCAATTGCCAGTACTCTGTCTCCTTTTTTATTTCCCTTTGGCCCTTTGGCATCTCAAATCTTTTAAAATGTCTTTAGCAGTTGGAGTACACTTGGGTATAATGATAGATACTCCGATTGAACCAGCACAAACAATAGGAAATGTGTCCAACTGTACATGGCAGGAAGTCCAGAGATAGGATGTGTTTCGGATATATTGTTATCAGAAATCAACAATATCAGAATGAACCCAGATTCTTTCTCTACTCTGCCATAATCCCTGCAGCTTTACTCTTGGGAGCTGGACGTGATTTGAAGCAATTCCCAGCATTATATCTGGAAGAAAGATTGTCTTCCTAGGTTTTCTCTTAGATGGGAGGGTATTTTTCCCTAGTCTTTTCCTTGCCAATTTTATATCATACTTTATTGATTAGAATCAAATCACATGCTCATTGCTCAACTATTCACTGTCCTGAAATAATAACTCCTCCATCCTTGAAACTGTGGAAGAGTCAGATTTCTGAGGGTTATGACTCCAAGGTGGGGAGGGTGGATTATGGATACTTGAAGTTGTGTCAGAAAGTAATAAAATGGGGGCTTCCCTGGTGAAGCAGTGGTTGAGAGTCTGCCTGCTGTTGCAGGGGACACGGGTTCGTGCCCCGGTCCGGGAAGATCCCACATGCCGTGGAGCGTCTGGGCCCGTGAGCCATGGCCACTGAGCCTGTGCATCCAGAGCCTGTGCTCCCCAACTGGAGAGGCCACAACAGCGAGAGGCCCACATACCACAAAAAAAAAAAAAAAAGAAAGTAATAAAATGAGGATGGATGCTAGGTTAGCCACCAATATTGTCCATTGTAGTACACTCTCAGCTATCCAATATAATCAAAAATTTCCAGTTTTTAAGGTCTCTTAATTGAAGTTTCATATTTCTAGTAGCACATTCCTAAATAAGGACAATTTTATTTTAAAACTAAAAAGTTGATTGATTGATTTTATCCACAACCAAAGTCAGCATCCTCCCTACAGAATCAGTTCTTCTGAGCCACTTTCCCCTAAGATCAAAAGCTCCTTTATTCCTTGCTTAGAACCACAGAAACTTTATTGACTTAACTATCCTCACACATTTAGTCAGTTGATTCCTTCTTTCATGTTTATTGGCCAATCTGTGTATCTTCCACTGTGTTTTAGGACTTCAGTAATGCTCAACAATTAGTATTACTAATTGTTGTTGGTGGTGGTCTCTTTTGCCTCCTTACCTTTATCTACCCTATAAAGGACTGCAAGATTAATTTTCCTAATTTGTTGTTCTACTTATATTACTTCTTTAAATCCTCAGGGTCTTTCTTTGCATACCAGATTCCTCAACCTGGTTTCAATAGTCTAATCTCAGTTATCTTCTGTTCTCATTCCTACTGCTATCCAGTACTGACCTAATACTTAAACCAAACTGGAGATCCCTTGGAATTCAACAAATTGAATTCATTAACTACATCAGAGTTTCCTTAAAAGGCCCCAAAATTCTCATCACTGCCCATTACTTAGGTTTTTTTCTGCTGCCCTCTTTTCTGGGATGGTTTCTGATATACAAATCCTACCATATGTTTTTTCCATATATTGTCTCTAATACCACTTCTGTGTGAAGCCATAAATGATCCCTAGAATGATAAAAATTTCTCCCAATGAACGCTTGGTGATATCCTTCTATAAGACTGCAAACTTGGCGAGAAGGATTAGTCATATTCATCCCAAGTAAGCTCTATAGCCCTTCTTATGAGGCTACATAGTTAGCAGACATTAACAACAATTTTCATGGAATTGTTAGAAACATTACATGTAGAATTAGTTGTCTGGGACTATGAAACAAAAGGTTCAGCTTTAGATCTAAGCAGTTAGATTTATAGAATCACATCTAACAATTTTGCTCTTGAAAATTTGAAAGTCTTTGGAAGTACATCAATCAAAGTTCTGGACATACTCTTGTGAAACTATTGGGTTTTTGTTCATTTTTTTTCTTTTTTTTTACATCAGAATCTCCCATACTAAAAAGCAAACAGAAGAAACAAGGCAAAATAAAAACAAACCCTCTTGAATCAGAATCTGTGGGGAAAACACTTCTTTTTAGTTTTTTTTTTAAACTCTCAAATAGATTTTATTTATTTCTTTAAAGAAGGAGACTAATATAATAACTTATAGAAAGTGATAAATGTTTCAATCACAGTTACAATTCTGAGCCAAATTAATTTATCATATGCAAACATTGAACATGATATATGAGAAAGGTGACTAAAATCTATGAAGGCATCTTATGTGTTAGATATGTTTCACATAGTATCTTCACCCTGAATATACGTGATATAAATCTAATTAATAGAGATGGAACCATAATTCAGAGACATTAAGAAATTTCTCCAAGGTAACTGTCAGCAAAGGGTACAACTCTGATTTAAACACAAATCAATCTGATTACTGAGCCCACGCTCTTTCATCTCTCACATGACTATAAAGATAAATGTATTAAGCAATCAAGAACAATCCACAATAGTATCCAAATACCATATTTATTTTAATAAAAATTTGAATTTTTGTTAATTTGTCTTACATAGAATAAGTTAGTCCTTTGACATGTCTTGCTTTTACTCCATGATACTGTTGTATGTGGATGAAAAGTTTAAATTGATTAACATTATAGCCATATATTCAATGTAATAGAAAAATATATGAGGCATTTTATTGTTCCAAGTATCTCAGGATATTTATATTTAAATATATTATATATGTTTAGTATTAATCACATTATTTTGTTTTGTCTTTTTTAAATGGAGCATATATGAATAAAAATAATTATGGTACATACAACCTAATAGAAAGAAAACCATGAATTATACTTTGAGTTTTAGATTCTATAGATCTTATATTCAGGAATAGTAAATTATAGAGCAAAAACATGTCATAGTTTTAGGAACATTTCTTTTAAAAAGAAATATGAAATATTTGCAGAGTAAACATGATTCTATATATTTCCCATACTGCCAACCATTTCCAAATTTCCATGTATGCTTGCCAAGAGCAATGATAATGTTTCATTGAATTCTTTGAGAAATGTTGAATTCTAAGACTGGTTTGGACCATATTTAAACATATATTATGCTAGACTAAATTCCAGAAGAGAAAATATTTTATATTTTTGTCTGTTTACTTTAAAAAAAGAAAATCTTCAAGTAGAGTACAGATGCAAAATACATTTGGTTAAAAAAAATTCATATCCCATTTGCCAGTTGCTTTTTATTCCTGAGTATTTTTCAAAGTCCCTAATAATTAGAAAACATTGAACTTTTTGTCTATTCATATTTTTAAAATGTTCAATTTTGACATGCTCTTACCTTAATAGATGTCAACAATAGGTACAATATGGTTTGTAGGGAATTCATTGTTCATCTTTAAGACTTTATATATATATATGTACATATATGTTTAATGTGATGTATATGTCATATATATTTCATTTAAGGTATTAGTATAAAAAATGAAAATAGCTTAGGTAAAACATTGATAGAACTCAGTTCTTCTAACTGGTTTGCTTTAAACTTACTTTACTTCTCCCTGCCCCCAGTTTAGTCCTTCTCCATTGCCAGATGCCATTTAGCTATTCAAAGCAACAGGAAAAGATTTATGCAATGACAAGTGGAGAGGTGAAACACTGGTTAAAAAAGTTCTGCAAATGATACTTCTGATCCTAGTAGAGTTATAGGTTTACATTTTTTAAAAAAGCAAAGTTTTCCCTGTTAATAACTATAAATTATATGCTATAGTATATTATCCCTTTTTTCTTTTTCCCAATGACTAACTATACTTCACTTTAGAGATAAAGTCCCTCAAGTACATGACTGAGACAGATTCAATACACTTATATTTTAGGAACTTTTAAGGTTTTCTTTGAAAAGAAAGGATTTATGAAATTGAAAGGTACGTACAATTCACACCCACATCATGCCCTCCTCCATCTCAAAGCTACACTTTCTTTTAAAATAAAAGAATGAACGTTCTCAAAAAGACATGCCTGGCTTTAGGACAGCCTTTAATCATTAGTGCACTCCTCTGTTCCCTTAGCCTCTATGATGACATGCATTATTGCTTGAGCTTTAAAGTGTATGTACACATTTATTAGAAAGCTATACTTACAAAGGAGGTCAAGATCAATTGTCAATTTCTTGTAAAAGGTAAACTTTAAGATATTTGAAGTAAATAAGAGCAATTTAGGGTGATGTCTGTGAATTTTCTTAAATGCTAATTTCATTTCATACTGTCTTAGACACTGAATTTAGTCAATTAATAAGGAAGTTTATGGGTAAAAAAGAAACTAAGAATTAAGAAAATCTATTTGAAATTATAGTTTGTGGTTAGTTTATTTGAAATAGAAAAATATAGAGTGAGCTTTTTTTTGAACAGTAGCAAAAGCACACGGTATGGTGAGCTCAGGGTCTTGCACTGAGGAGTTGAAATAACTGCTTTCTTTCCATATTTTGAATATACCATAAATTTGGGGGGTAGAAATCACAGAAAAGGAAGAAATGTTTAACCTTCTTAATTAGAACCCTCATAAATAATATCAAAGAGAGCCATTTACTCTGACCATTGACCCATACAATTTGATAAAAATGATACTAGAAAATGATAAACAGTATTTTCACTTTTTTCTTAGCCTTTTGAACTTATGTTTCTCCACACTAATCTCTTTAATTCACATTTAGATCCTGTACTTAATAACAAGGTAAAGTTCTATTAGCTTTTATTAAAATGTTTCAGAAACATACCTTGGAATTTGCTTTGCTTAGTTAAAAAAATGAGTGTCAGCAGATAATAATATATGCCCGAAATCCCTTTCCTCTGCGCTGATCAAATAGAAAATAATCTTTATATATTTAATTTTGTGATTAGTATTATTTCCTTCTGTGATATTACATTTACTCTAAAAAATAGGAGAGGCTATATAATGAATAAATCTACTTACAATTGTATGTCTAGTAAATCCTGAAATTATTGCTGAAACGGTTTAAAAGTTCCTATCCATATAGCACCAACTCTACATAAGTACAGCAAAACTTTTTGAAGGAACAACATATTGAGAGCATTTAATATACTTAGGCCAGCTTTCAAAGTGTAGATACCCCTTTTATAAATGTCCCTTAATTACAAATAGTCAGAAAAACCAGAGGCTTCAGTATTCAGCAGAACTGATAAGAGATCTCAATTCTGAACTGAAATAAAGGTTTTCCCATAGGGAAAGCATGTTTTAAACATCATTCAGTGACCTGAACTGGGTTGTTCTATTGTCTGAACAATATGGCGTGGGGCAGGAAGAGGATGATAGGAAAGGGGAGAGTCTTCCCTATGTTGTATTTGTAGTTTATATTTACAAGACTTTTTTTTTTTTTTTTGCGGTACGTGGGCCTCTCACTGTTGTGGTCTCTCCCATTGCGGAGCACAGGCTCCGGACGCGCAGGCTCAGCAGCCATGGCTCACGGGCCTAGCCGCTCCGCTGCATGTGGGATCTTCCCGGACCGGGGCACGAACCCGCGTCCCCTGCATAGGCAGGTGGACTCTCAAACACTGCGCCACCAGGGGAGCCCCTACAAGACATTTTTACACAGAAATCTGCTTAAACCGGGTCTTCACACCCAATAGAATTATTTAGTAATTCAAATACATAATAGAGAAACATAATTGTGAGCTTGCCTTATAATCTTGTTATACTGTAACACTGTAACAATGGGAAAAAAATGCTTTCTGAGATTCGAACAATTAACTTATAAAAGAATGTCCAGTTGAGAAATTTAACAAAGAACTCCTTTCATAACAAATGTTCATTTAAAAGAACTTTTACAAAATATTCAGACATTAGGAAATTCTTATATATAACATATGCCTTTAAAATTAATTTTGTATATACTTTAGATTAAGACCGAGGTCTATGGTATCTTGTTATCATCTGTGTGACTATATATTTTATTATCAGCAACAGATTTCTAAAAAAATATTTGACATTCTGACATTCTTATTTCAACTCTAGTCTTCTATACTAAGGTGATAAGAGTGAGGTATCTTCCCTTCATGGTTCTGTTTTTTTGGAGACTTCCTTTAAATTAGAACTTTCCAACTGTTCTCAGCAGGTCAAATCCTTCCTGCCACCTGTTTGTGTAAATACAATTTTATTGAAACACAAACCTGTTAACTTATTTACATATTTTCCATGGCTGCTTTTATACTGTAATGTGGCCTGTAAAGCCTAAAATATTTACTGTGTGGCTCTTTAAAGAAAGTTTGTCCACCCTTACCTGAAATAAAGCTATGATCTAGTCCTTAAAGTACATTCATTCCTAGATATGTTCGATGAAGGTTAAAGGAGTTTCTTGTCAGTGCATGGCTTTCAAGCCCAAAGTTTTGCTAAGCACCCAAACATAAAGCTAATACAATAATAAATATTGAGCAAGGACTTTGTTGTTCTATCATTTTTTTCTTTCTTTTATGCAGAAATCCACTAGTGAAAGAAATAGTGGGAATGTTCAGGGCAAATCAATTTATATCCTATGGTAACAAATTTGAAAATATGAAATAAAACCAAACAAAACCCTTTACCCTTGTCTAATACAAAAGCACATGCCCTTAGAAGGAAAATGAGAATGCTATTCATCGATGAATCCCCTTCACAATTTTCATACTGGTATGAATTATAAATATTAAAAGAAACATTCATTGTTTTAAGTGTGAAAGTATGTATGTACACGTAGTGCTTAAACCAATAAAACTGGATGTTTCAAAGGCTAAATTATTTCACCATATTTGAAAAACTTCAAATGGCTTGAAAAGCAAATAAGCACACACAACCCTGAACTGTTGACCTTCCCCATCCTACCCCACTCAAAATTTGCCCCATTTAGAGACACTCCTCCATCTCAATACATGGTAACTCTATCTCTCAAGTTGCTAAGGCCAAAAAACTTGTGGCATGTTGTCTCTACTCTTTCTTTTAGATTCCACATCCAATTGTGTGAAGAACTCTACCTTCAGAAAACAATAAAAATCTAGCCTCTTCCCAATACAGACGGTCCCCAACTTAAAATGGTTCAACTTATTATTTTTCTACTTTATCATGTGTGAAAGCAATACACATTCAGTAGAAGCTGTACTTTGAATTTTAATCTTTTCCCAGACGAATGGTATGTGGTAAGATACTCTCTCACGATGCGGGGCAGCAGCAGTGAGTGGCAGCTCCCAGTCAGCCACGTGATCATGAGATCATAAACAACCAATATGCTTACAGCTATTCTGTACCCATACAGTCATTGTTTTTCCCTTTCAGTGAAACTATTGCACTTACAGCTATTCTGTACCCATACAATCACTGTTTTAATCTTTCAGTACAGTATTCAATAAATTACATGAGATATTCAACAATTTATTATAAAATAGACTTTATGTTAGCTGACTTTGCCCAAGTGTATATGAATGTAAGTCTTCTGAGCACGCTTAAGGTGGGCTAGGATAAGCTATGATGTTTGGGAGGTTAGGTGCATTAAATGCATTTTTGACTTAGTGTTTTCAACTGACAATGGGTTTATTGGGGGGTGTAGCTCCGTGGTAAGTCAAGGAAGATCTGCATGTAGAACTGTAGTACCCTGGTCCCTGTCACTTTTATGTCTTGTTAAGGTTGCAGTAGCTTCATAACCCATCTTCCTGTTTCCACCTCTGATGCTTCTCTTCCCACTCCCTTCTCAAAACAACAATCAGTATGATCCTTACCATTCTCCACTAAAAAGAATTAACAAGTGTTCATTTTATTATTCTTTCAAAATTTTATAGATTTGAAGATTTTTGAAGTATAATGGCATAAGAAATATCTATATCTATATTTATATCATCATCATCATCATGATGTTCTAGCACATCATATTTGCTCAAAACTTTCCAGAGGAGCCCATCTCACCCAAAGATAAGTCAACACGATTAAAATCAAGGTCAGATGGTTGTCAGAGACTAAGGGTGGGGTGAGCATGTAATAATAATTGGAAGGAGTTCTGGGGGATGATGGAGCAGTTCTGCCCCCTGACTATGGTGGTGTTTATACAAATCTATATGTACGATAAAATTCAAACAACTTACACCAAACGACAATGATCAAAAGTGAATTTATGGAAAATCTCCTGCAATTTAAATGGAGTCTGTAGTTTAGTTTATTGGACCAATATCAATTCCTGGTTTTGGTACTACAGTTGTATAATATGTTATCATTGAGGGAAGCTGAGTGAAGGGTATGTGGGGATATTGTACTATTTTGCATATGAATGAATTCTGAGTCTAAATTTCATTTCAAAGTAAAAGTTTTTTAAAAGTCTCCAGCACAGGGAACTCAGCTCCGTGCTCTGTGATGACCCAGTTGGGTGGGATGGGGTGGGGGGAGGGAGGTCCAAGAGGGAGGGGATGTGTGTATGCATATGGCTGATTCACTTCACTGTGTGGCAGAAACTAACACAACATTGTAAAGCCATTATACTCCAATAAAAAAGAAGTCTTCTGCAAGACCTTGTATGACTGGCCCCAGTTACCTCAACATTCTCATTTACTACTCTCAAGATCATGGCTTCTGCTTCCACTGTCAGCCACCTTGTTCTTGCTTTGTAGGCATGTCCCATCCTTGGGTCTTTGCTCGAGCAGTGTCCTCAGATACTCTCTTGACTAACTGCCAAGTTTTGACTAACTATCATGTACAATGGCCTTTAATACTACAACATGCTACCACTCCACACACTTCCCAATCCTCTTACCTTGTTCCACTTTATTTTATTTTCCAGAGCACTTACAACCATCTATCATCATCATAATTTTCTTGGCTATTATGTTTATTTTCTGTCTTTCTGACTAAAATAAAAGCCGCATTGGGACAAGGATCTTTATTTTGTTTATAGATGATACCAAGTGGCTAGAAGGATGCTTTGGGCATAGTAGGTACTCTCTAAACAAGTGTTGGATTAAGTAGCAGATCTTGGATTTTAAGTAGTGGATGTTTCTATGTGAGCAGTGGGCCATGAGCTCTTTCAAGAAAAAGTGCTGTTTCCATCCACTTTCTATGTACAAGATTGACTTAAAGCCCCAGCAGAAAACAAATAATATCTTTCAGCTTGCTGCTGCAGGCACTATTGACAGCACATAATATTACTACTTTCTTTTCCTTTTTTTTTTTTCTTTGCGGTACGCGGGCCTCTCACTGTTGTGGCCTCTCCCCTTGCGGAGCACAGGCTCCGGACGTGCAGGCTCAGCAGCCATGGCTCACGGGCCCAGCCGCTCAGCGGCATGTGGGATCTTCCCGGACCGGGGCATGAACGCGTGTCCCCTGCATCGGCAGGCGGACTCTCAAGCACTGCGCCACCAGGGAAGCCCTCTTTGCCTTTTTGTTTTGCACAAAGTCAAAATCTCCCTCTGTGTTGACTTCCACACCAGGCTGATTCGTGAATGGCTGCCGTTTCCCATTGTTTCCCGTTAGTGCTCTATGTGCCCCACAGCAGTTCCACTGAAACCTTTGAGGCTGACCTGCTATTGCTCAATACATAGCAGCTGCTTAGGTGTCCTGCTGTCATGCATTCTTTGCACAGTTGCTTCTGTGGAGTTATATTCCAACAAACGCTGAGCTTGCTCTTCTTACTATGCCATTTAATTTCCAGTAAGGTTTGCTGGTGGATGATGAGATGGCACATGGAACCAGTCATGGTGTGTGTTTTCAGACTCAGTCCTTAAAAGGCTGTAAGGACACCCTTGAAAATCTGCTAAAGATGGTTTTACATTTTAGAATTTTAGAATAATTTATTACTTTAGCATTTGTATATTCTTTCCTTTTGATGCAATTAGAAATGTAATTCATCAGTTAGGCTGTCTTTATATGTGTGGTGTTTTCCCAAAATGCTAACCTCTGGTTTGTTCTTTGTATGTTCGGCAACTTTTAATACGTCAGCTTTCAGTTAACAGTCATATGCATGGAGAGCTGTTCCCTGACCACCGAATTGAAAATATATTCTTACTTGTTCTTCTCCATGACCGCACCCTACTTAGAACTTATCATTTTGTATGTATTTTTAAATCGTGTGACCTGCATGCTCTTTGAGGGCATGGGGGGAATTTCTCCTTGGTTTACCACTGTAACTTGGCACCTAGCACAGAATTTGGATATGACACGTGATCAAAATAAGCATTTTATAAATAAGTGTATGTTTGACAAAATTAATTTTCACATGCTATTTGAGTAAATTCATATACCCAGGAAATAATTAGTAAAACAAAAGATAACCAGAAGCATCAGATATTGACTCATTCATAACTCTGGTATAGTACACTCTCATTGTTCTTTGAAAGTACTTTTCAATCATTTTCTATTTTAAGTACTTATTTAGAACATTGCACTACCTTTAACCTTCAAATACTGACATATTTATTATAACATTCTCTAAATATATACTATCATAGTATTATATACATACTTCAATACTACAATAGTATTGAAGAGACAATATAATATTAGATATGCTATAATAATAGAGAAGATAACACTATAATGTTTTTTTATAAAATAACTATTGATATTATTTAATTTGTTTACCTCATTGCATACCTATGCCCAAAGGCAAAACATAAAATATGCAATATTTTAAAGCTACAATTTTCATTTTCCACTGGAAAGAACCCAAGTATATTATAACAAGCCTCAGAAAAAAACTCTCATATTTATATCTACCTAACTAGGAAGATCAAGTCTGACTTTCCACATATCTCTGTAATCAGTATCTACACTGATTTGAACCAAAATATTTCAGGGTATTTACTCTAGTGAGAAGTTAAGTTAATTTCCTAGGGATGCCATAAGTTACTACACATTGGGTGGCTTAAAACAACAGAACATATTCTCTTACAGTTCTGGAGGCTAGAAGCCTAAAATCAAGCTGTTAGCAGGGCCATCCTCCCCCTGAACATTCTAGGAAAGAATCCTTCCTTACCTCTTCATGGTTTCAGGTCGCTGCTGCCAATCCTTGGCTTGTAGCTATATCACTCCAATTCTGCCTCTGTCTTCACATGGCTTTCTTACCTGTGTGTGTCTTCACATGAACACTTTATAAGGTCACTAGTTCTTGGATTTAGGGCCCATCCTAATCGAATATGACCTCATCTTAACTTAATTAATTACATTTACATAGACCCTATTTCAAAATTAGGTTACATTCAGAAGTTCCAGTATTCATGAATTTTGGGGGGACACTATTCAACCTAGTAGTACTTGCCTTCTTGCCCCCCAAACTCACATCCAACATATATGCAATATACATTCACTCATCTCAACATTTTCAAAAATCTTAACCCATTCCAGCAACAATTCTATATCCAAAATCTCACCTAAATATCATAGAATCATAGAATCAAGTCTAAAATCTCATCTAAATATCATAGAATCAATCTCATGCTCTAAATCAAGTATAGCTGAGAATCTGGATATGATCTATCCTGGGGCAAAATTCCTCTTCATCTATGTACTTGTGAAACTGAAAAAACAAGTTAGTTATATGCTCCCAAAATACAGTGGGAGGACTGGCAAAGAATAAACCTTCTCACTTTCATAAGAAGAAAATGGAAGGAATAAAGGGGTCATTTGTCCCAAGCAAGTCCAAATCCCAAGAGCGCACATTCTGTTAGGTTTCAGGACCTGAGAACACTATTCTATGGCTTGATGCTCAGTTCTGTAGGCCCATAGATGTTCTATCAACCCTACTCTATGTTCCGTTCCTCTTCAGTTCTCCCATCAATCCTACCCCTTAGTGAAATCCTTCTCATCTTTTAGTCTTAGTTTAACTATTACTTAAATATTCTGAAGTAGATGAGGTCTCTTTTTTTATAAATTCTCATATAAACACTTGTCTGTACGACATTAGTGTTCTGCAAAAGAAACAGAAGTAATAGGAGATATACATAGGTAGATAGATGATAGATAAAGATAGATATAGCTATAGGTATCTTGAGTGAGATTTATTATAAAGAATTAGCTCACTTAATATTTGTCCTGCAAACAGATTGTAGCTTCTTTTTTCCCCCCTGTACTATGAAATAGGCACTCACCAGCCATCTACTTCATACATAGTAGTGTACATACATTGATCCCATTCTCCCAATCCATCTCACCACCCCTCCCGCCTTGGTGTCCATGCTTTTGTTCTCTACTTCTGTGTCTCTAGTTAACCTTAAGAATGCATTCCATATTACTCAGCTATAAAAGGAAATGAAATTGAGTTATTTTTAGTGAGGTGGATGGACCTAGAGACTGTCATACAGAGGGAAGTAAGTCAGAAAGAGAAAAACAAATACCGTATGCTAACACGTATATATGGAATTTAAAAAAAAAAAAAAAAGAATGTTTCTGAAGAACCTAGGGGCAGGACAGAAATAAAGATGCATATGTAGAGAATGAACTTGAGGACACGGGGATGGGGAAGGGTAAGCTGGGACAAAGTGAAAGTGGCATGGACATATATACACTACCAAATGTAAAATAGATAGCTAGTGAGAAGCAGCTGCATAGCACAGGGAGATCAGCTCAGTGTTTTGTGACCACCTAGAGGGGTGGGATAGAGAGGGTGGGAGGGAGATGCAAGAGGGAGGAGATATAGGGATATATGTACACGTATAACTGATTCACTTTGTTATACAGCAGAAACTAATACACCATTGTAAAGCAATTATACTCCAATAAAGATGTTAAAAAAAGAAAAAACAGTCTGTAGTTAAAGCACTGAATAATAGCTAAGTCAATACAGAAATGTAAGGCAAAAAGAAAAAGAATGCATTCCAATATACATTAGGGGCAGATAAATACTGTTTGATTCCACTTATATGAGGTAGCTAGAATAGTCAAATTCATAGAATTAGAAAGTATATTGGTAGATGCCAGTGGCTGGGTTGGGGGGGTAGGGGGATGAGGAGGGGAAATATGGAGTTAGTGTTTAAAGGGGACAGAGTTTCAGTTTAGGAAGGCAAAAAATTCGGGAAATGGATGATGGTGAGAGTTGCACAACAATGTAAATGTACTTAGTGCCACTGAACTGTATAGTTAAAGATGGTTAAAATAGTATGTTTTAAATTATGTGACTTTTACTACAATAAAAAAAAATTAGCTTACATGATTATGGAGGTTGAGAAGTTCCATGATCTGCAACCTGCAAGCTGGAGACCCAGGAAAACCAATGTCTTAAGTTCCAGCCTGAGTCCAAAGACCTGAGAACCAGGAGTGACAATTGTGTAAGTTCTAGTCCAAGGGCAAGAGAAAATCCATCTCTCAGCTCAGTTGTTAGACAGAGAGAGAGAGAGAGAGAGAGAGAGAGAGAGAGAGAGAGAATTCAACCCTCCTCCATGTTTCTGTTCTATTCTACCCTCAATATATTAGGTGATACCCACCCACATTTGGGAGAGCCATCTGCTTTACTCAGTTCACCAATTCAAAGGTTAATCTCTTCTGGAAACACCCTCACAGACACACACAGAATAATGTTTAACCAGATATCTGGTATCCCTTAGTCCAGACAATCTGACACATAAAATAAATCATCATGTGCATCTTTGTTTATCAGCACTTATTACAATTAAATAATTTCTGAAATAAATTTGTTAATATCTGTGTCCTCAAATGGATGAAAACCATGAGAATAAAAGCATTATACATCTTATTTACTGTTCCATCTCCAAAGCATACATCCATGTGTGGCATATACTTGAATCTCAAGAAATATTTTTTGAATTAATGAAAAAAAAAAAAACCAGATTTGGAATTCTCTCTTAAAATAAAACATCATGACTTTTCCACCTTAGGAGTTAATGTCATGGACAAAATGCCTGATTCCATATTGAAGTGCCAAAGTGTCATTAAGAATACTGATGAAGTGAAAACTAACTCATGCTTTTAATTATCTCAATATTTGAATGGAACTGGGAACTTTTAAAATTATTAAAATATTTTGGGGGAATTGATTTTAAAATTATTTTCAACATCTACAAAGTTATAATTGTAATAAATGAAAAATGCAACAAAATCTTCTTTGCTTTTAAGTAAACTTTCATCTAAGGCTGAATTCCAAAACTGGTATCATAGAGAACAGTATTCCTTTAAGGCTACCTTAGGAAAAATGGGGAATAGACTGGCCGAATAATTTTGGGAAATAATATATTCAATACCCTCCTTCACTTATTGACACTTTCATAAAGTACATTAATGAGGTAACAGCTCTGAGTAGTTCTGCAGAAAAGAAATTTTATTTTTTGAAAAAAAGATTGCCCCTCCAAAGACTTTCATTTTCATAATCTTTGTAAACATTCTGATGCACCTTTATTTCATGGAACAGTTTTTGAGAAATGTGCAAAGTAAAATGTGATGTGGTCTTTATTGTTTAATTAATTCCTGTTCCCATCTAGAGTAAATTAGGAAAAAAGATGTCATTTCTTTTCAAGAAATAGTATCTGACTTCTTGATATATCCCTTTATTTGCTAAAATTACTATTTTCAGGAAGTGTGTAGTAGAAAACACTGCTTGATTTTTGACCCAGCTGCAGAGGTCAGGGAGTAAGCAGTATTTTGCTCCTTTGGACATGTGGACATTATGAAGCCTAGTACATTCTAAATAAAAGTCAGGTCCTAAGAATGAGGACTGGTTGGACACCTGTACTTTTTCTTGCACCCCTCTCCTCCATGTCAAATTTCCTCTGCCTTAGGTGAAGGTGATACTAGGAAGAAATTACTGTGGGAATGTACATAGGCAATTTCTGTTTCTCATTTCTAACCTTAGAACCTCTCAGGATTTGACATGAGGGTTTGTTTTGGAACTTGTTGTCACTCAGGATTTTCCAGTCACACGAGCACTACCAGAAGATACCTAAACATTTAAACTCCTAGGTGGACCCTCAACTCTATCTCCTGGATACCTTTAATCCCAGTGTACTCCAGAGGAGCACAGTCCTGCAAAGAAAGGCACTCCAAGATCATTTAAAAATAATGAAAACAACAAAAAGCATGGACTCATTTAATATTCATAAAAATCTATGAAATAGGTATTCTTATTATTTCTATTTCATAGAGAAGGAAATTGAGACCTAGAGTTTAAGTCACTTGTCCTAGGTCACACAGTCATTAAGTGAACAGATTTGAACTCAGATCAACTAGCTACTCCTTAGAGCTTCTCCTAAGTGTTCCACCATAGAGCATTCATGTTCAT
Source organism: Mesoplodon densirostris (assembly GCF_025265405.1). Lineage (NCBI taxonomy): Eukaryota > Metazoa > Chordata > Mammalia > Artiodactyla > Ziphiidae > Mesoplodon > Mesoplodon densirostris. The sequence goes on from NC_082665.1 coordinate 42,305,676, forward strand.
TGAAAACTGTTGCTTTATTGAAGCCAGCTTAGTTCCCACCTAGCTGAATTTGAATTTGTCTTCATAGTATCAGGACTTAAAAATTATTGTTTCGTATTTTAGGTGTGTCAATATTGAATTGAGAATTTAAATTCAGTTGTAGCACAGTACATAAATTGGTGAACTTCAATTATTCCTATAACTTTGGATTAAAAACTCTATTTATATGTAAATGTTTATCAAAGACCTCTTTTTTCTTTCAATTCTAAAGATATAACTTTTCTTAAGCAATTAGCATATTCAATATGGGTGATTTAAATATTTTCTTTATGTTTCTTTCACACTTTAAATTTATTTTTTTTATGTTCTCACTTGATCTCTATAATTGTTTTTATATTATTGTTCTGACTGGTTATAAACAATTGGTTTTATTAAAACGTGTATCATTAAAAGTAACTCAACTAAAAAATAAGATTAGACTGGAAGAAAAGTTAGCAATGAAAGAATCACAGTCATTTGCCAAATATGAAATAACATTCTCAAAACCCATTTTAATGTATTCTAGTACATTTTTCTTCAGAAACAGAGATTGAAACCTTGAAAGAGCTAAGACCTTTGGAAAACAACAGCCTTTAAAAAGATTTAAAATAGCAATTCATTTAAAAAAATGAAAATGTCTAATGTCTCCTACCATTCCTTCTCATCTTCTGCCTGGGTGCGTTTTTTTCTCAGAGAGCATAAGAAAGTTTGCAGAGTATAAGGAAACTGGATGAACAGAAATCAGAATTCCTAAGGCAGAGATAGAAATTAAATGAAATAAAACATGTAACAAAAGGTGAGTAGTAACTAAAAAGAATAGTGTGTGAAGTAAGCTTATCTTGCCAAAGATTATATTATAAAAGTTACAGTAGGGGCTTCCCTGGTGGTGCAGTGGTTGAGAGTCCGCCTGCCGATGCAGGGGACACGGGTTCGTGCCCCGGTCCGGGAAGATCCCACATGCCGCGGAGCGGCTGGGCCCGTGAGCCGTGGCCGCTGAGCCTGTGCGTCCGGAGCCTGTGCTCCGCAACGGGAGAGGCCAAAACAGTGAGAGGCCCGCGTACCAAAAAAAAAACAAAAAACAAAAAAAGTTATAGTAGATGATAAGACCTTCAAGAAATTTCAGATGATGAGCATCACTGTAATTTTCTTAACTACATTTATATTTTTAATAGATCTTTATTGGAGTATAATTGCTTCACAATACTGTCTTAGTGTCTGTTGTACACCAGAATGAATCAACCATATGCATACATATGTCCCCATATCCCCTCCCTCTTGAGCCTCCCTCCCATCCTCCCTACTCACCCTTCTAGGTCATTGCAAAGCACCGAGCTGATCTCCCTGTACTGTGCTGCTGCTTCTCACTAGCTAATTTACATTCGGTAGTGTATATATGTGGATGCTACTCTCACTTCGCCCCAGCTTCCCCCTCCCAGCCCGTATCTTAAAGTCCATTCTCTATGTCTGCATCTTTATTCCTGCCCTGCAACTAGGTTACTACATTTTAAAAAGATGTCGGTGTACTTGAATTAGAAGTGAATAAAGGTTGACTCAAAGCATATCATTAATTATCATTGGCTGTTTTACCCTGGGGCTAATTCAGATGTTACTCAGGCAAAGGAGGATTGATTTATTTAGTCTGGAATCCTATTCTCGTTAAAGAAAAAAAGGCTTCGGCACCACTGACTGACACTTACAAGTCAGCCCTGCTGTTCTCCTTGGAAGCCTGAAACAAAATAGCAAGGAAAGGATGTTTCTAAATGAGCACTGAAAGTCCTCCATGTTGGAGGAAGGTATATTAAAAAGAAAGGCTTGGAAAGGAGATATTGCTGTTTAAGCCAATTAAGTTTTAAAAAATAGCTTTACCAGTGTTGTCCTGGTATGTCCAAACAACACAAAATCTATCATTGGTTTATTTCTATTTGAACTTTGACTTATTTTTAAATTTTTTTTTAAACTGCAAAAAAATAAAATAAGATAAAATCTGAGACTAAATGGGGACCAAGCAAAGGCTTAAAGTTTTACAATAGAAAGCTAACAGTTTCTGAGATGATCCTGAGTTTGAGAAAAGAAAAACAATAAACCGATATGATAACATTTTGTTTTAAAACAGTGTGATTCCAGTAGGCTACAAGTACGTTTTGTTAGTTAAGTTTAGCTGGTTCGAAGAAGCTCTCTTTGTTACTGGCTCATTTCACACTTGCCTTCAAGAAAGTTCCTGCCAAATGTTTACAGTAATGGAAAATATATGCAAAGTTCCTAATAGCTAGGATGTGCTTTCTGATGTAGGTTAAGAAAAATTATGAACTTAATTATTTGTGGTAAGTTAATGTAACTTCAACCATTTTTCCAAAGGATGCATTTAAATGCCAAAAGAAACAGTTCACTTGCCTCAAGCCACACAAGTCAGTAGCAGAGCAATGCTTGAGAGGGATTAAAATTCACAACTTCTGACACCTAGTCCACTAGGCCACACCAGCTTCAAACTGACCCCAACAGATCAACTTTCTTTTTTATGAAAACACGTGTTTCCTAATGCGATTGCTGCTGAAAGATATGTCTGTTCATATGGCTAATCTTCATTACTTAGAAAGAAATAATAAGAAGGGATCACTCATCTTCAAGTTCACTGCATTCTCAAAAATTTAAAGTGATACTTCACATTTTTAAAAACTCCAAATTTGATTTTCCCTTTTTAAAAAATTTCTTAACCTCTGTGGTCTACCTGGATTTTCATGTTTCTGTTTTTATTATTTTTGAGCCAGCAAAATTTTATTACATAATCAATCTGTTTGAAAGTAAGGAAATTGAATGTATTTTCAGGATTGTAGATGATTAGACATTATAAATTATGTTGATGACACATTAAAAGAGAAAGCCTAACTGTGCTGAATTTTCAAAAAAAAATTCTGGTCTATAACTTTAGCACTTTAGCTCTAGCAGTAAATCAGCTGAGCTGAAAATTTATAATGTTCTTTGAGGAAGGTGAAATTTATTATTAGCTTTTATATACTCCATTATTTTCTCAAAGTGCCATAAAATAATTTTACAAGTTATTCTTTGCAGCCTTCCTGTGTTGTGGTAAATGATATAATTTTTCTTATTTACAAGTTAGAGGAAAAAAACAACCTGAGGTCAAAGCAAGGTTTTCTGTCTTATATAAGTTCACAGGATAAGCCTGTGAGCATTAGTTAGAATTGAAATAGTAACACAGTTTTATGACATGATCGTTTCTACATTCCTACTCTTTTAAACATCACAATCTAATTGAAATATTACTTTTGTAACTCTATTGCCCAATAATAAGATCTTTCAAGTAATTAGTGTTCATTGTGTGCCAGACACAGTTTTATGTGATAACTTAATCTTCAAAACAATCCTATGAAGATTTATTTTATACATTTTACAGAATGACTGAGGCACAGAGAATTTAAATGATATTCCTGCACCCAAGAAGGAGCATAGAGCTGTGGTTCTCAAAGTGTGAACCCCAGAGCAGCAACAGCGTCACTGGGAGTATGTAGAAATGCAGATCCTTGGGTCCTCCTCCAGACCAGCTGAGTTAGAAACTCAGACTATAGGGCCCTACAATATGTGCTTAACAGGTTAATTTTGAAGCAAGCTATAATCTGAGAACCACTGGTTTAGAACATAGATTCTAGTGGTAGACTACCTGCTTTTGAGTGACAAGATTTTCGATTGTGAGTTGTGTGACTTGAAGTCACTGGTGTCTCAGGGCCTGAGTTGGATTATCTTTAGAATGTGAGTGATAATAAAAGTACCTCTTTGAGGAGACTGTCAAGAGAACTAAGAGTGTATGTATAACAGATTTCAGGCGGCTAGTTTTTCTTCTGTGAATACAAATTTAAAACTTAATTTTAGTATCCATGGGATCAGAATTAATTTTTACATGAGGTTCTATCAATATTATATATTAAAGTATTCTGCATGCTCTCTGACAGCAAATGGTTAGTGACTGAGATCTCATATTATTATTGTTGTTGTTAGTAGTACTATTATGAATCATTGTCATTGCTAGCCATTATTTGACTTGTAGAAGACTGGGTTATTGGTTTACCTTTGACCTTAAGCTCAGAAATCCATTTCCGCCCCCTTTTGACTGGATTTCTGACCACTGCCTTCTTATTTGTGCCTGTCTATCTTTAGCCAGCTGTTGGTCCACCTGTTCTTTATGACTAAGAGAGTTAGCCATGGGGACAGCTTCTTCTGATCTACAGCCATCCTGACCCTCCCTTCTTTCTTATTTCCATAAGAAAAGATGCAATAATGTGTTGAATCTTGTAGCTTGAGCAAGAATTCAGTCCACCATAACCATTTTAAATGTGTCCCCTCTTATTTAGTACCTTTCTTTTAGTCAAAGTCAATAAAAGTTATACTTAAGTACATACATGTTATCAAATTTTGTCTGTGCCTCATGGTTGTAATTTTTTAAATAAGTTCAATGTCAACTTTCAAATATTACTTGCTACAAAATTTCCCTTATACATCATTTTTCTCTTTTCCTATTTCTTTCTGATAAAAAAAATTGTGCTTTGATTAAAAACAAATAGCCATACAAAAAACCATGCTTCTTCCCCAGAATATTTCTCAAGTTGTAACAATAATGCTTTTTAAAAATTAACCAAGTAGGAAAACTTATATTTCCTTCCCTTCTATATATTTGTAACTTTTGTGTACACAAAATATAGATTATTCCCATCATTTATTACTTTCTAATAATATTATGATATTCCCTGCTTCAGCACTGAGACAAAAAATTGTCTATTCTTATTCATCAAGGAACATTAAGCCCAATAATATTGAGGAAAGGATATCTTTAAATATTCAGTTACTCTCATCTTTTGTATCTCCTGAAAGGCACAAGTTAAGAAAAACAAAACAACTTAGAAATAGCAATCTAGCATAATGTTTTTAAATACTCCAAAGTAAGGTTATTTTTCTGCAGCATACAATAAAGTTGGGTATATTTATGATTAGTGTTCATAATAAACTTAAAAGATATTTTTTATGGCTGAAATTACATAAAGTTAGATTTCACATGGGGAAGTCAAGTGTCCTGCATGAGCTTGACCTTCTTTGGTCTTCAGTATCCTTGGACATGATTATCTCTAAGATGCTTAGATCTCTGAATTTATGTCCAAGGAAAAGAAGGAGGAGAAGGAAAAATAAGAAAGAAAGAAGAAGAAAGATAAATGACCAGAAATATAAGGAAAGCAAATGCTGTCAAATGAGTTAGTTTACATTTACTACTATATAAGTTACATTACCAATTCTTGGCTAGTATCTTTAAAAATAAAATGTTTTAAATTATAACTTTAACTTAAAATTTCAATTCAAAAAGTCTATAAGTCATATAATTTAGCTATATTCCACACATCTGTGCTTGTATTGATAGATTGCACAAAAATTATATCAGCATTTAAACTAAAACCCTATCTTTTAAAAATAATGTAAAAGTTCAAAAGTGTAAAAGTGTCTTTGAACTTTGCTTTGCTGCAAGTGTCAAGGAATTAATCCATTAATACTTTTTTAAAAATGGAGCTAAGTTATATGCTATGCCAGAAATTTAAATATCCATGTGTGTTTGCAATGAGACAAAGAGCAGTGTTCAGCGGAATCATAGTTCTCACTTTTCTAGTTGTGTGAGAGAATTGCTTGTTAAATACCTTAAAATCATTCCTGTTTAGTATAGTTTTGAATTTTTTACTTGATCCATATTTATATTTACTCTTTTCCCCTTTGTCCACATTCATATTCAAAATCTATCATGTTTAAAAGTAACCATGTAACTCATAAAAAGGTGGAATATTATAAGGAGAATGAAGGGTATTATTTTTCACAACTTGGTAACATAAAGAGGTCTTAAAGTAAACATGTAAAGCTGGGAGTTATTTAATGGAATTAGTGTTCTCTGACAGTTAATATAAAAGACTTAAGAAATCACATGTCTTTGGCCTGAAATAAATTCTGGCTTTATTATTTATTATAAAATTATAATCTTCATCAATGGTTGTGTTCAGTAGTGGAAATGAATGTTTTCCTTATCTAAGTAAGTAGTTTATTAGTCCAAAAATACATCTATTATTGTTGGAAGATAAATTTTCATCTTATTCAAGTAATTTCTGTGTGTTGAGCCAAATGATTTGATTTCTTATTCCAACTCCTTTAGCACCACCTACGTTCTCTTTACTTTATCTCTCTAAGCCTCACTTTGTTTATATGTTAATTGAAAATAGAAATGTGCTTATAAATACTTAACATGGAGATACAAATGAGATGAAGTAATAGCCTTAAAAGGCTATAAGAATGTAATTTCCTCTCAACTGTCCATTTCTGCATTCCTCCTATTTATTTTATATCTTTTGTTCCTTATACCTCAGATAAAATCTTATATTGATAGAACAGTAGCCACCTTCTTTCTTTTTGCCCATTTCCTTCAGCCTTATTCGTAAAATCTAACAGAAGAGAGCTTTCAATAAATACAATCCATGTGAATGAATGCTTTTCAAGTGGAAATTGAAGAGACAAAACATATGATGAGTGAAAATACTCAGTTGTAGTACACATAGTTGGTTCTCACTACCCTTGGTAGTTATGTTCTATAAATATGAATATAAGTGTAGACTCTTGCGAGCATTATTGATCAATACATAAACCTTCTTTTGTAATACCATATTTAATATATATTGTTTTTTTTTTTTTTTTTTTTTTTTTTTTTGCGGTACGTGGGCCTCTCACTGTTGTGGCCTCTCCCGTTGCGGAGCACAGGCTCCAGACATGCAGGCTCAGCGGCCATGGCTCATGGGCCCAGCCGCTCCGCGGCACGTGGGATCTTCCCGGACCGGGGCATGAACCCATGTCCCCTGCATCAGCAGGTGGACGCTCAACCACTGTGCCACCAGGGAAGCCCCTTATATATATTTTTGATTCATTAGCATTAAACTCAAGGCCAACAGCACTATAACTCAAGTCTGGGGAAGATTTTTGAAGTCATGTATTTTCTCTGTAAGGCATATTACAGCCTTCTTGAGTTTAAAACATTAGGCAACACTTCAGCACTATGCTTTGAAGACATTTAAAATAGTGAACTCACCAACATAAAGCATAAAAATGTGAAAAATGTGACAATAAATAGACCACAAAAAGGACATTTATTTACAGTATGAGACCTGAAACAAGAAGGCAGAATCCACCTTGTTTGACCTCAGCTGGGAATTGTACATGTCGTGCAACAATTTTTTTTGTCACTCTGTGCATGCCCTCAGATGACCAGGGACTGGCCACAGGTATTGACATTGGAATCACAAATAAATTTTAATGTGTAGACAAATTCATAAATACAGAATCCACAAGTAATGAGGATCAACTTCATTTGTTATGTCCTATTTATACACCACTCTCTCATTATGTCCAAGCCTCATAATAGTTCTTTTTCCCCTTTTTGGCATGTTTTAAATTTATGTACTTTTTAAAACTTGAAGAAAATAAATCATTCCATCTCTGACAAGTTAGTGCTCTAGTGTTTTGTTCTATTTTAACATTCTTTAGTACTTTTTAATATGACAGATACTCAGATGCTAACTAATTGAAATAAACGATTTGTAAGCAACTTACAAGTATATTTAGAGAGGAGAAAAATTAAGGCAAGTGATTTAAATAAAATCATCAGACTCTTGTTTAATGATCTGTATTAAATTCTAACATTTTCTAATGAGTAAGGAGTAATATCCTAATCTGAATGCCATAAATTTCCATGAAGTAATAGAGAACAGAAAAACATGACTGTAAGATGTATCACTTGTGTCATAATTAAAATAACTTATCTAGAGGTAAAAATCAATACCTTTGATAGAGCCATCATTTTGATATAGTGAATTGAATGTGTGCCTTGTACCCCTTCATGTCACAGTTTTCCACACTTCTGAAGACTGAACAGTGATTTTGGATGGTAAACAGGGAGGCGGGATAAGGTAGCTTAACCAAGAAAATTTAAGGAGAACTGAAGCCAATCACATAATCCTCACCAAGCCACTCTTCTCAATACAAACATTAAATGAGAGGATTGCCATCTTTCCTGTACATATACATCTATCAGATTTCATGCTCCTGTTTCACTAGGTTGATATGGATGGTAGTTACTGCACATTTATAATTTTTTTGAATTCTTCCAACCTTCTGTTCAGCAGACATTAATACTTCCAGAATTTTACTAATGATGAAACTAAAGCTGAGTGGTTGTGACTTGTTCAAATCAAACAGCTAGTAAGTAGTTTAATTAAAATTGAAGTTAAAGTTGGAGAGACTTGTCCATAATATTCCCATAATATTCTACATCTGGTATTATGTATATCAAACCAAAATTCCTACTATTGTGTATGCTATAGGATAGTCCTTGGGGGAGCAATGTTAGTTCTACACACTCCTTTCCCTGGAGATTCGTGTTCTTCAAAAATCACTGACAGCTCCTAAAATCAAGAAGACATGACAGAAGAAAGAAAAGTCCACCAGAACTGTGATAATTCTAAGACAAGACATCCTCATGATAGAGGAAAATGGATTTCCCTTTACAGCTATACATTCCCTAAACCTTCGCAGTGTATAGCTGGGAAAATGTGCATTTGTAGTCATACTAATAAAGTTCTTAACTTGTGAGAGTGCTATGCCTTCATTTGTGAAAAGTGAGAATTAAGATAACTCTCTTGGATGCTAAGAGGTTCAAATGAGATATAAGTGAAAGTGCCTTTCAAAACTCACTTATAAATGTGCTCACTCCCATCAACTTACTTCTCCAACCTTGAATTTTCTCAGTAATACATTAAAATGCTTCAATCTTTTCCACAACTGATAGTTAACAGGACATAATATACAGTTTGTGAGATTTTATGTAGAGCTCTTCATGTTTGGTTTAAGTATTCCAAACCTGTATCATGGAAAAAACCTTGGTTTCTTTTATTCCTTAAATAAATATGTATTGAGGAGGTATGAAAAGCAATGATTTTGCTGAGAACTAGTACTGTAATAACAAGTAAAGCAAATTATCTTCCTTCAGTAAACGGGAATGCAATGCAATGCAATACAGTATGTATTCTGCATAACCCAGGAGACAGACATACTTGATTAAGTTTTGGAGGGTTGCAGAAGGTAATGTGCGAACTGAACCCTGTGGGATGAATAGCAGTCAGTGAGCACAGGACTGGGGAGAAAAAGCAGAGGGAAAATTTTTCAAAGAGGCCACAAGGCAAGAAAAACAGCAGTGCCTGCATTTTTAAAATAGATGGTCTTGAGGATATGCATCTTCTATAAATGTCCATGCTCTTAAATTGTACATAGGTAATTTCTACTTCAGAACATATTCTGACTGATTTATCAGCATCACAGAATGCCATCCATAAAAATATGTCAACCTTTTAAAGAATAAGTGATAGTATGAAAAGGCTCATAACACCTTCTCTTAATCCCTCCCCCTTCAGATAGGATGTCTTTAGAGCATTGCATTGTACAGAGTGAGGATGTCTCTGCCTGGGTGCTTAAATTATTGATTAAACCTGTCACTAGCAAATTCTTTAAACTGGATACATGTTGATTGAGTAGGAAGGAATATTTAACTGGATGCCTGACTGTGAAGAGAATGGTTTTGTAAATTTCTTTACAGTGCTCCTAATTAAAGTTCTGATAATACGGTATTGTGAGATAACTTGTTCTCTTCTATTTTTAATGTGGCAATTTTAAAATGTGCATATAAATTAAAAAAACGGGAGTCAAAAGCAGCAGAGATTGATAACAGTTCTTCCCTTACCTCTTAGATGTTGTTTGGGGAAGAAAATATGAAATAGGTTTGATTGAGAGAGAAAGTTTTACCAGGCTTTCTATATTCGGGAGGAAGATTTATGATTCTAATCTGAATAGCCCTCTTAGGAAGTCTAGGTTCCCACCAAACACAGGAAATGATGTATTTTTCTACAGCACTAAAGGACACATTATGTATTAAAGAGGATATCTGAAAGTCAGTCTGTTTTGAAGCTATCCAGCTGCAGTCTTAACTTAAATAGACTATAGCAACTTTTATACTTTTCAAAGTGATATTAAGGATCAATATAACAGTTTTCAACAAGTAGAGTCCTTCTAAGATGTCATCTTATAAAGCTCATGATTAATTGCATAGATACTCATATGAAACAGCATTGCCTATCCCACCCCCCCAAAAAAACACACTAGATACATGCAAAGTAATGAAAACATCAGAGGCCATGCTATCTCTCTGTGTGCGACTGTAGTATCAATTTTCATGTCTTGAGACTATTCTAATATGAAAGCATACTTTTTCTCTGAAAACTTTTATTTTTTTCTCCAAATAGATGCTTCTCTTATCTGAATGCAAGCAATGATGATGATGATGATAAAACACACTAATTCTGAATTTTATGTGGAATTATTACATGCACATATAATGAAGTAGTGATATCTAAAATCCAACTATAACGTAACTATATAAAAAATCCTTTAAGCTTTTGCATATATTTCTAGTCAACAATACAGTAGATCTTTCATGCATTGAAAATGTTTCATTATATGAATATGTGAAAATTAAGAATCTGAATTGGCATGAACATCTAAAGAACAAAACAAAAATAAGTTTACACCACAAAACTTTAGCTGAGAACTAGATGGCAATGGTAGAGCTGTTCTAGGCCACTGAAAACATGATGCTTTTACACAAAGTATTTTACTTATGCATTTCAAGACATGTTACTATAAGAATAACACACCCTGGGGAGCTTTTGTTTCATGGGTTTATAGTTCAAACAATAAACCACCCATTTTAATAGGAAAAATGATCCTAGTATATTCTATTTGTTGTCATAATATGATGCCCTGGTGTTTTGTTGCTCTCTCTCCAAAGATTTCCTGAAACTTTGTCAGTGACTATTCATGCTCCCATTTATGTAAATTCCCTATGTATTAGCTAATACAATTTAAGCCACTGATTCTTTTTCCTCCTTTTAAAAAATCTTTTACACAATGATTCTCTATCAGACTCTCCTTGGATGGTGAAAATGGTTTCAGTGGGGTGTTTAACTGTCTTCTCACGTCACAGTCAGGAGGTTGGCTGTAGCTGCCTTTCCAAGGAAGGTTCATGAGGGGTCTCTAAAATATATTTTATTTTTTGACAAAGATCTTTGCTTTTATAAGCTTTACGATGGGTTTATACTTTTTACAAGATGCCTTCCTCAAACATGCACAATTCCCCAGCAGTCTTTTAAAATCGAGTCAAAACACTTTTCTTTTGGAGGAGTTTTACCCCAAAGGCTAGTATGTTATACATATTTCCTGCTTGACTTTTCATTTTAAAAGATTTATTCTTAATCCCAGGCATATTGGGACATTATTCAGACAGGGTATCAAGTTTGCTCGGCCTCAGTGGCATAGTGACAACCTGCGTATTGCCGCAAGAGTAGCTGGAAACAGGTCTCTACCCTGTAGGTGGTTAGAGTCGGAGAAGCTTGGCTTTGCCAGGTGGGAAATCAACCTGTCAGGAAGAGCCCTGGAAACATGATTAGTTTACTAACTTCATTTAAGGAAAACGTTTGCAACACCGTGTCCCCTCTGCTCTTGGAGTCTGCCGTTGCTAAACAATCCAGTGTTTCATATGGGCTGAGTGGAATGCCATGTGCACACCCAGCAGGAGGACCTTCCAGGCTTGTGGGCTTCCTCTGCCTTGTGATCTTGTGGACTTCTTGTGCAAAGCTCTATTTTTGTGACTCCTTCTCTGCCCTCTCTCTCAGTATCCCACTACAACGAATACACAAATCAGGAATAAAGTGAAAGAGAGGCTGCTCTACTATTTTCAGATCTTAATAAATCTTATTAAAGATTTGCTTATATAAATTATCAGCTTCTCTGGTAGAGCATTTCTAATGACTAGGCTCTATGCCTCAGAGGTTTGCCTTAATTTCCCAGAAGAAATGCTCTAAAATGAGTGCAAATTAACTTTTAGAAAGAAGGTAGATTTCATTCCTCTTAAGTGCCTCGGGCTGGGGGAGGGGTGAGGCTGAGCTCACATTAAGGGTGTTTAGAACTGCATCCTTAACTTGAGGATTCTTAAATATGCATTTGACTTGCTTGGTGGTAGTTTAAACTGTGGAAAATTTGAACCAAATGTGTATACCGTGCGGTTGTATTTCCCCAGATTTTTAAATAGCAGACTAAGTATCATTTAAATTCCAGGGGTAGCCTTTTATTTTAAATTTAAAATTGTTTTTTTGCAAGTAAACAGCGATGGCAAAGGAACTAAACTGTTTTCTTAAAGATTATTTCTTATTAGTGGGTGCACACACTCACAAACCCCATTCAGGTAGGAAGAAATATGTTCTCTTGTCATAAGTAATGAGTTTTAAAAACGAGTTCTTTTTTATTAATGAAACTTACTCTGTTTACCAAAAGAGTTAGAGAAAAGGTCAGTAATAAGAAGTTTACTACACTTTAATATTCATAGTTATTGATTGTATTCATATATCTCACGCTGTCTATGGCTAATTAATTTTTATACTTTCTTTTATGTATAGCTGTCTTTTGATTACTGGCTTAGACGTGTTTAATAAATGTTCAAAATAAATGGTACCAAAATTTCAAAGATATTATTCAGTTTGTTTAAAATTCAGTGAAGTGTGCTAGTGTGTAAGCTGATTTTTAATGTAAGACTTTGAATAATTGACTTTTTTTTTCAACAACTAAGTGCTCCTTAACAAGGCCATCTGTCACAATAATGGATCCTACAGTACTTATCTGGTATGATCCTAAAGTAAGGGTAGGACAACTATGTTATATATTTGATTACTAATTTGTCTTCTTATTAATTGTTGATTATAGTCCTCTTTGTTAAGTAGTCAATGGTCATAAAAAATAGTATGTGAACCCTCAGTATTATTATATACTTCATTGGGAAAAACCACTTTAGACTAAATATGGTATGAAAAGAGACATTTACTTCAGTAACAAGAAATGATCTCTACTAAACTTGTGTAAACCATAGTATCTGACAGTGTTCTAATATCACCCTAAAATTTGAACTGTCTTTTCATTCATCCCACTTATAAACTCAGAAAAAATATATAAAATTAACTACAGTGTTTAAACATTCCTTGTTGTGTATGCACCTGTGTGGGTATGTGTGTGTTTGTGTGTGTGCGATGGGAAGCACAGAGTTAACTACTACATCAGTACAGCCATATATAAAATTGAGGTAATGGCATTTACTTCCTGAACATATCAATGGGTTTACAGAGTAATGATCATGTTTCATAATGACTTTTTACTACTATTTCATAGAAAATACTGATATTCCAGGTAGGAAGCTAGATAGACTTTTAAACAGGACTTAAGGAATAAGTGGTTATAGGCAGTTCACCTACAATTCTGTGGTTCTGCTATAGAGAAAGCATCTCAGAGTTAATGGTAATCAATACAAAGGCTCCAGAGGATTGAAAAGAAAAATGGGGCTGGAGTTGGGGAAGGGGTGGCGTTGTCACCGTATCTCTCTCTTGTACAGCTTATACAAATCAAAGCACTTGAGTAGCGACAAGTGATGTTTCTATTCTCATCAATCAGTACTGAGTGAACTATTCTGGAGGTGTGATTGCTTTTCAGAGAGTCAAGCATGGTATAATCGGGTTTCAGGTGAACTAAGCAATGCGTCAATATAGTTATAAGATATGGTTTTGTTACACGAAGGCATCTGCATTGTATTTATGTGTGTCTTGCCTCTGTACACAGCCATAAACTATATAGGGGACATACCACTCAGTAATAAGTATAACACAATCATATGTATTATATAAAACATACTAACATTACTGTCTTCACTATTGTTCTCTAACTATGAATAGGGTGGATTTTGAGTTACTTTCCCAAAGGTGGGAATAGCTGTATCCTGCAGATAATTATGATTCTTGTGATTGGACTTGTATATATACATATATTATATATATATATATATATATATATATATATATTATATGTATTCATATTTATTATATATTTTTATTTTATTTTATTTTATTTTATTTTTGGTACGCGGGCCTCTCACTGTTGTGGCCTCTCCCGTTGCGGAGCACAGGCTCCAGACGCACAGGCTCAGCGGCCATGGCTCCCGGGCCCTGCCGCTCCGCAGCATGTGGGATCTTCCTGGACTGGGGTGCGAACCCGTGTCCCCTGCATCGGTAGGCGGACTCTCAACCACTGCGCCACCAGGGAAGCCCTATATTATATATTTTTAAATTGAAGTATAGTTGATTTACAATGTTGTCTTATTTCTGCTGTACAGCGAAGTGATTCAGTTATACATACATATAAATTCTTTTTTATATTCTTTTCCATTATGGTTTATCACAGGATATTGAATATAGTTCCCTGTGCTATACAGTAGGACCTTGCTAGTTATACAGTCTCTATGTAATAGCTTGCATCTGCTAACCCCAACCTCCCACTCCATCCCTTCCCCACCTTCCTTTCCCCGTGGTAACCATAAATCTGCTCTCTATGTCTGTGAGTCTGTTTCTGTTTTGTAAATAAGTTCATTTATGCCATATTTTAGATTCCACATATAAGTGATATCTTATGGTATTTGTCTTTCTCTTTCTGACTTACTTCACTTAGTATGATAATCCCTAGGTCCATCCATGTTGCTACAAATGGCATTATTTCATTCTTTTTTATGGCTGAATAATATCCAATTTCTATATGTACCACATCTCCTTTATCCATTCCTCTGTTGGTGGACATTTAGGTTGCTTCCATGTCCTGGCTACTGTAAATAATGCTGCTATGAACATGGGGTGCATGTATCTTTTTGAATATAGTTTTGTCTGGATATATAGCCAGGAGTGAGATTGCTGGATCATACTGTAATTCTCTTTTTTGGTTTTTGAGGAACCTCCATACTGTTTTCCACAGTGACTGCACCAACTTACATTCCCATGAACAGTGCAGGAGGATTCTCTTTTCTCCACACCCTCTTCAGCATTTGATATTTGTAGACTTTTTAATGGTGGCCATTCTGATCAGTGCAAAGTGGTACCTCATTGTAGTTTTGATTTGCATTTGTCTAATAATTAGTGATGTTGAGCATCTTTTCATGTGCCTATTGGCCATCGGTATGTCTTCTTTGGAGAAATGTCTATTTAGGTCTTCTGCCCATTTTTCGATTGGGTTGTTTGTTTTTTTGTTGTTGAGTTTTATAAGCTGTCTGTATATTTTGGAAATTAAGCCCTTGTCAGTCACATCGTTTGTAAATATTTTCTTCCATTCTGTAGGTTGTCTTTTCATTTTGTTTATGGTTTCATTTGCTGTGTAAAAGCTTGCAAGTTTGATTAGGTTCTTTTTGTTTGTTTTGGTTGTTTTGTTTGTTTGTTTTGCTTTTATTTTTATTGCTTTGGGAAACCTATAAAAATATTGGTATGATTTATGTCAGAGGATGTTTTGCTTATGATCTCTTCTAGGAGTTTTATGGTGTCATGTCTTAAGTTTAAGTCTTGAGCCACTTTGAGTTTATTTTTGTGTATGGTGTGAGGGTGTGTTCTAACTTCATTGATTTACATGTCACTGCCCAACTTTCCCAACATCACTTGCTGAAGAGACTTTTTCCCACTGTATATTCTTGCCTCCTTTGTTGAAGATTAATTGACCATAGGTGTATGGGTTTTATTCTGTTCCATTGATCCATATGTCTGTTTTTGTGTCAATACCATGTTGTTTGCTTACTGTAGCTTTGTAGTATTGTCTGAGGTAGGTCTGGGAGGGTTAGGTCTTCTGCTTTGCTATTTTCCTGAGGATTGCTTTGACAATTCTGGGTTTTTATGGCTCCATATAAATCTTAGGATTATTTGTTCTAGTTCTGTGAAAAATGTCATGGGTAATTTGATAGGGATAGCATTATATCTGTAGATTGCTTTGGGTAGTATAGCCATTTTAACAATATTAATTCTTCCAATCCAAAAGCATGGGATATCTTTCTATTTCTTTAATCATCTTCCATTTCCTTTATTAATGGTTTATAGTTCTTAGCACATAAGTCTTTCACCTCCTTGCTCAGGCTTATTCCTAAGTATTTTTTTTTTTGGTGCTATTTTAAAAGATATTGTTTTTTACATTCTTTTTCTGATATTTCATTGTTAGTGTAAAGAAATGCAACTGATTTCAGTATGTTAATCTTGTATCCTACTACCTTGCTGAATTCGTTTATCAGTTCTAGTAGTTTTTGTGTGGAGTCTCTAGGATTTTCTATATATAGTATCATGTCATCTGCATATAATGACAAATTTACCTCTTCCCTTCCAATTTGGATACGTTTATTCCTTTTTCTTGTCTGGTTCCTGTGGCTAGGACTTCCAATACTGTGTTGAATAGAGGTGGTGAGAGTGGGCATCCTTGTCTTATTCCAGATTTTAGCAAGAAGGCTTTCAGCTTTTCACCATTGAGTATTATATTGGCTGTGGGTTTGTCATAAATAGCTTTTATTATGTTGAGATATTTTCCCTCTATACCCACTTTGGTAAGAGTTTTTATCATGAATGGATGTCGAATTTTGTCAAATGCTTTTTCTGCCTCTATTTAGATAATAATATGGGTTTTGTCTTTTCTTTTGTTGATGTGGTATATCACGTTGACTGATTTGCGTATGTTGAACCATACTTGTGAACTAGGGATGAATCCCGCTTGGTCATGGTGTATGATCATTTTTATGTGTTGTTGGATTCGGTTTGATAATATTTTTTTGAGAATTTTTGCATCTATATTCATCAAAGATATTGGCCTGTAATTTTCTTTTTTGGTCGTGTCTTTGTCTGGTTTTGGTTTCAGAGTGATGGTGGCTTCATAAAAAGTCTTTGGGAGTGTTCCTTCCTCTTCAATCTTTTGGAAGAGTTTGAGAAGGATTGACAAAAGTTCTCTTTTGTATGTTTGGTAGAATTTGCCTGTGAAGCCATCTAGTCCTGAACTTTTGTTTGTAGGGAGTTTTAAAATTACAAATTCTATTTCACTTCTAGTGATCAGTCTTTTCAAATTATCAGTTTCTTCTTGATTCAGTTTTGGTGGGCTGTAAGTTTCTAGATACTTGTCCATTTCTTCTAGGTTGTTGAATTTGTTGACATATAATTATTCATAGTATTCTTTTATGAGTTTTTGTATTTCTGCGGTATCAGTTGTTGCTCCTTTTTCATTTCTTATTTTGTTTATTTGGGTTCTGTCTTTTTTCTTCTGGTGAGCCTGGTCATAGGTGTGTCAATTTTGTTTACCCTTTCAAAGAACCAGCTCTTGGTTTTATTGATTTTTTCTATTGCTTTTTAAATCTTTATTTTATTTATTTACTGGACCTGTATATTTTACTTAGAAGATTAGCTCATGATAATAATAGATATTATTTACGAAATATTCTCCATGGTGTTCACATATCTGTGAAGGTCCATTCATGCAGACTTTTACTCAGCACAGTTTTATTGAACATCTACTCTGGACTAGACATAACTCTAGGGTCACATACCATGGTGAGTAAATATAGATCCTGTCTTGGCTCCTCTGGCATTTTCAGTCTTTGAGCCAAAAACAAAATTGGAATAATGATTTAGTCAAAATTGTGATGATGGTTATAATAAGCTATTCTCAAACGTCACTGAGAAGTGACGTTTAAGCTGATATCCTTCAAAAATTTACTGAACACTTACTACAAGCAGACACTTAATGGATGTTGGGGAAACAGCAGGAACACAGATATGTATCCTTTAATATAGAAGTTATCTATTATTCTTCTTGTTGATTAATCATAAGCCATAAACACATTTTCTTGGGGTAGATCTGTAAAAGCATAAGTTATCTACCATGTATCTTTCATTCAAAGCTTCTTTTCCTTCCTTTTCTCTTAGCTCCATCCCCTTCCTACACAATGGGGAAGCAATGTTCAATTTATTCATATTCAAGGGAATTGATAGATCATTACTTTTAATGGCATATCACAACTTAATTTGATACATACCATGCTTTCTCATGTTTTGATTTACTATACTGGTATTTTTGAAAGATCCGTTATCAATTATAAGTGCCAATACTGGGATAACAAGTGAATAAATATGGAAAATGTAGTGAGTTATTGCAATACCCACCATGGGCAGCCAAATAGATTTGTCTTTTCTCTATAGGGATAAAACAATCCTCTACACCAAAGCTGAAATGTGTCATGGCTTTTTAAGTATAACAATATAAATTACTTTGCGCCATGCTGACTTTTTGGGTCAGGTTAACTAATAGATGAATAACAGGAGCCATTGAAAGATTTTGCCTTTATTTTTTGGAATTTAAGTTGTATTAACCTTTGTATAAATACCGACTTCACAGCCAGCTATTTCCGTAGTTTACTTGATATGAGAGTAGTCAGGGCAAAAGAATGATTGTAGATCCAACCAATACAAATAACTATGTTTGGAATACAGGTATAAGGAATTTGCTGTCAGATGAAGTAAAAGGGCATGAACAAGTTTTAACTAGTTATTATGGGTAATAGAAAAAATTTATTGTAGCAAAGTAGAATAAACAGCGAAGGAAAAAGAAAATGTTTAAACTGATGAGTAGTGTCAGGTTTTCTGAAGGTTCAGCCTTGCTTATCTGAATCTTCATGAAATTCTGTGAGGTAGCTTCCTAAAGTAGAGGAAAAACGTGTAATATTACAGTGTTACTGTCATTTACTCAGTGGAGGCTGGCACGGTGGATAAAGCACCTGAATATGAGAAAGTAACAAAATGGTCCATATATGCTTCCACTGATCTTCCCCAGGTAAACTACCAGTAATAATACTGGGGGAAGAAAAACCCAGTTATATTTTTACCTTGCAGGAAACATCTCTGCTGATTTTCAGATGGACGAATAAACCACCAATCACAAAATGCCAGGGCCCTTTTAATCTAAATATGCATTTCACAACACACTGAAGATACGGAAAGCTTTTTCTGCAATATAATTTCGAATCATCTTAAATTAATTCTGAAAGATATGTAGAAATCAGTGTCTGACATAAAATGTGCTGGGGTTGTTAGAAAATATATAATTTCTATTCTTAACTCCACCAATAACTTTTAAGACTGTTGACTATGTCATTGAGCCTCAATGCAGCACTTCTTTATGTTGAGCTGACTGCTGTTTGGCTGATGAAGACATTTTACATATGCATTAAAGTAATGCAGACATAAGAGGTTAAATGAGAGCAGAGCAGAAGCACAATAACTGGATGACCAAATAGCTCAAACATGTTACTCATTTCTATCCCTTTTTCTCCCATATTCTGATTCTTTAAATATAAATCTCATTGTACATCACAATGAAACACAAAATGAAAGAGAATTTATATTCTATACAAGTAGGTTTCACACTTAACTGCTACAAATTTGAAAATTCTGTTTCTTCTCCTTATATAAATATGCACCAGAATTGAAAATAGAAAGCAATCATAATGAAACAAATGGAATATGTTTAATTTACTCTTCTTAATTTTTTTAAAAGGTAAAATTGCAGCTCCTCACTTATAGGGTTTGCATTAAAAAAAATTCTAGGAACTTCCATGGACTTTTCTATCCATATTTCCTTGTCAGATTTAGCTTTTAGTCATGTATCTCAGTGGTGTGCTAACATACATACAGGACATTTGTTGTAGACACAAATGTCTACATTTATACCAATGTACTATAAAATGTTATTATTTTATTAATATTAGAATTTTATTAAAAATGTGATTAACATTAATTATATTAATTTGATCAATTTAATATTCATATTAAATTTATTACAATTTGTATTACTAGTAGTTATTCATTATATTTATTGATTATATTTATTATTATAAATTTAATTAATATAGGTGTAGAATTTCATATACATATATGCAACAATGAACAAAAACTGTATACAAAAATAATTCTAAAAAATTAATTAAGTCAAACTTGTATCCAAAGCACATATTCGTTGTTGTCACAGAGATATATTCTGGATAATATAATACTATTTTCATTTGGAAATCCATACACATTATCTTTAATAAACTGCATATTTCGGGAAGTTCTATAAATGCAACTTGCTTCATCTTTTGGGGTTTTTTTTAGCATCTTTATTGGAGCACAATTGCTTTACAATGGTGTGTTAGTTTCTACTGTATAACAAAGTGAATCAGCTATACATATACATATATCCGCATATCTTCTCCCTCTTTTTTTTTTTTTTTTTTCGGTACACGGGCCTCTCACTGCTGTGGCTTCTCCCGTTGCGGAGCACAAGCTCCAGACGCGCAGACTCCGCAGCCACGGCCCACAGGCCCAGCCGCTCCGCGGCATGCGGGATCCTCCCAGACCAGAGCACGAACCTGCGTCCCCCACATCAGCAGGTGGACTCGCAACCACTGCGCCACCAGGGACGCCCTCTCCGCCCTCTTGCATCTCCCTCCCACCCTCCCTATCCCACCCCTCTGGGTGGTCATAAAGCACCGAGCTGATCTCCCTGTGCTATGTGGCTGCTTCCCACTAGTTACCTACTTTACATTTGGTATTATATATAAGTCTATGCCACTCTCTCACTTCATCCCAGCTTACCCTTCCCACTCCCTGTGTCCTCAAGTCCATTCTCTACATCTGCGTCTTTATTCCTGTCCTGCCCCTAGGTTCTTCAGAACTTATTTTTTTTTAGATTCTATATATATGTGTTAGCATATGGTATTTATTTTTCTCTTTCTGACTTACTGCACTCTGTATGACAAACTCTAGGTCCATCCACCTCACTACAAATAATTCAATTTCATTTCTTTTTATGGCTGAGTAATATTCCATTGATTACATGTGCCACATCTTCTTTATCCATTCATCTGTCAATGGACACTTAGGTTGCTTCCATGTCCTGGCTATTGTAAATAGCGTTTCAATGAACATTGTGGTACATGACTCGTTTTAAATTATGGTTTTCTCAGGGTATATGCCCAGTAGTGGGATCTCTGGGTCATATGGTAGTTCTACTTTTAGTGACTTCCTTCATCTTTGATAGGTGTTTTTAAAGACTCAGGGAAAGTATTTGGAACTGTTAATCACTGTGGAGGCTTCAGAAAAATAAACCATTCCAGCTATACTAATGAGACCACTGATAAATTCGATCTAGAATATTCAGGAATATTTGGATTATATTTGAAAAAATGTGAACTCAGTGAAAATTTTACCTACCATCAACTTCTTCTCAGGTATGAAACCTTAGTGACTTAATTCTACAGACAATCTTTATATTACTGATTTAAAAATCTTGATAATGTGGTTTCCCCTGATTACTTTTCCCAAGTAAAAAATAACATTCTATCCCTTGCTAGCCAATAGATTTTTTTAAAATACAACCAGATTATATATTTCCCTCCACCCATGCCTTTAATAGTCCCCTTCAGCTGTGCTTCCTTTTTCATCTAAAATGAAATTCCACTTCTTACTATAGCCTGGAAGCCCTGTCCATTTCCTTCTTCGTGGAACTTAGCCCCTACCTCTTTCATCCTCACTTATTTTACACCAACTACTATTCTTAACACAGAAGTTAGGACAATTATTTAAAAATATAAGTCATTTCATGTCTCTCTTTGTTCAAAGGCTGACAGTTGCTAAAGTCATTTCCTTTGCTTAGAATATTCTCTGCCACCGGACTGTCTAATAGTTTTCCATCTCTTGATATCAGGGCCTCAGAACAAATGTTATTCCTCAGAGAAGATTTCCTGGACTACATTCATTCATTCAATAAATGTTGAAAGAACACTTACACGATAGGCAGTTGCCTCTGCAACTGGAACACAACATTGAATGACAGACAAAACTCTCTGCCTTTATGATGTTTAAACCCTAGTAAAGAAGAAATCATACAACAAAATAAATCCATCAGAAGATAATACTTTATGGGAAGCAAATATAAATTGTAAGTGGAGAATAAGAAGTTCTAGGGATTGGGGTTGCAATTTTTAAAAGGAAGGCCTCACTGAGAAGGTGACATTTGGATGAAGCCCTGAAGGAATTGAGGAAGCAAACCATGCTGATAGAGGGAGAGCATGCCAGGCATTTGCAAAAGAGCAAAGGCCCTGAGCCAGAAGTATTATTGGTGTGTTTCATGAATATTAAGGAGGCCAGTTTACCAGAGTGAAATAGGAAGAGAGGGGTGGCATGTAAGGGAAGTAGCATAAGGGACATGGGCCAGATCTGGTAGGGTCTTATAGTCCATGCTGAGACTTGTGATTTTACTTGAGTAAAATCAGAGCCATTGGAGTCTTTGGACAGAGGAGGTACATCCTCATCCTCCAATTCATGCTTACTCTGCTATGTTAGAATGAAGCTCTATGTGGCCAAAGTGAACCCAGAGAGACCAGTTAGGAAGTTTTCCAGTAATTCAACCAAGGAAGTCTTAGAAAATGGTGTCAGCAGTGGTGAGAACTGGTAAAATACTGGATATAGTTTGAAGGTAGAGTTGACAGAATTTGCTTTGGATATAAGAAGACAGAAAAAGGAGTCAGGATGGCTCCAGGATTTTGGGTTTTAGCAAAGGGAAAATGCCATTTACTGTGATAGGTGACTGCCAGTGTTAGCACATTTGAGGAAGATAACCAGATTATATGGTACCTTCGGGCATCATAATTAAGCCCTGGGCCTGGGTGAGGTAATGAAGGCAGAGTGTACAAACAAAGCAGAGATAATGTGCAAGAACTGAACCTTGATCCACTCCAAAATTAAGAGGTTGCTCATGTGACCCAGTAAAAGCACTATTTTCCCCACTCCATTCTCCTAGCCCTCTTAATCTTTGTTACATGTCCTTGTATTAATTTCTTAGCAGTTCTCAGATATACCTGAAAATAACTTATTCATATTTCCTTGATATCGTCTTTTGTACCCACTGGAATATAAGCTTTGTAAGAGCAGGAAGATGAGCTGACTTATTCACAAAACCTAATTCATGGGGAGCCCTCTAAAAACACTTACTGAAAGAATTAATTTTTGAATCCATTCTTGGTTTTTAATTTAAAAAATTTATAGCTGCAGAGTGATTAAGAACAGAAAAATAATAACTAACATTTATTAAGTGCCTAGCACATTTCCCTGCCTTTACATGTAATAAAGCCATTTAAAATGCAGAATAGGGCTTCCCTGGTGGCTCAGTGGTTGGGAGTCCACCTGCTGATGCAGGGGACACGGGTTCGTGCCCCGGTCCGGGAAGATCCCACATGCCGTGGAGCAGCTGGGCCCGTGAACCATGGCTGCTGAGCCTGCACGTCTGGAGCCTGTGCTCCGCAATGGGAGAGGTCACTACAGTGAGAGGCCCGCGTACCAAAAAAAAAAAAAAAAAAAAAAATGCAGAATAACCCTGGAGGGTAAACACTATTATCCTCACTTTACAGAGGGGAAAACTAAGGCACAGCAATGCTAAATACCTTGCCAAAGCTTATGTGGAGCATAGTGAGAAAATTGAGATTTTAAGCTAAGGAATCTAGCTCCCAATGGTAAAAATGCCTTTTTACCATTATATTGATGCTTCTCAGGTGAAGGAAGTAATAATAGTGAGGCCAATAAAAGTGTGATATTTACAAGGTTTGGAGGTGCTTGTGAGCTGCCAAGTTAAGGGAGAGAATGATGTCAGCTAAACAAGAGAAAGACCCATCACCATCTTGTATAATTATGATTTTCTGGGAATGTACATTGTACAGGGAGCAAGTTTATCAGACTTTCCCCAAAAAACTAAGGACAAAAGAAAGGGATAAAAGAAGAGTGAGCAGGGCCTCCCTGGTGGCGCAAGTGGTTGAGAGTCCGCCTGCCGATGCAGGGGATACGGGTTCGTGCCCCGGTCTGGGAGGATCCCATATGCCGCGGAGCGGCTGGGCCCGTGAGCCATGGCCGCTGAGCCTGCGCGTCCGGAGCCTGCGCGTCCGGAGCCTGTGCTCCGCAACGGGGGAGGCCACAACAGTGAGAGGCCCGCATACCGCAAAAAAAAAAAAAAAAAAAAAGAAGAGTGAGCAAAAAATATGTATATTTAGTTTAGCATTAATTTTTTAGAAGTAGAACATTTTCATAAAGCTTATTGAGGTCAACACCCTATTTACAGACAGAGAAACAGGAAATTCCCCAGATTGCATAGGTTGATATTGAGCTAAATTGGGGTCAACATCTAGAATCCTACTTCAGCCATTTCTTCTCCCCACTCAAGCTTCTCCCTAGAGGAACGATCTTGAGTTTTCCTTAAAAATGGAAGAAAATACACCAAATGGTTCATTTTCCTTTTTTTTTCTGACAAAAATGTCTGAATATGATAATATAACAGATTACTATTTCAGTTCCATAGAGGTATGCCTACTATATAAGAAAACATAGCAGAATTTATTTTGGGGGGAAGAAAGTAAAAACAGCCTAAGATGTACATGCTTCGTAACAATAGATGATTTACCAGCAGCTACAAAAGAGTACAATTAAAAAAAACAACCACACATTTGTTCAGCATTTTTGTATAATAGTTACCATGATGAAAAACAATTTCTCACATACATAGTCAATGTTGTATATTCAGGCTCGGGTATATATGCATTTGTCTTTGTAATATAATACTTTCTGTGAGTAGAACATCTTTCTAAATGTATGTGTCATACCATTACTTGATAGAATATGAATGATTACAACCTTAAACTGGTAATATGCCTTCCTGACACAAATATAGGACTATGATGCTGTATAATGTTGACATTTATAGCTATTTTCATAGACTTTATCTCAAATCCTTGAGTGGATACAGAATGTACCGTATATCTACTTTAAAGTGCCTGTGTGTGGACAAGCACAGAAACTATTATGTGACGAAAAGTGTTACAGACTTCAGTGTTCCATTGCTGCGAGTTGTTTTAGAGCCAATGGAGATACAAACTTGGCAATCCTTCTCTGCCAGTGGCAAATGGTGACCATAACCTAGTAATGTTCTCATATGATAAACCCAACCAAAGGTCCCTATAATTAGCCTGGTAATAAATACTGTTTATGTAAGCCTTGAACACTACTAGGCATATTACAACTCAAAAGCACCATAATGGTTGCATAAATGATGTTGCCTTTTTTCAGTGTTACCAAATAATGAAGTATTATGATTTAGAAAATTGTCAGAATAAAGTTTAAACCTCAAAATGGGGAGCATGTTTATTTAACCTGAGATTGATGGAAATGCTTCTAAACTGTTTTAAATGTTCTTTGGTCTTAATAAAGAATTCTGACGATACTTTTACCCTATACTGATGGCAAAGTATCACTTATAGGTGTGGAATTGTGACATAACAATCACTACAGTAACAGCTGATATTAATATAGCACTTACTGTGGCAAACAAGGTTCCAAGTTTTTACATATATTAATCTATGTAGTCATCAGAAACACTTTATGGGGTAGCTGCTATTATTACCCCTGTTTTACAAGCTAAGGAACTGAAGCAGAAAAGTGAATTGACATGTTCCTGGTCAGACAGCTAGTATGTGGGATGCACCTATCATCAGAGATCATTGAAGTGTACAGAGCTTAACTTTTCTGTATCTGAATTCTTTTAGGGTGGGGAATGTGGGCTGGTGGAGAGAAGCTGGGGCTTGGATCTGTCTTTTATTCTTTATTCCCACTGACAGCCCAGAATGCTAATTAAGTTGCCTTATGGTTGGCTAAATTTGGTATTAAAGTTGGTACTAAAAATGAATGGTTTCAGAATTTATTCCTGAGGATATTCTATGAAAAAGAAAGAAATTATATGCAGTATATTAAAGTAATCCATCCTTTACAATGGGATCCTGGAGCAGACAGGTTGTGCCAGGCAAGTTCATTTGAGAGTCTTATACCAATTGTAATTTGTTAAATTTCTCTATCCAAGATATATATATATATATATATATATATATATATATATATATATATATATAGATAGATAGATACACACACACACACACACACACACATATATATGTGTATATTGTATTTAATTTTATTTACCAAGTCTCATGTTAGAAATTAAAATTTTATTTACTTTTCTGCATTCTCCTCTGTGCTAGAAGGTTAAATATACATGAGTATGTGCATGTACACATGCAAGGGGATGATAAAGAGAATTGAGACTTACAATGACAAAGAAGAGGAAAATAAATATACAGAGAGGACAAAAAAGTTATAATTCCTACCAATTGCCACTCTGCCATTCTTCCTTTCTCTCCACTCAAGTATGATTAATAGAAGTGGATGCCTTTACATTGTTTTATATTGAGTGGCCTTTCTGGGTAGTGAAGTCATTGTGGGTAAAGTTTAGATTTCTGCATTAGAAACATCAAAGAAAGCTCAGCCGAAGAGGTACCTGATATAACAGATCATGCTGCCTGGCCTTCAGTTTAGGATTCATCCTCTGAAATCTCTCCTGTCTTTTATCAAACATAATGTCAAATAATACAAACTGTGAGACTTCCATCGGCTCCTAGTTGGACAATTCTTCTGTTGTTTTGCTAAATGTTCACTTCTGTAGATCATATCACCATTTTTAAATGATTCTAATGAGGTACTTCTCTCTGAAGTTCTATTATACAAGTGTCTATAAACAAAATTATATCTTCCCTCATAAACTTATAAAGTAATGAATATTATTTTAATCAATTCTTTTATTATTTACAACAATCTTTTAATAATTTCTGCCAAATTGGTTCTGATATATTCTTTTTTTAACATCTTTATTGGAGTATAATTGCTTTACAATGGTATGTTATTTTCTGCTTTATAACAAAGTGAATCAGTTATACATATACATATGTCCCTATATCTCTTCCCTCTTGCGTATCCCTCCCTCCCACCCTCCCTATCCCACTCCTCTAGGTGGTCACAAAGCACCAAGCTGATCTCCCTGTGCTATCCAGCTGCTTCCCACTAGCTATCTATTATATGTTTGGGAGTGTATATATGTCCATGTCACTCTCTCACTTTGACCCAATTTACCCTTCACCCTCCCTGTATCCTCAAGTCCATTCTCTAGTAGGTCTGTGTCTTTATTCCTGTCTTGCCCTTAGGTTCTTCAGAACATTTTTTTATATTCAATATATATGTGTGTTAGCATACGGTATTTGTTTTTCTCTTTCTGACTTACTTCAGTCTGTAAGACAGACTCTAGGTGCATCCACCTCACTACAAATAACTCAATTTAGTTTATTTTTATGGCTGAGTAATATTCCATTGTATATATGAACCACATCTTCTTTATCCTTTCATCTGTTGATATACACTTAGGTTGCTTCCATGTCCTGGCTATTGTAAATAGAGTTGCATTGAATATTTTGGTACATGAATCTTTTTTTTTTTTTTCCCTGTGGTACACGGGCCCCCCACCGCTGCGGCCTCCCCCGCCGCTGAGCACAGTCTCCGGACGCACAGGACCAGCGGCCAGGGCCGACGGGCCCAGCCGCTCCGCGGCACGTGGGATCCTCCCCAGATCCTCGGACCGGGTCACGAACCCGAACATCGGCAGGCGGACTCACAGCTACTGCGCCACCAGGGAAGCCCCACATGAATCTTTTTGAATTATGGTTTGCTCAAGGTATATGCCCAGTAGTGGGATTGCTGGGTCATATGATAGTTCTATTTTTAGTCTTATAAGGAACCTCCATACTGTTCTACATAGTGGCTGTATCAATTTACATTCCCACCAACAGTGCAAGAGAGTTCCCTTTTCTCCACACCCTCTCCAGCAGTTATTGTTTGTAGATTTTTTGATGAGGGCCATTCTGACTGGTGTGAGATGATATCTCATTGTAGTTTTGATTTGCATTTCTCTAATGATTAGTGATGTTGAGCATTCTTTCATATGTTTGTTGGCAATCCGTATCTTCTTTGGAGAATTGTTTATTTAGGTCTTCTGCCTATTTTTGGATTGCGTTTTTTTGTTTTTTTCATATTGAGCTGCATGAGCTGCTTGTAAATTTTGGAGATTAATCCTTTGTCAGTTGCTTCACTTGCAAATATTTTCTCCCATCCTGAGGGTTGTCTTTTCATCTTGTTTATGGTTTCCTTTTCTGTGCAAGCGCTTTGAACTTTCATTAGGTCCCATTTGTTTATTTTTGTTTTTATTTCCATTTCTCTAGGAGGTGGGTCAAAAAGCATCTTGCTGTAATTTATGTCATAGAGTGTTCTGCCTATGTTTTCCTCTAAAAGTTTGATAGTGTCTGGCCTTACATTTAGGTATTTAATCCATTTTGAGTTTATTTTAGTGTATGGTGTTAGGGAGTGTTCTAATTTCATTCTTTTACCCATAGCTGTCCAGTTTTCCCAGCCCCACTTATTGAAGAGGCTGTCTTTTCTCCACTGTATATTCTTGCCTCCTTTATCAAAGATAAGGTGACCATACGTGTGTGGGTTTATCTTTGGGCTTTCTATCGTGTTCCATTGATCTATATTTCTGTTTTTGTGCCAGTACCATACTGTCTTGATTGCTGTAGCTTTGTAGTGTAGTCTGAAGTCCGGGATCCTGATTCCTCCAGCTCCGTTTTTCTTTCTCATGATTGCTTTGGCTATTCGGGGTCGTTTGTGCTTCCATACAAATTGTGACGTTTTTTGTTCTGTTTCTGTGAAAAATGCCAGCAGTAGTTTGATAGGGATTGCCTTGAATTGTAGATTGCTTTGGGTAGTATAGTCATTTTCACAATGTTGATTCTTCCAATCCAAGAACATGGTATATCTCTCCATGTATTTGTATCATGTTTAATTTCTTTCATCAGTGTCTTATAATTTTCTGCATACAGGTCATTTTTCTCCTTAGGTAGTTTTATTCCTAGATATTTTTTTCTTTTTGTTGTAATGATAAATGGGAGTGTTTTCTTAATTTCATTTTCAGATTTTTCATCATTAGTGTATAGGAATAAAAGAGATTTCTGTGCATTAATTTTGTATCCTGCTGCTTTACCAAATTCATTGATTAGCTCTAGTAGTTTTCTGGTAGCATCTTTAGGATTCTCTAGGTACAGTATGATGTCATCTGCAAACAGTGACAGCTTTATTTCTTCCTTTCTGATTTGGATTCCTTTTATTTCTTTTTCTTCTCTAATTCCTGGGGCTAAAACTTCCACAACTATGTTGATAATAGTAGTGAAAGTGGGCAACCTTGTCTTGTTCCTGATCTTGGTGGAAATGGTTTCAGTTTTTCACCATTGAGGTTGATGTTGGCTGTGGGTTTGTCATATGGCTTTTATTATGTTGAGGTATGCTCCCTCTATGCCTACTTTCTGGAGGATTTTTGTCATAAATGGGTGTTGAATTTTATTGAAAGCTTTCTCTGCATCTATTGAGATGATCATATGTTTTTCTCCTTTAATTTGTTAATATGGTGTATCACATTGATTGATTTGCGTATATTGAAGAATCTTTGCATTCCTGGGATAAACCCCACTTGATCACGGTGTATGATCATTTTTCTGTGCTGTTGGATTCTGTTTGCTAGTATTTTGTTGAGGATATTTGCATCTTTGTTCATCAGTGATATTGGCCTGTAGTTTTCTTTCTTTGTGACATCTTTGTTTGGTTTTGGTATCAGGGTGATGGTGGCCTTATAGAATGAGTTTCGGAGTGTTCCTCCCTCTGCTATATTTTGGAAGAGTTTGAGAAGGATAGGTGTTAGCTCTTCTCTAAATGTTTGATAGAATTCGCCTGTGAAGCCATCTGGTCCTGTGCTTTTGTTTGTTGGAAGATTTTTAATCACAGTTTCAATTTCAGTGCTTGTGATTGGTCTGTTCATATTTTCTATTTCTTCCTGGTTCAGTCTCGGCAGTTGTGCATTTCTAAGAATTTGTCCATTTCTTCCAGGTTGTCCATGTTATTGGTATATAGTTGCTTGTTGTAATCTCTCATGATCCTTTGTATTTCTGCAGTGTCAGTTGTTACTTTCCCTATTTCATTTCTAATTCTATTTATTTGAGTCTTCTCCCTTTTTTTCATGATGAGTCTGGCTAATGGATTATCAATTTTCTTTATCTTCTCAAACAATAAGCATTTAGTCTTATTGATCTTTGCTATCATTTCCTTCATTTCTTTTTCATTTATTTCTGGTCTGATCTTTATGATTTCTTTCCTTCTGCTAACTTCGTGGATTTTTTGTTCTTCTTTCTCCAATTGCTTTAGGTGTAAGGTTAGGTTGTTTATTTGAGATGTTTCCTGTTTCTTAAGGTAGGATTGTGTTGCTATAAACTTCCCTCTGAGAACTGTGTTTGCTGCATCCCATAGTTTTTGGGTCGGTGTGTTTTCATTGCCATTTGTTTCTAGGTATTTTTTTATTTCCTCTTTGATTTCTTCAGTGATCTCTTGGTTATTAAGTAGTGTATTGTTTAGCCCTCATGTGTTTGTATTGTTTACAGTTTTTTTCCTGTAATTGATATCTAGTCTCATAGCATTGTGGTCAGAAAATATACTTGATATGATTTCAACTTTCTTAAATTTACCAAGGCTTGATTTGTGACCCAAGATATGATCTATCCTGGAGAATATTCCATGAGCACTTGAGAAGAATGTGTATTCTGTTGTTCTTGGATGGCATGTCCTATAAGTATCAATTAAGTCCAGCTTGTTTAATGTATAACTTAAAGTTTGTGTTTCCTTATTTATTTTCATTTTGGATGATCTGTCCATTGGTGAAAGTCAAGTGTTAAAATCCCCTATTATGATTGCGTTACTGTTGATTTCCCCTTTTATGTCTGTTAGTATTTGTCTTATGTATTGAGGTGCTGCTATTCTGGGTGCATAAATATTTACAGTTGTTATATCATCTTTTTGGATTGATCCCTTGATCATTATTTAATGTCCTTCTTTGTCTCTTGTAATAGTCTTTGTTCTTAAGTCTATTGTGTCTGATATGAGAATTGCTACTCTAGCTTTCTTTTGATTTCCATTTGCATGTATCTTTTTCCATCCCCTCACTTTCAGTCTGTATGTGTCCCTAGGTCTGAAGTGCATCTCTTTTAGACAGCATATATACGGGCCTTGTTTTTATATCCATTCAGCCAGTCTGTGTCTTTTGGTTGGAGCATTTAATCCATTTACATTTAAGGTAATTATCGATATGTATGTTCCTATTACCATTTTCTTAATTGTTTTGGGTTTGTTATTGTAGGTCTTTTCCTTCTCTTGTGTTTCCTGCCTAGAGAAGTTCCTTTAGCATTTGTTGTAAAGCTGGTTTGGTGGTGCTGAATTCTCCTAGCTTTTGCTTGTCTGTGAAGGTTTTAATTTCTCCATCAAATATGAATGAGATCCTTGCTGTGTAGAGCAATCTTGGTTGTATGTTTTTCTCCTTCATCACTTTAAATATGTCCTGCCACTCCCTTCTGGCTTGCAGAGTTTCTGCTGAAAGATCAGCTGTTAACCTTATGGGGATTCCCTTGTGTGTTTTTTGTTGTTTTTCCCTTGATGTTTTTAATATTTTTCCTTTGAATTTAATTTTTGATAGTTTGATTAATATGTGTCTTGGCATGTTTCTCCTTGGATTTATCCTGTATGGGACTCTCTGTGCTTCCTGGACTTGATTAACTATTTCCTCTCCCATATTAGGGAAGTTTTCAACTATAATCTCTTCAAATATTTTCTCACTCCCTTTCTCTTTCTCTTCTTCTTCTGGGACCCCTATAATTTGAATGTTAGTGAGTTTAATGTTGTCCCAGAGGTCTCTGAGAGTGTTCAAAATTCTTTTCATTCTTTTTTGTTTATTCTGCTCTGCAGTAGTTATTTCCACTCTTTTGTCTTCCAGGTCACTTATCCGTTCTTCTGCCTCAGTTATTCTGCTATTGATCCCTCCTAGAGAATTTTTAATTTCATTTATTGTGTTGTTCATCATTGCTTGTTTCATCTTTAGTTCTTCTAGGTCCTTGTTAAACATTTCTTGTATTTTCTCCTTTCCATTTCCAAGATTTTGGATCATTTTTACTATCATTATTCTGAATTCTTTTTGAAGTAGACTGCCTATTACCTCTTCATTTGTTAGGTCTGGTGGGTTTTTACCTTCCTTCTTCATCTGCTGTGTGTTTCTCTGTCTTCTCATTTTGCTTAACTTACTGTGTTTGGGGTCTCCTTTTCGCAGGCTGCAGGTTCATAGCTCCTGTTCTTTTTGGTGTCTGTCCCCAGTCTCTAAAGTTGGTTCAGTGGGTTGTGTAGGCTTCCTGGTGGAGGGGACTACTGACTGTGTTCTGGTAGATGAGGCCGGATCTTGTCTTTCTGGTCGGCAAGTCCATGTCTGGTGGTGTGTTTTGGAGTGTCGGTGGCCTTATTATGATTTTAGGCAGCCTCTTTGCTAATGGATGGTGTTATGTTCCTGTGTTGCTATTTGTTTGGCATAGGGTGTCCAGCACTGTAGCTTCCTTGTCATTGAGTGGAGCTAGGTCTTGGTGTTAAGATGGAGATCTCTGGGAGATTTTCACCATTTTATATTATGTGGAGCTGGGAGGTCTCTTGTGGTCCAGTATCCTGAACTTGGCTCTCCCACCTCAGAGTCACAGCCCTGATGTCTGGCTGGAGCACCAAGAGCCTGTCATCCACACGGCTCAGAATAAAAGGGAGAAAGAAAAGAAAGAAAGAAAGAAGAAGATAAAATAAAATAAAACAATGTAAAATAAAATAAAATAGTTTTGAAAATAAAAAATAATTATTAAAAAATTTTTAATGTAATAAAAAAAGAAAGAAAGAAGAGAGCAACTAAAGCAAAAAACAAATCCACCAATGATAACAAGTGCTAAAAACTATACTAAAAAAGTAATAAAAATAATGTGTAGACAGAACCCTAGGACAAATAGTAAAAACAAAGCTATACAGACAAAATCTCACACAGAAGCATACAAATACACACTCACAAAAAGAAAAAGGGAAAAAATATGTATATATCCTTTCCCCCAAAGTCCACCTCCTCAATTTGGGATGATTCGTTGTCTATTCAGGTATTCCACAAATGTGGGGTACATCAAGTTGATTGTGGAGATTTAATCCGCTGCTCCTGAGGCTGCTGGGAGAGATTTCCCTTTCTCTTTGTTCGCACAGCTCCTGTTGTTCAGCTTTTGATTTGGCCCCACCTCTGCGTGTGGGTCGCCTGAGGGCGTCTGTTCTTCACTCAGACAGGACGGGGTTAAAGGAGCTCTGATTCCGGGACTCTGGCTCACTCAGGCCAGGGGGAGGGAGGAGTACGGATGAGGGGCGAGACTGCGGCAGGCAGCAGAGGCCAGCATGACATTGCACCTGCCTGAGGCGTGCCTTGCGTTCTTCTGGGGATGTTGTCCCTGGATCACGGGACCCTGGCAGTGGCGGTCTGCACAGGCTCCCAGGAGGGGAGGTGTGGATAGTGACCTGTGCTTGCACACAGGCTTCTTGGTAGCGGCAGCAGCAGCATCCTTAGCATCTCATGCCCATCTCTGGGGTCCGCGCTGATAGCCGTGGTTCGTTCCGTCTTTGGAGCTCCTTTAAGCAGCGCTCTTAATCCCCTCTCCTCATGCACCAGGAAACAAAGAGGGAAGAAAAAGTCTCTTGCCTCTTAGGCAGGTCCAGACTTTTCCTGGACTCCCTTCTGACTAGCCGTGGTGCACTAACCCCTTCAGGCTGTGTTCGCGCCGCCAACCCCAGTCCTCTCCCTGCGCTCTGGCTCCGACCGAAGACCCAGCCTCAGCTCCCAGCCCCGCCCACCCCGGTGGGAGAGCAGACAAGCCTCTCGGGCTGGTGAGTGCTGGTCGGCACCGATCCTCTGTGTGGGAATCTCTCCGCTTTGCCCTCCGCACCCCTGTTGCTGCGCTCTCCTCCACGGCTCCGCAGCTTCCCCCCTCCGCCACCCGCAGTCTCCGCCAGTGAAGGGGCTTCTAGTGTGTGGAAAGCTTTCCTCCTTCACAGCTTCCTCCTAGAGGTGCAGGTCCCGTCCTTGTTCTTTTGTCTCTGTTTTTTTTTTTTTTTTTTCTTTTGCCCTATCCAGGTACGTGGGGAGTTTCTTGCCTTTTGGGAGGTCTGAGGTCTTCTGCCAGAGTTCAGTCGGTGTTCTTTAGGAGTTGTTCCAAATGTAGATGTATTTCTGATGTATTTGTGGGGAGGAAGGTGATCTCCACGTCTTACTCTTCTGCCTTCTTGAAGCTCTTTCTGATATATTCTTCACCACTTCTCCCTGATGGATCAGCGGATGAAGATAATGTTGAAAGTATGGTCTCATCAGAGTTGTGTGTAGATGGAAATATATTTTGACATATGCAGCATGCATGGTTTAGAAAGAATGGATATCACCCCTCAAAAATACTCTTGAAAATAATATATTGGTAAGTTATGAAAAAGGAACTGTGACAGTGTTAATTAAAATTTCTTATTAATTTTTCTTTTTCTTTTTTTTCTTGGTATACTTAAAAGCAAAGTGTAACCATGTATTTGATTAACAGTAAAACTGTCCATTATTGCAAAGGAGGTTGAAGGCATACCTGTAGATAAAAATCACATCCACCTGTCAATTTTAAGTTTTAGCCCTGCATGATAAATTGGTGTTCACTGTTACTATTACTGTGTGATATATAGGTTAAATAAAAACCAGATAGTAGTCACTCTTCAATAAAAGGATTTGCAGGCAACTTCTTTCTTACAAGTTATTGGGTATATTTTGTAATTGAAATAAATTAAGCCCACAACAGGGAGACAGACAGACAGACAGACAGAGAGAAAAGAGAAAAAGCATTTCTTGTATAAATTAACACTTCATTTAGCCTTCCATAATAATAAGAAGATGGGAAAAGGTGAAGGTTATTTACAGGATTCTTGAGTAATAAAATCACTAGGCGAGGGCAGATATAAGATAACATATGGTCAATTGTAGGTACTTAAGACTGAAGAATTATTACTAAATCACTAACTGAGGGCCTTGAAGTGTGATGTTGCATGAGATTACATGTAAGGATCATTTGCTCCATTTTATGACTCTGTCACTTAAAAGATCAGAACTTTCCACCCTGTGGGGCTAAAAGTTTGCCCTGGTTCATGGGACATGTGCCAGCTGGCCAAGATAAATGAAAATTTCTGCTTCCTCAATGAATTTGTGATAATGTATGATCCTTAGTCTACTTTTTAAAGCAAGATGAATTAATGGTGATATGGTACCACCAATGTCTAGGGAACAGAGATGAATGTAAACTATCTGGCAATCTAATACTGAGTTGACAAACACTCATATTATGGTGCCCAGTAAGATTTTGGGCTCTCTAGACTACTAAGCCTAATTATTTTTATAGTTCTAAGAAAGCTGGTAGAAAGATAGTATAATTCTTTCCAGAAATCATTTTAATAATGAGTAAAGGATTATATATTGGGAAGGTAGGGGAGAATAAGGAAGGTATGTATAAAAATTAATTGACTTAAGCTTTTACATGAAACTTAGAGAATACATCTTACTACATTGCCTAAAATGCCCTGCTTGCACAGGCTATTTATTAACACAATATTGCACTTTTCAAATTTATTAATATACACAGGATAAAATTTTCAACTGTACTATTTGATCTACAGAAAGTATAACCTATCAGTCGAGGAACCCACAATTCTAAGTCTCTAAAGTCTCCAGTATTTAATCTAATTCTCTTTAATTTTGCTTTCTCCCTCTTAGACACACACCACACACATGCACACACACACAAGATGACAACTGAAATTTATTTCAAATTTAAAAGTCTTTGAATTGAGTACACATTTGTGCAAAGGTCTTTTTATGAATGTTTCATATTTTTGGTAATAAATACTAAGGAGTGGGCTGGCTACATCATGTGACATTTAACCTTTTAAGAAAATGCCAAAATGTTTTCCAAAGTGTTTAACACATTTTACATTTCTACCAGCAAGGTATGAAAATTCCACTTTGTTCACATCCCCACCAGTTCTTAGTATGGTCAGCCTTTTAAAATTTTTTGCCATTCTAATAGATGCATATTTAGTATCTTATTTTAGCTTTGATTTGCAATTCCATAAAGCTAATGGAGTGTCTTTTCATGTGCATATTTTCCATCTATATATCTTCTTTTGTGAAGTGTATGTTTAATTATTTTGGCTTCTTTTGGGGGGGTTGGAGGAATTTTTTTAAACATGGAGTTTTGAGAGTTCTTTACGTGTACCCAGCACAAGTTTTTCATCAGATATTTGAGTTGCAAATATTTTCCCCCAGTCCATGGTTTGTGTTTCATTCTCTCTGTAGCATCTTTTGAAGAGGAGAGTTTTAAATTTTAATGAAGTCCAATTTGTCAATTTATTTTTTTATTGATTGTGCTTTTGCTGTCATATCTAAGAAATCTCTGCCTGTTGTAGGGGTTGGAAAACTTTTTTCTTAAAGGGCCAGATAGTAAATAGCTTAGGCTTTGTGAACTATAAGTCTGCCTCAACTAATCATTTTCCTAGTTACAGTGTGAAAGCAGCCACAGGAAAAAGTATAAATGAATGAATGTGACTGTGTTCCAGTAATTATTTACTGAAGTTTAAATTTCATATAGTTTTATGTATTATGAAGTAGTATTCTTCTTTTTAAAATTTCTTTAGTCATTTAAATATATAAAAATATTATTCTTAAATCAAACCTCATAGATACATAGGTAGAAGGTCAAATTTGGCCTGTAGGCTATAGCTTGCCAACTCCTCTCCTTTTATAGTTTTAGGTTTTTGCAGTAAATCTAATGGTTCATTTAAACTGTTTTTTGTATTAGATACAAAGTATGGATCAAAGTTCATCTTTTGCAAATGGCTAATTGTTTCAGCACTGTTTGTTAAAATGACTGTACTTTCTCCACGAAATTCCCTTTGCAACTTTGTAGAGAATGATTTGTAAATACATGTGTCTATTGCTGTACTCCATTCCGTTCCATTGACCTATTTGTTTATCTTAATACAAATACCACATCAGCTTGAATTGTCTTAAGATTATTAGTGTTAGTTTTTCAACTTTGTTCTTTTTAAATTTTAATTTATTTAATAAAGAT
Organism: Mesoplodon densirostris; assembly: GCF_025265405.1. NCBI lineage: Eukaryota > Metazoa > Chordata > Mammalia > Artiodactyla > Ziphiidae > Mesoplodon > Mesoplodon densirostris. Next base: position 42,342,736 of record NC_082665.1, read on the forward strand.
GGAGTTATTGAAGTTATCTCTTCCTTTTTGAGTAAGCTCCTTCACTTGTATCTTTCAAGGCACTTTTTCAGTTCATCTAATTTGTCAAATTTAATATAATAAATTTTTCACAGTATCTTTTTATCTTTTTGATAGTATATAATCTGTAGTAATGTCACTTCTCTTATTTCTGATATAAGTAATTTATGACTTCTCTTTTTTTCTCACATCATTATGGTTAGAAGTTTTCAATTTCATTGATCTCAAACACATACCTTTTGATTTCATTGATATTTTCCATTCTTTTTTTGTTTTCAATTTTGAATTCAGTTGTGATCTTAAATATTTCCTTTCCTCAGCTTATTTTTAATTTAACCTGCTCTTCTTTTTCTGTTTCTGGGTGCAAGCTGATGCCACTGATTTGAGACTTTTATTTTTTAATATAGATGCTTAGGGCTGTAAGTTATGTCTATGAACTGTTGTATTGACACTATCCAAATTCAAATATGTTGTGTTTTCATTTGCAATCAGTTGAAATAAGTTATTTCAGTTTATTATTTGGTTTCCTACTATTGGGTGATATTTTTCAGAAGTTTTTCTATTATTGTTAATTTAATTCCTCTTTGGTCTCAAAACAGAATTTGTTCACTTGAATCTTTTAAAATTTATTCAGACTTGTTTTATGGCCCAAAACATGATCTGTCTTTGTAAATGTTTGGTGTGAACTTAAAAAGAATATTTATTCTGCCCGTATTGAGTGGCGTGTTCTATTAATGTAAGCTGGTTGGTTGATTGTGTTGGCCAATCGTGTTGCTGATTTTCTCTACACACCTGTTCTTTCAGTAATTTAGAGGTATGTATTAAAATCTCCACCTGCTAATTTGTATTTGCTTTTTTTCCCTTGTACTTCTCCCAGTTTTTCTTCATTGAGCTCTGTCATCATGTGTATATACATATATGATTGTTATGTCCTCTTGGTTAATTGACCCCTTTGTCACTTTGAGATGAACTTCTTTATCCTGTTAATATATTTTTGTTCTGAAATCTCATTTGTCTGATTTAATATAGTCATTTCAGCTTTCTTTTTTCTAGTTTAGCATATCTTTTTTCATCCTAATATTTTAAATCTATATGTGTTCATATTTAAAGCATGTTTCTTGTAAACAGCATACAATTTGTCCCTGCTTTTAAATTTAATCTGACAATCTCTGCCTTTATTTGGGCTGTTTAGGCTATTCCTTTTTAAGATGATTATGGATAGTTTGGTTTATGTCATTATCTTGCCATTTGTTTTATCTTTCTCCCTCTGCTCCTTGTTTACTTTGTCTTCTTGTTCTGCTTCCTTTGGATTAATCAGTTATTTCTTATGATGCCATTTTATTTCCTTTGTTAGCTAATCAATTCTAACTCTTCATTTTGTTATTTTAGTTTTTTTTAAGCATTTACTACATAGATTTTTAACTTATCACAGTCTACCTTTAAAAGATAGTATTCCTGTATAGTATGAGAACCTTATACTTCCTAGTATACTTCTGTTTCTCCTCTCCTGGATATTAAGCTATTGATTTCAAACATTTTACTTCTTTACAGATGCTGTAAATTTGATAATATATTGTTATCATTTTAGTTTAAAAATTCAATTATGTTTTCAAGAAATTTAAATATTTACAAAAGCATATATAATTACCAGTGTAGTTACCAATGCTGGTGTCTTTATGTAAATCTGTGTTTCTATGTAGCATCATTTTCTTTTGGCCTGAAAGACTGGCAGCAACATTTTTTGTAGTTTAATTCTCCTGGTGATGAATCCCTCAACTTTGGTTGTCTGAAAAACTGTTTAGTCCACCTTATTTTTGAATGATATTTCACTGGGTATAGAGTTCTGGGTTGATACTTTTCCCTTTCAGTAGTTTGAAGATATTTTACTCTTTCCCTCTTCCATGATGAGAAATCTGTTGTGTTTTTTATTTCTTTTTACGTGAGGTGAGGTGTCATTTTCCTGTGGTTGCTTTTAAGATTAGCTCTATTACTAGTTTTGAACAATTGATTTATGATGTGCCTTGGTGAAGTTTGCTTTGTGTTTCTTATGAGTGGGATTTATTGATCTTAGATCTGTGTGTTTGAAGTTTTCATCAAATTTGGGAAATTTTTAATCATTATATATTCAAATATTTCTTCCTCTCCATTGGTAGCTCCAATTGCATATATATTAGGCAAATTGAAGTAGTCCTAGGGTTCATGGATGCTTTTAACGTTTTTAAATCATTTTTCTCTGGGTTCTTCCTTTTGGGTAGAACTATTATTATGTGTTCAAGCTCATGAATCTTTTCCATTGTAAAATCTCATCTGCTACCAGTCCAGTTCAGTGTATTTTCATATCAGACATTGTATAGTAGTTTTTAATCTCTAGAAGTTTTATTTGAATCATTTTAATATTGTTTTTATATTTAACTTTTTGAACATATGGAATACAGTTATAATAACTGTCCTAATGTCCATGCCTACTACTTCTTACATCTATAATAGTTCTCAGTTGATTTTGAATGATTAATTTTCCTCTTCATCATGAGTTGTATTTTTCTACATGCCTTGTGATTTTTGTTAAGTGGATGCGAATCATTGTGAATTTCTCCTTCCTGGGTGCTGAAATTTTTTTTTTTTTTTTTTTTTTTTTTTTGCGGTATGCAAGCCTCTCACTGTTGTGGCCTCTCCCATTGCGGAGCAGAGGCTCCAGACACGCAGGCTCAAGCCTGTGCGACCTAGCCGCTCTGCGGCATGTGGGATCTTCCTGGACCGGGGCATGAACCCGTGTCCCCTTCATCGGCAGGCGGACTCTCAACCACTGCGCCACCAGGGGAGCCCCTGAATATTTTTGTATTCTTATAAATATTAATATTCTTGAGGTTTTTTATGAGACACAGTTACATTATTGGGAAACAGTTTGATCCTTGTGAATTTTGTTTTTAAGATTTGTTATGTGGAATCAGAGCAGTGTTCAATCAAAGGCTGATTATTCCTCACTATTGAGGCAAGCCACTCCTATGAACTCTACCTAACGCCCCATGAATATTGAGGTTTTCCAGTTTGGTTGGTGGCAGCAAGCATTTTTCCCAGCCCTGTGGGAGCACCAAACACAATGTCTCCATTACTTTTGGTTATTTCTTTCCCTGGCCTTGGGAAGTTTCCTCACACATAGGCTGATCTGCTGAAAACTGACAGCACATCTCTCACAGCTGTCCTTTAGCTCCCTCTGTGCAGCTCACTCCTCTCTGGTGTTCTCTCTAAGAACTTCAGTCAACCTGGGCTCCCTGGAACTTCAACTCCACCACCTGAACTCAGGGAGTTTTTTGAGCTCTGGTTTGGGTCATCCTCCTTGTCTTGAAGCCTGGAGAATCTTGGCAATAAGATGTTTCAGTGTAGCTCTCATCTCATCCATTTCCCTTTTCTTCAGGATCCCTATTTTTGTTGCCTGATACTTGGTGACTTGAAAACTGTTGTTTCATATAATTTTGGTTATTTTTCTTATTTTTTTGTTTTTATTGTTTCTTATGGGATGGTAAATCCAGTCCCTGTTACTCCATCTTGGCCAGGACCCAAGGTTTGAGTTTTGTTACATATTAATTTCCTTAAACATATTTGTTGTGTTTTTAAATTACATATTAGAGGTTCTGAGAAAGACATAGGAGCCTATAAAATAATATGTGCTACAGATTATCTTAAAATTAATAAAAGATATGGGATATATGTCAATTAAATATTATAGAACAGATTTAAACAATATATGATCAACCACTAAATGGATTATAAAGAGAACAGTTCAACATGATAAGGATTTACTGAGGATTATACATTTAGAGACACCTTCATAAGGAATTGTAGTGGAGGTAAAATTTCTGAGGCTGGCATGAATAATTCAGAGAAAGTCTTTCCATGAAGGTAATGCTATTAAAGGTGTGTTGTATAAAATGTATATAAAATGTATAAAATGATCAAAAGAGAGAGAATTTTAAAGCAGAGGTTTAAAATTGTTTGAAGATGCATGTAAGTGCCAGATTTTAGAAACTTTAGGTTTATCTTTTTACATAAAGGCAGCAGTAAACCATTAATATTTTTGAAATAAGTTTGTAATAGGATGATGAAAGCCATTTTGAACAAGAATAATCAGAATGAAGTGACAAGGAAACAAATATTGGGGAGAATAGTTAAAAAAAACTATTACACTTGTCCAAGTTAAATTAATACATTGGTAATTAGGATAAAAAGAAAAGATCGACAGAAGAAACATTCCATGGCATAAATTGGCAATAGTTGATTATATTTGGGTAAGAGAAAAGGGAACATTTCTAAGATGACTGAAATTTAGATAAAAGAGCATAATGAAACCACCAAAAGAAAATGGAACATCAGGACAGCTTAATCTGGAAAACTCAAACTAAAGTGAACCAAGAAAAAATAATGATAGAATAATAAAATAATAATAAGTGGAAATATTTATTAAATGTGCACTATGTGCAGGCCCTATGCAAAAGTCTTTACATGGACTACCTCATTTAATCATCATAGCATTGTTATGAGCTTCCATGATTGTCTGCAATTTAGAAATTAGGATATTAATGTCAGTTTCTTCTGCTGAAGGTGACAGAGAGGTACTGAATGGGACAGGATTTGAATCTCAATACACCGAGCTTTAGAATCCAGTTTCATGTTATAGATAATTACTATTAAAATGGTAGAGGCATCATTTTATTTTATTTATTTAATTTTTTTTAAGATTTTTTTTGATGTGGACCACTTTTTTAAAGTCTTTATTGAATGTGTTACAATATTGCTTCTGTCTTATGTTTTTGGTTTTTTGGCTGCGAGGCATGTGGGATCTTAGCTCCCTGACCAGGGATCAAACCCACACCCCCTGCATTGGAAGGTGAAGTCTTAACCACTGGACCACCAGGGAAGTCCCAAGGCATCATTTTAAAGAAAAGATGTTGGACAGGAGTTTGTCTAAGATTGTATATCAAACAGGAAAATAGAATTGATTTGTGCCATATCCAGCTTTAAAGAACAATTTTGATAGTCCTAAGTAACAACGACTCACAGTTTTTCTTACCTACAATCTGAGATAATGTTACTGTGTAACTGAATGTTTTTGTGTCAATAACATCAGCTTTTCTTCTGGACATAAGAAGATTATTTTATTTTTGTTGTCATGTCATGTTTTTACCCCTAAGCCAACAAAGAAAGAATTTAAAACGTTAATGCTAGTACTTACCAGGACTTGAACCACAATAGATTTATGTCTCGGGTAATTGTGATTACTTCATTTTGTTTATTATCTAGCTACTCAATAAATCTCCTAATTGACAAGGAACTATTAAAATCTCAAGACCTATAATGTCTTTTCTTTTCTCACTGGATTATTTTTTTTTCTATCAAGGAGGTAGTATTCACTCCAACGTATTTCTTTTTCTGTAATGAAAGAGGTATAGTTAATATCAACATACAATATTCTTGCAACCCACTTAGGGTTGTCACTATATATAAAGTTGGAAATACTGACAGTGCTACACACGCACGCACACACTCATGCACAAGCTAAGAAACAGAGACGAAATGGGAAGACCGAATTACTTACTACCTACTATGTTCCAGACATCATGCTAAACAGTTTTATTTAGATGATCTCATTAAATACTCTCAACAATTATCCACATTTTCTGAAATTTACCCAATGTCACTCATATAATAAGCTTTGGAGCCAGAATGCAGCCTTCACTGTCTGACTTCAGAGTTCAAGTTTTTAACCATAGTGCCATAATGCTCAGTACTAAGATATACTGACTCAATATAGTGTCTGCCATTTATTTTAATAAAGGAAATCCTGTGTGGTGAAGCCAATTTTTAAAAAGTGAAACCTTTTAAATAAAATGCACAGCCTATGTCTTCTTACCACATTGCCATACCTACTCTCCTGAGACCTCTGAGAATCTCTTTCCTCTCTTTCACTTTTAGGTAATCTCATCTGTGAGACCTGGTTATCAAGTGGTGTGTCTGCTGTTTCCACATGGTAGCTAAACATACCTTCAGAACATACGATCCATTCTTTAAATAAATGCGATAGCAAAAAATTTTGATTTTTTTTTCAAAAGATGAATTTTACTGTTCATTATTATTAAGAATTATCCGTGGTCAAACCTCATGATTAAAATGAATTACCAAATAAGAAAGCCCATTTAGGGTTTAAAGAAAAAAAAAGCCATAGATTAAAAGCATTGAGGGAAATTTTCTCATGTGGCTCATAAAATGTCTCTTGTGGCAATGTCAAAAAATAGTTTTCAAAAATGTTTTGAGTTTCAGCCACATTTTAGACTATAACGCAGCCTTCTCAGTTTTCCACTTTTAAGCTGCCACAATAATTTGAAATGAGGTATTTTTGATAGAAAAAGTTGATAATGTCACTTATAGTAGCAAAATACATATCCAGTCCTAAAAGAGAGAGATTTTACTAAGCTTACTTTGAACAGAGACTAGCACATTACTATACAGAGGGAATTAATAAATGTCCCTTTCAATATTAAAATTAGGTTTTATATTAATTAAACTGAGTCACATGATACCTTGATTTACATATTTAAGTACTTGGATCTCTCCATGCTTGAAGATGTTTGTTATGGATTCAGCAGCTATAATCACAGAATAATTTTGGTCATGTGAATTTTAATGTATTGTAGTAAATATAAATTGCAGTGCAAATGGAGAGTGGTGTAAATTGAGAGTTAAGCATAAAATACCGAAGGATATTTATTTAAAGTTTAGAAATCATAATCTCTTCCACTGATTTCCATGAATGGGAATGTACTCTATTTTTTTTTTTTTTCTAAGAAGTACAACACAACAGAACATACCCTTGTATGGTAGTCTAGGATATTGTGATATCAGTGTTGATAAGCTCTGTAAAGGTAAGTATTTGCAGCTTAGGAAAAATTACCAGGGATGTAGGAAACAAATAAAATGTGATATGGCCATTTTGTAAATACTGACCTTCTTAATTTTGGGTATATTCAAGTAAGTAAAGAAAAAGAAAATATGACTACCTCACAACCTTAGAAAAATTATAACCATTCGGACCAATGAAAGAATCTAGTCTTCTTGTCCTACTTGGGCAATTTTACTAAATAAACAAATAAATACAACAATTATTTTAACATAAAATAAATTTCTTGTTAGGGGATGGTATAGCATCAGTTTTATTCATTTTATTTATTTATTTATTCTTTGTGGTACGCGGGTCTCTCACTGCTGTGGCCTCTCCCGTTGTGGGGCACAGGCTCCGGACACGCAGGCCCAGTGGCCATGGCTCATGGGCCCAGCCGCTCCATGACACGTGGGATCCTCCCAGACCGGGGCACGAACCCATGTCCCCTGCATCAGCAGGCGGATTCCCAACCACTGCGCCACCAGGGAAGCCCCATTTTATTTTTAAATCTATAAAATCCCCAATAGTTGTGTCATCGGCAACTGGAATAGCAGTCCACTTAGTCCATATACTAAAGTCAATCATATTCATATTGCAATAAATTTATGAGGTTAGTAAGTACTAAAATCTTCGTATATGATGACATGTTTTTTCCTGCTTATAGTTCATTTGCATGTTATGGATAATCTTTCTATCTGTTTTATAACAGTCTCTCTTTATACTTTTATTCTAGTTGATGTAAAGGAACAAAAGGGATTCTAACATTCAGCTTGCCTTGTGGGAGGTAAAAAAGCATTTTATTTAATATCCATTTGAGGAGTTTGACTCTATCTTAACTCAGTACAAGTTGACAATAAGGAACTGAGTAGGTGGAAATGATTAGAGAATTGCAGTCAGGAGCAAAGTGGTGAAAGATATTGTATGTGAATGAAGATTGCCATATGGTATTCATTTCATGTGTGTATCATGGCTGCTTATTTTTCTAATATACTTCTTCCCCACTTGTTTTAAGATATCTAAAAAATCTTCAAAATGTCTTTATATTTTTTGAATTTAAAATCAGGATTGTTCGCTACTTGCTAATACTCTCCTGAAGTTTAGCTTTTTCCTAGTGCTCTTCTACCTCTTTTGCTCTGAATGACATTAGAATTTCAAAAACAGCAATAGTATATGGTCCAATAACAGTATTTGTTGCAGGATTATGTAAAGTAGCATTTGAACTTATTATTTTCCCCTTGCTTTGTTTAAACTATAATTCTTGATTTTTAAAATAAGTTTGATTGATGGGATTTTTTCCCCTTCACACGCCATATCTTTTTTCTCTCTGTAATTGCTATATTGCTCTTTTCTGTCTTTTGTTCACTGTTGTCTTCAAAACTTCTTTCCAGTACCCGTCTCTTTAAATATTTTCACTTTAATTCAAAAAGGTGACCTTAAAATGCAAACTCTAATATCTGGGAAAAGGGAAGGAAGAAAGTAAGGGAGGGAGAAAGGAAGGAAGGAAAGGAAAAAGGAAGGAAAACAGCGAGGGAGGAAGAGAGGGAAGGAAGGGATCGTTTATTAAATTGGAATAGGTTATTCTACATTTTTTTTTAGTCCTATACATGTGTCTATAAGTATCAGTTCTGTATACAAAAATGTGAAGCAGGCAATTTAGTCCACATTTAAAAGGATATTTGAGATATACTTTGATTATCAGGGAACATCTCAAACAAATAACCATCTCACATTGTTTTTATTAGTTTTTATGATATATTTGGGATCCTAAAAATAAAGGAGCTATTTTTGTTATGGTGTGAAAAAGTGGACTTCTCACATCAGGAAGAAACTGAGCAAGTTTAGTACAGAGAACTTCCTCCCCTCACAAATAGTTCAGATGGCTGTTTGTGCATCTCTGTGTATTTATGTCCCAGTCACCAAGGGGAGTTTAAACTTGCTGTCCCTTCATGTATTTTCTCCAAATAAGAGTAAGAGCTGATCCTTTAAAGATTTAGAATTAGACCTACTTTTTTTCCTTGTTGATTTTTGAGCTACTAACCATTTTCTTTTACATTGACAATCTGTTGAAATTCACAACTTAGAGAACTTTAGTCCCTGTAGTATCCCTAGCCCCTGCTTTGCTACTCACTTGGGTGTAAATTTCAAGGCCCTTGAGTCTTTGGAACCAGCTGTGGCTTTTGATAAAACTTTCATCACCAGCCCTTTCACCAGACTTAGCCTTTTAACAAAAACTCCCCATTTCTATCTAGTTCAGTATGAACTATATTTTAGCCTCAATTTTAGCCACTCTTAACTTTCTATCATCTACTCTCAAAAGAGACATGGTGATATTTTTAAGATTAGTCAGTGCAGGTTTCTCCTCTGTTCCATACCCTTCAATAGTTCTCCAATTTACTCAGGATAGAAGCCTTACACAGACTTTGAAGACCATCCATAATTTAACTTTGGGGACTTATTTCCTATTACTGTCCCTATCAGTTCTACCACTCTGGGCATGCTGGCTTTTCTGATGTTCCTGAAATACATCTTCATCCTAGGTTATTTGTATTGGTTCATTACTAGGCCAGGAACAGTCTTTCCTAGGTATCTGCATGATATATACCCTTACTTCCTATAAATGTTTGCTCAAATCCATAAGTTGACTGCTCTTTTCAAAATATTCCCCTCACACACTCCCTTACTTCTTTAACTTCCCAGTTTATTTTTCATTTTCCCATATGAATTATAGTTGTATCTAAAATAAAATATAATATTTATTATATTTGTGATTATCTATTTTCTTTCCCTCTTTGTCTTTTCCTTCCCTTCTGCTTACTATACACTACAGTGTAAACTCCAAGAGGGCAGGGTTCTTTGTTTTGTTTGCTGATGAATCTCAAGTACCTTGAAAATTTCATGGAACAGTAATACGTGATGAAGTTATAACTGAAAGTGTTTCCAGCAGTCTCACTAGGTTAATGAGCATCTTAACCTAATTACATGATTAGGTTGATGTTGATCTTCTCTCGTCACAAGGGCATAAATAGAAGATTATTTATTTTAAGGATTATTTTTCAATTTTATTTCTGACTATTTATTGATTAGCAATTTTCATATAATGTATGACTCTCTCTTGCATCAGAAATCATTTTTAACATTAAAGAAGTATCCCATGTACGCTAGCAGTGTTTTCCATTTACTCACATCATTTTCTCACTTTATTCTCTTTTTTCTTACTATTATAATTATCTTCCCATTAAGAATATCTATTTCAGCCCTTTCTATGATTTATGCTTTTCAGTGTGATGAACTGTTTACCATAGCATGTGAAAATTGCTCTAGTTTAAAGGAATGTATAAAGGCCAAAGAGTATTATTTTATATGACAAATCATGCCATCTGTTAATAGAAGACACAGTTAACATGCTGTAACTTTAGTTTTATTCTGTGAAGATTTGTAAGGAAGTTTAAAGTTCATAAGTACAGGCAGAGTTGTTGTGTTTTTGTTTTTGGACCCACCACCATGCAGAGGAAAGAATAGTAGATTAATTTAGGAAATCATAGATTATAAAGTCCTCAGTGCTGCTACTTTCTTATTGTCTGCTATAAATAGGTCACTTCACACTTCTGAAACTTATTCTCTAATGTCTTGTTTACCTCTAAAATTCAGTCATCCTACTATTTCTTTGGGGTTCTTGATTGTTAGAAGAAAGACTACAATGTGTCTTTTCTGACCCTAGTGTTAGTCACCATTTTTCCTGTTGACCATATCAACTCCTTGGCTGCTCCCTCTTTCAGATCACTGTTTTCCTGGATTTGCTTCCTTTCTCCTCTCTATGTATGTCCAACCAGATTGCTTCACCCTATTTTACAATGCAGAGAATAACACTTTGTAACAGCCTACTTGAGTTTTTGCTTATTTTTCTAACAAATTAGCAACAAAATATTAGGTCAAATATTATGTAAATAAAAATAATTTTCGGGGCTTCCCTGGTGGTGCAGTGGTTGCGAGTCCACCTGCCGATTCAGGGGACACGGGTTCGTGCCCCAGTCCAGGAAGATCCCACATGCTGCGGAGCGGCTGGGCCAGTGAGACATGGCCGCTGAGCCTGTGCGTCCAGAGCCTGTGCTCCGCAATGGGAGAAGCCACAACAGTGAGAGGCCTGCATACTGCAATAATAATAATAATAATAATAATTTTCATGGAAAACTATATTCCTAGAATGGGAGAGGTGAATGCAAAGATAAGAGACTACTGTTGTGTACAGTTAACACTGATGGAATAAATTGGTACACCTTGCCAAATGTAGTTATAGAATAGCTGTGTTCATCATCATCCTCATTCTCATCATTACAGTGGCTTTTGCATGCTTACTGTGTTCCAGGTAATATTCTAGGTACTCTGTATTTAATAATGATTAATCTTAATGATCATAGTATGAGGGAGTTAGTTTTTTGTTTTTTGTTTTTTGTTTTTGCGGTACGCGGGCCTCTCACTGTTGTGGCCTCTCCCGCCGCAGAGCACAGCCTCCGGACGCGCAGGCTCAGCGGCCATGGCTCACGGGCCCAGCTGCTCCGCGGCATGTGGGATCCTCCCGGACGGGGGCACGAACCCGCGTCCCCTGCATCGGCAGGCGGACTCCCAACCACTGCACCACCAGGGAAGCCCGAGTGAGTTAGTGTTTTGATTCACACTATACAGATGGAAACCTGAGACAGAGAGAAGTTAAATAATCTGTTTACAGTTACAGAGCTTACAAATGGTGAAGCCAAAATTCTAAGTAAATGGGCTAAAAAGCCCATTTTCTTAATTACTATATTATTTTGATTTTATCCTACCCATTAAACTATGGGCAGGGAATTTAGTCCACCTTAAAACAATTAACTCTATCGGAATCATCATGAGAGCAAAAGTAGAGGGTGTTAGGTGACCCCATGAATATCTGTGGTTAGAACAGAATTCATGTTAGCAGTGGCTTCCAGAACACTTAATTTTCCTATTTCAACCATCTTAACAAAATATCCCAGAAAGTCCTGAATGACAAATTATAGTTGAATTTTGGATCAGACCTTTGGGAAACAAAGATATGGGCTGTATAATGGCAGTAAAATGAATGATATAAAACTCAGGTCTGATAGATTGTAAGACTCCCTGGCTTTCTCTGGTCAGTTCTGCTAAGCTCAGTCTAGCCATCCATTCATAGCAAATTGTAATAGTCAGAAAAGCCCTGTGGGTTTGGGTCTGTTTGGTCCTGACCTTGCTGTGGTTTGGCTAGGCTGAAAGCTGAGAGTAAAAAGCTGTGTCTTCCACTACTTGTCAAGTGATACTTGCCAATTGTGAAGTTGGTCCTTTTGAATTTGACGTAATCCTTTCTAGAGGAGGCACTGTTCAGGGCTTCTTCGGTTCGGAAGGCAGAAATAAGTCTCAGAATTGAAAACTTCTCAAATTAAATTAGTTGTCTGTTCTTCTCACATTTCAAAACATTAGATCTATACTTGTAATTTCCAATTTCAGGGAACAATAATTTGGCATTAAATTTTAAAATAATATATGTATACTGGTGTAAGGAACTACTTTTTCCTAGGTTTCAGGAAGTTTGATGAATTCCAGTTCCCCTAATTTATTGTCTATAGCATAAGTTTTTAGTCTCTTTCTCTATGTTTATATTGTAACTGAGATTGTTTAAACCTCGATAAACCAAAATAATAGAAATAATAATGAAAACAACAAATAATAAGCTAACATAAGCATGGAAATCAAAAAATCCTTAGGTCTCTTGAACAAGTTTAAGAAGGAAACAGAGAGAATTCTTAGTAGCCAACATCCCTGAGCAGTTTTGGGATAGCCTTGGAATTTTCAAGCACAGAGTCCCTGACTCAAAGAACTGTGAATTGCTAAATCTAGTGAGTAGAAAGAAAGCAAAAGTCACGGCATAAATTACTAGGAAAATAGAAGTAGGAAGGTATACAAAAGGTAAAGATTTTAATTATTCAGTTGGTAGTATTAATAGACTAATTAAGAACATGGAACAACTCAGAAGGTTAATCATATAAAAATATTGTTTTAAGTAGGACACAAATACAGTTACTAAAATAGTAACTGTACTTTACGTGTGTCAGATTAAGGATCCTCTTGTTTTGATTGTTTGCTTGTTTTAACTTTCTTTCATTTACTTCCCAAATTTCCTTAATATGGTAAGTTGAATCACATAAGATAAATGGAATTTAACAGCAAGATGTGATATACAACACCTTTAGCAGTTTTAGAATTTAAAATTGACTCCATAGAGCGTAATAATTAAAAGAATATTGATTGTTTGAATGATCTAGTGGTCTTGGTAATTTTTAATGTTTTTTTACCTCAATGAAGCCACCATTAAGTATTTGTTGAATGCATACTTTGTGTTTTGCCCTGTGTTACATTGTGCGAATTAAAAGGAAGAAGGATCATATAGCAGAAGTTCCTTTTATCAGACATAATTGCACAAGATTAAAGATAAAACCTATCCTTAAAAAGCATCAAGTAACAAAATCATACACAAGTAAAACTAAACTGCATGGTACAATCAATTTGTAAATATGTAAAAAAAGAGAAAGAGAGGTTTGAGAAGAGGATCAGCATCAACTGTGATCGTCAAAGATGAGAACTAAGCAGGAGCTTAAGAGATGAAGCTGGCTATAACTTAGAGTAGGGGAGGAGGCATGCAATGGAAAAAAAAAAAAAAAAGAATTGGGCCATAGCGAGCAACTGAGTATGTTGAAGTGAAGGTTATACTAACTAAGAATCCTGACCGGAGTAGTGGAAGCTAAGTTGGAATAAGTCAAAAGGGAGAAATTATTTATGGAGTATAGCTAAGGGGAGATACTTGAATTTTTCTAGTAATTGGCACTACATATTTTGAGCAGAGAAATGACATTCATCTCAGAAAATATTATGAACCATCGCCTATGTTATAGTTGGTTATAAATGATAAGAGTGAGGTGTTGAGATTTGTGGAGTGGTGAAGAGGTTTGTGTAAAAGGAGCTGCGAAGTGCAACTTGAATGAAACAGTAATCCTTTGTATGTAGTATTAAATTAATTAACTTAGAAGATTAATATTGAATGCAGATGTAAAATAGATTAAAGAGCAAAGGCAATGGATTCAGGAAGACATTTGATCTTTTTTCAGACTACCTTTTCAATATGAATGGTCACTCCTTCTTAACCGCATTATTTACAAGGCAAACAGAGGAAGATCATCCTTAGAAATATTCAAGAAGTTGGATAGTAAAAAGAGAGAGTGGTGTCTCAGTAGCCAGCATTTTGAAAGCTTTGGAGATGGAGAGGGTAGTGAAAGTATCAAACGTTGCTTAATAGATCAAGCAATCTGCTAGGAAGTAAAGAAAAAGCACCTTTATATTTAACCACTGGAAGTTATTCTTGACATATATGCCAGTGGTTTCACTGAACTGGTAGGAGTTGGAGAATGAATGGATATAAGAAAGTAGAAAAAGAGGATAGAATATGCTTTCCACAATTGTTTTGGGTATAAAAAATTAAAATTGCATTTGCATTTTGGCATGGAGAAGGTGAATAGGAGAGCTTATTGTTTTATTTGCTTTGGTTAGGAAAGTAGTGTCTTGAGCTTGTCTATAAACCATTGGAGGAGAGACTAATAATATGAGACATCATAATTAATAGAGTCAAAAATAGGAGAAATGAAGAGAATCAAGAGTGCAGGAGAGAGTATGGGAGAGGGAAAAAATAAGTTTTAGTTTCAGACTCTCAAAGTCATGATATTTTCTGATTATTGCCAGGCATTTCAACTTCCGGATACACATGTGTGCACATGCACACATACACACAGACACACACAGAGCCCCATATCTATCTGAACCTTTATTAGCCTATTCCATATATTCACACACCAGAGCACTAAACATAAGGAACTTAGTCTTTACTGTTGTTTTTATTATTATCTTAGTTTATTTATTTGATAGTCTTCAAATAGGAATATTTTTAGTTTCACTGCCAAATGTGTTCCCTGGGTCAATAGTAATTTAAGTCAAATTCCTAAATGTTCAAGAAAAATGTTTTTAATAGATAACTGAATACAGGTTTAAAGACCTTGAGGGATATTTGAGTCTGTCCTTCCTTTTTTCTTTCTACATGATAAAATGCCTCCACAAAAAAAAATACTCTGTTTCATAATGTCACTCTCATATCCTGTGGTTTTTGTCAAAGTTACAAATCTTGTGAATTAAAGCTCAGAAGAAAACTGGATTTATTACTTCAGAATCAAGATTCTTATAGTTAGTCAAATCTCTGGTGGAAAACCCACAGGGTGATCTTCATATGCCTTTAAACTCTGTTCTAAGGAGAAAGTGGCACAATTTTTAAAATGTTCACTGACCATCTCTCAGTATAGTTTTTAATGAGCTGATACCTGTACACCCCTCTGAGCAGTTCAAATCAGGGTTCTTTATATATAAAGTAGACATATAAAACTAAAAGACAAGTAAGTAAAAAGCATAATAGATCATGTGAGTACTAATTTTAAGAGATACGAAAAAAATACAATCTAATAAATTTTAAAAAATAGAAATGGAAGACTTTATCACAATTGTCCTTATAAATGCTCTAAATAATGACAGACTGCTCTGGAAAAGTCATGAAATGCTTTCCTAAAAAGTGTTAGTAGTCATGGAGTGTTTCTAAGGTTCTTAATGATAAATAGGTTAACTGAAAAATCACTTTAATTAAGGAGACAAAGTTTAAATTATTTAGCTCCTCTCTTTCTTGATATAGATTACTTTTTCACATTTTTTTCATACTCTGGATCTTACTGCACTCTCCAAATACCTCATTTATTCAGCTCTTTAAAAGACAAGAACACATTCTGCAATGTAAATACCTATTAATTAGTAATGAGTCCCTGGAAGTCAATACATAAAGTAAATCTCCCAATAATGCATCACTGTTATGTCTTGTCAGCTGTTTGAATATAATTTGTTGGGATGCTAGTGTTTTATGACCAATATATAAAGTATCAACAATAGTGACAAGCAAATTTTAGTTTCTGGAGATGCCTTAGTCAGCCTGTAATTTTTTGTTTGTTTGTTTTTAGTTTTTTACACAGAGTGATTTGCATCACAGTCTCTGGATCCAAAATGCCTAGGTTCTTATACGGACTCTACCATTTCCTATCTAGTTACTTCACTTCTCTGGCACTTAGTTTTCTCATCAATGTAATAGAGCTCATAATAATAATGATATAAAGGATTGTAGTGAATATTAAATAAAACATCAGGGAGATACCTGGCAAATAGTAAGCATTCTACAAAAGGTCTCTGCTATTGTTTAACAGTTTCTTTTTTTTTCACATGAAAAAAATACATCATAATCCTCCCTATGTTACAAAAGAGAAAATATGTTTTAGATTCTGGATTACAAAAATAAAAAGCATAAAATGAAAGAATTTAACTTCAACACATTTGCCTTTGTTCTCCTAGCTACTAACCTTGAGAAAGGAGTGCTGACATTTTGGAGAAATAGACTTTTTTGGTGAATGTTACCATTTCTTTGTTCTGGTTTTTGACATTTACTGTTTCAACCAACAATCTAAGTGAAACCATACAAACATTGGTGTCCAAGATGGGACAAAAGGTGATATTGTGATTTGAGTAATAGAGAAGGATTTGAAAATTCAGCATTTTGTTTCCATGTATATCACTGACTGAGTCTGGAAAGAAACAAATTATAATCATAATTGAGTCAAGACATTTTCAGAATTTTTAGATGTGCTCAAATTTACCGTTTTCTTCAGTGCTTGCCAAAGGACACCATGGATTTAAGCAAGTAATGGTCCAAGCCATCAACTGTCTTTTAAAATTCATGTTAATTATTCTGGTTTAGTGAATATGGTTTGTCTTTCTTCAGCAAATGCCAGCTCTGGGATAGTTATTAAGGGTCTATGTCATTAATACTTCCAAGGGGCTCTTTGACCTCAGAGCACCCTTCCTTGGTAGAGGCACTTGTATTTTCAACACTTCATAGCTGGCAACATGATGTGGAAAGTTTCCATCCATGTCTGAAAAATATTCTGGGATTTGTTGTCCGATGTGAAACCCCCAAGAATACTGAAGATTGCTTTGGGGATGGTGCAACTTAGTCACGATTTTGTTGGAAAAGAGGGACACCAAAAATGAAAAGAAAATCCTAAAGTAAATTAAATAGTAATTCAAGTCATAGAAGTGGTGGCACGGAACCTATGTGGCAGCTCAGTTTTCCCTGGTCGCACATTCCCCCACAAATGTTTTCTGGTGTTACTTCTTTCAAGCCTTTTGGGCACATATATTTGTGACCTCTGGTAATATAAAATGAACATGTAATGTTACTCTTTGCTGAAGGAGTTAAAAAACATAAAGTTTATAATAACACCTATCATGTATTTTATTCATAAATGTCACAAACTCTAAGAAAATTTCTGTGAATTTGGGGAGGGTGTTTGTAAGAGATAACCTAGGATGTGAGAGTTCATTCACAGTTATGCAATCATTGGGTTTTTTTTTTATACCTTCCTTAAGATTTTCTACATAGACAATCATACAATATGTGAATAAAGACAGTTTTAAGTATTCCTTTCTAATCTTACCTTTCTTTACCAAATTTTGTCAATTTTTCCTCATGTTTTTCTGCTATAGTTTTAGGTTGAGATGCATTTATAGGTGTATTTCTTCCCACTGTGTTTATGTTTTTACTATGTCCCTCTTTACCTCTAATGGCATTCATTTCCTTAAAGTCTGTTTTGTCTGACATTAATACAGCTACTCCAATTCTCTTATGCTACTATTTATGTGGTATAACTTCGTCCATCTTTTCACTTCCAACCTAATTTTAGTTTTGAATTTAAAGTGTATTTCTTATAGATAGCCTTTAACTGAATCTTGCTTTTTGACCTAATCTGACAGACTGCTATAGGTTTGGAGTGTTTTAGTTCCTTCACAACTAATGTAAGAGTTAATATGTTTGGATTTAGGTATGCCATTTGATATTTGTTATCTATTTGTCTGAATACTTTATTTTCCTTCTGTTTCTCCTTTAATCTTTTCTGGTTTTGTTATACGGTTAGTTTAACACAATAGCTAATATATCATTTTGATTCCTCTATTGACTTTTAAACAATACTCCTTTGTGTTACATTTTGGTTCCTGTAGTGATTTCAGGGTACATCTCTCACTTACCAAAACCTACTTCAGAATGGTCCTGAATTAATTCTGGTAAATATTTTTTTTAAGTTTTATAAGTATAGTTTTCCCTGTCCCCTATGCCATTGTTGTTATATATATTATATCATATATGTCTTAAAATCAAATATAGAGTCTTATATTTACTTTAACCACTCATGTAACTTTTAAATAATCTAAGAAAAGATACATTAGTGAATAGTAACAGAATGGGAAAAAAGCAAAAAATTATGAGACTTTCACTCTGTTATATTTGTCATTTCAGTTTCTAAATACCACATATTGTTCAAAGCTGTCATCAGTAAAACAAAATGACATATTCTCTTCTTATCATGGGAGGCATATAATTTCTGTAAGGTAAACTATTCTTGTAGGAATTCCAAATTTGATGTTATTGTGATATCAACTTAGAATTGAGCTAATTATACTAGTTGTTTGATATCGTATGTGCACACACACACACACGAGACAAATATATTCTTAAGAATTAACATTTCATATTGCTTCTCATTTTACTAAGCATTTCAACATGCCTTTCCCCATGTGGTTATATTTGAGAGATCTACTGTTACAGAATATTATATGTGAGTTAACTATGTTCTGAGAGGCTGTTTTCTCTGCCACACATTATATAGTCAGATTTCAATTTTTGTCAAATTTAGTCACCTCCTTCACCCTAAAAGTAGCAGCACATGGTTAAATCAATTTTTTGAACCTATGTAAAAGGCTACATTCCTGATTTTTGAAGTAGTTTCTTATCAATATTTTTTGGTTTTGTTTTGTTTTATGGTGACACTCAAAGTATGTGACTAATTTTCTATGTTAACTATGGGCCATGAGTATCACTTAGGGGTGAATAAGATATTTTCTTCAAACAATGGGAGATCTTTAATATAGTGAGAATCAATGCTGATGTAATGCAAAACAATTTATGATGTGTTTATCAAAGATCCAAAGCACACTGATTGAAGAGTGAAAGCTCCTGGAAATAAATTATGAAAGGATACAAATGAAGACACACATTTTCATGACTGTGCCTCATTTCCAGAGCCTGGTGATAGTCCTGCTGTTCTCAGCATGCTACCCAATGATGACCTCATCAGTAACATAAGATGCATTCAGCAATCTGGTACCTAGATGGAAGCCTACAAAATGTAAACACAGTGCCTTCAAATGGACCATAAATCCTGACTAAAATCTACAAATTAGTAATAGGAATACCTGTTACATCATTACATCATTTGGGTATACCCAGCAAATTACTCCCTGATGTATATATTTGGGAAAAAAATTTTATATGTGTATGTGTAAAAAATTGTTCTTATTTTACTTTATGTTTTCTAAAATGTAACGTCTTATAACAAGAGAGTATACCAACAAAAGTGGACCTGACAAGGACAGCGTTGAGGAGCTTGCTTTGATTGTGTCCACTGTATTACATAAAGAGACATTTGGAATAAGAGCTACAGTTCAGAACCCAGTGGACGTAAACACTTCAGTGCACCTTCAGGAATTAATGAAAGCTTTTCTGTCCTTTGGATGATAGAGACTCGCATAAATGCATTACCATTGATCTGTTTTAGCAATGACATTTAATATTGCTTTAGGAGACTCTTTCCTAAGGTTGAATGAATATCACTATATCTTTTGCTTTAGGTTGCTTGAAACCTGTGAGGAGAATTTTCTTTAAAAAGAAAACAACGCAGTGTTGTCATCTTAACCATCTAACTTAAGCAGTTCAGGCAGAGTTCCTTTTCTTCAGGCGTTGTATGGGATCCGCCTCACAAACAGTTTCATGGAGAGAAGTCAGTGGTGCTAAGATGGAAGGTGCCAGCAAGTCTAGCTGTGATAGATGAAGCGTCGTTTCAGATAAAGATTTATTCTCATTTCAGAACTTCATATTCTAGTTGACATTATTCCTTGAGAATACAAACCTGGGATGCAGGTTCCCTGAATTATCTCTAAAACATAATTACCACAAGAAAAATGTACCCACCAAGGTGTTGTCAGTCAAGGGACAGCTTGAGTGGGATGTCTGTCAACTTAAATATGAGGCATGGAGAATGAATGAGTCATATTTTTGTGCCCACTTGAAGTGCCTTTCTTGATACTTAATATACATGTAAGAGGTAGTCCTTGAAAGGCATCACACTGAAAGAGAAGTCCTCTTATAACCTAATTCTTGCCTGGGGAGATATAAAGAGGAAAGCATTCATCACTATTAACTGTTTCAAATACTATAGCTGGCATGAAAGTAAACACAGGAGGAGAAAATCATCCTGAATTACAGATGTTATGTGCTATTTTTATGGCAGCAGGTGGGAATGTTAACACTTAATCAGTCTCTCTGGCATTATTTCCTGTTTCTACTGCCAGCTTTATCACCATGAAAGATGCTTTGATCCTCTTCTGTAGTGTCAAGAACAACAGGCCACAGCATCAGTGACATTCCAGTCAATGGGGAATCATTTCACTTTAGTTGTTATCAGATATGATATTTCAGTAATGCATTTTGACAACATCTGGCACAATACCAGGTGCCTCTCTCTATATGTAGATGTAGTTTATAGATATATAGATATATATATAGATCTCCTAAAATGGAGATTAACCACAAAGCACTGTTTTTTTTCTCACTGTTCTAGATTTTGAAAGCAGAAGGCAATATTCTCTTTTAAAATATATATATATAAAAAAATAAAAATAAAAAAATATATATATATCTGCAAAGTCAGATTTATGAGATATCCTGGATAGAAAACAATCATTTTTACATTATAACATCAAGAAAATGTTAAGACTTCCCCATTTCCCCTCTAAAATGTACACAACTTTTATTTTTAATAATGCAAACTCTTATGAATGGTTCTATCTGCTTAACATGTAAAAGACAGACTACACTTTTCCCTAAGATTATTTTTACAATTAAAATAAAAGTTAGAGAAAGAATATTTTGCATTGGACCAAAAATAATTCAAACAGATGAGGTAATGCATTCTTTTGCATCACTTCTACATAAGCAATATTCTTTGAGGTTTCTAAGTGGCTTAAAAGGTGATTTTATAGGTTGAAATATTGTCCTCTGTAGCTTTATGGTCAGAGCAAAACAGTACTCATCTGGAGTGCATATAGTATTGCACACGGGGTTAATTAGGTTAGGGATGAATTAATTTGTAACAATTTCCGTTATTTGACAGGCATCAATAATATAGTATATTACTTGCATTCCAGACATCAGCATACTGCCATGACCCAGTCAGATTCAATTTGGGAAAATCTTGGATCATATGAATATTTTATTATTGATTTTTGTAACATCATATTTTACAATCAGGCCTGGTTATAAAACACCATAATAACTTGAGGAGATATTTTAGAAAGTCATACTGTTGATGAATGGAAATCATGCTTTCTGTAGCGAAATGAAAACTCACTGTTCTCTTCCTGGAATGAGATGTTAAGGTATAATTTTGTACATTATTAATAGCTATTAAGGAAGTTCCTTCTTTAAGGACTCTCTCCATCCTTTGATTGGACGTTTGTATTGGGGGGTTAGAGAAGAGTACGATGATAGTTTGTATAACTCCGTTATCCTGGCTTCTTTTCAACCCCTTTCCATTTCAGACTATTTTTGATTAATTTGACTTCTTCTAAAAATCCTTCTATATGTCCAGTCCCCCACTCCTTTGTACACAATGATTAGACAAAATATCTGATTTTGCACATAAATGATCAGATGGCAGGCTGCTTTGATACAGAAGAGTTATGTTGATGGTACCTGTGGTTAAATGCATTCTATTTCCAAACAAGAGCTTACATTTATCAAAAACCTAATTGTAGAACTTTTGGTATGGATATGCCAAACTGAGTTTACTCACAATATGTAAAGGTACAAAAATGACACCACTGAAGAATGATAGAGTTAGAAAGCACAAGAATTGCTATTAAGTAATGAGTTTTCTTTTTGTATATATATTTGAAAATGTAAAACATCTTGCACAAATGTTTATACTGTGTTAATTATATTTAAACTGTTTTGTGGAATCAGAATTACACAAACACATGCACACAAACACATACACACATGTACATGCATACACATCTCCCAAAAAGAATGACAAATATTGATGTTCCTTAACCTCAAAGTTGCTCAATCCACACTTCCTTGGTTCTCATACTTTTCGTATTTTGTTCAGAATATTTTACTCTTGATCATTCTTTCGTTGAAGTTATCAAACCCTAGTATCCATATATCGCATTCATTACTCCCTGTACCTCCGTCCCAGTATCATTTACTCTTTCTCTATGTTCTAAAATGTAGACAGTTTTCTAAATTTCTATTCATAAATTCATTTATCTTTTCTCTCTGTTTTTTTTCTATATAATCTGAACTTTTGGGGAAAGAGATTGAGAGGGGAGCTAATATTGTGGCATGGCATGAGTACTAGCTACTGTAAATGCACACACATACACAAGTGCATATGCATGTATGTATGTATGTATTAGAGTTAATCTGTTTCAATAAACATTAACTATCAATTTTATATTGGGGAGTGTTAGGATACCTAATATACAAAGATATATAAGGGATAACTCCTCTTCTCATTGAATTTTCAGTGTAATAGGGTTGAGAGCCCCACAGAGAGATAATAAGTGTATAATATATTAAGATTGAAGCATAAGCAAGTGCTAAAATTACAAACAGGAGAACTACATAGTTAGTACATCAGTCAGGATGGTGAGAAAACTGAAACTCGTAGAGACTAAGCACAGCGGCACTACTCATCAAAACTCTATCCAGAGGAGAGGACTTACCCCAAACCTGTCCTATTGGGAGACAGGCTTATCCTTTGTGTGAAAATGGGGGCCTCAGACTGCATAAACTGATGCCATAAAATGTTAAAATAGCTTCTCTCTCTCTTAATGCTAAGCTACCATGTGAATTCCCTATTAAAAAAAAAAGATTAGCACATTTTCAGTTGAGGCTCATGGTGTAACATCTTGCTTTTGATATGCTACCGATAAGTATCTGTAGAAATGAACTTAAGATACTCTTAGGGGCTTCCCTGGTGGCGCAGTGGTTGAGAGTCCGCCTGCCGATTCAGGGGACACGGGTTCGTGCCCCGGTCCGGGTAGATCCCACATGCCGCGGAGTGGCTGGGCCCGTGAGCCATGGCTGCTGAGCCTGCGTGTCTGGAACCTGTGCTCCGCAACGGGAGAGGCCACAATAGTGAGAGGTCCGCGTACCACAAAAAAACAAAACAAAACAAAACAAAAAAAACAAACAAAAACAAAGATACTCAGCTTTGTGTCTACAAATAATGGTATACATATACATACATATAAAACATTTATAAACACCAGTTTGTTCTGTTATTATTTTAAAAATGTATGGATTTAAGCAAAGGCTGTGTTCAAAATGTTCAGAATTCTAAGCACTAGAAATTTCTGATATTGAGAAAATTGCATACTTCTAAGAAGGGTGGCTGTTTAATTTATATTATCATACTACTCATTTTATTGATAATATTTCGGAGAATGATAGGCATGCATGAGTGCACAAAGAATTCAAATAGAAAATGATGGGAAAAACCAGATGCAAGTGCCAACTCCCTGCCATTATCCTCCCACGATGCCAAGCCTTTCACTTCGTCTGATGCAGCAGCATTTCAGTGGCCTCCAGCTGTGTTCAGAATAGCGTTCATCTCATGGTGTTCCCTAGCGTCCCAAAGGTGTTTAATTTTCAAGTTAGAGTTGACACATAGGAATGGAAATTCAGCAAATGAAAGAGTAACTTGCAATAAGAAACTAAAGGTGACTACAGGGATATTATCTTTGCTTTAGGGGAAACATGTTCTCCAATGTGATCATTGAACTATCTTATGTCATCTTCTAATCCTGGGAGAACAGTGCTAAATAGATGACCAAGTCTATTTATTCTAGGATATGAGATTTTAAATAAAACAACAATCCTGTGAACTTTTTTCTTTAAAGCCATGGAGCTACATAGCAAGAGTTTTTAATCCTTGTTTAAACTTAATTATATGCTTATTTAGAATCTTGATTAGCAAAAATTAATTATTAGGTTACCAGCAATGAATATAGAGATACAACATCACAGAAAGGATTCGAAAGTCTTCTACAACTTCTGAAAAATCATTAATGGAATATTCAAATATGGTATTATTGACTAAAATTACTTTATTCACATGGTAAGTAACAACCTATCTCAATGAATTTACTATAAATTCCTCTGTAAAGTAAAATTGAAAAGAAATTCCTCAAGCAGAATCAGTATCATCCTAGCTATTGAAAAGTCAATTTTGTGCCAATAATAATTGATAGAGGAAGGAATGATGGATAATATACATTTAGGGAGGGGTACTTGTTTTGTTTCTGTTTCTCCATGGGGAAGTTCACACCACTGGCTTGGCATATTAGACTGCTCCCAGAGTTCAGTATAGGAACATGTATGTAGAATAAAATATTATCAAAAGCACATGCATTCCAGGTTAAACTGACCTGGGATAAATTTGTTATTTGCTCTTAAAGTTCTATGCCATGAGCACAATGGAAGCAGCACATGAGATGGAGGAAGACCTGGTGTCAATTCCATCTACAACCACCAATGAGGTCTGAGACCCACCATAGGGTCTGGTACAAATTCCCTCAATGTAAGACAGCACCCAGCTAGGTAGGGCTGGTCAGGACTAGAACACGGGTCTGTTACTTCCCAAACTTGAACTGTTCTTTCTCCTACATGAAAGGATAGAGTTGAATAAGGAAGCTGTGCTTATAGTTCAAACTATTGATAAAATAATAGTAAGTTAAAATATGTAAATATTAAGATAAAATAAGTTTAAATATTTATGCTCTAAGGAAATGTTCTGAAACTACTTCAATAAATAAGCACTTCCTTTAAATTTCTGTTAGTCCATTAGAAGACCCACAACATTGTACTCATTTATTAATTGCTTGTGATTCTGAGGAATGCTTAATTTATTACCAAGTATGAGTAAACGGAAAGGAGTATCAAAGAGCCTTGTAAATCAGCTTGGACAAAGGAGCAGGTTTAGAAGTATATATAAAATTGAATCCCTAAATATTCAATTAATGAATGCCATAAGAGAAATAGACTCCATGCTGTGCTATTTTTGCAAAAATCAAAAGAACGAGAAAGAGTTAAAATAACATTCTATAAATGGCATTAGGCTTCCTGAAGGAATATAATTTATAAGGCTGAGCTGCTGCTCCTAACGCTATGATATTTAGATGTGTAAATGTGTTGGCTTCTGTTAATTTAGATCTATACTACCTTATGCAGGGTGGAGCTGAAGTATCTTATTTCTGAGGTTTCACTTGCCATAGAGTAAGTCTAGAATTTTGGTAGAATTATATAAATTCTGGCATAAACTATTCAAATGAATCTGCTTCATTGGAAAAGTCCATTTGGGGAAAAAAAAAAAAACAGTGACTGCACACAAAAAAGTATATACTCGGGAGAGTTTCCTATTTGGCACCAAGGAATTATTCAAGTATCCATTGGGTCTTTGGAAATAATTCTGTGATCACCTAAAAGAGCCTGCCAATTATTGCCATATGTGCATGTGGTTTTCACAATCTGGACACTTATCCCCTAGGATTTGGACTAATAGCTCTAGCCTTTTACTTCTCATTAACTGTCAGAAAAGCTATCAGACAGAGGAGACATTGGTCAGTGCCAACATGATACAGATTTGGACAAGCGGCTGAAAGTTGAAAGGATCGTATCACCTTAGTCTGTACTTAAGAAGAAATAAGTCTCAGGAAAACTAAAGAATTTCAAAGTCAGATATGTTTTGAAACTCAGTAAAAGAGGCTCCTTCAGGAAGTGAGGAGAAGATGTGGAGGCAAGTCGGCCAAATTTGTTAAGTGTTTGCTAGTGCGTATGGCAGCCAGAAAATAAAAATAAAGAATTGGCAGTACTGGGGGTGGAAAGATGAATCTATATAAAGAAGCAAAGAGGCTTTGAGCTATAAAGTCAGAAGCAATTGTTTCAATTACCCCTGAGGAGACCCATTCAGCACCTTCCACCAGTAAATACAAGGGTTACAAAGAAAGTGAAGGCATTAGTCATGCGTGATGGGATGGACTGACGTATCAACCAGGAACCAAGGGCAAAACATTGCTCTGGTTTGTCTGTGTTAAATAAAAAGTTGTATAGACATAATATATCTATGGAAATCTCCAGGGTCACAAAGAGATCATTGGAAGTACTGGGAACAGTGGAGGACTAGCCAAACATCTATCAATAACTGACTTTGACAAGAAGGTGCTGTGTTGTGATATATTTTTGTGAATCCTCTGGAAAATTATAATTTTAACACAGAAGGATATTGCAGTAATATTTCAAGGAGAGAATGCCTAATATATTTTCCAAAAGTAGAAAATTAAGAAAAGGAAGATGAGGTTTAATATTGTTAAAATATAATGACAAATCTATTGATTTTTGTCATAGATTTTAGAAATGTTTGTATACACTATGTAAATATTTAATTACTTATATGAATATATAGTAATACTAATTTCTAATATGTATTTGAAACATTATACTCTCATTTAATTCTTATGAAATCCTGGTAGGTCTCTTTTACTATCCCTATATTATGGACACAGAGAAACTGAGAAATGAAGAGGCTTTGTAACGTGTTCAGCTGCATAGTCTGGAAGTGGCAGAGTTAAGCTTTGAACCTGGGAAGTCTGCACATGTGCTCTTAATTACAATATGAACATTAAAATAATATCTTAGCATTAATGTCACATTTTAAAGTGTTGCTCCAGTAGTCATGATATATTTTTGATGATCTGCTCATAATTTTTTTCCTTATCTGCTTTGTGGTAAATAATGTGTATTAGCAAAAATCAGGCAAATGTTGAGTTCATGAACACAGGTTTTCTGTTTGGGAAGCCAAGTATCTATTCATGAGCAAATCAAAATCAATATTCTGGTTTAATTACTACCATGTTCTAAGTGGAAAAATCACCCAACTTAGTAAAGACACTTTGTTTTTTCTTATATATCTGTAACATGGAAGATTTCTCCAACAATATTTTATTGTACTCTTTTTACATAAAAAAGCCATATATTGCTTGATTATGTTGGCTTCTCTCAAAACCCATATTCTTGATAACCAACTTCATCTGGTGTCATTAAATGAAAGCCTATAGGACAAAGAAAACTAAATGCAGCATTTTCCTTAACATGAAAATATTGGAATCAGTTTCTTTGCAGTACAAATAATATAAGTACCACGCAATTTAGTACAGCAAATGCTTACTTGGCATTTCCAATTGCCTAACACAATGAAATATACCCCCAATTAAACTATTGTGTCCTTACCCATATATATCCGTTCATTCCATCCTCAGGAAATAGGGATAGCACCCAACAACTCAAACAAGAAACTTAGATGTCAGTCCTTATGCTTTCTTCTACGTTATGCTCGGCATCTGCACTCTTTCCAAGAGCTATCAACGTTACCTACATAATGTATCTCAAATGAATTCACGTCTTTCTATGCCCATAACTATTTTCCTATCTATGTCATATCATCTCTAATCTGAATTACTTCGGTAGCATCTTGTCTGCCCCATTCTTGACTCAGTTCGATGTGTTTTCTCCAAAGGAGCAAGAATGAGCTGTTTGAAATGTAAATCTGACTGTGGTGTACCTTAGCATAAAACCTTTCAAAGACCTCCCGCACCACTTACTGTGTGAAAACAAGCCCTTAATATAACCCTGAAGGCACTGCATGGCCTGATTGGTCTGCATGCCTCCTCAGACTGATTTGAGACCCATGTATCCTCTCAGTTTCAGCTATACTCTCTTTTTTCTTTCACTTTCATAAACTATTAAAACTCCTTCCTGCCTCTAGGCTTTCACCTTAGAATGCTCTACCTTCCACTTTTTGCTTCTGTCTTTTACATAACACATACATCCTTTAGTGCTTTGTACATATCACAGAAGATGATAGATTTCACTTTTAAGGTTAGATGGTGTACATATTGTAATCATTATTATTACTCAATTGGAAATTCACATACACCTTTTCTCTTCTAGGCTACTTTAATATGTTCATTCAGGAAATTAAGTTTCTTTAGTAAATAGACCTCATATTTTTTTTTTATCCTGGAGATAGTTGCTTAAATGTAATTGAATTTCTTTAAAAGAAATGTTTAGGAGAACCTGGGAAGATGCCTAGTCTTCTTTATTTCTAGTTTTAAAATATGATTTATGATTTATCATTAATCATACATATAAGATTTTATATTATGTATATCTTACATATATTATATATTCTGCATTTAGCACCTAATGGAACACATACATACATACATATATATTTTTTAAATAAATTTATTTATTTTATTTATTTATTGTTTTTGGCTGCATTGGGTTTTCATTTCTGCGCATGGGCTTTTCTCTGATTGTGGAGAGCGGGCCTACTCTTTGTTGTGGTGTGCAAGCTTCTCATTGCGGTGGCTTCTCTTGTTGTGGAGCACGGGCTGTAGGCGCGTGGGCTTCAGCAGTTGTGGCTCGCGGGCTCTAGAGCGCAGGCTCAGTAGCTGTGGCACCTGGGCTTCGTTGCTCCACGGCATGTGGGATCTTCCCGGACCAGGGCTCGAACCCGTGTCCGCTGTGTTGGCAGGCGGATTCTTAACCACTGCACCACCAGGGAAGCCCCTATATTTTAAAATTGTCTTGTCTTCTTCCTATTTTTGCATTATGGAACTTCATGATTGATTCATTGCATGAGACTGATTCTTTAAAGGGAAATTTGGTCTACTAAGATGTTTAGGATTGGTTAAACCTAGTAATTGGCAATGGGAAATATTATAATGGGACACTGCTATGGAGAGAAGGAGAAAGTTTCCATTATTCTCTCAAAATTTACTGGATTTGTTGGTCACTTTTCATGAGCCAAGCATTCTAGGTGCTCATTATCTTAGCTGTCACACCACAGGAATATAATAGGAGTTGAGTTTTAAAGGGTAAAATGTTTTTTATACATGTGTTTTTTAAAAACAGGGTCAAACCTTCAGCATGTAGTTTATATGTAGGTCTAGTAACTCTATTGCCTTGCGAGATATATCACTTGTCAACTGAGTTAAGTACAGTTTTGAAAAAAGGATTTCAGGTAGTGGCAATTTTCTCAGTCCTATAAGCGCACACATGGTTAAATGTGAAGGCAATCAAAAATGAGAACTGGACTCTGAGTTCGGATTATTTCAGATATTACTGAACATGAAATAAAATTTGTGTAGTCACACAGTTTATTCTCCTTTTTTAAGATATAGCTTCCTACTATATTATCATCAAATAAATTGAAAGTACTGTGAACCAAGATTCCTCAGAAGGAAAATTATATGGATCCAGAGGTTATAAGTTATGTTAAGGCATTTTAAATGTGCTATTTTCTGGTCCTAATTAATAAAAAATGTATTGGTTTTAAAATCAGTTGTTACTTAGTTGTGCTGAATATATAATCAGAGTGACAAGTACAGATTGGGGAGAGTGCTACGGCCTTTTCTAGGCATCTTTTCTTTTTTTAATTTTTATTTATTTTTTATTGAAGTATAGTTAATTTACATGTTGTGTTAATTTCAAGTGTACAGTAAAGTAGTTCAGTTATACATATATATATATGTGTGTTCTTTTTCAGATTCTTTTCCATTATAGATTATTACAAGATAGTAGGTCTTAACAAGGATTTACTTTTTTACCTATTTTTTATACAGTAGTCTGTATATGTCAGTCCTAAACTCCTAATTTAATCTCTCCCCACCACTCCAGCTATCTCCTTTCTATTTCTGTTTTGTCAAGAAGTTCATTTGTGTCATTTTTTTTTTTTAGATTCCACATGTAAGTGATATCATATGATATTTGTCTTTTTCTGTCTGATCTAAGCACCTCTTCTGAAGTGCTTCAAATCTCCCCCAGTCTTGGGAAAGTTGCTATTTTGTTTAACTCTTGTTAGTATCCTAATTATTTACTCTTCAGTAGATACTTTGAAGAACTCCAAATACAATGTAATTTTTTAGTGAAAAACACCTATATGTTATATAAAGTTGAATACTGTATTTTCCTAGGCTACTTGAGAATTCTTTATGTCTAACAGACTAATAAATTACCCCGTAAAGTGAAATTGCATTAACCCTTTTTGTTTTTGATTAGAAACTGTTTATGGTATGCTTTTTCCCCACTACAAAATAAAGCTTCTTGTTTTAGCTGCTAACAAAGGGAAAGCAGAAAATCCAATCTATGATAAGCAGGCAGATTCCCCTGCACAGAAATCTAGCTCACAAATACCTTTCTAACAGCCCTACAACAGTTAAGCATTTTCTATTCATTATGAAACAATTTCCTTCCATCAGAGCCATTCATCTTGCTAGACGTAAGCTTGAGATATTGTTGAAAAAAATTACTACTGGCAAACGGTTACTGCAAGAAAATGAGGTAATCTATTTTCCTTGTGCCAGTAAGATCTGTCTAATATTTTTATAGTCATACTATATAAATTTCTTACATTAATTTTAGGGTGATGGATCCATTGTCAGTTCTTTATTAGTTATCACTTTTAAGTTTTACATGATGAGAAGACAATGGAAACAAAAACACATACATATCTGTGTCTAGCAATCCCTCAGACTTGGGTATAATTTCTGGTTACAACATTTAAAATAGTGGGGTAAGCAGCTAATGCACTTAATATCATTAAACTTCAATCATCTCCTCAGGAAAAACAGATAATACCTGTCTCACATGGTTTTTGTAAGTGCAGAGATGAAACAGAAGTGTAGTGCTTGACATGGAGAAGATTTTCAGTAAATGGTATTTATTATATTACAAAGAGGTGAGGTGTTCTCTTCAGGTAGCTAGATCTGGGGAAGGTGATGCAAGCAGGTAATGCAATCTGCCTGGCTTTTCAAAGGCTGCTGGGATAAGATATGACTCAATGCCCAATTTCCTTCCCAGTCCCTCACCTCTCTAGCCTTGTAAAAAAGATCTAAACCCCTAACTTTGCAGAATATAAGAAGACAAACAGTTATCTTGAATGAATTTCAGAAGTCAGTTAACAAAATCTTAAACAGTTACTCCAGAGAGTGGGTGGAATGTAATGATCTCTGCCCTGAAGAAACACTTGCAGAATGCACACAGCAGTCTAAATTAGAGAAACACATACACTTCTTCAGACACACACACTACATGTGGCTATTTTAGCACACACAAAGACACACCCATTCTTTTTTCCCTCCTACTCCCTCCTCTCTCTGTCCTTCCATCCTGCCTCTCTCTCTCTCTCTCTCTCCCCCCCACTACTTCAAGGATAGCAACACTGAGCACAGCTTACCAAATCTGAAGTTCTCTGAGATGACCAGAGTGAATGAAAGTGGCAGACATCTTCCTGCTGTTGTTTTTACTCCTTATGTTCCAAACTCTTGTGTCCCAGTTATTTGTATTAAAAGAGTGGTATATATTTGCCAACTATAAGCAATGCATTTTAATATTGCCTCTATATTTTCTCCCATTCTTTCTGCCCTTTAATTCTCTCCTCCTCTCAGATGGATTTAACCTTTTTAGTCTTTTTGTTGCAATGCATCTGTCTTCCAAGTTGAATGTAATGTTCTAGGATAATAGTCATAACTATGAAAAAAATGTTCATCTCTATATTTAGAAATTAACCATTTTAAGGTATTCAAGCCTGTTGCACTTTATTTTCATAACACCATTAAAGACCACTCTCTATTTCTGTGGCAACTGTCCTTCTTATGCAAATAGAAAAATATTTTTTTCTTGAATAAGATGGAATTAATTTTAGGTGAAATTCAAAGTTATAAACATACTGTTCAACACAATTATGAATGTTTGTGTCTTCCTTAATCATTTCAAAATAAATGATTGGTTTAAGGTTTTTTGAAACATTCAGCTAATGATTGTGCTGGTCCAATGGGCATCTAATTTAATAGTTTTTTCATTTTCTTTGTGAAATCCATTCTTACACATTTAAGGGAGTGAATTTCAGAATGCTTTGAATATTAATCCCCTTTCTATTTTGGAGCAAGTATTTCCCAAAAGCATAAAAATAAATTAAAAGAGACCCTAGAATTATATTAGCTCATTTTTTTCTATATTACCTTATACATTGCTGTTAGCCATGAAGTAACTCAAATCAAATATTGAATACTTTTAAATTGCAGACGTCTCCTAGTTGGTAATATTTTGTGATCATAAAGTGAATGCTCAGTGTATAAAAGACACATTATAGGTTTATTTTAAATCCATTTGCTTTCTAACCAGAATATTATCAAATAGTCATTTTCATAAATTTAACAATAAAAATGGAATGGAAAGGTGATAGGATTATAAGAACTGTTAAGGTATACATTTGAAAGTTGCAGAGGTATTTCCTCAGAATAGAAAATGACATTATTTAAAAATAAACTTGCCTAAAATATAAAGCTGATTTAAATACAATAATGTCATTATTCCACAAAATTCTAGATGGCTCTCTTTTTTTTTCAGAGAGTGGATCATTAACAGTGTAGCTAAGAGAGCAAATATTTTTGCAATGTGTCTTGCAGTGTTTACAGAATTCTTTTCCTCTGAGTTTTCCACCTTTTATACGTTTTCATTTAAATCCTGGATTTTTTAAATTGTGCTATTTTCTATGTAAATTTTCCCAAGTGGAGATAGAATTACTTGAGATCAAAAGTGTGAAATTCACGTTAGTGGGGCTATCAACATTTGCAGTCAACCATAATTTTCCCCTATGTTGCTTTTTTAAAGAAGAGAGAGAAGAAGAAAAATGAAACTCCTTCACCAGTATAATAGAAGCAAGAGCTAATCAAAACTGTGGTGTGTGTGTGTGTGTAGGAAAAGAGAGTGAGTGAGAGTAATATAGATGTGTAGATTCAGGCCCCACATATAGTACACATTTAGTTTTGCACTTTACATGATATGCACCTAAAAGTCAAATTACACACACACACACACACACACACTATGTTCATTAACTATAGTGTTTTTTTTTTTTTTTTTTTTTTTTTTTTTTTTGCGGTATGCGGGCCTCTCACTGTTGTGGCCTCTCCCGTTGCGGAGCACAGGCTCTGGACGCGCAGGCTCAGCGGCCATGGCTCACGGGCCCAGCCGCTCCACGGCATGTGGGATCCTCCCAGATCGGGGCACGAACCCGTGTCCCCTGCATCAGCAGGCGGACTCTCAACCACTGCGCCACCAGGGAAGCCCAACTATAGTGTTTTGATTCTTTTGTGTGTGTATGTGCAATCTTTATAATTCTAAGACTTTAATATTTTTAAGTTTTTCATTAGATAAGTGATATGTTAATAAGAAAAAAATATAAACAATAAAAGGATTGCATACATATTGTTTTATTCTGCTTTTTTACCATAAAATATTATGAACATCTTTCTGAGTGAGACATAATGTGTCTCATAAATGTATCAGAATAGCCTAATTTATATACGGAATTGTATGAACATAGCATAGTTTAACCACCTTTCTAATTTGAGGCATTATATTCTTTCTTATTTGCCAATATTATAAATGGAATTGTTCACATATGTTTGTGCATATAAACATACACAGGACCTAGTTGTTCTTTATGCATTCATGTACAATAGATCCTTGGAAATAGCATCTGAAGTTTTCATGACTTGTATCTCAAACTCTAATCTGGGTGACTATGAATCTATGATGGAAATTTTATTCTCCTAAAATTGACTTATAAAGGTAAGTATTGGACTGCTGGCCTCTCCAAGCTCTAGCTATATTTCCAGTGTAGTCTGGAAAATGCTAATCCATCGTAGGTTTTATTTTGACATGGAAGTGATTTACCTCCTCCAAAATCCCTTCCGAGGAATGGTTTTCTTAGACATTCCAATGCTATTCTGCTCTAAAGAAAACTTCTGGCACTATTCTCAAAAGCTTTTCCAGGCTGTCTCTCAATATATTCTGAGTATAGATTTGGGTCCTATGCATTTTATGTTCACCACAATAATATCCCATAAAAATGATTCTCTCTTTCATTCTAGGTCTCTCTCTCTCTCTCTCTCTCTCCCTCCCTTCCTCCCCCACCTCCCCTCTTCCCTCCCGGTTTTAGTATTTACCTGTTCATAACATATATGTTTCTATGAATTTGTAAATTTTATTGATGGGTCTCATTCTCTGAGCATAGATAATTAAGAATAGAAAAACTCAACTAGTCCTACTCCTAAAGCACACCGTTCTTCCTTGAAAGTAGAAGACAACTGAAAAGCTGGCAAAACACAGCATCCTTAGGACCAGGGTCTCTTTTAACATTCTCTTGGTGGTGAACATACATTGAACATATTTCAGTGTTATTGGCACCTGTCTTGCTAAATCTGATGGAACAACAACAAATGCAATAAAGTCTTGTTACTAAGCTATCTTTGAGCCACACTAGATTGTGATTGATTCTGTTGTGTGTAATAGTACGGTGGCATTTTGCCTTAGGCCTTTTTTATTGAACAGTGAAGGAACAGAAGAAGGAAACACTTGATCACTTTGTAAATGCTGCACATTGCAGGCAGGGTTTAATGACTGAACGTAGCCACTACCAGTGTATTGAAATGCCTCTGCCTTGCCTCAAAGCATTGTACCTCTATTCAAATGGCAAAGAATAGAGTTCCTGTAAGATTGTGGAGTACAGCTCATTTTGGGAATAAACAGTTGCTTTGACCTTGTACTGGCAAATAGACCCTGTCAGGCCTGGAATTGCAAGGCCAAGAAATCATCTGTTTAGTCAGTGCTGGTTCTGGTCATTAATTTGTGTTTATGGCTGGGAATTGATAATATAGCCCTGTGTGTATAGAGCTCAGGTCTGAATACTAAAAGGACCCTATTTACCAACAGCTCTATTTTTTAATTTAAAGTTAATTCAAATTGAAATGAGCCTTTTAACCCTTAATTAGGACCATGTTTTCTCTTAAAAGTCAACCACATTAGTCAACTGAAGACAAAATTCACTTTGCAATTGAAAAGCTGTCTACTTTCTTTCAACAGTAGCCACCATGGTTTACTAAGTGCATTTGTTTTCCTTTCACTATGGTAACTTTACCCATTCTCTGTATCAGCATAACTCAAGCCCATCAATTACATCTTAGAGGAAAAGTGTGCTATGTGTTTTGGGAATGAGGCCAAGATTCTATCTGGAAGCTTTTTTATAATTATTATTCATTGTATAGCTAGTGCTCATAATACTCCCTATTTCATACTTTTTTCTTTATATTTTTCCAAAGCTGGTAGTTTGTTATTTTACCCCACTACTGACCCATAGTATTTAGTTCCTGTTTTATTCTTACCTCTTTATAAATATGGAATCAGCAGATTCCCAAAATATTTCTAATTCATTTATTACAAATTGGTATTATTTTGGCTTCCTTCTATTATTTTATTCATATTTTTAGTGTTCTCAATAGAAAATTAACATTTGGCAAGAGCTTCTACATTTTTGTTCTACTGTGGCCCATCCTGGGGTTTTTTCAATAAGTTTTGGGGTTCGCTTAGTAAATGAACATACATACTCTCACTGACTGGGCACTTAAAATAGAGGAACTAAAAGGTAGATTAACAAGAAAAAGACAAATAAAACCTTACTTCAGACTAACAGAAGGAAAATGTTTTGTCTTTTAAATTGTGTTTTCAGTATCGTGCTAGTTTTCTTTACTGTTAAAAGAGAAAAGGAAAATCACACCTTCCTACATTTAAAAAAATTAAAATAATAATTAATATCAATATTTTAATTTTTTATTTATTCCTATAAGATTTCCCAGCTTTTAAATATTCTACTCTATCTAAAATATACATAAAAGGAAGAATATAATGAAATATAGTTTTATTATGCTACTGGGTAAGATGAAAGTATAATAATATGGAATTATTTGCTTGGCAGTGAATTTATCATTCAATACATCCAATCATGAAATCCACATACCCTTTGAATATATACTGCTCTGATATAGAAAAACACTGAGAAGGGCAAAAACCTGTCATTTCTTGATTCAAGTATATTTCTTTTAAATCAGAAGAGAGCCTCTTTTCTTTGTCTTGTTGCCCTATGTGATTTTGTAATTTCAATGGCTAATTTTAATCCTTAAAGCACAGACGAAAGTGAAGATGCATTTTCTATTTTTTTCTACTTAGAAAGTTCTAGGAATCCTACAAATTTTGGTACATGAAGCATTAACCTTTTAAAGTGTCTAGCCTGAAGAGTATTAAGAGACAAGATAGTCGATACCCATCATTTGATAAATGAAGAAATTGAAATCCAGAGAGGACAATTGGTTACAAGTTAATTATTCATTTAAAAAATGTATTTCACCAAAAAATGTATTTCATCAACTGCTAGGTGCTGGGCAATGTGCTGGACACGGAGCATGCAAAATGCATAGGAAAAAACTCATATCTCTACATTGCTCAGGATCTAATCTGGGAGGAGATAATAATAACTAAAAATAAATCTTCAAACTTATTTTAGAAGAGGAAGTCACTACCCCAGCTACCTCATAAAAACTGGAAGACACCTGGTCAGTGACTTTGAGATAATACCTATTTAGTAGAAAAAAACTAGATCAAAACCTACGTTTCCTCTTTCCCAGTCTAGTGGTCTTCCTGTAAGATGCTGAAAACCTTGAAGAGTTGGGATATAGAGAAGTGAAATTAAGCAATTTCTCGGTGAAGATTACTTAAAAATATTGTGTTGCAAAGTGTCTTAGCACTTACATTCTCAAGTGAGAAGATCCATTTCTAAAATAACGGCACCATATGGAATTAATTGGTCTCCTGTTTAAAGCTAGGATTGTGAATTTTATCACTGTGACTGGACACAATAAAATGTCTACGTCATCT
Source organism: Mesoplodon densirostris (assembly GCF_025265405.1). NCBI lineage: Eukaryota > Metazoa > Chordata > Mammalia > Artiodactyla > Ziphiidae > Mesoplodon > Mesoplodon densirostris. Next base: position 42,379,818 of record NC_082665.1, read on the forward strand.
TAGGAGATCAGTACATGTTTGGTTTTTGAAAGTGAATAAATGAAATCCAAACATTACATGAACAAATCTGATTCCTAGTAAATCCATGATGATATCCAATAGGATTTGAGGAGGTGCTACATCCCATTTTTAATGGTTAATTTAACTTCATGTATCATTCCTACTTTGCTTATTCAAAGCCCAGAGTTCCTGCCACAATTAACTAGTTCAAAAATCTCCATTACAGCAAGGGGATAAAACGTCTCTGGGACCCAAAAAGGGGCAGCAGTTTGCCTTCACTTAAAAGATCTTACACTTTTTAATCACTCTTTGGTTTTACTACCCTGAGGTAGAAATCTATGAATAATTCTACCAGTGTTTGACTGACAAGAACATGTACTACTGGGTTATGGGAGGAAAGATGTAAATCAGAATTCTGTCATTTTGGCAGCAGGCTTTGAATATGTGCATTTCCACCTTAGTTAAGTATTGCTTTCTAGCTGGCCAACACAAGGAAGACCTTAAGTATATAGCAGAAGTTTGTGTTTTTTTTTTTCTTTTAACTTAAAGCTGGATAAACCTGAATTAGTATTAATTTGTTTACCTTTCTTGCATGTTCTCTGTTATTTGATATTCTGTAATAAGTTGACAAAGACTTCCTTTAGGTAAGAAAACACATTAACATATCTACTTTCCACTCCTTACCTGGGTTTTACTTTTTTTTTTTTTTTTTTGCTTACGCGGGCCTTTCCTTGTTGTGGCCTCTCCCGTTGTGGAGCACAGGCTCTGGACGCACAGGCTCAGCAGCCATGGCTCATGGGCCCAGCCGCTCCGAGGCATGTGGGACCTTCCCGGACCGGGGCACGTGGGATCTTCCCGGACCGGGGCACGAACCCGTGTCCTCTGCAACGGCAGGCAGACTCTCAACCACTGTGCCACCAGGGAAGCCCTGGGTTTTACTTTTTGCATACTGAACCTTCTCATTCTCTAACGTAATGAATAAGGAGAGAAATGTGCACATTGTTATATTAGCAGTTTTATATTCAAGGAAGGGAAGGAGATACTTTTAAATTACAATCATTGCTTCTGCTACCATAAGCAAAGATAATAAAACACAAGTACTAATGCCCCATAGAGGTAGAGTTTCAAATTTTTCCATGAGGATTTTTTTTAAGGATGAAGAAGGTATAACAAAAGGATAGGTATTTCAGTACAAGATGATTTATTGCAAGGGAGGGAGATTATTCATTGGTGGGAAAAAGTTTGAAGTAAATATATAAAGAATTTCCCCTTATACATTTAAAGATAATGTTTCTTATCAGTATAATAATTTTATTAGTGAATACAAACTTTTCAGTCATATTCTCAAATTTGTTGAACAGTATGAGTCGAGGATTTAGAGATTCTGTTTGTATCAAGAATAAGGAAATTTACTTGTATGGCTCCCACATATAGTGCGGTCACCCTATTCTTAAAGTTGACAGACAACCTCTGCCCTTCCAACAAAAGTTCAATTGCTCATCTGCCCATAACAATGTTACACCTCAAATATATAGAAAATCCTGGAGAATACGAGAGAACATCAGCCTTTCTGAAATGATGTCTTAACTAGGAATAGATGAAAAAAGACTTGCATGTGTTTAATTAAATGTGTTGCATTAAATTTTTTAGATGACTATTCTTCAATGTCATACCAACAGCTTAGAATTGGTAGGAAAATAATTTGCTTTTAATGAGTGATTTACATAAAATTAAAAGCCGAAATTTTCTTGCTTATTCGGACTATGAATTTCTTTGTTATCTTGGGCATTCTGTTTGTGCTTCAATTGTTCATTCTGTAAAATAAGAAAATTAATATCTACCTTGATTATTTCAATAGAACTGTTGTGAGATTTAATTGAGATGGTATATTTGAAAGTCCTTTATAAAGAGTAAAAGTGTCTACCAAATTTAGGATATTACCATAGAAACTAGCATTGTACTCAGGATAGAGTTAGCATTCAATGAATATCTGTTAATTGATGATTAAATCCTATCAGCTAGCTACCAGGTGCCAGAAGATGCAGAGTAGAGTCTGTCCCTAACTGTGTGTCACCTAACATCCTGGATTTTCAGACGCAAAACACACAAATTGACCACTGGGTTTTCTTAAGATCTTTTTAGCTCCATTAAGCTATTCTATATAATTAATACATCTCAACTGAATTCTCTTTGTCTCTTTTATCATTTAGAAATGCTTTCTGCTGCAAGTAAAAGAAAACTTGACTACAGTGACTTAAACAAACAAGGTGTTACTTTTCTGACATTATAAGAAATCCTGAGATTGGTGCTTGCTGGGTCAACAAGAGCAGGGTACACATCTCTCTGATTTTCTTGACCTTTAACTTAGTGTCTCCTGTAAGTCATTATGCCCATAAGCAATGCAAGGTATCCCAGAGACTTTCATCAGAGTTCTGTTTGTATCTCTTTAGCCATCTTTTTGGCCATAACTTTGGTCATCCACCCCTATATGCAATGATCTGAGTTAGGGAGTACTTGGCAGAATGCAGTTCTGAACAAAATCAGGATTCTATTAGCAAACAGGAAGCAGGACTGAGATATTGAGTATGTAACCAAGAGTACCCACCACATTTCTCTAGTTAACAGTTTGTCTTTTCATGTTGATCTATTTGTGCATTTAATTATGCTTCTTACAGGCCAACTCGTACTGTCTTAATCTTTCTCAAATGGGAGTCCTTCTGTGTATTTCTTCCAACAGATCAATCAGAGTGGAGTGCTTGCTCCATGTGGCCTGTGTTAAATTTCTGTTGCCTGCTTTCAAATTTCAAGGGCCTTTTTGGGATGGACAGAATTAGGGACATTTGTATCTTTAAGACTAATGAGGAGACTGAACAAAAGTAGATGATTGACAGATATTTATTAAACTGCATGTATATGTGCCTACCTATCTTTTACTCTTCTCATCTCTAAGGTTATTATTTACTCATAATTAAAGTCTGGTTACTAGTTCAAGTCACATTCTTAACTTCTAGGCTTAATAACTATAGCTACTTTCAATACTGTTGAAAGTATTTGAAAGTATCAATACTATCAGAAATTCTGTGCTGTGGTGCTGTAGCTAATTGATTGTATGTCTATCTTGTCTTTAAGTATCACATAGTATAGCTGTTTATAGTATTAACAAAAAGTCATTGAGTGTTTAGTGAATACCTTTATGCCTAATGTTGTAAAAACTATAAAAGCCTGAAATAAAAACACAGAGATAAATTTACAAGCAAACAAAATAACAAAGTACATTGGAACACTGCAACTTAATCTTTTAAAGACTCAGCAATGCCCTCTTGCAAATTTAAAGGCACTCAATAATGAGCTAAATTGAAACCAGAAGTTAAGTGCATAGTTTGTTTATACTTTATATCATTTCCCCCTGAGGCAATATGACATGAGATATGAGTGGACCTTTCTAACAAGTGCTTAAGGACAATGTTCAAAAGTTTATAATCCTAATCCAAGTTTGGTTAGGGCAATAGAATTTATTTGACTGGCTCTCAGTATGGTACCAAAAGTTGTTCAATTTAATGTAATATGGTCCTTGAGCAGCCATTCTTAATAGGAACTTGAAAACAGCAAGACTAGATTAATGATTACTATCATTTTAAGTTATTCTACTTGTTGGTCTTGTCAATGTATTTTCCTTGGGAGTGTTATCTCCCAAGAAATGTTCAGTAGGAAGATACACTATTATAGATACAATGTGTTATCTTTTAAAATACATTTAGTGATTATAAAAGTTAAGGTTTATTCACACAGGTTTTATTTGAATGCAAATAACCTGTTATTCACAATATGAGGTTGATACAAAACAATTTTGGAATTCAGCGATAAACAGTCTGTAGGGTCTAGTCTCTATTTAAGTGGTTTAAGCCATCAAATCTCAATGCAGCTTTGAAGTTGAGTTTTAGAGACTTAAGAAATTATTGGCTTCCAATTATTGGCTTCCAAAGAAACTTAAAAATTTAAGATCCTGAATTCCTTCCTCAAAGGAATGTCAAGGGACTTTTGTTAGGGTTTTCACTATGATTTCAGTTCTCAGGGTAATTATGAAAATGGACCAAATAAAAGAGTACAGCATTTTAAATTTTATATCAGATTAGATGAAAATACTATAATGGAGACATTTCTGTAAGAGCTATAAATAGATAGTGAATATTAAATGGGCAGCTGAAATAATATCTGGTAACAAGTTCATTGGGCTTAAAAAAAAAAACATGTAATTCAGAGATATAACCGGAAAGAAAGAAGATAACATAGTTATTTTTAAAAGTGTTAATCTAGTAATAATTCACAAGTATATCAGTTTAAATAGAAATTATACCTCCCTGTGTATTTGAGATACAGACAAGGAAATAAATTAAGACCTTTCTTTTAGGCCATTACCAGAGAAGTTAGGGAATGACACTGTCAAGGGCAAGCAAAGTATCATAGCTCAGGAGAACCAAGTATCGAGAATCTTAAAATGTAGACACAGCCATGATTTCTTCCTTCAGTTGCTTACAATTTGTGGGGTTAAACTTGTTCACACAGAAACTAATTAGAAAACAAGTGGGTACTACATTAAGTACTAACTGCAGAGACTGTACACATTGCATCATGTTTAAAAAGGGAATGGCTGCATGATGACATGGCTTTGCTTTATTTTCTCCACAAATAGTCCAATGCCAAGTAAAGCTGTGAAAACATGAGATGGAAATTTCATCACACTCTAGTGTCAAAATAATCTAAATCTTGTGGGGTTTTTTTCCCCCTTAACATTTGGTGCAAATACAAACGTATATGTGGAGAAACTACATTGGGCCACATTATTTGCTTCTATGAATTCTGGGAGAAGGAAATAGATTTTATTCATAATGAATGCGATTGATTTTATTCATAATGAATGCATGCCCTAGCCTCCTGAAATCTGTTTTATGTATTTTCAAGAATATATTTTCAAAATTATCACAAAATCTTAAAAGAGTCATTTTGTTTGTAGCTTGTCGACCAGGTTTCTACAAGCCTTCAGATGGTAACGTGCAGTGTGCTAAGTGCCCACCTCACAGTTCTACTCACGAAGATGGTTCAGTGAACTGCAGGTGTGAGAATAATTACTTCCGAGCAGACAAAGACCCTCCATCCATGGCTTGTACCCGTGAGTAGTTTCGCTGCAACCCATGCCTCCATGTTTGTTTTATTTCCTTTTTTCTTCTTATTATTGTGTTTTTTTAAAGCATTTGGCTCATTTCCTTCTGCTCTCCATGTGCAAATTAAAAGCTTTCTCTGCTTCACTCTCCATGCTTGGCTCACCACAAATGCAACATTTATCACACAAAATGAACTAGTTTTTAAAGCACTTCCTGCAACAAGACACCCAGAAGGAAAGAAAATTTTCTATATCTTGTTTTAGATCTTGCATAATTTTGACAGGGTAGGGGAGGTTTAGGCATGGGATTTGTATTTTTACTTTTCTATTCCCTCTTGTTATATGTTGGTCATAGGTCATAGGGAAAAAGAACTAAGATTTATAAAACTAATACTAAAGTTTTCATAACTATTCACAAGGGCATTGAATTTAGTGGTAAGTTCCTTTGTTGGACTTTGTGAATGCATCTTCAACCTGGAGTCAAAACTCCCCCCATTCATAGCTTGGGGAGGGCAGCACTCTAGAACCCATGTGTCTATAACCTCATGGATCCTCTGAGGATGAATTAAAAGTATATAATAAAGACAAGATGGTTATTTGCCTCTTTCAGTTCCACTGTAAATTATCGATTTCCCTTGTAGTAGAAAACAGAAGTGAGGCTCATTAATCTTTGTTGAACTACTTTGCAGGACCTCCATCTGCACCGAGAAATGTTATATCTAATATAAATGAGACCTCGGTTATCCTGGACTGGAGTTGGCCCCTGGACACAGGAGGCCGGAAAGATGTTACCTTCAACATCATATGTAAAAAATGTGGGTGGAACGTAAAACAGTGTGAGCCATGCAGCCCAAGTGTCCGCTTCCTTCCTCGACAGTATGGACTCACCAACACCACGGTGACAGTGACAGACCTCCTGGCACACACTAACTACACCTTTGAGATTGATGCCATTAATGGGGTGTCAGAGCTGAGCTCACCACCAAGACAGTTTGCTGAAGTCAGCATCACAACTAACCAGGCTGGTGAGTACATGCTGGATGCTTCCTACTCCTGACATCTCAGAGCCAAGTAATAGTTTTAACAGAAAGAGTGGAAGAAAGGGTAGGAAAAAAAAGATTTGAAAGAGCCCCAGGTTATTCTTTTTTATCACTTTTAGACAGTTATGGTACATTAAATAGCTCAATTTAATTCTTCAAAGTGAGAATAAATCATATTTGTTAGATGATTTTAAGCTAGTTTAATCCATTGCTTCCCACTTTGAAATCTTTAAACATCTGGGGCTCTGGAGGTAGTACTTATGGGGCTCCCTGCAGCATTTCCGTATTTTCAAGAACTTAACAGACATTGAATCTAGCTTGGAAAAAGTTATGTATGATATTTAAAACTATAAATGTCTTTACCTTAGTTATAATTATATCAAATTTTGTGTATAGTTATTCAGTTATTTTATGCTCCCCAGAAGCTCTGGGTAGTATAGCTCAGGTAGTTAAAACTCTCTGATTAATTAAAAACAAATAAAAGAAACACATTTTATTTAATAGATACAATTTGTATTTAAAAATTAAAAATATGGAATTGAGAAGCTTAGTAAAAAGAGGTCTTGGTGAAAACAGTTGGAATCACTGATCTTTAAAATTTCCGGATATAAATTTCATGGTGATTTCATCAACTGTATTTTCCACTGACAATCTTTTCCTAATTAAAAAGAAAATACTGGGCTTCCTTGGTGGCGCAGTGATTGAGAGTCCACTTGCCGATGCAGGGGACATGGGTTCATGCCCCAGTCCGGGAAGATCCCACATGCCATGGAGCAGCTAGGCCTGCTCCGCAACTGGAGAGGCCACAACAGTGAGAGGCCCGCTTATCACAGAAAAAAAAAAAAAAAAGAAAAGAAAAAGAAAGAAAAGAAAATACTGTGTTGCCAGATTGTAAGCAAAGGGCCTTTAATATGGAATAGAAAATTTAAATAAACTTCTCACCTTTCTTTATCTTGCATCCACAACATTTCTCTTTTCTTTACTGTTAGTAAATCCTGTGTTTTTCAGTCACCCTTTAAATCTTCTATTTGTTTTTCAGTTCTCTGATAATTCTTGTGATATATTTTACTATGGTTTTTTTACAGTGTGGTGTCCAGAATTATTCATGGGGTTTTAGTTGTGATTCTCTCAAACATATAGAAGAATTACACTTTGCAGAGTATACAGAGACATGCCAGTGATATCCCTTTGAAATAAGACAATCATTTTTCCAAGGTGATAACTGTGATGAATGAGTAAAAAACAGTTTTCTAATCAACAAAGCTGTGCAAAATTAAGCTGATAGATATTTATTGTGCATAACTGTTGCTACAAGATATCATAATTAGGGTTACATTTCAAACAATTCAGTTCAGAGATATTACTGTATAATTTATACACAAGAAAAAAAACATTGGAGCCAAAAAGGGAGAAAAGGAAGAGATAGGATGGCCCCCTGAAAATACTTCAGCTAGAACTACAGACTCCCACATCTGCTCCCAGGAGAGCTAACCTTGAGTTGGAAGTTAGAATTGAGTGTAAACTCAGCTTCTTTTCTACATTTGGTTTAAATTATGGAAGTTCCTCTGCTCTCTAGCGGGACTCGCTCTTTTCTTTGAGGATATGAATACTGAATGTCAGAAGAAAAGAGAGAGATGACTAAATTCTATCAGCTGGAAGAGGTCTTAGAGCAGCCAAATATCTAGCCAGGAAATTCACCACTTTCCTTCTTTCACTTGGCTGACTCAAGGAGGTTAGTTAAACTACCAAGGGTACAAAACTAATAGGTGTCATCAGGGCTAATATTCACCAAGTATGCACAAGTATGACTCTTCTGGTTGGTAAAATTTTGTACTTATTTGTATACTGGTTAGAAGCAGACAAAGTTACTTCTGAAGGTGAGTATAGAAATGCACCTGTACTGGTTAATTCCTCAAGTACCCTAGGTAGCCCCCTAAACCCAGTATATCAAGCCCCCCACTTCCTTCCCCATAATCTAGCAATCAAAAGGATAAATCTTGGCATTAGAGGAGTCTCCAGACCAGTCTGTCAGGTCCCCCTTCTTCCTATAATCCAGCAACCAAAAGGGTAAATCCTGGCACTCGAGTGGTCTCCAGATCCCTGTGTGGGAACTATTCCAACTTGAGGGCTCCATGTCCCTGCCATGCCAGTTGATAGATATTTTGAATATAACCCTTGGCAGAGTCCATGTTTAAATGTGTCTCTTTCTGATTCCACATCCCTCCTTTGTTCCCACTTTTCTTCTCGTCTCCTATATTGATGAAATTCTTATAATTTTACATTGTCTCATGGTGATAAAGTTTATTTATGGAAAAGACAAGACTTTTTAATGAAGTGCACTGAATCATTATTTTAATCTTGCTTACTGAATCTCTCCCACTTAAAGCTAGATCTCAGACCAAGCAACATATGCTTTTGTCTTGGTTTAGTTAATGATATTTAAACTTTGTAGTTAATAATATTTAAAGATCTGTAACTTAGGTTTATTTAACTGTCTTCAATGAGAGAGAAGAAAAAAGGAGTAATGCTATTGCTATGTATCACATGATTATAGCTTCTCATATTCAATGAACACAAGAATTTTAAGAAGTTATAATTATGTGGCAAATGGCTTTCCCAAATCCCATATTTCACTCTGATTTACTACCTTGTTTAAAACAAGAGCATCAATCTGTGTTATAATTATCTCCTAAGTCAAACAGAAGTGTATAAAAACAAGCAAGAGCTCCTTATTTCCAATCTTATCATTGACCTCTGGCTTTCTGACAATGCATTTATCAAGAAACTAATAGTTCCAGATATATACAATGAATGAATCTAGGTAAAGTGGCAACCAAGAGCAGGCCAAGACTTTAAAAAAATAAATGGAGTTGATGCTTTGGCCCTCCCAGTTACAAATCACAGAGAAAGACAGAGATTCAGCAGGGATGATATCAGCTACTCTTCCTAACCCCACTCTCATTTTTCAGAAAAATCACAAATATGTCTACAACATGCACCATGAAGCATTTTATATATTTATCTCAGGGAGTCTGTATCATTTTTGTGCCTGGGGAGGTAGAGGTCTTTGTTCCATCTTCAAATCCCCATGGTAAGATATATAAGCAAGATTAGAAGCAATGCCATTTCTCCAGAGTGTTTCATTGTTTTGCTTTATTTTTGCTCTTGTGAAGGTTAATGGACTGGTAGCCTTGAGAAATGAGCTCCCGACATCTAGAAAGATATGGCTATGACAGATACGATGCCTGGTGTTTAAATTCCTCCTTCCTCTCTATCTCTGACATGGCTATAAAGGGGAAATGTGAATGTGTCCCTTTTAATTTAGTTTGTGAGATTGAATTTGTTGATTTTTCTCTTGATTACATTGTAAAAGCCATGTGATGACCACACGATAAGGCACCTTCTAAATTGTAGAGGATTATGTTGTGAATTTGGGTGTTGGTTCCCAGCCCTTAATACTTTCACAAAGTATGTCAGTTAGATAAAAAACATAGTCTGTACATAAAGATTGTATCCATGAATCCATCAGTCAAACATGTACAGAAAGAATTGCAGATTGCAAAACAAAAATCTGTGAAGTTATATCTTGGGGTAAATTGCTACTTCTTGTTTTCTTCTTTGAATGAGTATGTTTACCTTTCAGTTCTGGGAAAATCATTCCACTAGTGGAATATTTGTCCCTGTTTATTCTCAACTTCCATCATAGAATCTGCCCTTTCTCCACTATCTATAGCATGTAACAATCTCAGGCAAGAAGAGGGGGCACTAGTAGAGAATATATGGGCTTTCAAGTTTTGAGATCCACCCCACCCCCATTTTATAGAAACTGAGATCCAAGAAGTTTTTTCAACTTTTTATCAAGCGATCAAACTTCTACTTATGTCTTCCAACTCCAACTCCACTTTCAACTTCTATTCTTATTCTTTCTGCCATCCTATGATTCATGCCATATAGCTACAAAAAGAAATGCTGCCTTGGAGACAGAGGGGGGCTTTGCTGGGAAAATCTACTGTACCCTATGCCATCTATAATAAACTTGGTCCTTGCTTCTCAGTGATTTATCACAGGGTTTCTTAGGGGTATTCTGCAAGAGATCTTCTTTATCATCTCCACTCTTCCCCAGAATTAATCTTATCCTTTACTCCCTCATTCTACACAGATGAGTTTCCCTCTGTGATACTGTGATTTATAATAAGAAATATATATTTGGTCTTGGTCCCAGTTTATGGCACAGAACTCCTAAAACTCTTAGAATTTCCTAAGTCATAATAGCAATAATGGGTATTTTGTTATTTATAACAACCCCTTTCAATCACATTTGAGTTTACATTAATGAAGTGATTTTTGGAAAGCCCCTAAGGATGGTGGCAGGGAAACCAACCATGTGATTAGAAGAACTTTTAGCCACTCCACTCCTCAACCTCCCCTCTGGGTAGGGTGGAGGGGCTGGAGATAGAGTTTAATCATCAGTGGTCAATGACGTAATCAATCATGCCTATGTAATGAAGCCTGCTTAAAAGCTCAAAGGACATGGTTCAGAGAGCTTTGGGGTAGATACGCTGGTAGGCAACAAGTCTGGAGAAAACATGGAAATTCTGTGCCCAGTACCTTGCCCTATTCATCTCTTCATCTGTCTGTTTCCGAGTTGCATTCTTTTACATAATAAACTGTTAATCTAGTAAGTAAAATATTTTTGTAAGTTCTGTGAGCTGCTCTAGTAAATTAATTGAACATTAATTAAGAGGGGGTCATGGGAACCTCCGATTTATACCTGTTGGGTCAGAAGCACAGATAACAACTTGGACTTGAGATTAGTATCTGAAGGGGGGGTTGGGGAAGTCTTATGGGACTGAGCCCTAACCTGTGGGATCTGATGCTAACTCCATGTAGCTAGTATCAGAATTGAATTAAATCGTTGGACACCCAGCTGGTTTGGCAGAATTGCTTGGTGTGAGGAAAACCCCACATATTTGGTGATCAGAAGTGAAGTATTGCATAGAGAAGACACACAGGAGTGTGCTTTTTCCTCTTACACCCTCCTAACTTATTAAGACCATAAAGTTTAGGAGGGAAAGGAAAATGCTATCTCACTGGCTTTTCTAAATCTTATTCCTCCTGTTTGTACTCACTAACTCCCATTGACTCCTGACTCTAAAGAGTGGGCTGTCAAGAAAATCTCTTCCCCTTCTAACATCTTAGACATACACTCTCCTGGCTCTTTTCCTTTTCCTTTTCTGTTGCATAGGCTTTTATTCATCTTAGAGGAAGTTACAAATAATTAAATAAAAGCAACAACAATACACACACACTAAATACACACATGTATGCATATTACAAATTGTTTGACTCTTCATGATTTCATCTTATTTTTCTCCTCATTTTCAGTCTAAGATTAGATGTTTTCATAAAGTAATCCTTACTTCTCTCTTTGTTCTCTCATTCATAGTGCAGTCTGGTTTCTGTTCTCACTTTACAAGAGTGCCCTTCTGAGAACCAGTTATAATATCCTGTTTGTGTCTTTTTGTTAAAATGAATACAATTGTTAGGAAGAGTGTGGATTTCATAAGGGCCTGGACCTTGTCTGATGTTCACATTTGTGGTTCTCAGACTTAGAACAAGGCTTTCTATCACCTTGTATTCACTCAAAACTTTATTGAATGAATGAGCGATTGATTATTAGAAATGTCCACCATCCGAAAAAGAAAACATTCTCCGTCAAACCACTTTCTCTCCTTATTTTTTTTCTCCCTACCAATGAGACCACCGCTTTCCTCAGTTTACCGGATTCTGACACTTGGAATCATCTTTGGTTCATATTCTGCATTTAAGAAGTGCTCACATGCTACTGATTTTTCCTTTGAATTGTTTCAGATCTTCATACTTTTTCTCCACACTTAGTGTTAGATTTTAAGGTTCTTAGTCATAACATTTATAAATAAATGATACCAAGAATTATAATAATCCTCTTTTAATTATGTTGAGATTCCAAAATAAAAAGGAATTGGAACTTAAAAGAATTAGTAAAGTCAAAATATCATACTGCTTATCAACTTCTTTCCACTGAGATATTTGTAAAAAGGGTTAATGGATCAACAAGTATATTTCAATGCTCTTTTATGTTCATGTAATATATGCTCCAGCCATGCAAGAATTTATGATTGAAGAATAGATTTTTTAAAAATTATACAAATCATATAAACTTGCAGAAGACACTATGTAATTAAATGAGTTAAGAAGTGGTGGTTGAAGGATTTTAGGGAAACCTTTGGAAAAAAAAGAGTTTAGATGTACTTTGAAAAATAGGAATAAATCAGATAGGAATAAAGAAAAGGCAGTGTATATATATTACAATATTGGAATTGAGTTTCCTGGGTAGTAGGGAGGGTAGGCTGAGAAGAGGAGATGGATCTTGTTAAAGGGTAACAGGAAATCAGGTTGGATATGCAAGCAAGACCAAGCAACTGGTATGTTAGATAGTGGGATATTGGATGGAAATACATATATTGAGTGGAAGAGTAACCTCATTCAATCTGTTTTAAGAAGCTTAATCTTGAAAAGAGCAGGGAACAGTGTCAATAAGTATAATTCTTCACATGTGAATGCCTGAATTATAGTGAAAGAATGACATAATTGGATTTAAATGAGTATTCATATTATCTGCAATTATAATTTTCAAGTCTAAAACAGCATTTAAAAATTTCTGAGCCATACATTCAAACAAACAAAAAAAAGTTTTAGAAATTTTTGGTCTTTTCCTACTTAGATTCTTGATTGCCAGTTAGTTGACAGTGAAGTACCATCAGTCCTAGAATTCTTTTGCCTTGCAGTCTTACAATCAAATAAATAACTTTAGCATGACACTTAGGTAAATGCCACTCTGTTTCTCTCAATTTATAATAGTTGAAAAAGGTGTCCCTCCATTCTCTGGGTCCTGGTATCACTCCAGTATTTCCTTTTTCAACATACCCCTAATCCTTGAAATTTTTGATCCAGGCATGCACATTTTTAATATTATTTTCTAGTTCCACTTAAACTTATTTTTTCCTCTATGAAGATTATCTTGACCCCTATACTTCCCTAGAGTAAATGGACCTGTCCCTCCTCTTTCAATTTACCCTATTGGAGTTCTGCATATATGTGTACAGTTTTTATCATAAAATGTAATTTGTTCACATATATGAAAGGGTTGCAAATAGTACCATAGTACACAATATGTGTATATACCTTAAGCCAGATTTCCTAAAAATTAACACTTTACTACATTCGCTTTATCATACTCTCCCCCATTGCCTTCTCTATATAGATATTATTTATTTTTGAACCACTTGAGTGTAAATTGCAGATATTATGCCCCTTTACTCCTAAATTCTTCAGTGCGAACTTCCTAAAGCAATGTCACTCTCTTACATAACCTCAATACATTTATCAAAATCAGGACATTAGCATTGTCCATATTATAATCTTATCTGCAGATATTAGTCAACTTTTGTCAATTATTCCACGATGTCCCTTTGGCAAAAACAAATGGATGTTCTGTTTACCTTCAGTTTCTATCTATAATATAGTTCTTATCTACAACAATGAATAAATTAACCATTTTCTGTAAATTAAGTCAGATACAAAAATATGAAGGGAAAGGGAATCAACACTTATGGATAGGACTTTCTCAGGGGCTTGATATCTCTCTAAGAGTTTCACAGTTGCTACCCCTTTGAAAAATGACCAGTAAATAATATTATTTAAAAAAGAGAGAACTTGACTTAATTTTATTTAGATTTCCTGTTGAAGATCCATCAATTTATGCAAAGAAGGATAGCATCTTGGAGACTTTCTGGTATAAGGAAAACATTCTTAGCCTTGGCTTTAAACAGAATAGCGATATAAGGAAAACATTCTTGGCCTTGGCTTTAAACAGAATAGCCTCTATCATTCACTTAACTTAATGATCAAAGACAAATCTCTTCTTTTCTTCCAGTTAAAAATTGCTATCCATCACATGAGGGATTGAACTGGAAATCCAGTCATAATTTTTCCTGTTTTATTTATTTTTTGTGATTCTAAGACTGTAGTTTAGAACTTTGTTACTGGTATAATTTTAATCAACCAGTACATCTTTTTGATCTTTAACCACACCTATCAATTTACTTCTTCTAAAGGACTTCTAAAAGCATACCTGCCTATACTTTTGTGACCTGCTATTTCACAGAACAAGGTAACAGCATCTATTAGTAGAAAAAATAGTTTAATATATCTTGAATAAACAATACACACTTTTTTTTTTTTTTTTTTTTTTTTTGCGGTACGCGGGCCTCTCATTTTTGTGGCCTCTCCCGTTGCAGAGCGCAGGCTCCGGACGCGCAGGCTCAGCGGCCATGACTCACGGGCCTAGCCGCTCCACGGCATGTGGGATCTTCCCGGACCGGGTCACGAACCCATGTCCCCTGCATCGCCAGCTGGACTCTCAACCACTGCGCCACGAGGGAAGCCCAACAATACACACTTTTTAAAATGAATCTTAAACTATCAGAGCCCTTTGGCTACATTTAGAATCCAGTCTAATTTTTATACATTGGTAAAGCAGATATTTTAAAATCTTCTTCATTCCTTATTCTGCAATAAATTTCCTCTATCTACCTTGTTCTGTTGGGATTTAGAAGCAGCATTTATAGATATGACAGAGGAATGCCTCATGTCAAAGACAGCCAAGCAGGCTTTAGAATTTCTGAAGAAGCAAACGTTTCAAAATAAAACTAGAAAAGGTATACAGCTTGGATCTGCTATTAAGCTACAGATACGTATTGATATAGTCTCCTTAGAAATGTATGCTGCCATGTAATTATGTACCCTGGAAGTAAACTAGACATCAGAGCATCTACATGCATTCTTTCAGAGCATGAAGGAAGGTGTTTTGTAGCACCAGTGTAATACATCAGAAAGCTAAAATATAATGAAAATCAAACAAAATAGTGGAAGTAAGATTACAGTAAGGTATTCTGATGAATCCTCCCCTTGTTGTTTCACTTGTGTGATTAATAAACCCTAAGAATTGAAGCCTTAACTTTTTATTTCTTTCAACAAAAAAATGAAATCTGAATCAGGCCCAGAGATTACAAGTGAATATATACATTATAATTTTCTTGGTGCATTTCGCTTGTGTGGTAATTTAGCTTCTTTCTTTCCTATTTGAAATCAAGGCAGAGACCTGTACATCTGGGGATATCGCTCTGCAGTGATGTGTCCTAGTGTGCCTGAAGCCTTCCACATCATTTAACACATTAATGATGCCTTTCAGCCATCACACCCTGTTATGGAGGCATATAACATATCTGCAGCATGAGCAATAAGCTGAACAAAAGCAGAGCCATATATTGTCCTGACAGTTATTCAGAATCTTTATATGAGCTTAAAGCCACAATTGTATGGAAAACCAGCAAATGGAGATAGTTTGGGGGTTTCCAGGATCTATACTGAACTCTCATCCCGTTTTCGTTTCTGATCTTTAATATCAATACAATTAAAATGAACATAGCAGACATATGTCTGGAGGATTATGGTTACTCTTTTCCTGCTGACTTCTCCTTTAAAGTGCTCACAAGAACAGAAATACCAACAATCAACTGGAGGAGAAAACATGGTGTTAACTAAAGCACTTAGTATTAAGAAAGTATAGCACAGGGAACTATATTCAGTATCTTGTAATAACTTATAATGGAAAAGAATCTGAAAAAGAATATATGTGTGTGTATATATATATATACTTGTGTATAATTGAGTCACTTTGCTGTACACCTAAAACACTTGTAAATCAACTATACTTCAATTAAAAAATAAAAATTAGAAAGAGAGAAATAGCCATTTAATGCTAACTTGTGCCATATTCACTGCATCTTTCCAAGAGCAAAAAATACTTTTTCAATAGAAATCTTTCCTATTCTTATTTTTCCCAAGCAGAAAGTTTTTAGTCTCAAAACACATTAAAGACAATAACTTATCTTTTAATATATTCTACCCCTCTAGGATTAAGTTAAATATAGAAGATTCTTAGGGAATAATTGCAATATGTGCAGATAATTGAGAAATTGAATAAATGTGAATATTTAGAAGGAAAAGATGCTCTGATTTTAAAAACAAAAATCCTACTACCACTAACCAGACTCTTTCATTATAAACTCTTAATTATATTTCAGTATCTCCAAAAATATTGTCTCCCTGTTAATAACTATAATATAGCCCAAAAATCTGACTTTATAATATAGCACCTATCAATATAGCACCATTGTCCAAATTGAAAAAAAAAGCACCTCTTCCTCAAGGGACTTTATTGCCATCTGCTATAAAATTGTTGTGATATGTATTCAAATTAAGAGAATTATGTGTGGCATCCCCATGTGCTAGGGCCCTGAGATTCTATAATATTCACACTAAACCAAAGAATGCTGAGGCCAAAAAATGGGAAGCTCACATTTTCTACCTCATTTCACCAGTAGTAATTGCTGATCTAAATCCTCTTGATATGATTAAAACTGCTCTATAGTCTATTACATAATTATGTCATTTAATCCCTACAACAATTTTATGACTGTGAGTGGTTAAATGTCTTGTCCATGATTTCACAACTCCAAAGTTCCTGCTCTTAACTGTTAGGATATTCTTTTTCCTATGATTTTGCATAATTAAGACTGAAAAAATAAATCTGTAAAGATGGTTACCATATTAATGTAATTTGTGGCTACCTGGCACACAGATCATATGATTTTTTTTCTTTGAAATCAAAATTTCACATGATTTGAGCAATGTTGATTAAAAAAGAAATCTGAATTGCTTTATTGGGAAGTTATTTACCCAAATCTTTCTTGCCAAAACCAAACAATAAAAACTCTTCTAGCTTTGAAGGGTTACATTTACTATTAGTCAATGTTAATTTAAAAGCATTTATCTTGACAATTTGTTATCATTAAGAATTAACCTCTTATAGCTTTCATTTTCATTCCGGTAGGGAAAAAAATAATTATAACAAACCAACAGAAAGAAAATATGTGTCTTGTCACAATTTTGTCCAAGAAATGGCTTTAAAGTGGAGGCTGGGGCTTCCCTGGTGGCGCAGTGGTTGAGAGTCTGCCTGCCGATGCAGGGGACACGGGTTCGTGCCCCGGTCCGGAAGGATCCCACATGCCGCGGAGCGGCTGGGCCCGTGAGCCATGGCCGCTGAGCCTGCGCGTCCGGAGCCTGTGCTCCGCAACGGGAGAGGCCGCGGCAGAGAGGCCCGCATACCGCAAATAAAAAAATTTTTAAAAAAAAGTGGAGGCTGTATGTCAGAGTAGGAAGAGTTCTGGAATGCATATCAACAGAGAGGAATACTCCTCTCTGCTCCCACTCTTTGGTTTCGGCCTCTGAATAGGTCACTTTTTTCAGAGCTATTGTTTTATCTCTTTTGTGAAATTAAACACTTGGACTGGATAATTTTTAAGTTTCCTTCCAGTTACATATTCTAGGGAACTAAGTTGATGCAAAATATATCATGTATTCATGGAAAAATAATCCAGTATTTGCTTACAATTGAAACAAATATGATTGCAAAGAAACAATATTTGAAAAACAGAGTGGTGAAAGACAGTGTGAAAAGTCCAACTGTAAATCCAGGTATTGCCACTTAATAGTGAGGTGACTAGATTTTTTATTTTTAAATTTGGTTTGTTTATGCATTCATTCCCAATTTTCTTTAAAAATGAATTTAAGACAGGGATTAGACTAATCTGGAGTCTTTACATCCTTTTTGACATGGATACAATAATACACACGTGGATTTTTGTGAGGACTAAATAAAATGAGAGAAAGTATATGGAAGTAAGGAAGCACTTAAATAAGTTATTGAGCCCTGTCTCAAACATAATCATGCTGATCTTGCTCTATCTGGGAGACATAGAAACTCCTTTTTATTTTTATTTTTTATTTTTTTATTTTTTATTTTCTTTTTGCGGTATGTGGGCCTCTCACTGTTGCGGCCTCTCCCGTTGCGGAGCACAGGCTCTGGACGCGCAGGCCCAGCGGCCACGGCTCACGGGCCCAGCCGCTCCGCGGCATATGGGATCCTCCCAGACCGGGGCACGAACCCGTATCCCCTGCATCGGCAGGCGGACTCTCAACCACTGCGCCACCAGGGAGGCCCTAGAAACTCCTTTTTAAAATTAAAAAATATGAATAAATATTAAAATATATGAAGTCAGGCTCTGAAACACCCTACTTTGATGTGATTGGTTTAGGCTCTAATTGTTTCAAAATTGGAATTCATATGTGATGTTAAACAACTCTCAATATAATAAGCCATTCTTCCTTCATTACATACACAGATGTCTGTATATATCTTGACTTAGTGTTAGCACTGAAGTGCCCATGAGAGGGTCTAATGGAAACATCTGATTGGCAGTTGGTTATATTCAGCTATACTTCTGAGACTTTGGCTAGGATGACACCCAAAGACAGCCATAAAATAAAAAGGATTGGTGAGAATAATAAAGGGATAGTCATGCAAAGAATGTCTACAAAGATTACAGAAAAGAGATGGACAGAGATATAAGAAGAAATCAGGTGACAAATGAATATTCTAACAATCATTCAGGATAAAGAGTTAAAATAAACTTTTACCAAGGACCATGTTGTGACATAAAACGAAGATGTTGCAATTACTTAGGAAATGGTCACCTTTTACTTTTAATCACTAGAATATTGGTTTTTAAGTACATTTTAGTAAGTTTACTATAGTTCCAAAAAGAGAAAATTTTAAATGCCCCCAAAATAACTATGCTCACTACAGACATATTAAAGAAAAAATGTTGCATATCATGTACTTTTATTTTTTTGGTTCATCATGTTGTTTCAATATAGTTTTGGGGCAGAGTTTGTCCATCTTCGTCCATCCATGGAGCATAATTGTGTATATATCCTCTAAGAAGGAGTACACCTAACAGTTATTCATGCAAATTTCCAACATGTCAAGGAAAGAGATTCTCTATTTCTCTTTTCATTGAGTAGAGCTTGTTTCATTTTCCTTCTATTAAAATGTTTTCAAAAAGGTTTTTTATACTTGACATTTGAAATACATTGCCTAATATACCATCACCTCCCAGCAAAGGACCTAGGTTTAAAATATAACATGCAGGGCTTCCCTAGTGGCGCAGTGGTTGGGAGTCCGCCTGCCGATGCAGGGGACGCGGGTTCGTGCCCCGGTCTGGGAGGATCCCACATGCCGCGGAGCGGCTGGGCCCATGGGCCATGGCTGCTGGGCCTGTGCGTCCGGAGCCTGTGCTCTGCAGCGGGAGAGGCCACAACAGTGAGAGGCCCGCGTACCGCAAAAAAAATATATATATAACATGCATCTTTCTTGATTTGAATTACTATGGCGGAAGAATTTGGTTTAATTTAAAGTCCTTATTTCTGAAAAGTTTAAAAAATGAATATCATCTATCTTACTTGAAATGTTTCCATTCTAAGCTATTTTCATAAATTCTTATTATTGCAGATAGAAGATAGATGTCTTTATTAAAGTCCCAATATAAAACAGCTAGAAAAAGAACTAGGTTTTGCAACAACTTATTGTTTTGTGTGTATATATTTGCATTTGTGTTTGTATGTTTATGTGCGTGTATATATATACATATCTCAAGAAGAATATAAAGTTCTAGAAAGAGTAAAGTTCTAGAAGTGTATGAAACCTAACAGATCTGAGAGAAGAAAGTCCTTTTATTTTCTAAATCATTTGCACTTGAATAGTTTTACTCTTAACTATGTTATTTATTAAATAAGGTTTATGTCTACCCAGAGTTGTAGTAAAGACAAGAACAACTGCTTACATAAGCACTCAAGTGCTTGGTCTTTATAAGTGATCAATACTTGGTAGTAATATCATTAATGAACTTTTGGAACATTTAGCAACGAATGTACTTTTGAAGATCAAAATAACTTTTAGCTAACTCCTGGTTTCTTTGGCAATACATAACACACTTAATTACTAGTTGTTTTTTTCTGTTCCCTAAGCATTGACTGAGCACTTATTGTGAGCCAGGTATTATGCTGAATGCACAGTGGATAAAATGCTTATTAAGATGTGTCTACTATCTTCAAGGAGCTCTCAGTTTAGTAGGAGATCTTAAAGGTTTTAAGAAACCAGCATGAAATTGATTGGTTTGACCAAGAAAAGGCAGGCAAGGCCAATTACCAAGAGACTTCAATAAGCATCAGCAGCTCAGTGAAGCCACCCAATGAAATATTTATCTTGAATTCACAGATAATGCCAAATTATGTATAATAGCTTCATTTTTTTCATTACTAAAGGATGGATTTTAAAGACTATCTTTTTATGATTTTTTTTGTTATGTGATGCCAAAAAAAGCAGCACCCTATCCCAAAGATTTTCACTCAAAGGAGGAAGAAAAATAAATAAAATACTCTAAATTATGTACAAATTAAATGATAGTTGTATGTGTAGTTTAATTGTATCTCAGTTGAATGTGTCTGGTTTATATAAAGCACCTAGTCAAAATATGTGAAGTGAACAAATATTTAGAGCTGTCCAGTGAAACTCTCCACATCAGTCTGGCTTATTTATCAATCTATCTGTCCCTTCTCCTATCTCTCAATCAAGCTTTTTGTTATTAGTATGGAATGTAGTTTCTACTTAGTTAAATATACAAATTTATAGACAGTTACTACGTAAAGTATATGAAACTAGGAGCAAACCAATATATTGTACACCTCAAGCTTACACAATGTTATATGTCAATTATATCTCAATTTTTAAAAAGTATATGGAACTAAAGAGCACTAAAACATAATGGATAGTAATTATCATAAAAGTAACTCTTCATAACAAGTAATTAAGAAAAATTTTATAAATGTTTATAATAATAATTGTAAGAATAAATTATAATTGCTCTGAGGATATATGGCCAGAATTTAGCACTGATGATGTAATAATATGCCAGGTTTTACCACTCTGTCTGCTAATATTTGTTAAGACATCCATGATTATAAATATTGCCTGTTTGTGAAAGGTAAAAGTTATTGCTCACTCTATTAAGTTAAAAACACTATTGAAATGAGTTTCAAAAGAAGAAATCTATCAGAGGAATTGTATGTAAAGAAATAATCCACCATTTTTTATCCAGGTCAATCTTCATATACACTTTGTTAGGAGATAAGATTTTAACTGTCTTCTTGGGAAGTGCTTAAGGAAATTCTAAAATTCATGTGCATTCCACATGTAATGCTGGTATTTACATAACTATTTGCTGTAATTTTTAGTATACTGAATGAAGTCTTAAAAAGTATTTTATATATATTTTGATGATAAATGTTTCTCTACTATTAGTAGTTATTTCTTATTTAAATGAACTAGTGGGCATTAGATATTGTGTATTTATCTGTGCATATCTTTGGGTTGTTATAATAGCCTAAAGGAATGGTTGAATAGACACAAAATCATATTTATTATTTAAAGTAACAACCAAGTGTGGAGTACCAGGCATTTGTCAAATACAGTATTGGGTATTTTATAGGCAACATTGAACCCTTAAAGCAACCCTGTAATTTGAGCATTATTACCCTTATTAATAGAAAAGGAAACTGTTTTCAAGAGTTTAGTTAACTAGCCCCTCTTTTCTAGCTTATGTGGCTAAAGAGTATTTGAATCCAGGTCTTTTTAATACAATAGTATTTCCCAATTTTCAGTAAACAGCTGCATGTTTTCAGGAATTTTGCTTCAACCACGTACCACCAAGACTCTCATAGTTTAGCAATGTATCAATACTTAGTTAAATCAAGCCTCATTTGTTACCTAAAATGTATTTGAAAAGAGAACTTTACTCCTGTATACGGAGAGCTAATATCATTTATTAAATATTTGCTTGTCCATATAGCACCTAAGATCCTTTTTCAAACCACCAAGGGTAAACTTGGAAGCCTTTGAGTAATATACTGCTGCCCATCAATACTACAAGCCTGGCAATTATGAATATGGAGTCTGTAACCCACAGGCTTCCCCATTGCAGGTAATGGCAATTCCATCCTTCCAAGTTATCCAGATCAAAGCCATTGAAGTCATACTTGACTCCTCCCGCTTACAACTGATCTATCAGCATATTCTATAAATATGCCTTCAAAGTATGACAAGAACCAGACCACTTCTTACCACATCCATTGCTACAACCCTAATTCCTTCATATCCTTCCTAGATTGTATAAAATACCTCCTAAATGGATCCCTTCCTTACACCCGTGCCTTCTCTACAAAAATCTCTCATAACTATACTAATGTTCATTATCATTAATTATTTCATTACATAGATTAATGACATTTATATTTTTTTTCTGAAATATAGCTGGTAGTTTTTCCTAGTTATTTTAAATGTTTTATTCCCTTTCCCTGTTTCCTTTTAAAGGAGATGGGCATTATTTTTTATTTGACCATTGGAAAGATGAAAGAAATAACCTCTTATATGACCAGATAAGTTTATTTTTTATTTATTTATTTTTTTGCGGTACGTGGGCCTCTTACTGTTGTGGCCTCTCCCGTTGCGGAGCACAGGCTCTGGACGCACAGGCTCAGCAGCCATGGCTCATGGGCCCAGCTGCTCCACGGCATGTGGGATCTTCCTGGACTGGGGCACGAACTCGTGTCCCCTGCATCGGCAGGCGGACTCTCAACCACTGCGCCACCAGGGAAGCCCACC
The DNA here is from genome assembly GCF_025265405.1 of Mesoplodon densirostris. NCBI lineage: Eukaryota > Metazoa > Chordata > Mammalia > Artiodactyla > Ziphiidae > Mesoplodon > Mesoplodon densirostris. The sequence continues at coordinate 42,402,739 of NC_082665.1, forward strand.
AGATAAGTTTATTTTTTTAAAAAAAGTCCAATCAGGAACTGCTGCTCCTAATTGTGTGTTCTTAAATGCTGACTCATGATTTTGATGACTTAATATGTCAATAGCTTGACATTTGGCATTTCTTTCCTCACTTAACTCTCACATGTAAAATATTCACCTACAGCATCTTACCTAGAGTACACGTATGGTTTTGAACCCAAAAGAATATACTGAAACAATAAAAAAGGTGCCATTAGTGTTACCCATGGCACAGCCAAGGCCTTCTTGTATCCTCTGTCCTTTGGAATAAAGACTTATGAGTTCCTAATCTATACATTTTGTTAAGATACATTTTTAAAAGTGTGTCATGTATAGCCTAAGATATAAGCTTGAAAGTTGATATGAGTGGTGTTTTGTGACAGAACCACAGATGTTCAGTACATGATATATTTATTTTTTACCCCAGTGGCCCTTATAAAAAGGGCTAGAAGATCGGCTTATAACAAGTCAACTAATGACATGATATAGAGAGGCCCCTGGTTCAGTGGCTGTTATTACAGCTGTGTCCCATTACATATTAGATACCTAGAACATGGTTGCATTCCGAATGGCATTTATCTTTTGAATTTCAAACATTCCTGCCATAAATAAGGATTTTATGCTTTTCAAAAATGTTTCACAGTTTAGTCTAGGGAATACTGAAAGGTTGTTTTTACTTAATGAAATTCCCCCTTTAAGGGTTCCTGAAGCTAAGATGAGCATTTTTTGAGCACTCACCTCTGCAGACCTGTGTCATTTTCCTCTCTGCCAAGTCCTTGCTATTCCCTTAACCTGGAGAGGTGATAATAACTTGAGTTTCACAAAACCAGCAGTGTGGAGACCATATGAGAGTTGGCCTTTGATCATGGTTTAATAATTCTCTTTGTTACTTTTTCCAACAAGAGATAGCTGAATCTATCATAGAATGATGACATATCTTAATGGTACAGGAAAAGCAAGATTTTTATATGTACTTTGTTCCCAAAACAAATACTATGTTTTAAATATATTATAAGTGAAAGTGTGAAGAGTGAGGACCCCTCCTTCTCCAAGGTCCTGATTATATTGTGAAGGAGCTAGAGATTCCTGCATTTAAAGCATAATAGTATAAAACCTAAAGAACAGTTATGTGAGATGACCCCACTCCAGAAATAATAACCACAATTATTCCTTTCAAAAATAATTATAATGATCCATCTCATCTTTTCAAAGTGGGACTAGCTGCTATTAATCAAGTGTATGTTCCTTTCTTTTTGAGATGTGCATGTCTCCTATCTTGAGGAATGGACCATGTAAGGAAGGAAATTCATTATGTGTGTCCTTGATTCAGGGAGAAACTCCGTCATTTTCCTTTTGTTCTCCAAATAATTGTTGGGATGGTGGGAGATTAGCCAGGATAGTTATTGCTGGTGTAGCAACTGCTGCCTAGGAGCAAGCTCTGTCCCACCTCGATGGAAAGAAAGCAGCTGCCTTTCTACTGCAGTTGGTACAAGGCAGCTGCTTTTATTGTCTATATTTCTTTATAAGGTCTCTCATCCTAGCTGTAGTCACCTGCACACAGCCTACAGGTTTGTTTTTTTTTAGTCACGAAGGCTACAACCAGAAAGCTTTATATGACCTCTGTAATGAACAATGCAGAAAGTGGAGTGGAAAGACATTTTCCTGGAACACTGAATAAAGAGTGACCATGCATGTATGTGTGTGGGGTGGGAAGGTGTTGGGAGGAGGGGCAAGGGGAAAGTGCTTGGTATGTGTGATTGAGTGTTTGTGAAAAGCACCAGATTGACAGATGGCAGGATGTACACAACATGGGAGGGATGGCAGCGGAAACTCATCAGCCTTTGTTCTGCAAAGAATCACCACCAGAATATAAACCAAAAATATGCCAAATGTATGAAGTTTTACATTTGTTCACAGTTTAAAGAAAATATTCTCATTCACTGGGATTGTATTTATTAACACAAACTAAAATTTTAGTCTGGTGTCATTTCAGTCTCTGTTTTCCTCCTCAAGTTTTAATAAGAGGATTTATACAAGTCCAAACTGCCGGGAGATTTTAAGATGGTTGGCTGTAGCATCAAATAAAACAGTTCTATCAGTTTATCCTAAATAAAGCTACGTATCTATCTTTGCTTTTTTACATAATTTTTGATCTTAGAAGTATTTTTGGACAGGATTTATTGAATTATATTAGACCCCATATTAGTCAAGTTGACCAAAGAAAGAGAACCAATAGGATGTGTGTCTATCTGTTTATCTATCTATCTATCTTTCTATCTATCTATCTATCTATCTAGAAAGAGAAAGAGAGTGATTTCTTTTATAGAATTGGTTCACATGATTGTGAGGGCTGACAAGTCCACAATCTGCAGGGTAGTCTGGCAGGTTGGAGACCCAGGGAAGAGTTGACATTGCAGCTGAGTCTGAAGGCAGTCTGGAGGCAGAATTCCCTCTCTCAAGGGAAATACCTCAGTCTTTTTCAAAGGCCTTAAAGTGATTGAATGAGACCCAGCCACATTATGGAATGCTATCTGCCTTCCTTAAATCTACTGATTTAAATGTTAATCTCATTTGAAAAACACCTTCAGAGTGACTTCTAGACTAGCTACGTTGATACATAAAATTAACCATCATACTCCCCCGTGGCAGTGGTGTGTGTGTGTGTGTGTGTGTGATTGCTATCTTTCTTTTGAATAAATATCTAGACCATACATTTAAGGGAAATGCCAGGATAAGTTGTTACACAGATAATAATAATCTTTGAATTTCACCCACTGACCATATTGAAATTCTCTTTTGGTTAATTTCAATTCTACTTTGAGTGTCTTTTCTTAGGTTTTCCTTGGAATGCAATACCTAATGCATGAGATGTTCCCTCCCCGAATCCTATCCCAAATAGGTTGAGTTTCAAGACCTCCTTTGGTTGACCACTTATCAATAGCAATGTAATTTGTAGAAAAGGCACATTATACTGTTTTTTATTGGTAAATATTTTTACATCAACATTTTACTTTTGGAGATCACTTTCTCATGTGCCTCTTTTGGATAGAATTTCAGGGACAGTGTCTGGCTTTATGAGACACACATCTTCTCCTTAGCCTTTGAGGGACATCTCTATGTCCAAGACAGTGTTGTGATTGCCACTAGCACCACTCAGAGGGCTTGTTTGTCATCTTTGGGTAATGATATCAATGAAAAACCTCAGCTCGGTGATTTTTAAGCATGAAATTATTTAAAAAATTACTCGGAAGCATTTTCAACACACCAATATGTACCCACTTCAAGCCAATCTTATAGGCTCAAAGCCTCTGAAATTAAGTGTGGGTATGCCTAGCACTCTAAAGCTGAACCTGATCCGCAAGCACTTGGAAGTTCTTGGAAAGAAACTGTTTTCACAACTGCAAGGCTTCGAACAGATAGAAAATCCACAGCCCTCTCACATTTGTTGTTTCTACTCAGCTTGAGTTTAGATGATGTGCTTGGCCTGAGACCAAGCATGTTGAATTTGTCGAAATAGCATCTTGTTCTCAAAAGACAACACATTTTTCAGACTTTATGCAAATGTAAAAGATTGTCATTATTTTGTCAATATGTCTTGAATCCATTTAATTCTGAAGAATTTTAATGGAATCAAAATTTGAATTAATTAGTGTTGTTATTGCTTTCTTCTGCATTTCAGTCTTTGCTGCTTTTAAAAAGTTTTCTTTAAATTCATTTCATAAAGTGACCACTTTTTTTGTGTGTGTGGGTTTGCGTTTATTGAACTGGCCATGGCCCAGGGGGGTAGGGGTGCCCCTCACTCCTCGTCCCCGTGGGTGAGCACGTAGCTCAGTGCCTTGTGGTCCAGGTTGCCTTCAGCGTCGATGGTGGAGAACTGGAGCATCTGGTCAACTAGTCCTTGTTGATGCTGCCTTTGCCGTCAGAGTCCAGCATCTTGAATGCGTTGAGGATGGTCTCCTCGGCATCCGTGCCGCTCAGCTTCTCCCCAAACATGTTCAGGAACATGGTGAAGTTGATGGGCCCCGAGGCCTCCCTGAGCATGGCATCCAGCTCCTCGTCCTTGACGTTGGTTTTGCCCAGGGAGACGTAGGTGTCCTTCAGGTCCTCCTTGTCAATGAAGCCATCTTGGTTCTGGTCTGACTGCACTTTTATAACAATAAAATCTTTTATCTATTCAATTTAATCCCCAAAATATTTATTGAGTACTATAATGTAACTAACACTGTGATATGTATTAGGGGCATACAATGATAATTAATACATGCTTGCAGTCTTCAAGAAATTTATAATTACTTTGACACTTAATCAAATAAATATAATTTGTTCAATCAAAATGCATCAGGATAAAAAAAGGGATGATCATTTCCAGTTTGGGAATTGAGGAAGATTTTATGGAAGAGGTAAGGTTTGAGGTGGACAATTGAAAGATAGATAAGGACTTAATAGGTGCAAAAGGGAGCAAAAACTTTAAGGACTGAGAAAGAAAGCAGAGAGGCTGGAGAGGTAATTGTCTCTTCAGGCAAGTACAGTCAGCTTAAGTGTAGGAGAGGAGAAGGCTGAGTGGGGGGTGGAAATGTGGTTTGAGGTCTGCACAATTCCAGGGGGATTCAGTTTGACTGAAACAGTCACACACTCACTCACCTGCATTTTCAGACATATTTAAACAAAGATACAGAATTTAAGTGAAGTAGCAACATAGATGGACCTGGAGATTATTACACTAGGTGAAGTCAGACAAAAACAGATATCATATGATATCGCTTATAGGTGGACTCTGAAAAAAAAGATGCAAATAAAATTCTTTACAAAACAGAAATAGACCCACAGACATAGAAAAGAAACTTATGGTTACCAAAGGAGAACGCGGAGGGATAAATTAGGAGGAGGATATTAACATATACACACTACTATATATAAAACGGATAATCAACAAGGACCTACTGTGTAGTACAGGGAGCTATACTCATATTTTGTAATAACCGATAAGAAAAAAGAATCTGAAAAAGAACATACATATATATGAACATATATCTATATATATAAAAGAATCACTGTGCTGAAAAAGAACATATAAAACTGAATCACTGTGCTGTACACCTGAAACTAACACAAAATTGTAAATCTACTATACTTCAATTTTAAAAAAGTGATGTAAAGGAGCCATAGACACAAGAGCAGAGACACCATATCTTGGCTCAGCTTTACTCCTGGTCTTCTAGAATCCTGATAGGGTAACAGCCTTAGGTGACTGTGTAGCAAAGGTCCTGCCAGACTTGGAAACGCACACTAATCTTGCTGTACCCCTGCTTTTTAATACTCAGTTCTGTATTTTGCATTCTGGAGAAAAGCACCAAAAATTGTGCTCTTCAGTTTAGGGGAATATTTACAAATATTGAACCCCTTTTGGTTCCTGAACCAGTTCAGCAACAAGACCAATAGACAGAGGGAAATGGGGGCCAAAGCGGAGACAGTCTTCCAGTGTCTTTGAACAGTATCTTCGCTTCCTTCTTTCTTTGGCGTAGAAGGCCCATCTCCCTGAGGATCCTGCCGTGCAACTTCTTGCATGTCAAGCATGCATGGGAATTTTTCTCCATCTTATATGTAGTGGCACTCGTGTATATTATAGATGGTTTGGGACGGGGTGGAGAGAAAGGCAGGTAGATTTAATGGAGGAGAATGTTATGATCTGACCTTTGATTTAGGGAAAGAAAGAAAGTTGCAAGGGACAGCAAGTAACAAACTAACAATAACCCAAAAGAGAGGTAGCAAGGTCTAAACTAAATTTAAGAAAAGGAGGAAGATGACCTTTTAAGAGATTAAAACCAGAATGTATGAATTGAGCAGGTGTGAATTAAAGAGCAATGGTGAGTTGCAGCTCACTCAAACGTGAAAATAATCTAAATAAGTGTGGCGATAAAGCATGGTGAAGCCTTTGATCAAGATCGGAAGAGGAAAAACATGATAAGAGCATCTTAGAATTGATGGAATAAGGCAACATATAGGTTGTTCATCCAAATGGTCATACAACTTTAAGCGGTTGCCTATTAAAGTCTGATTCTTGGGAAGGAACTTAAATATGAGTCGTATATTTGGAACTCATGAGAGTTGAAAAGGAGTCAATATAGAGTATAGAATTTTTTGTTAAAATATAGGGCCAAAGATAAGATCTTGGGAACTGCAGCAAATAGCTTTGAGCATAAGCAAAAGGGCCAGCTTTGGAATCCAAGCTCAGACTTTAGGAAATAATCATATGCAACTGTAACTTATGAAATCTTATTCTCTTTCCTCCACCACCTCTTTTAATCCTCCTCAAAAAATATAAGCTTTCTGAAGGCAGGAAGTCTTTGCCCACTTGTGTTCATTGGTGCATTGTTGATGTATTTCCTCGGAGCTTGAAATGTAGTGGGTGTTTAATAAATGTCTAGCAAATGACTCTATAGTCAGTTATGCAATGTTGATTCCACCAGAACAACTCTCTCCTTATTTCTATGACATCCTTTCTGTCTTCACTGATATTTCTAACTTCAGGTTCTCATCATTTTTCATCTGGAGTATTACAGTAACCACTAGTCTGGAGTTGCTCTTCTACCTCATTTGTTTTATAAAGCATCTTCAATCCGAGTGCTTATCTGTGGTTTACAAAGTTCCCCATGACCTGCTCCATGCCTACTTGCCATTTAATACCTTTCCAGTTTATGCTCTATGAATACAATATCTTATCATCTTCATAAACTCTCTACAATTTCATGCCATTTCAAACATGTTAACTATTTCCACTTACAGGAAATTCTGTTTTCCTTCTTCACCCAATGCTGTAACTCCTCAAAAGCAGGCACTGGGTCTTATCCATGTTTGCTGAACTGTAATGAAATCATGGCAGGATTAATCTTATTGAACACCATTTTGATCATGTTGCTTACTTGTTCTAAAAGCTTTAATGGCTCCCCATAATAGAGGAAAAAAAGTCAAACTTCTTAGCCTGGAAATTAAGACCTTTCACATGTAGGCTTCACGTAAATCTCCAACCATAATCAAAAACAAATTTAACTCTTTCTTATTCTCCAGGAAGTTTTGCAGATTTGGTGACCTTCACCTAAAATACACTAATTCAATATTTATGTAGCCAAATGTCTTCCACCCTGCAAAGCCCAGATTAAATGCCAGCACCTCCATTAATTTTCTCTAATTCTTCTCAGCTAGCAGTAATTGTGCTTTCATCTGAACTCCCATAGCACTACATTATCAGTTATCTGCATCTCTTATGGTGCTCTTCTATTCTAATTTACATTAGACTGACATTTTATATGCATTTAATTTTTCCTACTGTACTCTAAGTTCCTCAAGGGCATGATCCAGGCACGGCTCACATTTGTCTCTTTCATAGTGGCTAGATTCATCCTCATCCAAATTGGTACTTTTAGATACTTTTTAAGTGAAAGAGGTACAAGAAGAAGGGAGGGATGAGCAGAGGATTTAAATACCAGAGGTTTCACAGAAGTAGATCAGAATACACAAGCTACTATTGTTGGTAGTGGGGGATGTACCCGACCACTTGAGACAATTTAGAGTGAAATTTGGAGACAGAATTTGGATTGCAAACGTTAAAGTACATACCATGTGGCAGGCACTATGCTAATTGTGTTCTGTGTATTATTTAATTCAATCTTCATTAGGAAAAAACCCCTATAAAATAGAAGCTCTTATTTTCCCAGGTTTTTGTTTGTTTGTTTGTTTGTTTTTTGCGGTACGCGGGCCTCTCACTGTTGCGGCCTCTCCCGTCGCGGAGCACAGGCTCCGGACGCGCAGGCTCAGCGGCCATGGCTCATGGGCCCAGCCGCTCCGCGGCATGTGGGATCCTCCCGGACTGGGGCACGAACCCGTGTCCCCTGCCTCGGCAGATGGACTCCCAACCACTGCGCCACCAGGGAAGCCCCCCAGTTTTTTAGTGGAGGAAACTGAGAAAAGCACGTTAAGCAACATACTTAAGTTCACACAGATGTTGCTGAATCATGATTTGAACTCGAGTAATCTGACAGCAGTGTCTGCATTCTTAACCACCACTTTCCCCTCTACTGAAGCATGCCACTGAAGGGAAGAAGAATATGGTTTAGCAATGTAAGGGCAAGGTCAGCAGGGCTTTTGAGGATTCAAGTAATTGTAAGAAGGAATGGAATCAATGGCAGGTATTAGTCATGAAACGAAGTAGGTAAAACCTGTTTCTCTCAACATGAGGAGGAAAGAAGAAGAGATAGGTGGATCTAGAAAGTCACTTTGCCTGAAACAGGTCATGAACTGAATTGGATCGGGATTAAGAAGTTGCTAAATCACAGAATAAAACTGTGATGTGCCCTTTCAAACTGATACCACTGTTGTTCATCTCCTTTGTGTATCTAGACAAAACCTCTGCAACTCACTAGTGGGTATAAAGTAAGAAAATAACAGAACTACCAAGGAATTAAGTAAGCCAGTATGGAAATTTTATTACATCTGCTCTTGAACTGTATGAAAATAGATGTTTCAAGGTAGTCAGTTCTCTGTAAAATCAGTTTTTGTGCAGGTACAGCTCTGTTCTGAAAAAAACATTCATGATAGTTGTTCACATATTTTTTTATTCTAGTGATATTTTTGTTGTTGTTACTTGTTTTCGGCTAATGATTTTAAGACACTGTGATCTGTACTATGGCCACAATTGTCATAGCCTCCTACTTATGCACATTTAGACAAAATTTCTTCTCTCTGTTCTCATGTCTTTAAGTTTTCCTGGAAGATTAGCTTCCTTAATTATTTAATGAAGAGGACCTTAATTAGCATTCTCTTCTTGTACTCATTGTACAGGAATCTTATTTTCCTAGGCCCACTTCTACCCGCTAAACTGAGAAACAGTTCATAAGTTAAGAGGAAGTGTGAGCTGGTAACTTATCAAGGAGATGTGTGGAGTTTCCCTAAATACTGTCAGCCAGTATCTTCTCTAGTTCAGTAATCTACAGCTATGCAGTCTGACACATTCAGAATTTTTAGGGGAAATCTGTTGATGGGCAGAATTTGTTCTAGTCTATGTTCTTGTATTTAGTTTATTGTAAAAAGTGCAGTGATATGAAAGGAAAAAAAGAAGACTGAAATTGACAAGTAGCAAAATGTCAAGACTGGGAAAGAAATGTCTTTTGTGAGAACATTTTATATCCTGGACAACCTTAATTACCTATGTTGAAGAGAAGCAGTGTTTAAATAATTCAACGTTTGAAGAGTTACTAGAATGTGTCTGGTGGTGGGCTTTAGTATCACCTTCACTGTTTCTACAGCACAATTCTCTATGATTCACTTTTAGCCAGGGAAGTTATCTAAAAGCTTTGTTCAATTCTAAAAATGTAAAACCATGGTGGTGTGGAGAGATAGGAAAGAAAATGTTACCACAAGTTTCTGCATAATTAATAATCAATCTGTTCTGAAAGATTTAAATCAAATTGGGATTGACTTTTGCCCACCTTAAAACCAAAGATCTATCCATCTGAAGTTTTTGGATCAGTCAGCCCCAGCAGGCTCTGCAAATAAGAAGACAGGGTGTATCAATAGAAGTTCCTAAGGCAACTCATAACTTCACTAGTCATGACCTAGAACTTGAAGAGGCCTGATATACAAATTTGGTCCTGAATGGCTCTATACTATGATGGAGCATGTTGACTTATTTCTGGCAGTCCCCCTGTCACCCTCATGCTTAGGCTCAAGCTTCTCTATTCCAAGATATTTTTTTAAAAGGAAAAAAAAAAGCCCAAACTATACAACAGCTTTTATTCATATCTAACACAGACTTTTTATTTCTTCTAATTACAAAGAGCTGATCCATTGGCATATATGCCACTTCCAGGAATGCTCTTAACCACTTCATCAGACTTGGCACTGTCTAGATGTTGGTTTTGAGTGCCAACCTACAAAAGAGAAGGAAAATCACAAAAGAGAAAATTAACAAGTGTGCACAGTTCCAAAATTTGTTCTACAAATGTGTTTTAAATCAAATGAATCATCCTTTGGCACAAGCTATTCACTTTATAGTCATTCATTTGAAAGGCTTAGTCTCTGTCTCCTGAAGACTGTGGTAAGCATTATTACTGATGAATGAGACAGTTACCTTAAATCATAAATAAAACAAATAGAATAATTTAACATTTGACTCTAAGAAGAAGGTATGTTATCTCACTTTGCACTGGCAATATATTTTAAAGAGAAGTATTCAGAAAATCAGTTTGAACCACAAAAGGATCAAGGATGTGTCTGCATAGAACTGCTGCAAGAAAAAGTAATTTGATCCAACAAATGCATCTTGATTAAGAAAATATGTGGTACTCCAAAATATTTTATCACTTTGCTTTTCTAGTCTTTTCACTACATAAAAGTGGTTTCAAATCTTATTCTTGTAACTTTCTAATTTGATTAAAGGTCTCTGGCACTAAATAGAATTTATGTTGAGCACTATTTATATTTATTCTTGAAATCAACTTTTTAAGTTAATGTCAAGTCTTTGGAAGGTTAAAGACTTACAAAGGTAAATAGTATTAACCCTCTAAGAGATAAATCGGGCTTTTCTTTTTGTCCATCTCATTTAATCTTTACTTTTAAAGAAATTTTGTAGCTCATTTATAACTTCTTCAAGACTATTTTTTAAATTGGCTCCTTAGACAAGATAAAAACTTAACAAATGTGTGTAGTATTTTCTCCATTGTATGTAGATATCTGTAAGTAAGTTTTGTATTTCTACATCTCTGCCTAACATCTGTCTTACCTTACAAAACAAAACTTTGGGAGTAGTAGTTGTAAAATGGCAGTGTTATTTCAGAATGTTCTTATAGCAGCAAGTGGGAACTGAGGAAGTAAGAACAAAAAAGATTTCTGTGTGAGCCCACTTGTCTCAATTCCTATGTGACAGGTGTCTCTTCTGGTGAAGCCTGCTAGACAGTGGGATACCCAAGACATCATCACCCTGCTATGAATGAGTCTCTCCCAGAGGGGACTTACTTATCTGCCTCTTTCTCTGATTCCTACTGGACTCTAATTTTCACTCACCATGTGAATTGACAGGAGAGATTTATTCAGAGATATATTTTACCTCACTTTCAATCCAAGTACACGCTTCTGTTTGTGGGCTTCTGTAACATGTTACCCCAACATAAAACTAAACTGAGTTCTGTAAGGCTTTGAGAGGTGTAGGATGGAGAAGGTGTCATTCCTTGGTTTTATTCATCCTGGATTCAAGAATGTAACTCTAAGATGAGATAGTCATTCAGTGCAATTATTATGATATGTGTATCATATATAGTACTATATATAATAAATGTCAGTATCTATTAAGACAGCAAAAAGATTTTTTTTAAATTAGTTTCCAAAATAAAAGGTAAAATATATACAGTTATACAGACTATACACACACACACACACACACACACACACACATTTAGTTAAATATAAGATGTTCAGCAAGGTATTTTTCAGTTGCTTGGAAACTGGCAAATAAAATCACAAAATAGGACAAAAATTCGTAATCAAATACCACAATCAATACCACAATCAAAAAGAACTGCAAACAGTTGGGACCAGATTTCTTGAAGGTCTTTTAAATGGCTCAAAATGGGTCCCTGCAATGTTGAGACCTACAGAGTCCTCTGAAAAATTCACGAGTGCCTGTAGGAAGCCAGCACACAATTCCAATGTCTGGTATCAGCCAAGAAAACAGTGGACTCAATAAATACAGTGCAATTGTGTGCACAGTAAGTATAAACTTTATCATTTTTCCACAGTCTCTACACAGTGCCCCCAACATCAGAAGAAAGAAAGAAGGAATAAAAGTGCAAAGTTTTTTCTCTCTCACCCAGGATATTGATGTTTTATAATGGTATACACTGGGCATTAATAACTGAAAGTTAACAGGAAGCTATGAGATATTCTAGCAATGTTATCAAAGAACAGGAAATCAAGTTTCAGCAGATCAGAGGAGCTCTGTTCTCTGTATTCCATTTAAAAAAATGTCATGGGTCTGGTGTGCATTGTGATGCCTACTTCCTGTCTGAGGGTCCATTGTCATGATGCATCTTGGTATTTTCCTACGAATATCCAAGAATGGCTAAATAACAAAACACCTCTCCTTTTCTAACTTGGGAATCCTATATTCTGAGCATAGAAGGACAGGATTAAAAAAAAAACCACACACAACAAAACAAAAAAACTAACCATTTGGTCCAAAAGAGTCACCTCTACCTAGAGTAGATAGAAAAGTAGAGGTTTAATTGAACAAAAATGATGCCATTAAAGTTCTATGTAACACCACAAACCATCGTTTTATCCCACTGTAGCAAATGTAGTCCTCTTACTCAAGTAATTTCTAATATCTGTGTTATAACTTCCAACTCTCAGGAGTGAGTTTGAGGCATTGATGGTGTATGTATATGTGTGTGTGTATGTTAGCTCTGGGTAACCGCACCTGTTATATCTGTTTGTGTGTCTGTGTTTGGTTTCCCTAAACAAAGACCCAGTGGATACCAAGACTTTCTAATGACAGTATTTGCTATTAACTAGAATAGAAACAAACTGTGTAAATGTCTTGAAAATCTGAATAGAGTTCAAGATGGTCTCAGCTCTCATCAATATTCTGAGTATCTTCAGAGACCCAAGGTGTCTTAGTTTGTCTTCTAGAAGCCTTAGTTTGGCTTCTTCTACAGGTAGGGGAGTATGAAAATAAAACAGGGAAAGGAAGGCAACCTATGAAGGGTCAGGTATTGGTCAAGTTACCCTGTGGAAGACTGGAATTTAATTCTGCTGCTGAACAGTGAGAGTCAGTGTAGAACATTTGCTTCAGAGTTATGCCATTCAACAGAAGATAAGGCATCTAGGTATAAATATCCAAGCTTTATCTCTTCTTGACTGAGGCTGTCCCAAGGATGAGAACTAATTGAAGGAGTATTAATTCTTAACACTTCCAGCCTGAAGTGCTTGGGCAGAGCTGACTCCGATGGCCAAAGAAAACCCTCAGTCAAATGGAGTGAAATTCTGGCAGCTTGAAATAGGAAAGTTACCCTACAATAGTAAATTCCAAAGGGATACTGTTGGGACACCAAGAAAATATGCTTATTAGGTATTGAATGGTTTGGAGTACTTCAGATCAGCTAGCCTTTAACTGAGATGGTAGGTTCCATATGCATATAGGGGAGCAGAAGGTATCAGATAGTAATTTGTAAAGAAACCCAATTCTAGTGATGAGAATGTTTTCCATCTCCATAAAGGTTGGCTCCACCTCCACCTTTTACATTGCTTTAGCCATTGTATACTGCTTTAACCATTCCATCATACCTGACAGGTGATAGAAACACAGCCTGTCTGGAATGAAATCATTTTATGATATTTAATGATTTTTACTAAAGTATTAATTAAATATATGCAAAAAAAGGAGCATGTAAAAGAGTATTTATTACATTATTAATTTAGGAAGGACCTTAGAACCATGATAAGGAGAGCTGTAAGGCTAACTGGGATTGTTGCTTTATTAAATGATATATAAAATTCTGCTGTCTCAAGTGTCTTTCTAGAAGAATGACTTGAATATTTCTTTAGTCTTATTCCAGTAGAGAAAGAGAAAAGAGTATGGGATTAAATACTAGTCACTACTTCTTTTAAAAAATGTACTTTTATAGAAGATAAATTTTATCTTCTATAAAATTTAAATAGAAATTATCGCATTGCTTATATTACGAAGTGTAACTGGAAAGTATGAATGGTAAAATTGAAATGAGAGAAGTTTGTGAAAATGAATGTGCGTACCACAATTTGCTAATGTTTTAGTTGAGTGTCTTAATATTTTTAATTCTAGTTTTCCTTTGTTTTTGGAAATCAGAAAAATTCCCATCTTTTAAGATTGCTGTTAGAATTAAATAAAATAATGTGTGAATCTAATATATAAAAGTATCAGTAATTGAGCTTTACATAGGGTACATGTACATGTATATACACATATATATGCTAGTAGATATATTATATATTGAGTGTACATATAAATAAGTCTTTTTGTGTTGGATTTTTTAAAACTAGTACATTCAGGTTTTACATTTCATCAGTTTTCTTCCATTCCATATCAACTATGGGTATATAGTTTTCTCACTGGTTTTGGATCTGATGATTCATATGAGTTAAATAATTTGTGTTCAAATTTCATAAAATATTTGTATCCATCAGTTTTTTTGTGGTTTTATGCTCGTATTTAATAATACAAACATAGTCTCCTCTATATTGCATGTTTTCCACTGATATTTGGGTTAAAATGTGTTGCTTTAAGATTTCACAGTTACCAATAAAGTTGACATTAAGTATTCAGTTGCTAGTTTTTGCAGCAGCCACTCTTGGGATGGTTTGTCATCAATGTGATTCGTCATTTCCTTACTTGAACATTGCTAGTTAGCAATTTGTAGTGCATAGAGCCTTTTAATTTGTCTTCAGAAAAATGACTTTGAACATGTTATTTTGTTAAATTATAGATGTTAACTGAATAAATTCTTTGGTTGCATGTTTTCTTTCTACAATCACTTGATTGTTTCCTATAAAACCCTGCTGACTTTTCATGGAATGTGTTGGAAAATTTTTCTCACAATTTTCCTTCTGTGTCTGTCTTTCTGGTAGTCACTTCCCTGATTATAAGCTTAATTGCTATGGATTTTGCAATAAGAACATGCTCATTATTTTGTTGTTCAAAACTTGTTTTACTTGGGTTGATTTTTTTTTTTTCTTATCTGATTTCAGGATCCACCATTTCACAAGAAAGCTAGTGGTAAATTACCTAAAGCACTTCCCAACCTATGGCTGTACATTTAAAAACAATATGAATGAAGAGAACACAAACATTTTATTATGTGTAATTGCCTATGCACTGGATGCTTTATATTGAACACAAATGTTAATGGAATATTCATTCCACATGTACCTATTTGCAAATTCTATACATTGTTTAGAACCCAGCGTCTGGTCTTAGAGGATTCTTATTTCAGGATCCCTTTTCAGAGGATTAAAACAAGCCAATAGAGCCCCAAATCAGTTTGACAGTCAGTTATTTCTAAGGTTAACAAAGAGTAAAAGTACCATACTTTAGCCATTCAGGAAAGCAAGATGTGTACATAGATCCGTAAACGCATATATGAAAACCAACTGTGAGTCCCCCTAGAATGTAACAGGGGTAGGAAAACTCAGTCATGTTTGGAGAATGGACTGCCAGATTTCACAACCTCAAGTTTACTTTGCCTCTAGCATTTTTCCCTCATTTTTTTTTCCTAGCTAGGTGCATTTTGAAGTAAATTTAACTTGAAAAGCATGTTTCTAAAGCTAAACCACAGACTGTGCAATGTGAATAATAATGATCCTTGGCTTATTGTTTTTCAATTCTAGAAGAAATCTGACAGACCAGGCCAGTTATCCTGTCTGTATAATAATTCATACAGGTTTTTTTTTTCAACAAACAAGTCTGAAAATTAGATAAAATATATAGAGCACAGTAAAAAAAAAAAAAAAAGTTCAAAATCATTCAAAGCCATGCAATTAATTTAACCACCTCTCAATTCTGGTAAATAATGTATACTTTTAACTTCAGGTTATTCTTTTTTTTTTGTATAAGTTTATTGAGGTATATATTACATTTCATGAAATCTACCCACTTCAAATATACAATTCAATAATCTTCAGTAATTTTACTGACTGATGCAACTGTCACCATAAATCAGTTTTAGAATATTTTTATGCCCTCCAAAAAGTAATGATGATGAACTCATCACTGCATTTTTAACTAGTTTTTAAATATAATTCTAAGTTGAGTCTTTACATTGAATTTATTTTTTCATAAATAAAAGTGACTTAAGTTCAGTTCACAAGCTTGGGAATGAATGTTTAGAATTTTTCCACACCTCAGTTAAAATGAAATATCTCTCCTCTAAAATCTGAAGTTTATGCAGCATTGTCTGAGAACTGTTCTATGTAGACTAAAGACAACTTTTTTGTCAGCTATTGGGAATTAGAAATGCAGGAACCCAAGTATAAACATTGAAATGAAAGCCAAACTCTTAAAAGAAACAAGTATTATTATATTTGTATCTGCATAATTTCTTTTTTGCTTTTTTTATGCAATCCAAAAATGGAACAACTTAAGGCTATTTTTTCTAATGTGCTAAAGTTTTTATGGGGCATGTAAAAATTAATCTGCTCCAGCTCTCAAAATTCTAAGGTCAATTATGTGAAGTTTGCATAATTGTAAAACTATGTATTGATGCATTTTCCTTATTTGGATGGACTTGAGAATTAGTATTACTCCAAAATTCATGGCTAGCTAAAAAGGTATTTGACAAAATTTCTTTAGATAAATTAATCCTGTGCCTGGAACTAAAGAGGTCAGGCCACAGGCATCATGGAAATTA
Source organism: Mesoplodon densirostris (assembly GCF_025265405.1). Taxonomy (NCBI): domain Eukaryota; kingdom Metazoa; phylum Chordata; class Mammalia; order Artiodactyla; family Ziphiidae; genus Mesoplodon; species Mesoplodon densirostris. The sequence continues at coordinate 42,419,187 of NC_082665.1, forward strand.
AACAGCAGGTAGTCTGCCTCTGCAATTTCCTCTTTGTTTTCTGCTTAAAGTTTTAAAAATCTCTGTTTGTGGGGAATGAAATATTATTTAGGGCAACTAAATGTTTGTATTTCTTAATCAAGGGATAGGGGACAAAGAATGAAGGAATTTGCTTGGGAAGTGTCTTAGTAAGTGCAAGCGTGAGCAATGCAAATTTTACAGCCAAAAGAGAAATTTTACAGGCATAAATGCTTTTGGAGACTCTGTAAGTCTCTGTTGATGTGCATTTTGTTTATATAAATATGCAAAACACTCAAATTGGCATATTCCCCACCTGCATCTTACAGACAGCTAGACTACAAAAATTAATAAACACAGCCTCTTTTTAGTAATTAATTAGTTAAATTTTAATTGATCAGGGGTTTGGGATGATGCAGAAGTGAATATTAGGATTCATGTAATAGTTAAGTGTATTTAGCCTTTTCCTATTACTTAAAATTTTTTCAGGTGACTTCTTTTGAATTAACAAATAAAGACTATTATGTTAAGAGTGTATCTATGTTATAAATAAGTTCCTAGCATAAAAGCAACATGGAAGTAGGGCTACTCAGAAAGATGGTTTTATTGTCATCAAAACATTTTACATTCTATATAATGACCCATCAAAAATGTTCTCTTTTCTGGAATACTCCCTTTTCCCATTTTTTTCAAGCCAATGAGAATTTCTGTATGTAAGCAAATTGGATAGCTCTGAGTTAATTCGAAAATCTGATTTCCAAATGTTTGACCAGACTTTGCAGATTTCCTGTTATGGGGGGTTTGGGCTTTTACTTCCCTAAAGGAAGGGATCAACCTACATGATTTCTAAAAAGGACCTCCTTCCCCGCTTCAGTTAGTCTCTGTTGCACTCAAGGTAGAATTGCTAGGCATACACAAGCCATATAGGTCAGGCCTATACAAGCCATATGCTAAGCAGAATTTCTCAACATTTTTTTCTGCTTCCACACACAGGATCAATACTATTTAGATGCAACATATACTTCTATGGTGTACATTTATGGGGGGATAATGCATTATAAAAATTCATGATTCATACAACAGTGAAGAGTAAAGTAATGGTTGCTCACTCATGGATGTGATACTTATAAGGACAATTGTCATTCCTTCAGGAATAAATCAATTTCTCACTCAACCAAGAACATATATAAGTGAGAGTGAAGTTATTGTAGGACTGGACTTGATTTTACACAAAGGCATGCATGCATAAATCTGTGTGTGTGTGTATGTGTTTCAAATTTCAGTACCTCAGTTAAAGTTAGCTATTTATTACCTGTGACACAAACCCTAACTAATCCTACTACAAGAGTGTTTATATGTGGTGCCTTAAAGAATTCTGGACGGACACACTGTGATATCATTTTCTCTGTCTTCTTTTCTTTTCTTACTTATAAAAATGAAAGGATCCAGCAAAGAATGAACAAATTTTTTTTTAATGTTTAAATTATATTTATTTATTTATTTATTATTATTTTTTTTATTTTACAAATTTAATCAGTTATACATATACATATGTTCCCATATCCCCTCCCTTTTGCATCTCCCTCCCACCCTCCCTATCCCACCCCTCCAGGCGGTCACAGAGAACCGAGCTGATCTCCCTGTGCTATGCGGCTGCTTCCCACTAGCTATCTACCTTACGTTTGGTAGTGTATATATGTCCATGCCGCTCTTTCACTTTGTCACAGCTTACCCTTCCCCCTCCCAATATCCTCAAGTCCATGCTCTAGTAGGTCTGTGTCTTTATTCCTGTCTTACCCCTATGTTCTTCATGACATTTTTTTCTTAAATTCCATATATATGTGTCAGTATACAGTATTTGTCTTTCTCTTTCTGACTTACTTCACTCTGTATGACAGACTCTAGGTCCATCCACCTCATTACAAATAGCTCAATTTCATTTCTTTTTATGGCTGAGTAATATTCCATTGTATATATGTGCCACATCTTCTTTATCCATTCATCCGATGATGGACACTTAGGTTGTTTCCATCTCCGGGCTATTGTAAATAGGGCTGCTATGAACATTTTGGTACATGTCTCTTTTTGAATTATGGTTTTCTCAGGGTATATGCCCAGTAGTGGGATTGCTGGGTCATATGGTAGTTCTATTTGTAGTTTTTTAAGGAACCTCCATACCGTTCTCCATAGTGGCTGTACCAATTCACATTCCCACCAGCAGTGCAAGAGTGTTCCCTTTTTTCCACACCCTCTCCAGCATTTATTGTTTCTAGATTTTTTGATGATGGCCATTCTGACTGGTGTGAGATGATATCTCATTGTAGTTTTGATTTGCATTTCTCTAATGAGTAAAGATGTTGAGCATCCTTTCATGTGTTTGTTGGCTGTCTGTATATCTTCTGTGGAGAAATGTCTATTTAGATCTTCTGCCCATTTTTGGATTGGGTTGTTTGTTTTTTTGCTATTGAGCTGCATGAGCTGCTTATAAATTTTGGAGATTAATCCTTTGTCAGTTGCTTCATTTGCAAATATTTTCTCCCATTCTGAGGGTTGTCTTTTCGTCTTGTTTATGGTTTCCTTTGCTGTGCAAAAGCTTTGAAGTTTCATTAGGTCCCATGTGTTTATTTTTGTCTTTATTTCCATTTCTCTAGGAGGTGGGTCAAAAAGGATCTTGCTGTGATTTATGTCATAGAGTGTTCTGCCTATGTTTTCCTCTAGGAGTTTGATAGTGTCTGGCCTTACATTTAGGTCTTTAATCCATTTTGAGCTTATTTTTGTGTATGGTGTTAGGGAGTGATCTAATCTCATACTTTTACATGTCCCTGTCCAGTTTTCCCAGCACCACTTATTGAAGAGACTGTCCTTTCTCCACTGTACATTCCTGCCTCCTTTATCAAAGATAAGGTGACCATATGTCCGTGGGTTTATCTCTGGGCTTTCTATCCTGTTCCATTGATCTATCTTTCTGTTTTTGTGCCAGTACCATACTGTCTTGATTACTGTAGCTTTGTAGTATAGTCTGAAGTCAGGGAGCCTGATTCCTCCAGCTCCGTTTTTCGTTCTCAAGATTGCTTTGGCTATTCAGGGTCTTTTGTGTTTCCATACAAATTGTGAAATTTTTTGTTCTATTTCTGTGAAAAATGCCATTGGTAGTTTGATAGGAATTGCATTGAATCTGTAGATTGCTTTGGGTAGTAGAGTCATTTTCACAATGTTGATTCTTCCAATCCAAGAACATGGTACATCTCTCCATCTATTTGTATCATCTTTAATTTCTTTCATCAGTGTCTTATAATTTTCTGCATACAGGTCTTTTGTCTCCTTAGGTAGGTTTATTCCTAGATATTTTAATCTTTTTGTTGCAATGGTAAATGGGAGTATTTCCTTGATTTCACTTTCAGATTTTTCATCATTAGTATATAGGAATGCCAGAGATTTCTGTGCATTAATTTTGTATCCTGCTACTTTACCAAATTCATTGATTAGCTCTAGTAGTTTTCTGGTAGCATCTTTAGGATTCTCTATGTATAGTATCATGTCATCTGCAAACAGTGACAGCTTTACTTCTTCTTTTCCCATTTGGATTCCTTTTATTTCCTTTTCTTCTCTGATTGCTGTGGCTAAAACTTCCAAAACTATGTTGAATAAGAGTGGTGAGAGTGGGCAACCTTGTCTTGTTCCTGATCTTAGTGGAAATGGTTTCAGTTTTTCACCATTGAGGACGATGCTGGCTGTGGGTTTGTCATATATGGCCTTTATTATGTTGAGGAAAGTTCCCTCTATGCCTACTTTCTGCAGGGTTTTTATCATAAATGGGTGTTGAATTTTGTCAAAAGCTTTCTCTGCATCTATTGAGATGATCATATGGTTTTTCTCCTTCAGTTTGTTAATATGGTGTATCACATTGATTGATTTGCGTATATTGAAGAATCCTTGCATTCCTGGAATAAACCCCACTTGATCATGGTGTATGATCCTTTTAATGTGCTGTTGGATTCTGTTTGCTAGTATTTTGTTGAGGATTTTTGCATCTATGTTCATCAGTGATATTGGCCTGTAGTTTTCTTTCTTTGTGACATCCTTGTCTGGTTTTGGTATCAAGGTGATGGTGGCCTCGTAGAATGAGTTTGGGAGTGTTCCTCCCTCTGCTATATTTTGGAAGAGTTTCAGAAGGATAGGTGTTAGCTCTTCTCTAAATGCTTGATAGAATTCGCCTGTGAAGCCATCTGGTCCTGTGCTTTTGTTTGTTGGAAGATTTTTAATCACAGTTTCAATTTCAGTGCTTGTGATTGGTCTGTTCATATTTTCTATTTCTTCCTGATTCAGTCTTGGCAGGTTGTGCATTTCTAAGAATTTGTCCATTTCTTCCAGGTTGTCCATTTTATTGGCATAGAGTTGCTTATAGTAATCTCTCATGATCTTTTGTATTTCTGCAGTGTCAGTTGTTACTTCTCCTTTTTCATTTCTAATTCTATTGATTTGAGTCTTCTCCCTTTTTTTCTTGATGAGTCTGGCTAATGGTTTATCAATTTTGTTTATCTTCTCAAAGAACCAGCTTTTAGTTTTATTGATCTTTGCTATCGTTTCCTTCATTTCTTTTTCATTTATTTCTGATCTGATTTTTATGATTTCTTTCCTTCTGCTAACTTTGGGATGTTTTTGTTCTTCTTTCTCTAATTGCTTTACGTGCAAGGTTAGGTTGTTTATTCGAGATATTTCCTGTTTCTTAAGGTGGGATTGTATTGCCATAAACTTCCCTCTTAGAACTGCTTTTGCTGCATCCCATAGGTTTTGGGTCGTCGTGTCTCCATTGTCATTTGTTTCTAGGTATTTTTTAATTTCCTCTTTGATTTCTTCAGTGATCACTTCGTTATTAAGTAGTGTATTGTTTAGCCTCCATGTGTTTGTATGTTTTACAGCTCTTTTCCTGTAATTGATATCTAGTCTCATAGCATTGTGGTCGGAAAAGATACTTGATACAATTTCAATTTTCTTAAATTTACCAAGGCTTGATTTGTGACCCAAGATATGATCTATCCTGGAGAATGTTCCATGAGCACTTGAGAAAAATGTGTATTCTGTTGTTTTTGGATGGAATGTCCTATAAATATCAATTAAGTCCATCTTGTTTAATGTATCATTTAAAGCTTGTGTTTCCTTATTTATTTTCATTTTGGATGACCTGTCCATTGGTGAAAGTGGGGTGTTAAAGTCCCCTACTATGATTGTGTTACTGTCGATTTCTCCTTTTATGGCTGTTAATATTTCCCTTATGTATTGAGGTGCTCCTATGTTTGGTGCATAAATATTTACAATTGTTATATCTTCTTCTTGGATTGATCCCTTGATCATTATGTAGTGTCCTTCTTTGTCTCTTCTAGTAGTCTTTATTTTAAAGTCTATTTTGTCTGATATGAGAATTGCTACTCCAGCTTTCTTTTGGTTTCCATTTGCATGGAATATCTTTTTCCATCCCCTTACTTTCAGTCTGTATGTGTCTCTAGGTCTGAAGTGGGTCTCTTGTAGACAGCATATATATGGGTCTTGTTTTTGTATCCATTCAGCCAGTCTGTGTCTTTTGGTGGGAGCATTTAGTCCATTTACATTTAAGGTAATTGTTGATATGTATGTTCCTATTCCCATTTTCTTAATTGTTTTGGGTTCGTTATTGTAGTTCTTTTCCTTCTGTTGTGTTTCTTGCCTAGAGAAGTTCCTTTAGCATTTGTTGTAAAGCTGGTTTGGTGGTGCTGAACTCTCTCAGCTTTTGCTTGTCTGTAAAGGTTTTAATTTCTCCATCAAATCTGAATGAGATCCTTGCTGGGTAGAGTAATCTTGGTTGCAGGTTTTTCTCCTTCATCACTTTAATTATGTCCTGCCACTCCCTTCTGGCTTGTAGAGTTTCTGCTGAGAGATCAGCTGTTATCCTGATGGGGATTCCCTTGTGTGTTATTTGTTGTTTTTGCCTTGCTGCTTTTAATATGATTTCTTTGTGTTTAATTTTTGACAGTTTGATTAATATGTGTCTTGGTGTATTTCTCCTTGGATTTATTCTGTATGGGACTCTCTGTGCCTCCTGGACTTGATTAACTATTTCCTTTCCCATATTAGGGAAGTTTTCAACTATAATCTCTTCAAATATTTTCTCAGTCCCTTTCTTTTTCTCTTCTTCTTCTGGAACCCCTATAATTCGAATGTTGGTGTGTTTAATGTTGTCCCAGAGGTCTCTGAGACTGTCCTCTGTTCTTTTCATTCTTTTTTCTTTATTTTGCTGTGCAGCAGTTATTTCCACTATTTTATCTTCCACCTCACTTATCCGTTCTTCTGCCTCAGTTATTCTGCTATTGATCCCATCTAGAGTATTTTTTATTTCAATTATTGTGTTTTTAATCAATGCTTGATTCGTCTTTAGTTCTTCTAGGTCCTTGTTAACTGTTTCTTGCATTTTGTCTATTCTATTTCCAAGATTTTGGATCATCTTTACCATCATTATTCTGAATTCTTTTTCAGGTAGACTGCCTATTACCTCTTCATTTGTTAGGTCTGGTGGGTTTTTATCTTGCTCCTTCTCCTGCTGTGTGTTTTTCTGTCTTCTCATTTTGCTTATGTTACTGTGTTTGGGGTCTCCTTTTCGCAGGCTGCAGGTTCGTAGTTCCCGTTGTTTTTGGTGTCTGTCCCCAGTGGCTAAGGTTGGTTTAGTGGGTTGTGTAGGCTTCTTGGTGGAGGGGACTACTGCCTGTGTTCTGGTGGATGAGGCTGGATCTTGTCTTTCTGGTGGGCAGGTCCACGTCTGGTGGTGTGTTTTGGGGTGTTTGCGGACTTTTTATGATTTGAGGCAGCCTCTCTGCTAATGGGTGGCGTTGTGTTCCTGTCTTGCTAGTTGTTTGGCAAAGGGTGTCCAGCACTGTAGCTTGCTGGTCGTTGAGTGAAGCTGGGTGCTGGTGTTGAGATGGAGATCTCTGGAAGATTTTCGCCGTTTGATATTATGTGGAGCTGGGAGGTCTCTTGTGGACCAGTGTCCTGAAGTTCGCTCTCCCACCTCAGAGACACAGCACTGACTCCTGGCTCCTCAATTTGGGATGATTTGTTGTCTATTCATGTATTCCACAGATGCAGGGTACATGAAGTTGATTGTGGAGCTTTAATCCGCTGCTTCTGAGGCTGCTGGGAGAGGTTTCCCTTTCTCTTCTTTGTTCTCACAGCTCCTGGGTCTCAGCTTTGGATTTGGCCCCGCCTCTGCGTGTAGGTCGCCGGAGGGCGTCTGTTCTTCGCTCAGACAGGACAGGGTTAAAGGAGCAGCCTCTTCAGGGACTCTGGCTCACTCAGGCCGGGCGGGAGGGAGGGGCACGGAGTGCGCGGCGAGCCTGCAGCGGCAGAGGTCGGTGTGACGTTGCACCAGCCCGAGGCGCGCCGTGCGTTCTCCCAGGGAAGCCGCCCCTGGATCCCGGGACCCCGGCAGTGGCAGGCTGCACAGGCTCCCGGAAGGGCGGTGTGGACAGTGACCTGCGCTCGCACACAGGCTTCTTGGCGGCGGCAGCAGCAGCCCCAGCATCCCACGCCCGTCTCTGGGCTCCGCGCTTTCAGCCGCGACTCGCGCCCGTCTCTGGAGCTCCTTTACGCGGCGCTCTTAATCCCCTCTCCTCGCGCACCAGGAAACCAAGAGGGAAGAAAAAGTCTCCTGCCTCTTCGGCAGCTCCAGAGTTTTCCCGGACTCCCTCCCGGCTAGCTGTGGCACATCAGCCCCCTTCAGGCTGAGTTCTTGCCGCCAGCCCCAGTCCTCTCCCTGCGCTCTGACCGAAGCCCGAGCCTCAGCTCCAGCGCCGCCCGCCCCGGCGGGGGAGCAGACAAGCCTCTCGGGCTGGTGAGTGCCGCTCGGCACCGCTCCTCTGTGCGGGAATCTCTCTGCTTTGCCCTACCCAGGTATGTGGGGAGTTTCTTGCCTTTTGGGAGGTCTGGGGTCTTCTGCCAGCGTTCAGTAGGTGTTCTGTAGGAGTTGTTCCACGTGTAGCTGTATTTCTGGTGTATCTATGAACAAAATTATTTACCTTGGGCCTCAACGAAACCAACTAGGAGCAGGCTCAGATAAGGATGTCAGCTTAGGATTTAGTGTCTAGTATCTAACTAACAACGAAGTTTGACTAAAATCATGGATTTAATGAGCAGAGATACTGGTGTCCAACAGGTAGAAAGCCTATAATTGCAGAAGTACCTCTCCCTTAAATAGCATAATAGGTTAAAAATGTGTTTTATCAAAGTTTCCACGGGTAGATTTTAAACCTGAGTGTTGGTTAAACATCAAAGACAGTGCATCATAGCAGTTTCTGGGTTTGAATAAAGTAAGAAAAAAATAATTACTGCAAGACTGTGTGCATACCAGGTATTTCCTTAGATACCTCATTACCTATCTGTCAAGAAGAGGTCTTTAATTTGTTTGAAAAAATATCTAGATGCTATTCCACTACAGTGATTATTTTAAAATATAATTTTTATTATTATTCAGGTATGGTAAGTCCAGCAGGTTAAGGAAATAATTGCTACTGAAAAGGTAGTTTGTTATTTACAGTCCCCAAGAGGAAGGGGCACGTCATACCTTGGAGGACCACACAGAGAAGCACCAGGGTCAGTCAGGAGGTAGAGGGAGCAAGGAAAAAGCATGAGCAAGAGCCTTTACTGTGGTTTTGTAAGAAAGGCAAGGCAAGGGGAGATAAGGTAAGTATACTTAGGATTGGCTAGTTTGAATAATTTCAGCAGTAGACTGTGAGGTATAAGGACTTTCTCTAGTTGTCTGGTACTTGGTTTTAGGATGATTGGGGCAGAGGAATATTTCCTGGTAGAGCATAAGAGCCAGATGGAGAAGGTAATGTGTTGATTAGTTTGCAGTATGAGAGGCACACTCTTGGGCTAGTCTCTGCCATTTCTAGGAATTGGCTAACCCTGGGAGAGGCAGCCTATCCCTGGTCAGCAAGGCTCCAGATGCCAGAGCATAAAGAATACAGAAATATAGTTAATAGTGTGACATATCAATATTAAGACCTAATTATGCAAATCATATATTTTACTTCTTTTTAAATTGAGGTAACATTTATATATAGTGAATTGTCTTAACTGTAAGGAAAATTAAATGACTTTTAATAAACATATCTACCCCTGTGAAAATACAGAATATTTCTATCAGTGCCGCCTTTCCTTTTATAGTTATAATTTGTGAATAAAAGTTTGATTTACTTAAGACCAGTATATATTTTGTCTATTTTCTAAATATAACATACATAATATATTGTAAATGTTTCCTCCTTTCTGTTCTGCTTGAACACATGAACCAAACAGCCCAAGACCCAAGAGGGTAGCCTTTCAGACTAGTTTTCTTGCCATTATCTGTAAAGAGGAAGCTGGGTCAATGGCAGTCCTCTTTTGTTCCAAAGGTGCGTTAAAGTTGTATAAAGTTGTAAGTTGTATAAAGTTGTAAAGTCCACTGCTGCACATAATTAGAAGGCAGCAGGCTGCTTGTCAGAAGCTCCACAGAGAATACCACCAGAGTCCAGATTTAGTCCCTTCTGTCCTGTGCTGGAACGTGGCCACTCTACTCCTGAAGGACTCTTGAGTCAGAACAGACATTACTACCTCAGCAATCCTTTGAAACAAACAAACAAAACCTCACACTGTGGTTAGCCTAGTTCTTGTCTGAAGCTTTCTCTTCATTCATCTGGTCTTGACCTTGTACCATCACCCTTTTCCCCATCACATCCCTATTATCTGTATTCAACAGCTGCTCCTCTCACTCTTTGGAGACATCTATACTAAAATAATTTTGCCTGTACTAAATGTTGTATATCATTTGATTTTGCCCAAGATTTCATATTTAGTATTTAAACTTGGATTATTAACTTCGGTTTTGAAGTTTCTACTCTATTGTCTTTATTGTGTGGAAGCTGCTGAATTAAGACAACAAGCTTACCATCCTACATTGGTTAGGAACTTGGGATATTAAAATCCTATCAAAACAGATTTTCTAAATAGAATAACTAGGAAGCTTATCCAAGAAGAACTTTGAAAACTTCAGGATTAAGACATATTGCTATTCCCAAAGCCAAGTTGTATCTTCTGGAAATTTTAAGATATTTAGAAATCTTATGAAGTGAGGAATTTCTCAGACAACTTTCGGCTCTCTGGGAGGGAAGATTCTATCCTTTCCATGTATATTATCTCTGGAATGCACTTTTCTAAATCTAGGCTCAGGCCTTAGAAGTGTGAAGTGTGGATTTTCAGAAATAATGTAAAGAATATTGCATAGTTTAAAATAATGTATGCAGAGCTGAATGTCTATCTGTCTAGGAATTCTGAGAGTACTTTATGCTTCATGTGTAATCGATGAAGGAAAAGAATTCCCTAGATGTAATTTAATTTTAGTTGTCTTGTGTTAAAAGACAGCTAGACCCTCCAGCAGCATCACATTATCTGTGTAAATAGAGAACATTAGGCTAAACACACACACACACACATTTAGATGAATAACCACCTGCCATTTTCATTGCCTTGTACATGCATGAAGTCCTTGATTAGGGCTCACTGGACTCGGAGACTACAGGCATGTTGAGAGTACTCATGGTTCTTTGAAGGACTTAAAGAGAAAAATATTGTAGAATATCTCAGCAAATCCAAGGAACATTTTTTTTCTAAAATGTACTGATGCTATAAATGTATATAATGTCTCCAGGAATCTCAATATTTTATGACAGGTTTGCTGGTATGCTGCATTTTTCAAAGACAACTAGTTTTAAAAGAAATCTTTATTTGCTCTACTTTCTGTTATTTCCTACCTACAAGATTTTTTTATTTTAGACTTAACTCTTAGTGGACGATAAAACCCTTAAAAATAGCTGTGTGTCAATATTAACCTCTTTCACAGTGAAGAATTATATCTAGAAACCTATGATTACCCCCCATAGATTTTCAAAGCCATATTACATATGGAGATTATAGAAAATATATATACTGGTCTCTGTCTCCTGGTCCTGGCACAGAGCTACTAAAACTCACAATTTCCTAAGTGATAAGAATACTAGGAACATCTTTTGTCCTTTTGTCTTCTACCCCAGTTCCTAACACCATGCACCTGAAGCTCTTGTAATTTCTTGGGTGATACGAGTGTCTTTTGTTCTAATGAGGTGACTCTGGGTGGGCTCCTGAATGTCTTCTGGAGGAGGACTGCTCACCAGAAAGACCAAGCCTTTATTAGAAGCCTGGAATTTTCAGCCCACCCCATTCCCTTGATAAGGGGGAAGGGATGAAAATGGAGTTAATGACCTATCATGCCTACGTGATGAAGCTTCCATAAAAATCCAATGGTATGGGGTTAGGAGATCTTCCAGGTCAGTGAACACACCCCAACTCCACAGAGACAGAAGCTCCTGAACTTAGGAGCCTCGTAGACCTTGCCCTATGTCTCTTCATCTGGCTGTTCTTCTGTACCCTTTATCATATTCTTTAATAAACTGGTAAACGTGTTTCCCTGAGTTCTGTGACCACTCTAGCAAATTAATTGAACCAGAGCAGAGGGTCATGGGAACCTCCAATTTGTAGCCAGGTCACACAGAAATTGTGGGTAACCTGGGAAGCTTCTAATTGTGATTAGCATCTGAGGTGAGGGGCAGTGATGTGAGATTCAGCCTTTAACGTGTGGAATATTACACTATTTGCAAGTAGATAGTGTCAAAATTGAATTGTAGGAAACCAAATCAGAATTGATTAGTGTGGGGAAACCTACACATTTGCTGACCAGAAGTGTGATAAGTATGGTAATAGTGTGAGAGTAAAGGAGAGGAAGAACTAGATTTTTTAAAAACAATGTATTGAAGATTGATCCGATTGTAAGAGGATATTGAATGATATGAAAAGAAGGAGAACTTAATGTTAAAGATCAATTGAAAAATGAAAAACAGCATCTCTTTTGATGAATTCATGTAATAAACATCTATGAAATGAACCCTTCTATTACTACTGTTTTCTTTCTCTTTTATTACTCCATGCTGAGATGGGAATTAGATTATACATTTTAAATGTATTCTCCACTCTTTAAAACTACTCTGGGGTATTCAAATTTTAATAATGAAAATTTTAAAGATTTTAGAAATTTAGAACTAAGAAGCCTAAAATTTTGACAAGAATTTTCCCCTCTGGAGAGATCTTGCTCAAAATTTACTTTCAATGTATACGTTTTAGAATGTTTTTCTCCCAGCACTATTGATTCAGTTTAGAAAATTATTTTTCTCTTTACTATATAAAATAAATGATATAATTTTATGGAAAAAGGTATCTCTGTTTAACATCTTATAATTTTCACTTTTGTTTGAATTTTATTATTTTAATAATAAATCAGGAGTTAAATAGGATTATCTTTCAAAGGAACTAGTCACAAAATATATTGTACATTTTTTTACAAAGCTAACCAAACTGAATAAATAGATTTATGTACAGTTGGCGTGATGCTAGACACTAAAGACTCTGAGGAACTTACAATCTAATGGGAAGACACACTAGTAAGCAAATGGTATAATTGCAACACAATGAGATGGGCTGAATAATAAGAGAATGAAGAACTATACTATATATCAGAACAGAGGAAGGAGCTGATTAACTATGGCCTAAGGGACTCAAAAAAAAAAAGCTGTATATTAGCAATACCTTTCTAAGGATAATTAGTAGAAGAGATTTTTCCAGTGGAAAATGGAAGAGACTGAGTGTTCCAGACAGGGAGTATATTGCAAGTACAATTGTAGGCAGTGGCCTAAGGAATTGTCTTTAGAATTTTAGTTTGAAAGGCGAGCAATAAATGATAAATTTGGTATGTATATTACAGTCTAATGAGGAATCTTAAATAATAATGTAATGAATTTCAAATTACATATCCTATTGTAGTCCAGTATTTCCCAAATGTGTGATCTTAAGAGGTTTCTGACATCAAATTCTTCAAAATATAGATTGCTAGACCTTTTCTTTGAAACTTATTTTTTAGTTAACAAGTTTAGGAAAACTGATTTGAAATTATGAGGTTTTGAAAGAGAACACGGTTAATGTTTCATTTGCTTTATAAAATGATAAATAATCAAAAATGTGTGGAAAATTGAAGGAAGTTCTGTGAGATGAGAGGCACAGAATCCAATGCACGTGAAAGGTGGCAATGGTTTGAACTGAAGCAGGGCTGGAAAAACTATAACGTGGTAGAAAGAAAATTCATTGACTTTCAGATGCTGAAGCTGATTGGCATGCAGTGTTATTGGTGAGGGAGAATATATAAAGAAGTATAACTCTGAAATTCAAACTGGTAGGCTGTAAAAATGGTGAGTCCTGGGGTCAAAACAGGAAATTCCAGAGAACAAGTTGGGGAAATCAGGATAGGGGTGGTAAGATGGAGAACATTAAGCTATGAACGATTATGCTCATTCAAACTCAAGAGTGTTTCTGGACTTTATAGAAATGTCCACTTCTGAAAAAAAAACTAGGAAGGAAATGTTCTTAAGTGGGCGTTGTAATGAATGGTACAAAAAAATAAGAGAGGCATGCTTTTAAAGGTATGCCTGATTCAAAGGAAAAATCTTTCAACCATTTACTCGATGATATTTTCCCATGGAGATAATTTTTTAAAGCTTTGGCTCCCTTAGAAAAAGAAATACTGAGCCTTTTTTCTTATTACTTTAACTTGTCCAATCTCTAAACCACAGAGATACTTCAGAGGTTCATTAGAAATTCCCAAACCCAGAAAGAGGAAAGTCCCAATAAAAACAAATGAACCAAACCAGATCCTTAGAGTTGAATTTTGAAGTTTTGACTTCCTGATTCTAAGGATGGGTCATATTTTAGTTGCAGAATAATGGTAAATGATGCTTAAAAACACCATAGTTAAAATAATAAATCCTTTCCACGTCTGACAGTAGATTTGGATACACAAGTATTTTGTGATTCAAATACAAATTGTGAACTACACAAGCCCCATCTCTAACCAAATCTCTTTACATTGAAACCTTTCTTAGCCTAACATCTTTGCTTGCGCATTGTAATTTGCTTTTCTATTATTACATTAGATGCAATCAATGGCTCAGGCTAGGCGGACATTGAGAGAAAATCTTACTCTTCCTCTGTAAATAAATAACTGGGGTTCAATTATGAATTATTAAGGGTTATACTTCTCTGTCTATCTTCTGGACTAGTCATGCATGTCTCTGATTCAAGAAACTGCCATTACAGTGGCCTGGAAATAGGGAAGAAAATACTCAGGGAATAATTCAACCTTTGGTTCCCAGAAAGGTATGCCTCCTTAGAACAGAAATTGAAAAACATTTTGAGACCAGCTTTCACAAAACACATGTTACTAGATAACATGGGGTGAACTATCTATCGAGTCCTGTGTCGTGACCTAAGAAAAATTTTAAAGAATGAATTGAGAGAGCCATGAGCAAGTTCACTGTGACACCGCAAGTTAAGAAATTTTTCAGTATTCATTCAGAGTGTTCCGAATTTTTCAGCAGTGTGGAGAAAGTTCAGAAAAACTTCGTGGAGGGTGATTAACTGTATGATTTATGGGCTTCTTGTTCCCTCCCAACCTTCACTGTTTTTCTCTTGTATTTGTATTCTTTTAAAAAATATTTTAGTTAAAAATAAAATTTCACTTTACCAAGTATATCATATCTTCTTTCTTTATTTTCCAAAGAGCACGTATGTCCAATTATACTCAGAATAGCAAAAGCTAAGGATCAAATATTTGCTCCCTCTCAAATACCAACACAACAAAAATGTATGTTACACACCCAGACATTACTTTAGAGTTATTAACTTACTAAAAATTATTATCTTCCTACTGTTTTAATTTTTCTTCCTACCAGTTCATTTTTTTTCCCCTACAAAACTATTCATTCACTAAACTGTGTAAATTCCTGGACCCGTTTCATAGCAACCTACTTAGTCATCAACTTCTTCCTGTTAATAAGAGAATCATTGTAATAATATATCATTTAAGGTATATAAAAGTCACCAGACTAAATCTCTTAATCCTGGGCTGTTGAAGTGTTCATCAGTAATTGCTATTTTAGCTTATACACCAGCATTTTGCCAGGGAAAACCTATGTTTCCTCTGCCTCAGTAACTTTTTACTCTCCTTCCAAGCATTTCTCCAATTTTCGGATTTTTTTTTTATCATTCTGTACAACTATTACCCACCACTCCTTCAAATCACAAATTTAAAAAAACAGAGAAATGAGAATAAAATAAATCAAATGTAAGATATACATTGAATCATTGATATACAATGTATCACATTCTTTTACACAGACAAATAAGAATTTCTATGAATTTTGAAAATTACTTTGAACACACCACTCTTCGATAACTAAAAACGAACCAAAAAAAAAAAATCACTGTTTCTCATCAGTGTTACAAATTGTATTACAACACATGAGCAAGTATGGATAAATTATACTTCAAGATATGAATTAAGAAGTGTTCTAGAAAACATTTTAGAAAGCGTGGATACCGTGGAGTGCCCATGGAATTTTTCTCTTGCTGCATGTGTTTTATTATGTCTTAAAATTATTTATTAGGGGAGAGAAAAACAATTTCTGTTAATTATTTATTAATATTAAAATATTGATGATCATTACCTAAATGTAACAGGATTTCAGCTGGTGCACTGGGTTGAAACTGCTGAAATGCAGCCAGTACAAGGGATGTGTATTAAAAGAGCAGTACAAATGACTTAACAGGGGCCTAAAAGCAGCAATCCGAAAACGTTCATTTAACTTAGAGGTGGCACAAGCGTCGAGCAATTGCCTCTACTTAAGTAAATGTGGAATTACAAAAGGCTATTTATTACAGTCCAATAGGGCACTGCAGCTTGCTTAAAGACCTTTGAAGAATTTCAACAGTTATAAAGTCTTACTCAGTGCAGAAACAATAAAATTTAAGTAGATCCCCAAAGGAGCCTGGAAAGCTTTCATTAAAAAGTTAATACAATCTTCTTCACAACTGTTCTTGGAAATGAATTATTTTCTCTCTCCTCTTTTCTAAGGAGAGATGCTATACCTGGTCATTTTCAAACCTTCTTTGAAAATGTATTTTAACTGTTAAGAAAAAGAAACCAGGTTCATGGTGATATGAAACGAAGTAAGGAGGGTCTCCATGGGTTTACTAAGAAAGTGTTCCAACATTCAGCTTCTTTGAGATGCTCTGTGAGCACACATTAGAAGTTATTTTATTAATGAATTTACTTCAGGAGGAAAGTTGGTGGAATTTTTCCATTATTTTTGTACAAAAAGCAAAATTTGGTTCCTAGGACATTGGGGTTGAAATTATTCTATTAATGATTAAATAATAAATTGATTTTTCTAAGTATTAAAGTAAGTAAAAAGAAATTAGTTCTTAAAAATTTAATGCACCTGTTATTTATTTCTAACTCAGTGATGTGTTTATAAACTTCAAATATGTTTATAAAATTTCAACTAAATATAACCAAAATAACTTATCCTTTGCTTAGAATCAATTTCAGAGCAGCAAACTGCCTCGGGTTGAGAGCTGGGGGTGTTGTGAAGCCAGTTTGAGAAGTAAAACAATAATATTGAATAGACAGAAAGTGAACCTAAAAGGTAAATGACATCAAGTTACATGAAAGGATGTTAATTGTTAATGGGAGCAAGATGTGAATAAGAAAATGATTTTACTTTTCTATCAGAAAAGCAACACCTACATTTTTCTTTGGAAAAAGATTAAGTAACCATCCCCTGGCCATTAAAGTAATGAGGCTTTAATTACAAAAGTTCATAAGAAGATCTTACAAATAATAGAAATAGGTGGATGAAAAATGTACTGCAATAGATCTTTCATTTAGGTTTACACTTTCTAAAAAAGTGTCACAAGGCAAGTTTAATGAAAGCTCTATTTTTAAGTGAAGAATAAAAATGAAAGGCATTTATAGACAGGAACAATTTAGGTGAGAGTTTGGATGCAAAAGTCATCAAGTAATAATCATAGAAACATCAAATCAACATATAGGGAAATTTATTGCTAGCTGTTGTAGGGAATACAAATATACTGGGTTCTAATAGTCCTTGATTTGAGAAAAATCTATTTAAAAAAGTCCTTTAGCAATGAAAACAATTCAGCAGTTGATGTTCCTGAGAATTCTACATTTTTGTTTGTTTCATGTTTGTAATTTATTTTGCTGCATTGCATTACGGCAGAATGCCACCAAACCCCACAGTGAGGTATTTTGGTTGGCCATTGTAGCAAGACTGAGATTTGAAACCAAGGGTAGGACTTCCCTGATCGCACAGTGGTTAAGAATCTGCCTGCCAATGCAGGGGACACGGGTTCAATCCCTGGTCCAGGAAGATCCCACATGCCGCGGAGCAACTAAGCCCATGCACCATAGCTACAGAGCGTGTACTCTAGAACCCGCGAGCCACAGCTACTGAGCCCACATGCCACAACTACTGAAGCCCACGCGCCTAGAGCCTGTGCTCTGCAACAAGAGAAGCCACTGTAATGAGAAGCCCATGCACCACAACGAAGAGTAGCCCCCGCTCACCACAACTAGGAAAAGCCCATGTGCAGCAACAAAGACCCAATACAGCCAAAAATAAATAAATAAATTTATTTTTAAAAAAAATAGAAACCAAAGGTACTTTGATGGATAGTATGCATTTTTCTTTTTAATGGAAGGATTTGAAGTATATCTCTTAAAACATATTTAATCTTCCATTAGAAAAAATGGTGACCCTATTATATCTGATCCAAACAGATAGTTTTTTATTCATATTCTATACTTTTGATAATGCATAGAAAAACATAACAAATATAGAGTCATCACCCAATAAGATGCCTCAATATGTGTCTATAGAGTTGTGACACAAAAAGCATTCATTTCCTCAGTACTTCTTACTAAATATATATTTTTTTAAGAAATGAAAATGTAAAAGCAGAGATTTTTCCTGATATATATTTTTATTCATGAAAGATTTTTGTCAGAAGTCAAAATCTACTGTACTATGTCCTAAATCCTACCTATTTTACAATACACTGAATATTATTATTACCTATGGATACCATGGGACTCCTTGTGCATAATGGATTCCAGTCTTCTTACAGAGTTGCATATGAAAATGTTATCAATGAGCTGAAGAATCTGGCATTCATAACTTTGCAATGTTATAACAAATAGGTAGTCCTGATGTTTTGTTCTTTTTTTAATATATCAAATATATTTCATTGCTTACATTATAGTAGCAGATTGAAAACATATGCTCACTTGCCACTAGTCCACCAGCAGCTGAAAATCTCAGCTCATTTTCCATAGGCCTGTATGTACCAGGGC
Source organism: Mesoplodon densirostris (assembly GCF_025265405.1). Classification (NCBI taxonomy): domain Eukaryota; kingdom Metazoa; phylum Chordata; class Mammalia; order Artiodactyla; family Ziphiidae; genus Mesoplodon; species Mesoplodon densirostris. The sequence goes on from NC_082665.1 coordinate 42,437,539, forward strand.
TATAATCCAGCTTCTGAGGCTTGATATGAGGCCAGATTAATACTCAGGAGCCTTTGAAATGGAAATAGTGCTTTCTTGCCAAAGATTAGAACAACAATAGACTCCATTTGCTTGTTCCCTTGCCTCTCTGCTCTTCTTTAATGCCCTTCCCAATCCGATTAATTTTCCTCATCCCATCATCCCCTCCCATTCTCTCTTTACAGCTCCATCACCTGTCATGACGATTAAGAAAGATCGGACATCCAGAAACAGCATTTCTTTATCCTGGCAAGAACCTGAACATCCTAATGGGATCATATTGGACTATGAGGTCAAATACTATGAAAAGGTGGGGAGATAATGCTAAAGGTTGAGTTGTGTAGGGAAAGAGGTTACCTTATCATGAGTGTGCTCTGTCAGAGAAACCAATGACATTGCTAGCAAGTGAAAGAGCTGTTTAGAATTCTAGCCGTGTGATACCTTTGATTTATAGGTAGAGGAGGGTTTAGAAATCATTGTGTCAGATATCCTCCATTCTATAGCAATAAGCCATAGCAAAAGATGTCACTATCAAACGTTAAGTCATCTAGTTATGGTATTAGAGATGACATTTGCGTCCTTCCACACTGAGACCCCTGTTCTACCAACTATTATATAGTGATTCCTTAATCTATTGATGAACTATTCCTGAGTTCATTGCCTTAAGCATCATTTCCTGACCTTCACCCTCACATGAATTTCCTTCAATACAGATAGGAACATTGACTTAATAACAAAATGATTGTGTTATTGAACTGATGATGGAAAGCTTTCTTGACTTTGTACAAGGAAATGTGGAAGATGGAAGTGGGTAGATAATTTTGCCTCACATCATAAAATTGTGGTTCAGTAATGCAATTATAAAAAATAGGTACACGATTATTTATAAGTAGAATTTAAGCCATGGTATTTCATCACTCTAAGTACCACTTATTTCTCCCTGCTTATAAATTATGGCTAGGTTTGAAAGCAAGATGTATTCAAATCTTATCGTTAGAGCTGGGTGGTTATATAGCTACTAATATGAACATCACATATTCGTGTATCTGCTGCAGTTTACAAAGTATTTTAAAATGAAATAAAAACAAATTGTGAGTTGATATAGTTTATATTTATAGAATACTTCTGTATACATTATTTTGAGCTGTCTGATAATCTGATGAAAGTGGGCAAATAGGTTCTTTTACAAATAAGAAAACTGAGAGTCCATGGCATTATCTGAGTTTCTCACAGCCTCACTGCTAATAAACATTAGATCTTTGTTTTGAAATCTGGCAGCCATGACTCCTCATGTAGTATGTTTTCCCCTGTATTGCATACCTTCCTCTACATGAAAATGGATTACTTTAGAGATATGAGAATTAGTGGTATGGTCAGTTGTCCAAAAAAAAAAAAAAAAAAAAAAAACAATGTATAAGCATTCTTTTGCACTATGTAGTTATTCTTTTTATTGAAGTTAATGTATTTCACAAATGTGATCCCATTTTTTTTCATACTGCCCCCTACAGGGAAAAAGGTATGTCTCTTTCACTGAAAGAAAGTGAGACCTTATAAAGCTCATTGTGCTAAAATCATAGTATAAATATTATCTCCTAGCTTTCAGTGATCCACTTGGTACTGTCAAGTACTCACTTGATCATGATCTTCTCTTTTTAAAAGTGTAACAAGATAGACTGGGCAAATATAAGAATCCATGTTTTATAGATGATACAACAAAATAAAAAGACAACTAATGATGCACCTTAGTTCAGACTGGATAGCAGAGCCAGGGAACACCCAACTTGCAGATCTATGAAGCTGATTCAAAAATACTATGAATCTACCTTCATATCTTTTACAAACATAAAGCATTTTCTGAACTTATTTCAAACTCCACTAACAAAGCAAAATATACATCCATATTTTAAAACAATATTAATTAGTGCAGGAAAAAAATGACTGAATCTATGATTCTCTAAGCATTTAAAATTTGATGCATATTTATGTGTAATATTATTTTTAATATACTTTATATAAAAATTTTTATAGCATACATTCATAAATTTTAAAATTATTTCCAAATATATATATGATGATTAGAAATATTTTGAACATTTTGCTAGAATTTAAGCTCTACAAAGTCTAGCTTTCTTGACTGTTTAGTTCATTAATGATGATAAACAGAGCCATGTTCTGGGTATATGCTTAATAATTTATTTTAACACATGAAATAATGATTTCCACAAAATAAATATATTCAGCCCTCTTCATTATTTATATACTAACTCAAATGCTATCTGATACATAACCAGCATTTTTAACTAAAAAGTATCTATAACACACTACGTTTTTTCTGTAATATTCTATTTAGTTTTGGTTGAGGATATGCATTGTTCTGTATCACCCACTCCAGGTCCCACACCAGGTACAGGGATATTCCACCATTACTTGAAATTAGGTGACCCACAAAGTGCTCATATACTAACGTATGTTAAAGGAAAAACACAATTCCTGGAAGTCCATTTTCGTAAACAAGGCTTGACACAAAAAGTCTTTACAATTAATGTGCAGTGTGAATCTCCTAATGTACAGTGTAAATCCTTTTGGGAAATATTTCTAGACTTTTATCTGAAGATTTTCGTCTCTACAAACCATAGTGACTTAGATTAAACACAGTGCAAATATAGCTGATACTACGAAAGTTATTAACGTAGAGTTTATACATAAAACCTGGACCTTTTTAAGTTTAATATTTTACAGTTAATGGAAATATTTTCTGAGAATCAGTAGGACATTCCTGTTAAGTTTACTTCAAGGGGGTATTTTCATCTTTGCAAGTTTATTCTTGGAATTAGACTGAAGCTTTCATTCAGTCTCAGCTTTGAAGAGAACTTATTTTCATCCACATATTCAGTAATTGGTAAAAATGAAAACTAAATTTTCCTGCATTATGTGCAGGGAACAAATTATTTTATCCAAGTTGGGAAATTCTGTAAATATTTTTTTTTGCTTAAAAATGTCTCTATTAGGGCTTCCCTGGTGGCACAGTGGTTGAGAGTCCGCCTGCCGATGCAGGGGACAAGGGTTCATGCCCCGGTCCAGGAAGATCCCACGTGCTGCGGAGCGGCTGGGACCATGAGCCATGGCCGCTGAGCCTGCGCGTCCGGAGCCTGTGCTCCGCAACGGGAGAGGCCACAACAGTGAGAGGCCCGTGTACCGCAAAAAAAAAAAGCCTCTATTACATTCAGAAAGTTAAATGATTGTCGCCTCTTTTATCTGTCCTATGAGCTGTGTTAAAAGTTTGAAAGAATTGGTTTTGAGTGGTTCACCTTTTTAATCATTTGACAGCATTAGGAAGATTCGATTTTAACATGATTTTTCTTACTTCAAAGCAGGAACAAGAGACAAGTTATACAATTCTCAGGGCAAGAGGCACAAATGTTACCATCAGTAGCCTCAAGCCTGATACTACGTATGTATTCCAAATCCGAGCCCGGACCGCAGCTGGATTTGGGACCACCAGTCGCAAGTTTGAGTTCGAAACTAGCCCAGACTGTACGTACTTTTTCAATGTAGTGTATGGGGGAAAGGGCTGTTGCAAAGGTGTCTGATAATTCATTCTCACTCTAAGTTTTAGCTAAATGTGATACATTGAAAGTATATCGCTTGGGAACATTTAGTTTAACAATTTTGCATAGCATTGGGTCTGTTTACTTGTGTTTGTGTAAGTGTACATCTGTGTGTGTGTGTGTGTGTGTGTGTGTGTGTGTGTTTCTCTTTACAAATCGAACATATTCTAATGCCTGGAATGCTTCTGATCTTCTATTGACCATAAATTCCTTTGAGGATCATTATTTAATATGGTAACATTTTTAACTTCTAGTACCGGTTAATTCAGATATTTCAGGTTCATTGTAGGTTCAATGAACTACAAAAAAAGAAACGTGATGATCCATGAGGAACTTAATATTGTTTTAATCCTTAACACATTTAATCTTGTATTACTTGGAGGTTAAGGATTTTCTAAACCTGATTCATCACCTCATTCACATTCACAAGTAATTTGGTTGTTCCTGTGTGTCTGACACTAAATTTACCTAAAATTGGTAAACATGTTCCCAGTAACATTCTGATTTTCTTTAAATACATTCACTTCATATTAGAAAAACCCTCTGCTAAAATATGTTTCAAAAGGGAAAATCATGACTATGATATTAATATAAAATGAACACAAATTAAAGATTTTATTTAACTTATTAATTAATTAAGAGACTAGTAAGAGAGTAAACTGATTTAAAGAGAAATTTGAAGAACAGATACATATACACATATACATACATATTTGTATATGTTTGTGACTGTGTGTATGAGTGTGTAGACAATCAGGAATACTTAAACAAATTGGTTAATCTGTCCAAAACTGGTTAATATACTATAAGACAATAAATATAATGATTGGGGTCATCTTTTCTAATGCACATAAAACAGTCATATCTCTAGTGAATATATCATTCTAGTTGTAATGAGAAAAATCATATATACAACTATTCTTTGTCTACAACTAACTTCATAGTTACAAAACAGGCCAGGAAGACAATTAAAGATGAACACCCTTTAGAAACAGATTATCCAGGGAGAGTCTGACAATGCCTAGCACTCTACTGAAAGGACACCCAGTAATCTCTTTTGACACTTCCAATTTGCCATTTCTCCCTGGCATCTATATTTCTTATTTTCTAAATATTTTATTCATGGTATAAAATCACATTGTTATTGGTATGGTAATATTTTATGCCCAAATTTCATCCCTCATAGAAACATTCAAGATTTACAAAAATTATAAAAGTTGTTTAAGTTAATATGATAAAGTAAATATTTTATGGCACACTTTTTGTCAAACAATTAGAAATGCTGTTTACAATAACAAGCTCTACCTTCCCCAGGGTATAAGAATCTAGTGTTAGAAATTATTATCTCACAGCTGAAACATGACAATTCTTCTACTCAAAGGAGAGCTGCCATCCTCAAAAACATAAATCTACACACTTGGCACTCCAAATCCACAAGTTCCACGTCCGTAGATCCAACCAACCTTGGATCAAAAATATACAAAACTATATCCAATATCCTGTGATAACCCATAATGGAAAAGAATATGACAGAATTTGAAAAATAATCTATATATGTATAACTGAGTCACTTTGCTGTACAGCAGAAATTAATACATTGTAAATCAAGGATATGTCAATAAAATTTAATGTATATTATATAGATATAATATATACAAAAAAATTCCAGAAAGTTCCAGAAAGCACAGCTTTAGTTTGTGGCAATCCAGCAACTATTTACATAGCATTAAGTTGTATTAGGTGTTGTAAGTAATCTAGAGATGGTTTAAATTATAGGGCAGGATGTGCTTAGGTTATATGCAAATACTACACCACTTTATGTAAGGGACTTGAGCATCCTCAGATTTTGGTATCTGTAGGGGGTCCTAGAACCATTCCTCCTTGGAAATCGAAGGGGATTCAAGTCTCAGATGTGGAGACTGTACTTCAAGACCTCTCCTAATCCTCCTGTGATGGAATGAATATGGAGAAAGCACTCTTTGAGGACATTAGAAACAAAATGCTGCAAAATACCATGGAAATCCATGTGAACAAGGTTTAAAACAAATTTAAAATTTTAGATGACACAATAACAAAATATAATTGTAATTTAACGTTTGTAATTCTAAATCTTTTTGTAAATTTTAAGTGGCGCAAAGAAAGTTCTTTGTTTTGAAATGATTATAGATTGAATTTTTTCAAACTTTTAAATAGTTATTGGAATTAACAACAAAACCTAGATTTGCTGTAGCAAGAGAGATCACAAATCACAGAAATATAAAAATCAAATGTTTATTATATCATGTGGTAGAAATTAGGCATATTGGGGGAAAGAGGGGCGGAACACCATTAGATAAATATGTATTATATTGATGCATATTTTGGAACATCAGTCTAACCTCTCTTGTTCTTAATTAGCACTTAACCCTATCTGATAAATAAATTTGCAAAAACAACAACAAATTCTAAAATTTTAATGTGATTCCAGATTTACCACAGATATAGTTGTGGTAGTGTTATGCATGATCATCTAATGAGGCTTCAGTGTCTGAGGTTTAAGAAATAGCCCATTTAAAAACTTCAGGGTCTTAGGACTTTTGCAAATAAGTTTTATATTTGCTATATTTCCATTGATTGATAGAGCAGATGAAAAGAGCATAGAGAGAAAGGGAACTATTTTAATATCCCTCCTCTCCTTTTATAAAAATCTTTGAGTTGCACAGTTTGATTTTTTTTTTAAATCAGTTTACTCTTACTGCTTTACCATAGAATTTTTCCAGACTTTAAGTATAAGTAAATACAGGTTTAAAAAGTACCTTTTGTCTTAAGGGAAAAAAGACAAAAATCAAAACTCTCCATTTTTATAAATTAAAATGATATATTCATAAAAACTCTAAGGATTTAAGAGTCTTATTTGTTATAGATTGATATTTAAAAGATATAAAAAAGGCTCATGTTTGGATTTCTTCAACAGTTTGCTGCTTATTCTAGTTTTTATTATTTTTTAATTATAAAGTTTTATTCATAACACATATAAATGTTTCTTAGTAGAACATAGTGTATTTCTACCTGGAATTTAATTAGTATTTTTTTATCTTGTTTACAGTAACAATATAGAGGCACAGTGGATTATATATTTTCCTAAGTTCTTTAAAGTTTCTCACTATTTATGTGTCAGTGCTTTACATTTATTATCATCATTTTACAGAAGAAGAAACTGAGGCATAGAGAGGTTAAGATTTCTAAAGTTATACAATTGGTAAATGATCGATCTGATTTTAGAACTCATGTATTTTTGTGACAGTATGTAAAGCATTTTCATAAACATTTCATTTGATCCTGTTCTGTAAGCTATTAAGATACTATGATTTCCTTTTATCCATAGTCTAGGACACGGAGTTTTATATGTTTTTTCTCAGATTGCATAGCTAGTAAGTGGAGTCAGTGAGCCTAGAATCTCCAGATTTTGGAGTACTGATCTAGTGCTGCTACTGCATATTAAAAACAAAAAAGAAAAAGTCATGCTAAAAGTCTCACAGAAAACATAGAGTGTATATGAATAAAAGGACTTTCCTAGAACAAAGGTGACATCCACCAAAGCAAGAAGTCCCAGACTTTAAGAAACAGCGTGACATGTTTGGGAAAACAGGCAGTCCATCTGTCTGTAAAGCCTCAGTGGGCAGAAACTGAATCCAGAGTGTGTGCTTTGTCCCTGAGAAAGGCAGGCACAATGTAGGAGTTAGAGAAAGAACCCTAGAGGTAGCCGCCATGTATTGGGATGACCTTGACAAGCCGCTTCAACTTTCACTGCCTCAGCTTCCCTGTCTGGAAATTGGGAAAGATCATTGTGCATGACCCAATAGGGTTTTTATGTTGATTAAATTAATTGTTGTTTGTAAAGTGTTTAAAATATTACCTGGTATAATAGTATAGTAAGCACTCGGGGTGTGTGTGTGTGTGTCTGTGTGTGTGTGTTTGTTTTGTGTTTAAATAAATCATACATAATTTGAACATCCAAGGAATTTCCAGAGCAAAAATATGTGGGATAAAGCTGAGATTTGGAAATGGAGGATTCTACTGGATATTATTATTCAAGAAGATTAGCCCAGGGACAATTTAGTCAGCACTCCTAAATGTTTCAGACTGCCTTTTTGTTGTTTTTAATGAATGGGTATGCAGCAACTTTAAACTCTTGGACCCTATTTTTAGGGGACATTAACAAAGCCTGACAAAGGTAGAATGGAATCATTATATAGAGAACTTTATATACCAAGATTAGATATTCATATGTAATGTTGTGGGATATGGAGTACTTTTGCCAATTTTTACTGGGAAAATGAAATAATAAAAATATATAAAATTTATTAAACCCTTATTGTATGTTTAGCACCGTTCTAAGTGTTTAACTTTAATCCTCGCAATGATCATATTATTATGTCACACAGCAGATTGGTACAAAGCCAGTCATTCTAGTTCATGGGAACGAGCTACTCTCCAGTCTGCTTTAGGCAGAGAGAGCATGTGTAGGATGGACAAAAATGGGAAGAGACTAGAGCTGGGGGAGCAGTATGCTTGTGGGAAAACATATTCAAATTGAATTCCTAAGACATGATAGGTATCAGTTATTGCCAGTATGCCACATAAAATTATTAGAAACTGTATAACACAAAATTTAATCAATACTATTCACTCAAATGTTTGCCAATTCAGTAACAAAAAATGATCTGATTTGGTTATGTGCTTTCAGATAGTCTCTGGGATTCATAGATATCTAGAGCTAGAGGAGATTGTAGAGAGGTCTAGTTTAATCCTATCTTTGACAAGAAAAGAAATAGAGAATTCTTCTTTTTTCTATCACGTTTCCTCTACCAGTTTCACTGACATTTATTTTACAAACTAGCTAAAATTTACCAGTGAATTCAGAACTTGCTGCTCTTTATAGGTTGCTACAGTAGGCAAAGTGAAAAGCATGAGATAAAGTGAATATTATATGTTCATGGAGCATTATTGAATTACAAGGTTAAGTTATTTTACAAATGATTCACAGATCTATAGCCAGTGGATAGGAATGTATCAGTCCATGTCTTCTGTGAAGCAGATATTAAGGTGGAATTGTGTGAGCTTCAGGGAGTGTGGGGATACAGATAAAAGATAAAAGGGGAGGAACAGAAATGGCCAAGCAGAGCCTGAGACTGAGATGTAGGTCAGCCATCTATGAAGACAGAGAGAAGGCAGAGGGTTGAGGAGGAGGACCCTCAGAGAGCAATGCAGCTCTGAGGGTCTCACCAAACCAACGGGGAGCCTCAGCATGAAGATTACCCTTACAGGACCCCTGCATTGGGCAGAAATGGCCTGGCTCCAATCCCCTTGCCATGTTTTGTCATTGAGGAGAGCGTGGCTGCAGTGGATCCTGAAGGTGCAGCAGCTGCGAGCTGACTGCCCACTGCAGGCTTGGCGGTAGGGAGATCCTAGCAGGCACCCCCACGACTGCCACGGTGGCGTAAACAATAGTTTTCTGGTAGTAAAGAATAAAATGCTGGGCTTCCCTGGTGGCGCAGTGGTTGAGAGTCTGCCTGCCAATGCAGGGGACACGGGTTCCTGCCCCGGTCCGGGAAGATCCCACATACCGCGGAGCGGCTGGGGCTGTGAGCCATGGCCGCTGAGCCTGCGCGTTCGGAGCCTGTGCTCCGCAATGGGAGAGGCCACAACAGTGAGAGGTCCGCGTACCGGGAAAAAAAAAAAAAAAAAAAAGAAGAATAAAGTGCTTGCAACAGTTTCTATTCTGAGTATACCATCCTGCCTGAGTTCTTTTTTTCAGATGCTTAGAAAACTTTTAACAGCCTATCTGCCATGTTTCTTTATTTACATCATTTATTCCCTAAACTGCATTATTTTAGAGAAAAACTTCCAACCTTAGATTTTCATCAGGTTCAAGATGTGATATTGGCTTCTGGAGAGCTGACAGTATAACTAAACCCTCTCTTCTGAGCTTTTCTTTTGATACAGCACTGATTCATTTGTTTAATCAGCATTTACTACAAAAACAATAAATATTAAAGTATGAGTGCATGAGAGGGAATGTTCCAGGAACTGCGTATATTTTAGACAGTGTAGAGATTAGAATGCTTATGGATTTTGTCAGCAGATGAGCCTGGGGATTTAGGCAGAGAACAGATCCTAAATGGTTTTACATGCATTTTATCTAGAAAGTGATGGAGAGCCCTGCATGAGAATGACATAATCAAACTCATGGCTTAGAAGGAATACTCTGGTGGCCAGGTAAAAGATAGGAAAGGCCTGCAAGTAGAGATCCATTGGGAATTTCTTATTGTAATCCAGGAGAGAAGTGAAGACAGAAACTAAAATATTTAAAAGAATTTGGTGATTAATTGGATATAGAAAAATCAGGAGAGGGAGAGGACAAGGTGACTTTATATTTATGGTCTACATCTTTGCTACTCAAAATGTTATAGTCTGGAATCAGCAGCATCAGCATCACTGGGGGCTCATAAGATATGCACAGTCTCAGTCCCCACTCCAGACCGACTGAATCAGAAACTGCTTTTTTCCAAAAGGCCCTCAAATGATGTATGTGAACATTAAAGTTAGAGAATTATTGGTTTAGATCAAGGGTCAGTAAACATTTTCTGTAAGGGGCTAGAGAATAAATATTTTAGGCTTTCTGTACATACAGTCTCTGTTGCTCCTACCTAACTTGGCTAATTGTAGCATAAAAGCAGCCATAGACAATGTACAAATAAATGAATGTGGCTGTGTTCCAATGTAATTTTATTTATAGACCCCCAAATTTGAATTTTATATAATTTTCATATATCACAGAATCTTCTTTTGACTTTTTGCAACCATTAAAAAAATGTAAATTCTTCTAAGCTTCTGAGCTATACAAAAACTGATGGCAGGCCAGATTTGGCTCCTGGACAATTTTTGCCAATACCTCATGTTGGTGAGTGAATGAGTGATGGGCCATCTACAAAGGTAGGAAATACAGGGACAGGAACAATTTGTTGGTAAGATGTGTTGAGGTCCATAGGACAGGTATTATACCACCTTTTAAATAAATACAGATACTGGAGACTAAACAAGCTAATGAGAACGCTTTTATAGTTTCATTCTGGGAAATCTTACCTATTCCCTATATTTCTCTGATAATTACTGTTTATTTGATGAGTTTCTTGCCAATGAGTACAGAGAAAACCAGTCCAGCATATTTTATGCAGTAGATGCCCAAATAGTTTTGATTGATGTCAATGAAAGCAGAGTATTTAATCTTATTAATCAGAAATTTCAAGTAAAATTATACAAAATGTCTCTTTTTTACACTCAGTGAAGAATTCTTTTTACATTGTATCAGACAGCAAGCCATATTTTAGGTAAAAGCAAAATAAATAGGACTTAATTTATCAACGTTTTCACGTAGATGTTAGTTACGATGTGTTAATGCCTGGTCATTTCTTATTTTTTCTCTCCAACCTCACAGCTTTCTCCATTTCCGGGGAAAATAGCCAAGTGGTAATGATTGCCATTTCAGCGGCAGTAGCAATTATTCTCCTCGCAGTTGTCACCTACGTTTTGATTGGGAGGTGAGTTCACAGTCTGTTTTATGACTCACTTTCATTATTGCATTGCTTGCTCCCCTCAGTTGCCACTAAAATCTGAAAAGTGTGGTCAGTAAAATATTTTAACAATAAGAATGTCTCCACTTGTATTGTAGATCTTTCTTTTTTCCCTCCCTTTCTTTTGATTCTCCATCTTTAGTTTTGAGTTTCTTTTTTTCGTTAAATTCTTGCCCCAGTCTCCAACACCCACCACTTCTTTTGACCTCACTCTTGGTTTTTACTTTCTTTTTTCAATTATCCCTTCTCTCATCAAATACACCCCAGATTTCCCTGACACTTTCTCACCCAGAACACTGGTAACACTGCACAGCACTAATCACTAACAATGAAAACTTTACCCTTCATGCATTCTAACAGCAGTCGTTTCAAAAAAAATACTATAAACACTTTCTAGGGCCGTTATAAAAACTGAACTGAAGGGGTCTGCACAGTGGGGAAGCATCTCTCCATATCTCCTCATTAGGCAGCTCTCCAGGATCCCCAGAGAAAGAGGCTTTCTCTAGAGGATTTAGAAAATATGAAGTCATTAAACTTTCACTAAAGCACTTAATTGTTTGTGCAAAATGCTTTATTTTTTTTGTGCTTTGCACATTCTGAACATAGATAATTGTTTTAAGTATATTTTCTTTCTGTGTTCTCTTCCTTTGATTTACCTCTAGGTTTTGTGGCTATAACAAGTCAAAACATGGTGCGGATGAAAAAAGACTTCATTTTGGGAATGGACATTGTAAGTTTCTAAACTATTTGCTGCCGTTTTGGCTTTACCATTTCAGTTTTAGCAGTTGTTGATTTGTAATTGGATAACTTCCCCCCTGACAAAGAGAATTCAAAAGTAGTTTTATGGGAAAATTGAGCAAGTCAAATTTATTTTAAACAGAGAAGGGAATCCACGGCTCTGCATTAAGTAATTTTTACATGGCTGCATTTCAGCATACTTAAGCTAACGTGAAGGGTAACTGGTGGTTTATATTCAAATAATGCACATGATGGGGAGTAGATACTATAGTCGGCTCTGCGTGGCTAAAAGGCAAAGCATATCTTCAATTTCCTTATTACTAACTATTTGCTAAAATCTAAATAGGAGCCTTTTCCCTTTCCTAACTGCCAAGTAAATATAAACAACCTCTGTTTATGTGAAACGGCTTACTCCACTTTGTCAACCAACCAGGGGAGAGCCTTTAGAATAAACTGTTTATTTTGGAGTTATATGATATCCAACTGGTAGGAAAGCCAGGGCTTTTGGCCCTTATTTTAATACCAATCAATTTAGTCTCTTTTTAATATTTCTCTGAAAGAAATACTCTTTTAAGAAGCAAAGTGTTTATATCTAATAAAAAGACTCATTTTTTTTTTCTTCTGGTGAAACAAATCATTCCAGGTATTTTGCTTTTCCAAACCATGGCTGGGTTATTGTGGCAATTACTAATCATCAGCCTTAAAGGGAATAGCATGTTCTCATGGAAATTTGTACAGAGACCATACTCATGCCTATATGCTCTCAAATAATCTCAATGTAACTAATATAGTCTTGTAAGCATTAGTTTCTTTGGCTTTCACTTTTGCTTTCTGAAAATAACTTTCAGTTCAACATACTTCGTGTCAGTAATTGGCTTTCCATCTAAAAGTTGTAGCTTTACAGTAAAAACTTGATGACCTGTTGCCACCATGTAGGAGGAATATAGTAGATGGGAAGAAAAACAAAAATGTTTTCCAAAATGTAAATTGAAGTAGGATGGAGAGAATGGCAGAGTTTGCAGAGAGCACTGTTTGTTTTGTCTCATTGAAGTCATTGTAGAATAATTCACAAAAAAGCCCAAGTGTCTCCTTCCTAATATCAATATCTCATTCCAGATTAGTTAGGTTACCAACTCAAAAGTCTTAAAAGAGTGCATGAACAAATCACAGGATATTTATCTAGCTTTTTCTTCACAATCCCACAAAACACTGAGTCACATTCACCATATATAAATTAGTCAGAGTAGTTGCATTCCTGTGGATTAAGTTGTTCTTAATCTGAGTTGGACAATCGATGTAAATATTGTCTTTAGGACAAGACCATATTGATTTGGTTCTTTATACAGGAATTATACACCTCATGAACTTGCAGCACTGATAAATTTCTGCGTGCCAATTGTAAGCAGGTTTCTCTATCACTTCAATCTGCTTTAGCTGTTGCTTTTTATAGTGGAGTTTGTTGAAACTTTAATTTTCTTCAAATGCATAATATCCTTATGATAGCCAAACAAAAAAGAAATGTGTTTTATCCTAGCTGCAAGGGCATAAAGTATATGCATGTCATAAACTTTCTGCATCTTAATGCTACAGCTGGTTTATTTCAGACCATTTATTTCGTATTACTTTGAAAAGCTCTAGCTATGAACTATTCCCTCCAGCCTTGTTACAAATCCTATAATATTCCTTCAAAAGGAAAGAAATGTGCTTCACCTCCTAAGATCCTGTCCCCTTGCCCTCTCTGGCTGGGCCTTTTTACTTTTGTGCTATCCTTAGGGCAACTCATGCTGGTAAAATGGAAATGTAAATTACTGTGTTTGCACAGAATGAGCTGTAAAGTAGTGCAGCTTAACACGTGTGCATGTGTTTATTATCTGGTTTTCTTGACACAGCCCAGTTACTCTGTGTGTTGCCCTTAATTATTGGTGTGAAGGGATTATGTGCTTGCATCCTGAATCACCTGATTCCTGGAACCTCTGGGGACAGCAGTTAAAAGTCAGCAGCCAAAACTCCCACAGTGAACAGGCCATTTTTCTTGGAGATGTGTGCGTGTGTTTATATTTGTATTGTTTCCCTAAATGTCATGCAGATAGAAAAGCAATTTACTTAACTTTAATCAGTCACAATGAATTGATTGATTTTATTTGGGAATGACTAGTTAATTTTTAGATTAATTAGTAATACATATACTCTCTAGGGCTGACAGGAGCGGAATGGTAACTCTAAAGCACACTTTCAAGGCTGTTTGAAGCCAGCACTTATTTAAAATATTTGAGACATTGTTCCTAACAACTCATTTTATAATCTTCTTTGTCAATTCCTTTTTTAAAATTTAAGTATAGTTGATTTACAATATTATATTAGTTTCAGATGTATAGCATAGCGATTCAGAATTTTTACAGATTATATACCATTAAAAATTATTGCAAGATAATGGCTATAATTCCCCGTGCGATAACAATATATCCTGTTGCTTATCTAGTTTATATGTAGTAATTCGTATCTCTTAACCCCATACCCCTATTTTGCCAGTAAGTCTCTCCCAAATTGATTTCCTTAAATTCAGCAAGGTAAAATATTTGTGATTGTTTATCAGAAAAAAATTTCATTTTCACCCTATTTTTAAAAGAGCTATTTTTTCCCTTGGAAAGGAATGCCAGATTTTCTTACCTTACTATTTCCTGACTTTACTATGACTAGGGGAAAATCAAAATTGGATGATCACATATTCTAGCCTCCATTTGACGTGTCCTCTTTAAAATGTAACCAAATTGACTAAACAAAAAGATTCTGAGAATACTTCATTTCCTAACGTCTTTTATTAAATCTATGGTTACTTTTACTGTTTTCCTTACCCCAAAGCAAGAAAAGTATGATAGCTTTCCTTAATCTGTTTGCTTGTTTCAACAGTAAAGTGTTTTAGTGCTGATAATGTAGAAATAGTTTTAGTGTGATAATAAATTATAGTAGACCACTGTACTAAAGAGTGACTGTTTTTATAGAAAGAAATGATGTTTATAATAAACAGCAGAAGCATGCAAACTGATGCATGAGCTCCAAAGAAACGGACATTTCTAAGCCCAAATTCTGTCTCTGGGAAACCTCAATGATATTCATATTTGTGAATAAGCATTCTTAACATGAAGATACTGATAATGGCAATAGTCTCTGTCATTTACTGGGCACTAACTACAATAACAGGCACTCAACGCTAAGCACTTAAAGAGCAAGTTTTCCAGAGCTTTCTTTCTCTGATGCCTAGCAGATTCTTTGTGCTGCACTATTCAAAGTGGAAGAACTAGAAAAGGAGATTTCTTCAAAAGCTACTCCACTCACAGTTTGCCCAAAGAAAGGGCAAAAAACTTACTATTTCCCCATTTCGGTGGATGTTCACTCCCTAGATGTGGGTGTCATGTCAAATTATCTACACTCTGTCTCTGGATGGAGAGTGGCCAGTCTTTTGCAGTGTCAGGGTCAACACCAGGCAGAGGGAGGAGTGGTGCTGGCCTATCTTCTCCTACATTTTCCATGTGCACCCTCACCTCCCACTCCTATTTTGCTGTCTGAAAATCATCTGAAGAGGGCTTCCCTGGTGGCACAGTGGTTGAGAGTCTGCCTGCCGATGCAGGGGACGTGGGTTCGTGCCCCAGTCCAGGAAGATCCCACATGTCTCAGAGCAGCTGGGCCCATGAGCCATGGTCGCTGAGCCTGCACGTCCAGAGCCTGTGCTCCACAACAGGAGAGGCCACAATAGTGAGGGGCCTGCGTACCACAAAAAAAAAAAAAAAAAAAAAAAATCATCTGAAGAAGTAGCTACGGAAAATAGTCTTTACCTCCCATCTTTCATAATCCATTTATTCTTATGCCTATATTTCTTTACTCAAAACCTCTATGGAGGCTTCCTAGGAACATAAATTATTATGTGATGTAACAAGGCATTCACAAAGTAATCCTGTAGATCAACAAACTAATCATGTCTTAGCCCAGACTCTGAAATCCTGGACTCATTGGCCAAATGTCCATTGTGATGAAGGCTCTCAGGAACAATTGCTGTCATCACAGTCCCTACACCTATTTCATATGAACTATTATACAAAACTGGCTCAAAGAATCTTCAGTAATTCCAGAATGTTCAGCTGCAATTTTGCTAGTAAGATTCTTCTATTAAAAAGTGATATCAGGGACTTCCTTGGCAGGGCAGTGGTTAAGAATCTGCCTGCCAATTCAGGGGACATGGGTTCAAGCACTGGTCTGGGAAGATCCCACATGCTGCAGAGCACTAAGCCTGTGCACCACATATACTGAACCTGCGTGCCCTAGAGTCTGCTCTCTGCAACAAGAGAAGCCACCACAATGAGAAGCCCACACATGGCAACAAAGAGTAGCCCCCACTCCCCACAACTAGGGAAAGTCCGCATGCAAAAATGAAGACCCAATGTAGCCAAAAATAAATAAATAAATTTTTTTAATAGTGATATCAGAAAAAGATAATGTCTGATTTTATTTGTTATTTTAGGATATTAAAAAAACCTTCAATAATATAGTGTGCTAAATGAAAAAATATATCACCATTAAGAATCCATGTCCCAACTGGGGATCCTGTGCAAGTCACAGGCGGATCTACAGGAGGAGCTGCCCAGAGTGGACGCATTGGAGGTGCCTGTGACTCTATGAGTTCCACCTACCCATCTCTATCCATTCTGTCTGAGTCAGGTTACCTATGAAAGGCCAAGGAAGTTTAATTTAGCCATGTGGCTGACAGGGTCTTGGTGCTCTGGCCAGGTGTCACGCCTGTGCATCTGAGGTGGGAGAGCTGAGTTCAAGACATTGGTCCATCAGAGACCTCCTGGCTCCATGTAATATGAAACGGCAAAAGCTCTCACAGAGAGCTCCATCTCAATGCTAAGACCCAGCTCTACTCAACGACTAGCAAGCTACAGTGCTAGAAACCCTATGCCAAACAACTAGCAAGATAGGAACACAATCACACTCATTATCAGAGAGGCTGCCTAAAATCATAATAAGGTCATTGACACCCCAAAACAAACCACTGGACATGGTCCTGCTCACCAGAAAGACAAGATCCAGCCTCATCCACCAGAACACAGACACCAGTCCCCTCCACCAGGAAGCCTACACAACCCACTGAACCAACCGTAGCCACTGGGGGCAGACACCAAAAACAATGGGAACTATGAAACTGCAGACTGTGAAAAGGAGAACCCAAACACAGTAAGTTAAGCAAAATGAGAAGACTGAGAAACACACAGCAGATGAAGGAGCAAGGTAAAAAACCACCAGACCAAATATATGAAGAGGAAAAAGGCAGTCTAACTGAAAAAGAATTAAGAGTAATGTTAGAAAAGATGATCCAAAATCTTGGAAATAGAATGGAGAAAATACAAGAAATGTTTAACAAGGACCTAGAAGAACTAAAGAACAAACAAACAATGATGAACAACACAAAAAATGAAATTAAAAATTCTCTAGAAGGAATCAATAGCAGAATAACTGAGGCAGAAGAATGGGTACATGACCTGGAAGATAAAAGAGTGGAAATAACAGGTTCGTGCGCTGGTCCGGGAAGATCCCACATGCTGTGAAGCAGCTGAGCCCAGGAGCCATGGCCACTGAGCCTGTGCATCTGGAGCCTGTGCTTCACAATGGGAGAGGCCACAACAGTGAGAGGCCCATGTACCGCAAAAAAAAAAAAAAAAAAAAAATCTTCCAACAAACAAAAACCCAGGACCAGATGGATTCACAGGCAAATTCTGTCCAACATTTAGAGAAGAGCTAACACCTATCCTCCTCAAACTCTTCCAAAATATAACAGAGGGAGGAACACTCCCAAACTCATTCTATGAGGCCACCATCACCTTGATACCAAAACCAGACAAGGATGTCACAAAGAAAGAAAACTACAGGCCAATATCACTGATGAACATAGATGAAAAAATCCTCAACAAAGTACTAGCAACCAGAATCCAACATTAAAAGGATCATACACCATGATCAAGTGGGGCTTATCCTAGGAATGCAAGGATTCTTCAATATATGCAAATCAATCAATGTGATAAACCATATGAACAAACTGAAGGAGAAAATCCATATGATCATCTCAATAGATGCAGTAAAAGCTTTTGACAAATTTCAACACCCATTTATATAAAAACCCTCCAGAAAGTAGGCATAGAGGCAACTTACCTCAACATAATAAAGGCTATACATGACAATCCCACAGCCAACATCATTCTCAATGGTGAAAAACTGAAACCATTTCCTCTAAGATCAGGAACAAGACAAGGTCGTCCACTTTCACCACTATTATTCAACATAGTTTTGAAAGTTTTAGCCACAGCAATCAGAGAAGAAAAAGAAATAAAAGGAATCCAAATTGGAAAAGAAAAAGTAATACTGCCACCGTTTGCAGATGACATGATACTATACATAGAGAATCCTAAAGAGGCTACCAGAAAACTATTAGAGCTAATCAATGAATTTGGTAAAGTAGCAGGATAAAAAATTAATGCAAAGAAATCGCTTGCATTCCTATACACTAATGATGAAAAATCTGAAAGAGAAATCATGAAAACACTCCCATTTGCCATTGCAACAAAAAGGATAAAATTCCTAGGAATGAACCTACCTAAGGAGACAAATGACCTGTATGCAGAAAACTATAAGACAGTGATGGAAGAAATTAAAGATGATACAAACAGATGGAGAGATATACCATGTTCTTAGATCAGAGGAATCAACATTGTGAAAATGACTCTACTACTGAAAGCAATCTACAGATTTAGTACAATACCTATCAAACTGCCAATGGCATTTTTCACAGAACTAGAACAAAAAATTTCACAGTTTATATGGAAACACAAAAGACCCCAAATAGTGAAAGCAATCTTGAGAAGGAAAAATGGAACTGGAGGAATCAGGCTCCCTGACTTCAGACTATACTACAAAGTTACGGTAATCAAGAAGGTATGGTACCGGCACAAAAACAGAAATGTAGGTCAATGGAACAGGATAGAAAGCCCAGAGATAAACCCACACACATATGGTCACCTTATTTTTGATAAAGGAGGCAAGAATATACAGTGGAGAAAAGACAGCCTCTTCAATAAGTGGTGCTGGGAAAACTGGACAGCTACCTGTAAAAGAATGAAATTAGAACACTCCCTAACACTATACACATAAATAAACTCAAAATGGATTGAAAACCTAAATGGAAGGCCAGACACTATAAAACTCCTAGAGGAAAACATAGGTAGAACACTCTATGACATAAATCACAGCAAGATCCTTTTTTACCCACCTCTTAGAGTAATGGAAATTAAAAGAAAAATAAACAAATTGCACCTAATGAAACTTAAAAGCCTTTGCACAGCAAAGGAAACCATAAAGAAGATGAAAAGACAACCCTCAGAATGGGAGCAAATATTTACAAATGAAGCAACTGACAAAGGATTAATCTCCAAAATTTATAAGCAGCTCATGCACCTCAATATCAAGAAAACAAACAACCCAATCCAACAATGGGCAGAAAACCTAAATAGACATTTCTCCAAAGAAGTTATACAGAGTGCCAACAAACACATGAAAGGATGCTCAACATCACTAATCATTAGAGAAATGCAAATTAAAACTGCCATGAGGTGTTACCTCATACTGGTCAGAATGGCCATCATCAAAAAATCTATACACAATAAATGCTGGAGAGGGTGTGGAGAGAAGGGAGCCCTCTTGCACTGTTGGTGGGAATGTAAATTGATACAGCCACTATGGAGAGCAGTATGGAGGTTCCTTAAAGAACTAAAAATAGAACTACCATATGACCCAACAATCCCACTACTGGGCATATACCCTGAGAAAACCATAATTGAAAAAGATTCATGTACCACAATGTTCACTGCAGCTCTATTTACAATAGCCAGGACATGGAAGCAACCTAAGTGTCCATCGACAGATGAATGGATAAAAAAGATGTGGCACATTTATACAATGGAATATTACTCAGCCATATAAAGAAATGAAATTGAGTTATTTGTACTGAGGTGGATGGACCTAGAGACTGTCATACAGAGTGAAGTAAGTCAGAGAGAGAAAAACAAATACTGTAAGCTAACACATATATATGGTATCTAAAAAAAAAAAAAAAAAAGTGGTTCTTAAAAACCTAGGCACAGGACAGGAATAAAGATGCAGACATAGAGAATGGACTTGAGCACACGGGGAGGGAGAAGTGTAAGCTGGGACAAAGTGAGAGAGCTGCATGGACATATATACACTACCAAATGTAAAATCGATAGCTAGTGGGAACCAGCCACATAGTACAGGGAGATCAGCTCAGTGCTTTGTGACTACCTAGAGGGGTGGGTTAGGGAGGGTGGGAGAGAGATGCCAGAAGGAGGAGATATGGTGATATATGTATATGTATAGCTGATTCACTCTGATATAAAGCAAAAACTAACACACCCTTGTAAAGCAATTATACTTCAATAAAGACGTTAAAAAAAGAAATTGAAGATGACACAAATAAACTGCAAGATAGCCCATGCTCATGGATCTAAAGAGTTAATATTGTCAAAATGGACCCAGTACCTAAACCATGTATAGATCCAGTGCAATCTCTATCAAAATTCCAACGGCATTTTTCAGAGAAGTAGAAGGAGCTATCCCAAATTTCATAAGGAATTACAAAGACCTCAAATAGTCAAAGCAGTCTTTGAAAGCTGGAGGCATCACACTTCCAGATTTCAAATTATATCACAAAGCTATAGTAATAAACACAGTATGGTACTGGCATAAAACAGACACATAGACCAATGGAGCAGGATTGAGAGCCCAGAAATAAACTCATGCATATGGACAACTAGGGAGCCAAGAATACTCAATAGGGAAATGATAGTTTCTTCACTAAATGATGTTGGGAGAACTGGATATTCATTTGCAAAATAATGAAACCACACCGTCATCTTACATCACTCACAAAATGTAACTCATTTTGTGAATTAAGGACTTCAACATAAGATCTGAACTTATAAAACTTTTAGAACGAAAATAGAGAAAAAGCTCATTGACATAGGTCTTAGCAATGATATTTTTGGATATGAACCCCAAAACACCAGCAACAAATGCAAAAATCATCAAGCATTACTACATTAAACTAAAAATCTTCTGCACAGCAGAAGAAACAATTAAGGAAAAGAAAAGGGAATCTATAGAATGGTAAAAATATTTGCAAACCATATATCTGATAAGGGGTTAATACCCAAAATACATAAGGAACTCAACAGCAAAACCCCAAGCAATCCAATTAGAAAATGGGCAAAAGACATGAATAGACATTTTTTTCCAAAGAACACATGGAAATGGCTAACAAGTACATAAAAAGGAGCTCTATATCACTAACCATCAGGCATATGCAAATCAAAATCACAATGAGATACTGTCTCACATCTGTTAGCATGACTATTCTCAAAAAGACAAAAGATAACAAATGCTGACAAGGATGTGTAGAAAAGGAAATCTGGTGCACTGTTGGTGGGAATATAAATTGGTATCACCAATATTGGAAGAGTATAGAGGGTTCTCAAAAAATTAAAAATACAACTACAATATGATTCAGCAATCCTACTGATGGGTATATATTGAAAGGAAATTAAATCACTATCTCAAAGGTATATCTGCACCTCCATGTTTACTATAACATTCTTCACAACGTCAAGACATGGAAATAACCTAAGTGTCCACTGACAGATGAATGGATAAAGAAAATGAGGTATATTTATAGAATGGAATATTATTTATCCATATAAAAGAAGGAAATCCTACCATTTGTGACAACATGGATGGACCTTGAAGGCATTTGGCTAAATGAAATAAGCCAGAGAGAGAAAGACAAATGCTTTATGAACTCACATGTGGAATCTAAAAATATCAAACTCATAGAAACAGAAATTAGTATGGTGGTTGCCAGGGGCTGAGGGATGGGGAATATGGGGAGATGTTGGTCAAACAGTACAAGCTTTCAGTTAGAAGATGAACAAATTCTGGGGATCTAAGGTGCTGCATGGTGACTCTAGTTAACATTATTGTATTGTACACTAGGAAGTTGCTATGAGAGTAGAGTTTTAACATTCTCATGCTAACAACAACAACAACAAAGGTAACAATGTGAGGTGAGGAATGTTTTAATATTATTGTGGTAAATATTTCACAATATATATGTGTATCAAATGATCACATTGTACACTTTAAACATACACAATGTTATGTCAATAATATTTCAATAAACTTGGGAAAAAGTGATAAAAAAAGAAAGAATCCATTTCCCTTGCTAAAATAATTTTACTAATATTATTCACCATTATGAAAATTAAAATCAAAATCAATATTATTAGTATATATACTGTGGCAGTTAAATTACAGTGTCCTTTAATGTTAGAGCATGTTTATATACTTTAATAGATTTTAGGTTTCCTTTTTAAAATTTTAGTTTTCTTTCAGAGAAAGTTAGTTTCTTGAACATTCCAAATTGTTTCAAATATGAATTATATTTCCAGATGATAGGAATTTTATTAATATTATATCAAATCCAAAATGATTCTCCTGTATCTTTTGTCTTTGCTATTTTAATTGCAGAACATCATGAAAATTTTTCACCTTCAGAAAAATTCAATAAATAAATATACTATGAAGAAAGTTTATATTTAATAAGCTATAAATATGATTTATGTTTGGAATTTAGCTCCTTACCACAATTATTAAACTTATAGAGAGCACTCATATTGCTTTCAACCATGTTGAAAAGCTACATAATAAGATTTCAGTTAATTGAAACTATACTAGTATATACTTATAATACCCATATTATGTATACGTAAACTCACAGCTTAACGTAAATCTATAAATGCAGTGGGGGATTTTGATTGTGACTGTTAATAAAAGCAGAATCGTGTCAGATGAAAGACATGCTGTTTTATATCCTCTAATTACATCAGCTATTCCACCTGATGAAAGTAAGTCACAAGCTTTCCTTTATTGTCACATGTGGCACTATAATAGATATTTGGTTACCGCACTGTTTACAGAGTCACAAATGTGTGATAGTGTGATGGCATTCACACACTGCTGCTACTGGTAGAAATTACTAGACCTACTCAATTCTGAACCATTTTTGTCTCCTCAAGAATCCCCTCCTTGAATGTCCATTTTCCTTCTAGTGTTTTTACAGAGAAAGTTCATTGTGGTACCTCTTTATGTTTCATTACAGTTTAATGTCATGGGGATTTTTTTAAAAAACCAATAATGTTATCATAAATTCGCATGGGGCTTCCCTGGTGGCGCAGTGGTTGAGAGTCCGCCTGCCGATGCAGGGGACACGGGTTCGTGCCCCGGTCTCTGAGGATCCCACATGCCGCGGAGAGGCTGGGCCCGTGGGCCATGGCCGCTGAGCCTGCGCGTCTGGAGCCTGTGCTTCACAACGGGAGAGGCCACAACAGTGAGAGGCCCGCGTACCGCACAAAAAATAAATAAATAAATAAATAAATAAATTCGCATGGTAAAGGTTTTATAAATGCCTTTCTTTCTAAATGCCTTTCTTCCTTTCCTTAAACAGTAAAACTTCCAGGTCTCAGGACTTACGTTGACCCGCACACTTACGAAGACCCTACCCAAGCAGTTCATGAGTTTGCTAAGGAATTGGATGCCACCAACATATCCATTGACAAAGTTGTTGGAGCAGGTAACCACCACAGTAATCCCACTGTCAACCTAAGTATGTTAATTACAAGTCTACAGCTATGCATAAGAATGCTGCCTGAGATTGACTGCTCAGGTTCTCAGGCCAAAGTATATTGCTATGAAAAGGGACATTTTCTGACTTCATGATGAAAGGCAGGCAGTAAATAAATGAAGGAGTATTTAATGGAATGTAATGATTTCAAAGGTGCCAGACCTACAGACTCAGAGACCACGGCCAGCTTTCTATTTATTGAATTTCAGAGTGGGCAGCCGCCGCAGCTCAATCTCTCCATGGCTATGCTGATCATGTGTCACAAAGTCTATCTGGCTAAATGGGGATAACAGGATAAAAGTGTGTCTTACTTTAAATGAGCCCACTAAGTGAAAATTTTGATTTGTAGAGAAAAAGTAATTCTAGAATCTTCTTTGGAATTAAAAAACAAAGACAACACAAAATAAAATTTAAAATGACATATTTTATTCAAATTCTATCACAACTATATTGAGAGGATTGTTTAAATAATGTGAAGTGCTCCATTTTAATACTTGCTTGTAATGGTATATAGTTTTAAAGTATTTGTGTTGAAGCTTGTTTTCATATAGACATACTTTTGTTCTAATTATTAATTTGCTCAATCACAAATTCATTAAAAACACCTATGGAGTGTTAATAGGTGTCACAGTTGCATATTTCCAAAAAATTATAGATATTATTAACAGCAGTTGAGTATTTCCAAAAAAATATATTTATAAAATAACAGTATTTTATAAAATTACACATAAACATATGGCATCCACAGAATATGCAGTGTGCATTTGAATAAAACTACTACTAAAAAGTAAAAATAATGTACAATAATTGTACACAGTCATCTCATTCTTCAATATTGTTCTAAAAACAAACACAAACTAGTTATGTCTATGTGGGAAATAGAGTGAAAGAATGAAAAATGAACTTTTTGAATTATGCATACCATATCAGATCACATTTTCTGCAAGTACTCTATATATGACTGATGCTTTTTTACACAAATGTGCATATAATTTTCTGTTTCTTTTTCTATGTACTAAAGAATTATTTATAAATCAAGTAGTATTTACTATTCAAGCAGGGTAATCTGAGTAATTCATATATTATCTAAATAAAATGATAGTTTCATAAATCTTCTCTTCTAATTTTCTTAATGTTATATCCTCCTAAAATTCACATGTGCAGGTAATATGAAAATATGAAACTAGCAATTCATAAAAGGAAACTAGAATAAGTACTTCTTTTTTCACAATCTAAGACTTAAGAATACACACATTCACTGTACATCTATGTTAATTTAGCCTAAATTAATCCAGATATATATTGATTACTCTTTCATTTGTATAGTTCTGCTTTGTCAACTGCTCCATGGTGCAGAGGGGTTTTGTCATGCAGGTTTTAATGCTGCCCCACAAGAGTGCACTGTTCTCCAGCATGGAAGCTGTCATAGCATATGCAGCAAAAGACTTTGCACACTCAACTGGAGAATGTGATGAGAGAAGGTCAGCCAATGTCCAGAAGGTCAGACATATTGTGACCTTGAAATATGGGGCCTTCTGCATTAATAAAAGCTTATACATACAGATGTTATTGACAAAGCCAGGTATCTAGAACATA
This sequence comes from Mesoplodon densirostris, assembly GCF_025265405.1. Classification (NCBI taxonomy): domain Eukaryota; kingdom Metazoa; phylum Chordata; class Mammalia; order Artiodactyla; family Ziphiidae; genus Mesoplodon; species Mesoplodon densirostris. The sequence continues at coordinate 42,462,909 of NC_082665.1, forward strand.
GTAGTGTGAGACAAAGCATACTCATTAAAAATGGTATCTGATCAATGAGATGAAGGTAAAGGCTATTTGTACTGAATCACTTAATAATCCTTGACGCTCATTAAAGATTAAAACAGATGCTCTTTTTCCTTTCTTTCTTCAAACATATTTGTAAAAAATTAGACATTGCTGCATTTTCAGAGTTTTGCAGCCGATAGTCTCATTTGCCACATTAAGGGCTATAAAACTGTGCCTATTTTGTCTCCAAATATATATATCTTCAAGGTTGGTTATGCTTCACCTGGAAGATTTCTTTATAAAATGCACTCCCAATTCTAGTCTGTCTTGATTAACCTTTAAATGATTTGTCATTACCAAGATAGAATATGAAATCAAGATTTTGAAGGCTATCATTTATTAACATTTTGTTTTGTAAAATTTTAAATGTCTACAAAAATAGATGAAATTGTAAAATAGTATAATGAACCTGCATGTAACCATTTCTACAGCAACTTCAATCACAGTCCACTCATGACCAGCCTTCTTTCATTTACACTCTTACCCACTTCCTATACCTTTTAAAATTAAAAAAAATAATGTTGTCCACAAAAAAATTAGTAATCATGCTAAATTGATTAGCACCTATCTTCTATTGTTAAAAGGCTGAATCTTTTATTCAATGACAGAACTTTCACAGTCAATTAAATATACAGGAAGACTATATTCTTTAGACTAGACTAACTCTTTAGTTTTCTGTCAAAAATTTTATTCAAAGAAATAGATATAACAGAAACTCTCATTTATACATTGAATAACCAGAAGAATTATACCCATATTGCAAATTACAAAATTAAAATTGAGGCATGACTTAACTTTCTCAAGGTAGTATAATTTCTCAAGGTAGTATAAATTTTGTTAGTGAGGAATTCATAATGACCAAAATTCCTAATTTTACTCCTCAATCCAACCATTATTTCAAGGTTTCCTGAAGGTAGAAAATATTTAATTCCTATTCTGTGCTAGACATTCACATGATTTTAATTTTATTAGACTTTTAAATAGGTATTATTATTATTATTATTATTATTATTTATTTTTTTTTTTTCCGTACACGGGCCTCTCACTGTTGTGGCCTCTCCCGTTGTGGAGCACAGGCTCCAGATGCGCAGGCTCAGCGGCCATGGCTCACGGGCCCAGCCGCTCCGCGGCATATGGGATCCTCCCAGACCGGGGCACGAACCCGTATCCCCTGCATCGGCAGGCGGACTCTCAACCACTGCGCCACCAGGGAGGCCCTTAAATAGGTATTATTATCTCCATTTCACCAGATGAGGAAACAAAAGCTGAAAATATGAATGGCCCATGATCACATAGATATTAATTAGGAAGCCAAAATCTGAAGCTTGTACTTTTCAACTTCAAAGTTTATGTTAGACACTAATGATCACAATAGTGCCTTCTAAGATTTTTTTGAAGATTAATCGAGATAATTCATGTATAGTGCTTAGCTGACACAACAGCATTGTTCAGTGTGTCTTTTTATTAGTCTTCTCTTATTAAAACAGTAGAAGGAGAATGGGCTTTGACTAGTGCATAGGGTCATTCCACTTAAACACAAGTGCATTATTTCCTGTTTTAAATGAAATTAGCATAAGAAATTTTATTTTGAGCAATTGTGCATTGTGTACCTTAAATCAAAATACAGTGTACCCATTCTCATAAAGCATATTTTATTTCAAAGGGCAAATAAACACTGATGCACTTAATTATTTAAAAAATCAAGTAGTATCTTCTCAAATGAACTTCTTGTAGCTCTGCTTTTATTTAGAAATGACAGGATCTAAATTTTGTTTCTTACAGGTGCAAAGTTAATTGAACCATGTAAAATTGGCTAGATGGAAAAATCAGGCATTGTGTTTGTCCAGTCTTTGTTATTTTTCCAACACTGTTCTTTTAAGAACAGTTATTATAAAGAGACTTGAATTAATATGTAACATTTCTATGTCTAGTATATTTGTGACAATTTCTAGTATTTATCAGATAAAATAATCACATTTCTAAACTTTATGACTTTTTTAAATACTAGCATTACTGAAGCACCATTTTCTGAATTTTGAAGGTAGATAACATGTCCATATATCCAGCTCTCCCACTGAGAACAAAGGAAGAAACACTAATTGGGCCACTTGAAATTCAAACTCTTCCCCTTGATCTCCCTAGTGAGGTACTTTCACAACATTCTTTCCTTTACAAATACTTGTCCAATATGACATTAAGCTTGTTATCACCGTGATCATCACAGCCATCTCTTTTTACATTAATACAGAATTTGACATTTTAAAAAGAACATTAGTATTTATTCTTCACCTTGATCTAACTCTTAAGAAGTAGATAGATATTTATCCTTCTTAAAGTAGGTTTGAACTCAGAGAAGAAAGAACGACTAACACTTAGATGGCACTTACTATGTGTCTGGCTCTCTTCTAAGTGCATTCTAAGTGCATTCTATGTACATTAATTCCTTTAACTGCACAAAAATTTTATGAAGTAGACAAAATTGGTGTCCCTATGTTATAGATAAAGAGACAAAGGCACAGAGAGGTTAAGACAGTCACTCAAAATCACACAGGTAATAAGTGACAGAGGCTGAATTAGACCCTAGACAATCCGGCTCCAGAATCCATGCTCTATCTCACAGTTCTGTACTGTCTGTCCTGTAAACTAACAATTGACTTGTCAGTTAGAATAAATGGTCATGACTTTCAAATTTAAAACACAATCCATTACACCCTATTGATCCATGATAATGGCAGAACTTTTTTTCAGAATATGAAAATTCATGATGGGTGCCTCCTTATGGTTTGCCCAAACTTAATGTTTACACAAAGTGAACTGGGGTTTTGGGCAATGTTCTGATAGCCCTGCATAAAGAAAGAAACTCTTAGTCCTGTTTACAAATTTTAACAATGATTTACTTTGCATCATAACTTCTCCTAATGCTCACACATCTATAATGGCATATTCTTCCTTTGATTTAAAAAAAGATCATTGAGTGTTCTCAAGTTCTGCCCCTAATTCTCCCCATAATCCTAAAAAACACTCTAGCTGCAGATATTACTATCATCTCTGTACTTCCTTGAGGGGAAGAAATTAGATCTGCCTTTATTATCATTATATCTCCGAGTTTTTCATAGTATCTGTAATACAGTTGCCAATTGATGAATATTTATTAAATTAATGTATGAATACCTGCTTTTGGACATTAAGTGACTTTGACAAGTCATAGTACAAGTCATTGTTTTGAAAACAGTGGCAAGACTGGATTCCTGAACAAGGGAGGGTCAAGTCTAAGGGAGTTTAGAACCTCCTGGAGAGAAGCAAGTCATTTGTAGGGATGCAGTTGATAAATCATTAGGACAACCTGCTGCTTTTGTGGGTTGAAGGACTTACTTGGATGAAAAATAGAGAAGTATCTCACTACTTGACACCTTCTTTCTGGCGGACTCATGGGGCCTGGGCCCTGTACAAAAACTCACTGTGAAAAGGTTGGACCAAAAATCTTTTTCCATTCCATAGAGAGCCTAAAAATTGATCATGTAATTTTTCTTTTCAGAAAAACCTTTCATTTGCTGTTAAAAACTATTTTTTTAAATGTTGTACAAAACCCGTCTAATAATCCGGACAATATTAGGATTTCTTCCTTGAATGAGGAACAATCAATACGTGGCACTACTTTATGGCAATCACTGTGGCAGCAGTGGAGACAGAGAAATGAATGTAAAGGGTCTCTTCTCTCAAGGAGCTCAAAATCAAATGAAATCATTATGGGTGAATCTTCTCAATAACAATGTATGTGAAGATAGTGACCAAATTAGTTCTAGGTAATTTTATATCAATTAAATTAGACTACGTAAAAGTCAGCAACACTCCATATTCAACAAATTCTGATTGTGCATTTAAGACAACTTTTTTATTGAAGACACTGGATCTAAGAAAATATTTCTACAATAATTCTTTAGATACGATTCAATACTGTTAGATTATTTTTCTCTTTCCAGAGCCCCAGAGAACTTTACAACTAGTATGTGAATAATACAACACACCCTACTCCATAAAATGACTTGATAGCTTATTTTTTTTATTCCCATTTTCAGAGAGCTGGAATTTATAGCTAAATTGGCCCTGGTAAAAACAGAATACTGATAAACGTCTGAAATTTAATCCAGTGTTTAACCCATTATATTGGTGCTGGTGCTGGTTGATTATCCTGAGGAAAAGATAGCTATGAGAACAAGGAATGAAAAAATCTAATAAATATAACTTTTGACTTCCCTCTTATTCTTTCATATGTCATTATTCATAGTGTAGTACTTCAAAATACATGAGACATCACAAGGTCCATTTTCCACCAGGGTGTGGATGTCCTGGGGTTTCTTATTACCAACTTCCAAAATAATTTGGAGGCCTACAAGTGTACATCTTGCAGGTCAATTATTGAATTGTAATTATTGAGAGAAAACAGTTGCTCCCTGCTGATGATTTTTTATAATATAATTTCTTGCCTTTTCTTGTTTTGTTCTTCTGCATTCTAACAGGTGAATTTGGAGAGGTGTGCAGTGGTCGCTTAAAACTTCCTTCAAAAAAAGAGATTTCAGTGGCCATCAAGACCCTGAAAGTGGGCTACACAGAAAAGCAGAGGAGAGACTTCTTAGGAGAAGCAAGCATTATGGGACAGTTTGACCATCCCAATATCATTCGACTGGAGGGTGTTGTTACTAAAAGTAAGTGAAGTCATAAGACCAATTTTGTGTATGTTGAGCAGAGGTTGTTCAAACCCAAAGTCAATAATTTAAGAATTTTGGTCTTTTTTCATGAGTACTTATTAGTCCTAACCAAAAACAAAGCAAAACAAAATGAAACAAAAAAAAATCAAAAAACAAAAACAAAACCTCAGTGTATTAAGATTAACATGTATGTCTTTGACAGGAGACCAAAGACATTTAACTAGTATTATTTTGACAGTGCTATTCTAGACCTTAAAAAGCTTTAAAATTTAAGATCTAAATGTTGGACTATAGTAATACATGCTGATTAAACTACAGTTAAGTGAATTGTATAGAACTTTCTGTTATGTAGAGTAGCAAGGAAAAAACAATGACTCAATTTTGACAGAAATTGCTGAGAACTCCTGGCTAGCTGCCTTTTCTTTTATTGTTCACTAGTTTCATTTAAGCTTCCAAATATTTACCCCCCTGGCTTTAGGGAAATTATGAGAGTTTTGGGAATGCTTCTGAGCTGTAAAGATTGGAATCACATTAGACCCAAACCCTTTTCCCCATTCTCTGTGGATTTCAAATTCTCATCTAGAGTCCCAGATGGATTCTTGACTACTCTGGGGAACCTCTGGCTTACAGTCTGCGACAGAGATATGAACTTATTTCCATGATGATTTCTCCATCCAGGCTCAAAAGTGATCCCATGAGACAGATATGTGATTTTTGGCTCCAGTCCCAATGAAAACCTCTTGAGAATGCTCTGGGATGTTGTTTTTCTCAAGATTTGGGGGCACAAGATGAAGAATAAGCTAAATTCGCAGTAGCAGACTTCTTAGAGTGAAAGACAGCATATGGCAGGGAATTTGGCATCCTTTAGGGGATAATTTATATATTCTGTGGTTACCAACAGACATTGCACATTATATTTTTCACAATGATATTTTTCTTTAACATTACGTGGAGCACTTTCCAAATGGCACTAATACCTATTATCACTTTTGTATGAGTAAAAAGGCAATTCCTTACTCACAAGAGCATGGTATAATTGAAATATACCTTGATTTCCTTTAGAGTTTTTTAATATAATAAGTGTGGTTAAGAATTTAACAATGTAGGAGAACTTAACCATAAACTATAAGCCCATATTAAGTCTTGTTAGAAGCATATTTTTCCCTCTGTACTCTTAAAAATGAGGCTACATTAGTTGTAACACTAAAATAATTTCTGATGAAAAATGTCTTTTTAATTTTTAAAAATGAATAATAAAAATACTATTAATATTTAATAATAAAAATACTAAGGATTGGGAAAAACTATGAAATATTTGTTCCTTCAGGGCAAGACCATATCTATAGAGTATCCTACTTAATATCCTTAGAATTATAGAATCATGTCTCACTGGGTTTTTAATAGTCATTTAACCTTTTATTTTCCTCCATATCATTCTCACCAAGTGGTTGTCCTTCAGATCTTGAGCCCATTGGGAGAGGAAACTCACTTGTACTTATGTATCCATTCTTCTTTTAACTCTCAATTTTCAAAATTCTTAATTTTTTTTGTTCCCAGTGTTATGAATTATTATTATCCTATTTGGTTTTGCTAGCTGTTTCCTATAAGTTCATTTACTGAATGATAAGCAAAATTAAACCATAATTATTGTAGAAGATCTTCTTTAGATATAAAGATATATATATATATATATATATATATATATATATATATATATATAAAGAAGATCTTCTTTAGATATAAATGGAATAATCAAATATGAATTATGGTCACCTGGCAAAGAAATCCATAAAACAACCCCTGAGACCAAAATGCAGGAAAAAATGCATTAAGAAAAAAAAGGACCTTTAAAAATCGCAGGTATTATACATTAAATGTCTTATTCAAGTAGGAGTCTGTAACATTCTAATATGAATTATAGCTGCCTTATTCTTAGAGTGAAAGTTCTAAATTTCATATATCTCCTTGGTCAAATAAGCATGCAAGAGACTGCCAAATCTGACTATATAAATCCCAGTCATCTCATATAGTGCAAGCATAATAGAGTAGCAGACCTAGAATTAGATTTTGAACTCTTTTAGTGGCATATTTAAAAGCTCTAAGTCTGGCATCCTGTTACAACTGAGAGGAAATAGAAATGCCTTAGAATAAAGTTAATAAGTTGTATTTAATATGTAAACAAGGCAATTTTGTCACCAAATAAATTATTTAATACACTCCTATCATTTTCTTTGTTTCCTGAGAGTATATGACTGCTAAAACAATCTACCTGAAAAGTTCAGAAACACACACATGCACACCTAGATATACAGAGCTTATAATTTAATGAACAAATTGTATTTAAAGAAGAAGAGAAAGCATATTGGTATCTGGATTAAGAATCAGACGGTCAGAGTTCAAATTCTGATTCAGCTCTACTGGTTTGTGAGACATCTGATAAATCAAACCACTCCCAGATACTCACTCTCTTCACTTGTAACATGGAATTAGCAGTTCTACTTTACTACTTCCAGGTCCTTGTAAGATCAAATAAGATTCCATAAGAATATGTTCTTAGGTGGAATAGAACTATGCAATCTAAATTACCACTTCTGGTTGAGTTTGAGATTTTACCAGTTAATCTGGGAGTGTAGAAGAAAATTCTTGAAAACAATTCCTTTTCGGCTCAAAGATAATTTTTTATTATTGCTATTAATTATGTGCTTTGAAACACTAAGTCTATTATAATGTATCATTTTCAAGTTAGAGAAAGTCCTTTATTCAATAATTATATTATCATTTATTTGAATTAAGCCATAAACAATTTTAATGGCGTGGTTTTGAGCTTGATGGTCTTAAACAAGAGGAGGTGAGAGAGTCTCTGATCTTCAAAGTAGCAGAAAGCTGGGGGCACAGTCCTGCTCAGAACTTGGTACTAACATGTGTTATCAATTTTAGTTGAAGTTCAAAAAGATGGAACTTGTTTTTAGCAAATGTTTGATATTTCTGCCATCACACCATTAGTCAAAAGATGTTCAGACTCCATCCAAGAAGACTTTCCATTGGTCACTTTTCACCTAGTGTAAAAGAAGGAATTATATAGGATGAGACTGATGTGCTTTTTGTTGTTATTTAGGGATGGATCATTTTCTACAAATTAAAAAATAATAATAATGCAACTTAACTGTAGCCTTGTACTGTTGAGGAAAGGCATGGGCAGACCATTAAGAGGATTTCTAACACTGAAAACACTTCTGTATTGGTGTGAGTGTCCACTGCACACCAAAAGCTTAATCATTTGTTTGCATTGTCAGCACATATGATAAGGAAATATTACTGGAATAAGTTGTCATTCTTTAGTGACAATGCCAAATTATTTCTATTTCTTGTTTGCCTCTCTCTAAAGCTTTTCTTCAACACTTGTCTCAAGTCCATGTCATATTTTTTAATAGACAATACAAGGGAGAGTAGAAATATTGTTCCTGTCCTTTCCTTAAAAGTATTATTTTCGGGCCTCCCTGGTGGCGCAAGTGGTTGAGAGTCCGCCTGCCGATGCAGGGGATACGGGTTCGTGCCCCGGTCTGGGAGGATCCCATATGCCGCGGAGCGGCTGGGCCCGTGAGCCATGGCCGCTGAGCCTGCGCGTCCGGAGCCTGCGCGTCCGGAGCCTGTGCTCCGCAACGGGGGAGGCCACAACAGTGAGAGGCCCGCATACCGCAAAAAAAAAAAAAAAAAAAGTATTATTTTCATTTCAAATTAAGTATAAATACATTTTAAAATTTTAAAGTCAGCTTAATGTAAAATTTTCAATGTGTTAAGATTAATAGAGTATGGCTGGTTAAGGAAGAGTTGGAGAAAGTACTTCTTAGCCTGATTTTGAAGAGAGAGACTATCCTTAGCTAGCCTGAAATAATAGACATGGTATGATCTATTCTAACTGGCACTGTGTTAGGAGCTGGATTTAGAACTACAGACAAACTAGAGTTGGTCCCTGCCCTGGTTAACTCATAGACCAGTGGATATAATAGGGATAATTCTTAACATGAATTGTGTCCTGATTAAAATGGAATTTGGAAAAGATTGTCCTGTATGTTTATATGATTTAATGTGAAACCTGCAGAAAAATACTCTAATTCAGTTCATTACAGTATTTCTATCAGGCAGTTAGTTACAGTACATGGAAATCTATAACCAAAACATTTTCTAGTTTCTAATCAAAAGTGATTCAAATCTTCTTTCCTGAGAATAGTAAGGCATATTTTGTCTATTTTCTTCAATTTTCCTTCTCCTGCTTATACTTTTTTGCTTCCACCCTGATTTGATTACATGATACTAATAATGAGTACTGGCTGCTAAGGTCAAACACTTTGATTTTATAAATCCCACTCATGTTGGAGTGTGTAGAAGTCTTAAAAACAGACAGACTTACTATGTAAGACACAATTACTGTTAGTAGGAATTAATAGCATTTCCTTTGGAAATGAATTACATTTCAATAGTTTATAACATTTAAATCATTGATACATACATTTTATGTTTGAATGAAACTATTTTAATCTAAGACCAACATTTATTTGATAATTGCAATAAAAATTTCTATATATAGCTATATATTTATCACATTATCCTGCTGTTTTTTTAAATAGAATATGTGATTAAGAAGGCGGTGAAATAGATAGTGCTGAACTTGGAATTCTTAGACATTTTGAATCACATTTTTCTGTCAGCAAACAAAATGATTAGCAAATATCTCTGAGCCATTGGGGAAATGAACTTATTGTAAGAGACTGATGTGCTTCCTTTAACCCTTTAATTATGAAAGATCATGATTTTATCTATACTCATATATCAATTTAAGAACAAAAGCAAAATTCCACTGCACATTTTGTTATGCTGATTTTTGGTGGAGTTTCATTTCAGCCAAACAACAAAAATTTCATTGATTTTAATATATATACTCAGATGTATTTAAGGATCTCTGAGGGCAGTGAATGATATAGGTTCTTGAAGAAGCTGATAATGTCATTTCTAAATCAAAATACACATGAAAGAATGTGCAAACTTTGATAGAAATACATTGCATCATGTGCAGATGATCTGGTATTTTATAAATAATTACCAACTACATTTAATACATATTAGAACTAGTTCTCACCACTATTGCACTTTTCCTTTAACTCTGTTTATCATAATCAAAATCACAAGGAAAAATAAGTGAAGATCCTGCTTTCCAAGGTAGAATATTTGATTCTGTTTACTTTTGTCTGTATATTTGGGTTTGATGAATCTTTGAACTTAATACAAAGCACATTTTCAGACTTGCCCATCTTAACTGATGTGTTTACAAATACCTAAATTATAGAGCTAAATGCAGCCTGGTCTGATTTCTGAATGGTCATGGAGCTTTGGCTTAATTGACTGGTTTGATTTTTCAGCTACTTTTATTTCCCTTGCCAAACATTTTACCAGACATGCTAACAAGAAATGAAATGGTCATAAGGCTGAGAGCCAGAAGGAAAAGAGTGATAAACAAAGGTCTGGGCAGTATACAAACACGGTAATTGGCCACTGTAATTGAGAGTTGACTGTGGGAAACAATATATCTGTAACTACATTCAAGGGCTGTGTTGAGTTTTGCAAGCATGTTATTCTTCCAAGAATTATATTAAGGAAGAAACATAGACACTTATAGAGATGTATGGAAAACATGCATGTGAAGGATTTCATTCCTTTGATTATTCATTCATTTCATTTCAGATTAGTTCTCTGGGATCAGTTCTTAGGTATTTGATTTACCAGTTCAGGAGAAATAGAAGTTTCCAAGGAAATGTTGAATTTTCTCTTTTTTCCTGAATATTGTTATATCAAAGCTTAATTAAAATTTTGATAAAGCAAGTCTGGAGGCTCAAGGTTTTGACTAAAATGACTTTTCAGACATTATCAGATTATTTTTTGAACGTGTGGAAAATTTTATTAACATTAAGTTTAAAAAGCTTTACACCAGTATTACACCAAGGCATGTATAATGTTTGATATATTACCCAAAATATATAACTAAATCAGTGTCTCAGTTGACAATAAATTGCTGTGTCAATTTATTTCTACATATATGAAAATCTAAGAAATTTTACAGAATTTAAATAATTTCCTCACCTCTAAATAAATAAGACATACAGCTTAGTATATATTCACATACTAAGCATAGTGAACATCAATATAATGTTCACAGTACTAAGCCATAATTCACAACCAGTATGAATTAAGGAAAGGAAAGGAAAAACAAGGATGAAAGGAAAAACAAGGAAAGAAAGCTATTTTCTGGCATCAGAATAGCACACAAACCATGATGTAGAAGGTACACATGAAAAAAATCATGTTTGTTCTACAGTTAGATGTACATGGATGTTTGTTTAAAATCTATTATGTGAGGGCTTCCCTGGTGGCGCAGTGGTTGAGAGTCTGCCTGCCGATGCAGGGGACACGGGTTCATGCCCCGGGCCGGGAAGATCCCACATGCCGCAGAGTGGCTGGGCCCGTGAGCCATGGCCGCTGAGCCTGCGCGTCCGGAGCCTGTGCTCCACAATGGGAGAGGCCACAACAGTGAGAAGCCCGTGTACCGCAAAAAAAAAAAAAAAAAAAAAAAAATCTATTATGTGCTCAAGGTTTTTCATGCTTAGTCAAGACTTAATGCAGGTCTTCTAGACTTGGAAGAGAAGGGAGTTTTTTTTTCTTTTTGTAAAATGATAGATTTATAGTTAAAACAATATCATAACAACAATAAGGGAAGTGAATTATGCTGTGGTAATATGTGTAGGCTTTGAAATTGGAGTTACATTTTACTGTAATAATTTCTGAACGTGTTATAGTCTTCAGAGTCATTCTTTCAATTTGGAATGATGCGTAGAATTGACACCCAACAATTGCCTCAGTTATTACCTATAGTTGAAGATTTATTTTATTTGTAGATCTATGTATCTGTATACTTAGCACCTTTGTGTCTTTGTGTCTAATGCTTTTTCCTATTTTAAATGTTTCCCTCAGTGTACATTTCTAAAAGTAACAGCATAATATATTCGGGTTGCAATTTCTGGCTTTATACTTATTAGCTGTGTGATGTTAATTACCCTCTATATGTTTCAGTTTTTTTCATGTAAAAAGTGGAAATGATGATAATTAATGTTAGTATATGTAAAATAATTAAACCAGCACCTTGCACACACTAAGTACTGTACAAATACATTTAAATGCTTGTTAAAATGTTTAATGATGTTTAAGGCCCATATTTCAAGTTATTACAAGTTACTACCAAGAGCAATTTTAATTTTCTTTTAAGCATAGCATGGATTTTATAATTTTAATGTGTTAATAGAATACAGATTATAATTATTAGTCTTAATTGTTTTGTCCAATTCACATATAGGATCCATGAAGGTAGGGACTTTGATTTACTTGCTTCTGACTAACCAGCACAAGAGAAAACATCTAGCATATAGCTCTGCATATATCTGTAGAGAGTGTAAATGATTGTGGAATTCATGACTCTATCTTGGGCTTGAAGACAGAAATATCTGATTTGGTAGTTCAGCTAAAATGCAATTAGAGTGAAGAAAAAAGCATATTTTTTGTTTAAGGAAAACCATACCAAAACGCCAGTTTAGATATCATATAGGTTATAGGCCCTTTTCTGAAAACCAATCTTTCTCGATTTTATTTTTTTAGTTTTATTTTCTATTGAAAGCTAGTTTTCTTTTTAATTGTAATTTGGCAAAATTTGGAGGACAGAGAAAAATTCATATTTTTTAATGCATTAGGTGTATCAAAATGTATTATATATGTTCATTGCATGATATTTGTTGAACTCTACTGATGATTATACATTTATTATTTACCTATACCTAGGTAAACCAGTTATGATTGTCACAGAATACATGGAGAATGGTTCCTTGGACAGTTTCTTACGTGTAAGTAGAAGATTTTATACACTTTCACATATCTCCACCTTATCTTTATCTATCTGCACACATATATAAATGTGGAATAAATTGCTGAAAATGATAGAGACAACCTCTAATATTATGCTAAACAATTAGATAATCAAAGTTTTAAGAAAACTGAATTTTTTGGGACTAAATAGCAAAAGGAAGGCTGTAAAATTACATTTTTATCTTGTAACATCCAAATGTCAATGGTTTATATTTTTAAAACAAATTTGTGCAATTTTCTTCAGCCTTTTTATTCAGACAAAATTCACATTGGTTAAAACAAAAATTTAAAGATTCTAAAGTAAGACATAAATAACATTGATATAAGACAGAAATATTCATTTCTTTATTTAAAGCAACCTCCATCTACTGTAAGATAGAAGACCTTCTATCTCTCACATAGTACTGTCCACTCACAAGCTAAGCATGTACTATAATGCCTAAGTATTCTCAATCCAGAGAAATCATTACTTATATATCATAATATATACATACATATATACACATATAACATATATTTACATATAAATTTCAGTTGTTTACATTTAGAAAATTTATATTTTACTAATATCAACAAATGTTACATTCAAAGAAGTTCAGTAGATTTACAGAGTACAAGACACTGTCAGAAAAAAAAGACACTGTCAATCACCAGTCACTACAAACAAGGGATAAAAAAACAAACACAGACCCTATCCTCAAGGTGCTTTCAGCATTATATAGATAGGGATAGATAGATAGATAGATGATAGATAGATAGATAGATAGATAAGATATATAGTATAATTCATAATCATGGAGGAAAATACTAATTTTTCTATGAATAAGAAATTATATTCTTTATTTGAATATTCATGAGCTGAATAAAGGTTTCAGTAACAATTATTTTCACAAACATATTTCAAAACTAAACATTTTGCAAGTCAGGTAATTCAAAATATTATAATAAATATTCTTTTAAAATTGTAATAAATTTTCCTCTAAAATTATTTTTTGTTTAGATATTGCTAGACATTAAATTTTATTTTTTTATATAACTATGTATGTATGCATGCATCTATCATCTATCTGTCATATAAACTGTATATTTCTATTTTAATCTGAGTAGATTGGAAACTTTTCTAAATCCAGGACTATTTGAATTTATCTCCTATTGCTTTCAGTTGTGTGACCTATAACTTAGGGTTGGGTAGAACAACAAATATTCAGTAAATATTTTTGACTAATTTTGAACTAATTATCTATTATGATAATTAAAGATTTAAAATCTACCATACCTGAAGCAATTAATAAAATATAGGAAAACAAGAAGAAAGAATAAGCATTCAATCAAACCAATAAATACAAACCTAAAATAGCCACAGGATCCATTTTATTTTTTTGTTCATGACCTTAAAGTTTCTGAAAAGGGGTTTGTCTCATCAAAAGACCAGCAAAGTTCTAGTTTTGAACCTGAAGTTAAAGAATATTAGGCTACTTCTTGCTACAAAGTAATGTAGCTACTATACTATTTTGTTTTACTCTTGCATCTATTTAGTCCTGGCTGGTGTACTTAAAACTAGAATGTATATACTCTACAATTCAGTATGTGAAATTTTAATCAAGATATATCTTAGGAAATAGAAACACACCTTAACTGTACACTTGAAATACTTCTCAGAAACACGATGCCCAGTTTACGGTTATCCAGCTGGTAGGGATGCTTCGAGGGATAGCATCTGGCATGAAGTATCTCTCAGACATGGGCTACGTTCACCGAGACCTTGCTGCTAGGAACATCTTGATCAACAGTAATTTAGTGTGTAAGGTTTCTGATTTTGGACTTTCACGTGTTCTAGAAGATGACCCAGAAGCTGCTTACACAACAAGAGTAAGTAACTCATTTTTTTTCTTTTATCTTTGTTTAGCAACTTGTATTATGTTGACTGACAAATAAATAGAAATCACATCCCAAAATGCTTTGTCAATTATATCTTCCCCCGTATGAAACTTATCCCTTAAAAGTAAAATATTGTTACTTATTCTGGGAAAATAGATGGTCACTGTCCATAAGGTGAGTAATGATATTAATTCTGAAATTCCATACATTGATTCAATGATTCTCCCAAAAAAGGCAGCAAGGTTCTAACATGTCTAAAGCCTTATTGACCTATATTTTTCTCATGGTTGAGCCACTGTTAAGAAAAGATTGGATAAATTCTTAGTACCCCCATCCAACTATGTATAATCTTAAACCATTTTAAAATTAATGCTTACATGAGTAACACATGTTTATATTACAAAAATTTTAAAACAAAGCAATATAAAGGAGAAAAGTCATCCGTAGTTATGCCACCCACAGAACATTTGTAATTTTGTGAGTCAGTTCTTCCAGATTTTTTTCTGCATACCTCTATATACAGACATATGCATGAATAAATAATTAAAATTAGATTTTTTTTTTTTTTTTTGGTGGTACACGGGCCTCTCACTGTTGTGGCCTCTCCCGCTGCGGAGCACAGGCTCCGGACGCGCAGGCTCAGCGGCCATGGCTCACGGGCCCAGCCGCTCCGCGGCATGTGGGATCCTCCCAGACCAGGGCACGAACCCGTGTCCCTTGCATGGGCAGGTGGACTCTCAACCACTGCGCCACCAGGGAAGCCCTAAAATTAGATTATTTTTAATGCAAATTGTATACTTCATTACTCTTCTTAGCAATATACCGCTTGAATATATTTCACTGTCAATAAATAATATTTGTTTTTACTTTTAGCTGTTTAATATATTCTATTTTCTAGTTGTATCATTTTTTAAACCAAATCCTAATTAGTGGGCAAATTATTATTATATCTGTTTTTCAAGATATTTTACAAATGTGTATATGATACATCTGCATTCATAATTGTTTGAATCTGATGATTTCCCTATAATATATTCCTAAAAGTAGATTTTCTGTGTTAAAGAGTCTTTGCCTACTTTAAAAGCACATTTCAATACACTCTTAATAAAATTAGATATTATCATTATTTTTAATATTTACTTACTGTGAGGAATTTTATCTGTTAATTTGCATTCCTTTGATTCAAAATGCATTTGATTATTTCTTCTTATTTCTTTTGCAAATTTCTTGGACATATTATTATTTTAGAGAAATTTTTTTATGGAAGAAATTTTTAAAAATAAAAATATGATAATCATGGCTAATGACACTACTCAAAAATAACCAGTTTTAACATTTTAATTTTATCTTTTCATAATATTTTTCTAAGCATTTTCATATAAAAAATATTTTCAATTCTGCATATAGTGACAAAAGGATCATAATATGTATACTGATATAAAAAATGATTTCCACTTAATAAATCCAGTATTTTCTTTATATATAAACTCAGTGTCATTTTGTAATCTGCCCTTTTTAACATGAAATATAAAATATAGAATTTTCTGGATGATGAAATATTCCTTTTACAGTATTATTAAATAATGTATAGTACTCCATTTTATTCATGTACATAATTTATTTAGCCAATGTACTATTAATTGGGTAGAATTCTAATGTTTTGCTATTATTAGCAATACTTTGATGTACATCTTGATATATAATTCATGCCTTTCTATCATTACCTCTTCAGGATAAATTTCTAGAAAATTGGTGAGTCACTGGTCAGAATGGCCATCATCAAAAAGTCTAGAAACAATAATTACTGGAGAGGGTGTGGAGAAAAGGGAACACTCTTGCACTGCTGGTGGGAATGTGAATTGGTACAGCCACTATGAAGAAAAGTATGGAGGTTCCTTAAAAAACTACAAATAGACCTACCATATGACCCAGCAATTCCACTACTGGGCATATACCCTGAGAAAACCATAATTCAAAAAGAGTCATGTACCAAAATGTTCATTTCAGCTCTATTTACAATAGCCAGGAGATGGAAAAAACCTAAGTGTCCATCATTGGATGAATGGATAAAGAAGATGTGGCACATATATACAATGGAATATTACTCAGCCATAAAAAGAAACAAAATTGAGTTATTTGTAGTGAGTGGATGGACCTAGAGTCTGTCATACAGAGTGAAGTAAGTCAGAAGGAGAAAGACAAATACCGTATGCTAACACATATATATGGAATCTAAGAAAAAAAATGTCATGAAGAACCTAGGGGCAAGACGGGAATAAAGACACAGACCTACTAGAGAATGAACTTGAGTACATGGGGATGGGGAAGGGTAAGCTGTGACAAAGTGAGAGAGTGGCATGGACATATATACACTACCAAATGTAAAATAGATAGCTACTGGGAAGCAGCCACATAGCACAGGGAGATCAGCTCGGTGCTTTGTGACCACCTAGAGGGGTGGGATAGGGAGGGTGGGAGGGAGGGAGATGCAAGAGGGAAGAGATATGGGAACATGTATATGTATAACTGATTCACTTTGTTATAAAGCAGAAACTAACACACCATTGTAAAGCAATTATACTCCAATAAAGATGTAAAAAAATAAAAATTGGTGAGTCAAAGTATGGACAAATATGTGAAGATTTTGGTACATGAATTGCTTAATTGTTTTACATATAGTTTGTTATCACTTTTCATTTTTAGTGGCAATATATAAATGAGGCCATTTCATTATACTCTCACTAGCCAAGAGAATGAGCAGTTTTTTAAAAAGACAGTCAGCTTCTGCTGCTTTCTTCTTGTTTAATTCTAAGAGTTTATTCCTGATTAAACAAACAAACAAAGAAGTGAACAAAAATTCTCATTCTTTTCAGAAGTCATCAACCTCAATAACTCTATTAACAGCCACTAAGATTGTCACATGGCAACTATATCTCACTCTGAGAAAGAGCTCAATATGCAAGACTGAGTTTCATCTACAAGTAAAGCCACAGTGATAGAAACACAGAAAGAAACTCTGTGTCTCAGATATATCCCTAGATGTGTTGATTTAGAAGTTGGAACTCTCCTAATGGCTTTTACCCTTGTTTGCATTTACCGTTTTCAGGTATACTCTATAGCAGATTACCTTTGTTCATGAATCTAAGTATTTTTAGAAACTGTGTTCTGCATAAAAATGTTGTTGTTCTTAAGAACACAGTTCATTAGATTAAGAGCAAGAGAACTTTAAGAAAATTGTATACCTTGCAGCTAGTTGAATTAAGTTTAGAACAGTGACTATTCCTACACAGCTCTGAAAACTTGATAAAATTACAAAATATGGGTATCTTGATAGTGCTTTTTATTGCTCCTTCTCTGATCACCAGAAAAATTAGTCAGCCAACATTCTGCAGCCAAGCATTTTTATGACTAAATTATTACTCCAGGGGACAACATATGCAACAGATGATAATATATAATATTTGTTGTCTGGAAGAGAATGTTTTTTATTCTACTTAGTGCTACTCTGCATTCTAAAGATATTCTTCATAACCTTCTGCTAGTATTTGAGCTGTTAACACACTCCATGAAAATTATTCTTGCTAGCATTATCCCTGCTACAAAAATCACCTTACTCAAGAAATATTTCCAGGTCTAATAGGAAGTATTTGGGGAAAAAGGCCTTTATTTGAGATATTCTATTTTTCGGTTATTCATTCAGGTTCTAATCTCTCTGTTCTTTAAATGATCGCAACCTTGTTCTCAATACCAGTCTTAATTTCTAGTGTTGGGGAGAAAGAATTTTCCTCTACCCTTCAAAGCTTCTTTTAGCTAGTCTAATAATCAAATCAACATGAGACATTAACAGGAGAAAAGCAAATTTAATTCATATGCATGGAATCTCACATATATGAGAGGGTCAAAGACAGAAATGTAAAATGAGGTATATATGCCATCTTGAGTTAAGGAGTGGGAAAGAGGGCCTGAGGCTTCAAAGGGGAGGAAAGTAATTCACAAGTTGATAAGAAGAGTAGATGTTGGGTAATTAGATGTTTGCCCTGCCATACAGATGGGCCACTCAGATGAAATTTATCTCTGGTAATCTCATTCTGGGAAAGGACCCTCCCTCACCAATTTAAATTCTTCTAGGTAGTTAAGGGTGAGGCAGAAGCTTCTCTTGAAGGAGCAGGGTCTTGATTGCCTTCGACTCAAAAAAATTCATATGCCACAGTGGCACATTTTGGGGAGGTTACTTCTGAACTCTTGCACTAGGATACTCCAAGAAACAATTTCTCTTGGAGAAACTTGAAAGATTCATTCGAATCTACATCATCTGTTCTCTGGAGACTGTATACAGTTAACTTTCTGAGCTTCATTTATTCAGAGCTTCATTTATACTGACTGTTACTTTGTCAGGACCAAGGGGTCCACAAGATTATTTCAACCTTAGTAGAATGATGTTGATGTGTCAAAATTCCTCTTTAGCCTTTGTGAAATAAAAGTGCAATAGGATCTTTACATTTATGCTTCATTCCCAGAAGATTCTTAAAAGCCACACTAACAAAACGGGCTCATTCACTACCAATAAATAGCTGATTAGAGTTCTTCAGTGTTCATCCTTGTATTTTCTTGGAACTCCTCAAAATATCTGTGGGAATCCTGACTTCCTTCTGAGAAGCTGTAATTTGCATCTGCATTTCTAGAATAATTTAGACATCTTTGATTTAATTTCCCATAATAAGCCCTGTTTGGTACAATAATTTTATAATTTACCCTAAAATATGAGGTACGGTTATAAAGTAATAGGACTTCTATTTTGTTTTTTAAACAAAGACACTGAAACAATGAAATGAGTGTTGTCATACTAAGCTGTCTTTTTGGGAATGTGTACTTACTGCAGGAACACTGCTATTGTCCAAAATGTTTGGGGAATTCCTCTTTCAAAATTATCTTTAAAACTAGATTGTAAATGATACTATCACTCAAAATCGTTTAGGCATATAGTATTTTGGGAAGCAGACTTGACTAAGATAAAATCTGTGGTTTCAATAAGCTTATAGTTAATAAATAAGGAAAGTAGTACATTGTGGTAAAGTCTGTTTTTTTTCCTAACCAAAACCAGGATTATTCAGCTTAGACATCTGCCTTATTTATTTGAATTAGCATGCTATGATTATGGTTATTTCAGAAAAACAAGTTCACCATTTAAAATAGTGTGCCAAGGCGTCCTTTTTGGATAGACACATTCTTGCTAATCTGCTTTACCAGTCATGTTACTTTAATCACACTTAACACATTTCAGAAATTAGCATTCAGTGGCTCAATGCATTATACTTTTCCGATTGCTCCTCTGTAAGTTATTGCCTTTAGATAGAGGGTAATTGCACTAAGAAATCATGAGAGACATTTGATTCATGCCACTGAATGAATGTAGGGTGTCTGCTGTTCTCAGTTTTAAAACACCTCTGTGGTTGACAGGCAGGGTAGAAGAGTGAAATAGAAATTATATCCACTAATTCTGTATTTAGAGATTCTTAAACTGGAGGGGACATCTGAGGAGTTGAGAAAACCCTTAGCCTTACAACTTAAAACAATGTATCAGACATTTTCTCCTGCTGCTTTTGATACTGTCTTAAGTGTACTCGGAGTTTTCCTTCCTTATATCCTCAATAGTATGCCTGAAAGGAAAGAGTCAGCTGAGATAATAATATACACTTTTTTGTGTTTTCCATAAGAATATTGGGTAGGAAATTGGAATTCATTTTCAATACACACTTTTAGTTATTTCTCTTGATTTCTCACTACTGAGTTATACAGAAATTCCAAACACTGACACTTTTTATTATACAATATTATGATGCATCCTGTAACCTTTAGAAAATTCGACTGTACATTCATGAGATGATGAGAATGAGAAAGGTGTAAAATTTTAGTATTACTATGAAAATAGTTCAATCTTGCAGACCCCCTGAAATGCTCTTGAGGACACTAAGAAATGCTTGGATAACACTTTGAGAACCAGTTATAGATACTTTATGAGGAAAATAACATCTTAAAAACTAAATAAATATTTGAGTAGTTATTAGATGATATAAAATCTGACTTATGATATAGTATTATGTGATATAAAATGTTTTGAAGAAAGGTCTTGAAAGCATACCTGCGGCTGCATACCTAAGGTTGCAAACCATCATAAAAGGCCCTGAATTTTACTTGGGACGGATATTACTGGAGCATTTAGCTCTGCAAATTTAAAACATCAGAGAATTTTTGTTGTTGAGAAAAACAAACAAAAAAATGGATTACCTCTTTTTAGTTATACATCATGTGAATTTCATAGTATAATTATGGCATGTTTCCCATTATTTTGGACTGAACTGCTGATTTGCTCTATTTTATAATATCAGAAGCATGGTATTATTAGTGAGAACTGTTTTCTACTGAATAATTTTTCAATCTTTTTCTTATGAAATTCCACTTTTAATAAGTTAACATTTTTATGTGTGTATGAATACATATATTATGTTTGTATGTTGAAATAGATGGAATCCAAAATTCCAAGATGATAGTGGTCAATTTTCTGTTTTAAACAGGATCAAGTTAAAGAAAATATAGACTTTTATCTAATTTATATGCTGTGTCATGTAAAGTCAATCCTGTTCTCAAGTCCCCAAATTCACTTTAGGGGTATAACTACCACATAAACTGATCTGGGAAATTTAAGAAAACCAAATGATGTGTTCTTGGTTACATTCTTCATTATTAGTATTTTTATTTCTGTTATGGAGATGCATACTGAGTAATTGCCAGGTGGATTTTTATATTGAATGAAAAAAGTTCTGTCTTGTGTCACATTGCCCTATGGCCAATTAACACCTATTTAATTTTTAGAAGATAAAACCAAATGAAAAGTTATTACAGGCATTATGTGTTAAGTAATAGGAAAAAGAAATCTTATTTTACATAATAACTTATTCTATTTTTTTTCTCTGTGAGTCTGCCAAGTTGATGCCATAAATATTCTACTACTGCTTTGTCTTGTCTAATTTCATTTGCAAGGCAAGAAAAAAAAAGGGGGCTAAAGCAAGTGATTAAAAGCTAAGTGGCTGAATACTCTGGTTCAGGATAACTCCACTTGAAGAATATAAATGTTAGAAAACAGAGGCCTTAGTTCTGTAGAATTCTCAAGGACTAAAAACTATGCATACCAAAAACTTGTGTGATATAAAAAGAGAATAATAGTATTTTGATAAGTACTATATGTCATATGTAATTTACACATGAATAAAAAAGCAATAAATAAATATCTAATCAGTGGCCTTCATATAGTAATGTATTTTAAGCTTGGACCCAAAATAAATAATGTCAACATTTTCTAGTCTCTTAGGATCAGTACATAGCTTTTGTCTTATGTAGCTTCACAAAGTAAAGCTATATTTCCCCAAATCAGAAAACTCTAGAAGATTTTATAATCTCAGCTAATGGTGCATCAAAGTTTAATGAGGGATCAAATACTTTCTAGCCACCCATTTCAGAGAGATGGATAGCACGAACATTTCAACATGTGAAAATAATCCATCCAGATTTATGTGGAGAAAATCACAACTATAATTTTGGAGTGATACACACAAGTGAGGAAGTTCTATGTAAATATATTACACAGTCTCTAGCAGGAACAGTTTTCTCTGCAGTGCATCATTCATTCATTCATTCATTCAACAAATACTTGAGTCCCTACAATATACTAGGCACTCTTCTAAGACCTGAGGACACAGAGGTAAAAACAAAGCCCTGACTCCATGAGCTTACATTCTAGTGTGGTATTTCACATAATAAACAAAGAGGTGAAGATATAGCAAGACAGAGAAATAAGATGAGGAATGTGGACAGTGTAAGGGAGATGCTACTGTAGATAGGACGATCAGAGAGAGTTTCTCTGATAAAATGACATTAGAACAGAGAATTAGTGAGAGTGAAGGAGAAAATAATGTAAATATTGAGGTTAATAGGCCAGATTCATTTGCTTTAATTATTTTTCAATCCAATGGAATAATTTTAATAATTTCTCTTATTCTAGCAGGCTCACTTTGCAAGAAGACAAGTTAAGTAGTCAGATTAATGATATAACTCAGACTGAAAAACAAGCAAATAGTGACTGGTCCAGTTTGTAGTGTTGAGCCCTGGAAGTTTAGTAAAAATCACTTACTAAAATTATTTCCAGTTGACTTGTGAATATCCCACATTTCAAATTTGTGATGACACATTGCCTGAAGCTTTTCCCATGTACCCTGAAGCCACTGACCAGCCCCAGCTGCTCCAGCACTGGGAGAGACAGCAGTCATTATTTCCCAAACCAGTCTTACCACTTGATGCCTGGAATGGCTAATTGATTCATTCCTGTCCTATGACCCTTTTTCAACAATAGTTTTACATGTCATGGTTCAGGCCCACTCCCATGATATTTTCCCTTTCATTTGCTAGCCATTGCTCTGGAACTGCCCCCGTATTTCAAGCAATTTTTACCCAACATAGACATATAAGGAAGCCATTGCCATGATGTCTAGTCAGAATTGTCTCAGCAGATATTTATGAGATTCTCAAACTATCATGTCATCTTTCCTAATTCTTCAGTTATCAATATTAATAAAACAAAGCCTACCCAAGTTATGCACTTTTTTGCTTAATCACTAGAATGTGTCTAATACTTCTGTTTCATTATTTTTATTGTAAATATATAGTATTCCTTCTATATTGGATAGGTCTTTCTGACTTATTTACTTATCTATATGGCTTTTTTGGAAACTTGTGTTCAGAGTGTTAAAAATTCACTTTCAAATGAATTTCTGAAACCTTTAAAAAATAGAGTAGGAATTCAGTATATGTAAAACACAAGGTTTAACATTTAAAATCTCTTTGAACTTTGAAAAGAGCTGTACCCATATTAGGCTGTATGTTTAGTCTTATCCCTAAATTTTTTCATTGTTTTTGTTGAAGATATACATTATACATAAGACGACCTAATTTTATATTGTATTATTTGACTCTGAAAGTAACAGAAAATTTATTTGTATTTTATTTCCTGGATAGCCATAGAGTTACTTAGATTACAAGGTGAAGACTTTTAAGAAATTCTTAAGTATCTCACGGAATGTTGAAAAATTTCAAAAGTTCAAAGTATTGACTTTTGCTACCTGAGAGATCATCTGTCTCTGATCTCTTGTGGCAGTTGACATCTGCTGGAACAATTCTCTCAATGGCTTTTAGATTTGAACTACTGGGGATTAGAACAGATGCTTCCCCTGGGAGTCTTCTTGGATTGCCCTTCACCTTGTTGTCTACTGTTGTCTGCAGTGAACGAAGTTTACTTCCTGACGATAGATCCTAAATCCTTTAGTCAAATGATTTATCTCTATAGTTCCACTTCTAACCTGAGAAGCCAATATGTGCTTCCAGGTTAAACACTCAATTACTCTGGGTTTACTAAGATAAACTCTCCGAAGTCCTTTGTCACTCTAACTATGACCTGACAGAGCTCACAGGCAGGCAATGTGAAATATGGATCAGCAAAGCATTTCCTAAATCAGTAAGGAGAGATTTGTGTACATAATCAGAGAAAAATTGGGGCAGACATAAGATACTAGGGCTCAATGTCCAGAGGTTTCAGCAATTACACTCCTTTTCTTTAGAACTCAAGACTTGAAGCCCCCTAACCCACAGCGAATGAGCTGACTTCAGTTAAGCACCTGAAAAATTCAGGGCTTTTAGCCAAATGTCTCATTTAAACTGTCTAAATTCATTAAGTTTAGAGAACTGAATTGCAGGATCTTCTAAGAACATGTTTACTTTGTGATTCCTACTCTAACTGCTGTTTCTGGACAAAGTGAACAAGGTTTTGTACTACTTTACTCCTGGATTAGAGTTTAACAATTACATAATGCCTCTGCCCAGAGAATCCCTAGTATCTTTACTTGTGCCATTTTATTCTCCTTTAACTTTTCTGTAAGAATTCTATGGAAGTAAATCCAGATATTACAGCCAATAGATATGCTGTTTAGTCCAAAGTTAGGATCATCTTTGGATTAAACAAGAGCCAAAATAATTGACATTAAAAATGTCAGCATCCTTGATATTTCTGTAGGTTTAAGATAGAAAGTTGAAAGAGCAAATGTTTATAAGTTAGCACAGCTGTTAGAGATAGATGAAACTGAACAGAAAATCAAGTTTTATATTTCCCATGACCCTCAGTTTATGAATGATAAGATATCTGCACAGAGAGGCTAAGAAACTTGGCAAAAAATAGATAACACAGTCAAAGCTAACCCTAGAAATGACAACTCCTAATTCCTACTAAACTTAAGAATCCAAATGGAACATGTGACCGTAAATCCCCCTGCACCCCCAATTACTGACTGTCATAGATGTGACATCAGCACTGGGAGGAACTGGCTCTGGGTTTGGCATTGCAAATATGGGGAACAAGCATTAGCTTCTGATTCTGTTGAGTTTGAACTGGAGGTCCCTCTGCAATTGAAGTTTTAGAAACACTCCATATGCTGTGAATCTGGGCTTGCTCCAGGCAACTGGAGACTTTTCTCAAATATGTAAATGTCTGGGGAGCTTACATACAGACATAGAGACCACCTTAAGTAAATGCTTCATTTTATGATCTGTTAAAATATTGTAAAAAACACATCTTCGGGCTTCCCTGGTGGCGCAGTGGTTGAGAGTCCGCCTGCCTATGCAGGGGACGCGGGTTTGTGCCCCAGTCCAGGAGGATCCCACATGCCACGGAGCGGCTGGGCCCGTGAGCCATGGCCGCTGAACCTGTGCGTCCGGAGCCTGTGCTCCGCAGCGGGAGAGGCCACAACAGTGAGAGACCTGCGTACCGCGAAAAAAAAAAAAAAGAAAACCACATTTTTATAAATTATTTTTAGAGTAAGTATCTGGCGCTTTACTTTTCTGAACGCCTAGGAGCATTTTACCAACCAAAACTTCAATTGCCAACTGATTTTCAAAGTTTTAGCTCATTAATAACAGTTGTATTAGGATAGTTTTACTATGGCAAGAAGGCAGTATACCAAATGACACCATTTGTCTCATCAAATCCAAATTTTTGGATAGCTCATTGAAGGATATGTTTGGCAGTTTTTTGGAAAACATCTAAAATTTTAAAATGCCCCCTACACGTATAAACTGAAAAAGCAATTTCTGGATGTGAAAAAGAAGAAGAAAATATAAGTCAGGTAACATTGGCTTAAATTTGTTTGGGTGGGAGGTGGGGAAGGAAGAGGAATTTTTGTGGTCCAATCAGAAGCAGAAGTATAAATAAATTCTGCAATACATTACTTGTAGGAAATTTAATGAGTCAGACTCTTGTATATTCAATTTATTTTATTTTGATAGTCTCAGATCCACAGATGCTCAGCTTGAAGGCAGAGAGAGTTATTGTGAAGTGTGACTAAATTAAAATTTATGCACCCCAGCTTCTTCTTTCTCCCTTATTTCAGAACCAAATTGAGCCCTCTAGGTCTCTTATCCAGTGTCTCACTATGTCAATGATATTTATGTTTTGTAGCCGTAGATAGCATTTTCTCTTGTAGGAAAAACCTATTTCTTACCAAAAATTTTGGTTATTGATGCTTCCATCTAATAAAGAAATTGATGCTTCATTTAAGTTTTCCTAGCAATAGAAAATTATCCCTGTTTCAAAAAAATTAAAGGGAGGAAGCAAGAAAGAAAGAAGAAAAGAAAAGAAAACAAAAAATAGAGTGAAAAATCTCAAAGATGTACTATTATATTTACCAAAATCCACATATCAGAAGATTAGCTCTAATGAACTTGGCCCTTTTTTAGACTAGAGCAGGAATGAAAATATCCATAGTAAGTGTGTTAATGGTTAAAATAAAGAAAGAATTCCACTTAGTCTACATAAAATCCAGTTAAACCTTGGACCTCTTTGAATCATTTTCCCTTGCTGATCTGTAGTTCTCGAACAAGGATGATTTTGCTCCCTAGGGGATATTTGATACTATCTGGAGATATTTTGGCTGTCACAATTGGAAGTATGCTGATGTAATCTAGTGGGTAGAGACCAAGGATGCTAGTAAACATACTGCAATACACAGGACAGCCCCTACAGCAAAGA
The DNA here is from genome assembly GCF_025265405.1 of Mesoplodon densirostris. Taxonomy (NCBI): domain Eukaryota; kingdom Metazoa; phylum Chordata; class Mammalia; order Artiodactyla; family Ziphiidae; genus Mesoplodon; species Mesoplodon densirostris. Next base: position 42,489,636 of record NC_082665.1, read on the forward strand.
ATTAATCTGGTGTAAAATGTCAATAGTGTTACTATATAGAGACCTTGTTCTAAAGTTACCCAACATGTATAGAATGTGGAAAGAATGAGAGAGTGGGGATCAAGTATCTCTCTCAGGTACTTATAATTTCTCCTGTCCACACTGGACTGCAAGTTGTAGGGGATAATGTGGAATACATTGCCATTTGTGAAAAATTATGCAACAGACTAGCCATCTGCCAACAAGTCTACTAGAATGTTGAACTTTGGGATAGCAAACATAATGTAACAAATAGTACACCTTTTATTCTTGTTAAATTTTATTCTCATTTGTTTTTGATATAATACTTGAAATTTATCATTCTTTTCCACTCAAAGATTTAAATATTAAATGAGATCTCTTTACTTTTGATATTTTGATTGCATTTATTAAAATGTCATGGGTGTAAGCTCATGAATAGACATTCACCTAGCAGATAAATAATGTCACATATTTTCAGCCAGCATGTGAGTATTACTTATGCATAATTATTTTTACGTTTTAACATTTTACTTAGCCTCATCCTACAAAGGAATGGAGTAATATTCATGTGCATAGATTTAAAATATTTATTAAATTTTTGGTGGTATTCAGCCTCTCATAGCCTTATGATTTCAAATGATAGTTTGGGCACACTTATTTTATTTATGGCAGTGCATAGGACAAAAGCTACTGCTCGAATTTATTTTACTAGTTTCAATATAAAGAATTTGAAACTACAATGTTGAATTTAAAGAGTCTGTGATAATAGGTACACTCACCCTGCCTCAAACTCTATAATAATATTATGAGCTCGGAATCTCTCCTATAGTTTGATTTCGAATTAAGCATGTACTACGAATATGTTGGTTTATTTTTCTCTCATTTGAACCAGAGTGACTGGTTGTTTACTGATCATGGAAAAAGTAAAAAAAATATATAAAACTCTTCTTACTCTGATGTATGTTTAACAACGAATAATAAATTTGAATAATACTTTGTAGTTGGTAATGAGCTTTCCCTTATATCTTCATTTAATAAGTTCTTTACATGAATAGTAAAAGTGTGCTAACTATTTGAAGGGAATTGGAATGGAAGAAAGGGCAAAACATTTATTGAGTACTCTATTAAAGATTAGACACTTTATTTGTTGCTTTATGTATATTATAAATCTATTGACAAAGACAAAAAAATCCCTAAATAATAATGAATAATCCTCAGTCATCTTTATTCTCTTCCTCATCCAGTGATGGATGGTGCCATTTACAAGATGTCTGGCTAGGGGCAGTAGGAGAGTCTTGAATATGATTATCATTTCATTCTCAGAGCAAAACCAATCAGTCTAAAACACGTGGAAGCAGATAATGAAAGTCGTCTAATGAGAAAGCTAAATGTTCCAGGGTTAAAATTCTAGGGTTAAAAGCTAATTACCTAGGGATTCCAATAACAGTATTGAGTAAAGGCAAACAATACTTGTTCATTTACACTTTCTTTTAAATAATGAGTTCAAATTAGCCCCAGTTGTTCATTTAGAATGAGTTGTATGGATATCATATCGGAAAATATAAATTAAGAATTTTCTTCTTGTAATTAAAATAAGTATATTTACTTTTAAGTATATGAACTCACAAAACAGTGACCTGGAACAGAGCCCAGCCACTAAGAAAAGGACTAATATGCTAAAAAGTTGATCAATGGAAATTTCTAGGTAAGGAAACATTTAATTTTGCAAACTGGCTTAGTTGTTGAGCTGGTTAAATGCCACTTATTCATTTATTATGTGTTCAGAATAACATGTTTGGAATAAAATGGGAAAAAAATCAAAATCTCCCCCTTCCTTATGCTTTCCTATAAGGGCGGCAACTCAAGATTTGATACAGTGAGGAGCCAGAGGGAAGCTTAGATTAAAAACCTGGATGAGATGAATGGATAAAGGAGATGTGGCACATATATACAATGGAGTATTACTCAGCCATAAAAAGGAATGAAATTGAGTTATTTGTAGTGAGGTGGATGGGCCTAGAGTCTGTCATACAGAGTGAAGTAAGTCAGAAAGAGATAAACAAATACCATATGCTAACACAAATGGAATCTAAGGAAAAAAAAAAAGGCCATGAAGAACCTAGGGGCAAGACAAGAATAAAGACACAGACCTACTAGAGAATGAACTTGAGTGTATGGGGAGGGGGAAGGGTAAGCTGTGACAAATTGAGAGAGTGGCATGGACATATATACACTACCAAATGTAAAATAGATAGCTACTGGGAAGCAGCCACATAGCACAGGGAGATCAGCTCGGTGCTTTGTGACCACCTAGAGGGGTGGGATAGGGAGGGTGGGAGGGAGGAAGATGCAAGAGGGAAGAGATATGGGAACATATGTATATGTATAGCTGATTCACTTTGTTATAAAGCAGAAACTAACACACCATTGTAAAGCAATTATACTCCAATAAAGATGTTAAAAAAAAAAAAACCTGAGTGACAAACTAGTAAAAAGGCTATAAACTGCATTTCCCAAGCCAGCAAATATTGTAGTGGAAGGCTTTTGTCATTTCACAGGTGACTACGGTGCCAAAGCCATAATATTTTGTTAAGAATTAGTGTGATTAAAGTTTAAGATAACATAAGAATTATTAGATCAACCAGTGAGTTTCAAAAATTGTTATAATGCAGAATTTGAAGTTGTTATTCCAATAATTGGGTCTGTGTGTGTGTGAATTCGTCAGTCTGCAGCAATTACAAAACACATCACTAAGAGCAGAATTCAACATGTAAGTGTTTTGATTAAAATAATTTACCATACATTTTCCCAAACACATTTCCTTTTTGTGTGTGTTTTAAACAATGTTTTAACAAGATTTACACAGCAAATAGACAGCATTTGATGGGAAAATGGTTCTGGAAATAAGTTGCTTGACTCTGTAACCATGTGCTTCATTAGAAAACACACTGCACAGGTCTTAGTCAAGAATTGAAAAAGTGAAGCTCCCGCTAAAGAGATGGGTGTGGCTATGGCATCAGAGGTCCCTCCAATGGCATTCATGTCTGTATGCAGAACCACCAGTGAAGAGATTCTCTTTCCAAGCTCCTTCGACATAGGTGTAGCTATGTTCTTCCTAAAAACAAGTTTTTAAAAAACCACCTTTCAGTATTTCACTATTTTTAGACATTTTATTAAAATATGCTCAGGGCTTCCCTGATGGCGCAGTGGTTGAGAGTCCGCCTGCCGATGCAGGGGACGTGGGTTCGTGCCCTAATCCGGGAAGATCCCACATGCCGCGGAGCGGCTGGGCCCGTGAGCCATGGCCGCTGAGCCTGCGCGTCCGGAGCTTGTGCTCCGCAACGGGAGAGGCCACAACAGTGAGAGGCCTGCGTACTGCAAAAAAACAAACAAACAAACAAACAAAAAACACCTCAATGTCAAGGCTGTCCTCTCTGGAAAACAGGGATAAAGCACTGAAGATGAAACAACTTTAGCATGTACCATTGTAATCCTGGTTGAAGTAAAACACAAAAAAATGGGCTTATTTTTCATTGTTGTCATCAATCTATTGGTTTTGTTTTTTTCCCTAATATCTGTATTTTTATTTCAAGGAATCTTGATAAGGTGACACGTATCTGTGCCTTATATTTTCTAAATAGATGCAAAGTTTTCAACATGGAAAGGACTTTCTTCCTTTATCTCTCTCTCTCTTTTTTTCTTTCTTTTAGTGCCATTTTTATGCTTTTAGTCATTTGTTTCTTGGCAAAAGAAAGGAAATGGCAAAGTGTCTGTAGCAGAGATAAGACATTCAACTGAGATTTTAAAGTATCATCTTTTCTTTGCCCCATGAGTACAATTTGTTTGACTTCTGTTAATTCTCAGAGTTCTTTAAAAGGGTTTAAAAGGGAAAGAATGTATGCCCAATGATTCCATTTGGCATCCTGAATAGATTTATAATAGTTAAATGTCGCATGTGTAGTTCTGTTTTTATCACAATTATGGGGTAGTATTTGAAATCTTGATTCCTTAAAACCCAAATCTGGACTCTGCAGGTGCAATTAAGTTAATTTGGTTTTTTAAAAATATTATTATTACTATTAACTTTGAATGTGTTGGTAGAGAAAGGGCAATATTAGGCTAGGAGAAAGACTCTCCAAATTTAAATATGAAAAAGTATCTTTTAAATTTTTGTTGAAAAAAAATACAAACTATAAAGAAGAGAATGAATGAGTGAGTGTAAGTGAGAGAGAAAAGAAAGGGGCAACTTCTAAGACCATATGCCCTCTCATCTCCATAGAGTTTTCTATTCTGTTTTTCTGGTTCTGGACAATCTTTACTCCAGTGCACGTTGAGCTCTGTAGTGTTTCCCACCAACTCCCAAAACTCTCTTGGTCTAGCTCCCATCTCTCCAACCTGATTTTACTGCACTGGTATAAATCATGGATGACTCTTAGGTTGGTATCTTCTCAAGAAGGCTGTGGTCAGTCCTCCTTTTTGTGCTCACTTCTCTACAGTTTCATGCATCCTTCAAAACCCAGTGTAAGCCCAACCTCCTTCAAAGATCTCCTGGCAGTACTCTTTCTGAATAGCTCACTTGTGTGAAAACATTGAAGAAAAGTGTCAAGTTTACTGAGATAGTTCCAATCACATATACCACTCTCCTCTAAGGGGTAACGCTTGCTCAATGTACCTGTGATTAAATCCCAATTCAACCTTTTCCCATCCTCTCCTACTGCATGCCTCCACACTCTCTGTAGTATTATCACACTGGAAACCGTTTTTCCAGAACATATATTTTCCTCCTCTGTGCTTTGATTTATGCTATTTCCCTCAGAATATGGGAGTATTAAGCTAATGTTTCTTGAGGCTTTACTGTGTGCCAGGAACTATGCTAGAGATTTTACTGAAATTTGTCATTTAGCCTCACAACAATGCTATGAACCAGCACTGTTACTTTCCCAAATAACAGATGTGGAAATTCAGGCATAATAAGGTTTAATAATTTACCTCCCAAATTGCCAATCCATTTCTCTAAAGCAATATATTGTCACCCTTGAACATTACTTAAGAACCAGTGAAGGGCTATGAGGTACAATGTCAATAGAACACACTTTGATGAATATGGCATAAAATTTTGATGATGTGAATTCTTTGGAACAACCATCCCTTTTTTTTGTTGTATCAAAAATTGATGTACCTTATGAGGCTCAATTCATATGTGACCTCCTTAGTTTCTCTAGTGAGAATCTCGGCTCCATGCTCTGCAGCACAGCAGTCTCTACTACTATCTTCCTACTCAATGTAGGCAGGGTCTGCAATTCTAAAAAGCTCCAGCATCACCTGGAGCTTTTTAGAAATGCAGACCCTGCCTACATTCTGGAACTACTGAATCAGAATTTCCATTTTAATCAGAGTGAGCCCAAGATGATTCATATGCATTGAACAGTTTGAGAAGCAAAGTGTTAAATACTTATTTCTTTCTACATTTAGTTATTTCCAGCAACTAATTATCATTCCTATTTGCTTGATATTTCTCAAACAGAAGGACCAGTGTGTTATTTATATTTGTCTCACCCAAAGTGACTAGCATAATACTTCCCATATGGTTGCTACTCAACACATCTTTATTAAATGTATTTTTTAAACTGAGAGCAAATTCTATGGGAGTTATACCTTTATATCTCCCATAACTCATAAAAGCAATATTCTCCTCTAGACTATACGTTTTCAGAATGTAATTATTATTATATCTTTCTAGCTCATATGGTGCTTACCTAGTACATGGAGGGTACTTCAGTGGTTAATGATGGAGTGAGGCACTGAGTAAATTAATTAAGATGATTGATGAATGTATTTGAAGAGAGGTTTTTAAGATGTATAATTTTATTTTGAATGTATTTAATTAACAAATACCTTTAAGAACTTAAGAGTATCAAGGAGTGGTGTAAGTTCCTTACAAATACTAACTTAATTCACATTCTGCCCTAAGGTTGTTTGTTCATGCATAAATCTATGTTAAATCAATAAAGGTTGATTTGAGATACCTCATTCAATTCTAATATATAATATAGCATATCTACTTCAAGTTGTTTTGCTACAGATGACTGATAAATGTGCCATAATTGACATAAAATGTCAACATTTTAGCAATTTTCAACTGTATTTTTCTTTCATCATTTCAAAATATTCCCAAATTGACTGAGAAAATATTGCAGTAAATAGTATGCTACTCACTCCTTGGTATTAAAATAGAAGAATATCAAGATATATCAGAAGAAACCCGCATTCCATTTCAGAAAAGAAATACCCTGACAAATTCAGTCAGATTTCAGATGGTAATGTATATTATATGTTTTAGTCATTGATCATGTATGTATGTATGATTTTATATTCCAAGGGAGGGAAGATCCCAATCCGGTGGACATCACCAGAAGCTATAGCCTACCGTAAATTCACATCAGCCAGTGACGTATGGAGTTATGGGATTGTTCTCTGGGAGGTGATGTCCTATGGAGAGAGACCATACTGGGAGATGTCCAATCAGGATGTAAGTATTTGTAGTCTATGAGTTATGGGTTCGGATTAAGAGATCAAGCTGTGCAAGGAAGTGGAGCATAATGAAACCAGGTGGCTCCCTGTTTGTGACATTGCAACAGAATACTTAGAAGAAATGAAATTGCTTCCAAATCTTGTAAAGATATCAAATGTGTTGCTCTGAAGGATTTACATTTTTCCCTCAAGCCCGTGTTTAGAAATGAGACAAAGTGAAGACATTTGTAATAAAATTTTATAAAATAAGTGCCTGACAAGATAGCCAATAGATATCAGGGAATGTTTGAAGTATTTTTTGCTACAAAATTGTTTGAATGTAACATTAGTAAGATACACATGTCTGCCATCCTTTGTAGACTTAATTAATGCATCTGGGCCAACGTTTTGTTTACTTAAATCTAGTATTTCCCAAAGTCAGACAAAACAACCAATCACTAGCATGTTGTTTCTCATAATGTATTAAACTTGCACATGAATTTAGTTATACAAATTGAAGTCTCTGGATAGAGAAAATAATCTTTAACTTTCTATTACAACTGTGATATGATTTTTCAAAAGGATTTTTGTTTTTATAAGTCATGTTTTGCTAATACTTAGTGAAAGGATGCTATTGGCATGTGAGATCAGCACTTGGAGATTTTTTTTTATGCTTAGCCAGAAACTGTGAGCATGATCTCAAAGATACATAAGAAGGAAAGCTGAGATGCTTTTAGTCATTTCCTACTCACCACATATAAAATTGCTTTTAATGTATTTGGATATAAAAACCTTTCTGAACTTTTTCAAACAAGCCATGTTTTATGATGGTACTGGGAAAATCAGACTCTCTTTACCACATCTCTATTTTCCAAATTCTTTCTGTATCAGAGGATCTCAAAATGTGGTCTTTGGACCAGTAGCTTTATCATGGCCTGGGAATTTGTAGGAATGCAAATTATCAGGCCTTTCCCCAGAGCTATAGAATCAGCGGTTAGTTATCTGTATATTAATAAGTCCTCCAGATGATTCTGATACACAGTAGAGTTTGAAAATCCTGACTTTACATGATTTAAAAGTGTGAATGGACTAATAGTCAGTTAGTTGTGCAGCACGTGGGCTTTTACCAAAGGAACTTACTACGATTTGAGAGGCACCATTTGAACTGTGATATAACTAAAATCTATGGTAATTTTTTCTGCATTCATTCATTCATGTATAGTTTCCATAGAAATCTGTATTACCAAATAATTATTTCTTTATAAATTACTGAATTTCCTATATCATAGAACATTTATTTTTATTTTAATCTGGAAAGTTACTTTATAAACTTTTCTTTCCTAAATCCACTTTCTCTGCCTCAATCTTCCTTTATATAATATTTTCAGACATGGATAATATTTATTTAATAAGCTGCTATCCTTTTAAGAAATTTAAAATGAACACTTTTTCACTTAACTTTGAAATAGTCATATAAGTGTGACCTGCCCATGAAGAAGTAAAAGAAATTCCAACTCTTAAGTCTTTGGAAACTTTGCTTCTCACACAGGTAATTAAAGCTGTGGATGAGGGCTATCGACTGCCGCCCCCCATGGACTGCCCAGCTGCGTTATATCAGCTGATGCTGGACTGCTGGCAGAAAGACAGAAACAACAGACCCAAGTTTGAGCAGATTGTCAGCATTCTGGACAAGCTTATCCGGAACCCAGGCAGTCTGAAGATCATCACCAGTGCGGCAGCAAGGTGACACGTTTGATTTTGCATCTTGCACTCACTCTGAAATGAATGTTTTTTCTATCTCCAAGATGTTAATTTGTTTCTTCCTCTTCCCCAACTGCATACTTTGGTACTTATATTCCTCAAGATTAGAGAGACATGTTTTCTTTTCCTTTTTAAACTTTCAGGAGGAAATTTCATGCTAATTAATGACAATGCTAAAATTCTGGTACTTTTTAACTTCCATCTTGACGAGAAGCATGTATACATTCAGGCTTGAGTATTTGGACAATAGAAACCCTGGACACATAGCTCCTTTTCACTCTCTCCTATTTAAACAAACAAACAAAAAAGAAAATCTCTTGGAGTGGTGGGGAATTCTAGCAAAGTCCTGATTTATTCCTCATTTAAAATAAAGTTTCAAAAATAATAACAATGCCTCCAAACCATTGCACTGGCTAGGGAAATGCAATTTTCCCTTACTTAATTAAAAAAAAAATTGTTTTGCCCATATCGTGTACCAATTACTTTGTTAGACACTGTGAAGGATAAAACTAAGACTAAAATAATGTCAGTGTTCCTGGACAGCCATGCAAATGTCAACACATCATAGCCATAGGCAACCCTGAATGCACAATATCCATTAGACTTTATGCGTAATTCTCCACGGTAAGAATCATTGAGTTGTCTTAATGGTTTTGAGAAATGTCAATTATATTCTCATTGTACACATTGATGATGTGTGTTCTTAAAGGAAAATTACAGAGTTTTAGTAAAGGAACTACACCTACTGTGCACAAAAATCCACAGTATTAAGTGATATGTATACATACTACATAATGATGATTTACAGTGACTCATGTGTAAAAGATTTAATATAACCCCTTATAGGAGTTTTCTTTTCTTGTTTCTTTTATGCACATCTGTTGGTTTTACTGACAATTATCAAGAGTTGTGACTTCAAACTGATAGAGCACTTGCTAATGCACTTATAATAGAGTATATATTTTTTCTACCTTAATAGGAACAATTATACTGAGCATACATGATCCAGTTTTTACATTATATTTAAATAAGATGAATAAAGAAAATTTGAATCAAAGTCTTAATCAATATATAAGAATCATAGATTATTTGTTGGAAATAAATTTTAAGGGGGTCACTCATATTAAACTTGGTAATATATATTCAGTAGGTAAAACTATTGATAACTTATCCTGCAAGGATGAATCTCTGTCCTAAATTTCAGAGACAGACTGTACAGGCTTTTTTGGAAATCCACCTGACAGTTTAACAACCAACAGGATAACAAACTTGCCCTTCCTGGGCCATATGGTCCTCATTTTGCACCCTGAAGCCATTTCTTTTGATCTTTACTCAATAGCAATCGTAGAAAAAAAGAACATCTTTTCAATTCTTTTCATATCATAAAAAAGCATTCAAACCATTTCCATAAGATCAATATTAATATAAAGAGTAACTCATGCAATATGATCAAGAGATATTTAAATCCAATTCTATGTGGGAAAATTCTTAATATCAGATCATATTATGTGAGGATATACCCTCGTATTCAAATTTTCTTCAATTCATTATTCCATTCTTATTGAAGTACATTGAATATTTTTATCCTAATATGTATTTTTAATACTTTAATGTATCCCCTGTATTTTGTCACAAAACATGCAATTTTAGGGAAACTATTTTTCTAAGAAGTGCCACCCATCTTAATTCACTAAATATAAAAGTTTTAGAAAGTATGTTTATATATTTACTTATTGCCATTAAAATACACAGTGGGCAGATTGTGCTATTATAAATTTATTAACAACAACCTCAAATTACCATGCAACAATCTCAAGAGATCTTATTTTTCTTTAGAAAATTTGCTTTCCCACTTTTGACAACAATTATTCTATTCTTTTTCATAACTGATTAAACTCATTCCCTTTCCCCTTTAATTTTCCAGTGATGTGCTTGCCACATGCTTTATTGAGAAAATACAAGCCATCAGGTGGGAAATTCCAGCAGCAAAACAAAAACAAACTGGCGCCTGCACCCATCCATCTTGTTCTTTTTTCCTCTAATTACAAGAGAGGAAAGTTCTTCTTACCTCGAATTAAAAGAGAGGAAGTGTCCTTTCAATGTCAGAGGCAAATCCTTTCTCTCTCTCTCTCTCTCTATCCCCTGCATACCCAGGCTCTTTCTCTCTCTCCTGCATATGCAGGCTCTTTATTTCTGCAAGATTATTGCCATAAAAATATGTTCTATTATTATGATGTTTCTCAAATTTCCCTAATACAAGAATCATCAGGAGAACTTATTAAATGCACAAACATCAAGGTCTAACCCAAGCTACTAATTTGGAATCTGCAAGAAAGGGAAATTGAATTTGGACATTTGATAAAAACTCCAGGGGATTTTTATCATCAAGGAAATTTAGAAGATGTTATTTGTCAACATCACCTCTGCTAGCCCCACATCTCTGCCAACTACTTCCTTATTTTTTTATCACCCTTCACAGCCAAACTTCTCCAGTAAGAGTCTCACACACATCTCAAAACTTAATATTCAATTTTATCTTTTTATTTTCTCCTGATTGCCTCATCCTTCCACTGCCTTCCAAGCACCTATTCATTTACACATTCAGGATTATAGCCAGTCTTGGTACCTCTTTCTTGCTCTCCACACTTTGATCCAGGTGATCACTGGGTCAACGTGATCCATTTCTCTCCCTTTTCACTGCAAACACTCTCTCCTATGACTTTTTCTGCTTCTGATCTAGAGTACTGCAGTAGCCTCCTGATGTGTCCCCTGCTTCCATTCTTGTCCCACACTAAGCATCTTGTCACAGAGCCTTCAGAATTTTCCTATCAATATATGTATTGATAAATTATATATTGATAAAAATATATTGATAAATTATATACATATAATATAATTTTAGTCACCTCTTTATAACCAATTTTGAATTTCCATTATACTTAGGAAAAAAATCTACATTCTTTTTGATTGTTTACTAACCCTGCTCCTCCAATGTAATTTCTTTTATTCAAAGTCATTTCTTCATTTTTTCAACAACTATTTATTATAAGTTAAGCTACTATGTGCTAGGCATGTGCAGACGCTGGAGTACAGTGATGAAGACAAATATGGTCCCTACCATCCTGGAGCTTACATTACAGAAGATGTACAGTAGATAATAGACAAGCACAGATTATAGGAAGGAAATAAATAAAAGGTTGTGATAGATTATTAAAGGGTGGTTGAGGAAAAAGCCCTCTGAGGAGGTGATATTTGAGCTGAGAACTAAAAAAAGGAAAAGAGCCAGATTTTATTTTATTTTTTTTTTTTGGCTGTGCTATGCAGCATGTGGGATCTTATATCCCCGACCAGGGATTGAACCTGTATTGGGACCACTGAGTCTTAACTGCTGGACCGCCAGGGAAGTCCAAGCCAGATTTATAAAGAACCATCCCCTCCATTAAAATATTTTTTAAAAAAGGATCTTGGCATAGGAAAAAGAAACTGCAAATGAGTCTGGAAAGTTCTAGGAAGTGGCAGAGGGACAACAGCATAACCGAAGAGCAGTAGGGAAAGGAAGAGTCTGTCACAAGAAGGCAAACAGAAGCCAGAACACTTGAGGCTACCCAGGTCATGGTGAAAACTTTGGAATTTTTTGAAATGCATGAGGAACCCATTAAGACATTTAAAGCAGAGATGTGACACTATTTGATTTACGCAACTGCTTTGTTGGGGGAGAGGAATTTCCACCTTTCAACCTGCGCTACTTTCACTTAAATAGTACTCTAGCCTCAGTGACCAACCTCAAGTTCCTTCAGAAAGTCAAAGCATTTCAGACATGAGGACAGTAGCACACGCTGTTCTCTTTGTCTTAAGATTCTTCTTTACATTCATCTTCCCTTAGAAAGCAGCTTCTATATCTTGTCTTAATTGAGGCATTCTTTGGCAACATGATTTAAAGGTCAACACCATTATTCTTTCATGGGCCACTATGTCCTCGTTCTTCATCATAATTTTAATTCAGTTGTGTGCATTTTCTTTTTATGTACCCATTCCTCCAATTAACTCAGCCCTATGAGATCAGATGCCATGCTGCCTTTGTATTACCATGTTGATACTGGAAATTCAATACATATCTGTTAAGCACATGAATACATATTTACTGGAATAATAATAAATTTCCATTTCAACAGACATACAATTTTTAGACAAATATTCTAGTTTTATTCCTATTCATTATACAGATTTCTGCAGACATTAGTCATAATGGTAAAACCTTAAAATTTTCTCCTAAGCAAATCTCATGTTTCCCTTTCTGTCAGCTCAACTCCAGAAACAGTCCCCTCAACACACTTGGAGACCGTCTCAATCTGAGTTTGTGGCTGGCACCAAGGATTCAAATTTCTCAATGACTTAGTTATTTAGAACAATATATAGAATTATGTCTATAAAGTCCTTTAGGAAAAACAACATCATTCTATTATTTTTTATAGGGATGTTGTTTTCCAGAGTCTGCCTGTGTCTAGTTTTATGGCAAATTTTATTTCATATACTGTTACAGAAATATTTCTATAATGCATTATTTTACTCTTCAGCCTTCCTTAGAGTTGATGATTCATAACAGAAACATTTCCAAAGAATCTTACAGTGAGAGTGTCTTTGTGAATATCACTGCTGGAAGTGGGGAAGGTGTTTAAGCAGATGGTCAGGGTGTACCAGATTAAAAACTGACTTGTATGTTGCAAGAAGTGGTAAGAAGGGAGGGGAAGTTATATTAAATTTTATGTTATGTTTGTTTTCTGGTAATTGATTTATTTTCCTAAAAGTAGAGTAATTGGAGGAGACATGAATAAATTTGAAGTTTTGACTATATGAATATGAAGATACAAATGTTTGTTTAGCAGTTACTTTGTGTGAGGCATTCTACTAGCCCCTGTGGTGCTTATACAGGTAAAGAGACACAACCTTCGACTGAAACAGCTTGCCTTTGAAAATAGGAGGAAAAGAAAAGTTCAGAAATACTATATAATTGACCCTTGAACAACATGGGTTTGAATTGTATGGGTCCAGTTATAGACAGATATCTTTGAATAGAAAATACTACACTACTACAGGGTTTGTGGTTGGTTGAACCTGAGGATGCCGAGGAACCTCCGAAAAGAGATAAGAATAGGGAGGGCTGACTATAAATTAACCCCTGTGTTGTTCAAAGTCAACTGTAATATCCCTCAGAATATGTAATTATTAGAGCAAGAAGACAAGGTTGTAAGAATCATGAAGGAAGGATGAGTTTACTTTTAGTTTTCAGATTATCTGGCAGTTGCAAAGAAGTGACTTTTGGATGATGGATGAAATTTCTACCAGCAGATAACAAGATAAGATCATATCAGGCTAGGAGAATACTGTACAAAAAAGTAAAACACACAAAAACTTAGGAAACTTCCATTTACATTGCATAATATATTTCTGCTATAATACAGTGTAAGAAAGGAAATTATGAGAAAGCCTGATAGATGGTTTCACCAGATAATGGAAGATTTAATGTCATCTTTAGAAATCTGGACTTTTGTCCATGAGCAAAAGAAGAGCCATTGAAGATGCTTAAATGCTATATTACATTGTGCCTGTGGAATAGTTCTCTGCAGCTTTACCTAGAATAGCTGGAGGGGAATAGTTCATGATAAGGAGTAGGGAGGTGATTTCAGTAGTCTTGGGAAGGATTTATGCTAGGGTAGAGCATAGAAAATAAAAAGAAAAGGTGTAACTTCAAAAAATTGAATGAAGTATTATAAGACATGGTGACTGGTGAGATGTGCAGAGTGACAGAGAGAGTATCAGAGAGTACTTCCAGGTGAACAAGGAGGACTCTGAGAACAGTGCTCCCACTGACAGAGCTAGGAAGGGCAGAAGGAAGAACAGCTCTGTGAGGCAAATGAGCATTTCGGACACAATGAGAGTGAGTCCTACAACAAGTTGGAAATTTACATCTCAAACTGGGGGAGAGATTAAAGTTAGGCATCCAATTTGGAGCCTTCTCTCTGCAAATGTTTTTTTTAAAAACACCATTAGAAATGTATTTAGAAGGTACAAATCTTGGTCTAGTCATGCTGATTTTCACCACAAGTATCAATCTATCCATCTGTACTCTCCTAATAATAATTTAATTTCTAGTTAAAGCTCTCATATCCCATGGATTATAGGGAGACTTTAATCAGTGAAGAGTGGAGGGTGTTTGTCCACATAGGTTGACACTGAGACACACACTCCTCCCCCAATCTCCCAGACTGAACTTTTGAACTTCCCCTTGCTGCTTCTGTGCTGCCCTGTGGCCAGGAGTGTTTCTGAAGCATCTAAATGCCTCAGTCCCTTCGTGCAGAAGTCATGACCTCAAAATTCTACAAGAGCCAAGAAGCTGATTGAAATGAGTGAATGCTTCTACAGTGTGTAGCAGGGTGTGCTGGTAGCTTATGGAGATTTCAAGCTCCTTATAAGGGGACTACAGGGCCAATCAAGCCAGTAGGTGGCAATCCTAGAAGGAAAAATGTATGCAATATTAATAATTATCTCAGAACTATAACCCACTGCATACACTTCCACCCAGAGAGAAAGAAAGTGGTCTCTGTTTAGAGCTTTGGAGAACGGTACCAATTACAGAGCAGAAGAATATGAAATGGTAGGTAGAAACAGGAACAGCCAGAGTTAGGAATGAGACTTCAACCATCATAGAAACCACAGCCCAAGGAATTTTCCAAAACTGGATAGAATGAACTGTATTATCAAAAGGTGCAAAAGCGTAGGCAAAAAAAGACAACTGAGGAAAAAAGCCACTCAATAAGCAATGAGAAGGACATTGAATTCTCCTTAGATAACTATTTTGATTCTTTTAGAGTGATAGATGAGATATGAGATTTTAAGAGATTTAGTTATAATTGGATGATGAAAAGGAAAAGGCAATGTGAAAATAATGCTTTTGAGAAATTCAGAAAAAAATGAAAAATATAGTCATAATACACATGTATAAAAGGGTAAAAGTAAAGCTCCCTTCCTTTGGGAAAGAATTGGAGAGCTTCCCTGGTGGCGCAGTTGTTGAGAGTCCGCCTGCCGATGCAGGGGACACGGGTTCGTGCCCCGGTCCGGGAAGACCCCACATGCCGCGGAGCGGCTGGGCCCGTGAGCCATGGCCACTGAGCCTGTGCATCTGGAGCCTGTGCTCTGAAACGGGAGAGGCCACAACAGTGAGAGGCCCGTGTACCACAAAAAAAAAAAAAAAAAAAAAAAAAAGAATTAGAGAAATTTTTCTTAAAGATATTCTTGATAGAAAATATTGCTAGCAAAATAAATAGAAAATGGCCTTAGAATGATAAATTTTCTCTACTACACAACATGTTTTTGTTATACACATTAAAAGATAAACAAAATTCATTTTATTTTTTAAATTTATTTATTTTATTTTATTTTATTTTTGGCTGCATTGGGTCTTCGTTGCTGCACACAGGCTTTCTCTAGTTGCGGAAAGGGGGCTGCTCTTTGTTGCCTTGCATGGGCTTCTCATTGCGGTGGCTTCTCTTGTTGCGGAGCATGGACTTTAGGTGCGCAGGCTTCAGTACTTGTGGCTCCCAGGCTCTACAGCGCAGGCTCAGTAGTCATGGCTCATGGGCTTAGTTACTCTGTGGCATATGGGGTCTTCCTGCACCAGGACTCGAACCATGTCCTGCATTGTCAGGCAGATTCTTAACCACGGCGCCACCAGGGAAGCCAGCAAAATTCATTTTTAAAAGAAACTATTTTGAAGATTAGTTTTATATAATATACATTTATGTAACACATATAATATGATTATTTATTACATATATTTATGTATTATATAATAGACAATTAGCTTTACATTATGTATAAAATATATCTCTTGGATTTAAATAAATTGATTAAATTACTTTCGTGAATGTAGTTAAATTAAAAATTTTTTAAAGGCTTAAAAATAGAGAAAAATAACAGATGAATTAATTCATTTCTATTTAGGCAGTAAGATGCCTTTTTCTTTTTTCAATATTTATGTATATAAAGTGAAATAGGTGTGTTCTTTAAATTCACAAAATTTTCACATGCCAGGGCATTGGATTCTTCAAGACTATTGTAAATTTATAGAATACAAATTTTTGGCATAAAGAATTAAATAATACATTCAATTTATTTGGGATAAGGTTCTAAAGTGAAGGTAAAGGAATTTATGGTATAAATATTTAAACAATATATTTAAAATATTTAGACTAAGATTCTGAAGACCCAATTATACTTAGTTAATTTAATTGAAATGATTTTAAGTATATTGTTCCATTGCATTGACTGCTAACTTGTAGGGATTTATGTTTATTAAGTTGCAGAATAAATAGGAACAAAAATAAGCAGTACTTGTAATTTTTACCTGTTAATGGCACTAAATTAGCATTAATAAAATACTTCTTATCTCTAAAAGAACAAAATATAATTCTTTTTGAGAATAACTGCTGTTTTGACAAATATTATATCCTTTAAGAGAAGTCTGATGACCAAAAAACAATCTGTTTCTCAAAATGACTTTGACCTCCAATTCTGAAACTGACAGGGTGACTTTCCTCATGAACAAATATGATACAGAACATTTTAGAGGGAAGCAAATATTTCAAATACCCAGGTGATCTCTTTTTTTTTAATCTTAAAAATCAAAGCAGGTAATTTTACCACTGGGAGAAATTAAACCAGATGTAATAGCTATAACTGCTAAGATTTTTGTCCTTAAAGCCTAGAGACAATCAAAATAAACACAATGACTTTACTCCTCCTTAATGTGTTATTTATATACTAGTCTCCTGTTGGGAACTATATATACTTAAAATTATTTTTAGTTACTGAGGACAAGTTAAATTCGTTTATTCCTATCTGGAATTTCTAACTTTAGAGATAAAAAGATCAAAAATTCGCATTTAAAAAATTGGCAAGTACAAAATTTTCCCCTTGAAATGTAATGACACCATTTGAAATTAAAATGTTAACAATAAATTAGAAAAGATATTGAAAAAGTATATTACTATTTTATATATTAGGCAATAATAAAGGTAGAGATAATTAACATTTTGCCTTTGAGAAATTACCCTTAAGTTTTAATATGGCCCCTGAAACTATTCACAACCACAGACAAAAAGCAGGTAATTATAGTGGTATAGAATACACCTCCAATATTATTAATATTTACTTCTAGACTCAGTAGGCATCTACTTATTCATTCAAGAAATGTGTATTATTCAGTATTTTTTTTTTTTTTTTTTTTTTTTTTTTTTTTTTTTTTTTTTTTTTTTTTTTGCGGTATGCGGGCCTCTCACTGTTGTGGCCTCCCCCGTTGCGGAGCACAGGCTCCGGACGCGCAGGCTCAGCGGCCATGGCTCACGGGCCCAGCCGCTCTGCGGCATATGGGATCCTCCCAGACCGGGGCACGAACCCGTATCCCCTGCATCGGCAGGCGGACTCTCAACCACTTGCGCCACCAGGGAGGCCCCAGTATTTTTAATACATAAAAAATAAAGCCCTCTGTAAACCCAAAGGAGTCTTTTTATGGTATAAAAGAATAACTTAACATTCAATTTTAGAGTTTAGAATCCTAGTGCAATATTGAAATAAGATCATTATGAGAAGATATTCTTGGGACTAGCAGTTATTTATTGACACTTGTTCCCCAGTATCTGGTGCTAGTTGGCATGACCATTTACAGATAAAATAGGAGTTGATGGGAAAATAATATATATGTACCTCTTTAATGCAGCAGTATGAAAATCCACAAAAGAATAATTCACAAACCTAAATACAAGGAGAGAGGAAGAAAGGGAAGAAAGTTATTTTTTGTTTCCCCTGAGCAAACATGTAATTTCCATGATTTCTTTTTAATGACTGCAGTCTGTGGCCAGTAGGTACTGATTTATGAAAAGCTGTAAAAGATCAGGTGGAACTCTGCAGGACATCGTTTACAGCTGCACGGATTGAAACCTATCTAATTTGTCTAGTAAAAGTGTGAGCTCACAGTGCACATCACCCAGCCTATAAATTTCCCCTTCAGACCCAATGTCTGGGGCTGGGTCTAAAAAAACGCCAATGCCTGCAGCTGCTCAAAAAGCCCACATTCCCCTGGTGTGCATGAAGAGACATCACAGGCTCTTCACAGTGAGAGACAAATTCCTATCCATTGATAAACTCACCAGATGTCCTCTCGGAGGAGGAAAGGAACCAATTTTTATTTGAATTCCCCAGAGAAATCCTGGAAGTGGAAAAATGATACTTTGCAGGGCTGGTTATTCCTAGGTCACTGGCATTAAAATTAGGTCCCTCTTTGTCTTCCTTATACTTTGATCCAAGTAATAAACAGAAAGACTCAGTTGGGGTCACTCTAATCCTTAATCCGCACATCCTGTTTTATTTCAATTTGTTTATACTAATTTTCTCTAAATTCTTGTTGAGTCTGACTATACTGTTGAGTTAAAAAATACAAACCATTTTGAATTTAGAGGGGAAAATTCTGCATTTTGCTATTAGGCATACTTCATAATATTCTGAATATATGTCCTGGGGTTTGATTCTTCATACCCACAAACCTATAAATAAAAAAGTATTGCTATTCATGGGACCAAGAGTCAACAAGAGTCGACATTAGATTCTGTGCTTCAGCTACTGTAGCAATTCAAGCTGTGGGGTGTGAGTGTGTGTGTATGTGTGTTTGCTTGCATGCCTGTAGATAGTCTAGTATTTTGTTGTCTCCTTTCTAGGTCTCACTTCATTTTTCTTATAAAATTTTCTCACATCTGATATAATGCTACTCCTATCAAATTTGTTTACTGATTCCAAGTCTTATCCAATGGGTCCAATGTTATATCTAATGTTGGCCAATGACCAAGGCTATGTCATTCATGATGGTCATACAAAACAACCCAAGAATAATGTATACGTTTTGGACCCCGGGTTGTATATCTATATCTGTAATTCCTCAAGTTCTTAGGAAAAAAGTAAATATGACATTTTCAATGATTTAAAAAATAAACTATTTTTTTTCTTTTCAGGTGGGTAATTTAAAGAATCGTAGAAAATTATTTATGTATATGTTCCAGAAGAGAATAACATATAAAATGTTATATTTATATTTTATGATGTTCTAGGTATCCCTAAAGGAAATAAAATTAATGCTTTGTAAAATAGTGCCTAATTTCTGTTTCTTTCTTTCTCTTAGATAACCTGTGAGGATTAGTTAAAACTAAACCGTAACACATAATACAAATTATGAACTCCATAATTTTAATTTTTAATTTTTAATTTATAATTCAAACACTTGAGGTAGAGAAGATTGAAGCAGTTGAATTTAGTCTAATGGAATGAAGTTTGAAAAGTCCTCCACATTCAGATGTCTCCACTTCACAAATCTTGACAGGGAGGGAATTAGTTATTGATCTATATTTTCCACAGAGCATGCAAATATAGGCAGAACCAAACTGTCACATTCTCAGTGTTTTCTTAAACGGAGCACTAAAATTGTGTTAAATTTTCATTTTTATCAAATAAATAGTTAAACTTATTTTTAATTAATTAAAATTTTATTTTTATCAGATAAATTTAATGTCTCCCCATCAAAATCCAAATGAATTTACAATCCTATCTTGTATTCCAAAAAACAGCACACAGGTTCAGGGCATGCTCATTCAGATTTCAGAATCTTAACCTCACACTTAAGCGTGTCTTGTATATTAGGGAGTGAGTTGGAGAAATATCATCAATAGTAATGGAAATTCCACATATAAGTGATATCATATGATATTTGTCTTTGTCTGACTTACTTCACTCAGTATGACAGTCTCTAGGTCCAGCCATGTTGCTGCAAATGACATTATTTCATTCTTTTTTATGGCTGAGTAATATTCCATTGTATATATGTACCACATCTTTATCCATTCCTCTGTTGATGGACATTTAGGTTGCTTCCATGTCCTGGCTATTGTAAATAGTGTTGCAATGAACATTGGGGTGCATGTATTTTCTTTTTTTTTTTTTTTTTTTTCTTTTTGCGGTATGTGGGCCTCTCACTGTTGTGGCCTCTCCCGTTGCAGAGCACAGGCTCCGGATGCGCAGGCCCAGCGGCCATGGCTCACGGGCCCAGCCGCTCCGCGGCATATGGGATCCTCCCAGACCGGGGCACGAACCCGTATCCCCTGCATCGGCAGGCGGACTCTTAACCACTTGCGCCACCAGGGAGGCCCTATTTTCTTAATTATGGTTTTCTCCAGATATATGCCCAGGAGTGGGATTGCTGGATCATATGGTAGTTCTATTTTTAGTTTTTTAAGGAACCTCTGTACTGTTTTCCATAGTGGCCGTACCAATTTACATCCCCACCAACAGTGTAGGAGGTTTCCCTTTTCTCCACACCCTCTCCAGCATTTATTGTTTGTAGGTTTTTTGATGATGGCCATTCTGACCAGTGTGAGGTGTTACCTCATTGTAGCTTTGATTTGCATTTCTCTAATAATTAGTGAATCATCTTTTCATGTGCTTTTTGGCCATTTGTATATCACTTATATGTGGAATCTTAAAAAATGGTGCAAATGAACTTATTTATAAAACAGAAATAGAGTAACAGATGTAGAAAGCAATCTTATGGTCACTGGTGGGGGGGGCATGGAGGAATAAACTGGGAGATTGGGATTGACATGTATACACTACTATATATAAAATAGATGACTAATAAGGACCTACTGTATAGCACAGGGAACTCTACTCAATACTCTGTAATGACCTATATGGGAAAAGAATCTAAAGAAGAGTGGATATATGTAAATGTACAACTGATTCACTTTGCTGTACAGCAGAAACTAACACAACATTGTAAATCAACTACACTCCAATAAAATTTTTTTGAAATAGCAATGGAAACCTCCCAATTAAAAATTCCTCTTAAATGTGGGCAGGACTCTGATTTGTCACTTAATTTTAGTTTTAACTTCCACATATATTATAGGGGCATAGCATCAGTGCCTAACTAATGTAAGGATTAAAGTCCTTCATATCTATGTCTTATGCTTAATATTGTAAGTTCTCATAAATGTTCAATATAATCCTTATTTCTGTTGTTGTTGTTGTTACTCTTATTATTCATCTCAAAGCAAAGGCCTTCATAACTACTATTTACTCAAGCTCCCATCCTAAGAGGAAAGAATAAAGAGAAGGACAATCAAGTGTCCACTGGTGACTGGTTCCAGGCTTATGAGTCAAAGGACAAGTCAAAGAGGCCACTGAGAGCTGAAAAGGCAACCAAGGCAGTTTACCAATAGGATGCTTCTCTTGGTTCTTCAGGGATGAAAATATGGTTTCCTCCATTTCTTTTGTTCCTTTGATTCACCAGATCTTGCAGCTGGTCATAGATCTATAGTAAGACCAGTAATTATATAAAGCAATCCTAAAAGTTCTTGTTAATGCTGATTATATCATACAATAAAAGTCATAGTCACAATGTCTACCTATCTATCTATCATCTACTTCTGTATATATATTATAAATCTGATGTTGTCATATTTGTGAGAATTTCACTTATTGTTACTCATCTACTTTTTTCTATTCTTTTTGTAAGTTTTATTTTTAATGACATTGTGACATTATTTAAGTCTGTGCTGACTTTATGTCCTGCTGTAAGTATAGTCCAAGTTGTTCAAACTGTCCCTTAGACAGCAACCTGCACAGTGTCTACAGATGAACATCCAGTAGCCAGGATTTAATGTTGGAAACCAAATCCATCCACCAAAGCAGACAGAGGAGTATTCAGTGTGTTGTGTCAGCTATAACTGTAACCTAAATTATCACCATCTTTGCTAATGGTTAAACAAATTAAATTATAAAAGTATGTATGGATCTATTTATGCTTTTCACTGGCAAAGTTTCAGTAATTTAAAAAGCAGTCGTGAGTACAGAAGGGGAGCACTGAGACAAGATAATTACACAGTATTCTTGCAAGCTGCCAGCTTGAGTAGATGAAGACTTCATGGCAGATAAATTTCACAAATAAACAGGAATGCTACGTGAAGTCTGGAAGTTCCTGCTGATGTTGGTGTCGAATTTTGACACGCAGCAACTCTGCTGACTCCTGATCTCTCTCCCATTGGTATTTTCTTTTCTTGTAGGCCATCAAACCTTCTTCTGGACCAAAGCAACGTCGACATTACTACTTTCCGCACAACAGGTGACTGGCTTAACGGTGTCCGGCCAGTGCACTGCAAGGAAATCTTCACAGGCGTAGAGTACAGTTCTTGTGACACCATAGCCAAGATTTCCACTGAGTAAGAATAAGTTTTGACTGAACTTTCTAGTGGACATATGTGTTTAGGATTAATGTATTATAAATAATAGATGAATCTCTGAGGTACTTAACTTTCTCCTGTAACCACTGAGCTGGATCCTGGGTCTTTGTCAAGGACACCTTCTAGATTGAGGTGTGTTGATGTGTCTTCCTCTCTCATGCTAGATTCCCACAATAGATGTTTTCATTGAACTATGATCTCCTTCAGATAGACCAACAGATACATAGCCACACCCAACCCCAAAGGACCCAAGCCCCTAATTTAAAACATAAGCAGATATGTCATGATAATTTGTATATCCTCACATTTGTGATTCTCTGTTATTTTTAACAAAGCCTAACCTCTATGGAAATGGAAAATTGAGAACTAAGTGGATAACCTGATATATAAGGAAACATGCTAAAGTCTAAAAGTAGTTCTCATAGCTATTAAATAAACATACCATCATCTATTACTGAGTGATCTCATGCTAGAAAATAAAGTTATAAATAGGTTTAAGACATGGTTTTCCTTAAAAAAGCTTATGGTCAGTTTGGAAGAGAGAATATGCATAATTAATATATATTAATTAGTATTAATTTATGATTTCATGTGTTAAAAGCCAGTAATAATCAAGTATAATATGCTATACATCTTAGACAGTGGTCCTGTGGTACAATAGGGATACTTTGGTAATAGGAATTCTTTGATATGAGAAACCCATGGCCTTAAAGAGAGGGGATTTATAAGCAATCAAGAGAACACAGTGAATAATCCATAAAATTCATCCTCATTCACCAGGTATGCTAATTGGGAACAGGAAGTGAAAAACTGAAAGCCATATTCTTCATCTCTCTGTGAATGAGAGACAATTTACTTCACTTTCCAATGAGATTGCCTCATTTTTTCTTTTTCTACACAGTGACTTTTTCTGTTTTCCCATGCACATAGCTGAAAATGACTCTCTCAACCCTAGATCATACAACCTTGATATGCCATTCAACTGACCTGGGTCCAACTCTCTTTCTTCTAAGTCCCCCGGAGAGACATTCTGATGGCCTCAGTCTTGCTTATAGACTGGCTTCTCCAAAGTCATGTCTGCCATGAGCTAATCATTTCTATTCAAAGGAAGAAGAGTGAGACAGCATGAACTTGACTCTAGGGGTCCTTTCCTGAGGGCAAGATAAAGGACTGCTCCAAAGAAAGAGGTTTTGTGTGGGGCAGAAACATCAAAAGTTGTCCACAATTTTGTAGCTTGCAAGGTCTGTTTGGAAACTGTATCCATCTTTGAGTCAAAATCTTCTATCTTTGATCTTTGTTACATTAAATAAACGCTTTTGTGCTCTCAAGTTCCTTTAAGTCATATCCAATATTTGAGTATTTAAATGTTGTTGAATATTTAAGGACTTTCATTGTCATCCTGTCAATCATTTAAACAAAATCACCTTGGAGAGCTATAGATTAGATGTCAAACAGGGGTGTGTAGTGTAATTAATAGAGATACAAGTGCCTAACAAATAGGTAAAGAAGTTTACCATTTATGGTATATACCATTCAGAAACACAAACATCACAAAAGGATCTATAGCAAGGGAATATTATTATTGAAGAGGAGAATTCATTCTTAGAAAATAAACTCACACTAGTCTACTTAATATGTGTTGGCATTCCTGTTTAAAATAAAATGTAGTATCTGTTGAATAGACTTCTGACCCAATCGACAATGTGTTTTGGGTTTCTATGGTAGTTATTTTGATCAGACACAGTCCCAGGATATATTAATGTATTTAAATATTTTTATAAGTTCTTATTTTAGTAATGTAAACAGTTTGGGAGCACAGAAGCATAGCAAAGAACAAGCACAAAGTTAAAATTTTCTACACCATTGACAGAGTTTCAAAGGCAAATGTTTATTCTCAATAAAATATCAACACTCAGAGCTTTTAGATAATGGAACACTATATTGAAGTGGATGAAGCAGAACATTGTTAATATGATTAACTGCTAGCTCACAATTTAAATATAGTCAGATATTCTAATCTATGAATATGGTCAGAAAGTTATTTGCTTAAAAAGGTAAAGTGGCAGCCTTTGTTACACTTCCAAGTTAGGGATATATTTGTCTCAACAGTACAGTATTGGATGCTAAGCTCTTTTTGGCTGGTTAGAATATTTTCACTTAATTGTTATGATTATTTAAACAACCTGTGAGTGTACATTCACAAAGAATGAAAACTGGTTTTTCTTAAGAGATTCGGCTCTTTTAGGTTGGCCCTTCACACTGACCCAGATGGTTTCAGATCTCTCTGTATTTCAATGTTCTTTCTTCTGTCCTTTCTCCTCAATTCAGGGACAACACAGAATTAACATCTATTGACCTAAAACTCCTTGAAAAGAGTTGTTTACTTTTTGGGTCTCTGAAATCTCTACCTCATACTTACCCTTGTTTATATTATAAAAATGAGAATTAAAAAATATTTAATACACTAAAAATTTGGAAAAATTTGGTGAGGCAACATTTTCACCTTAAGTGCTGTAAAATATTTAACTCGATATTTCATTCTTCCTTTTGCAGTCTTAGGCTTGTTGTTTGAATTTGATTCTTTCCAATCCCTATTTTCTTTGTGTCTTACAGAGTCAATTCAGAAATGATTCCCTTGACCAAATAACTCCAGAGATTCTCCTAGAATAAGACAGAGATACTTTGAAAAGGATATTACATTTGTTTTTTACTATCCAGACTATGAATCATAGGAAAAGATCAAGAGTTTCATACTCAAATAAATATTAACTTATTTCAATTAGTTTAGGGATCTCATTTTTAGGCCAGCTACTCAAGTCATCTAATTTTCAAATAAACTTTTTTTAAAATGTGCAGTTTTATTCAGTCAACATACTTTTCTAAAATATTATTTCATAGCTTAGGATGGACTTAGGAAGGTTAATGTGAGAAGGAACGAGAGAATGAGAAAGGGCAAGAGTGACTGTAGAAACTGGAGAGAGAATTAAGTGTGTGGAATGAGTAGGAGACAGATTAATTGCTACATGTCATTATCCTGCACCCTTGTATGCCATTTTCAAAGTATCATCACCTATCCTTTTGCCTTTGAAGTACCAGATAGCTTATTAACCTCTGGTCTCAATCTTGAGCTGCTCTTTAGTCTTGAACTTTTCCACTGCTCTTCTGAATAGGGTAGTCCTAATGAGATAAGCGTATGGGGAGTGTTACTGAGACTACAGCAGCTGGATGTTTAGAGAGATTTTGGACTTGGCAGGGTGGTGGGTAGAACACATTTTGGTAGGGGGAAAAGAAGGTAGAGGGTACATAAAAACTCAAGTTAAGGCATAACTTAAAGGGATATTTACTGTAATTCCCTTTTCCAATATAATCCTTTGCATCAAATATAAACAAAATTATGTATCTACTTGCTTATGTTGGGTTCCCAGACACTGAATCTGAAACAGTTTTATGCAGAAGATTTCTTCAGGTGCCCTTGGGACATACATCCATAAAGAAATGATAAGGGGGCCTTGGACTGAAGGAGAAGACTCAGTCTTACCTACTGGAACAAGAGTCCTAGAGCTTGGCTGGCCCTTCAGAGTTGTCCGAAGCTGGTCTGCAAAATTGCATCATCTGATTTTTTCCAGTGGCCAGGGTATTGGTGCTTCAGTTCCAGAGGGGAAATAAGGGCCAGGCAACATAGCATATAATACTATGTTTAAATTTGTCAGTGAGCTCAGGAAATTAGTATATTACCTTGGAGCATTTTTTTTCTCTGCTTTCCATGATTACATTTTCTTTTTTAATCTTGTAAAGAAGGGGAGAAGGAAGAGACAGAGAAAAAAATCAGGAAGTTATAAAAAATATGATATAGAATTGGAAGAAAGATGAGAGAAGAAATACAAAAACAGTGAGGATCTATTGATTTATATACATTTATATGTCTTGTTTTCTAGCTCTTAGATTCATAACCTGACTTTGTTATAGTTTGAGGATGAGTAGGAAAATGTTTATTGTTCATTTTAAAGATAGATCCATGGTATCCTTATAAAAGAATCAAAATCCTGTAGAGCACACCTTCTCAAAAGCAGGGGTCAACATAAATAGACTACATTACTCTAAGCGAAGGTTTCATTATCCACAGTTACACAAAGGGTGGCAAGCTTGATGTCACCATAGTTCCCCACTAGCCTTCCTGGTGAAGCAAGGTAGCTGAAGACTGTGATCAGAGAGGACCTCAGGCAAAATACAAGTTGTCTATAGAGAATTTATCAGACCCTTGAATGGCAGCAGGGGGGTAACCTGTAGGGTATCAGGATTTCATCCCCAGCTCAGATGATAGGAATGCAACTGAGCCTTAATTACTTTTATGCAGCAGATGCTTAAATAATGTGTAAACTGCTTCTTAAGTAGTTACCTATTGTCTTCTTGCACACCTTTATTGCTTGGGAACTCGGTGTTTTTTGTTTTTTTTTTAATTTTATTTTACTTTTATAGAACAGGTTTTTATTAGTTATCTATTTTATACAAGTTAGTGTATATATGTCAATCCCAATTTCCCAGTTCATCCCACCACCAACAACATCACCACTCCCCACCACCCACCCCCCGCCCCAGGGAACTCACTTCTTAAGAAATCAATTAGTTCAATTCAGTGAGATTGAATTCCCAATTTTTCATTCTTTTTTTAATGCTCAATATAAAGGGGTTCCATCTGTGTGTGTGCATGTATTTGCATGTATGTACTTTTCCTTCTTTTCACTTTCAGTCTGCCTAGCACTCCTTGCCAAGTGACACTTAATCCTCTATCAACTTCCCCAGATAAACATATTTTGGACTATCGATTCACTCTTTAGTAAGTACATGTTGAGCCCCAGCTAAATGAGGGTCATTGTTCAGGGTGTGGTTGATAAGCAGAGTATAAAACCAACAAGAATCCCTGTTCACATGGAATTCACCTTCTTGCGGGACAAGATAGAGAGTAAAGAAAAATAAATCAAGAAAAAATGGCAATATGCTGGATGATGATAAATGCTTTGGAAGAAAATGAAACAAAAAGAAAATAGGAAGTGGTGGAGGTATGAGTGCAGAGAGCGTTTACAATATGAAATAGGAGGATCAGGGAAATCTCATAAGAGGGGGATGTTTGAGTAAAGACCTGAAAGAGATGAAATGTATGAATGAATTACTTAAATCAAGAATAGGGGATTCCCTGGTGGCATAGTGGTTGAGAGTCCTCCTGCCGGTGCAGGGGACACGGGTTCGTGCCCCGGTCCGGGAAGATCCCACATGCCGCAGAGTGGCTGGGCCTGTAAGCCATGGCCGCTGAGCCTGTGCATCCGGAGCCTGTGCTCCACAACGGGAGAGGCCACAACAGTGAGAGGCCCGCATACTGCAAAAAAAAAAAAAAAAAAAAAAGAATATTTAATTAATCATTTGCACATGTTTAGCTAAGTCTTTTTCCCCCCAAATGAAATTCTATATGCTCTTATAATCTTTATTTTAATGTCTTATTTCTGAGTTTTAACTATTTTAAATTTAATAATTTTGATAAATAGAGAAATATCCTTGCCATTTTTTCTACTTTGAAAGAACTTTCTGCTTTAAAGAAATTGTTCCAGTTATCTATGGATGTACAACAAACTGCCTCAAAACTAAAAGGCTAAAACAACAATGATTTTATTGTGTACACAATGTCATGAGTCATGAATTTGGGCAGAGCTCAGGAGGGTGATTCTTCTGCTCTGGTGTTGGTACTGAATTAGGTATTCATCTAACATGCATCTGGTCTAGTCCAGAGGGCTTGAGATGGTTTCACTCTTGTCTGCCTTGGTGCAGAAGCTTCATATAGCTGGGTCTGTAGGCCAAGTGCTTACAGATGACCTCTTTGATATCATAGTCTCAAGGTAGTCATACTTCTCACATGGCAGCTCTGGGGCCTAGAGAGGGTGTCTCAGGAGATAAGAGGTAGAATCTGTAAGTATCTTAAGATCTGAGTGCAGAAACTGATACAATGTCACTTCAAAACTATTCCATCAGTCAAAGCAGTCCCCAAACTGGCCCAGATTTAAGGGAGACAGGTAATGCCCCAAAAGAATGTGTGACCATCTGCATTAGTTTCCTAGGGCTGCCATAACAAATTACCACAAACTTACTGGCCTGAACAACAGAAATTTATTTTTTCACAGTTTAGAAGCCAGAAGTTGGAAATCAAGGTATTGGCTTGATTGGTGCCACGCTTGCTCCAAAGTCCAAAAAAAGGAATACTTCCTTACTTCTTCCAGTTTCTGATGGATCCCAGCAAAGTAGCTGCAATCTCTGCCTCCATCTTTACATGGTCTTCTTCTCTGCGTCCCTGTGTGTCCTCTTTCTCAAATAAGGATAGTCTCACTGGATTTGGAGTCCATCCTAATCTAGTATGATCTCATCTTGACCCTTCTCTTAATTACATTTGCAAAGACCCTATTTCTAGATAAGGTCACATGGTGAGGTTCCAGATGGACAGAAATTTTGACGGGAACACTATACAACCCACTATACCATCTATACTCTTACACAAGAATAGAGGTGGAATAGTCAGGATATAATATACAAATGGTGCAAAAATCAGAAAATTATGTCTAAAGCATTGGGATCTATAATTGCACAAGCTTTGTTAATTGAAAATCTCCTATTTACATACTATCCAGGAAACCATGATTCTCACCAGAAATTTTCTCCTTTTTTTTTACAGTGACATGAAAAAAGTTGGTGTCACTGTGGTTGGGCCACAGAAGAAGATCATCAGTAGTATTAAAGCTCTAGAAACACAATCAAAGAATAGTCCAGTCCCAGTGTAAAGTGCTATTTCTGGAAGGAGGTGGTGGCTGTGGAAGATGTGGTGTCACTCTGCAGACAGATGTCAACACTGGAAATACTGGTGGACATTCCATGCCCAATAAGACACTCAGATACGAGTACAAATGCCTTAAAATGGAATTGAAAAACTCTTTATTTTCCCCTATCATTTAGTGGATGGGTGGGTGGGTATATTTTGTTTTGTAATTGCTTTTTGATATTAGTTGATGGATTAAATCAAAATTCTGCAGCGCAAAATGATGAACTAGCATAGAGCCATTGATCATAAACTATCATAAAAGCAAAACAAGTGAAATAACATCATGAACATGGTGGCTCTGTTTACAAATAGCCACAAAAGAAAAGATGTGATATTTTTATACACAGAAGAAATCTGTAACAGGTATTTTGTTTCTTTCAAAGCAAACAAAATAGAGGAATTCATACCTCAAACTATCTGGCCATATTTACTACCTTTTCATTGTATTATTCCCTTTCATCTGTTAAAAGGCATATGGAAATGAAGTTTGTAGTTGTTTTAAGTACTACACATTTTTAATTGTTAGCTTCCTTAAGTATTACCATGTAAAAAATGTTTTAATTTTGAAGAAAAGTACATATTTATTTTCTTTTGAATTGTTTTTATTGTTTTCTATTTATGCCTTGATGATTTAATTTGGATTGGTGACAGTCAAGTGCCAAATGCTCTCTCAAATTGTCAGCAGTAGGAAACATAGAAAATGATGGGTTTCTTTCCAGATTTTTTGAACCATCCACTTATATGCATCTATATCTATATACAAAAAGAAACCAAACCCTTTCCTTGTTCATACACTAGTCAAATCTCTCACAGTCTGAATTATTCCATCCATTTTTTTCTCTCCATTTTATAGTAAACTGTACGCTCCTAATTTAGTGTAATATACTGGCTTGTGTGTAATGGATTCTCAGTGACATACCTGCCCTGCTCTGGTGCTTAGGAGACCATCAATTCCTTCCATTAGTAAAAGAGCTACGTTAGAACTCCTGAATAGAGAATAGCTACACTGGAAAGGATTGGGATCCTATTTAGATTGCTGTGTTAATTGGCAATATAGCCTATAAGCTGAAGCATGAATCAAAAAATCACTTGCTGACTGGCTTTGAAATGCCACTTAATAACTTTGCTTAAACTTGTTGAGCTATTTATAGAGAATGATGATAACTAAACTACTCATCTGCCTCACTGGGGTTTTGTTAAATTAATTAAACGTCATCATCATCAATAGCAAGTATTATTATCTTTACGAATCTCTGCTGAAATGCACCTATTGTAGTTTTGGTGTATATCTTAGAAGCATTGAACTTCTTGACACTTATTGAACATATCATTTTCAAAATAGCTGGTTGTCTAGCAAGACTCAAAATCTGGAAAGATCTTGTATTGCAGGGACTTACACTTACTATTCCATAAAGGTCAAATATGAGCATACTCATTAATATTTGAAATATATACCTGGTGGAGATCTAGCCATAATATATTTTGAAGCAACATTTTAGCTATATCTATATTCTTTGTAATGCTGATATGGTCATGTTATTGGAATAAGAAATGCATATGTCACAAAATAGAATGGATAAAACAATGCCACAACCTTTATGTTCTTATGCAAAATGGAACACTAACACAGCTTACAGTCACAGATCAAAATTCACAAGTGCTAATCTATTGTAAATTTAGTGTAATAAGGCTTAGGTTGTGTTCCTCATATATGGAATTATATCTCAAATTTCTGCAATATTCCTTATAGTCAAATCATCCTACTAGAATTATGTATTGGGTGTATAAGAGCATGAACCTTTTAAAAAGATATATGTGATTATGAAATTAATTACAAATTTCACTTAAGCCTGCTAGAAGCAGATAAAAAAAAAACATTTTTAAGCAAACATTTTGTGTTGTGGAATGTTAGATTGAGATCTGAATCTGGCTTCAATCTCATTTTTTTTTCCAGACTAGCATTTACTTTCTTAGGTACTCATCTGTGCATACGCAACAAAATCTGTGCATTTCATGAATTAATAGAAGTTGAGGATTGTTGAACCTATTTCATTTATTTTGACTGTGGTTTCCATTTGAAAGTTGAGATTGTATACGCAGTATATTGCTCTTCATTTTTTCACTATTTTTCTATCTGACCTCTTATAAATTTACTTTACACAATCCTTACCCTGTACATATGTAAACATAACAGTGTACGATTCTTAACCGTGGAGTAGAGGTACTAGAATGCTAATGGCCATCTCTTTGTACAGAAACTGCATTGGCTTTCAATAAACATGAAACCACAACTCATTCGCAACGTCATGTACCATATTATCTGTTTTGTATCTTAAATTTGTTTTACATATATTATTTATTTCTGGTAACTTGCCCATTTTAAGCTGTACTAAGTATCAAATAAGCCATGTATAAATGTGATATGATTGGCAATATGTATGTACTTTAAGTTTGTATCTTCAAAACATTACTCATTTAGTTTATGTTGTACAATGTAGATGGCCTCTTACTAATGTAAAATGATTTGTAGTGGAAACATTTATATTTTTATAATAAACATAACGAAAATATTTTTTACAGATTGGAATAAAGAAGTGGTTTTTGAACCTTTTTTAAATATTATACAAATATGTGCTTATTTAAACAGCAAAATAATGAAATTTATGTAAGTCAAGAAGAATGTGCTGTTTCTTTTTTCTCCATTAGTGAGGAAGGATTGGTGTTATGTTATCCACATTTTTTTGTTTAAATCTCATTATCAATCAGCTAGAAAAATAATCAGTAAATATTATCTTTATGGTTAAAAAACACAACTGTATTAGGTAGTTCTCTTTCAATTACAAGTGATGAAAAACAAATAGCTTAAAGAAAATAAGGAAATTTTCAGACCACATGACTGAAAAGTCTGGAGATAAACTTCCTAGCTGAGAAATCAGGAACAGTTGGTCCCAGGCATGTCTTATTCTTTTTCTTTTTAACTAATCCTATTTTTTCTCTCAACTGGGTTAATTTGCAAACTACAGTTGATCCTTGAAAAACTTGGGTTTGAACTGCATGGGCTTGCTTATCACAATTTTTTTTCAATAAATACGTACAGTACTACATGATGTATGGTTGGTTGAATCCACAGATGTGGAACCACGGATATGGAGGGCTAACTATAGGACTAGAGCATCCTCGCATTTTGATATACACCATGGGGTATCCTAGAACCAATTCTAGTGGATACCGAGGCAAGACTGTATATCTTTTTTTTTTAACATCTTTATTGGAGCATAATTGTTTTACAGTGTTGTGTTACTTTCTGCTGTATAACGAAGTGAATCAGCTATATCCCCATATCCCTTCCCTCTTGCATCTCCCTCCCACCCTCCTTATCCTACCCCTCTATGTGGACACAAAGCACCAAGTTGATCTCCCTGTGCCATGCAGCTCCTTCCCACTAGCTATCTATTTCACATTTGGTAGTGTATATATGTCAATGCTACTCTCTCACTTCATCCCAGCTTACCCTTCCCCCTCCCCGTGTCCTCAAGTCCATTCTCTACGTCTGTGTCTTTATTCCTGTCCTGCCCCTAGGTTCATCAGAACCTCTTTTTTTTTTTTTTTAGATTCCATATATATGTGTTAGCATGCAGTATTTGTTTTCTAGTTAATATAATTCTACATTATAATTCCTGTGAGATAATTACTGTCTCTCCGTTGTTCCAGTAGAAGTCATGGAGCCTTGCTTGTCTCACAAGCCCTGTCTGAATCACTATGGACAGGAAAATGAATGACTTAGATTGGTAGTTCTTAGTCCTGAGCCTGCCGTTGGAGATTGTTGGGTGGATCATGTGGAATTGATCCACAGGGATCAGAGATGTCAGAGTGGTTTATGTCCAAAAGAAAGTCAGAATATCATTTATGAAAAAAGAAGGAAGGAATTCTGAATGGGCCAGATAAAACAAAAATTAAAAACAACCAATGAACTGAAACTTCAAATAATATTCTAAGAAACACTTGATACTTTGTATAAAGTAGGTACCTAGTCATTTGCAACCTATTTAAAGAAAATGATTATATATGAAAACCATTGCTAACTCACAACATGAGGTAAGATCAGATGAGTGATCAAGATTTCCATAGAGGTGAAGTCACAAAATAGATCAGGTTTGAGCTTTCCCTGAAGGAGAAATAGCATTCAATCATGTTCAGTGGAACAGAGAATAACTTGTAAGCAGGAGATAAAGGGAGCAGGTAAAGAAGAATATATTTATTCATTCAATAACTATGCTTTAAGCACTATTATGAGACAGGTGTTTTGCTTTCACCATTTACAAGTTACTCCATTAAATTTTGCAACAATCTTGTGAATAGATTTAGCCACTTTTTTTTTTTTTGCGGTATGCGGGCCTTTCACTTTGTGGCCTCTCCCGTTGAGGAGCACAGGCTCCGGACACGCAGGCTCAGTGGCCATGGCTCACGGGCCCAGCTGCTCCACGACATGTGGGATCTTCCCAGACCGGGGCACTAACCCGTGTCCCCTGCACCGGCAGATGGACTCTCAACCACTGTGCCACCAGGGAAGCCCAGATTTAGCCACTTTTAATAGATGAGGCAATCAAGGCTCAGAATGTCCATGTCACCTTCCCAAGGTAACCCTAGTAAATAAACAGATATTTCAAACTAGAATCTTCTTTTTCTGTGTTCTTTCCATAATATAATT
Source organism: Mesoplodon densirostris (assembly GCF_025265405.1). Lineage (NCBI taxonomy): Eukaryota > Metazoa > Chordata > Mammalia > Artiodactyla > Ziphiidae > Mesoplodon > Mesoplodon densirostris. The sequence continues at coordinate 42,523,807 of NC_082665.1, forward strand.
GCTACTGTAATCCCCAAAATGCTCTGGGGACAGTGACAGTGTCCCTTTGCAAAAATGATTTGGGAATGGCTGTAGGTTAAGTAGACTATATGATGTTAGGAATCTGTATTAGTGTTGTAGGCATGAAGCTATTCACTTACTCTAGGATGGTGGTAATAGAATATAGAGAACAGGATGCATACAAAGACACAGAAAGAAAGGAGAATTAACAGAATTTACCAATTTGACATGTGAGTTGTTCCACAGGTAAGAATCAAAGTGAATCATAAAATGTCTGGAATGTTTGTGGAAATGATGGCACTACTGTTAGAAGTAGGTAATGAGGAGAAGTTAGTTTGACATTATGAGTCTGCTAAATTTATGTTGCTAGCCAAACCTTAATAAGTTCACAATTGTTGAAGATGTGAGTCTGAAGCTTTAGAAAAAAGAATTCAAAGGAAAAAGGTGTCTCTGATACTATGTAGAGACCTATATATCTTTTTGTGGTATATATACATGTATCTTTATCTTGGACCACCTTGTTTAGGTTAATGTTAGCTGCTATAATAAATCTCCAAGTGTCAACAGCTTAAATTATGAAAAATACAATTTTATCTCTATTTTTTTTTAATTTTTATTTATTGGAGTATAGTTGATTAACAATATTGTGTTAGCTTCAGGTGCACAGCAGAGTGATTCAATTATACATATACACATATCTACTCTTTTTCAAATTATTTTCCCGTTTAGGTTATTACAGAGCATTTTGCAGAGTTCCCTGTGCTATACAGGAGGTCCTTGTTAGTTATCTATTTTAAACATAGCAGGGTGTACATGTCAGTCCCAAACTCCCCCAGCCCTTCCCCCCCGGTAACCGTAAGTTCATTCTCTAAGTCTGTGAGTCTGTTTCTGTTTTGTAAATAAGCTCGTTTGTATCAGTTTTTTTAGATTCCGCATATAAGCAATAGCATATGATATTTGTCTTTCTCTGTCTGACTCACTTTATTCAGCCATTAAAAAGAATTAAATAATGCCATTTGCAGCAACATAGATGGACCTGTAGATTATCATACTAAAAAGTACAATTTTAGACACAGAATAACCCAAAGTAGTCATTTTCCAGGTGGCCTCACTTACAATAATTCAAATCCCACACTCTCTCCATCTTGTGGAGGGTAAAACCTTGGAATCCTTTGCTTCCAGCCAGTAAAGTGGAAGGGAGGATCGTCTGTAGCAGATGTCATGAGCCCTGCTTGTGAGTGGCACACATCAGTACCTCTCTCCATGGACTAGAACTCAATCATACCGCTATACTTGACTGAAAGGGAGTGTGGGGCAAGTAGTGTGCTCACATAGAAAAGGAAAGAGCTTTTGGGATCCATATGGCCATCTCTGCTACAAGTCCTTCTTCTCACGTATATAATGTGTTAGAAGCAAAAGGCTATGATTGAAACATCAGTCTCTTGCTAAAGCCACCCATTTCTTCTTCTCTACAGGCAACCATTTTGAACTCTTTTTTTTTTCATTACTTGAATCCAATATATTAGTGGTAACTGTGTCCGCTATGGGCATTCACTTTTCAGATCTCATATCAAGAGAGAATTTATTAGAAGGAGAGCAATTAGCTGACAAACTCAAACTGTTGTGTTTTCAAAATCCCCAGCCTAGTTTACACCAGGTCGTGAAGCGTGGTGAGAGTACTAGTTCCAGGCCATTTCTTCTCAAGCAACAGACTCCTTCAACAAGCAATCTTGAATCTCATGCTACAATCATCCTGGCTGAGGTGTTCTCAGAGCTGCCCTGCAGTCTGAGCTTCCTATCCAATCCCCATCCTTTGCCCTTTCTTCTCATAGGTGTCAGACCTGTATTTCAGTCTGTAAGCTCTCCAAGCCTTCTATTCTCCCCGTCCCAATCCTTCACTGGTATGCCCACCAAAACGTTTCTTGCAGACCTAATTCCTTCTTGGTGTCTGCTTCTTTACGTCCTTCCACAGCCTCTGTTGGGCCCCCATTATCTGTCTAGATTACTGAAGGAATCTCTTTTTTTCTTTTTTTCTTTCTTTTTTTTTTTTATTTTGCGGTACGCGGGTCTCTCACTGTTGTGGCCTCTCCCATTGCGGAGCACAGGCTCCAGACGCACAGGCTCAGTGGCCATGGCTCACAGGCCCAGCCGCTCCATGGCATGTGGGATCTTCCCGGACCGGGGCACGAACCCGTGTCCCCTGCATCGGCAGGCGGACTCTCAACCACTGCGCCACCAGGGAAGCCCAAGGAATCTCTTAAGTAATTCATCTGACTCCAGCCCTGATACCTCCAATATCAGTCAGACTAATATACTGAAGCAAATTTAGTTTTGTAGTTTTCTCCTCAGTAGACTTACAAATGCAAATGCCTCAGGGGCCTGGCAGGTTATATAAATGAGTGAAGCAAGTGCAGAGTGTGGTGACCGGTAAAAGCACCCTTCGTTCCTCCAGAAGCAGCTTCTCAGCAATAAGGCTACAAGAATCCAGTGTTAATTCCTGATCTTTCAAGAAAATTTCTGATCTGAGCTTTTGTGAGAATTTTTAATATATTTTAAATGTGATCACCCATCTAATAATGAGGAAGACACAGCTAAGTGCTGAACTTAGCCTGCAGCTGCCAACTTATCATTTCTAGAACACAGAATACTCTTTAGTATTGGTACATAAGACCTGCCTGGGATAAAACCCTACTTCTCTCTATATTCTCCTGTCTGTCCACTATCTCTTCATATTGTATACAACTGTGCTGAACCAGTTGCAGTTCTCTGAATATGCCACATGTTTTTTGTTTCTTTTTTATGCATCAGAGCCTTTGAACTTTCTGTTCATTTGTCCAGAATCACCGAGCCAATCTCTATTCATTCTTCAGGTCTCCTTATCTTCCCAGCACTGGGTTAGGTGTCCTTTGTGTATGTGTGTGTGTGTATGTGTGTGTGTGTGTGTGTGTGTGTGTGTGTGTATGCAGCAAAAGAACCCTGTGATTGAGCCTGCACAGCACTTACCATCTTATACTGAATTTGCCTCTTCTTTATGCCCCATCCCCACTCCTGGCTGAGGGTTCCTTGAACAGGAACTATGTGTTGTAAATCACTGTGTCCCCTTGCCCATTGCAATGCCTGATATAAAATAAGCATTCAAAAAATTTTGATTTAAAGTATTAAAACTATTTTTGATAATATAATAAAGAGGGATGTCCCTGAATATTTTTTGTTCTTATAAGAAAAAGTATAAATTTTCTTCAGGTCAATAAAAACTAGTTAATGTTCCAGTTGTGTATCTTGGATCATTAAACATACTGATTTCTCCTAGAACTGGTTCATTTTCATAGAATTTTGTGGACTCCTTTCATAGGTCTCAATGCTCTCATTTTTCTTAGTGCAGTTAAGTCGTTTAAGCAGACCCTTGAACCAGAGCTTAGCTATAAAAATTTAACAAGGTAAATGCCAAAGCTATTCTGATCCTTTCTACTCTCTTACTATGTACAAATAACATCAACATGCATACTAAAAACTACCTTTCTTATAGGGCATCTGGGATTCACATTCTCTTGACCCAGGGGATCTAGACACAATTCAGGAAAATAAGTGGTAGAGTTAAATACACTATAAAACAAAGATTTTGGAGTTTACAGAAGTCCTCACCCTGAAATTCTCTGGGAAAACCAAGTTACAAGTTGATGGCGAATAGTCATAATTAAATCAAATTTTCCCACTAAGTGTGCTATCTTCTTTCTTCTTTTGGACAAAGATAATTTTCCACTTAAATTAGAATTAATAAAAGTGACAACAGTAATGATAACAACAAATAAGAATTTTAAACCTGATTCATAATTTCTATTACATATATGTACATATATATGTATTATTAGGTTTTCCTGTTCCAAAATGCTATTATCAGTTAAGCATTATTGTGTTCTAAGCACTTAATATATATTATTTTATTTAATTGTCCTCAACAGCCCTGTGATATGAGTGTGTTATTATCTACTTTATAGGTTGAGGCTTAGAGTAGTTAATAATCATACAAGTTTGTACAGCTATCAAGTAGAACTGCAGTCAAAATCAACTCTAAGACCCTTATTCTGAATGACTACACTTTATTACCTGTCAGTATAATATTACTAATGATGATAAAAATCTGAAGAACAATTATGAAATGCATGCTGGATTTAAGATCTTGCATAGTCTCCCTCTTGCCACTTTTCAATGTGCATGATGTTACTCAGAGACTCTCTAGCAGAACACATTTCTGCAGAATCCTTTGATTCTTACTACTGTGGTAGAGGAAGGAACAGGCAGTTACCCTTGATTTCACTTCTGTGAACTCCATTTCAAGAGTATAAGATTTGTCTGACATATGGTGAACCCTTCAAGCAAACATGCTCCCTTGAACATTCAACAAATAATCTAATTTGGAAAGACCAAATACCACAAGGAAAAAGTAGTACTCTTGTGCTATTTTCTGACAGATTTCCACACCAATGATTTATGGAAGTGTGTTAAGTTTGGGATTCTTATCTGAAGCCAAGAAAAAAGCCCTTACATTTTTGAAGCCCATCACCCTCAATGATGGAAGCCAAAACCTTAGAATGTTTGCTAAAATCAAGGATGAGAGAACACAGAATGTCATGTACTATCAAGAACTTATTGACTTTCATATGGTTCTCATTTATTCTCATACATGGCAAATGAAAAGCCTTGGGAGGAAGCCAATACAAATTGTTATAGATAACACTATCTGAATTTAACTGCCATAGGTATGCTTTATATAATAAACATATATTTCATATCAGCAACTCAGCAACACAAATATGGAAAAAGACTATCGTTAAAATTCATTTGGATACTCTCCTTCAGAGAATGATCAATTTGCCAATATTATTATTTATCTTGGGCTAGAGATCCCTTAATATTCAATTTGTTCCATGTTTCTGACACTAGAGATCATATATATATATATATTCATACTCTATGAAATATTGACATCATGTTACAATGATATCTTAGGGTAATAAAATAATTTCAGCACGTGAATGTTTAGTATGTGCTTCCAGAATCAAATAGATTAAATTGTTCATAGTTTCATTTTCAGAGACGTTTTACAAATAGGAATTTTTTCTTTGTTTAATTGGCTTTGTCAGTTCAGTTTGAGGCATCATTTGATCATGGAAGCCTCTAGCATGACACATAATATTTAGTGTAATAGTGATTGATCATTTATCAAATGCCTAATACAGTGTCAGGCACACAATAGGTAAGTAGGCACACAGTAAGTATTTATTGAATTAATTTAAAAAATATTATTGGAGGACAAATGAGTAATATTATCTTTTTCAACTAATATGGCATGGATCCTGTGAATAATATACAATTTAGTTCCACTTAGATAAATGTTTCTCTCAAATATTTAGAGAGAGTGTTTTGTAAAGACAAGTCTAATCTAATGTATAACCTGGTTCATGGCCTAATCCATAAAATAAACTGCTTACTGTTTATTGAATGATAAATATTTTAATGCAATATCACTATGGGTAACAAAAGAATCTTATTATACCTCTCTGCTGTGAAGGAAGGGATCATATATATATGACCTACTAATATTTAAAGGGTTAGTAAATGCCAAAGCCAAGAATAAGATTAAAATTTTTTGAGAAATTCTTTTCTTCTAAAAGAGCATGTACATAAGTAATCAAGAAATATTAAAGCAATGTGTTTTTATTTGTTTTTTGCTTGTTTTTAAGGAAAGTTTGAGTTACTATGGTTACATAATTTCATTTAGTGATTTAAAACACTAAATATCTTAAAGTCATTATCTCAAGTTTCCTGTGGGTCAGGAATTCACACATGGCATAGAGCAGAGAGACAAGTTGTCTGGGCCTCAGATAGAAGCCTCAAAGCCTGGGGGTTGAAATCATCCAAAGGCTCATTCACTCATGTCTATTTATTAATATTGGCTGTCATTTGGGGACATAACTGGGCTATTGGCTGGAACACTCACACATGGCCTGTCTTTGTGGACTGGGCTGCTTCATAGCACCATGGCTAGTTCCAAGTACAAGCATCCCAAGGGAAGCAAAGGAGAAAGAAACCTATCAAGAATTGTGAAGAGTCTGAGGTTTTACCCTTCTTACAAGCCAACTGGTTAGCCTGTCACACTTTCACAGATACTGATGGAAGACATGAGGTTTCTGGGTTGGAGACAATGGATAATTTGGCATTCTAGTGATAGCAGTAGACAGAGTGTCATCATTTTCACATGCTGGTTTCCAAGCCCTGATTTCCACAGAGAGGACAAAGAGAGCCAGGTCATACCTGAATATGCAGTGGGTTGTGTTGAAAGTAAGGACACCTGTGTTTAAGGAAGCAGTTTTTTTAAATGGGCTGCAAGCAAACCTGCCTAACATTTGTCTCAATGGGAGATTGTGTGTGTGTGTGTGTGTGGTACGCGGGCCTCTCACCGCTGTGGCCTCTCCCATTGTGGAGCACAGTCTCCCGATGCGCAGGCTGAGCGGCCATGGCTCACGGGCCCAGCCGCGTCATGTGGGATCCTCCCGGACCGGGGCACGAACCCGTGTCCCCTGCATCGGCAGGCAGACTCTCAACCACTGCGCTACCAGGGAAGCCCAATGGGAGATATTTTTATCATGCTGCAGAGTAGAGATCAACTCCCTTGTCCTCTGCCCTCCCTTGGTTAAGAATGACTATATAGAAAGATTGGGATGTAAGTATCTTCAAGGATATAAAATAATTAAATGTTTCTTAACTAAATATTGCAACTTGTGTGAAAATGCATATAAAATGTGAAATTTGATAGGTTTAAAAATTGTTTTTACTAAATCTATAGATAATTTGTGTAGAATTGATATCTTTACTATCTTGAGTTTTCCAATCTATGAGCATGGTATGTTTATTTAAGTTTTCTTTGATGTCTTTCATCAGTATTTTGTAATTTTCATCATTGAGAACCTGCATAGGTTTTGTTTAATTTATACCTAAGTATTTCACTTTCTTTGGCACAAATATAAATGATAATTTGGTTTTAATTCATTTCCAGATGTTAATTATTGGTTTCTAGAAAATGATTATTTTTTTGTTTTGATTTTATATCCTGCTACCTTATTGAACTCATTTATTACTGCTAAGTTTTAACTTTTTATATATGCTTTGGACTGTAGATAATCATGTCATCTAAAAATAGTAACAATAACAATTTTATATCTTCCTCTCCAATCTATATGTCCTTAATTTCTTTTCCTTCCTCATTTTTCTTGCTACAATTCTAGTACTATGTTAAATAAGAGTGGTGAGTAAGCATCCTTGCCTTATTGCCAATCTTAGGGATAAAGTATTCAGTCTTTCATCATAAGTATGATGTTAGCTGTAAAATTTTTTGTGGTACTTTTTATCAAGTTGAGGAACTTCTCTACTCTTAGTTTTCTGAGTTTTTTCAGAAAAAGGTGTTAGAATTTTTCAAGTGTTGTTTTTCTTCTGTTGGTAGGATCATGTGATTTTCTTCTTTAGCCTGTTTATAGGTGATTTTACTGATTGATTTTTGAATATTGAACCAGCTTTTCATACCTTGAACAAATCTCTCTTGTTCATGGGATATAATTATTTAATACATTGCTGGATTCAACACTAAAGTTTGGTCAGGAATTTTACATCTGAGTTCATGAGAGACATGTAGATGTATTTTCCTTTCTTTCACTTCTTTATTTTTTTTCTAATTTTTTTGTTGGGCTTTTGGGGTAAGGCTTCATAAAATAAGTTGAAGATTATTTCTTCCTCTTTCATTTCTAGAAAAGATTGTATAAAATCATATTAATTCATCTTTAAGTGTTCATATAATTCTCCAGTGAAATTATCTAGGCCTGGAAATTTATTTCTCTGCAGATCTTAAATTATTAATTCAATTTATTCAATGGTTGTGGGACTATTCAGTTTATCTACCTCACTTTTGTTGAGCTTTGGTAATTTGCAGTCTTTGAGAAATGTACCCATTTTAATGAGTTGTCACATTTATGAGTGTAAAGTAGTTTGTAGTATTCTCTTGTTTCTAATAAGTATGGGGTCTGGAATACTAGTTGTTTTATTACTAATATTTATGATTTGCATCTTTACTATTTTCATTAGTCTTTCTAGAAGTTTAACATGTTTATTGCTTTTTTGGGGAAGAACCATCTTTTGTGTCATTGATTTTCTCTATTGTTTTTTATTTTTATTTTCATTGGTATTTTCTCTCTTTATTTTTTCTTCCCTCCTACTTTCTTTGGAGGTTTTGTTTTTGTTTTTGTTTTTGTTTTTTTGCTCTTCTTTTTCTAGTTTCTTGAACTAAGAACTTAGATTATTAATTTGAAGTCTTTCCTTCCCTTTAAAATAAAAATATGGTTCTATAAATTTCTTTTATCATTACTTTAGGCACATCTCATTAATATTGATACATTTTATTTTACTTTTCATTCAATTCCATGTACAGGTTGTTTCCTTTGAGACTTACTCTTTTAACCATGAATTATTTAAAAGTATGTTGTTTAATTTTCAAATGATTTTCCTGCTGTCTTTCTGCCATTGATTTCTTATTTGATTCTATAATAATTAAAGAATATACACTATATGATTTATATTATTTTAAATTTGTTGAGGTTTCTTTCATGACCCAAGGTATGGTTCATCTTGGTAAATGGTCCATGGACACTTCAATAGAATGCTGTCATTGGGTGGAGTATTTTTTATCAATGTGTATTAGATCTTGTTGGTTATTAGTGCTTTTCAGATATTCTATATTATTGCTCAATTTTGTCTATTTCTCTTTGCATTGCCTAGAGTGGGGTTTTGAAGTCCCCAACTATAATTAAGAATTTTCTTATTTCTTCTTTCAGTTCTATCCATTTTTGCTCCATGTATTGAGAAGTTCTGTTGTTGGTGCAGACACATTTATGATAATTACGTCTCCTTGGTAAATTGATCCTTTTATTATCAAGCAATAACTTTCTTTTATCCTACTAATTTTCTTTGGTCTGAAGTCACTTTATCTGATATAAAATTAGTTACTCTTGTTTTTTAAAATTAATTTTTGTGTAATATATTTTCTTTAATCATTTTATTAATAGCATATCTGTGTCATTATATTTGAAGTAAATTTTTTGTAAACTCCATAGAGTTGGGTCTTGATTTAGTATCCACTTTGCCAATCTCTGTCTTTTAGTTGGTGTATTTAGATAACTTATTTGTAAATTAATTATATTGTGACTTAAGTCTACCAATTTACTATTTTTTTTATGAGTTTTCTCACTGTTCTCATTCTGCTCTTTCGCTTTTCTTGCCTTCTTATAACTTAATATTTTAGTTAGAATTACGTTTTGGGTTTTTTTTTAATGTTTTTGAGTATAACACTGTATAATTTTCTTAGCAGTTGCTCAAAGTAGTATAATAAACATTTGTAACTCTGAACATTTATATAAATTCTGATAATGTTTAAGTGAACAAATGTATCTTTTTTTTACCTATATGAAATGAAAATTCATCTAGATGCTTTCTATAGGTCCTTCATATTCTAACATTCTTTAATATGTGATAAATATTCAGTATTTTAGTACAATGTATAATTCAGTATTCTACATTTATTATCATTTGAAAGTTATAGTGCTACATATGAAAGAAAACTCCATATGTCCTTGCTACATGTACTGGTTTTTTAAGTGGAAAAGAATGAATATATATGTATGTATATAGGTATGTATATGAGGTAAAATAATTTTTGAGATGGTCATATATTTCTATAGGAATTAATATTAAAGATGATTTATTATTCATGGTACTGAGCAGAGTTTTTTGAACTGGCCTGTCCAGAGTATAAGGAGTTAATTGAAAACAGTTCAGGCCCCTCTTGACTGTTTGTAATAATTTTGGATTATTTGACACATGGGAGAAATTCTGCTAATTCTTTCCTCTTCCAAAAAAAGCATCTTCATTTATTTTTTGTATTTTTTATATTTTTACTATATTAATAAAGGTATCAATTTCTTTAAATTTTGTAAAAACCACTGCTGTAATGTAAGCTCACATCTGTGGTTTGTTTACTTGGTTGTAGATCACTGAACAACTGAGACAATAAAAACAAAAGCATGAAATTAGCTGAGTTATCTATCAGTACTAACAGAAGACAAAAAGTCCATGCATTTAAGCAACAAATACTGTGTTTTTTGCTTGTTTGCTTGTTTTAGGATACCTACTCTGTGTCAGGCATGATTTCAGGCCCTTGGACATGTTGGTGATATAGAAAGGAAAAGAATGTAGTGAAGAAGAATGTTGAAGTTAATGCTGAAGCCAAAAACAATGTTAGTCCTTTTTGACTCTTGTAGAGTTCAGATGCTAAGATGATTTGCTCTTCCCACAATCCATGTATCATTAAATAAACCCACATTCATTGAGTAAACTGCATTTTTCTTAGTTTTCTACATTCTGAGACAGTCTAAAGGACACCCTTAGTTATTGCAGTTCTGGAGGATTGGGTAAAAGATTTATTTATATGTTCCCAGGTATTTTGAACACTAAAGAGCTTTTTAAAAGTGACTACTTTGAATGGATAAGTGAATAAACATGAATATCATCAGATATTATATGTCACTGTAAGTACTTCCTGTTATGCTTGTTAAACAGTACTGTAGTGGAAAGGAATCAGGATTTAGAGTCAAACAAACCTGACTTCAAGACCCTTAGGTATTTTTATTAGATGAACTCAGTGCTGGCTGAATTCTAGAGATTCAATTTATTCACCATGTATATAAAATAATTATATCAAACTAATACAGTTGGAAAAATAAAATGGAATATTATAGGTAAGGTGTTTTCATTAGTTTACCTACTCAAAAAGCACTTTTCTTTTCCCTATTTACTTACTTTGGTCCAGTGAAAAGCCTGGTTTTAGGATTTATGTTCACCAAAATTGAACTCTGCAGGAAGTGAGCACAAAAGGTAAATTTTGGGAAGACATTTGGGAACCATTGTTAAATGTTTGGTCAACTCTGATAATAACTTTTTACATTAAAACTGATCAATAATTATTTTCAAAATACAGAACAAGCTTTCTCCTATTTCTCATTGTTAATAAAATGACTTTTGTTTTTGACATTTGAAGTGTGTAATAATAAAAAGTATATAAGGTAGAAAGCGTCCTTCAGTGAAATAGAATATTTTGACTTTCTATGGAAACTAATTTTCAGTCCCAATTTAAATAATAAAAAACTCAATTTCCGTTTCCTGGTATTAAATTATAGGCCATATATTCCTGGTTCACAGTGGATTACAACACTTAGAGGCCTGGAAATGTTGTTTAAAATGAGGAGATGTTAAGTGTGGTAAATGGCCACTCCATGAGCATAGTTTCCTGCTATGTAGGACACATAAATTATTAGATTTAGTCTGAAATGGTTGAAAATGTTTCCAACATCTTTTAACAATTAAAAGAAAAAATGTGAGGCTCTGAGAAGACCTGATTCATTCAGCAAATTTGTATTCTGATTAAAAGAACTATTTGATCCTGCAGAGTAAGTGCATGGAAAAAAGTTGGCCAGCTGTTTGATTCAGTGTGGTTGTTAGAGAAGAAAATATGGCTCTTATGCAGGGTTGTAGCCTGTGTAGCTTTGTGATTGTATTTGTTTACCCATGGTGGAAATCTCCTTATTAAATTGTGGGCAAAAGTCGCTTTTATTGGTTTTCTTAACAGTAACTGCTTATTTCAGGAAGCATTAGATTAAAATGTTAGATGCAGATCTCTGGAGTTGATCTCATAACAGAACTAGAGTACATTGACTTGATACTTAGACATGTGCAGAAGACAGGCGGTTTCCTAAAGGGTTGAATGCAATTTCTTCTTTTCATTCTAAAACGAACTTTAACAATTTTTTTCTACCCTTAGTAAAGATATGGGCACACACATCAAAAGATGAGGTTTGAAAAAGCCTCCTCTTTAGTTTTATGAGTATGCAGCAACTGAAATTTACATGGTTATAAAACACTACTTAAAAGTAAAAAACTCAGTCCTGTATGTACAGATGTGCCATTGTTAGTGGATCTGCTCTCATTAGCTGTTATACTATCAACACTATTATCAAAATGACACTGATCTTGTGCTCTTTCCTCTTCTCCACTGCTAGCTGTGTATTCATTCCTCTTGTTCCTGGGCCAGTTCAGCCATACATCTTGTGTACTGAACCATATGGAGCATGTTTTTGTATGAACTCTCATGATTAAGGACATCTGTCTCAGTCCCTATTTTTGCCTTCAAGGGATCTTTGCATCACTTAATGATACAGCTAATAGCATGTTTTTTATCATGAAGTTGGCCATACACAGCTTTACTGGGGGTTCCACTGTTTTCCTTCCTAATAAAAACACATGGGTGAGTCTGTATTTTACCTTTCTCTCTCTTTTCTTCTTTATTTCTTTTCTTCCTCTCTCCTTCCCTTCCTTTTTCCTTATTTCTATTCATATTCACTGAGTGTCAGCCATACGCAGGGCCTAAAATATTCCAAATAGCAGATTTTCAATACTGTACAGATTGTCTACAATTTCTAAATGCAATTCACTTTTGTATTCAATTACGTGTTTTGGTTATAATTTGTATTCCCTGAATTATATGTGTTACTTTTCCAAATATTTTATTATAAGTAATATGATTCAGATTCAAATCTCTTAGATTTATCTGAGAATATTCCTAATGAATCTATCCAAAATGTCCACATGCCTCATAAGTTAACAACACAAAATGTTGATAGTTCTATATCGAAATTCTAGTTCTTCCTCCTTTAGAGATGTTCATCATAAGTTAATCATAAGTATATATGATAAGCATTTAATCAAAATCAAATTTTAATCACTTTTAAACAGATATTGTAATATTAAATAGGAAGGACAATGATAATATTGAAACTCTCACAAGCACTAAGAAGGAAATTTAAAATATGCAAAGTTATTGAATCAATTACATTGTATATTGTTGATTTCACTTTATAATTTGTAAAAGATACCCTTTCTTTGTTGATGCAAAGATAAACTTTATTGAAAAAAATCCTGAGTAATGAAAATGTCTGAGTTAATGTAAACTACATTGCAAACTTTAGTCTTCGTTTGTTTTTCTCAAGGGTAAACTGTCACTAGTCTCATTTATTGCTAAATGCAGTGTTCAACTATGTTTCCAAATAATTCCAAACAGTAGAGTTGAATATATTTAGATGGTCTAAGTGAAAGCATATTGACTAGTGAGTTGGAAATATTGATATTTATTTACTCTTCCTAGTGCTTGTATTTACCCTTCAAAATGCATATTTTCTCAACAGAAATATTATTGAGTATCTATGGGTGTCCAGGTACTGTGTGTAATACACTACAGATACAGAGAGTCCCTGCTCTGGTGGAGGAATCTACTTTTTTAGGTACTGACAGTTTGAGAGGAAGATATAGAAACAATAATGACAGACTGTTCTCAAGAGTTTAGATTCATAAATAGAGCAAAGGCCAAAATTGGTACATTTAAATCACTGATGTGAAAATATTGATATTCCCCAAATGCAAAAATAGTTCTGCACTGTGACTTGTTTTTTTTCTTTTAACATCTTTATTGGAGTATAATTGTTTTACAATGGTGTGTTAGTTTCTGCTTTATAACAAAGTGAAGCAGCTATACATATACATATATCCCCATATCTCTTCCCTCTTGTGTCTCCCTCCCTACTACCCTCCTTATCCCACCCCTCTAGGGGGTCACAAAGCACCGAACTGATCTCCCTGTGCTATGCAGCTGCTTCCCACTATCTATCTACTTTACGTTTGGTAGTGTATATATGTCCATGCCGCTCTTTCACTTTGTCACAGCTTACCCTTCCCCCTCCCCATATTTTAAAGTCCATTCTCTAGTAGGTCTGTGTCTTTATTCCTATCTTACCCATAGGTTCTTCATGACTTATTTTTATATCTCATAGGTGAGATATAATTTAATACTATAAAATTCACCCATTTTAAGTGTACAGTTTTGATGATTTTTAGTAAATATTTATAATCGCGCTACTATCCAGTTTTTAGAATACTTTCCTCACTTCAGAAATTTCTCTCGTACCCTTTTGCAGTTCCCAACTCCCAATCCCAAACCCAAGCAAATACTGTTCTGCTTTCTATCTCTATAGATTTTCCTTTCTTAGAAATTCCATTAAAATGCAATGGTACAGGGCTTCCCTGGTAGCACAGTGGTTAAGAATCCTCCTGACAATGCAGGAGACATGGGTTTGAGCCCTTGTCCTGGAAGATCCCACATGCTGTGGAACAATTAAGCCCATGCGCCACAACAACTGAGCCTGCGCTCTAGAGAGGGCGAGCCACAACTACTGAGCCCGTGTGCCTAGAGCCCATGCTCCACAATAAGAGAAGCCACTGCAATGAGAAGCCCGTGCACTGCAATGAAGAGTAGCCCCACTTGCCACAACTAGAGAAAGCCCACGCTCAGCAATGAAGACCCAACGCAGCCAAAAAAAATAAAATAAAATAAAGTACTCTGCCCATTAAAAAAAAAATGCAATGATACATAATGTAGTCTATAACATATTTACGCTTGTCATAAATTTTTTAATGTTTCTCAGCTTTCCTTTTACTACGAAAACTACATTTTGAAATGTAGAAGATACCTTTTGACTAAGAACTTTCAGGGTACAAATGTCAGCTTGCTCAAGAAAGCCATCCATTTTTAGAGAAGAAACAAATGGAGATGTAGGTTTGAGGGACATTTTGACTTTCATTCTAAAACCCTGAATGTCATGTTTTCCTCTTCATTTGTTTTTGGCCTGGTGGGTTTTTACCTTGCTCCTTTATGTGCTGTGTATTTCTCTGTCTTCTCATTTTGCTTAACTTACTGTGTTTGGGGTCTCCTTTTCTCAGGCTGCAGGTTCATAGTTCCTGTTGTTTTTGGTGTCTGTCCCCAGTGCGTAAGGTTGGTTCAGTGGGTTGTGTAGGTTTCCTGGTGGAGGGGACTGGTGCCTGTGTTCTGGTGGGTGAGACTGGATCTTGTCTTTCTGGTGGGTGGGACTGCATCCGGTGATGTGTTTTGAGGTGTCTGTGACCTTAGTATGATTTTAGGCAACCTCTCTGATAATGGATGGGGCTGTGTTCCTGTCTTGCTAGTTGTTTGGCATAGGGTGTGCAGCACTGTAGCTTGCTAGTAGTTGAGTGGAGCTGGGTCTTAGTGTTGAGATGGAGATCTCTGGGAGAGCTTTCACTGTTTGATATTACATGGGCTGGGAGGTTTCTGGTGGACAAATGTCCTGAACTCGGCTCTCCCACCTAAGCGGCTCAGGCCTGACACATAGCCGGAGCACCAGGACCCTGTCAGCCACACACTCAGGTACGTGGGGAGTTTCTTGCCTTTTGGGAAGTCTGAGGTCTTCTACCAGCGTTCAGTAGGTGTTCTGTAGGAGTGTTCCACATGTACTTCTGATGTATTTGTGGGGAGGAAGGTGATCTCCACTTCTTACTCCTCCGCCATTTTGAAACTATCCCCCCCTTATTCTTAAAAATTTCCCCTCATAATGAATCGCAATTCACAGGAAATTTCTACTCTAAAATTTTAAAAATCTACATTCTACCTGAAAAAGGAGTCATTTTTGCTGACCTCTCTCTCTGCCTTCCCAAAAACAATGTTTATGCCACTTTGCTGTTTATGCCACTTTGCTGTGCCAACTGATATAACTTCTATTTTGTTGGTAGGTTATACTATTGTTGTTTTGCATTTTTTGAAGAACAGAAAAACTAACAGGTGAGTTAGTTTATTTCATACCTACCACTCTTCAATTATTAAAAATTTTAAAGCATAAATGCACTAAAATACATTCAAATGCAGTCTGAAACTCTGTTGGGAAGTAAAGCTTTTAGAAGAAAATTTCCAATCCTGCTTTCTGGAAATTTTTAGCAATAAGTAATACCTTAATATGTTTCCATCTGCAAGATTTTCACACACGTTTTATCAAGTACTAGAAAAACACTGAATGTTAATGTCCTCGATTTTTGTTGAATTGTTGTACTATATAACTCCTTTCGCATTAAATATTTCACCCACTTAACTTTACCAGAAGTAGTGTTTTCACAATGCATGATAATGACAAAGACAGAATGAGAGGAAGAGAGAAAATTCCATCCGTTTCTGAGTCAAAAGAAAAAAAAAGAAAATCTCTTCTTTTTCTATGTGCCACCTTTTTCGTTTCAATAAAGAAAAATTAATACATTTGCAAAACACTTTTTGAAATGTACTTAAATTCTTCATTTCCAACTTAAATCAGAAATCTTATGTGTGAAAGTCTTCATATGTGTCTATATGAGTATTATGGTAGAAAAGACACATATCATGTGAGATAACATATCCTTGACTCATTCTTAAAAACTTAAAATATGCTTATTGGGCTTCCCTGGTGGCGCAGTGGTTGAGAGTCCGCCTGCCGATGCAGGGGACACGGGTTCGTGCCCCGGTCCGGAAAGACCCCACATGCCGTGGAGTGGCTAGGCTTGTGAGCCATGGCCGCTGAGCCTGCGCGTCTGGAGCCTGTGCTCCGCATCGGGAGAGGCCACAACAGTGAGAGGCCCGTGTACCGCAAAAAAAAAAAAAAAAAAAAAAATGCTTATTGATGCCAGCAATTGAATAATTGTATTAACTAATACTCATAACATTTTGTGCCTGAATTTTTCTTTCAAAATTCTCTCTCATTAAAAAAAAAATTCTGTCTCATTGTTTTCATTTTTTTCCTTTCTTTCATGTTTTGAATAGGAGTTTGGAGTTAGGTCATGTGATCACATTATTAAGTCTATCATTCAAAACCTTCATCAGGATACTGGAAATTAAAAATGACTTATGCATGGATATGATGCCAGAGACGAAAGCATAAGACAAGGGGGTGTTTCTAAATGTCTTCCAATAACAAAAAACACGGAAGTTATTTGGGATCTTAGAAGATGGTCAAGGAAAAAGTGAAACCTGAAACTAAGGAAACAAAAGTTCAGACAAGATAATCCCAGCATCAGAGAGAGCATTTGTCATTGTCAGAACTCCAAAGAGCAATAAAGCTTTAATCCATTTCATGGACCCCAGGCCTCATGGTCTAGTAATTCTTATGTCACCAAACCATCTTATGATCTGTACGAAATTACAGTGTGTCACCACTCTACATCTGCAATCTTAATGTTTCCGTCCTTTAACTGCATGACAAGAAAACTCTTGAACCAGAGCACTCCACTTCACAGGAATTGGATAGAACCAGATGCTCATAATTTTGGAGTTTTATAAGGGCTTTTTAGTTCCAGAATCCCTCTCTGACCTGCGTCCATTTTCAGAATTCTTCAGGAAAAATCTTTGTCTGTCTCTTAGTACTGTAAACATTTTTCAAAATACTAAGATTTCCAAAGCTACATATAGACTCACTTTCTTCCTCTTATTTCTTCAACTGTGTAACAGCTATGGACTCTAAAAAGTGACAATTTAAAATTATATTAACTGATTTCAAAACATAACTTCTTGATGGTTTCATCACCCCCCCCAAAGAAGCATTATTGTCTAGAATTAATATTTACCAAAATTGATGTCATAATGGATTATGTGTGTGTGTGTTTTTTAAATTTTTTATTGTGAAGCATCAAAAGGGATTGTTGACTTTTTATTTGGCATGAACAAATTAAAGGGAGTTTAGAAATGTAATCAATGGAAAAATAAGTTTCAAATTATACCCAACTCTTTAAAATTCTTTGTACCTATTTTTCTATCCTGGAAACTACAAACTTTTGCAAAACTCTCTGATAGCCTTATGAACGGTCAAAGATATTTTATTTGGCATCAGTTTCCCTCCCACACACTGTTTAACACACTGTTCCATTAAAACAGAACTGGTATCTGAACAACTGCTCATGATAAGAGCTATGTGGTTTATATGTTTTGTCTAGTATTTTTCTGTAGAAAATTTTGTAATCTAAATGTGTTAGAGGGCTTCCTTGGTGGCGCAGTCATTGAGAATCTGCCTGCCAATGCAGGGGACACGGGTTCGATCCCTGGTCTGGGAAGATCCCACATGCCGCGGAGCAACTAGGCCAAGTAGCCACAACTACTGAGCCTGCGCGTCTGGAGCCTGTGCTCTGCAACAGGAGAGGCCGCGATAGTGAGAGGCCCGCGCACCACAATGAAGAGTGACCCCCGCTCGCTGCAACTACAGAAAGCCCTCGCACAGAAAAGAAGACCCAACACAGCCATAAATAAATAAATAAATAAATATATAAAAAAGAAATGTTTAAATGTGTTAGAAATCAAAGCAGGTTCATCAGAACCTATGCAAAAAAAGGAAATTAAACTCTTATAGTCATTTACCTGTGCTGCCCTTAGTAAATGGTTTTACATGCCAATTTGTGCTTTCATTTTTTTTTTCTACTGCAGACAAATAGTAGTTATCACATCAAGTTGAGTTATAGTTTATTCATTTTCAAGGATCACAATAACTGTGCATTGCTAATAATTATTCCTACAAATTACATATATTTAAATAAAAACACAAAGAGCTCCTGCGGTGGGGGAAAGATACCCATTTGCACAAAATGCTCTGCTTTGGGAAAAGCAGTAGTGGTATTGTGACTAACTGAATTTGGAAAATATTATATGCTCTATACCTCTTATTGGTGAATCTCTATGCTTGTATCCTTATTAAAGTCTCTAGAAAGTGCAGCTCTGAAACATCTGTTTAACTGTGCTCATTCTACATCATTCAAATTTATTTGACCACAGAACACTTTTCACTAGATATCTGTTTTGCAGAATACATGCTGGGAAACTATACTGTACTGCACTGAATAATAGCACAACATTTTGTACCAACAGAGGCTAAAATGATTTTTTATTGTTTTGTGTTTTTTTAAGTTTAAAAATTTTGTGGCAAGGTGTATCAGGCACGGGGGCTTCCCTGGTGGCGCAGTGGTTGAGAGTCCGCCTGCCGATGCAGGGGACACGGGTTCGTGCCCCGGTCCGGGAAGATCCCACATGCCGTGGAGCGGCTGGGCCAGTGAGCCATGGCTGCTGGGCCTGAGCGTCCGGAGCCTGTGCTCCGCAATGGGAGAGACCACAACAGTGAGAGGCCCACATACCGCAAAAAAAAAAAAAAAAAAAAAAAAAAAATATATATATATATATATATATATATATATATATATATATATATATATATATATATATATATATATCAGGCACGCTGATTATCAAGAGACTTTTTATCTGTTACTGTGTGCAAGTTGTGTCTCTTCAGAACTACTGATTCAGCAGAGTTTAATCAATGAGGATAGGATTAACTACTCATACTTCCCAGGTTCCAGCTGGTACAGAATACAATTTTTATTTCATCAAACCTAAATTAATTTAGTATTGTGTGCCTTTTTAATGTCTGTTATATAGTACAAAGTGAACTTCTCTGAGAATATGAATTATCTCAGATCTGGTTGCTATTATGAAACCCTTCATAGCTTCATACCAGGTAAGTGTGAGGCCACCTTGCAAACAGAAAACAAATATTCAGTTTTCATCTGATGAAAATGTATAATTATTAAACTTGAAAAATAACTCTCTTCCAATAGAGGGATACTCGGTTTTCTTTAGAGTGAATCACTTTATCCTGAAATAATGCCCAAAGACATTAAGAGCAGACCAACCCAAACAGAAGTGTTTGCAAAGGTACTGAGATATAAATCATCATGGGGCAAAACTGACCTGGTAGCAGTGTCAGGATGAAGTTTCTTTGACAGTTTAGAGTCTCATGCACTGCTATAAAATATGAGATGTGATACCCCTTATGTCAGTGAAATTTTGATTTGCTTACCTTTCTTTACATTGCTCCAGTATTGATCCAATGTCTCTTTGATGACTTAGTTACTTTGATGTGGCGAAACATGTGAATGGTAAATGTTCTGATGTCCCAGGAGGTCCGAAGGAAGGGGAAAAAGGAGCAGTAGGGATCAATGCTGTTTGGACCAGGATTTACCTCAGTTTCACTTCCAGAATAGTAGAGAGAGAATTAGCAGCATTCCCTCTGCAGCTGTCAGCAGGTCATGGTGCTTTCTTGCTCAATGATTAGACCTGCAGCTGTAGCAGCCACCTGGCTCTCCTTGGGGAACTGGGTTGTATCTCAGGGTGTGAGACACAGAAGGAATGGAATCTGAAGGTTTCTGACCACTGTTTAAATACAGCCACTCAGTGCTGGTCCTTTGGTTGCCAACATATACTACTATGTTTAGCATCATGATTTTTGACAGAAAATGGAAATGTAAGCTATGACACATGAAATTGAAGGCAGTGACATATACCAGAATAGATTTGAAGGAAAAGCATCTTCATATATACAAATTCTCCCCTAAGACACTATCTTTATCTATTACTTTTAACCTAACCCTGACCTCTTTTTAAAATCCTGTTGCCACTAACTAAAGCAATGAGGTCACCTCAACTCTTCCTTGACAGCTTCCTGCTAACAGTTTAGATTCTTAAATAGTTCTGCATGTTTCTCTAGGCTGTTTCAGCCAGACCAACCAGTCACCCTGAGATTTGCAATATAGATGCCATATTAAGGCTCTTTATGGCTAGAAAAATGACACATGGTACTTATAAAGTTGAACTGAAATGTGTCTAATTTTGTCACAATGTTTGGCAAAATTACAACCGAACATCTTCAAAGAGATTTTAGTGATTACAAACCGTCTCCAACCAGGAGCATAGTCAGTGATAGAAGTAAAACTGCTTGAATGAAGGAAAGATGTGAGAATGTTAATTTATATCTACATTATCAGAGCTGGTTGTGAAAATGTTTTCATACAAGGCATTTTATCAAGAAAAACACATGGTATAAAGTGAAGATCAGTGTTTGTTTTTCACTGAGGCTAATTCTAGCTCATTTTTAATGTGTATCTTCAGGCAACGAACGGGGTACAGCTGGCTGGTGACCTCTTGGAGAAATATACTGAGCAGGATTCTTCATTTGTCTAATGTAAGAGATAGTGTATTACATAGGACTAGGGAAAATTTATCATCATGACAGGAAAAGATAAAGCATCTAATAACTGAGTGATACCATATGTATAATCTTTCAAAAATATTTAGGACTTCTGCCCTATATAATAGCTATCTCAGTTTTATCTGCATCCACTCTTTTTGGTAACCTGTTATTGAAATCAACAATATAAATTCAATGGCTTTCTGAACTTCTGCTAGTGAAGACCTGATTGATGGTTCTAAGAGGGAATAGGTATGAACAGGCAGGAGCTGAACCTTTATTTTCAAGTAGCATCAAGCCAAGTCAGTCAAATCAGAACTCGCAGCTATACAGACAGGAAGCTGTTTGTGGATAACAGGATGCTTCCACATATCATTTTTATCTTATATCAGGAGATGTAGGTGATTCCAGTCATCCTTGAATAAAACTGTACAGAATGAAATATTTATCACTTTGTTTCAAAACGAATTAACCTTTCAAAAATATTTAAACTCTATCAAATATAAATTTTCCCTGATGCATGTGTAAGGGAAATAAGATTTCCCAGACATGAAAGTGTGAATAAATAAATAGAGCATTCTTTAAATGTCTTATAGGATACCACCTTGACTCATTCCTACCAGAAATAAATATTTCCTGGGTCTCTAATGCCACAACTTCAAGTCCAAGAAGCACTTGAAACAACTATTCAGACTTTGTCTTTGGGGAGCTTTAAGTGTCAGACTAGAGCTCTGAAACTCAAGTGACATTGTGATTATCTAGGGACTTACCTCTGAGTTAAGAGAAATAAGTTCTCAACAGCAGAGTTTTGTTTTGCCAGAATAAAAGATGAAGAGTTAATACATAATATTTCCATGAGTGTTCTAGGTTGGAATGTTATTTGATTAAACTATTCAGGTTTAGAAATAAGTTTTCATAACCTCACAAGGTCTGATTGTTTTTTTTTTTTTTTTTTTTTTTTTTTTGCGGTATGCGGGCCTCTCACTGTTGTGGCCTCCCCCGTTGTGGAGCACAGGCTCCGGACGCGCAGGCTCAGCGGCCATGGCTCACGGGCCCAGCCGCTCCGCGGCATATGGGATCCTCCCAGACCGGGGCACGAACCCGTATCCCCTGCATCGGCAGGCGGACTCTCAACCACTTGCGCCACCAGGGAGGCCCAAGGTCTGATTGTTTATAAGGGGTTTTGTTTAGAGTCTGTAGTCACATACCAACAAAATTAATTTTTTCTTGTAGGAATATTGACTAAGTAAAATGATAGGGTTGGTTTATGTGTGGGTGAGCTTCCTCCTTTTAAGCTGCAGCTGTTACTAGTACAAAACTGCCTCTGAAACAGAAACATGGATGCCTACCCAAAACAGGGCTACATGCTGCCACTTGTGGATGTGTCCTAGAGGGGGTTATGAAAAAGGATTCTCAAGGCCCACAATTCTTATTTTAGTAAATTCTTTCATCTGTTATATTTTGCAGTTTAAATCAGAAGATGCTGTTGCTTGTCTAAGACAAAATGATGCCTTATGTTGAAGTGGAGAAATCCACACAGTGACAAGGATACAGTAAAAGCACACAGGCTTCCATTTAATAACTGAGGGATACCACACGTAGAATCCCGAAGGTTTACAAAACTGTGTGGGTGGAATCAGGCCTTTCCCTGGATGTGGAGACCTGTTTACAGATGTACTCCAGTAGAATGCGAAATATCGCTGGGCTTGATCAAAACACCATTTGGGGGTCGCGGCTGTTACTATGGAGTGTGTGGCAGGCCCGGGGGTTTCCACCAAACTCGGGATCGGGCCTGGGCCTGGAAGCGAGGGCTTATTCCCGGAGCGACGGCCCCTACTCGCGCACGGCGCTCTACGAGCTGCTCGGCGTCCCCTCCACGGCCACGCAGGCGCAGATCAAGGCAGCTGACTACCGGCAGCGCTTCCTCTACCACCCGGACCACAACTCGGGGAGCGCCGAGGCTGCCGAGCGCTTCACGCAGATCTCCCAGGCCTACGTGGTGCTGGGCAGTACCACCCAGCGTCGCAGGTAGGACCGCGGCCTGCTCAGCGACGAGAACCTGCGCGGCCCCGGGGTCCGGTCCTCCAAGACACCCGCCGCCGACCCCGACTCGCCGCGCACCCATGCCGCCCGCCTCTGTGACCCAGGGCCGCGCTCAGGCCTCGTCGGGAGCCAACCGCACCACGCTCGACTTTGACGCCTCCTACCGGGCTCACGACGGCGAGCAGCTGGAGCGCGAGCGGCGCCTGAGCGCCCGGCGGGAGGCTCTTCGCCAGCAGCAGGAGGACCGGGCCAAGAAGGGCTTATGCTGGGACGAGAGCCGAGAGATGGCTTTCGTCTTGGTTCTGCGCAGTCTTCATCATCCTGGGCTTTCGTTTTTAATCGGAGAGCGGAGGGAAGGAGAGCAGCCCCCCGCCCCCAAGAATTGGCCTTTCCTGTCACCTTGAACCCGTTGCCTTCCACCGTCTACCGTTGTCTACCACTGCTGGGATCCGAAGGAACTGCTCTCCCCTTCCCCTTCCCCACCCGGCCAGCTTAGCCATTGACCTGCACATCCCTACCGCTCTGGTCCAGAAAAGGAGGCTTTTCCATGCCCAAGAAAAAGGCCCCCAATGAGGAGTCCCGAAAGCCCGAGAGGGAGGGGTTTCCTGGAGGCCCTGGGGTGCCTGCTTCCAGATGTTGTCAATTTCTGGAACACTTGCTGTGGCTTTCCTGTGGCTTTTCCTGTGGCTTTCCTCCTAGCAACACTCGTCTGTTCCTGCCCCACGTGTGTAGCGTGGGGCACCTCTGTAACCTTGAAACGTGCAATGTTACTCATTGTGACTGCCAAAAGAAAAATTCTGGGGTTATAAGACACTTGTCTTTCTGTGAGTTCCCCAAGCCACAGGTGAGACACAGCGTAGGGTAAGGATGTGATCTGTGGGAACGTGGCCATTCTTTGGTGGTCAGACCCCCACTCTGCCTTGTGTTGGCGGTGAGTGGGAGTGGGAAAGAAAGCAAGGTCATGAGCGTAAGGAATGAGCCTTCCTGTGCCCATGCTTATGTAATGTATGACCTCGGAGAAGGTACTCTGTGGGCGTGATGACAGAGGAGCAAATCGTTGGCTCTCTTTCGGTTTGTCACACTTGATTATCCATGTTCTAATAGGCTCAGTGATTGAAGTATGATGCCAAGGACTTCCCTGGCGGTCCAGTGGTTAAGACTCTGCGCTTCCACTGCAGGGGGCACAGGTTCCATCCCTGGTTGGAGAACTAGGATCCCACATGCTGCAGCAGTGAGAAAATATATATATATATATATATATATATATATATAGAGAGAGAGAGAGAGAGAGAGAGAGAGAGAGAGAGAGATAGCTATAGATATATAGATATAGATATAGTGCCAATAGAGTCAGGTTTGTCCTGGCACCTGGTCATCCCTTGACCAGCCAGACCCATTGCTAACTGTGCAGCTCCTTCCTTCCCAGAAATAGAACAACAAACTGGGAGTGTGAGTTGCCTGAGTGTGGCCCAGCCTCCTGTTTCTCTGGCAGTGCTTATTGCAGGCCCTACAAGCCAAGTCCTTGAAACATGGCTACTTGAGGCTGTGGGAATTGGGGGAGTTTGAGTAGACTGGACTTTTGAGTGACAGGAGGCACAAGATGGAAACACGCTTCCTTATTCAGAGCTGGCTGAGGGTTTTTCTGGGGTATCTTTCCCCTCTTTTCCTAATTGGTACAGTGGGTTATCACTTGGCTAGAGCTGTGGTAATCCAGTTCTCTTAACCATGAATCACTGCACGTGGGGTGTGGCTTAGCTGTGAGATGGCAGGTACTCAGTGTGCATGCACTGTTGAGTGTAAAGCTGTGGGGTAGGAAAACCTTTGCAGGAGCTCTTCTACAAGGGTAAGGACCTAAGTAGGTTCTAAACAAAGCCAGAGGTGCTTTGCAATATTATCACCCGTTCCTGCACTCAATCTTTTGTGTGCGATCCTTGGATAAATTGGGATAAACCCATAGCTAGTGCAACTTGGTCTTGGGAACGATTCTGTTTTCTCTAGCCTTGGAGGTTGGGGGCAAACTCTTAGTCATGGCTTTGCAGTAACCATATGATTCAGTAGTAGAGATTTAAGCCCACTCTGGTTCAGACATGCTGGGCTCACAGAACCTTGGTTTGGGGGGAAGGGCATATGTACTTAAAAAAAAAACATTTAATGTTACTATGTTTCATATTTGGAAAACAAGAGGGAAAGTCTGTTCTTTTCAAAACACAAACTACAGGAAGTGAAGCTTAGTAAAATGTACAGAGGTTGGTGATTCTCAACCAAGGAGTTGGGGCATAACAGAGTGTCCTTGGGGCAAGATTCTATCAAAGTTTTGATCAAATGGGGTTGGGGTTCTTTTGGGTTTTGCTTGTAAAAGCACTAGTGGTCTGTGATATCTGGGATCTTTCTCATGGGCTCTTTGACATAGATCTCTCAAGTTTGTTTTCTCTCAGTGAAGATCACAGCCAAGCACATTCCTTTGGGCCCCAGAACATGGAAGTAGACCAAGAAGGTTTGCGGTGGTGGGGTCCAGACTCTGTGAAACTTCTGGAACATTCCATGCAACTCCAAACAGCATAGTCAATAAAATTTATTAACCATCCAAAAAAAAAAAAAAAACCACTTGGGAAAGGCTGACCAACTTGGATGGGCTTTTAATCTTCATTTTAAAAACTATATTAGTATCAAGTTTGTTTTTCCTATTTCTTCATTGGAAAGTTGATTTAATTATTACGTTGCCATTTTGCACTTCACTTGGACTGTATACCCTTTGTGAATAAATGTGCATTTTATTAAGTTTTAACATATTACAGGATTTATGTTGAGTTTTAGAAAATGTTATAGAAAAGTTGGCCAAGTAAAACAGTTATCAGGTCATCATTGCAAAGCACAAGATGGTCATGCAAATAATGTCTCATAGGTGATGGTCAATGCACTTAGCTTCAATCCTCCCTAGACCACAAGCAGGTGTCTTCCTGTTTGAGAGGGGAGGGCATTGGACATCTGGTTCATCCCCCACAGTCCTTGGAAGGGGGCTCATGAAAATTACTTGGAAAGGCTGTGTGATTGGATCCCCATGCTGGTTCAGGGTATGTTTTACTTTTGGTTGATTTTGGGGTTTTTTGTTGTTGTTGTTTTTTCATATGAAATATTGAAAAGAAATGGTTAGAAATGTCCATCAATTTATAATGTACACCATTCTAAAACAATTCATTCAGTACACGTACTTGTCTTTTTTTTGTGTGTGTATGGTACGCGGGCCTCTCACTGTTGTGGCCTCTCCCATTGTGGAGCACAGGCTCCGGATGCACAGGCTCAGCGGCCATGGCTCATGGGCCCAGCCGCTCAGTGGAATGTGGGATCCTCCCGGACCGGGACACGAACCCGTGTTTCCTGCATTGGCAGGCGGACTCCCAACCACTGCGCCACCAGGGAAGCCCACATACTTACCTTATTCCAGACTATTAAGAGTGTTTTTAAGGACTTCCACAGAAGAGGATTCCAGTTTTCATAAGCAATTTATTTTACTATTCATCTTCATGAAGCTCATGATACTATCTGACATACAGTATTTAAGACAAAAATTATTTCCACACCCTTGAGATGTAACCTGGGTGATAATGAGGAATTATTTATATATACTCCTATAAAAATGGATGAATTTTAAAATGATTTTTAAGAACTCATTTAGCTTTCAGCTACCCAAGTTAAATAACCCTAGTCACTTTAGGATCCTCAGTTTAAAAATAATTAATTTTAATTAAAAGTCTAATAATGAATACACTTTTTTGTAATACAAAATTAAAAGCATTACATATAAGGTTAATATCTGCTTTGTTCATCAACCCCAGTCTCCCAGAGGTAGCCTTTCTCAGGATTCATGTATATCTACATAGCCCTAGAAGGTATATATGTATGTGTGTATATATATATTATGTGTTTATATATATATATATCTACATAAATCTCATATATATATATATATATATATATATATATATATATATATATGAGATTTTTGTCAGTTGTTGAGTATAACTACTCAAGTATTCATTCCAGAACTGGGAAATAATCCCAGAATGGGTTCAGGGATCTGCTGGACCCACTGTGACATGGGCCTCAGTCCAAACTCCATTGATCACTTGACCTCCACAAGCAAACCCCTACTCTGACTGGTGGACCACAGTGATGTTGTGGGTCTGTAAAATTAGTATCAAGTCAGAGCTGATGCATAGTAATCCTTGAAAAGTTTGATGGTTTTCCCTTCCCCAGTGCACAGTCATCCTGGTAAAAGGCCATAGGTCCTTTCAGGAAGGCTGGAGAAAGATTAGCAGTATAAATTTTTGTCATTGTAACAGGGTACTTCCTCAAGGAGACCCAGCCCTGCTTCATTCAAGGGGTTCTGAATCTGTGGCTATTCACTTATAGCAACTATCTAATTTTCTTAATCTAAAATATGAAGATTTATCCTATTATTTTTTTAAGATTTATTTATTTATTTATTTTTATCCTTATTTATTTTTGGCTGCATCAGGTCTTAGTTGCAGCAGGTGGGATCTTCGTTGAGGCATGTGGGATCTTTCCTTGTGGCATGCAGTCTTCTCTCTAGATGTGGTATGTGGGTTTTTCTCTCTCTATTTGTGGCACCTAGGCTCCAGAGTGTGTGGGCTGTGTAGTTTGCAGCACGCAGACTCTCTAGTTGAGGCTTGTGAGCTCAGTAGTTGTGTTCTGAGGGCTTAGTTGTGGGACACAACTAAGGGCAGATTCTTTACCACTGGACCACCAGGGAAGTCCCTATCCTATTATTTTTTAACTGTTCTGTAGTATTAAATAGCCATTCCCCTTGTAACAAACATTTTTATTATTCCCAAGGTTTTTAATGCTCTTATAATGTACAATAATGCACATTTCCTCTTGAACATATGCAAGTGTTCCTCTAGGTTAAAGCCTAGGAAATAAAATATTGAAACATAGGAAAAATATGTATATATATATATATATATATATATATATATTTCCAATATTGCATCCAAATTGCATCACCACCAGCACTCTAGAAAACCATTTTCTTACCATTCTTGGCAATGTGATGTTCGCTGTTCATGGAAAGAACTCGTCCTCCCAAATTCACAAGTATATACCTTCATGTTTGAGAAAGGAGGGTCATTTGTTGTACATTCAGTTCACCACCCTCTCTGTCCTTAGAAAGGGGCTCAAGAAGATGCCTTGGAATGACTGTGTGTTAGGCATTCCCAAAGCATCCTCAGGTTTGGTGATTCACTAGAAGGCCTCAGGGGATTTTAAAAAGTTGTCACACTCATAATTATGATTTATGACAGTGAAAGGATACAGATTAAAATCAGCTAATGGGTAAGTTGCATGAGGTGATCAAGGCAGGAGAATCAAGGCAGAAGCTTTCAGGTGTCCTTTCCCAGTGGAGTCACATGGACATGCTTAATTCTCCCAGCAATGATCTGTGACAACACACACAAAGTGCTGCCAACCATGGAAGCTCAGTAGAGTCTTGGTGTTTAGGTTTTGTCCTAAGAGTCAGTCATGTATACATGCTGCGTCTACATGGGCTGACCTTAGCTACTCAGCTGCCAGTCACAGAGACAAAAGCATGCATTCACCATAAATCACATTGCTATCATAAATTATCTAAATGTAGTTGTACCTAGAATCTCAATGCCTCTAGGCATAAAAAAACACTCTTATCAGGTAGACTGTTCCAAGGACTCAACACTCACCTCCCAGGAGCCAGCCAACAGCCAGTCCTGAAGACACTCTTTCTTGGGAATGTGCAGATTTGAGCAACACAAGTCTGCTGAGTTAACCCTTTCCTGCACAGACTGACATCTACTTCCAAAAGTGGACATCACAGTAGTTATCTTACTTGCTGGCCTGCCCTTATTTACATCACTAGAGCAGATAAAGTCTTGAGCAGAGAGACTGGATGGTGGTATGGGCACACATCACACTCTCTAGCTCCCGATTCCTGGGTTGTATAAAAACTGAAGTCTACTTGTGCTTGTCCTACATTGGAGCCACGGTGAAAGGTGAGATAGATGCAGTAGGCTTTTTGAGGCATGCCAAGCTGTTTTCCAAAGGAATTACAATATTTAAAATCCCCACAAATAATATATGAGGGTTCCAATTTCTCCAGATCCTCACTAACCCTCTTTATTATAGCCATTCTAGTGGGTGTGAATGGTCACATTGTGTTTTTAATTTTCATTCCCTAATGAAAAATGATGTTGAGCAACTTTTTCCCATGCTTGTTAACATTTGAATATCTTCTTTGCAGAAATGTCTATTCAAATATTTACCCATTTTTAAATTGAGTTAATATCTGTATTTTTTATTGTTGAGTTGTAAGAATTCTTTATACATTCTGTATTACAGTCTCTTTTCAGATATTTGATTTACTGTCTGTCCTCAGTTCAATTACGGGGCAAAGAACTCCCAAAGAGGCTTCCATTTGACTCTAGTGAGATACAGAACTGATTCTTACTGTCCACCTCCAAAAAGATTATGATGAAAAGAGAATTAAACTAGGAGCCAGAACACCTGATTAGCCTCTTATCTTTATCAGAAATGTTGTGAGACATTGGGCAAGCTCCATTTTAATCTCTGAATACTGCAGCCATGTAAAATGAGGGGGTTGAAATAGATATCTCTAAGTTCTACTCCATATCTAGAATTCTATGATATTATGTTGATTAGAGTCAAAGTATTTAAGTGTCCCTTGATAGCTTAAAACTGGAAGTTTAACCTTCAAACTAGAAACACATCTGATGTTGAAATTAGCTGATTTATTTTGAGAGAGCTTAGCTTTGATCTACTGCATAGATTTAGAACATCATGATGTGCTTTAAACACAATTTAAACATATAATGACAATCTAAAAAGAGAATTACTGTAACATCCAAATTTTTAAAAAGAGCTTATATTGCAATTGTATCTTTAATTAGCCTGAGTTTCAAGTAAAGTCCTTGCAAAAAATAGACTGCCATTTGTTTGTTTGCTTTGTTCCAAGAAGCCTCTACACAGAGCTTCAACTAATAGTTGTAATAGAGTATAGGTAAAACTTTAATTTATAACAAACATTTTTTTTAATATTTATTGCAACTCATTATTAAACACTGATTTAAATGATTTAAAACTAAATTTAAAATTTTTGGTTTGCTTTAATAATAACTGGATAAAAACATAATCTGAAAGATTTTTTTTAACTTTTTATTTATATTGGAGTACAGTTGATAAAAAATGTTGTGTTAGTTTCAGGTATACTGCAAAGTGATTCAGTTATACAAATACATGTATCTATTCTTTTTCAAATTCTTTTCCCAATTAGGTTGTTACAGAATATTGAGCAGAGTTCCCTGTGCTATACAGTAGGTCCTTGTTGTTCTTCCATTTTAAATATAACAGTGTGTTATATTTAAATATAACAGTCAATCCCAAACTTCCTAAGATTTTTTTATTTAAAATTATGATGGAAATCAATATAAATGCAAGGTTCACTAACCAAAAATTGGACTCATTTTCAATGTGGATTACATTTCTCTATTTTGTGGCAAGCCTCCCATTAGCTTATATTTTAATTTTTTCCTTTTATTATGTTTCTGTGGATGTTGTGTTTAAATTGTTTATATCTTGCCCTCAACTTTAGTCAAGCTGACAAAAAAAAAAAAAGGAATGTACCCAATAACCACTTGAAAACATTGATCTAAGGGTTAGAATTTAAAAGATTGTTTAAAATGGTGGTTCCAAGGCCTCAATATGATTCACTCAATATAAAGTCTATATGAAAGTAAAAAATAAATGAGATGTGAGAAGCAATTAGCAATAAAGTTGACAAACAAACATTCAAAATTTTTAAAAAAGAGATATGTCAACTTTCTGAATTTAATTTGGCCTAGTTTAGGGCAGTTACAGAGGAATTTGTTGAAATATTAATTTTATGAACTGGTAGGAACCTCCTACTTTCTCTTTCAATTTCTCATTTCTCTTTTTTATTATTACTGTTTTCATCTTTAACGATGAAGAATTTTTGAAGAAGTTGATGTAACAGTGAAGTATTTGTCTAGGTTTCTGCATCCAAGGTGCTTAAGATCCATTTGGAAACTCAGAATGTTTACAAAAAAAAAAAAAAAAAAAAAAGATTAAAAAAAGAAATATACTCATTCCTCCTGTAGTGAACATCATAAAAATAGTTTCAGTTATGCAAATAGCATAGTCAGACACTAATGAGTAAATCATAGATCTTTTCTATAAGTAAAAAGGTACAGATATTTGAAATACATTTTTTTTAATATTAAGAAAATAAATAATGTTAGAACAGTTTTCTTGAATATAGTTTTGCATATCTTTAGTTGAAAGAAATGAGGTTGAAAAGAAACACATTTAGGAAGATGAGTACATTCGGTCTTGTTTTGCATGGTAGAAATGGTGGAACTTTTGACAAACTTTTTATACAGTGACTCATGCAAAAGCTAATGCTTTAGAAAGGTTCTTCTGGCAGCAGTGGGTAGGGCGTATTTAAGGGGGCAAGAAGACAGCTGAGGAGACCATTAAATTAGCCATATATGTATGAGTCTAGGTCACTCGGACTAGAAGAAGATAACAGCACTGGGAATGGAAAGGGGAAAATGAAAGCAGCAAGCAGTGCAGGAATTTACTGAATGTAATAATTAAGCAGATTGGAAAAAAAGAGTCAGGAAAAATTGCAAGAATGTGAGCTGAAAACTTAGAAAATGAAAGCTCCATTAGGGGAAAATAAAGCTGTTTGTGGGAGAACCAAGTCTGGGGAAAATTTTGATGTCTTTGATCAACATTGGGAGTTTGAGACAATGATCAGACATTCCATTGAAAACAACTTTTATATGGGGCTGAACCAGAGAAATTTGGTAAATTTAGAAATCATTTCAGTGGAGTTTATAGCTGAAATCTTTAGAAGATATGAAACCTCCAAGGGAAAAAATAAATGAAGAGCAGAGGGATAAAACATATGAGTCCTGTGGCACAATTTCAACAATGACTGAAGTGAGAGGACCCAGGAAACAGAAGTGGTAAATAGAGAGTAATGGGTAGAACTGGAACCCTGTAATGACTGTGAGATCAGGGAACAATTTCAAGGAGAAGTCACACAGTTTGGAAAAATTAGGGGTGATGATCACGAAGAAAACCTTTGCAGTTTACAAAAGGAGATCACTGGTTAACTTCAACTAGAGCACTTGTGAGAAGTCAGAACCTGCATCATGGGATTAAGTCAAGAAATTAGGAAATGGAGGCACAGCAAAAGTGGAGTGTTCTTGACAATTTTATGGTGGAAGAGAAATTCATATAGGTTTTTATTTGGATTTAGGTAGAAAGTGTTCAAAATTGGAATATATTTCACATTTCTTTTAGAAAACAATTTGGTTCAGCAATAAAACAGAAAGAGGCAATGAACAATTCAGAGCCAGGAATTTCTAAGTAACTCATTATCTAAACCGGACTTATGACATATCTGGGCTCTGTAACTATTCTTTGTATAATTATCCACCTGTGTACCAAATCTTAAAGAGTAGGTAAGCAAAACAATTGGTTTAAAAGTGTGTTGTAATTTGTGTTTACCAGCCAAGGAAGGGTACCTAGAGAAGAGGAATAATCCAGGGAAAATGTATGTTTTAGGGGGACTGGACATTCTGTGAATGAAAAAATGCTGCCTGCCATGTCAGTTAACAAAGGATGTTGCAGCCATCAAGCCACTAAAGCCACCCCAGATGGTGAGCCGTGAGGGAACTCAGGGTGGAGACAAATGGGCTGCCGGCTGCCAAGTCCGCAGTCACTGCAGCCACCCCAGAACGATGTACCCTGCGGGGCTTCAGCAAGGAGGAAACCAGGCCACTGGCCCTAGGTATCATATCAAAAGAATGATTTCAGTGAGCCCAGACTCTTGCAACTTCCCATACCTAGAAAAGTGTTAAATTCATTAACTTGAGGTATATGGCTTTCTTTAATTAACAGTACTATCTGGTCTTTTTTGCAAAAACTCCTATGTATCCTCGCTCCCCCCCTTGCCTCTTCAGAGCAGTTCCTCAGAGCTATCTGGAGGATCCTTCCCAGGCTTAAGTCCTCAGTTTTGTCTGCCAAATAAAACATAATTCTCAACTTTTAGGTTGTGCATGTTTTTCAGTTGACACCTCCAAGAAAGAGCCCCTAAATTTTTCAAAGATGGGTGCAAAACACTACCAGAGTCAGGCCTTTGTCAATAGGGAAAGTTGTAAGTGGTAAGGTAAAAGGTTTTCTTTCTTTTTTTGCCTGCCCTTTGATGAGTGTATAATCTAGGATCTTAGTTTTGTCCTCAAACCATACCAATGTTTCTAATCAAAATTCACTTAGGGGTGATTATTTAAAAATAAACTTTTGAATGATTTAAACACTGTCACCTATTATCATTTAGGAAAATGTATATATTTGTATTTTTTGTCTCATTAAACACTATTAGTTTTTGTGTTCTCCAGCCAGAAGTTTCACTGGAATGATGACAGTGAAGGAAACAGATGCCCAGATTAAATATGTTATGATATATTACTCAGTAGTGATAGCCAAGGCCACAAAGCCAATCAGTGACAGACGGAACTATTTTGTTAACTCTCTTCTAGATTCTAAACTATAAGCTTGATGCAAACTGAAAATAAGTCATAAAAAGTTTAAAGGGCTGTAAATACATGATATGTGTGGCAAATAAGATAAATGAGTTAAAATCTAAAGCATATTAATTTAAGATGAAAATTAGTATAGAATA
Organism: Mesoplodon densirostris; assembly: GCF_025265405.1. Classification (NCBI taxonomy): domain Eukaryota; kingdom Metazoa; phylum Chordata; class Mammalia; order Artiodactyla; family Ziphiidae; genus Mesoplodon; species Mesoplodon densirostris. Next base: position 42,557,671 of record NC_082665.1, read on the forward strand.
CATGATCAAAAAGTATGAAGAGAGAATTCTGGACATGACAGATGTCCCATGACAATTATTAATTTTTTAAACAATTGATCTCATTCATTCAGAATCACTTGTGCAATTAGCAAGTACCAATGGCTTGTGTATATCTTTGTTTAAAATTTTCTTAATCGACAGATTAAAAAATAAGCTCGGGCCTCCCTGGTGGCGCAAGTGGTTGAGAGTCCGCCTGCCGATGCAGGGGATACGGGTTCGTGCCCCGGTCTGGGAGGATCCCATATGCCGCGGAGCGGCTGGGCCCGTGAGCCATGGCCGCTGAGCCTGCGCGTCCGGAGCCTGCATGTCCGGAGCCTGTGCTCCGCAACGGGGGAGGCCACAACAGTGAGAGGCCCGCATACCGCAAAAAAAAAAAAAAAAATAAGCTCACCTTTATTCTACATTATCTTAACATTACATAAGGCTGAAAAATACTTATGCAGCCTGGTATTTGAAATTTACTTGCACTTACACAAGAAGAGTTACATCAATACACATTTATCACCTTACAGTGGTAATAAAAGCCCAAATATTTTACTTCTTGTTTTCAAAATGGCAGAGTAGAATTTTCAGAAATTTGAATCCAGGAAACATCCTCATAAATTTTAGTTGAGTTGACTTTGTTTAAATAACTATTAGGTTATTTTAATAGGAATAGTTCACTTCTTCTACCATGCTTTTTTCTTTCCCTTTTTTTCTCCTTTACCTATTTCCCTTGTACCTATGGTAGTTTGGGTTTTATACAATTCTCAGTTTCTGCTATCTTGAGCAATGAACTGTGGATTCTGAAGTAGATCTAAAACAACAGACAGAATTGTAAAGTAGGGAGGTAAAAGGTTTGATGATATAAAGATATTAGCATATTTGAACTTAGTACTGCCTATGATTCCTCTTTAGGAAGCAAGAATGAGGCACCTAAAGGGCATGATGTTAAGAGTAATTCAGGAAATGTAAAAAAAATAAAAATAAAATAATAAGTAAAGTCAAGAAAAGAAATGCTTGAGAAGTTATAGCAAGAAGATAAAATAATAAGAATGATTCTAGGTTGTGTCATCCATCACAGATGCCAAAGTAATATAACCTCTGAATGGCTATTGTCAACATATGGTAATGTGTGGACTGATGCTAATTAGACAAGTTTTACTCCACACATAGTCTGGCTTTTGCAGTTCTTGGTAGTCATAAACATAAGGAGTTACTGATTTAATGACAGGCAGAATTTCCTGCTGAGCCAGGAAGAAGATAATGGTTTAGAGATTAAAGTTTAAAATACTAACTAGGAGATCCATTCAAAAGAGCTAACATGGATCAGTTGTTTAGAGGAAGGACATGCTTGTATTAGTTTAAAGATAGTATAGAAAGCAGTGATGCTATTTATAACTTCACTTGGTTATTTACTAAACAACAGAAACTTTTGAACTTTTCCCAGGTGGAATGGATTTATCTATCCTTTTTTTGATGAGAAAAGCATTCCCACAAGATAGAGGAGGATATGTGTATATATATATGATACAATTTTATATATACATATGATACAATTGTATCATATATATATGCACATATATACATGAGTATATATATACGTGTATATATATACATGTATTTAAAAGGAGGATGACAAATAAAAATATTTTACGGAAATGAAGAAAATTTCAGTCTTGTCACTTCTTCAAAAGACAAATTGTTCATATCACCATTAGCCACAACTCTACTAAATTTCACCACGGGATCCCTGCCCTTGCATTCTTGACCTGTTCCTTTGAGACAACATAAAAGGGAAACTTTACAAGATGACTGTAAAACATGAGGTCCTGTAGGTATTTTAAGTTACTATACATATGTATTTTGAGTATAACTTTTTCAGCTGAATAATGTATTTATTGGTTTTTGTCCTTTACAACTAATATTTATCCCCTACTCAGACAAATAGATCTGAAAAGTAAGAAGTGAGAAGTGAAGTATAGTGAAATCGCCTAATATACACACAGTGATGATTGCTGTCTGTAAATTGTTATAACTGAAATATTTCTCCTGGATGTGACATTGATAAGGTTCATGTGGACACACACAAAACAAGCTACAACTGTTTTGTCTTTATGCAGTTTATAATATACCCTTCCAGTAATGAAGCTTTATTTTATCTCTTAAGTAAAACTCTATAAATTATCCTAGGAAACTGAGTCTCAGAAAATTTTAACTAATTTCTTTAAGGTCACAAGGTTAATTAGTGTGAGAGATGAAACCAAATTTCTAGGTTTTCTGGTTCATTCCTCTTCGGTTTCTATTATATTATCCATGGAACACTGAATTTACAAAGGACAAGAGCAAAAACAAAGGTGCAGCCGGGTAAAAGATACAAAAATTGTAATATTGACTTGTTTGTCTTCTGGAAGAATAGAGAATGATGACCTTCATTCTAGATTGCATCTAACTTGACCTTGAATTGTATAACCCTCCATTTTTCCCCCTCTTGACATTAGCACTATTCTACACTTGATTAGTCATTTATTTATTACTAGATGCCCAGTGGCTGGAAATGGCACCTGGTGCATAGTAGATATCAGTAAATATTTACAGAATAAATAAATTGTATTTTGTATCTGCAAAACTAATATTTTTAACACACTGAATTAAGTCAAGCCTTGAAATTGAACCATCCATATTGACAAATTGTTAGCTAAGCACAATTTGAATCACTTTAGTGCTGCTTTATCACTGTCACTCCTTGGGTATCTATTAATGGGATACATTAGGGTGTCAAACATCCTGTTCAAACAGTAAATACGAAACTGAAAAATGCCACGTTTTTTCTGGCTGTAGTACAATTAAATACTTGTGTTAAGCATGGAACATATTTTGCCTGACAAGAAAACATTTGCCTGCGCATTCTCTCACACTAAGCAGATGTTAACTAAATATTAAAGAACCAAAAGTAACTAGGTAGTATGCCATTTATACCTTTTTAATCTATTGTTATCTTGTTCCATTGCATAGCTATTCACTATTTTACTCAATATCTTGTAGTTTATAAGTTGTACTTAAAAAATGCCCTCGAGTATATCTCATTTTCATATGTACTTTGATAGATTCTCTGCTACAATTATGCTTGTTATTTCAAGTAGAATGCATATGTTATTGATGAAAATACAATTGACCTCTTTTAAAAGCATGTATCACAGTAGTTAAAGTTTATGATAGAATGTGCGATGAGTTGGTCTTGATTCAATCACTCCTGAATAGAGATATAAATTTCTAATAGGAAATTTATGCATGGGACTTAGACATGTTCCACAGGATGTCTGGTTGTGGGCTGAATGGAAGGACGAAGTGTGTGTTCTCTCTTTCACTGGGGAAATGTTTCTCCCACCAAGGTCCTTGACACTCACAGACTGCTTTTCCCTCCATGTTGGTGTCCATTAATCTTACCGCCTCCCGCCCAGCTGAGTCAGCCCTTCCAGATTCAGCGCGCTGTCTCCACAACACGAAAATGGCTCTTTAGTTGTCAGATCTTGCCCAAGAGGAATAGCCAGCACAGTGGGAAAGGATTAGACCTTATATATTCACAGTTCAGAAGGACATTAATAATGTTGGTCAAAATAAATAAACTTCTTTGGCTATTCTTTATCACTTAGATAGTCTTAATGGTGAGAATGATGTGAATAATTCTCCAGCAAAAATTAAAATTTTGATTCCTCAAAAAAGAAAAATAAATAAAGATGTCCATCCATTATCCTCTGGTAAAATAAACTCTCCCAAACTACATAAGCACCTCTGAGCTTCAGGTATGGTTAGTTCATTCACTTTTTGAATATTTGGGGATACTTATTCTATTTTTGGTTAATAATTTATTTCTCTTTTTCCTGGGGGGAAACCTGAACAGTCTTTAGGATGGTCATTGATTTCATTCAGAAATAAAAGATCATGATAAATCACCTACTACATCTTGCTAAAGAAACACAAACATTTTTTGAAAAGTTACAGATTTCTAGATAAGCTAAGTTCCAGATAGTTCACGTATATTTGCACATATCTGAAAACAACAAAGTTTTCTAAGTGCATACTTTCCCCAGACTACCAAGTTAGTTGATCCTGGGCTTAAGGCTAGATCCTTTAAAATCTGTGCTACAGTTTTGATTATAAGTAATTGCTAAATATTAAAGATACATAACTGTAATAGTACATCATATGACAGACAGGATAAAGAAACAGATACGTTCAGATGAATGACATTTTCTCAGTGTTTGCTGTGTATTTCCCTCTTAAACGGAGTTCGTTACAGATTCCGTTCTATAGTCCTTGACTATTTCTTAGGTTGATAAACTTTAAAACCTCTGAAAGCAGATAACATACCTTGTTCATAAGTTTATAAATACAGTGACATCTCACACAAACAAAAATGTAACAGTGTTTCTTGAATTTAGTGATGGAAAAGCCTAGTCTCTGGCTTTATGGTTGTGAATGTACACACAGTGACCTTAGCCAGTCATTCCCAAACTTTAGTGTGAGGAAATTTTGTGAAGTGCTTGTGTAAAATTTATTTTCAGGGGCCCCATATACACGTTTTCTTGTTTAGTAAGGCTGCATGTGGCTTCAGAACCTGAACTGATACCAGACATCTGACACAGATACTGGTGTTTACTGGAGAATATTTTGGAAACTACTATCTTTTAACACTTATAGCATGTTGCCCTCCATGAGTCCGCCAGTGTATTCTATTAGGAAGCTAATTTTTATAACAATGCCCTCTTACACTGTCTGTAGCTCCCATTTTGCTACATGTGCCCATGTTTCTGCATGGAATGAGGCAGATTGCCTCTGAGCAGGATGTACAGCTGATTGACAACTAGTAATAGTGGAAGGTCAGCACTAATTACTGTCCCTCATTTTCATGAGGAATTTTGAAAGATGGAAACTAACGTGTTTGTGGCTTTTTCTGCCATCAAATTACCTGGCTGACAGGAGGGTGTCACTGTTTATCGATGCTGATAGTGTGTAAGTTGGTACCCATGCAATTAAAGAGAAGTGAAATATTGCCTCAGAGAGTTACTTTCCTGGGAGTAATTACTATAAGTGTCAACAAGGCTGGAAAAAAAGAAGGGGTCTCTTTGTTGTTCTATGAGTAAAGATTGTGAATGCTGAAAGGGCTGGTTCTGCTGATCATCAAAATCTCTGTCCCACCTATCAGTTTACTTGTTTGTCAACGATTATAAGAGCTTGAAAGAAAGCTCAGAAAGCAGACAGTACTTAGGCAGTTAAGAACAAAATCTCTGTTCCTTATTCCATGGATTCATGAGACATTTCTAGTATGAAGTTAGTTCTGAAATATAATGTTCCTGGGTAGATTTCAAGAGCCAACAGAAAGGATTAATGACAGGAGGAATCATTAGAAAAGAGTTGGACAAGAACTTTGGGAGAAAAGAAAGGAATTGGAGTCCCCATTTTCTGGGGTCAGAATATTTGGAGCACCTGGGGTTTTAGTTTATGCCTCCACAGAGATTTGTCAACTTCCTTCACAAATTTGAAACTTCTCTCAGTCTTTCCTCTTTGCTCTCCTGGCTTCGGGTTCTCATGCTGACTACATGCCTCCCACACAGAAAAACTAGTACACTCCGATTGCCCTAAACTTTTCCTCATTGCCACTGCCATCAAATAGCAGTTTGGAGCCCTCTCTCGGAGATGGAACATATTTGAACCCTTGAAATGAAGGCTAGGCTGGTAAGTAGAGGCCTTTTCATCTGGTTTATATAGCTCAGAGTTCACCACCATCATCAACACTGATCACTTCAGAGTTCTGTAGTTCTGTTCTGTGTTAACCCTCTCAGACCCCTATAGCCTCTGGGAGACCTGACCCCTACTTTGAGACACATTGAACTGGAAATAATAACTCCCATATGGGAGAAGAATACTTCAGCCCCAAGAGCTTATCAAGCTTTGTTTTTTTTATGACTGCTAAGAAAAGGAGTGTGTATTGGAAGTAATTCTCTCAGCTTATAGCTATTTTGATAGAGGGGGTCTATATTTAATAAAGGTTAAATCCATTGAAACTGAGTCAAAGACACTTTTCATGGCCAACAATTTCACCTACTTTAGAAGTCCATCTCTTCCCACTCTCCCCAGGTCTACTCAAAGCGGGAAATGGGTGACCTTGCTTTGTTTAATAGGCAAATGGCCCTTCCCCCATAGAACATGAATAAGTATTTTCAATCTGAACTTGTACATCACTCTTATATGTCTCTCTTCTTCACAAAAAAGGAAGCTCTTTCGGTAATTGCAAGACTTAATTAGCCAGTGTTCACACAAAGGCTTCTTTTGTTCACCTATCAACAGGCTGCTTTCATTGATGGTTCTCTGACTCTCTGAAGACTATTCTTTTACTAAGTTTTACACAGACTTCTGTTTTCAGCTTCGGAGTCCTATGATACAAGTGCTCTGCATTCTAGCCCCCGGTGTCTTTTTCTCTGCCTCATCCTGATTACAGATCACTCCTTCCATGACTGATTGCGATCTGATCACCTTCCCAGTCTGCCAATTCCTTGTTTTTAATGGGACAGAAACAAAGTTTCAGAACAGCTGTGATGCTGTGGTAATAATGATCCGCTAAAGAGTTGGTTTCCTTCTAGCTCCATTTTCCCATCTTCATGTCAGAGCTATGGCAACAGCAGAGAATGGCGGCGGGGAAGCACAAACACCTGAAAAATACCAGAAAAAAGATGTACTGGTAACTACACTATACACATTTAAGCTATATTTCTTTTATAATTGAAAGGGGAAAAAACACATCTTATATCAGTCTACAGAATTTTTTAAAAAGCTTAGATCCTTTATTAGCTAATTTATAGCAATCACATTCTTAACATTACCAGATATTACTCTCTTTGAAATTACCTCCTTTCTCTCCTCTGCGTATGTAAATCATACTGCAACATTTTGTGACACTTTTTATGTTGACATTTAAAAGGCTTCTGTCCTAGAGATTACTGTTTTCCTTCCAGGGTAAGCTTAAAACTTACATACCTTTGGAGTCTGACATCTACAGACTCAAATCTATAGTAATTCTGCTACTAACATTAAAAAAAAAAATTCTTGGAACCTCATTTGCTAGAGAAGAGGAAGTTCCTCACTGCCTGAGATAGTATTCCCTCCAGAAAAGGTTCTTATTATTGTGACCATTTCTATCCTGTGGCAAGTGGTGCTTGTAATTTATATTCTTAAATCTGAATATCTATGATATTCAGAAGTATGGATTTCCATGTAAAATAGAAAGCTTTTGAAATCATTAATTGCTTCTATAAAGATTTCTGTTAAATCTATTAAACATAAATATGAGTTTATGTTACCAAGACATTTTAGTTTGAAAAATAATACAAGGCTCAGAGAAATATTTTTTAAAATCATAAGCACTTTATTACAATAAGTATGCACTCAGTAATCTTGAGTTGTCATCAAACACTCCTAAGTCAATCAGGATATTTTTCACCTGCTTCAGAAGAGAACATTGTACCACTCTTTCGAAATTTGCTAATGGAATACCAGTTCTGACACTTTCACTAGTGTTAGGTTGCAAAAGCGTTTCATTTGGAATTGAATAACATTAAAGCAAGTTGTGTGTATATGTATATATATGTTTGTGCTTTTCTGCTATAATTCTGATTTTGATATGCTAGTCCATGGTTCTTTCCAAGATGGAAAAGCATAGTAAGCTCTCCTCAATTAACTGGACAGAGAAACTCCATTCAGGAAACCTCTTTTAGTGGTTTCTCATGAAATTAGTGTTCTATGATGCACACTTTATCCTAATTCACCATTGCTTTTTCTTAGACTTTCAAGGTTGTCTATAACTTTTAGCCATTCAGCATCACTTTTATCAAATATCAGAAACAAAGCAAAATGGATTTTAACTTTTCTAATGAAAGAATTTTTTATAATTCTCAGAAGAGGTTTAATTTCACTACACTACTTCATCATGCTTTATGTGATGCATATCCCTACATTTTTTTCTCTACCACAACTGCAAGAACACACTGCATATCTCTTGTTTATCATAAATTTGCCAGTATGACCACTTTTTGAAAGACACATCCTTTCTTCAGTTCAGAGGGAAGTCATTTCCTTGATTTGCAGATCTTTCTGCAGAGATAGATTTTGTTTACTGATTAACTTATTTGTATGTACAACTGGTCCCCTTTTATAGCCACCCATCTATACTTAATTTCTTCTTTTATAGTCTGGCCTGTGATATCAACTGAACTCTATAAAGTTAGTTGGAGTACGCACTCTTCCAGTTTATTGCAGAATGTACTTATTAAAATAATATTTAAATGAAACATGTAGAGTTAAATATTTCTTTCTATATCATGAAAGTGATAGTCTCAGGAAGAAATAAATCACCCACAACTTACAGTAAACAATTTGGTAACAGTGTTCGGTATTTAGTTCCAGACATTTTTCTATCAAGGTTAAATCTAGTTTTTAAACAGACCCATTTGTGATGATTGGCTCTACATATAAACCTCTTAAACTCTCAATTTTGTTGATATCCTCTCCAGTATTTTCAATAATAAACATTTGAATATCACCCATAAGGGAGAAAGACATGCCATGTGGTATGGAGAGAGAGAGGACACATCAATACCCTGACCTCAAAAGACCCTCAGTACAATTCAATAATTAACGCAGAAATCCTTTCGAATATAATAAACAATATAAGGAAGCTTATGATACATGTAAGAGGAATAATAACAAAGTGAGAACACTGAACATGGGGTGGTCAGGGAAAGATCATGCCATGTTAAACCATATACAAAGCAGAGATTAAACATTTATAAAAAATTATGGTAAAGGAAGAAGAAGCAATGAGTTTGATTACACACTACACATGAATGAATTTAGGGCATTTTAAGAGGGAAAATTTGAAGCCTACTTTCCTATTTTTCGAAGTCTGTTTAAACAGTCATTTGTTTTAAAAGTGAATAAGGTTGTATGAACATTTAATTGTTTTAATTGGATTTGAGCTCTTTCTCACATGTACTCTGCCACTGGTGAGATATAGCGCTACAATTAAGTTAAAAGTTTATTTTCCTTTCTATCTTGGAAATGTTTGCAAACTTTTTTTTTAATCTCAGAGTTTTATCACTCTATTGTACCTATAAACAAGATGCAAAAGAACATCCCTTTCATTTGCCATAGTCTGCTGTCACAGACTGAGTTGATTTGACATGGTGAAAATACATTCTTATTACATTAAAATTTACTTTAAATAAGACAAATATATCTGCGTTTTAAGTTCACTAAGTAATTTAGAGAAAATATTGGACTTATGCTATTTGGAAAACAAAAATTTTCAGTAAGAACAGAATATCCTTTGATTATATTTAATTGGGGTTAACAAAAAGAAAACTTGATCTTGGGTATAGAAATGTCACCAAGGGGACATTTTTATCAGGCTGACACTGTCATCTGTCTCTTAATTTTGTTTCATGAAACTCAGCAAGGTTATTATTTAAACCTGCTTATGTTGAAAGGCAAAAAGTTAAATTTGAAAAACAGTTATTTTACTGTGGATTTTGACATCCTTGATTTTTGGCTCCTTTATCCCCCTCTCTTGTTCATATTCTGTAAAAAAGCATTCCATCTATTCATAACTGCAAACAGATTCTAATTTAGTCCTATTTCCTCAAACGAGTATATCACATTCTTTTTCAGTGCACCATTTACTTCTCCCAGCTATTGGGGGTGTCAGGACCTTTATACTCTGCATTTTTACTCTGCTCTCAAAATAAATCTGAAAATTTTGTTATGACTTATAGCAGTCCTTCCACTAGAGGGTATTTAACCTAAATTAATAATTTTCAAGTATAGGGGATGAAGGTCAGTTTTTGATTGTAGAACCTTCCCAACATCCATAAAACCACTCCATATATAGAGTTACTTACCTTACATAAGGCCAATCCAGCAAGAGATTCAGAATGAATTTAGATTTTTATTGAACAAATGTAAATATTATATCACACAGCTCCTGATTAAACACTAGTATAGAACTAAGGCAAAGTGTAGACACAAAAATTCATTCTAAACCTAAATATGAATATACTTATTAAGGTGACAACCAAATGTTAACTATAAGTATCCATGAGAAATAAAATGTCTTATTGAAAGTCTCTACAGAATAATTTTAGGATGCAATTCTAAGCAACAACTAATATCAATGAGGCCGTGTTTCCTCAGATATAGAAACTACTCCGACAGCATCCTAAATTCATCATTAATTTTCTTGGAAAACACAAAAAAGCTCACAGAAACAAAGACACAACTCTGTGGCTGTATATTTGGGCAAGGCAGAGAAAAAAGACTAAAATGATGCAGAATCAGTAAACATAGTAGTGAAATATCCAATAAGATATGACAGTGACTACCTATAACTGCATAATATTCTATGAACATATTTAAAATTTATTACATATTTTTCATACTTATCATTCCCTGAAAAATTCTTCATTTGAGTTAAATAGTAAAAATACTATTCTTCTTATTTTACTATAAATTTAGAGCCTTTCAGGGCATTAAGAAGAAGATGTGAGAGAGGCAGTATCAAACTGAATGAGATTTAGTGTTCATGACACCAATTTAACATATTTTTACTTGGAAAAAAATTAAAAGTGGCCTAATCCAAAACCTTGCCTGATATTCTGTGCTGTGCTGCACATAATTGGCTATTGATTCTCACAATAGTCTTTCTATGAAACTTGTGTGGTCCGTCTTAGGAAGTCAAACAGTGAGATAATGACAATAGTACTTACTATAAAAATCACATTTTTGATCCCTCTGTTTGCTGCCTCCAATTTGTGGTTTAGATTTCCCTTTATTAAGAAAAACAGGCTGATGTAAAATCACATCCTAGACAGTACAATCTGAGCTCCTCCTATTTTCCACGGAACCATTGGTCACCACACACATTGCTGTCAAACTGTTCTGCTTCTCATCAGCTGCACACTGCGTAGGAGAACAGGAGGCAGGTCCTGCGTTAATTAGGACAGACTTTTTAAAGTTCATTCTGAGAAATATAGGTGCCAAGTATTAGCTCATGTAAGAAAGTTATATAAGGAGACAGGTCAGGGGTAGAAGAATGACAAATAGAACTTTTAATGTCTTTGGACTAGGATATTGAGAGAAATTTGTTTTCAGGATGGCACCAAGGTTAAAGTGAAGTTCTTCCCTGAAGGAGAGAAAGGCTGAACTATGGGTCCATTTAGAATTGATGGCTTTAGAAAAAAATCCAAATCTATAAAATTCCTCATGTGGATTTGACTAAATAACTCTGTTTTTCTGAAATAATTACAGGCTAATAAAGGTACTAAATTTATAGAAAAGACATGAATCTGGTATGACAAAAATAATAAACAGTGTAAACCTGCAGTACATTGAAAGTTCCCATAGCAAATTGATCTTTTAATATTGTTAGTTATGTATGAAAAGTGCAATAAGTAGAAATTTTTCCCTATTTGAATAAATTGGCTTGTGCTGAATATTGATTAATGTAAAGTTAAGACATGATGCAAAAAAGTTTTTTTAAAATATCTTATTTATGATTATAGAATAGTATGAAAGTGAAAATGGATTAAAAGACTATACAAATGATTAAAAGAACATATAAATTTACTGATTTTGTGTTTATATCACAAGTATATTTGAATATATACAAGATACAACAGGAAGATTATTTGTAAACACTTTTAAAAGCAGTTATCTCTTGATGATAAAATTGGTAACTTTTAGTTTATTTTATGTAACCACTGAGAATGATTTATCTATTAATAATTACAATATAATTTTTTAAATCTTTTATTTTTGAAATTTTGGAAAATATTTGAAACACTGAGTAAAATAAACGGATTACTAAAGAATTTATAAATTAAATAATATCCACAGTGAGAAGAAAAGAGGCTTATGAGTTCTTATTTCAGCACTAGTTTTAAAATATTTAAAATTAAGTAAGATCATGACAGAAAAAATGAAAAGCAATCCTTCCCTACCTAGTAGTATATTAGGAGTGCTGAGAGAATTTAGAGTGTCAAGGAATTTCTAATGTTTAGAAGCATATTTAGTAGCTAAGATGCTAATGTCAAAACAAACTTCAGAAAAAAACCTAAATTTTCAAAGATATTTGTTACAATGAGCCACTCATAACATTTGATGACAACTTTTAGAAATAATTTAACTGATTACTTTTACTAAAAATACAAATTATTCTTCACACAGTTGTTCCTTATATTAACATTAGATAAAAGCTGAGGATGTAAAATAATTTAGTGAAGTAGGTATATACATTCTTGTTATTCAACTCAGCACTCAAAGAATTCTGAATAGATGACTAATTAAATTATATTGTTTTAATTAAACTATCTAAGAATCAAAAATCATTATAGATTAAGAAAACTATGAAAATGATCAATTCCATCCTTGATAGTGTATTAAATGAAATGAAAGAAAATATGGCAATAATTAATAATGAAGTAATTGAGACCACAACCTACTGACTTATCATTAGTATGCATGGTACTATCATTAAACCCATTGTACATTAGGAAAGGAGTTACTACAGTGATTTTTTTAAATAGCTGTAATTGAAAAATAATTTCACACATGCACACAATAAAATTAAAATACAGGCTGAATTCATGCAAATGTTAATGTATTTAAAAATCAGATTAAATGTATAGTTCCAAAAATTATGGAACATAGCATTCTGTGCACGATTTTATGCTTTCTTAATTTCAATCTACAAACAAAAATATTCAATTTAAAACAATAAAAAAGTAGAGAAATATGGGAAAAGTCTCATGATCACACCACACAAACTCTATTCATATTTTAATGTTTTTAACACAAATGTAAAGTTTAAATATAAATGTAAAGTTACATTCAGAGTCTAATAAGCATTTCCTTATTGTTGCTTTGTAGGTTGTAGTGACACATACACAATTGAAAAATCATAAAAGAAAATCTTACACTAGCTTAAGAGAAAAAGGAGACCAGTTGGAATGCATAACTTGGCTGGAGTTGCAGGAAACTGATTCTAGGGTCTCATCTGTCTCTGTCTCCTTCTCTCTATAATTTGGCTGCACTTTCTCCATGCATGTTGGTTTCATTTGGCTGTCAGTAAAATTCCATGATGGCTATGGACATGCTGAGCATTACATCTTCCCATCTAAGCCACCCCAATGGAAAGACGACTTCTCTATTCAAAACCCATACAACAGATCTTGAAAGAACTTATTGCTCCAGTAAGCCATGACTTCCTGTGTTTGCTTGTCTATTTCTCCCCTCTCTTACAGATTCCCAAAAAAGTTATTGATTTTTCAGTCTGTTTAGCTTTTTACTATTTGTATGGGTGGTGTGGTGACTTCCAAACTCCCTTCATTGAATCAGAAACCAGAAGTCTGTGAGAAGATCTTTAAATGAAATATTAAAGAATTTACACATAGTTACAGGGTCGTTCATGTTATTTCTTTATGAGTGAATTTTGGCCATTTGTCTTTCAAGGAATTTGTCCATTTCACTTAAATGGGTTTAAAAGCATAAAGTTGTTTATAATATTCTCTTATCATAGTTTTAATATCCCTAGGTTTTACAGTGATGTCCCTAGGTTTTACAGTGATGTCCCTAGGTTTTATAGTGATGTCCCCTCTTTCATTACAGTTGTTAGTAATTTTCTTCTTCTCTCTTTTTTTCTTGGATAGTCAGGCCAGAGATTTATCAATTTTATCGATCTTTTCAAGAACCATCTTTTGGTTTCATTAATATTTTATGGTTTATTTTAAAATTAATTTATTTTTGCTTGTATGATAATTATCTCATTTCTTCTGCTTACTTTGGGTTAATTTACTCTTTTTATATTTTTTTCTTAAAAGGGAATTTTAAATCATTGACTTGAGATAATTCCTCTTTTCTAATATTAGTTATGTTACAAATTTGCCTTTAAGTATTTCTTTGGTAGGACATTACAACTTACATAGATACGTTTCATTTTCATTCAATACAAAATGTTTGCAAATTTTTCTTTTTAATTCTTCATTAACCCATGGGATATATGTGTGCTGTTTTATTTACAAATATTTGAGAATGTTTTAGATATCTCAGCTATTGATTTCTAATTTAATTCCACTTTAGTAGATGAACTTGTTTGATTTAAATTTTTTAATTTGTCTGGGTTTAGTATTTTAGGCCCAGAATATGACTCACCATAGTGAAAGTTCCATATCCAGAATACATATTATTTTTAAGCACATACAGAACATTCACTGTGGTAAATCATATTCTGGGCCTAATCTTCTTGGCTCTTCATTTTAGGGTTGGGCCAATCTTATTCAGAGTTGAGCTGGGTTTCAGGTTTTTTGTTGTCGTGGTTACTTTCAGTTCATAGTTGACTTCAAAATCCTCTAGAATTTTTTATACTTGTGTGCTTGGCCATAAAGTTTTCCTGAAAGTCTCCTTCACTCTCAGCTTTAGGTCTTCCCTTTGTGTATGTGCCTCATAGAAGGTCTGCCTATTTCTTGTCTTTCCCTTAGCAACAGACTGCTGTTGCTAGATACTTGGGGCTTGCTACCCTCTGGTGGAGTCAGGGAGTTTCCTGTTGTCCTCCTCCAGCCTCAGTGTTAGGCAGGCCCTGTGTCCCTGGGTCTCAGAGTTTGAAACCATTCTCACTCAATGGTTGAGGATAATTTCTCAATGATTCTATTGCTCCCCAAATTTTTCAAAGTCTGTAAAGTGGTTGCCCTAAAATGTCATTGATTGGTTGGATTCAGAAAAGTAATGACTTTATAGATTATCATGAGTTTTCCTTCTGTTAGAGTGGGAGTTACATTATTTCCAGGTTCCTACATCTTAACCTAAAGCCGGGAGTATATCCCTTTTCTTTTAAATTAAAAATAATACTTCTATATTTTCTTTTCTGAGTATGCATTTGACCACATATCAATTTTTATGTAAAATATAATTGCAATTATTATTTTTTAAATTCTGATTTATTTTTTGGCTGTGTTTGGTCTTCATTGCTGCGTACGGGCTTTCTCTAGTTGCAGCGAGTGGGGGCTACTCTTTATTGTGTTGCGCAGGCTTCTCACTGAGGTGGCTTCTCTTGTTGCGGAGAATGGTCTCTAGGCCAACGGGCTTCAGGAGTTGTGGCACGTGGGCCCAGTAGCTGTGGCTCACAGGCTCTAGAGTGCAGGCTCAGTAGTTGTGGTGCATGGACTTAGTTGCTCCATGACATGTAGATCTTCCAGGACCAGGGATCGAACCCATGTCACCTGCGCTGGCAGGCCGATTCTTAACCACTGCGCCACCAGGGAAGTCCCTAACTGCACTTATTTTTAAGTTGATGAGTCATTGTATCTTTTAAAATTCAATCCCTATTAATAGTACAAAACTTAGGTATCATTTTTTCTTATTTTCATTACTGATAGTATGAATAAGCTTCCCTATTAAATTTCTAAGTTTATTACATTATAATCAGAGAGTGATACTTATAATATCCACTATTTGACTCAGAATATTACCAATTTTTAATGCTCTTTTACTAATTAATGAGAATTTGGATGCCCAAAGAAATTGATTTGTAAATTATATTAAGTTGATCGAAATTCAATATCAAAAATAGTGCTAGAACTAATTATCACTATTATATTCAACAGTTTAGTTGTAAGTCACAGTGAGCATTGAGGTTTGGGTTAAAAAAGGTTATTTCTTATTCTAGAATATACACTGTTCATATACTAATGTAATCTATATTCACAGATGTTTTATGTAAATTGCTCCCTCTGTTGATTATTATTGAAGCCACTGTTATTTAAAACCCGTAAGGGCTTCCCTGGTGGCGCAGGGGTTGAGAGTCTGCCTGCCAATGCAGGGGACATGGGTTCGTGCCCCGGTCCGGGAAGATCCCACATGCCACGGAGCGGCTGGGACCATGAGCCATGGCCACTGAGCCTGTGCGTCCGGAGCCTGTGCTCTGCAATGGGAGAGGCCACAACGGTTAGAGGCCCTCTTACCGCAAAAAACAAACAAACAAACAAAAAACACCCTTAAGAGGCTTATCCAGGTAAGCCAGTCTATAACTGGACCTTTTGAGATTTTGATTTTATTGCAGTGCCTTAAATTTATCTACATTAAAATTTGCCACATTTAATTTAATTCCTTATTTCATCCTGTCAAGGCCTTTTTGGATACTAATCCTGTCATCCAGAACACTATCTATTCCTTCCAGATTCATGTCATCTTCTATTTGGATAATCATATTTTCATACAAGTCACTGACAAATGGTGATAAGTGTTACACAGAACAAGATTGAGAAGAAAACCTTACGTTCTGGCACTGCAAATGTCTAAGTTGACACTTTTCTATAAATAAATGTTCAAATATGGCCATTTAATTTATTACAAATCTGCCTAACTATTGCTTCAACCCAAAACTACATGCTGCCATATTTTCTACATGTATTACAGAAATGATCTGGTTTAATGTCATTCAGATATGTCTCATCTATTTCAGAAGCCACTTAATAATTTATTCTGAAATTATGCTTGTGACTTGTGTCAGTATTTGAAGAAAATTGCTGTGGTAAATTGATTGCAAAAATGGCTGAATTCACCATTCTTCCATCTATGATTACTTTTTGCATTATAACTTTACAGCTACTTCAGTCAAGAAGTTGACTCCATTTCCTTCACCCTTGAATCTAGGCTGACTCTGTGACTTGCTTTGATAGAATATGGTGGAAGTATCACTATGACATATCAACTCCTGAAGCTCAAGAAGACTTAAGCACTTCTACTGTTTTTTGGAATTCTGTCCCATCATGAAAACAAGCCCAGAATAGACAACTGGAAAATGAGAGCCCCAAATGGAGGAGAACAGAGATTCTAAGCAGAGGCCATCTAGACCAACTAGCAGAACACAGACAGGTGGGTGTTCCAAAGAAAATCAACTGAGTTTGACCCACATTATCAGAACTACCCATAGACTCATGAATAATAATAAATGTTACCCAAAATGATTTACAGATTCAGTGCAATCCCTAGCAAAATTTCAATGGCATTTATTCATAGAAATATGAAAAACAACCTTAAAATTCATATGAAACCAAAAAAGAACTCTGAATAGGCAAAGCAATCTGGAGCAAAATGAACAAAGCTGGAGGCATCACTCTGATTACAAAATATACACAAACCTACAGTAATAAAACAGCATGGTACTAGCATAAGAGTAGACAAAGACCAATGGAACAGAATAAAGAACCAGAAGTAAATCCATTTACAGTCATTTGATCTTCAGCCATGGTGCCAATAATATACAATGGAGAAAGGATTGTCTCTTCTATAAGTGATGTTGGGAAAACTAGATATCCACATGCAAAGGAATGAAATTCTCATATCATTTGCAAATATTTTCTCCCAGTTAGTAGGTTGTCTTTTAATTTTGTGAGTGGTTCCTTTTGCTGTGCAAAATCTTTTAAGTTTAATTAGGTCCCATTTGTTTATTTTTGCTTTTATTTATTTTACTTTAAGAGAGCGATTCAAAAAATCGTTCCCATGATTTATGACAAACAGTGTTCCACCCATGTACTCTTCTAGGAGTTTTACGGTTTCTGGTCTTACATTTAGGTCTTGAATCCATTGTAAACTTGTATTAGTTGAGGAGGAAATTTGTTTATCATTTGTTCATTAATATGTATTAATTTTCTAGATTGTCTAGCTTTTATCTTAAAGAGAATACAAACTTTGGATTGGAGAGCTAGAAAGGATCAGTTACCATGGGAAAGAAGGGGACAGAATGAAGTTTCATAAGGAACACAGTTTGAGGAGGCATCCATCCCTCCATACCCTAGAAAGTGGGGTGAGATGATTGGCTGTCTCAGGAGGTAATTCTGTGTAGATGATAGTGAGCCATGCTAATAGAGGAGATTGTTTTTGTTTATTTCTTTGGGTTGTTGTTGTTTTTTTTTTCCTATATAGTTAGTGCATGGAGCTAGAATTTGTACTTTGACCATTTTCTCCTGTTGGGACAATCCATTAAGACAGGTGTGGGTGTTCTTTAAAATCATGGCTAACAATAGAAGTGTTTTCCAAAATAATGGTTAATATTTAGAATGCTTTAGATGACTGAATTTTTGTTTGTGTGTTTGGGTATAGAGCTATCACTTCTACTTATGCTTTCTATATAATTAACTTATCAAGTTTAAAGAACTCTTAGGAAGTTTGCTCTAAACATTTTAGTACTGTTTACACAATGAGTAAATAAAAAATCCCAAAGGAAATAAACCAAATCTCTAAATTGACTACAAATATAAATAACCCAAATTTCTAAAATCACCTAAAGTTGACCCTAAATATGAAATGCTCCTATATATTTTGATGAAATAATGACTTTATGTCACTTTTCCTATAGTACTTCAAATACTATTAAAAATAAAGTATTCATAATTATCAAATGACTCAACACTTCTTGTTCTACATACATAACTCATCAAACAGTACCCAGAGATTCTAGAGGCTGAACCCAGTAATTTGTTCCACATGTACTCCGGGTGATTCTGGTCATGCTCATATGAGAAAATCAATGGTCTATGGCATATTTCTTTACCAGTAGCACATCTGTTTTCTCCTCCTTTTGTCCTCACCCAAGCTCTACCATATTGAGCAGAAAAGTGGAGTAGAAAGTACAGAAAGTTTCCATATTCTCCCTCAGCCCTGCATGATTAGCCCTTTGAAGTTGCCAAATTAATTGGTAAAGTACCTTTTTCGTCTGGAACAAATGCATAATGACTTCTGAATTATCACAAGAATTAGAGATTTCTAATATTTTCCCCTCCATTATTTTGTCTTATTGATTTTGTCAAAGGCGGAGTTCAATAGACAGATTTTCCTATTTCTGTTATCTAGAAGGGGATATTTTTCGAATACATGTTTGTTAAACATTTTCACACAGTTCCCCTTTTTCTATTTATTTGAGTGTATAATCAATATTGTCCATCAAAAAGAAAATTTTTCTAGGACATATTATCACTTACAGCACCTAATACTTGAATTGCTTAAGGTTAAAAAGGTAGCACTATTGACAAAATGTAATGGAAACATAATGAAACATAATGTACTCCTATTTTCTTCATTGTGGCTATTTTTTTAATGTATAATAAGATTTAATCATGTGCTTATATAACGGGATGAAAACTGAGGAAAATAATGTCTCAAAAATTATCTTCTAATCAAGCGCATCCTTGTGCACCAAACAGAGTCAAGTAAATAATTCAAAGTTACTGCCAAACTGCAAATCTGAGTTGCATAATAAATGCAGATGGAAATCACACAGGTAAACGTAACTGGAGTTCAAGAAATGTATACTACATTTGAAGGAGGTTTCTCATTTAGAATTAAGACTTAAAATGTTTCCTTCATGTTCATGTAAGTTTGATTTTAAGCACTTTCAAATTTTTTGAAAAAATTTGTATTGGAGTATAGTTGATTTACAATGTTGTGTTAGTTTGAGTATCCACTCGTTTTTAGATTCTTTTCCCATATAGGCCATTACAGAGTATTGAGTAGAGTTCTATGTGCTATAAGGTAGGTCTTTATTAGTTATCTATTTTATGTATAGTAGTGTGTATATGTCAATCCCAATCTCCCAATTTATCCTTCCCCTCTCAGCCTTACCCCCTGGTAACCAAAAGTTTGTTTTCTACCTCTAGCTCTATTTCTGTTTTGTTGATAAGTTCATTTGTACCCTTTTTTGAGATTCCACATATAAGCTATATCATATGATATTTGCCTTTCTCTGTTGACTTGCTTCACTCAGTATGACAATTTCTATGTCCATCCATGTTGCTGCGAATGACATTATTTCATTGTTTTTTATGGCTGAGTAATATTCCATTGTATATATGTACCACATCTTTATCCATTCCTCTGTTGATGGACATTTAGGTTGCTTCCATGTCCTGGTTATTGTAAACAGTGCTGCAATAAACATTGGGGTGCATGTATCTTTTCAAACTATGGTTTTCTCCAGATATATGCCCAGGAGTGGGATTGCTGGATCATATAGTAGCTCTATTTTTAGTTTTTTTAAGGAACCTCCACACTGTTCTCCATAGTGGCTGTACCAGTTTTCATTCCCACCAATGGTGTTGGAGGGTTTCCTTTTCTCCACACCCTCTCCAGCACTTATTTTTTGTAGATTTCTTGATGATGGCCACTCTGACTGGTGTGAGGTGATATCTCATTGTAGTTTTGATATGCATTTCTCTAATAATTAGTAATGTTAAGTATCTTTTCATGTGCTTTTTAGCCATCTGTATGTCTTCTTTGGAGAAATGTCTGTTTAGATCTTCTGCCTATTTTTTGATTGGGTTGTTTGATTTTTTTGATATGGAGCCGCATGGGCTATTTCTTTTTTTTTTTTTTTTTTTTTTTTTGCGGTATGCGGGCCTCTCACTGTTGTGGCCTCCCCCGTTGCGGAGCACAGGCTCCAGACGCGCAGGTTCTGGACGCGCAGGCTCAGCGGCCACGGCTCACGGGCCCAGCCGCTCCGCGGCATATGGGATCCTCCCAGACCGGGGCACGAACCCGTATCCCCTGCATCGGCAGGCGGACTCTCAACCACTTGCGCCACCAGGGAGGCCCGGGCTATTTCTATTATTATTATTATTATTTTATTTTTGGCTGCATTGGGTCTTTGTTGCTGCACATGAGTTTTCTCTAGTTGTGGCAAGCAGGGGCTACTCTTTGTTGTGGTACACAGGCGTCTCATGGCAGTGGCTTCTCTTGTGTGGAGCACGAGCCCTAGAGCACATGGGCTTTAGTAGTTGTGACACATGGGCTCAGTAGTTGTGGCACACGTGCTCTAGGGCATGCGGGCTTCAGTAGTTGTTTTATGTGAGCTCAATAGTTGTGGTGCATGGGCTTAGCTGCCCCATGGTATGTGGGATCCTCCTGGGCCAGAGATCGAACCTGCATCCCCTGCATTGGCAGGTGGATTCCCAACCACTGCGCCACCAGGGAAGTCCCTGCATGGGCTGTTTTTTATAGTTTGGAGATTAATCCCTTGTTGGTTGCTTCATTTGCAAATATTTTCTCCCATTCTGAGGGTTGTCTTTTCATTTAATTTACAGTTTCCTTTGCTGTGCAAAGGCTTTTACCTTTAATTAGGTTCTGTTTGCTTATTTTTGTTTTTATTTTCATTACTCTAGGAGGTGGATCAAAAAAGATCTTGCTGCAATTTATGACAAAGAGTGTTCTGCCTATGTTTTCCTCTAAGAGTTTTATAGTATTCGGCCTTACATTTAGATTTTTAATCCATTTTGAGTTTATTTTTGTGCATGGTGTTAGGGAGTGTTCTAATTTCATTTGTTTACATGTAGCTGTGCAGTTTTCCCAGTGCCACTTATTAAAGAGACTGTCTTTTCTCTATTGCATATTTTTGCCTCCTTTGTCATAGATTAGGTGGCCATAGGTGCATGGGTTTATCTCTGGACTTTCTATCCTGCTCCACTGATCTATATTTCTGTTTTTGTGCCAGTACCACATTGTTTTGATTACTGTAGCTTTGTAGTATGGTCTGAGGTCAGGGAGTCTGATCCCTCCAGCTCCCTTTTTCTTTCCCAAGATTGCTTTGGCTATCTGTGGTCTTTTGTGTTTCCATACACATTGTAAAAATTTTTGTTCTAATTCTGTGAAAAATGCCAAATTTTATACACTGTACAAATCAACTTATAAATGAATATCCAGAATCCTATGCTTCTATGCCCTGAAAATGTGTCTCCCTCTAGGCCAATAAAAGTAAAATGTTCAGCTGAAACAGAAATTCCAAATTATTTCTAAATTCAAATCTCTTTTTGGCGATATATATATCTATATACATACATATATACATACATATATATATATATATATATATACACACATCCTGATATACACCCAGAAAGGTGCCTAAATTTAGTTATAATAATATATATGTACAAAAAATAAAGACTTAAATTTATAGCTTTTTAATTTTACATTCCGATTTCTCCTAATGCTATATATTATTTTACATCTCCATTCTTCTCATCATAAGGTGTGTAATGATATTTTAAACTTTTTGGTGGTTTTGATTAACCAGATTCTGCCATCAACTTTCTGTTGAGACTAATCTTCATACCTGCCTTTCTGTGCTCTTCTCTCCATCAGAAGAGACTAGAAGCTGGAAAATGTATTTCCCAGACTCTCTTTTCAGGTGGTTTACATTTAGGTTCTGCCAAAGGATTAAATTGGCTAGAAGTTAGAAGGCAAGATGGAGACAGAGGGTAGTTTCTGGTTCTTGCAGTGGATGCAAGGAAAGTACTCTAGGGTACTAGGGACTCCAGGAACATTGGTGGTCCCAATGGTGACAGCTGGGTCCTTCCTGACCAAAGGTTGTCAAGGTGCCTTCAGCAGTGTAAGTAAATGACAGTGATTCAGCAGCTGGTGTAAGCTCCTGCATGTTGTCAGCTATGGACCTCTAGAAGGTCTGAACTTTTATTTTCTTTAGTTAAAACTCATTTCTCACATGTGCTCCTCCAGCCCTTCCAACACCTTTAAAACCAACTCTTTTTATGAGCTCTTTCTCTGCTTGAAATATCTAGAACGATTTCTCTTTTCTGGACTGAAAAATGACCTATTCATGAGAAAAATTTGGCTTATTCATTGAGACAATTAGAAGGTAAGACTGATAGGTGTATACAAACCTCACACTATGTCCCATATGAATTGGCAGAGAGAATAGCCTTTTCAATGTCAGCGTTGAGAAGACAATTTAGGGCAAGTCTCAGTAGTGGAGGGAGTCAGCTGAGATTTGCCAGAACCTCACCTGTTCTTCACAGGTAAGTGGGGAGACTGCTGTATTGGGAATGGATAAGAAAGAACCTTTTACTGCAAAATAGCTACCTATAGAGTGTATGTGTGTGTCTGTGTGTGTCTTTTATCTACTCTAAGGAGTCACTTCTTAACCAGTTATCCTTTTAGTATGTTAAATATACATAAACACTTAAGCTGTAGAACTGAAGTCAGAATATTTTGATTTAAGCCTGGGCTTCTTTTCTGATCAACTAGAGTCATGTCAGAACTTCCTATTTTTGTCTGGCAAGTGAATACCATAATCTATACCTACTTTGCAGAGCCTTTCATAGGATCAAATGGGATAATGTATATGAAGGTGCTTTTTAAGAATCTAAATTCTACATTCATGTCAGGTGTTATGAGAGAAGATTAGTTAACAGCTAGAAATGAAAGGACTGTGACTTCAGACATTACAGGAAGAAAAGTAACACTTTATGTTTCTATTTATGTCTAGCTATGAAGTCAGGAACAGCTCCAGAACAAGGTGAGAGATGCATGAAACATAAAGGGAGAAAAAGCAGAAAACAGAGTCAAGAGGCATGAGTTGGCAGTTGCTACACGTTCACATCATCGTTGTCCTGCCCGAACTCAGTCGTGCCGACTTAGAAACACTGCTCCTTGCTTCTCTGCCCACAGATTCAAGTGCATCACCCTCAGATTTATATTCTCAAGATCAGGATATGACCCAATATTTTGAATTTTCCAAGTGTCCCAGAGGGTTCTGGTGTATGGCTCTGCACCAAAGCAGCATTTCACAGAAGAGTTTCTGGATCAATTTAACTGAAATTACATTTTTCATTTCTTTAAATTCCCAATTTCTGAGCCTGAGCCCAGATCACTACATCAGTGTCTCTAAATGGTGGAACCTGAGATCTGCAATGCAATAAGTAACCCAAGTGCTTTTATTCATACTTAATTTAGGCGCCCAGGACTAGTGGGCAAGGTTGGATCAATGGCAATTTCTGCACCGGCTGTCTCACTCTCCTTATATACACTCATCCACTTTACATCTACTGCACCCCTAAATTAAGTTGTAACTCTGTTTTGTTTGTTTGTTTGTTTTTTGTGTTTTGTTTTGTTTTGTTTTGTTTTGCGGTACACAGGCCTCTCACTGTTGTGGCCTCTCCCGTTGCAGAGCACAGGCTCCGGACGCACAGGCTCAGAGGCCATGGTTCACAGTCCCAGCCGCTCCGCGGCATGTGGGATCTTCCCAGATGGGGGCACGAACCCGTGTCCCCTGCATTGACAGGCGGACTGTCAACCACTGCGCCACCAGGGAAGCCCCTGTAACTCTGTTTTAAACTAAAAGACAATAAGGTTTAAAATGCAAATACCTGGTAAAATTCACTGACAAGGAAGTCATGACTTTGATTTTCTAAGTTTTTCTAAACTCAATCCTGCTGCTTTTTGGCTTCCTCTGTAGCCACTTCTTAAGTTGGTGTTATTCTTCCATGTTTCATGGGGCAATTTTCAGTATTCATTCCACTTGACAGCATTTGTCACTTTGGGCTTTGGGGCTTGCACAGTTTCCTCAGTTCAGAACGCTCTCACTGACTCATTTATCTGGTTAACCTGTTCATCCTTCTAAGTTCATCTTAAACATCACCATCTCTGGGTAATATTTTCTGGTCTCTGAAGTCCAGGTCGTTCCTTGCCTTCTATACAACATCCAGAACCCTTCCTAATATATATAACACACACTAGGCTAAGTCTCTACTTATTTGCCTTCATCTCCTCCTAGATCAGAGTGGTCATTTCTTTTTCTCTGTAAAGTACCAGGTAGTAATTATTTTAGGTTTTGTGGGTCATGAGGTCTCTGTCACAATTACTCAACTCTGTCATTGTATCATGAAAGCAGCAATAGAAAATAAGAATGACTGTGTTCCAATAAGATTTTATTTAGCAAAACTGTTCAGTGGGGAGATTTGGCCATGGGTGGTAGCTTGCTGAACCCTGCACTAAACTGTTAGCAAAACATGGCCATTCTTGTTCACCATTGTAGCCTCAAGTAGTAGAATAGCCCCTGGCCATACAGATTGTTTGAATTTAATCTGTATTCTGTATAGAATTTGGTCCAACTACCAATAAACAAACAAATAATCAGTGGTTTAAATAAGATATTTCTATCACATAGAGAATTCTGGAGGGAGGCAATTCAGAGTTGGTAGGGTAGCTTCACTGTTCTCAAGTGTTTAAGTCACTCATTCCCATCGATATACTCTACAATCCTCAACATGTGGCTTCCGTTCTCAAAGGGACTTCATTTATGCATGAATGAAGAGAGGAGGAAGTTCATTTAAGGAAACCTTCTGCAAGTCTGATATATGTTCACTTACATGAAATTGTCCAGAACTTAGTCACATTAGCTACAGGAGAGGATTGGAAATGCGGTTGTTTACTGAGGAGCACTATGATCAGCTAAACACTGGAGTCCAATTACAAATGTAAAAAGGAAAAATGGATGTTGGAGTTTAACATGCACATTAATGCTACTTTTAGGGGTTGCTTAGTATTTTGTTCTGATGTTATATTTATATGTCAGAAAATGAAGCCCAAATATCATCTACCTGAAATGGCTGAAATGTGATGTGGGAAGAAGCAAATGCCCTCCATCGTGTTCCTTCCCACCTTATGATTATATTAGTTCATAAACATAGGAAAATTGCTCAAGTAGTTTCAAAACTTTCATTTTTGAGTGACACCAGACGTTCACAAGTAAGTGACCTCCCCCAAATTTCATTTCTTGATGCATGTGCTTGCATTTATTCTAATCTCTCATTCTACACTTCAGAAAGACAAATAATGTTTGTGTTGGGCCAGCCCCACCCAGAATTTCTAAAGCAACTGTTTTTGTGCATGAAAGGCAGCCTGAAACATGCATAATTACAAATGTTTACATCTGTTTCCAATCTCTAAACCAGAGCAGAGAATTACCCTGTACTGGAACTTACACAGTGGTCCCATTTGTTTATTTATGTTTTGGTTCTTGAATTATATGCAAACATGCACAATGACAACAATGTTATATAATATCTGACATCTATCAGATGGTGGGGGTAGTGCACAGGAAGGGATTTTGGTCCTTATGAAGAATGGATATTTGATCTTCCCGAGAAAAGTTCTGGGTTGAAGACCTAAAAAATAGAAACTTGTTAAACCTAATTGCTTTTCATAAATGAGTCTCTTTTTTTTCCTATAAAATTTTTTGGTTTTTTTCTCCTCCATTCTTATTGTATTTGGAAAAAAAATGGAACTATATTCTTTCCTCTCTCTCGCTACTTAGCTACCTATGTGTGTAGACATAGGCTCAATAATCATGAATCTGCTTTAATTTGACGTTATGTCAATACTCAAATTTTATATATTATAATTCTTTTATATGAAAATAGAAACATTTAAATCTTCCATTCCTTAGCTCACCATTTTTACCATGGCAACCTTGCCTATTTTAAGAAGCTATTACCTTAGAGTGCTGGTCTTATTGTTAGCTCATTGATGCTTTTTTTTTTTTTTTTTTTTTTGACTGCGTTGGGTCTTTGTTGCTGCATGCAGGCTTTCTCTATTTGCGGTGAGAGGGGGATACTCTTAGTTGAGGTGTGCAGGTTTCTCATTGCAGTGGCTTCTCTTGTTGCAGAGCATGGGCTCTAGGGCACGCGGGCTTCAGTAGTTGTGGCTCGTGGGCTCTAGAGCACAGGCTCAGTAGTTGTGGCACACGGGCTTAGCTGCTCCACGGCATGTGGGATCTTCCTGGACCAGGGATCAAACCCATGTTCCCTGCATTGGCAGGTGGATTCTTAACCACTGCACCACCAGGGGAGTCCCACTGATGCTCTTTTGATATTAGTATTTCAGAAGGAAAATATCTATTCTCTAATACTTATCATTGGATTTATTTTTATTCCATTTTCTAACACTTGACATTTATAAATAAAGCACTGACTTTATCTTGGGAAGATATTACATAAATAGCAGTGGTCCTCTAACTTTAGTGTACAGAATAATCACACATGGAACTTGTAAAAATACAGATACCCAGTCTTTGTTTCTAGAGATTCTGATTCAGTAGATATGAGATTTGTCTAAGAAATCTGTGTTTTTAAATTGGCAGTGGTATGTGGTTCATGCTTTTAGAATACTGGATCAAGTATGTCTTAGGTATGTCTGCCTACCCTTGTTTATATCATTTTCTTCATGTGCAGCATGATTTGTGTGTGTGTGTGTGTGTGTGTCATGTTTTGTTTCCATTTTTGCATATTCATTATTTCATTTATCACCTGGTGTTCTCTTCAACTGTTTGACAAAACTTCTTTTAAAAAAAAAACAATGTCACTAAATTTTTAAATTCAGTAACCTGTTCTGAGTCCTTATAGTCCCCTCAATGTTTCTGTCATCCAAATATTGATGCCATTCCACTCTCCTTAATGATTTATCTTCTTTGGCTTCCCAGGGTATAGTCCTCTCTTAGTTCTGTCTATGTATCTGATTTCTCAGGTTCAAATTTCTTTTTTAATTCTTCAAATATAGTTGATCTTGATTTTACCTGACTCTTATATCTTCTTTCCAAATTCATAATGATAACACCTCTTTGTGATTAAACCACAAATCTGTATATGCAGTTTCAGTCTAAGCAAGCCATATTCTAATTTTTTTTTCTGTGTATTAGACATCATTCCTCAGAGTCTGTATAGGATAGCAAATTCAAAGTGTCCAAAACTGAACACATACTTCTTGTAAATTTAATGTATAGTTTTTGTAAATTCACCACATACATTACCATAGTAAAGACTCTGAAAAGTTCTGTATATAAAAAAAAAGCCTCACTTAAAGTTTACCCAATTATATATGAAATTGTACTGCCTATTTTTCCATACACAGAATACACATTATAAATATTAGAGTTCTAATAGTTCCTCTGTTGCAATTCAAATTTAACAATTTTCTACATTATGATAGTTATCCATTATTATCATGGTCCCTATATTTACATACATGTCTTATTTTCCTTATGAAATTGAAACCTCACAGAGAAAAAATCAATTTCTGTTTCTTCTAATTCTCCTAGTCCGGAGCCTGACATACTTGGATGTTTACCACTATTTAAGTAGTAAATAAATAATTATTTTAAAAGAAAAGAGATACTTATAATTTATATTTGGAATAAAAAAATATAAACCACCTCCTTTCCCTTCTCTTTGCAGCTTAAAACTGAGAAGAATCTTCATCAAGATTCTAATTACTCATTACAATGGCTACAGTCATGTCAAAGCTCCTCTTTATGTAACCAGAATATTGGACTTAAAGAAATCTATGGCTACCTTCTTACTGCTGACTGCATCAGTGGAGCCCCAAGAAAGAGTACAGAGGCACCACAAAGTGTGTCAAATAATCAGACAGTTAGAAACAAATATGTCATTTGCATTATGGGTTTATACTGTTCTGTTTGGGGGAAACTACATCTCCAATCCATTTGAAAGGAAGTAAATAAGCATGCTTTAGAACTCTCCCTAGTGGTATAGAGCAGTAGAGTCATGATTCAGAGAGCCTGCACTCCCCCTTAAATTGCTCCCCTTGAACTATTCTGAGGCAATTAGACCGGCAACCAGTACTAGTTATCCTGCTGGAGACTTTCTGGGTGTTACTTGACACCAAATGACTTAGACTTGGGGAGATCTTCCCATGATAAAATGCAAGCAGAAAAGAATCACATTAGAATTCAGGGTGTGTCCATGAGGAGATTCCTTTCTAAAGATTTAATTTCATATGTGCTTTCTTCATCTTGGAATGAGAAATGCAAGTAATTGGCATGAATATTTTCTTTTAAACTACTTTATTTTCCTTATACTCAAATTTCACTTATTTCCTACATCAATTTCAACCTAAGGAGTAGCAACGACATTATGTCCCTCAAAAATGTGCTTGATTCACATTCCTGGAGTCTAAATTCTCACCTGCTAAGTACCCCCTGGAGCAAATTCCCTGGTTTAACAATTGACAGCTAGACTAGTCATAATAGCAGACAAGTGTTATTAGCCTTCTCTGGATATTTGGATATTGTGCTGAACTACTTTTCACTTTGAAAACATAAATGGCATTTAATGAATATGGTCAGCCATGGGTGCATTCTGACCTCTGATAGCTATCATTGTGATCAAACTTGAGAAGTTTTCAATAGCCAATATACAAACTGTTTCCCTAGTACAGACATTTCTTCCCTGGTAAACACTTTCACTTTCTTATAAATCACCCTCTTCATTATAGGTAGAGTGTCTCACATGATTTTTCTCTACTTTGAAACCCATTTCCCAGACTTGGTGTCCTAGGGATATTCTGATGAACTGGGAAATTGGAGGGTCATACCATCACGGCTTCCCTCCCCTGGAAGAATTTCAATATTTTTAGATAATGAGATTTGAGTTAAAGTTCTTAAAGGCCATTAATATCCGATTTTACTCATCTAAATACTATAGAAAATTAATATGTTTGTCTATTTATTGACCATGCTGTATGTTCCAGGATCTTATGAAAGTATAATGAAAACTTGAAGGCTTATTTTCATCCTAGTATAGTGATACTTACAAATCTGATTAACTATTGAAAGTCTATGTTCCTTTGTGTATATCAGATTACTGAGAGGGTCATGGCCATTGTCTCAGAATTACTTGATTCCACCACTGAAACTTGTTAAGTCATTTGGTATTCATATTTACTATGTGAGTTCTTAGCTGTCACCTCATGAGAATTCTCATTAGTTTTGAATGGTTCCAAATATAACCAGTATGGCTTGTTCCATCACAGTAGGATATTAAAAAACATGAATCAAGATAAGGAGAGAGTTTTAAAATCAGAGTAAATATCCCTAATCCCCCACTTCCTAAGGGAACAAAAAATGCAAGTTATTTATGGGAATGCTCTCCTGTTACTAATGTCTAAGAAAAGTCTTGGGGACTCAGAGGTGCTCCCTGAATTGTAAAGCTCATGCTGCTCTTCCTCCTTTCCTTAGACTAAGGCAGAAAGTGATAGCCTACTGAGCTGTGCTCAGGATTTCAAGGTGGTACCTTCCTGCTAGCAAAGGCAGTTATGGCTCAAAGCAGAGTTAGAGTGAAGAAGTGTACATGATGTTGGGAAGATAGACTGCAACTTAGGGAAGCAGAACACAAAAAGAACAGAGATGATGTCTATGCCTATAAGAGTAAAAAAGGAGTTGAGTCCTGGGGTCTTGCTAAGGCATTTCGGTAATAGAATGAGCAAAATATCATCTAAAATTGCAAAAACTGGTAGCATAAAAATGTTTTACCTTGAAGAATATCACCGTTCATCAGAGCTGGTACCTAGAGACCTGGAAAAATCTCTCCTCGAAACCAGCTGATAGGCTGACCTCAATATCAAAATTGTCAAGACTTTATCTATGATGCTCCAAACAAAGAGTAAACATTAAAAATCAATCAACATTTACCCTCAGGTAAGCAAGCACTTGAAAATGGTAAGTGGCATTACAATCTCCATTGAGAAATGAGTGTTTTATATTCCCTTTCAGGCTGGTATGAACTCTTCAGTAAGACTTCCAACTCCTGCTTATTAGGATTCTAACGGGTAGGTAGAGATGCCTGAAGTAATACCCTCCGGTTTTACAAACTTCGTATGTGCGTTCCATGCATTCAAGCTTTATAGGTACCCCAGAACTCTCTGTCTCAAGTATACTTTTTATCTTTGCATCAGATGTCTCCAGGCTGAATTTGAGGAGTCCAGCTCCAGGCCAGAGTCCTCTGTGTGATCTTTCACATCTGACCAACGGCAATTACAAGGATTTACCTGGTAGCCCTCAGGGTGGGGAGAGTCTGTTCTCTTCATACCAGGCTTGATGCATGGTCAGTGCACTGCAGTTTTCTGGAGGGAGTTACAGTCAAAGACTCATGTTCACGTGACAACCTGCATTCCTAGCCCTGGTGCCTCTCTTTGGAGTCCTCTTTTGTCCGCTCAGTACTTCCCTACTCCTAAATCCTAGCACCTCCCCTCTCACTCCCTCTATCCCTGTGGGTCCATAAAACAACAGGAGCCTTTTGTCCAGCACAGTCAGCAGTGAGAAGATGCCCCTGTGTGCTGATTCACCTGACCCTCGTCTAGTGCTCTTCTGTGGAAAAAAACTGGAGAATCAGCCAGCTGGTGCCTACTTTTGCCTCCTACACTATCGCAGTAAGTGAATAAAGTCACTTCAGTTTGGCTTGCTGTCCTAATTAACCACTTAGAAACCTGGCAGCTTGAGAGCAGTGTGAATGAAGTGCACAGATCTCTATCCCAGACACTGCTGGGGATTAACAAGAGAGCTGGGGAAAATGTGTTAAGAGGAAATGTTCCTCCTTTTATCCAGCTAGCGATTAACATATCCAATCAAGTTTTTATCTATACTGAAGGTGGCCAAATGCCTACAATATAATTATTTCAGGATGTGAGATTTATACTTAAAAACTACATGAGTAACACGTGTCTGTACAAACACAAACTGCATATTCCATTGATACATATTCTACTTTCTTGAGAATTATCAGGCTACTCTCACTGAATGCCTTTGATGAAACTAAACCAGCACTTCATATTGAGGCTTATAGAGTACAAATAGCTAGAGGGAGATAATGCATATAATATTCTCCAACTGGCACGAACTACAGCAATTTTTCCTCCAGAGAAGTGGCTGACGCCTTTAATTTTATGTTGGCAGATGGAACCCAAAGGAGAGTATTGGGGAAAAGAAACAAAACAGAAGAGTGGATTCCTTGGGTTTCTGTATATGAGCTATAAAAACATATGGATGTCTAACCAGAGGCCTCAACCCAGTTCTGCAGGCCATCTTGCTCATCAAAGAAGACCCTTTAACAACCCGGGTTCTCTCAGACAGATGCATCGTGCCGGGTAAGTTGTACAAGTCTCAACTCCAGGGCACTATTCTCACAGACACTTCTCAAATTTAATGAGCATGAAAGTTACCTGGGATCTTATTAAAATGCAGATTCTGAGTCAGTAGGTCTGGGGTGGGATCTGAAATTCTGTATTTCTTACAAGTTCCCAGAAATGATGTCACTGCTCCAGGTTAAAGCCTATAGACCATGATGGAGAAGGAGCCACAGACTGTGCACTGAACAACCTGCACAAACATTCACAGGGATCTGGTTCATTTCTAGTACTCGGATACTGCAAACCATGTCACCTACTACATACTTCATAAACTTCTTTTAAACATCAAAGGAAAAAACAAAACAAAAATTCTTCCCTTTCACCTACCACTCTTCCAAAAATCAGCTCCTTGCTAACCTAATATACTACTCTTACCCAATGGAGAAACCAAGAGAATTTTGTTTCCCTTTTTTTTTTTAATTGTATGCAATAGCAAAGCCATTTTCTCTTTGCACTAGAGTAAAAATCTACCACTTATTTAACTACTGTTTGTTTGTCTTCAAAAGGCCTAGATAGCTATTCATCATCACTACAATAGTGTTTGATGTCTTTACTCTGAATAATCTGTTATTTTGAAGATTATCCAGTGTTTTACACTCTGATCTCTATGGGCAATAGGAATCAGAAATATTTCCTGAACTAACAAGATCCCAGAGTCCAGCTATAACTGTCTCATATAAAGTGAAATTTTATGTAAAGCCTCTCCCCAGTATACATGTCCTGAGGATTCTCACTTTTCACTGAGGTCTCAATTCTCACAGAGACCAAGTGACTTACAATTTATGAAATGGGGTTACACATATAATATTATGTTGAACTACTGGCTTAGCTCTTCATTCTTGCCTGGCATAAAATATAGTTTTTAGTATCCAGCCCTAATATTCTACAACTGGTAAACATGGAATATTTAAGACATTAAAAAAAATAGCTCTGTCTCACTTTAATTGACCAAAGAACAGAGTTATGCTTCCAGCCATGACGAAGTAAGAGATATCACATTTATTCTCCAGTCTCACACAAATAAAAACATGAACAATGTGTATGAAACCATGGTTTTCAGATATTAGACAACAGGCAGCAGAAGGCAGTTATCTTGGAAGGAAGGAAAATAAGCAATATGAGCCAAGTAGCAGAGATAGGGTTGAGTATTTGAGGAGGTGAAATATCAAGAATTCAAAGGGGAGAGTACAGGAGAGGAGAGAGTTGCACAGACAGAACTCTGGAGTGTGGAACAGATTCTCCCAGAATCATCAGCTGATTTCTGATCAAGTAATGCATGTGAGAAAACTACATGAGGTGGGAAAAAGGAAGAAACAGAGCAACAACCAATGTTCACAGAGGGCTGGTAATAATAGGTCATGTTTTCAAGAGAGAAAGAGAAGAAAAAGGATACCAAGTAAAGTACTCAGAAAACCATTGCCTCTGTAACAGGGTAAAGCTAGTCTAGATTAAGGGCTACGCCTGATCCTGCCAAAAACAGCTTTAAAAGCCAGCTTCAGAAGAATTGAACTGTATTCAGATAGCTTGACTATGTCTTTAAACAAAGATAAAAAATATTTAAAGTAATACCCACCCCCCAAAAAAAACCCCTAGTCTGTACAAATAAAATTTCACAATTTCTGGCATCTAGGAAAAAAATAATTGCCAGTCATGAACATGGGAGTGGACAGCCAATACAAAAATCATTCACTAGAAATGAACTTGGAATGATATAGATGATAGAACTACTAGACAAGGATATTAATGTAGCTACTATAAATACACAGCATTTGTTCAAGAAATTAAAAAAAAATATGATCATGTTAATAAGAGATATGGGAGATATTTTTTAAAAGTCATATCAAACTTTTACAGTTAAAAATACAATGTCTCAGATAAAAAATACACTGAATGATATCAAGAGCAGATAAGATGTTACAGAGCAAAATATTAGTGAACTTGAAGACATAGCAATAAAAGCTGCTCAATAGAGCATAGAAAAAGACTGAAAAATAGTGTAAAGAATATCAGTAAGTGATGGGGACAAATTCAAGAAGACTAATTTATTGGATTTAAAGTCCTATAAGGAAAGGAGTAAAAAAATACTTGGAAAACATAGCTGAAAATTTTCCAAATTTGATAAAACTTTAAACCTACAATTCCAAGAATTTCATAAAACACAAGCAAGAAGACACATACAAAACCACACAAAGACATATCATAATCAAATTTATTAAACCAGTTGAGACGTTCACCTAACGTGTATTCGTTCATAAAATAGAACAGTATAAGATGACCTCACTCATATTTATTTTCCATAGATTGTGTGAAAGGGAAGGATGTTATAATTCTATTACAATATATAAATTGTGGAGAACCTTTTATTTCATTAAATTCTTATGTTAGAATAAAAGCCCAAGCTTAATATTGAGAAGAATCTTTGTTCACAGTTCTACTAACAGACCCTGGGATTATATTTGTATTTTCAAATTAGCCAGTTTAGCATAATGGTTCTTTAAAAATTTGAAGAACGAAAACAAAAACAAATAGAAAAAAAAAAACCTACCTTGCAAAATTAGATAATAATAAAAAAAAGTCCTAGTCTCACCCTTTCCGGAGTGCACTCTGTTATGATACTTGACATCATTTAAAATCAATTTTTGTGTTGGTAGGAAGGAATAAGATTTCTGTCTTTTTTTATTTTTTTTTAAATTTGTGCATTGTCCCTCCTGTTAGATTTGGCTACATCCTTTGTTTCATTTTATGTTCTGCTATCTTTATATGGAGCCAACAATGCAGCACTGTTACCTTCTCTTGAGGACACTAATACATGAAACAAAAACATTCTTCCCCAATGTGCATTCTAGAATTTTACACATTTTTTTCTTGAATATTGTTAACAAGCAGATCTAACATTAACTATTGTGATAACATTATTATAAGGGAAAACTAAAATAAACTAGCTTTAATTTTAATTGAAAGGACTCTTTTTCTGCTGCATGTCTGTTAAACTACAATTTTCAGACAGGTAAAGTGGTGACTCTCATTTCTAATATGAAATGAACACTTGTCAAAGATTTTGATTTAATCCACTAATAAGTGAGAAAAACAATAACCTGTTCAAATCAGTTCAAATGAGAATTCTAGAGATTTATATTCTGTACAAAATCCATTTACATTGCCTAAGCAGGAGTCATTCACACAGCTCTGAAACACAATTCCAGGAAACAGTTGATTACTTCAGTTTTCTCAAAGATAACTTCTATCTATCACAGGTGAACACTACTACAGAATCAAATAATCCCAGAGGGTCAGTTACACAATGCCCAATATTCCACCAAAGGACAATCAGCCACCTCCTTGCACATTTCAAAGTCTTGCACAAAGACCTAACTTAGCATGTTTGCCATCATAGTAGTGCTGTTAAGATTTTGCTAAAACTCGTTAAAGCTTTATCTTGATAAATTAGAAAACAATCATATTTTATTTGGATTTTACAATTGATTCCTTATGAAACTGAATCTAAGTGAAAAGTAAAATAAGTGAATTCTAGAGACAAAAGCTTAAATATTTGCTTACTTTACATTGTAATTAACATGTAAAAATTTCAATGTAAGGATTCTCAAACAGTAAGTGCACTGGTGACTCCATTTGAAATAAGTATTGATGTCTGAAAGTTAAGAATATTAACTGCTCCCCCAAATTGGAATAATATTAACTAATTTAAAAGAAGGCAAGGAAAAAAATTCTTCCATAAATTTTAACCACTTTATGTTTCAAGGTAATATATCAAAAACTAATCATAACAATTTATCTCTTATTTTGCCTCAATGATTTTTCCATATTTTCTTTTACAGGTCAGAAACTAGAGCATGAAAGGTGATTCTTCAACTTCCTAAAGGTTTTTTAAAAAATAAAAACCAGGTGATTTAAGTATTATAAAAGTAGTTGTATTTTGAAATTTACATTTACTGTTTAAAATTATAGCAGTAAATACTTAAGATAAAAAAACTGATTTCTTTCTAACAGTTGCTTTTTTTTTTTGGTAGCTCTTGGATACATATTGCCAATCTTATGTCAACATCTAAATGAAAGAGAACTCATAGGTCTGCTTCTTTATTTCTCTTAATTTATTTCTGACTATTTTAAACCTAACTGCAACCCGCAGAGTTGCAAAATTTCATGATTATTTACCTTCATATTTTTTCTGTACCATCAATGAATATGACAGAGTGCAGATATAAACTTTCACCCTGTAATGAGTTGCTTTCACATATACACAAAGAATCTAGGTATCACCTTATTCATATCTCCTCCACATCAAGCTCAGTGCAGACCCAGTAATTTCTTTTGCCCTACAACAAGATAGAGTTAATCCATCTTGTCTCCTAAAACAAAGTACATGAACTCTTTCACAGGCAATGAAAGTGACAGAAAAAATATTTAACTCCTTAACCCCTTTGGAAGGCACCTTGTGAGCTGCTTGTTCTGGCATCTCTGTGCCAACTTTGTTTTTCGGCTCCGAGACTACAGGGTGGTTTCATTTCAAGTCACGGATTCTGGATGCCAACCAAACTGGCAAATGAAAAATAACTCAGCCAGGGCCATTTCACCCACCAGTGATCTCTGTCTGTGAGATAATCCCTCCTTGAGGCTTCTTTCTCTCCTCTACTGTGTTCTTAAAGGCCTAACACAGGGCAGCAGGCTGGTACCACTGTCTAAGGTTTCAGTTAAGACATGAAGAGATAACAGAGAAGTAACAAGCAGGCCTCCATAACAACGCCTCATGTTTCACCCTCAGTTCTAGTCAAGAGATGGCAAGATGCTTGAAAAATGTAGTTCATTAATCCTCACAACACCCCCCAGAGGTTGAGAGGACAGAGAGGGAGCCAGCAACCGGATCAGGCTTGAATAGTCTCTCTGTTGGTTGTGTACATTTGGAGCTGACTGTGAAATCTATGTGGACGTACTGAACCCTCTGTTTAACCTCATGGTGCAAATGCGTTGATCAAAGGCACTCTGTCAGTATCTGATTAAGGGCCATGTAAGAGCATTGAAGACATTTCCTTCTGGTTAACAACTCTGATTGCAGGGGCTCCTGGAGTGAGTTTTCCTGTAAGCATTCAAGTAGGTCCCCGGGCTCCAGCTGGAGCTCTAGGGTTTCCCAATGGCACAGCTTCCTGTTGCTGAAGGCTTCAATTCATTCACAGCTTGTAAATCAGTAGCCTGTAAATCAACAGACTGAGCTACTACTGTTTAAAACACAGTTTCCTCAACAAGCTTCCTTCTGGTTTTGTTTTCATATATCAAAGGGATAAAAAAAGAAAAAGAGGCCAATTTTTAACACCTGGACTGATGGGGACTCAGCAGGAGAAGTATGTTACACCAGCTCTGCAGTTTTGTTTTTGTTTCAGTGAAGCAAGGATGTAGTGGCTAAAGTCAAGATAGTGTTTACTTAGAGAAATGATAGAGGCCTATTTGGGGGAAATTAAAAATTACAGTTGTTGCATTCATCTCAGCAATTTTTAATGTCTGATAAGAGATACAAGGCTAAAACCAGAATAAGAATCAAGACATGTTCTTATTTCCTTCCTCTCCTGTATTAAACATGTGTAGATAATATTTTGAAATTGAAGTGAGGTGCTTAAGCCAACTATTTTGAATATTTTATATGACTTAATGCCTATTGAAACAGATCAACAGCATGAGGACTAGTTAATTACAGAAAATCCTCTGTTGTTAATAATCAGTTACATAGGGTAAGGCATTAGGATGGCCATGACTAAAAATGTATCAAGCCTCTAAATTCATGGCTTCACTTATTATCACAGAGTGTTCTAGATGGCAACAACAGATATCATATACTCTATAAAATATTATAATACACTTTTACTTATTTATTGTCATGTCTATTTGAGAGAGGCAGAATTCTGTGAGAGACCATTTATATAGTTTAAGGTTATGTTCAAGGTCAATATTAAGCATTGATATTTAGTATCCAAGAAGATTAATAATTCCATTTTTTGCTAGTCCCTCTACTAAATGCAGCAAAATTCACATAGAAACTTAATCTATGTCCATTGCCAGGGATATGGGATTACCTATATATTGATTCTATGGTTGTCTCTAGGATCTCTGATGAAGGAAATTTTGGAACTGATCCTTTGAATAACATTATTTCTATTATCCCTAAAACAGACTTGTATTTAGAGGCTGATCCAGGATCTTGGAAAGGAGTCATCATAAGCCAGAAATCTCCCTCTGGGATAGAATAGATGTGAAGAAATCTTGCTCCATTTTGGTAAGGAATTCCAAGACAGTTGCACAGATGGTCACACTACTAGTTCACATCTTTGCCCTTGGGGACTTGGTCTAGACTCCTAGACAGGGAAGTATAGTTCCCTGGGAGGAGACTACATAGAGAAGGTCAAAATAGGTAAAGTCACCTAGGGGCTATATCTTACTTGCAGGTAAAATGTTTCCTTTTAGCACAAAAGAGATGACACTCAAAGAGAGTCAAATGAGCTCAGTGGCAATGGTGGGGCAGAGTGTCAAATAAACCATCCAGGCTACTGAGGAAAGCGAAGTACAGATCATGGGAAGTGCCCCTCCCTAATTAGAAAGGAATGAGAGTTACAACTAGCATCCAGAGATTACCATGCTGGAGAAGGGGGAGTGGAATCAAAATTCCAGGTATAAATTGAGATGGGAACATTGCTCAATGCATCTGTGATGGAAGCTGAACCCTGGCTATGTCTTATGGCTGATGTTGCCTGGCAAACAGCTGTATGCACCCATACACTTAAGTTCATAAGTGATAATAGTAATAAAGTTTTTACTCATTAGTCCTCCCATGCTAATCTTTATCTAATTGTTCTCTCCTCCTCAATCCCTGTCTACATCTCTGTCACTTCAGCCATTTAACAGTATTTTTCAGAACTCCCACTCTTTCGAGAACACAAAAGTTGTCTCCAAGCATCAAGTTTTTATTCATTATTCAGTCCACATGCAAGCCTTAAAAGAAATAGATTTCCTCTTAATTTATCTCATCCATGAAAGCAATAGTCATCGCTACCTTTTCATGTTCATTCCCCAAATACACAAGATAGAGGGTCACTTCCTATTTATTCTTGCTCTCTACAGATGGTTCAAAGCTATTGTCATGCTACTGTCACATAATAAACTTTCTTTATGGCATTCTTTACATTTGTTTAGAGCATGGCATCTCTGACTTATTATAGTCAACAGCAAGAATACTCTTCTTAATGGATTAGAGCCCTTCCAGTCTTCCTCATCATAACTGTTTTGACTTCCTATTTTTCCCGAATCATTAAACTCAAAAATCAATCATTAAAAACATTCCTATCTCCTAAATATTACATATATCCTAGAATAGCTCACATTTCTCCCACTATAATCTACCTGGTTAACCCATCTGGCTCTGTATGTGCTAAGTAAGTCCCACTTCCACTCTTCCCATGTCAATTCATCAGAGACTTCCTATAAAAAAAAAGGAGGAAGGAAGAAATCAGCAACTAGAATCATTACAATTCATTTCATGTATTCTACAAAATATGCCATCAGTAACCCAATCCATATTCATTTTGAGTGAGTCATGACATTATAATAATTTAATTAAAACTGTAGCATAGGAGCTGGTTTCAGTCTCTTTGGGTAGCAAAGAAAACAACTAAAGGAAAACATTGACAACCTACCTGGATTTGCTTGTAATGCAGTCAGGTTCAATAAATAATAATTCATACCAGACTAATGTTTAGGACAATGTTTCCAAATGATGCAAGCCTCAATAATTTTTTTAAATAATGTATCTTTTCTGCCCACATCCACCACTGGAAACCTGAACAAAAGAAAATGTGTATGTCTTATATTAGAGTTTGAGACATTGTTCGACTTTGAAGGAGTATAATGAGTCATAGGGAATGTTACTTTCCTTTTGAGAGAGGGAGATTGTTTTCCAAATGCAGAGCTGGAAAGGGGGCTATTTGTGAGCTAGAGAGGGCTCCAAGTGAGATAAATTTACCATGGGGAGAAAGAGCACTCGTAGAGTACACAGTCCCTATGAATGATTAAGTCTTGAAGGATACTCTCTGTTGTAATGGAATGACTGATTTAACTACCATTCAGTCTTTATTTAATCTACAATCAAATGTCTTTCTTAAAATTGCATGATTTTTTTTCTTTTTCTTTTTTCTTTTTTTTTTTTTTTTTTTTTGGCCGTGCCACACGGCTTGCTGAATCTCTGTTCTCCAACCAGGGACTGAACCCAGGCCACGTCAGTGAAAGCCTGGAATCCTAACCACTAAGCCACCAGGGAACTCTCAAGAACTGCATGATTTTTTTAAAAAGTAATATATATATATAAGTATTTACATGGTAATTGGCATGACTATATTGGAAGAGACTGATAAGGCAAGGATGGTTCAAGGAAGATAAGAATCTGATTTACCTAGTAATTTCCTGGACAACTCAGCTAAAACAGATGGACAAGGAATCCAGCACATCCTGAGTAGACTCCAACATAGAGTCATCTTGGTTTTTAAATAGTGACAAAGAGATCCAAAACTCTAGGGAACGCCTAAGAGGATCCATGATCTTAGAGGAATAAGATCAAACTTTTTGATTGCCACTTTATAGGAGAGGAGGTTTAACCTGTGAAAGTAAAAAATATGGATATTATCACTACAACACCTGGATTGCATTATTGATCTCTATATTCATCTTTTTTGACTCTTTATTGAAATTCCTGCATTTGCCATCACTAATGAAATAGTTATTATTACAACTTCCTTCAGACTCTTCAAGGCTCTTGAACACTTAGCTCCAGTTGACACTTTGCTCATCCCCATAAATTTCAGAGGAGTATTCATCTGGCTGTACAGCAAATATTAAGGCAATTTAATGGTGATCTTTCAAATTTCCTTCTTTCTACCACAAAAAATCTCAATATTATCACTTGTACTGTTTCATATGCAAAAGAAGAGTCTTTACTATCAAGGATAAAACATCAAACTATATTCTTGATTCCATCACCTCCTACACTTTTCACGACCTTACTGAAACCACTATCAAATTTTCGATTGCATTTTCAACCTTATAAATTTTGCTAACTCCTACCTACCTGTTTGGGAATACATTTATGTCTTTCCTTCCAGAAAGAGAAAACATAGTCAAATTAATTGAAAGCATTAGATTTCTTTGTTACTTTTTCCTATTACAGAATTAATTGATCCCATTTTTTCCTCAATCTTCATACAATGAACATAAACCTTCTCTTCATGTTGTCAAAATTTCTGCAGGTCTCAGATTTTAAAGATTTTTACTTCGAAAACATTTTTGTCAGTTTCATGTCACTATCTCACAGGTATTATTTCCTAATCCCATGTCACAACCTTGTATCAAGATCACAGAGGATATTTTATTGAATTATTACAAATAAAATCCATATGAAGTAGATACTATTATCTTCTAATTTTATAATTTAATATGTCAAAGATAAGTAAATTGTCCAACACAACCTTCCTGGTAGTTGAGCAAAGATTTAATCCCAATTTGTCTTGCTCAAGATCCTAAACACATCATTAGTTCTTAAACTCCACCAAAAAATAGACAACCTACTAATTATAATTCATTGCAAAATAAATCTGAGCTAACAATGTATTACAATGAAAAAATATTTATTTAATCTTAAATTACAATAATCAAAGTGCAATGTCACTCTCAAGGGATTAAAAATATATTAAGCTCTGTACTTTTAATTGGTCAAAAAATTATGGCAGATTTTTAAGATGACGCTAGTAAACAGGAGCTAAATTAGTGATAGTGAGAATGATGTAAGAGACCTAAAAATCATATCATATGAAGACTGTCTTGAGGGACTGAGAACATAGACCTAAGAAATATAGATTTATGGGGATAGAAAGGTATTTTACAAATGCCCAAAGGAAAGAAGTTAAATTTGATTTAGATAGTTTTAGGAGGGAGAAGAGGATGAAGGATTAACAGATATAGGAAATCAAATTTTTCTCAAAAAATATTAAAATTATAAATTTGGAAAGATCTAAATGATCATTAGTTAATTCTTATCATTGGAAGCATGTACAAGTTGGGTGTAAAATTATAGCATGTTGTAGAAAAACTCTTTTCCTAAAATAAAAGCTGGCAATATAATTTAAAATAATTTACTTCTCACTGATAAAGCATGGCTACGGTAACAAACCATATTGGTTACAAAAAAATACATAATCTATAGAACTCTACTTTCCATCTGTCCCTCCCCAGGCCCTAGACCTGTTCCCCACAGAGTTACCTCTGTTACCAGTTTCTTGCATATTGCTCCAGAGATATTTTACTTCTATGCAAGCTTTTTACATAATTGGTAGAACGCTTCACAGACTTTTCTGAACTTTCTCTTTTCCTTTACAGACAATTCCATACCAGTACTTAATACACTTATTCTTCTAGTAGGTTCATAGAGGTCCCTTTAATACATGCAGAATAATATCTAGGAGCAGTATTCTATTGTAATCATGTAGGTGTTTTCAGTCTTGTTCTGTAATAAACACAAAGCATCTCTTGCTTATATCTGAGTTTCTATCAGAATATCTGTAGGATAAATTCCTAAACATGAAATTCTCTAGTTAAAGGGTATGTATGTTTTAAATTTTGATAGCTATTTGTCCCAGATAGAAATTTACATTGCTCCACGCAAAAAAAGTGCAGTTTAAACTTTCATAAACCTGTAGTTTTTGTTTCATTTATCTTAACATGAAGTTGAGCATCTTTTCATGTTTTGAAAATCCATTCTTATTTTATTTTATGGTAACTTCTGTTTTCATGCCCCATACCATCTTGTTAATGTGTTGTTGATCTTTTTCCTATCTCTTTGCAA
The DNA here is from genome assembly GCF_025265405.1 of Mesoplodon densirostris. Taxonomy (NCBI): domain Eukaryota; kingdom Metazoa; phylum Chordata; class Mammalia; order Artiodactyla; family Ziphiidae; genus Mesoplodon; species Mesoplodon densirostris. The sequence continues at coordinate 42,600,428 of NC_082665.1, forward strand.
GAACATTTTATACACTAAGTAAATAATAATTGAACTGTCATAATTTTTGCAAGTATATTTCCAAAATTTTTCTTTGTCTTTTGATTTTGTTCATGCAATTTATAGGAGTTTTTAAATTAATTTACATTCATCAATTGTCTCTCATGATTTCTGGGTTTGATATTATATGAAATAATTCTACCTCTATATCTTGATTGTATAAAACACTTTCCCATGTTTTCTTCTAGTGCATTTGGGTTGGTTTTTATATTAGTACATGAGAAAAATGTTTGAGGAGTCAGATATAGATCTAAATATTTCTCAGATAGCTGCTTAGTTGTTAAAATATTATCAATTAATCTACATTTTCCTCTTTGATACATAGTGACACCTTTACTATGTAATATATTCCCTTATACATGTTGATCTATCCATTCATGTGTCAGTATCTATGTTGGCATTTCAAATACATTTTAATAATTGTTTGGGCTAGTTTTGCACAATTACTTTTATTTTTTAGATTTCTTGTAACTATGATTACACATTTTCCCCATATGACCTACAGAGTCAACTTAGATTAAAAATTAAGCTAGTTGTGAATTTGTCAGAATCATACTAAAGTTTCAGATCAGGCATCAGCAAATTCCACCCCATAGACCAAATCTGGCCTTTCACCTGTCTTTGTAAATGAAATTTTATTAGAAGACAGCCACATTTATTCACTTAGGTACTATCTATATAAACCATAAAACCAAAAATACTTACTATCTAGACTTACACAGAAAAAGTTTGTTGATCTCTGTTGTAAATTAATGTTTCAGTTTAATATACATCCAAATTTCCAATATAATCACCAATTCTCACTGGCTCAACATAATAAAATTGTATTTCTTATGCTTACTTTTAATTCATAGTAATTTAGTGAGCATGGAAGGGGTTGTCAGTTCTTATAATAGCTATTCAGGGACCCAGGCTAACAGAAGCTACATCTTGAAACTTTCTACCATAAATCCTGTAGAAAAATATCATAATGGAAACATGTTAACTCATGTACTGGCATTTAAAACTCCTTCCTGGAAGTGACACATGTAACTTCTCATATTTTATTGGCCAAAGAAAATCACATGGCCATATTTCACTTCAAGGTAACATGAACATTAACTCTACATGCCCAGAAGAAAAAAATGACAAACAATTTTTGGTGTACAATGCTAATGTCTACCATAATTAATGTAAGAAGAACTGTCATTTCTTGAATATTGAGGCATCCTATTCAAAAATATTATATAATTGGAAGAAATATTAAAATGTTATATCAGATCTTTTCATAGTGTATTAATTTTCTTCAAACAGATCTTGAACAATTTTTGATATGTTGACTGCTCAGTCCCATCATTTTTGTTACTAATATAAATGGGATTTCTAATTGCTTATTGTTTACATGTTAAAAACTATTGACTTTATGTATTACTTTTTATTCCTAGCCATATTATTAAAGACTATAACTGTTCTTAGTGAGTTTTTAGGTGTTTCCCTTGGGTTTTCTCAGTACACAATAATTTCTTGAGAAAATAATTTTGCTTTTGACTTAGCTTACATTTCATTTGCTTTCAAAGTCCAAATTTCCATAGTGTGCTTGACCTGAACTGATATCCTATAGCTCATTGATTCATTCATTTATTCAATCACTCATTTAACATTCTCATTTAACATTATGTTAAGTAATTAATACTTAACATAAAAATAGTGTCTTATTATGCACTACAGATTGAAAGATGAGTAAAACAGAGTAAGTACCTGCTTTGAGGAACTCATTTTACATAGCCAGAAATATACGTAGATAATCATACAATATGAAAATCCTATATGGGAGATTTAAAAAAGGTCATGTGGAAAAACCTAGTAAAGTATGTCAAATTTGGTATTGAGATTTAGGAATGACTAAATGAGTAAGTATGATGAGTAACTGATACTGTTCCAAGATCAGTTAGTGTCATTGTAAAACAATTACAGACTCAAAAATTGTTGAAAATAAACATGCTTGTATCTTGAAAGTTTTGTGTCATTTTTCAATGTACATATTTACCTTTTGAAAACTATTCATTTCAATATATCAGGGGCTGTGTAAGTTCTTTTTAAATTTTTTGCTGCAGCTCCTATTACTATTGCACCTTCAATAAACTCTTGATGAATTGTGTCTAAATTCATTATTAGCAGCCTGGTTTGTACTCGATTGAGCTCAGGATATTTCTAAGACAAAGGAGAGGCTTTTGAGAGCTAACAAACATAAAAAGAAAAACAATAAAGAAATATCTTCACGGATATGAATAGGTTTTCAAATGATCAGTATCATGGTTAGAGATAATAATCATGATAATAACCATGAGAGAGATCATTTTATTGTGATCCAGTTGCCTAAGCCTCCTATGTTATGAACTTTATTTTTTAGGTTCATGACTGAAGTAGTTGACATGACAAAATTCAGGGACATTTAGAAATATTTACTTTGCCAGGACCAGTTTTGAAATATCTTCACTTGGGGGGAAGTGGCCTTTGCCAGTTACAGGGGACTCACAATTCTCCTGCTTCTGTTTCAGAGGCCTGAGGGTGATTTGATGACTGATTTCTTTTCAGTTCCCTAGAGAATCTAGTTAAATTGAGAATTAAACAATCATCATAAATCATACCAATGTCTCGAGACTTAATATTTCTTGTAGAACTCAGAGACTACTCTGATCGTGACACTTCAATGGCATACAATAATAAGGTATTTGGACCTCCAAATATCAAATCAGGGTGGTCTCAGAAGAGGGTAGGGATTTTATAAATTGCAATATATTGCTAACAAATTGTGATTAAACACTGGATCAGGTTAGCAGAGAAACTATCTCATCTTGGTCATTTTCCATTTCATTAAGTTGAGATTCCAGCAAAATGTAACAGAATTAAAGAAGAAATCACACAAACTGATTAATTAATGGAAAACACATACTGCATCAGATCTCTGCTCGAAGATTTTTTTTTCTTCATTATTTGTAATTTTATTATGGAGACACACATTATTGCACAGGACCTGGTGGTACGTTCAAAAGTAAGAGCTCAAAATACACACAATTTTCTTTAGTTATTTAGGTCTCAGAGACCAAATACTTTCTTCAACTGTGAAGAATTTATACATGTTGAAGCTGTATACATACATGTATTCCAAAAAATCCATTCGTGGATTTTGGTTACATTCCTACAATTAGATTTTTCGTAATAATATCATTAAAAATAAAAATATTCCTTCAATTCTTTGTTCCAAGTTAAAACTAAGAGAGGTAGCATCAATTGACAAATGTGATTTTATGGCCATTATCTGATAATTTGTGAAGGAAATGTAACTCAAAATTCAACCAGAGATTGAATCTCCAATGCTTTCTCTTTATGTACTCTCACCTGTCATTCATGGATCTCCCAAAGTTTTACTAAACCTACTGTCCAAACTTATCTCCAATGTTCTTTTATATTAACATTTTTGCTAAAGCCAAACTGATTTACTGTATATGCCTTAAACTTTCTCACCTTTTTTCTCCAACAGTTTGCACAAATACAATAAAAACTATATGAAAACTATGCTCATATTTTATGATCCTTTTTAAGTATCTTTTTGTTTATGTAGTTTCACAAATTCATTCCAGTCCATACTGATCTCTCCTTAAACTCATAGAACTTAGTAGACAATTCTTCTCATGGCATGGCTGCTCATGCCATGATAGCACAGAGAATCAATAAAATCATACAACACACTGTAGTAAGCCAGCATGCCTTTTCACAGTATTGGGAGCAAACCTAACAGAGTGTCCAAAAGCCCCATATCCAACAAGGTCAGTCAAGATTAAGAGTGTGGCACAGCTGGAATCTGGTGCACCTATAGGAAAGAGCTGAGTTGAGTTCTAAATCAATTTGTTAACAATATGTCAGATGCTGTCTTATATCATGACTTGCATCATTCTTCATTATTGGACTCCTGTTGCCTTGTTTCAAAAATACCACACACTTTTCGAAAGTAGGAATGATGTCTTCTAGTTGATATTTATTCATTGGTAGGTTGATAGATTGATTGGCTTAATTTAAATTTTGGTAAAATATATATAACATAAAATTTACTGTTTTGAATATTTTTAAGTGCAATTGACACTTTGGGCAATCATCACCACTCTCCATTTTCAGAACTTTTTCCATCTTTCAAAACTGAAATTCTGGGGCCTCCCTGGTGGCGCAAGTGGTTGAGAGTCCGCCTGCCGATGCAGGGGATACGGGTTCGTGCCCCGGTCTGGGAGGATCCCATATGCCGCGGAGCGGCTGGGCCCGTGAGCCATGGCCGCTGAGCCTGCGCGTCCGGAGCCTGCGCGTCCGGAGCCTGTGCTCCGCAACGGGGGAGGCCGTGGCAGTGAGAGGCCCGCATACCGCAAAAAAAAAAAAAAAAACTGAAATTCTGTATGCCTCCCTCCACTAGTTCTTGGCACCCATGACTCTACTTTCTATGAATTTGACTACTATTTATTTGTACCTCATATAAGTGGAATCATACAGTATTTCCCTCTTGTGACTAGCTTATTTCATTAGCTTAATATCTTCAAGGTTCATTTATAATTGTTTTTAAACATGACAGTGATTAGCATCTTCACCTAGAAAAATATATATTATTTGTTTATTACTCATGTTTCTCTCTAAGCAGCTTACATCTAGTAGCACAGTTATGTATTAGAATAGTTTCTGATTACATTAGAAATTGTAAATCATCTCTAAGCTTTATTACATCTGATATCTTTGATTTCCTTTTAAAATCTTTTGATGAGAATCAATATAGTGATTTGTTTGAAGGGAGTTATGACTGACTTAGTTACTAACTGACTTTGATGTATGGATTACAGTTTATCACACAAAAGCACAGTCTTCACTTGACCCTAATAATTCAACTATTTTAAATTAGATTATAATGTCATGATCATTAATAAGACCATGTTTCTTGAAATTTCTTGTTCTTTGGAGGATTTCTAATAAACTTGTTAAAATCCTTGTTTCTAAAATCTATCATTTTCCTCTAAATAATTGTTAGTGATTTACTGGTTTATATAATCAAGTTTAGTACAATAAATTTCTTTTGTTATTGGTTATGACCTTTAGTCAAACTAATAGCCTCATGCCCTGAACAGGATTCTGTCTATAACCTATGACATACTGACAAAAACCAACCAACAGAAAATGTATTAATATTAAAATAAAATACTTTTTATAACAAAGTAGACTTTTAAAACTCATATAAGAGAAAATTCCAAATTCCTACTTTTCGCCTATGGCCTACATTGTTCCATATTTTATGATTTTTGTTGCTCTATTTTATTTTATGGGCTTCCCTGGTGGTGCAGTGGTTGAGAATCTGCCTGCCGATGCAGGGAACGCGGGTTCGTGCCCCAGTCCGGGAAGATCCCACATGACGCGGAGCGGCTAGGCCCATGAGCCATGGTCACTGAGCCTGCACATCCGGAGCGTGCACTCTGCAATGGGAGAGGCCACAACAGTGAGAGGCCCGTGTACCACAAAAAAAAAAAAAGAGTCATGTACCACAATGTTCATTGCAGCTCTATTTACAATAGCCAGAACATGGAAGCAACCTAAGTGTCTATCGACAAATGAATGGATAAAGAAGATGTGGCACATATATACAATGCAATATTACTCAGCCATAAAAAGACACAAAATTGCGCTATTTGTAGTGAGGTGGATGGACCTAGAATCTGTCATACAGAGTGAAGTAAGTTAGAAAGAGAAAAACAAAGATCGTATGCTAACACATATATGTGGTATCTAAAAGAAAAAAAAAGGTTCTGAAGAACCTAGGGGCAGGACAGGAATAAAGACACAGATGCAGAGAATGGACTTAAGGACACGGGGAGGGGGAAGGGTAAGCTGGGACGAAGTGAGAGAGTGGCATTCACATATATACACTACCAAATGTAAAATAGATAGCTGTGGGAAGCAGCTGCATCGCACAGGGAGATGAGTTCGGTGCTTTGTGACCACCTAGAAGGGTGGGATAGGGAGGGTGTGAGGGAGACGTAAGAGGGGGCGGATATGGGGATATAAGTATACGAATAGCTTATTCACTTTGTTGTGTGGCACAAACTAACACAACAATGTAAAACAATTATACTCCAATAAAGATGTTAAAAAATCTTTTTAATTAAATAAAATGATCTTGTTAAAAAAAAAAAGAAATGGGTTGTTGAAAATATTTTTTAGTTTTTCCTGAGTCTCAGTCTCTTTATTAGTAAAATGAGGATAATAATATAAAAGAAATATTAGTATTAAGAGGTGATATGTCTAAAGTGTTTAACATTGTGCCTGACACCTAAATATTCAATAAATAATTTTGGTATTATTATGTGCTGTTAGAATTTGTTTTGAGGAGAAAAAAAATCATTTATCTCTAAGAAAACTTGAATACCTAAGAAATTTCAGTTAGAATAAAATCCTATGTAATTATTTCATTTGTAAATGTAGTTTACTAGCAGGTAGATTTCTAGGCAGAAAACATTGCTTTAGAAAAATGTTGAAAATTGACTGTAACCACTACAGGTGAAACAAGAAACAATATGTAATGACAGTTTTCTAACTTCTAAAATTCTGTTGTGCAAAAGGTAATAGTTTCTATTCAAATAACCCTTGAGAATGTGAATGAGTTGGTAGTTGACAGGTTATCTCACCTATTCAAAAGATCCTCCTGCCCTCATTTAGCTCCTCCCATGCTTAAGAATTTTCTGAAAAGAAATGTCAATATTCTGAAAAACTGAGAGGATGGTGAGTGCCAATTACAGTCCCAGTTGAGACACAAACAATTCCATTTATCAGTAAGCAAGAACGTGAACCGTTCCAGGAGCTCCTTATAGTAATGCTGCAGTAAATGTGGCAAGTCGGTCATGGAATATTTCAATACATCGTGCATGTCATTAAAATTTACAAGCAAGCCACTGAGAATGTGGAGACCATATTCATTACTTTCCTCTGCTATGATTTCAGTGCATTTTAAGAAACATTTCTAAATTGTACCTTTTCCCACAAATATTTGGTTCTGTATACTTTTCCGAGGTAATAGGAAGCATGTTTTCTTCCCCAAATTTAAAGGAAGGCATGTATTTCCTAAAATCATAAACAGGTTCAAGCTAAAGTCTACTGATTTTGCATTCACAAAAAAATCAATCCTATAGTCTTCTACAATAAATAAACACAAAAAACAGAAGAAAAGACAGTCAAATATATAACTATATATCCAAAAATGAAAGAATCTAAGTAAGCATTAAATGACAAGTGATCACTTAGGACAAGTGATAAATTTAATGTACTCATTGTAAATTCAAACCATGATCCGTCGATAGTCCACTATAGATTTATGCAATCAATATAGCATCATATTTTTCAGAAATAATGTAACTCTCACAAAGTAGCATTTTTGGAGGAAATATTAAATGCCACTTATTGAGTTAATACTCTGTTATAGTCAACTCCCCTTATAATATGTACCTGTTATATGTATTAATGTTTTTTAATAATTTAAAATTATGTAGTGTATCTGTGAGCTGAAGTGGAACTCTGATTGATTCTTTGTGGAAAAATAAAGTTGAAAAACAACCTAGAAGAGTTTTAGTCAGGAAATAAAATATACAGACATATCTTTAAAATGATGTACAATTTTTGAAGAGAAGATCCATTTTGTATCCCAGTTTGGGCTGAATCTGTCAAATGTGTTCAATACTTTCCAGAGCGAGTCTGTTGGAAGTGTATACTCCTTTCATATGAAAGGTATCCCTGAGTAGAGAAATAGCACAATTTATTTCAGAGCATAATAGACATATAGTAAATAAAAGGAAAGAATATCTTCAACTTAACTTACCTTGCTGACACAAGTACATGGGCCTTTACTCGAAATATTAAGTGCATTTTATTCCTGGAGAATTAACAAAGCATAAGGATAAAGATTATGGCCAATGGAGTCAAATTATGTGGATTTAAATACTAACAGACAACACCAGTTATGAGGCAACTTAGTCACTGTGTTCTATATTCCTTATGTAGAAAGTAAAGACTCCCTACCCTAGAGGCTTGTTTCGGGGCTGCAGATACAATCCATATAAAATTCTTATTACTGAACCTGGTCCATTATGAATGATCAAAAAGAATTAACTATTATCTTCATTATTATTATCTTTAAGAACAAAAATTTTTAAATACATTCTTAGTTATTTTTTGCCTATTATTATCTATTGTTCTATTCATTCCATCTATTACTACATCTATAGGAAAGGTATAGACTATCACCTTTTAAAAATATTCATTAATCAATATATTAAATCATTCAACAAGTACTTATGGAACATCTACTCTGTTTAAAGCACTGTTAGTCACTAATGAAATAATGGTTACAAAATAGATTTTTTCTCTGTTTATGTGAATTCCATAGTATATTTTAGAAAGATTTATATAAACATAAGAACAAGATTTTCTATTTTATTGTAATAAGAAAATCAGGGACTTCCCTGGTTGTCCAGTGGTTAAGACTCCACCCTTCTACTGCAGGGGGCACAGTTTCCATCCCTGGTTGGGGAAATAAGATCCCCATGATGTGTGGTGAACCACCCCCAAAAATGAAAAAAGAAAATTAACATCCTATTTTTAACTGAAAACATGATATATATAAGGATATATATTCTTTAAGTCCAGTTACAGACTAATTATTTAATATAAAGCTAAATATGGGCCAGATATAGAAGTTGGCATTTTCTGTCTAGCAACTAAGTGCTGCCTTACATGAAAGCACTACATTTGGTCTTACAGCCATTCACCCACTGAACCAAATAGTTGTTGAGTCCTCTGTGCTGGGCTCTGAGAGGCACGCTGAACCAAAACACTGATAAGAAATTCTCATCCTTGATTTCTGAGAGTGGTGGGAAAGTAGAAATGTAAACAGAATGTGAATTTATTTACAGTTAAAGGCGTGAGCAAAGAGCTGTGGAAAAAGAGAAGTAAGCAGAAAGAAGAAACATTTTAGATTTTAAATTTAAAAGTTGACAAATTAAATTTAAATATAAAAGTTGACAGATGTAGGTACATGTATAAAAAGCAACAGTTATAAATATAAAGAGTCCTTGTAAGAATGTTATAGTTCTTCATATAAAGTAATAGTAATAATGATTAATATACAAGTAATATATTACTAAATATATAAGTAACAGAAGATATACTTGAGTGAAAGTAGAATTGAAATTGCAAAGATAAAAGGAGCAAACATGAAACAATAACTGACTTGTGGCTTGGAAAAGAATGTTATGAGAAAACAGTGAGTAGAATTTTTTTTTTTTTAAACTGAAGACAGTGCAAGGAGATCTAGTTTAAGGCTCCAGATTAAGAAGAATTCCCGCATAGCACTGGAATGTATTTCAGGAAGGTTATAGAATTGCTATTGGTGAGTATTCGAGAGTTACAATGTAGAGATTTTTCTTTTTTTAAATTTATGTATTTTTATGTTTTTATTGGAGTGTAATTGCTTTACAATGTTCTGTTAGTTTCTATTGTACAACAAAGTGAATCAGCTGTAAGTATACATATATCCCTATATCCTCCCCTTCTTGAGCCTTCCTCCCATCCTCTCTATCCCATCCCTCTAGGTTGTCACAAAACATTGAGCTGATCTCCCTGTGTTTTGCAGCAGTTTCCCACTAGTCATCTATTTTCCACTTGGTAGTATATATATATGTCAGTGCTATTCTCTCACTTTGTCCCAGCTTCCCCTAACCACCCTGTGTCCTCAAGTCTGTTCTCTATGTCTGCATCTTTATTCCTGCCCTGCCACTAGGTTCATGAGTACCAATTTTTTAGATTCCATATATGTGCGTTAACATATGGTATTTTCCTCTTTCTGACTTACTTCACTCTGTATGACAGACTCTAGGTCCATGCACCTCATTAAAAATAACTCAATTTCATTCCTTTTTATGGCTAGTAATATTCCATTGTATAAGTGTGCCACATCTTCTTTATCCATTCATCTGTCGATGGACACTTAGGTTGCTTCCATGTCCTGGCTATTGTAAATAGAGCTGCAATGAACATTGTGGTACATGCCTTTTTTTTTTTTTTTTTTTTTTTTTTTGCTGTATGCGGGCCTCTCACTGTTGCGGCCTCTCCCAATGCGGAGCACAGGCTCCGGACTCACAGGCTCAGCAGCCATGGCTCACGGGCCCAGCCGCTCTGCAGCATGTGGGATCTTCCCAGACTGGGGCATGAACCCGTGTCCCCTGCATCGGCAGGCGGACTCTCAACCACTGCGCCACCAGGGAAGCCCTACATGACTCTTTTTGAATTATGGTTTTCTCAGGGTGTATGCCCAGTAGTGAGACTGCTGGGTCATATAGTAGTTCTATTTTTAGTTTTTTAAGGAACCTCCATACTGTTCTCCCTAGTGGCTGTACCAATTTACATTCCCACCAACAGTGCAAGAGGGTTCCCTTTACTCCACACCCTCTCCAGCATTTACAGTTTCTAGATTTTTTGATGATGGCCATTCTGACTGGTGTGAGGTGATACCTCATTATAATTTTGATTTGCATTTCTCTAATGATTAGTGATGCTGAACATCTTTTCATGTGTTTGTTGGCAATCTGTCTTCTTTGGAGAACTGTCTACTTAGGTCTTCTGCCCATTTTTGGATTGGGTTGTTTGTTTTTTTGATATTGAGCTGCATGAGCAGCTTGTATATTTTGGAAGTTAATCCTCTGTCATTTACTTCATTTGCAAATATGTTCTCCCATTCTGAGGGTTGTCTTTTCATCTTGTTTATGGTTTCCTTAGCTGTGCAAAAGCTTTTAAGTTTCATTAGGTCCCATTCATTTATTTTTGTTTTTATTTCCATTGCTCTAGGAGGTGGGTCAAAAAAGATATTGCTGTCATTTATGTCACAGAGTGTTCTGCCTATGTTTTCCTCTAAGAGTTTTATAGTGTCTGGCCTTACATTTAGGTCTTTAATCCATTTGGAGTTTATTTTTGTGTATGGCATTAGGGAGTGTTCTAATTTCATTCTTTTACGTGTAGCTGTCCAGTTTTCCCAACTCCACTTATTGAAGAGGCTGTCTTTCTCCATTGTATATTCTTGGCTCCTTTGTCAAAGATAAGGTGACCATACACGTGTGGGTTTATCTCTGGGCTTTCTATCCTGTTCCATTGATCTATATTTCTGTTTTTGTGCAAGTACCATACTATCTTGATTACTGTAGGTTTGTAGTATAGTCTGAAGTCAGGGAGGCTTATTGCTCCAGCTCCATATTTCTTTCTCAAGATTGCTTTGGCTATTCGGGCTCTTTTGTGTTTCCACACAAATTAAAAAAAAATTTGTTCTAGTTCTCTTAAAAATGTCATTGGCAATTTGATAGGGATTGCATTGAATCTGTAGATTGTTTTGGATAGTATAGTCATTTTCACGATATTGATTCTTCCAATCCAAGAAGATGATATATCTTTCCCTCTGTTTGTATTGTCTTTGATTTCTTACATGAATGTCCTATAGTTTCCTGACAGGTTTTAGCCTCCATAGGTAAGTTTATATTAGGTATTTTATTCTTTTTGTTGCAATGGTAAATGGGAGTGTTTCCTTGATTTCCTTTTCTGATTTTTCGTTGTTAGTGTGCAGGAATGCAAGAGATTTCTGTGCATTAATTTTGTATCCAGCTACTTTACCAAATTCATTGATTAGTTCTAGTAGTTTTCTGGTGGCATCTTTAGGATTTTCTATGTATAGTATCATGTCATCTGCAAACAGTGACAGTTTTACTTCTTCTTTTGCAATTTGTATTCCTTTTATTTCTTTTTCTTCCTGATTGCCATGGTTAAAACTTCTAAAACTATGTTGAATAATAATGTGGAGAGTGGGCACCCTTGCTTTGTTCCTGATCTTAGAGGAAATGCTTTCAGTTTTTCCCCATTGACTGTAGGTTTGTCATATACAGCTTTTATTATGTTGAGGTAGGTTCCCTGTATGCCCACTTTTGGGAGAGTTTTATCATAAATGGTGTTGAATTTTGTCAAAAGCTTTTTCTGTATCTATTGAGATTATCATATGGTTTTTATTCTTCAGTTTGTTAATATGGTGTATCACATTGATTGAGTTGCCTATATAGAAGAAACCTTGCATTCCTGGAATAAACCCCACTTGATCATGGTGTATGATACTTTTAATGTGCTGTAGGATTCTGTTTGCTAGTATTTTGTTGAGGATTTTTGCATCTATGTTTATCATTGATATTGGCTTGTAATTTTCTTTTTTTGTGACATCTTTGTCTGGTTTTGGTATCAGGGCGATGGTGACCTCATAGAATGAGTTTGGGAGTGTTCCTCCTCTGCTATATTTTGGAAGAGTTTAAGAAGGATAGGTGTTAGCTCTTTTCTAAATGTTGGATAGAATTCGCCTGTGAAGTCGTCTGGTCCTGGGCTTTTGTTTGTTGGAAGAATTTTAATCACAGTTTCAATTTCAGTGCTTGTGATTGGTCTGTTCATGTTTTTGATTCCTTCCTGGTTCAGTCTTGGAAGGTTGTACTTTTCTAAGAATTTGTCCATTTCTTCCAGGTTGTCCATTTTATTGGCATATAGTTGCTTGTTGTAGTCTCTCATGATCCTTTGTATTTCCGTAGTGTCAGTTGTTACTTCTCCTTTTTCATTTCTAATTCTGTTGATTTGAGTCTTTCCCTTTTTCTCTTGATGAGTCTGGCTAATGGTTTATCAATTTTGTTTATTTTCTCAAAGAACCAGCTTTTAGTTTTATTAATCTTTGTTATTGTTTCCTTCATTTCTTTTTCATTTATTTCTTATCTGACGTTTATGATTTCTTTCCTTCTTCTAACTTTGGTTTTTGTGTTCTTCTTTCTCTAATTGCTTTAGGTGTAAGGTTAGGTTGTTTATTTGAAATTTTTCTAGTTTCTTGAAGTAAGGCTGTATTCCTATAAACTTCCCTCTTAGAACTGCTTTTGCTGCACCCCATAGGTTTTGGGTCATCGTGTTTTCATTGTGATTTGTTTCTAGGTATTTTTTGATTTCCTCTTTGATTTCTTCAGTGATCTCTTGGTTATTTAGTAACGTATTGTTTAGCCTCCATGTGTTTGTGTTTTTTACAGATTTTTTCCACAACTGATTTCTAATCTCTTAGCGTTGTGGTCAGAAAAGATGATTGATATGATTTCAATTTTCTTAAATTTACTGAGGCTTGATTTGTGACCCGGGATGTGATCTATCCTTGAGAATGTTCCATGTGAACTTGAGAAGAAAGTGTATTCTGTTGTTTTTGCATGGAATGTCCTATAAATACCAATTAAGTCCATCTGGTCTAATATGTCATTTAAGTTTGTGTTTCCTTATTTATTTTCTCTTTGGATGACCTGTCCATTGGTGTAGTGGGGTGTTAAAATCACCTACTATTATTGTGTTACTCTTGACTTCCCATTTTATGGCTGCTAGCATTTGCCTTATGTATTTAAGTGTTCCTGTATTGGGTGCATAGATATTTACAATTGTTATATCTTCTTCTTGGATTGATCCCTTGATCATTATATATTGTCCTTCCTTGTCTCTTCCAATAGTCTTTATTTAAAATCTATTTTTTCTGATACGAGTATTGCTACTCCAGCTTTCTTTTGATTTCCATTTTCATGGAATACCTTTTTCCATTCCCTCACTTTCAGTCTGTATGTGTCCCTAGGTCAGAAGTGGGTCTCTTGTAGACAGCATGTATACAGGTCTTGTTTTTGTATCCATTCAGCCCATCTGTGTCTTTTGGTCGGGGCATTTAATCCATTTACATTTAAGGTAATTGTAGATATGTATGTTCCTACCATCATTTTCTTAATTGTTTTGGGTGTGTTTTTGTCTTTTCCTTCTCTTGTGTTTCGTGCCTAGAGAAGTTCCTTTAGCTTTTTCTGTAAAGCTGTTTTGGTGGTGCTGAATTCTCTTAACTTTTGCTTGTCTGTAAAGCTTTTGTTTTCTCCATCCAATCTGAATGAGATCCTTGCTGGATACAGTAATCTTCATTGTAGGTTTTTCCCTTTCATCACTTTAAATAATGTCCTGCCACTCCCTTCTGACCTGTAGAGTTTCTGCTGAAAGATCAGCTGTTAACCTTATGGGGATTCCCTTGTATGTTATTTGTTGCTTTTCTGTTGCTGCTTTTAATATTTTTTCTTTGTGTTTAATTTTTGCTTGTTTGATTAATACATGTGTCGGTGTGTTTCACCTTGGTTTTATCCTCTGTACACTTTTATCCTCTCTACACTCTCTACACTTCCTGGACTTGATTGATTATTTCCTTTCCCATGTTGGGGAAGTTTTCAACTATAATCTCTTCAAATATTTTCTCAGACCCTTTCTTTTTTACTTCTTCTGGGAACCCTATAATTTGAATGTTGGTGCACTTTATGTTGTCCCAGTGGTCTCTGAGATTGTCCTCCACTCTTTTCATTCCTTTTCCCTTATGCTGCTCCATGGCTGTTATTTCCACCATTCTATCTTCCAGCTCACTTATCTGTTCTTGTGCCTTCCTTATTCTGCTGTTGATTCCTTCTAGAGTTTTTTTAATTTCAGTTATTGTGTTGTTCATTACTTTTTGTTTGCTCTTTAATTTTTCTAGGTCCTTGTTAAATATTTCTTTTATTTTCTCTCTTCTATTTGCAAGATTTTGAATCATCTTTACTATCATTACTCTGAATTCTTTTTCAGGTAGTTTGCTTATTTCTTCTTCATTTATTTGGTTTTGTGGGGTTTTGTCTTACAGGTTCCTTTGCCTATAAGATATTTCTCTGTCTCCTTATTTTGTCTAATTTACAGTATTTGAGGTCTTCTTTCCCCAGGCTGCAGTGTCGTAGTTCCTCTTGCTTCTGTTCTGTGTCCCCAGTGGTGGGTTTGGTCCAGTGTCTTGTGTAGGCTTCCTGATGGGAGGGACGGGTGCCTGCATTCTGGTGGGTGGAGCTGAGTGTTTTCCCTCTGATGAGCAGAGCCATTTTAGGTGGTGTGTTTTGGGGTGTATGTGAGCTTAGTATGACTTTAGGTAGTATGTGTGCACATGGGTAGGTTTGTGTTCCTGTCTTTTTTATTGTTTGGTGTGAGGCATCCAGAGCTGGGAGCTGCTGGAACTTGGGTAAAGACGGATCTTGGATTCAGATAGAGGTCTCCGAGAGAGCTCTTGGTGATTAATCTTCCTTGGGGCTGGGAATTTTCTAGGGGTCCAGCATCCTGGACTTGGTGTTCCCAATCCAGAGATTCAGACCCAACTTCTGGTTGAAGGAACAAGACCTCGCAAGTCACCCATCCCAGCAATAAAGGGGATTAAAAAAAAAGACTAACAAAACCCCAGACAAATGTTAAAAATTAAAATCTAACAAACAGAAACAGAAACAAGGAAATAGGCATACACCCAAAAGAAACAAAAACAGAACCAAATAAATCAAATAACAAGGGAACAACCAGACAAAAAAAGAACCCAAGAATGAAATCAAACAATTAAGAAGAAAGCTGACAAAAATCCAAAACCAAAAAACAAAACCAAAGCAGTCTGTCAACTGAAGAATAAAGCAAAGAAACAAAGCCAACTGACAAGAATGATATAAAAAAAGAAAGAAAAAGAGAAAGGGTAAAGACAGAACAACAGAAAAGCAGTGCAGAAACAGAAAACAAAATAATAACCCAGAAAATATATTAGAGGAAAAACCCCCAAAAACCCCAGAGAAACGGTAAAAACAAATCAAATGAACAAAAATAGAAACAAGGAAACACACAGACATGTAAAAGAAACAAAAACAGAGCCAAATAAAACAAAATGCAAGAGAATACCCAGACAAATAAAAGAACTCAAAAATGAAATCAAACAAGTAGGATTAAAACTAACAAAAACACATAACCTAAAAACAAAACCAAAGCAGTGTGCCAACTGAAGAACAAACCAAGGAAAGAAAATAAACCAATAAAAATGATTAAAAATAATAATAATAAAATAAAATGAAGTAAAATAAAAAGGGAAAAAAACACAGGACAACAGAAAAGCAAAGTAAAAATAGAAATGTATAAAAAAAAACAAAAATTAAAAATTGTTATCAATGATGGAGATCCCAAAACACTAAAAAAACAACAAAAAACGCTAAAGCAAAAACAAAAAAAGAAAAAAAAGAAACCTCCCCCCCAAAAAAGCTAGAACCAACAACACAACAAATCAAAACATAATAAAATTAATAGTAATAATTACGATTCCCTGGGGTCTCTGCTGTAAGTGTCCTTGCACATGCAGTGACCCACAGCTCATCTCCTTCTTCCCAAGAGGCTCTCCTCTGCCTCTGGGCTGGTCTCTGGACCTCCTGTGGGCCCTGTGGGGACAACTCAGACTCCGATCTGCCCCAGTTCCTATGTGTGCTGCCCCCAAAGTCCACAGGTGCCAGAGCTAGACTGTTTTCATTTGTGGGAACACTCATTGTCTACTCAGATATTCTATAGATGCAGGGTCTACCTAGCTGATCATGGGGATTTACTCTGCAGCTTGTACAGCTGATGGAAAGATTTTCAATCTTTTTCCTTAGTCACCCCATCCCTGGGGTTCAGCTTTGGTTTTATCCCCACTTCTGAGTGTGTTTCACACACAGGAGTCTGGTCCTGAGGCTGCCTTGGAGCTCTTGGGTCTGCCCCTGTGAAGGCCAGGCACAGAGGTGGTATGACTGCTTGGATGGCAGGAGAACCAAATGCACAGGGAAGCAGGCAGCCATGAGTGCAAGAGATATGGCCTTAGTGAGGGCTTTTTCTGGTGCCTGGCATAAGGCATATGAGGGCCAGCCCTGGCCGGGGTTTTTCTGGCACCCGGCAGCAGGCATACAAAGGACAGCCCTGAGGGGGAATTTTTTTTATTGCCCTGCAGCCAGTGGCACATGAGGGCCAGCTCTGAGGGGGTTATTTTTATTGCTCAGCAGCCGGCGCACAAGAGCCAGCCCTGAGCAGGCTTCTTTTATTGTCATCAGCAGGCACAGCACGTGGGGAGAGAGAGGTTACAATAGTGGCTCCTCCCCCTGTGTGTGACTCAGCAGTAGCGCCCTGCTTTCATGGCAGTCCAGTCTTCCTCCATAGGCATTCCCTGCTGCAGATTTCCTCCCTTCCGTCCCATCAGTCCGTCTCCCCGCAGCCAATAGCAGTTCTCTCTCTGGGCCTGTTCTCCAATCCCCACGCACCAGCTCCCAGCCCCCTTGCACACCTATGAACACACATCACAGTCTGGGGCACGTAGGACAAAAGTACCGACCGTCTGTGTATTTCTCACTCTTTCCTGTCTGCCACAGATCTGCGCTTCACCCTCTTCCAAGAGCCTCAAATTCTTCCCTTCTGTCCTAGTTGATTTCCCTGTCAGAGAGGGGTTTTCCTCATTGGAGAGGAGGTTTCCCCGAATTCGGGAATCTCTCCTCTGCTTCAGCTCCCACGCCCTGGGGTTCAGGTCCCATCCCGCTTCCTCTCCTCCTCCTTCTTCCTTCTTTTTTTCCATCCTATCCAGTTATGCAGGGATCTTTATAGTCCTTTCTGGTGTCCAAGGTCTTCTGCTAGTTTTCAGCTGGTGTTCTGTGAGAATTGTTGCATATATAGATGTATTCCTGATGCATCCATAGAGAGAGATGAACTCCACGTCCACCTACTCCTCTGCCATCTTGAATCTCAGAGATTGTTTCTTGAAGAGAGAAGGTAAATGTATGCATTTACATAAAACAAGTTAAGTCTTGCAGTTTAAGGTTACCAGCTGCAGGATGCCTCTGAGGCTGGGCACTAACACTTGAATTTTACTCTTACCAATGGCCACATACAGCAGTCTACAAGCTTAAAAAAGACATATTCCAAGTTTGACATTTTACATTCTGACTCACATGATAGCAAGGCCACCTTCAAATTTCTGACATAAGGAAATCTTGTTAAGAAGGGGAAAAGGCTTGATTGTTAGTCAAAAGAGATAAAAGAAAATTGTATTAACGACAGATAAAAGGCAGATACCCTGTTCTTCTGAAGACAGGGCCAAAGGTGCTTACCCCACAGACAAGGCCACAATGACAGCACCTATCTGAGACTTTCAACTAAGGGTTTTTTAAGTAAACTATTCTTTGTTAGCCATTGACTGAAAGAACATCACATATCTAGACTTAGTTATGGCCATTTGAATGCCAGGATTCCAGTTTTATACATACCTAAAAAATGACCCAAATAGTCACTTATGTTAGTATTCATCTAACCAATAGAGGATGAGCTCTGAATTCTCTCTCTTGACTGAAATTTTTAGGTTGGAATTTAGACTCTCAAGGACTTGGAAAACAGTAGAGGTGGAAGTACTTGTGGAGGCCCTTCATATGTATTCAGGAACTGGTAGGAATTTTTTCTTTGGTTGAGTGGTGTACATTCCTGTTTTAACAGTTTTTCTGCCTGGTTAAAAGTAATAAATCTTATATTTGTATGAGTTGGTTGTGATCATTACCTTTGCTTTCTACAAAACCATACTGAATAAAAGTGAAATTACATTGAGAAAGAAAGAAGGGGTCAAATATTTAGACTGAGACCTAGTCCCTCAGTAGCCTGACAAATGTTAAGAAATGAGCACTTAGGGCTTCCCTGGTGGTGCAGTGGTTGGGAGTCCGCCTGCCGATGCAGGGGATACGGGTTCGTGCCCCGGTCTGGGAAGATCCCACATGCCGTGGAGAGGCTGGGCCCGTGAGCCATGGCTGCTGGGCCTGTGCGTCTGGAGCCTGTGCTCTGCAATGGGGGAGGCCACAACAGTGAGAGGCCCACGTACAGCAAAAAAAAAAAAAAAAGAAAAGAAATGAGCACTTAAAGCCAGAAATTAGGGAGGCCTGGCTGCTTCATACAGGCTAGCCTCTAAGAACTTCTGATGGTTCATAAACTGGCCCTGGATGTGACTGGAAGAGGCAAGTCCCTCCAGATTGGTAGGTGGCAGGTTTAATAAGCAAGGAACTTACCTACGAGGCTTGTCTTGTGCAGCCACAGGACGAGTAGATTCCCACACCTGCCCACCAGAATCTCAAGTGTGTATACAGAGACTTTAATGGGGTTCAGTTATGTATACCATGCAGAAGGTCTCAATGACACCTTACTTACTCAAAGTTATGTCCTTGGAACAGCTCCCACTGTGGGAATGGAGAACAGAATGCACACTCCAAGAACAGGGGAGGGGTGAGGAGCCTCTGATTATCTAGGTCTGGCTCACTGGTGAACCAGAGGTCATGTCCTCTTGCTGACCTACTCCAACAGCACACAGCAGGTAGCAAAGCATGGAGAGTGGACCTGGACATGGAGTGGAGCACATGGAGATTGTAAAGTATATTCCACCCCTTTGCCAATCTTAATCCATTCCAGAGATTTGCTCAGAGGAAAAAATTCTCAGTTCAGGGGAGACACACTATCACTGATGAATAATCTCAATTCAATTATACTTCCCCATGAAAACACAATTATAGCATAGCCATCACCTTTACTTTTCAGATAAGGTAGCAGAGAATGATCAATTAAGTTAGAACTGCCACGGTGTCAGGTGTATACCTGGTCACTAGACCTAAAAACTGATAATTATAGCTTCTTTCTTAAACCAGTCATTCCATGTGCTATTCTCTGACAACATCTCTTACACTTTGACAGCATCTCTACTTGGTAGAGTGATTCAAATATTTATTATTATCAGACCCAAGCCCTCACTGGACCAGTCTTTATTGGATGGTTACAGTTTCCCATTGATGATTATGACTGGACATGTGAATAATAAGAGGCATCCCAGTGAATCTTCTGTATTCACTGAATCTGCCCCTGTGGTGGAGTAGCAGACCAATTCTCCCTTCATAATTGGGAATAAACACTGTGACCAGTGGACTGATCTTAATCACTATCCTGTTTCAGCAGCATGATGAGTCCCAAATGGCCAGCGAGTAGTCTCAGCTATCTAACTAACAGCACCATAACTATATATACACAACTCCTTCAGCTACTAGTACCTCCACATCCACCAAGTTCAAGGCTGTAGAGACAAGCAGCAAATGTTCAACAAATGGGTTCTTAAATATATCAATGAAGGGGGCCTATATTCACCTTGGTTTCTAAACTTACACATTCTAGCAGAAGAGAAATTGGAAGCATACATTGGACTACATTGTAACTGGAGGACATAAGTGGATCTTCAATAGACCATAAAACTATCCCCTCAAACCCCTTTTTTCTGGGTGAGAAGGTCATGGTAAGACCAATGAAACCCTCGTACGTGAGTCCATTGTTACATTTCTTTCACCATAAAATTAGTTCTTTGTTTGGAGACGATGTGTGAGATAACAAGGCCATAAATAAGGCATTCTGTAAATCCGCTAATGGATGTTCTGGCAGAAGTATTTCAGACAGGGAAGGCAAGTTCTTATTTGGAATATGTACTTATTCTCATAAAAACAAATCACTGCCTCATACCTGAGGGAAAGAGTCAAAGCAGTTTAACTGTAACATCTATTGATAGGTTGGGCAGGTGGTAACCAGATCATCCTTAATGAGAAAAATTCAGTGACTTTTCAGTCCATATCTCTAGGTGCCTATCTTCTTTGTACACAGCCACTGAGGTGACAGAGAGGTGTTTGGAGAATGAGGTTGAACTGACATCAACAGGATGTCTCATCTTGTCCATCTGATTATTGAAAGTCTCTTCTGCAGTGATGTCTCTGGAAGGTATCTATTTGAAACATGAATTCATTCTCTTTTTGCTCATTCTGTGATGCCCATCCATATCTTCCCAATCCTTCTTGTCATAAATATTCCAATTTTATTTTTTATTTTTCCAGTCTTTCCACGAGACTTAGCCACTAACCATGAATCAATATAGATCTATACCACACATGATCTTTTTAAAAAAATATTATATATAATATTATTTTTATATATTTATTAATAAGATATAAATTTACATATATAAATATTGTATTTTTATATATATAGGTACATTATAACATAATAATAATATATATATTAATATAATTATTATAATAACATATATACACTTCTTGACAGTTGGTTAAGAAAACATTTATCTTTACCATTGTCTTCTACAACCTCCCCAAGTTGAGCTATAATGTAGCAACTATGCATTTCCAAATGGAACATGCTACTTTGCAAACCCATCTGAAAACCAGGCAGGCCCATGCTTTTCCCCTTCCATTAACTGGTCCTAATAAGCTCTCCATGAATCCCAGTGCGTGGACTGAGTAAGAAATGGTGAAATTGTTAAGAGGAGGTATTTGTGAGTTGCCATCTGCTTATGCTTATTACTCTAGAGCATTTAGAGCTTGACCTCACATATACCATTTCCATTTACAATGAAATGCTCTTGTTAATATCCAACATTATGATTTTATGAATAAGATAGGCCTAGTATGTGATGGAAAGTAGAGGTATGGTCTCTGCTCTTGATGTCAGCAGCCCCATCTACCATCCCTATCGGCCACACAGATCTTCTTCATTATTAACTGTGCTGTGTCATTGGGTAGAAGCTTGCATCTCAGACTGAGTCTGTGGAAAAGTTTTCTTTTGCTCTAGATTCTACTCAAAACTGATGATGTCATCATGGATTTCTCAGTATATGAGACAGAGCAGAACAATCTAAAATTCAACAAACCCCCAAAGCCTTTCTTTTTCTTTTAAATAAAAGTTTTAGTGGAGAAAAGTAGAACCACCACATACATGGGGAAAAGAGCACAAAAATTCAACTGATACAGAACTGAAAGTCACAATTATCCAATGTTGTTTGTGATTACTTTTCAATTTCTTAAACAGCTCCCCTCAATTTGTTTAATAGTCTCACTAATTTTTTCAGCTGAAATAGCATCAAGTTTTCAAAAAATTAGGAGCCTCAGGGAAGGGATCAGATTTCAAGGTAACAAAGGTGACACCAAGAGTCTCCTGATAGTACCAATTCTACCTAAAAATTCCTTAAGAGTAACTATCGAGTCTATTGGAACAGTCTACATATCTCACAGACCATCAGGGATGAGTTAGAACAGTGACTTAGATGGTCCATTATGGAGAGAGGGCAAACAAAACAGCTGCATTTCCTTGTCAGATAAGCTCATGTAAGGAAACCAGGGAGGCGCTAAGAAAATAGGCAAGGGCTGCTCAAAAATAGTTAGGAAGGCATTCTAAATACCACATACTGTTGGACAACAGTCAAACCCCCAAAGCTTTACAATGTGGCCTATTTCTTCCTGAATGGCAATATGTGTATTAAGTTGTCTTCCACCTTAAAGGAATAGCCCCACCATTCCCCAAACACTAGAGAAAACCACTAATGTGGCAGCCTCTGGGGCTTCTCAGGGCTTCCTGTCTACACTCTGGTGTACATATATCCCATTAAAGCGGGGGTCCCCAACCCACGGGCTGCTGACCGGTCCGTGGCCTGTTAGGAACCTGGCCACACAGCAGGAGGTAAGCGATGAGCCAGTGAAGCTCCATCTGCCGCGCCCCATCACTCCCCATCAGTCACATTACTGCCTGAATCACCCCCCCCACCCCTGTCCATGGAAAAATTGTCTTCCACAAAAACCAGTCCCTGGTGCCAAAAAAGTGGGGGACCGCTGCATTAAAGCATATGGAGAGCTTGCTAATTCCTCTTCACCAGCTCAGTTAGTAAAATGTTCATATGGTTAGAGATGGCTGATCAAGGTGAACATAATACATTTTCTCCAACATTCCCATTTCTTAACCCTTTGGATCCCTTTCTCTATATATCAATAGTATACCAGGAAAGTTATGGTGTCTTAACCTTATTAACTCTAGGCCATGAATGAGTCCAAGATTTCCTTAATCAGCGCATCAAACTGTTGAGGTTCCTCCTAGGGGCTGGAGCTAACATGTTAAATGCTGAACTCCAAGTAATTGCACACATATCAATACATTTAGCCTAAAACAGCTTTATATTCCATCACCCTTTTTCTCACACAATTAAGATACTTCTTCATAAAGGATGGGAGGAGATACCTCAATGATAAGAAATTTAAAGTTTTTTTTTTTAATTAAAATGTAGTTTCCTCAGATTGGGGGGAAGGTCTGATTTTGTTGCTAAGGGAAGTTCAGGGCAAATTTAGGGTGCAAGTTTCTCAGCGCTGCTGAAATCTTCATCTAATATTTTTCAATTTACTATAATTTGGCTTCAGTCTTAACAAGGTCATTCACATTTTCAGTGAATATTTACTGACACCTCATGTCTATAACTACATCATTGAATAAAACAAACAGAAAGCTCTATATTCACAGTTACATTATTCTAGGAGATACAAATAACATGATAAATAAAATGTAAGTCTGTTAGTGATTAGTTCTAAGAAGAAAAATAATGCAAGAAAGGGACCTGATGGAACATGTCAGTGACAGAGGAGTTGCAAGTTAGATAGGTGTCCAGGTTGGGTGCTCACTAAGAATATGACATGAAATGTATGACCTTATCTTAACTAATTATGACCTTACCTTAACTATTTGTAAATGCAATAACCTTATTTACAAATAAGGTCACTTTTTAAGGTACTGGAGGTTAAGACCTTAACTATTTGTAACTGCAATAACCTTATTTACAAATAAGGTCACTTTTTAAGGTACTGGAGTTTAAGACTTCAACATATATTTACGTGGGAGGCACAATTCAACCCAAGATATGGTTTTATTGAAATGCATTTATGGGCATGATGTATACCTAAAGATTGTTCTAAGAAACCAAATTAGACTGGAACTCGTTCTTTTCTCACAGAGCAGCTGATATTGTCTCTCTATGATTTTTAACTATTCTGCTTTTACCATCAGAGATCAACAAGAAGCCAAGGGCTTAAGCAAATATTTCAGTTATAGGATTAGGGACATATTCTTTGAGACTAAAGATATTGCAATTAATGTAGCCCAGGCTTCCTCTGCAGGCACTCTTTTACTATAGGTAAATAAAGTTAATTCAATGATCTTAATAAAGATATATCAAGTTTGTCCTTGCTTATAACATGGAAAACCTAACGGTGTACCAAGTTTTTACTCACCTCACCGTCACTAGATTTCCCACCAGAGGTCCACTTTAAATCCAACTCCCCAGTGTTCAATAGTTTAAAACAGGTGGGCTTCTTATGTGTCTTGTGGGATAGATAGAAGGAGGCTGGCTTCTTATGTGTCTTGTGGGATAGATAGAAGGAGGCTGCAGGATTCCATGTGCATTAACATTATTGTCTTATGAAGCAGCATGTTCTAATGGTAAAAGTGTGGGCTCTGAAATCAACCCAGAGTTTCTCCAGTTCTTAATTTTGTCATCATGTGTAAGATGGAGATAAGCTCCCATACCTTAAAGAATTCTGGAAAAACCAACATAATGCCATCATATGGTGGGCACTGATACATATTGATTTCTATTTCCTTGCTTTCAGACTATGTGTAGTTGCTATTTCATTGAGTTGCACATCAGGAAACCAACCTTCTACTCTGATCTCCTTAACACTGTGGAAAGTGCCACAATATACCTTGTCAATAGATTCAAACGATAGTGTTTAAGAGTCTCATGAAAAAAATACTGCTGTGAACATCTAGGAAATGGCCAGGATAGATGTACATTATGTGGTGCTGACAGAACTGAAGGGGATTATGGAGCTCGGAAATGTGGATTCCATTACTCAAGTGTAGAGCTTCAAAAATTTACTCGAGAGATCCCAAGTGACCCCAAGTGGCCCCTATTTCACTGGGATCCCTGAGGCAAGTTTTGAGAATACCTCTCACTCTCATTTTGAACACAGGTGTGTGATCAAACTAGAGATGTTCTCCTGGTCTTGCCCACTTATAAAGTTGTGCTCCAGGAAGGATAGGGGATATTTAAATAGAGGGACTGTTATTGTTATGTATTCAAATGTTTCAAAACAAATATTCCTTGGGGATCAGTAAGGGCTTCCTGGAGGATGTGGGGTCTCAGATAAATACTAAGGGAGGAAGAGTATTTAACTATTAAAATGAGGTTGAGATTGAAGAGAAAAGCTTTATAAGCTGAGGGAATAACAAAAGCTAATCTAGAGAGTAATGGATTGATTCAAGGCACAAGCACAGGATGTATTTAATTAGAACTGGATCATGGGGTGCAAGAAAGCCACACTTAAAAAATAAAGCTAGAGGGGCTTCCCTGGCGGCGCAGTGGTTGAAAGTCCGCCTGCCGAGGCAGGGGACACGGGCTCGTGCCCCGGTCCAGGAAGATCCCACATGCCGCAGAGCAGCTGGGCCCGTGAGCCATGGCCACTGAGCCTGCGCGTCCGAAGCCTGCGCGAAAAAATAAATAAATAAATAAATAAATAAAGCTAGAGCGGCAAGAAGGGGCCTATATTGTAGGGTCCTATAAAATGGAAGGATGTAGATTTTATTCTGAATAAAACTAAGAAGAGAGGGAGAGAACAGACATGTTCAGTTTTGTGCTTTAGAACAATTTGAGAATGGCTTACATATGGTCCAAACTGGAAGCTGGCAGACCCATTAGGATGCTGATTCAGTGAACAGAGTGAAGATCATAATGGATTTAACTATGGCAGTGATAGTGTAAGGAAAGTGAAAAAATAAAGATCCTCTAACACTACATAGGAAGTCAAAAAACATAGGACCCAGGGATCAATTTGATATGAGAGCAAAGAAAGAGTGGTATTTAAGATGATCCAAGGATTTCTGGATAGAGTGAAAGAGCAGGTGGTGTTGCTATCTTCAGCTCAGAAAGCACAGGAAGGGGAAATGGTGTGTTGGTGAGTGAAATGATTACGACTGATTCTGTGCCACTTTCGTGCATGAAGGTGATTATGATATTTCAGTACAAATGCTTAGAACTATACCCATCTCTGTATCACTATGAGTGGGTCAAAGGCAGTGACTTTGCATACTAATGTATCACTAATGCTATTATAGAGCTCACATTTAAAGGGCATTCAATAAATATCTTATTTATATGTTTGTTCATGTATTCACAAATATTTACTGAACGTCAACTATGTACTAGACATTAGTCTAGGTCTAGCAATCTCAATCATTGCTGCAACTGGAAATGTTTAAAAACCTCTGAGTCCTGAGCCCCTATGTAGACCCCTTATATCAAACTACCTGGGCCCAGCAAGCAGGTGATTATAAATGGAAGCCAAGTGGCCTCTAGAAAATTCCATCGAGTAACCAGGGTTAAAAATTATTATTTTAAGAGCTGGAGATACTACAAACACACACACGCACACACACACACACACACACACACACACACATACACACACACACACACATGAGAACCAGAGTCTCATTATTTGCAGCTTATGTGCAAAGATTTATCGAAGGCAGAAAGAAATAAAGGCAAGAAGTCAGAAATAGCTGCTATGCTAATGGAAACATTCCAGTATTTAAGTAAATACTAGTTAATAACAAATTATGAAATAATTTAAAACAATACAACCAAATCATGTAATGAAAAAAATCACAGCTTTTACGTGGAGGTCACTACTAGAGACAACATCATCTTAGAATAGTCTTAAGCTTATAAGGAAATAACTAGATCATAAGGTTACTTCTTCCAAATTAAAATTCTTAACCCTCAGCCCTGTGTGTCATCTGTGACACAGAATATATTTAATTCACTTTAAAACAGCCTCGGTTTCTGGGTATTCTCTGGTCAGAGAGTATTCACTAGAACCTACAGAGGGCAGTGATGGGTGTATGGGTACATATTAACTGCTGCAAAAAGGGACCTCAGGACTACCTGAAGGACTGTAGAAAAACTGCAAAAATAAGACAAAAAGAATCTGGGCTTGGGCTTCCCTGGTGGCGCAGTGGTTGAGAGTCTGCCTGCCAATGCAGAGGACACGGGTTCGAGCCCTGGTCTGGGAGGATCCAACATGCCGCGGAGCAACTAGGCCCGTGAGCCACAATTACTGAGCCTGCGCGTCTGGAGCCTGTGCTCCGCAAGAGAGACCGTGATAGTGAGAGGCCCGCGCACCATGATGAAGAGTGGCCCCTACTTGCCGCAATTAGAGAAAGCCCTTGCACAGAAACGAAGACCCAACACAGCCATAAATAAATAAATACATGAATAAATAATTAAAACTATGAATACAAAAAAAAAACCCAGAATCTGGGCTTATTTTGAGTTAAAACAGCTATTTCTCTTATTCCAGATTTCACTCTGTTATTGGATAAGGAGGTAAAATAACAAAATAAACTATGGGAAAATGAGTAAAGGGAGCGTTAAGTCCAATTTGCCTTAAAGGCCCCTACATGTTTCATGAT
The DNA here is from genome assembly GCF_025265405.1 of Mesoplodon densirostris. NCBI lineage: Eukaryota > Metazoa > Chordata > Mammalia > Artiodactyla > Ziphiidae > Mesoplodon > Mesoplodon densirostris. Next base: position 42,627,785 of record NC_082665.1, read on the forward strand.
GTTAGAGCATAGTACAACGCTATTGTGCCTAATGTGACTTCTGAATAATCATCTTGAAAAATGGGAATAAAAAAATTAAAAGGTAAGAAATTATATATCTCAGAGCATTTACAAAACAATGATAAAGAGTAAATATTTTATTTCAGGGTTTAAGCATTAATTATCTGGAAATTTTACTTACCCTGAACATCTAATTTCCCAGAGGGTGCAGTATAAATGAAACATTACTAGCCTATTGCAAAAGGTGATCCATTATTGCCTATTACACAGAGCAAACTACTATTAATTTCATTTACCATTTGCCTTCAAGTAAAGCATGAGAGTCATTTCTCAAGAGATAATTAAAACATGGCTTCAGAATATTCATACAGAGTCAATAAGCACAAAATATCATAGAGCTATTATGTATATATTTGCTGCCATAGGTAAAAATTATATACACAAATAATTTAATTCAGGATTAGTAGATTAAAATGTACATTTATTAGTACATTAGAATATTACATATTATAGCTTTTTATACATTTCCACTGGCTTTTCATTATTTATAGTTCAATTAATTTAATTGATTACTCAAAACATATTAGAACAAAAACAAGTACCGTGTATTCATATTTATCAAGTACAAGGCAATGTACTAGGGATTTTCTCATGAAATTTCACAATAATATCTACAAAGTTATTCAACATAAACACAAACATCCTCATTCCAAAAAAGATGAATTTTTAATAATTGATGACTTTTAATACCTGAAGAGATAAATCTCTGAACATCAGAGGAATTGGGAGAATTATTCACGGTTCAAGGCTAGTTCAAGCGAAGTCAGGATTCTAAATCTAGTTATTCTGGTTCTATAGTTCAGTGGTTCTCAAATTTTGTTCCTCAGTAGCATCAGTGACATCTGGGAATTTGTTAGAAATGCACATTCTAACAGGGAGAGGTCCCACTCCAGACGAACTGGCCAGAAACTCTGGAAGGGGGTCCAGTTATCTATGTTTTTAGTTTTCTAGCTGATTCTTATTCCAGCTAACAATTGTCAACTAAAAAAATGTACAGTGTGAGAGTTGTGAGTTAAGTTTCATTTGGGGCAAAATGAGGACTATAGCCCAGGAGACGAAATCTCAGATAGTTTTGAGAAACTGCTCCAAAGAGGTGGGGGTGGGGTGGGGAGAGGTCAGTATTATATATGATTTTAGTGAAGGGGGGTACATGCAGTCAAGCACACATTTTGGCAGAGGCTTGCTGCTAGTGATGAGGAGCAGATGTCACTGTTCATGATTTTAGTGCTTCTCAAGTATGAGTAGATGCAAGAATTGGGCTTATAAAATCTTTTCCTGAAAATATCTATCTGAGGACCTCTTCTGCCAGTTTTTCCCAGAGCACAGAGTGCCTCATTGCTGATCTCTATCCTGAACTCCTTTCAGGGTGTGTTGAAGGTCAGTGGCTGCAGCATCTTGTGACTTAATTCTTGTAGAGGCAGAGGGCAAGTATCAATTTTTAGTTGGCACAATTGAGAATCACTATAATAGTGAATGCTTCCTTCAACTCCTGTACATACAAGAGAGTGCCATACAACTCCCCTGATCTCATGAAATTTTGGTCACAAAAACTTTGTAGGCTGTATTATTTTCATGTACTTTTCCAGGTCCATGCTCACTCTTCTGCACCCAGAGAGGATGATCCATATAGATGACTGCAAAAATGTTCCTTGACCTTGGACTTCTAGTTGGATTCTGTCAATAGATGGTTGGTGGGAAATTTGATGAAGGGGAGAGAGGGCTTTCAGTGTGCTTATTACCCCAGTATTTTTCACGTCATGGTGCTGTGTCCTGGCTTCACCTCTTGATTAATTTTAACAATTCCATTTGGGCAACACTCTCCAGACAATTTCTCTCTGGTCTATAAATGTCTCATCCTCTTGTGCCTTCATTAATAGAGGTAGAAATGCCCCCCCTTCACTAATCCAGGGTACTGTTTTCCGGTTTATTGTTGAATAATAACACATTGTATGGATGTACCATATTTTGTTCATCAGTTGATAGACATTTGGGTTGTTTCCACTTTTGAGCTCTTAATAATGTTGCTATGATCATATACAAGTTTTTGTGAGAACATGTATTTTCATTATACACACACACACACACACATATAAAATTGTGAGTCATGTGATAACCCTATGCTTATCCTTTTGAGAAACTGCCACAGTGTTTTCCAAAGTGGCCACATCATTTTACATCCCCACCAGCATTATATGAGGATTCTGATTTCTTCACATGCCAACACTTTGTATTATAGCCATCCAAGTGAATATGAAGTGATATCTTATTGTGGTTTTGATTTGCATTTCCCTAATGACTAATGATATTGAGCAACTCTTCATGTACTTATTGGCTATTTGTATATCTGCCCTTGAGAAATGTTTACTTATACCCTTTATGCAATTTTTAATTGGGTTGTTTGTCTTTTAGTATTGAATTGTAGGATCCTGTGTGTATCCTGGTTCACAGGATATTTTCTCCCATTCTGTGATTATTTTCTCCCATTCTGTGGGTTGTCTTTTTACTTTCTTTATGGTATCTTTAGAAACACAAAAGTTTTTCATTTTAAATTTAATTTATCTATTTTTACTTTTGTCACTTGTGTTTTTGTGTCATATATGAGAAGGTTATTCCTAATCCAAGGTCACAATGATTTACTCTTATATTTGCTTCAAAGAGTTTTTATGACTTTTGCTCTTACATTTAGGTCTATGAACTATTTTGAGTTAGTTGGTACTTATGGTACAAGGAAGGGATTCAACTTCATTCTTTTGTATGTGGATATCAAGTTGTCCTTAGTATCATTTGTTGAAAAGACTATTCGTTCCTTGTTGAATTTTCTTGACACTTTTGTTGAAAATCAATTGATCATAAGTGTGACAGTCTTTCCTGGAATATAAATTCTATTCTATTGAAAATACATGTTGATCCTGTGCCAGTACCACATTGTTCTGATTCTGTAGTTTTGCAATAAACTTTGTTATAGTAAGGTGTGAGTCTTCCAAACTTTTTATTCTGTTTCAAAATGTTTGGGGCTTGCCTGCTTCACTTGAATTTCCATATGAATTTTAGGATCAGCTTGTCAATTTCTGCAAAGACAACAGCTGGTATTTATACAAGGATTTTATGAATCTGTAGATCAGTTTAGGGAGTATTGCTATCATAATAATATTGTCTTCCAATACATGGATATGGGATGTCTTTCCATTTGTTTGGATATTCCTTAATTACTTTCAATAATATTTTCTAATTTTCACAGTATATTTTTTAACTTATTCTGTTAAATGTATTCCTAAGTAATTTATTATTTCTGCTGCTATTGTAAATGGAATTGTTTCCTTAAGTTTATTTTTGGATTTTTTATTGCAGTTATATGAAAATACAATTGGTTTTTGTATATTGACCTTGTGCCTTGCAAACTTGAACTTTTTTTTTTAGTTTCCATAGCTTTTTAAAGGATTTCAAAGGATTTTCTATATACAAGATTATGTCATATGCAAATAGATGCCTTTTATTTATTTTTTTGCCTAATTGTACTGGCTGAAGTGTCCGGGAAAAATGTTAATAGAAGTGACAAGAGTGGACATCCTTGCCTGGGCAAGAGTGGAAATCCTTGCCTGGTGCCTGATTTTAGATGAAAATAATTCAGTCTTTCACAGTTAAGTATAATGTTAGATGTGGTTTTTTTTATAGATGTTCTTTATCAGATTGACGAAGTCCCCTTCTATTTCTAGGTTTTGTTTCATCTATTTTGGAGCTCTGTTTTAATGCATATACACTTATAACTATTGTATCTTCCTGATGAATTAACCCTTGGAGAGTTTTGAGCTTCTTGATTATGTAGACTACTATTTTGCATCAAATTTAGGAAGTTTTCAACCATTATTTCATCAAATATTTTTTTCTGCTCCTTTCTCTCTCTCATCTCATTCTGGTACTCCTATTATGCATCTTTTTGTGTGCTTAATGATGTCCCACATTTCTCTAGCTTTGTTCATTCTTCTCATTCTTTTATCTCTCTGTTCTTTGGACTGCGTGATGTCTTTAAATCTATCTTCACATTTGCTGATTTTTTCATACATTAGTTTAAATAGACTAGTACATTTTTTATATTGTTTATTGTGCTTTTCAACCTATGTTTTTGTGGCCTGCCTCACCTCCTTTTCAAATCTCTGACCCGCTGCTCTGGAGAGGGGTAAGGACAGTGGCCTTCTTCTCTCAGAATGACACCATTGGTTTACAAGATGGGCATTCAGCAGGAATGGCAACCTCTGGTCTTCTTGGCTTGCTTTTTCTGGCATGGAACCTTCACTCTATGAGGAAACTAGAGTGAAAGTAATGAGAGCCCCAGTATTCTTGGCTTGCCATGTCTGAGGTATAGACTCTATATTATAAGTTATGGCTAGGTGGATGAAGGGAGACTGAACCTCTTGGCTGCACTCTCCTGGAATTACATTCTGCAACACAGAGCTGAAGGAGAGTGAGAAAAGCTGGCAGCCTACTCCTCCCATGGAGATACCTTAGCCCTTGACTGGGAGCTGGGGAGAGAGGGGTCCCCAACTTCTTGGAAACACCCATCAAGAATGGAGCTTCTGTCATGCTGAGCTGAGGAATGGGAGGGAAGGAGCAGGTCCTTTCTGAAATGCCACAGAGTCTCATTCTCACCTAATTTGGTAGTTTTATTGAATAAAGTGTCTTCATGTACAGTTTGTTCTTACAAAAAAATTCCTAAGACTTAACTGGTTGTGTTTTATAATTTTTATCCATTTATTATTATTTTCCAGGGGAGTGGGTCCATGAAATTCCCCACGTAGCCATACTAGAAGTGTCTAAGGGTTGTTCTCACTGCTTAAAACTCCAATTAGGGCTTCCCTGGTGGCGCAGTGGTTGAGAGTCCACCTGCCAACTCAGGGGACACGGGTTCATGCCCCGGTCTGGGAAGATCCCACATGCCGCGGAGCGGCTGGGCCCGTGAGCCATGGCCACTGAGCCTGTGCGTCCAGAGCCTGTGCTCCGCAATGGGAGAGGCCACAACAGTGAGAAGCCTGCGTACCGCAAAAAAAAAAAAAAAAAAAAAAAAAAACTCCAATTAATTTTTCAAGAACTCGCATTTCTGATTTGTCAGAAAATCAAAATCTCTCTGGTACCCCATTATTCCATGAAACCCAGGAGTTTACTCAGTATAGGGGGCCATTCTTATTGCCAAGTTCAGATGGAGAAACAGGCAAAATCTGGAAAGTTCCTAGTAGCTATGGACTGAATTGTGTCCCTTTCAAAATCCATATGTTGAAGAATTAACTTCCAGTATGATGGGATTCGGACATGGGCCCTTTGGGAGACAACTAGGTTTAGATAAGGTCATGAATGTGGGGCCCTCCCATGATGGAATTAGTGCCCTTGTCAGAAGAGACACCAGAGAGCTTGTGGTCTCTCTGTCTCTGCCATGTGAGGACACAAGCAGAAGGCAGCCATCTATAAGCAGTTGGCCATCTCTAAGCAGGAGGCCATCTGCAAGCCAGGAAGAGAGCTCTCACCAAACCCAACCCTGCAGGTACTCTGATCTGTGACTTCCAGTCACCAGAAATGTGAGAAAATAAGTTTCTATTGCTCAAGCCATCCCATCTATGGTATTTTGTTATGGTAGCCCAAGATGACAAGACACTGGTCCTTTTGGTCTTAGAATATGATATTGCTATTGGACACTCTTCCCATGTATTCCAATAAATATCAGTTCACAGCAAGGGTTCTATCTATGGTGACCCAGATCCCTCCACCAATACTGACATTGGATTTCAATGTTATAGCTCATCCTGTTCAATCTCATATGTCTAACTCATACTCCCATACCAGTGAGATTGACTCTAGAAAAGACCACTGCAAGTTGTAGCCATATATTTTCTGGAACCAAACCTTCCATTTAAAACATCCAGTCTTGATGGTGAGCCTGGATTACCAATATAGATTTCTTCTTCTTCATGGTGAGTTTTTTGGATGTCCTTAATAAATTTCCTTACAGTCAATATCAGTTAGGTCAGGGACATTCCAACAAATTATTAAACTTCAAAAGAAAATGGTTATGGTCTCAATTTCTTTCCTTTCCAAAGGTTTATTTGCCCCAATTCAAATATGTCCAACTTCTAACTACTGATCAGCTCTGCATTCCAAGTAGCTCTGGGAGACATTCAAGGCCACAGATGTCTTATTTCACAATTCTCCAGCCATAGTGACTTCCTCTATGTAAATATGTAGGGATCATTCCAATGATTCTTCTCTGAATAAACAAGTTCTCTTCTAAGATGATATGCTTTGTTCAGTGTCATTTTATAGAATTTTTTTTTTTTTTTTTTTTCTTTTTGCGGTATGTGGGCCTCTCACTGTTGTGGCCTCTCCCGTTGCGGAGCACAGGCTCCAGATGCGCAAGCCCAGCGGCCATGGCTCACGGGCCCAGCCGCTCCGCGGCATATGGGATCCTCCCAGACCGGGGCACGAACCCGTATCTCCTGCATCGGCAGGCGGACTCTTAACCACTTGCGCCACCAGGGAGGCCCTAGAATTTTAAAGGCTTTTTAAAAATTTGCTTAGAAATCCCATGACACATTTAAGAACATTTTAGCTGAAAGGTTAGCAAACCTAAAAACATTGACAAATCATTGAATTCATTCTTAAACTATAATACATTCATATTTCCACTACATTTTATTTATTATCTCTATCAGTTCTGCAAAATGAGCAATACATTTAGCTCTTGCCCTCATGTGTACACATGTATTTTACAAGGACACTGGTGATATATTTTGCTATACAAGTCACATGATATAGTTTACACACAGAGCTCAGGTTTTTATACCTGTCTCCCCAAAGGGTATTCATATTTGATAAATCACTGATTGAAATCTGAGGCAATTAAATTGTGATGACCTTGGCATACTAGTGGATGTATTAAGACAATGTCAGTCCTTTATCACAGTCTGCCTGAGTTTAAAAAAAAAAAAAAAAGGCACATCACATTTAATTTCTTATCCCTCAAATACATACAATATTTTAATTGACACTGATCAAAGCTACCTGGCAGCTCTTGCTTTATTAGGCCAAGCTGAATGCCTTGCTTAGAATTTCCACTTTTTAATTGAAAAAAAAAGCCGTTAATCTTCATAAGGCAAAACAAATGTCTGACACTGCATTGATTTTTGTCTCTTGTATTCTTATGTTGAAATCATGAATAGAAAATTCTACTATAGTCTACATTGTTATAAAACAGTATTTTAAAATATTTTGGTTATAAAATATTCTAGCAATATCCAAGTTTATATGCCAAGTTTATGGCTATTCACTTTCATGTTTTATTCCCACTCTCTCTTCTCCTCAGAGTTAACCTTTTTCATTAGCTCTTATGTTTTTATATAGGACTTTCCATTCATTTCTATACACAACTTATAGAATAGTGAATGAGACTTTTTCTGTTATCTTTTATCTAGGGTAATCTTAGACATAGCACATAGTATTTAATCCTGACAATCTGGGCTTCCTGGAAATTCTGTGACCCATCTAATGCTCTTTATTAAATTCTTTTCCTGCTTATGAATTCAGAATATATTGTTATTGATAATAAGAAATCTGAATGACACAGGTTTTTCTTGACTCTTTTCCTCTGAAGATGGCCTGGATAATAAGTCCCTGAATTTCTGATTATCATTAAATAAATTTGCGAAATGATAACTGAGTACATTGCTTAGATGCTATTCTACTTTCTTCTATATTCAGGGTTACAGATAAGGCTGATGATAACACAATTTCTTTCCCTTGTAGGCACTTAATTCTTTCTGCCTTGAATCTTACATGAAGGTCTTTTCTTGATTGTTAGAGTTCACAGATTTTACCAAGAAATCCCTAGTTCTGTGTGCCTTTTCTCATCAGCATAGTCTTTAAATCAGTGAGCTTTTTCTAGGCAACTTTTTCAGTTTTAGTTTTTCAGTTCAGGAAAAATTCTTCTAATTGCTAAACTCCTGTCTTTCCATCATCAGTTTATATTTCATTTTATAAAACTTCTATTTTTCATACAATTCCACATGACCATATTCCCCAGTCTCTGACTTTGCCTTCATGATCTTGTACTTTTGCCCTTTGTTCTGAGATATTTCTTGCATTTCTCCTTTCAACCACTAATTCGCATTAGAGTAATTATTATTTTTTCCTTTAATAGAGCTACTGTGTTGTTGTTGTTTTTAGGAGGATAATTTTTTGCTGTTGTTTTGAGCTCTAGAAACCTTTTTTTGGGGGCTTCACCTCAATTTCCTTAAGAACTCATCTATATTTTCTTGTTCAGATTGTTATCTGTCTCCTCCTCCACCTCTATTTGGCTGAACATGTGTTTGTTCTAACTGAGTTTTTTCCTTTGGCTGCTGGACCCTTCAGATGGGATGTCAACTTTCCTTGTTATCTAATACAGCTAGTTGTTGGTACTGGAACAACTGTCTGCCGTGCTAGTGGATGTGTGTGGTTATGTAGAAACAGGCAAGTTGCCACACCATTAATAAAGGAACTAGAGAAAGTCTCATTGCTTGTACTTGTATAGTTTCAGCGTGAGGGAATATTTGCTTTACCCCTTCAGTTCCCACTTGACTATTTGGGGGACAAAGAAACCCAGAATGCTTACAAGGAATGGGTGTTGACTTTGCCTCCAAGAGTCCCTAGGTGGCTATAGAGATCTCTGGAGCTCCTTGGGACTCCCATTCAGGCTGCCCAACTCTCAGGGGAGAAAAGTCCTAGTCTCACACACTTCCTGCTGTCTAGAGAGCAAAACTCATTATGTTTGGAGGCAAAGTGAAGCGAGCTTCCCTCAGGTCACTAAGTTTCCCAGGATTCTCCATAAATAACCTTAATAATCAATGTTGTGTATTTATTTTCTTTTTGTTATTTTAATTCTGCTTTTCTTCTTTGCCGGCTGAACTTAATCAAAATGTAAAAGAAATAAATGTGAAATAATCCAAAGAATGGATTCAGCACCAGTTTTAACCCTGATCTCTTAGCCATTCACACCATTTGTCTCAACATCTCTATACCTCCCACAACTCCAGCTTTCATACCTCTAACATTTTTTCCTCAACTGACAGAAATGGCAATGGGGAATCAATGCTGAGCAAGGAGAGCTGCGTAGTACCTGTCAAATGAAACCACAGGGGATCCCCTGTCCACACTGGCCTTGTTTCCAACATCTAGCCTTTGAGCAGTTTGCTTCTAGATTGCCAAGCCTTGATTTCCACTTCCACCATTCACCACTTGAGATTATATCATTTTAACATCTTCTATTATGTTAAAACAGATATTCTCAAAATAACTTGAAAGAATACCCTTTTGACTTGCTGGTCAACAGTTACTTGGAATCATTTCTCTCAGCTCTGAACATGACAATAAAGAAAGAATCAGTTTGAAGTGTGTCTTTTTTGCCTTATTTTCCTTGTCCACACCTGATAATACACTCCTTTAATGATAACAGATAATTTAAAAGCAGACTACATCTTGCTCTGCACTGACCGCCCCTCTCCAATTTTATGGGTCTCTCTAAATCGGATTTTTTTAAATGTAATGTTGTTAAAGATTTTACTAAATTTAATCAGAATCAATCAGAATTAATCAAATCATACCACATGGGTCATGGGCTTGCCAGACTAATGGTATTTTAGCAGCATTTAAAAATATCTATAAATATACTAAATATTTCATTCTAACATTTTTGGTTTTGACATTGAAGCCTTTAATCAATCTGGAATTTATTTTTGTAGTTTTATGACTAGTGTGAGGAAGAGATCCAATTTCATGTTTTTTATACAGTGAGACAATTAATCCCTCATGATTTATTTTTTAAAAATCTATCCCTTTTGTACTGATTCTTATAACATTTTGAAAGCATGACTTTATATTTAGAACTATTTATTTTCATGTCAATTCTTGTTAACTGTTTCTAACATATTGGCTTTATAAGGTAAATGTTAGACTCAAGGAATTTTAAATCTAATGGTGACTTCTAGATATTAAAACAAATGAGGAATATTGTCCAAATAAAAAAAGAGATAATCATTTTTTGGACTAAGTTATTTTTACTAAAATAATCATTTCACTCACTTTAAATCAAATGGAAAATTTTCTTCCAGATAGAGTTAAGAACTTGACAATGATTTTATACTTTGACTAGCCTCATGGAGTTTCTGTCTGGTATGACTGAGTTTCACTAGGTAAAAATACCATGTATAGTACCAGCAAAATCTGAGAGATGAAAGGAAAGGATAATAACATGATATACACAAATATTATTAAAATAGAAGAAATTGAAATTTGGAAAGTGATATTTGCATTTGCATTTGGAGAAAAAGATTTATTTTTTACTCAGAACCAAAAAGCTGTCAATCACAAATCTGAACTTATTGTCTGCTCATATGCTGTGTTTTATTTTTAATTTTAGTACTGTTCTAGAAGCACTTTTCAGACTGAACATATTACTTTTAGACAGTTTACTGTCTGGTGCTAATTACAGCAAGGTATTGGAAAAAGCAGTCACATCTAATTATACAGACTGAAAGTGAAAAAATAACCTCTATTTGGAGGTCTACTTTTTTACATTAATTAATAAATAATTTAAGTTCTATAGACACTGGTAATTAGAGAAAGCTTTTAATGTCTGACAAATTAAAACATATTTCAGAGAAGTAAGAAATTCTATATGAAATCAAGAATTTGCAAACTTCCATCCGTTAAGAATCTTCACTTACAGACTAATGGAGGAAAAATAAGCAGATCTTACTTAGAAACTGATGAAATGATGTAACTTTCCTTAGAGTAGAAATGAGAATGTCCTTGATATTTTGCCTCAGGTAGTAGAGTATATTAATCCTTACATATGCAAGTATAACTTGAATTTGAACTTCTTATATTTTATTTCCCTTTAGTTTGAGGTCCAAAAGATAAGTGGAGACAGAACAGCTACTTCATCCCTGTTATAACAGGTAATATTGTCTACTAGGATTTGTCTCTCTATGATTACACTGGCAAATATATATTTCTCCAAGGAACCAGTCAATTGAGACCATATTTCAGACAAATATCTCAGGTTTAAACTTAATTAACCAACTAGGTGAAGACAGGTCTAGCCATTAACTACAATTGTCGAAAATTCCCATCTGCCAGGTGGTTTAGACCAGATCTCCAATAAAGGAAGAAATACATATCAGAAAGTTCCATTTGAAATCTAATTGTCCCCTTACCACATCTGTGAATACAAATGTATTATTTTTTTAATGCATTGTGTTATAAATCTCAAAGCCCTAAGCTTTCACTTGCATTATTAACAAAAAAAAAAAAAAAATCCAATATTTTTCTGGCGTCTCCATCAATTACCCAGGTATCTGGAGAAGCATGTATTTGTGGGTAGGTAAGGGTTGTTTGGTTACCATTTGATATTTTTTAATGCTTCCAACATTCTAAGTCCTTGACCCTAGTTTCATTTATTCATCTATTTAATAATTATTGATTGAGCATCTACTATGAGCAAGATATGATTCTAGATACTGGACATAAATAATTAACAAGATTGTGAAGGTCCCTGACCTCCTGGAGGTAGCTTTCTAGTATCACAGCCTTCACTGTTTTTCTGGGCCATTGATACTGTTGATCTTCTGTCCCATTGCTACCCAAGTCCTTAGGCCCCACCTCCATGCTGCCCATCAGCTGCTTCTCTGTAGCTGGAGACCTCTTCTGGACTGTTCACTTAGGTGCTCTTTCTCTACTCAGGTCAGTGTAAAACTTCTTATGCTTCTTGGAACAAGCTCTTTCAAAGGAATTTATCACAGCAGAACTTTTGCACCCTTTATGACATGGTTCTTTCATTTATGCCAGTGGTTCTTAACCTTGGCTGTGGATCAGAATCATTTAGTGAGATGTTTAAAAGATAAAGATTTTCTGGTTCACTTCACGTTTACTGAATTAGAGTAGCTGAGAGCAAAACCCAACAATCTATATTCTTTTTTGACTTTTTTTTTTTTTTTTGGTCACACCAGGAAGCTTGTGGGATCTTAGTTCTCAAGCCAGGGATCGAACCCAGGCCAGGGGAAGTGAAAGCACCAAGTTCTAACCAGTGGACAGCCAGGGAATTCCCAACAATCTATATTCTTAAAAAACCCCTCACATGATTCTGATGAAGGCTGAAGCTCAGCCTCATATTTCACCTGGTTTCATGAACCCCTTCAAATCTGAACCCTACTACTCAATTTCACTCACTCTAGCAAATTCAAGTCATGTGTTTGGTTTTGGCTCGTTTGTTTGCTTGTTTCAAGACCCTGATTTTCTTTTCCATCTTTCTGGCCCCATATGAGGATTCTCAGTTCATCAAGTGTTTGAATATGCCCAAACCCTAATTGTGGGTAAGTTCAAGTTCATTCTCACAGGGCTCTATAAAATTCAAAGCTGTGGTTTACATGTTTATGTCCCTGGGCTGGGACTAACATTCCACAATAGTTACAAGATTCTTTCAATATTTACTAAAAATACAAAGGCTGGTGTGCATGGAGAGCATAGAGAGACCCAAAGGGTGGTGGTGTCTAAAACCCAGGAAACTAAATGTCATCTTCAACTCAGCCAAATTACAGCTACTCATAAAATTTCTGTGGGAAAGAACATTATGAGAGATAAAGATGAATATTAGAACATTAATTTAACAAAAATGTGTTTCTTTTTGGCTAACCTCTGTTTCTGGAAATATGAAGTTATCTCTGCAGAAGAGGAAAGGAGGATGGTGCTCAGAAGCTCATGCTGATGCGGAGCCACTTAGATTCAAGTCCTGGCAATGACGCCTTCTATCAGGGTGGTCAAGATAAAACATTTAGCCTCTAAGGTCTAGTTTCCCATCTAGTTTCTGAGGCAGAAATGTTAGTAGTGCCTACCTACATTATAGGGTTACCCTAAGTTCTGGTTAAGACAAGGCACATTAAGCACTTAATATATATAAGGGTTCAAGAAACTAATGACTGATACTGATATCATTATTATTGATATTGTTATCATTATCATGAGTAAATTTATGAAGTTGGGAGTCTTAGGTAGGACTTCTCACTGGATAAGGTCTATAACCAAAGTTATTATGGCATGTCCTGATAAGCATTTTCTTTCAGTGGTCATTATGCAAGAGTTATCATAAATTTTTTTCTTTTGCTTTTTTTGGAGCGAGCAAGAGGAACTGTCTCATTGTCTCTCAGGCCAAAATGAAGAAGCCTAATTACTTTCTAAAGTAAAAAATTAACACTCTTTTTGGTTTAAATGTCAATCGTGTTTATATTTTTTTAAATGTGTGATGAAACTACATCTGACAAGCTCTTTCCAGCTCAATTGGGAGATCTCAAGAGTTAACTGATTTTTTTTCTGGGATTCAGGCAGATGAAATTTTTTGACAAGTTCTGTTATCAAAAGGTACTTTCTAAATAAATCAAATACAAATCAATATAAGGGATAATTTTAAATTAAAAATCATGTAAATTTCTGCTATGAAAACACAGTTTTGAGAACAAAATATTTGAGGATTCTTTAAATTATAAATCAATTGAGAATAACAATAGAAATAAAAAAAGATTATATATGTATAAAAATATGTATAACATACAATATAATGATCTGATTTCATTTATGAAGATCATAAGGGAACTAGCCTATTTGACCCCTACTTATACCTAATTATAAAACTGTTTTGCAAGTTATCATTGGTTCATTTCCCAATATCTAATTTAAAGTTTTCTTTATAAAACAGGCATTGGGATGAAAGAACATGCAATATAAATTAATGGAATCTAGTATACTTGCCTTCTTTCTTTTCATTTTGAATCAATTTTTTCATGAGAATAAATGTTTGTGATAAAATTCTGAGTATATTTGCTACAGGTGGCTATTTGCTTCATTCAAAAAATAGCAAAAAGATATGCTGATGTCACAAAGAACAAAATAATATTATAAAATTATAGGTAAAATTTAAAACTTGAAAATTTAGTTATTTTATTTTTTGTTTCTTTTGTTTTTTTTGAATTTTTATTTTTTTATACAGCAAATTCTTATTACTCATCAATTTTATACACATCAGTGTACACATGTCAGTCCCAATCGCCCAATTCATCACACCAACACTCCCACCCCCAATGGCTTTCCCCCCTTGGTGTCCATAAGTTTGTTCTCTATATCTGTGTCTCAATTTCTGCCCTGCAAACCAGTTCATCTGTACCATTTTTCTAGGTTCCACATATATGCGTTAATATATGATAATTGTTTTTCTCTTTCTGACTTACTTCACTCTGTATGACAGTCTCTAGATCCATCCACGTCTCAACAAATGCCACAATATCATTCCTTTTTATGGCTGAGTAATATTCCATTGTATATATGTACCACATCTTCTTTATCCATTCAGCTGTCAATAACATTAAGGTGGCTTCCATGACCTGGCTATTGTAAATACTGCTGCAATGAACATTGGGGTGCATGTGTCTTTTTGAATTATGGTTTTCCCTGTGTATATGCCCAGTAGTGGGAATGCTGGGTCTTGTGGTAATTCTATTTTTAAGGGTTTTTTTTTTTAGGTATTTGTGTGTGTGTGTGTGGTACACGGGCCTCTCACTGTTGTAGCTTCTCCCGTAGCAGAGCACAGGCTCATTGTAGTTTTGATTTGCATTTCTCTAATAATTAGTGATGTTGAGCAGCTTTTCATGTGCTTCTTGGCCATCTGTAAGTCTTCTTTGGAGAAATGTCTGTTTAGGTCTTCTGCCGATTTTTGGATTAAGTTGTTTGTTTTTTTTAATATTGAGCTGCATGAGCTGTTTATATATTTTGGAGATTAATCCTTTGTCCGTTGATTCATTTGCAAATATTTTCTCCCATTCTGACGGTTGTCTTTTTGTCTTGTTTATGGTTTCCTTTGTTGTGCAAAAGCTTTGAAGTTTCATTAGGTCTCATTTGCTTATTTTTGTTTTTATTTCAATTTCTCTAGGAGGTGGATCAAAAAAGATCTTGCTGTGGTTTATGTCAAAGAGTGTTCTTCCTATGTTTTCCACTGAGAGTCTTACACTGTCCGGTCTTACATTTAGGTCTCTAATCCATTTTGAGATTATTTTTGTGTATGGTATTAGGGAGTGTTCTAATTTCATTCTTTTACACGTAGCTATCCAGTTTTCCCAGCACTGCTTATTGAAGAGTCTGTCTTTTCTCCATGGTATATTCTTGCCTCCTTTTTCATAGATTAGTTG
The DNA here is from genome assembly GCF_025265405.1 of Mesoplodon densirostris. Taxonomy (NCBI): domain Eukaryota; kingdom Metazoa; phylum Chordata; class Mammalia; order Artiodactyla; family Ziphiidae; genus Mesoplodon; species Mesoplodon densirostris. The sequence goes on from NC_082665.1 coordinate 42,643,093, forward strand.
ACCATAGGTGCATGGGTTTATCTCTGGGCTTTCTATCTTGTTCCATTGATCTATATTGCTGTTTTTGTGCCAGAACCATATTGTCTTGATTACAGTAGCTTTGTAGTATAGTCTGAAGTCAGGGAATCTGATTCCTCCAGCTCCGCTTTTTTCCATCAAGACTGCTTTGGCTATTTGGGGCCTTTTGTGTCTCCATACAAATTTTAAGATTTTTTGTTCTAGTTCCATAAAAAATGCCATTGGTGATTTGAAAGGGATTGCACTGAATCTGTAGATTGCTTTGGGTAATATAGTCATTTTCACAATATTGATTCTTCCAATCCAAGAACCTGGTATACCTCTCCATCTGTTGGTATCATTTAATTTCTTTCATCAGTGTCTTATAGTTTTCTGCATACAGAGCTTTTGTCTCCCTAGGTAGCTTAATTCCTAGGTATTTTATTGTTTTTGTTGCAGTGGTAACTGGGAGTGTTTCCTTAATTTCTCTTTCAGGTTTTTCATCATTAGTGTATAGGAAGGCAAGAGATTTCTGTGCATTAATTTTGTATCCTGCTACTTTATCAGATTCATTGATTAGCTCTAGTAGTTTTCTGGTGACATCTTTAGCATACTCTATGTATAGTATCATGCCATCTACAAACAGTGACAGTTTTACTTCTTATTTTCCAATTTGTATCCTTTTTATTTCCTTTTCTTCTCTGATTGCTGTGGCTAGGACTTCCAAAACTATGTTGAATAATAATGGTGAGAGTGGACATCCTTGTCTCATTCCTGATCTTAGAGGAAATGCTTTCAGTTTTTCACCATTGAGATTGATGTTTGCTATGGGGTTTTGTATATGGCCTTTATTATGTTGAGCTAGGTTCCCTCTATGTCCACTTTCTGGAGAGTTTTTTTCATAAATGGGTGTTGAATTTTGTCAAAACTTTTTTCTGCATCTATTGAGATGATCATATGGTTTTTATTCTTCATTTTGTTAATATTGATTTGTGTATATTGAAGAATCCTTGAATCCCTGGGATAAATCCCACTTGATCATGGTGTATGATCCTTTTAATGTGTTGTTGGATTCTGTTTGCTAGTATTTTGTTGAGGATTTTTGCATCTATATTCATCAGTGATATTGGTCTGTAATTTCCTTTTTTTGGTAGTATCTTTGCCTGGTTTTGGTATCAGGGTGATGGTGGCCTCATAAAATTAGTTTGGGAGTGTTCCTTCTCTGCAATTTTTTGGAAGAGTTTGAGAAGGATGTGTGTTAACTCTTCTCTAAATGTTTGATAGAATTCACCTGTGAAGCCATCTGGTCCTGGACTTTTGTTTGTTGGAAGATTTTTAATCACAGTTTCAATTTTATTACTTGTGGTTGGTCTGTTCATATTTTCTATTTCTTCCTGGTTCAGTCTTGGCAGACTATACCTTTCTAAGAATTTGTGCACTTCTTCCAGGTTGTCCATTTTATTGGCATATAGTTGCTTGTAGTAGTCTCTTAGGATGCTTTGTGTTTTTGCGGTGTCTGTTGTAACTTCTCCTTTTTCATTTCTAATATTATTGATTTGAGTCCTCTCCTTCTTTTTCTTGATGAGTCTGACTAATGGTTTATCAATTTTGTTTATCTTCTCAAAGAACTAACTTTTAGTTTTATTGATCTTTGCTATTGTTTTCTTTGTTTCTATTTCATTTATTTCTGCTCTGATCTTTATGATTTCTTTCCTTCTTCTAAATTTGGGTTTTGTTTGTTCTTCTTTCTCTAGTTCCTTTAGGTGTAAGGTTAGATTGTTTATTTGAGATTTTTCTTGTTTTTTGAAGTAGGCTTCTATAGCTATATACTTCCCTCTTAGAACTGCTTTTGCTGCATTGCATAAGTTTTGGATCATCCTGTTTTCATTGTCATTTGTCTCTAGGTATTTTCTGATTTCCTCTTTGATTTCTTCAGTGATCTCTTGGTTATTTAGTAACATATTGTTTAGCCTCCATGTGTTTGTGTTTTTTACAGTTTTTCCCTGTAATTCATCTCTAATCTCATAGCGTTGTGGTCAGAAAAGATGCTTGATATGATTTCAATTTTCTTAAATTTACTGAGGCTTGATTTGTGACCCAAGATGTGATCTATCCTGGAGAATGTTCTGTGTGCACTTGAGAAGAAAGTGTAATCTGCTGTTTTTGGATGGAATTTCCTATAAACATCAATTAAATCTATCTGGTCTATTGTGTCATTTAAAGCTTCTGTTTCCATATTTATTTTCATTTTGGATGATGTGTCCATTGGTGTAAGCGAGGTATTAAAGTTCCCCACTATTATTGTGTTACTGTCAATTTCCTGTTTTATAGCTGTTAGCAGTTGCTTTATGTATTGAGGTTCTCCTACGTTGGGTGTATATATATTTATAATTGTTATATCTTCTTCTTGGATTCATCCCTTGATCATTATGTAGTGTCCTTCCTTGTCTCTTGTAACATTCTTTATTTTAAAGTTTATTTTATCTGATATGAGTATTGCTACTCCAGCTTTCTTTTGGTTTCCATTTGCATGGAATATCTTTTGCCATCCCCTCACTTTCAGTGACTTTCAGTCCGTGGCATGTGGGATCTTCCCAGACCAGGGCACAAACCCCCATCCCCTGCATCGGCAGGCAGACTCTCAACCACTGCACCACCTGGGAGGCCCTTATATTGTACTTTTGATTCTATGCTGGAATTGTACATTCTGTAGATAGCTATGACTTCCAAGTATGTTTCAATATGGGAAATAATCATTCTAATGTGAGACATAAAAATATTAAAGTCTTTTTAGTTAATGAACCTATGCAGATTCAGCCTCGGGGGAATGATGATAATGAAAAGGATAATATATTATGAGAATTACTATTCGTTTGAATGACAAGGTCTATTTTTTCCTTTTTACACAGAGAAATGCACTAAAGTATAAAAATGAACCTATCTTTAATTCTCCTCTATATTTTTTCTGCAGTTTGAGGAGTTAATTTTTACCTGAGTAAAAAACATGTAACAGAGAATTCCATGCTGGCACTAAAACTCTTTCCCCAGATTTTTCTTTTTTGAAAGCTTAATGAAGGAGATACTAGTTCCATTCTCTAACATCTTGGCACAGGAGTTTAGGGTTATAAACAATTAGCTTCATCCAGCATAAAGCTGCGCTTCCTGGCTCAGAAAGCAAACATATACACAGTTTGATTATACTTATGCCATTCTATGCCATGAATTTCTAGGTTAGTTGGACATACTTGTCACTTTCCTTTACTTCCTAGTGTGAAAATCTAATTGTCTGGCTGTCTTATTGTTTACCCCCAAAATAAAAGACTGTATTACAAAGCAGGCATCTAATGAGAGAGAAAATCAGGATGGAGGTATACAATTCTTCCTTTGTCTCATAAATTTCCAAAGACAATATGAATAAATTTGAAAGAAAAATAATATTACTAAAAGGAAAACCAGCCTTACAATCTCATCCTAATGGGATATGCAGAAGTATGAATCATATTTTACACAGCTAAGTTGGTAAGATGTTAGGTTGACGGATGTTTAGAGAAAATGTGTGTGCTTCCTCATAGGGAAATGTACATACTAGCTTTCATAGCTTCCTAGTATACTTGAATGATGTTTCCTTTGCTAGCTGTATAATCATACATAGTGAGCAAATATATAATGATGATGCCTAAATTTTTGCTTGTTAGATTCATTCAAAATATTCAGATGCTGTTTTGTGAGTTACTCTCAAGTGAATGACTAGAGTAAACACAATTGACATTAGTGCTATTTTATCTTTATTGCTGCCATGTTAAGGTGCATACCGTTTTTATTTACCTGTACTAACCCAACTTGCAAATCAATTGCACATTGTTCAACTGCCCCAACATTCTACTTAACTTTTTTAGCCTTCAGCCCACTTTGTACTTTTGACATAGTAGAATAAAAATGAAGAGATTGGTTCTGGTACAGATCAGGTTCTTATCAAAGTGAATTGAGTTCTTTAATCAACAACATATTTTTAAAAGAAATTAAAACCAATGTTTGGAGGTTTCCTGATTTTCTAATGGTTTGCTTTTCTCATTTTTAAATTAGCCTTAAGCCAAAGTAAAGTTGAAGTTGCAGGGTGAGGGAGGTTTAGTTATGCAATCCAGAAGTTTGTTGACAAAACTTTTTTGATGTCCTCCAATTTATTATAGAAAGTGAATTTCTAGAATAGTATGAAAAACAAGTGAATCACATTATTCTCAGTCAAAAAATTTAAATGCAAAACAGTTATGAAAATGTTTAAGTTTTGTGCCTCTGTAGCAGATTCTTACTTCCGAGCAGTTTATTCTGTACGAAAAACAAATATCTAAATACCTACCTATGAAACTACTAAATAGAGTTGGTAAAACTAATTTCCATATTAAGAAAAACTCAAGTTTCAACTTAGTGAATTGATCTTTTGTGTATGCTTCTGTACTTGAAATAAATTGAGGTCTTTAGACAGAACCAAGAGTAGAAGTAAACCATGTAACGTTTCCAAATCTTTTCTCTTTCAAAATCTTGTTTTCCATAATTAAAGGATCCACAGAAGAAGACTAAAATCTAAGACTAGACCGATTTTGTTTTTCCCACTTGGAAAGAGAGTATTGTTGGTAATTTGACTCATTGCAGTTCATTCTATTTATTTTTAATCTGTTCTTTCATCTTATGGCAAATACTCCTTCTGTTTTATTGCAATATTGTAATTTTTCAATATTTTGATAAGTTTTAAAAATATTTTCTTGTAAAACGTATAGTTTAAATTTCATTAAATTTAAAACTTTGGTTCTGCAAAAGACAATGTCCAGAGAATGAAGAGACAAACCACAGACTGGGAGAAAAATATTTCCAAAAAATACATCTGAGAAAGGACTGCTATCCAAAATATATAAAGAACTTATAAAATGCAATAGTAAGAAAACAAGCTCAAAAACATAATATAAAACAAACATTTTACAGTTTGGGATTAGCAGATACAAACTTCTACATATAAAGTAGATGAAGAATAAGGTCCTACTGTATAGCACAGGAAACTATATTTGATACCTTGCAATAAACCATAGTGGAAAAGAAAAAAAAAAAAACCAGAAAACAAGTAACTTGCTTAAAAATGGACCAAAGATCTGAACAGACACACCAGTAAGGAAGATATAGAAATGGCAAATAAAATTATGAAAATTTGCTCTACATATATGTCATTAGAGAAATGCAAATTAAAACAGTGAGATAGCACTACACAACTATTGACTGGCCAATAAATCCAGAACACTGACAACACTTAAAATACTAGAGAGGACATGGAGTAACAGGAAGTCCAATTCATTGCTGCTGGAAATGCAAAATGGTTTAGCCACTGTGAAAGACAGTTTGGTGGTTTCTTAGAAAACTAAGCATACTCTTGCCATACTCTCCAATGTTGCACTCCTTGGTATTTACCCAAATGAATTGAAAATATATACTTACATATTGTGCATGTGTATGAATTTGGGGTATATAGGAACTCTCTGTATTTTCCACTCAATTTAGTTGTGAACCTAAAACTGTTCTATAAAATAAAGTTTATTAATTAAAAAAGCATTGTATGAAATATATTTTTCTGTGAGCTTTCAAGGTGAGGCATCTTCTCCACTATGTTCCAATATTTTTAAATAGTTTTTTTCCCCTCTTTCTCTTTCTTAACATTTTATGGGGACAGATTTATTCAAGTCTTCTTTTTGCACAAAAACATAAGAAGTAGGAAATTTCTATAGCTCTTTTCACTGTTTGTTTGCATGTTTATAGATTTTCCCTTTCAGACCTTAACAATATATCAAGTTACTATTCTGTATAGCACCTACCTCCATCTATGAGAGTAATCTGACATTTATTTAGGGCATATCTGCTCAAGATTCTTCTGCTCTCTTTCTGGCCATTTTAGATAGCCATGTAAACAACCTGGACATGTCTAGAATTTTGAGGTTAGCTACTGTAGTCAGATACCTTATTTTTTTTACTCAGCAATCAATAGTCATATTATAGCATAAAGTATAATCCAAAATTAAATAAAAGTAAATTGGTATTAAGATTATAATAATCACTATTAATATAATTGTATAAATTATTATGAAAAATGTTATAATTAGAAATCTTATTTATGAACTTGTCTTACATATTTAGTAAATTTAATTAAAATGCAATTTTGATTTTTCATGTATAATAAATTTATGAATACTTTGGTGTCAATATAGATTGAAAATATTGCTTCTCAAAAACCACACATGTCCAAAAGTATAAAGTTATTGTTAAGAAAGCCTTTCAAAATCTTTGAAATCTATTTTTATTATATACTTATGTAAGTCTCCTTTATTATTAGAATTTGAGTGATGGCATTATCCAGTTATGGAATGCATAAACAAAAATAAAAAATAATTTTAAATAATTAAAATATGTTATAGAAATGTTTATACATAGTCAATTATTTTAAGTATAAAGAAAGGGATATATATATATATTTTTTTTTTTTGTGGTACACGGGTCTCTCACTGTTGTGGCCTCTCCCATTGTGGAGCACAGGCTCTGGACATGCAGGCTCAGTGGCCATGGCTCACGGGCCCAGCTGCTCCATGGCATGTGGGATCCTCCTGGACTGGGGCACGAACCCATGTCCCCTGCATCGGCAGGTGGACTCTCAACCACTGCACCACCAGGGAAGCCTGATATATGTTTTTATTTACATAGAAACAGCTTATCTCCACTGTCATTTAATAAGTATCTAATAAAGTTGACAAACAGCTGTTTCAACTTCTGTTTCAAGATGGTAGGCTGGGCAGAAACTGCAGCCTCCCCTGGTCTCAAATCCTTACACATGACTTTTTAAAACATATTTTTAAATTATCCAACAAATGAAAAAATCTGTAAGAACAATTTCATGAAATCAGAGACTATGAGAAATCCTGGGAAGACAGAGATCATGTCAGGTTTGTATTGAAAATGGAAATCACAACCCCAAATAAAAGAGAGTTCTTAAACCAATTTGAGACTGCTGTAAAAGAACTTCGCAGGCAGAGGTGAAAGATACAAGAACATGCAGACTAAGGCAAAGAATAAGGTAATCAGTTGGGAAAGGGATTGGTGAAGCCAAGTGCAAGGATTTTTGCACCTCTTTGTTCCCACACCCCAGTGGACAAGACAGTAACTCCAGGCAGGAGCAGTCTATGTGGCTCCAAGGGTGGGGAAGTGACTAGAGACTTTCAGCAGACCTGGGAAACTTCCATATCTAGGAAAATACGTCTTCCACATTCTCTAAGGTCAATGAAAACCACCTTCACTAAGTCCACAGCAACTGCTCCTGACCTTCCCTCAAACACTGAGCAGAAAAATATAGTGCAAAAAAATACAACATGGAATGGACAAAAAACACAACTTAGGAAGAAAATCTCATGATTAAGGATCATCAAAAAGCATATAGAAGAACTTATCTCTGAGGAAGTAGAGTAACCAGAGCAAAAAAATATGACTTTAGAATAATTTTAATTTTAATCCTCTGAAAGATGTTGACAGAGTGATATATAGCCTTGAAAAAGAATCACAATAATTAGAATTCTGATAACTTAAGTTAAAATCTTAGGAAACAAAACTAAAAGAATTTTCAGAGAGAAAGAGCTTGAGCAAAGGTGTTCTCCCAGAAAGCAAAACAAAAGTTTGGAAGGTAAAACATTAAACATAAACCAAGCAGTGCCAACACTTAGTTAGGTCTTAAGAATATGAAAATCAAAAAGGAATAAAACATATTCACAATGACTTTCAGAACACAAAACAGGATTATTCTATACGTAATATTGATCAGCATATAGAAATTCAGGTGTAAATAGCATAGTCCGATTTAAACAAAATAATTTTAGGAAAAAATATGTTCAATATACTTGTGGTAAAATTGATTTTGTAAGAACAAAATATTTTGGTTTTGTACACATAGTATATTCTATGCTGGAATTGAGTAGAAAACTCACAAGTTCTGAGTAACAGTAATAGCCCATTGGTCTTGAAACAGTCTAAAACTACAGATCTAGAAAGAAATTTGTTATCAGAAAATATTGATATACAGCAGATTAAACTAGAAATACTTTTAACTGTAAAGTATAAAAGAAATAACTCCAAATTGTATTTCTAATTATTTTCCCATGACTTTTTTCTTAAGAAAATGACCAGTGAAGTATAAAATTTGAATCTCTTCTGATATTTTATTGCCATGTTTTGTCATTAGAGGGTTTCTTTGGTGCACACTTTTTGTACATAAAATAAAAATATGACACAATATAATTTTGGGGGAATAGAAAGTACTGTGTGTTCATACAGCACATGGTCAAATACAGAATAATTCCAGTGATGTCAACATATAAGATGGGATGGTGGGGAACAGAGCAGCTGTAAGTAAAAACATGCTTTATTCCACATTTAGTAGGGGGATAATAGATAGTGATAACTCTATAACTTGTTATTAAAGCAGGTTTAAATAGGTACAATAAAAGTATGAGGGGAACTATTAGGATAGAAGTAGATACATAACTTAAAAGCAGTAGAATAAAATGAACCGGACAAAAAATATTTATCGAAATCACAAAGGGTAAGAAGGGCAGGGAACTTGAAATATAGTAAAGAGAAAAGAAAATAACAGAGAAACTATAGGGTCACACAAATCAATAGCTACAATTAATGTAAATCAAAACTTACTTGAAATTTATTTAAAGACAAAGACTCAAGAACAGGCTCAAAAAGAATTCACAATACACTATTTGCAGTGACAAGCTTGCAACAAAAAGGAAAAAAATAGATATTTAAAGTAAAGAGTTATAATTGCATTTGTCAGGATTCTCCAGAAAAACAGTCAGCTGGCTTTACCAGTTATCAAAACCCAAAGTAATTGGAATTTAAAGGTATAACTCTGGTGCCAGCAGAGAAGACTATACCAAGCCATGGGTATGAAATGTACAGTGTGGGGAATAGGGTCAATAATAATGTAACATCTTTGTATGGTGACACATGGTAACTAGACTTACTGTGGTTATCATTTTGTAATGTATAGAAATATCAAATCATTATGTTATGTACCAGGAACTAACACAGTGTTATTCCTCAAAAAAACAAACAAAGAAACAAACTCTTAGAAAAAGAGATAAGATCTGTGGTTACTGGAAGTGGGGGGTGGGGGAGGGGAAATAGGATGAAGGTGGTCAAAAAATGCAAGCATCCAGTTATAAGATAAGTAAGTACTAGGGATGTAATATACAACATGAGTAATATAATTAACTCTGTTGTATGTTATGTATGAAAGGTGTTAAGAGAGTAAATCCTAAGAGTTCTGATTACAAGGAAAACATTTTTTCTTTTTTCTTTTTTTACTTTAGATGATGGGATGTTCACTAAACTTACTTTGGCAATAATTCCATGATGTATGTAAGTCAAATAATTATGCTGTGTACCTTAAACTTAAAACTTGTATGTCAATTATATCTCAATAAAACTAGAATGAAAAAAATTAAGTGATAACCAAAATAAATAAATAAACATTGTTTTCAATGAGTAATATGTGTCATTCTAAAACTAATAAATGAATTTTTCAAAATGATGATAAATAAATTTCCAGAATCCTTCCAAGTAATGCACAAAGAACAACACATAGACTGAGTCAGATACTGTTAAAACAGAGTATGCAATCAGGTATTCATTGTAAAATAAACCCTTATTAAATGCTAGTTCTCCTCTACAAATTTTTTTTAAAAAAGAAGAGATGAATATACCAATGAAACATAAATGATGTAGGTATACTTCAAACAAATGTTGGAAGGATGTACTATTAAATAAATAATCCCCAGAAAACTGCAAATCCATTAAAAAATTCATTCTTATTTCACACAATTGGATAAAGTCTAAATAAGTTGCTAAATATATTGTTTTCAGAAAACATGAAATATGTTCATAAATTTGGTATTTGTGGAGGCTTCTTTTTTTTTTTTTTTTTTTTTTTTTTTTTTTGCTGTACGCGGGCCTCTCACTGCTGTGGCCTCTCCCGTTGCAGAGCACAGGCTCCGGACACACAGGCTCCGCGGCCATGGCTCGCGGGCCCAGCCGCTCCGCGGCATGTGGGATCTTCCGGGATCGGGGCACGAACCCGCGTCCCCTGCATCGGCAGGCGGACTCTCAACCACTGTGGAGGCTTCTTAAATAAGACACAAAAGAAAAAACAATAAATTAAAAATCTGTACACAGCTAATTGTAAAATATCTTTATGGCAAAAGACAATGTAAAAAAGGCTGAAAGACTGGGAAAGTATTTCCTACATATCAGGAAAGGATTTATATTTAGACTATATTAAGAATTATGAATGCAAATCATTAGAAAAATATGAAAATGTAATAGAAGTCTAGGCATTCTGAAGGGAAAAAAAGATGCAATCAATAAATGAAAGAGGTCCAGTCTCACCAGTCATCAGGGAAAGGCAAATTAAAGTAACAAAAAACATAATGTTTACTTTCTGATGGGTACATACAGAAAAAAATATACTGTAGATATGTGTGGACGTATACATAAGTAATTTAATATAATACGGACATTTTGGGAGTCACTGTGGCAGTAAAAATTATAATTTTATACAAATCATCAAGTTTGCAAGACTTACCAAGAGAAACATCTGCACACAAGGACTTTTAAATATTTAAAGAATATTCATTGATTTCAGAAGCAGAAATTAAGACAAGCTAAATATCCTTCCATATAGAGAATAACTGGATAAACTTTTACACACCCATACTATGCAATATTATACTGTAGTTAAAATAAATGATGCAAATAAATACTGATCTGGAAGGAAAGCAAATTGCTAAACACTAGCTAATAAATAGCAAAATAAATTGCTAAACAGTGTATATTCACAGTTGTATAATCACACTGTAGGTACTGTGTGTAGGTATGTGTGTGTCTGTGTGGGGATAAACTACCAAAAATATGTTATATATTTTATGGGTACATATGCTTAAGTATTTACTCTGAAAAGCCTGAAGTTATACACTGAACTCATAAATATGCCTATTTCTAATTAAGGGAGCAGAATTAAGGTTAATCTTTAAAAGAAATTTTAGTCTTATATAGTTAATATTTAGTGTTTTATAATGAGGATATTCATGTGTTACTTGTATAATTAAAATTTAATTTGAAATATAAAAAAGTATGAGTGAGGAAGAGGACCAAATTATTGGTCATTAGCTGGCATGAGGCATGTGTATTTTTCATACTGTCTGTACCTTTAGTATAGCATTCTTATGAGCACTATATAACAAAATACATGATAAAACATCGTGAAATGCAAACCATAATAGAGATTCTAGATTTTATTCAAGGATTTCTTTTAACTTCAGGCAAAATGGTTTTATCACTAACAGAGTATAATGAAATCTTTGCCAACGAGAATGTTAATGACCATTATGCTATTGGAAAATGCCTGGAGCTAAGAAAAAGAAATAAATTTCCTCTCAATCGCTTTTCTTTTCAGAACTGTGTGAATGGGAATCTTCTGATAGACAGAATAGACCTATGAAAAAAATGGTTTGTCAGTGCATGGAATGGAAATAGGCGTGCAGGTATGTGGGGAAAACAAAGAACAGGGATATAAATTAGGATTCCATTAGTAGAAGGAAAAAATGTTTTAAATAGGTATTTTTTTCAGAGGGGAACAAAAAGAAAAATTGTAAAGGAAAGTCAAAGCTCAGTGGAAGACATGGCTTGTTGAATTAATGAAGGAATTGGCTATAGGTGTATTGTTAGTAGTGAGACAAGTTGAAATGCATGAGAATTACAGGTTTCAAACCTAGAAAGGATTATACACAAAATCTGATCAAATCCACTTATTCTACAGAGAAAGATTATCTATCTAAAAATAAACATGTTATATGGCTTTATCAAAATTACAGTTTATGAAGCAAAGGTAATATGAGAAACCACAATTTCATGTTACATTCCAATGAGATTTCTCCCCATACTTTAGGGAAAACTCCCTCTGGTAAATATTTTTCTATTTATTTTGACCACCGACAATGACTTTTTTCAATGATATACCCAAATACATTTCTATCCAGTGGAATCTGACATTTCCTTCTAGAAGAGTTAAAGATATTAGCCCAACTTTCTAGTCAAGACAAATCTAGTTGTTGTTTTTTTTTTCCATGCTTTGTAACTCAGCAAAAGTTTCTACTAGCAACCTGGTTGTCCAAGATGGACACAGGGGATATACTAAAATACTTCTTTCAAACTCACTGACTTGCAGTCAATAATACAGTCTAGTATATTTTCCCCTAAATATTTTTCAGGTCTGCTATACCTTCCCCTCTTCATTCTGCCACAATTTAGGTTCCCATCATTTGCAAGATACAGGAAAAAATAGAGAAATCACAAGTATATAACTTGATGAATTTTCACATCATGTTGAACACACAAGACACTAGGAGTAGATAAACCGAATCTTAACAGCATCACAGCAGTCACTTCAACCACTTCATCACTACTTTCCCCACCCAAGGTTTAAAACTATTATAATTTATAACGCTATTATTTTTGCCTGCTTTTGAACTTTCTGTAAATAAAACCACACAGTATTTACCATTTTATGTCTGACTTCTTTGGCTTGGCATTATATTTTTGAGATACATAGGCATACTATCACAGACATAGTTGCTCATTTTCATTGCTGTGTTGTATTCCTTTGTATGGGTATATCATAATGTATTTACCCTTCCTATTCTTAATTGATATTTCAATTGCATCCAGTTTGGAGCCGTAACAAATAATGATGTGAACATTCTTATACATTTCCTTTAATGAGCATATGCTTGCATTCCTATTGGGTATATGTCTAAGAGTGGAATTGCTGGGCAATATAGAAACCAAAACAGCAAATTAGGCAAAAAGAAGCAACAGAGGAACATGTTTCAAATGAAGAAACAAGATAAAACTTCAGAAAAAGAACTAAGTGAAGTGGAAATAAGCAATCTATAAAGAGTTCAAGGTAATAACAATAAAGATGCTCAAAGAACTCAGAAGAATGGAAGTACACAGTGAGAATTTTAATTAAGAGTTAGAAAATATGAAGAACAAAACAGAGCTGAAGAATACAATAACTGAAATTCAAAAAACAAAATGCTAGAAGAAATCAACAGCAGATTAGATGATACAGAAGAGCCAATCAGTGAACTGGAAGACAGAATAATGGAAATCACTCAAGCTGAATGAAAAAAAAAAGAAAAAGAAAAAGAATGGAAAAAAAATGAGAACAGTTTAAGAGACCTCTGAGACAACATCAAGCATACTAACATTCATATTATAGGGATCCCAGAAGGAGAAGAGAGAGAGAAGGGGGCAGAAAACTCATATGAAAACATAATAGCTGAAAACTTCCCTAACCTAGAAAAGGAAACAGACATCCAGGTCTAGGAAACACAGAGAGTTCCAAACAGGCTCAACCCCAAGGGGACCACACCAAGACACAGTGTAATTAAAATGACAAAAATTACAGATAGAGAGAATATTAAAAGCAGCAAGAGAAAAGCAACAAGTTCTGTACAAGGGAACTCCCTTAAGGCTATCAGCTGACTTTTCAGCAGAAACTCTGCAGGCCAGAAGGGATTGGCACCGTATATTTAAATTAATGAAAGGGAAAAGACTACAACCAAGAATATTTTACTCCACGAGGCTATCATTCAGATTTGATGGAGAGACAAAAAGTTTATAAAAAATAAAATTATAAAGATCAGAGCAGAAATAGAGACTAAAAGAATAAATAAAAATAAATAAGACCAATGAAGCTAAGAGCTGGTTCTTTGAAAAGATAAACAAAATTGATAAACCTTTAGCCAGACTTATCAAGAAAAAGGATCCCAAATATATAAAATCAGAAATGATAAAGGAGAAGTTAAAACTAATACCACAGAAATACCAAGGATCATAGAGATTACTATGAACAATTATAAGCCAATGAAATGGACAACGTAAAAGAAATGGTCAAATTCCTAGAAATGTACAGTCTCCAAGACTGAACCAGGAAGAAACAGAAAGCATGAACAGACCAATTACCAGTATTGAAATTAAATCAGTAATTTAAAAGAAACTCCCAACAAACAAAAGTCTGGAACCAGATGGCTTCACAGGTGAGTTCTACCAAACACTTAAAGAAAATTTAACACCTATCTTTCTCAAACTATTCCAAAAAATTGCAGAGGAAGGAATGCTTCTGAATTCATTCTACCAGCCCAGGGTCATGCTGACACCAAAACTAGACAAAGATATCATTAAAAAAAAAAAAAAGAAAAAGAAAAATTTAGGCCAACATCACAGATGAAAATAGATGCAAAAATCCATAACAAAATATTAACAAATCAATTCAATAATACATTAAAAAGATCATACACCATGATCAAGTGGGATTTATCCCAGGAATGAAAGGATGGTTCAATATCCACATCAATCAATGTGATACACCACAATAAGAATAAAAATCATATTATCATTTCAATAGATGCAAAAAAAAGCTCTTGAAAAAATTCAACATTCATTTACAATAAAAACTCTCAACAAAGTGGGTATAGATGAAACATGACTCAACATAATAACGGCCATATCTGACACGCCCATAACTAACATCACACTTAATGGTGAAAATCTGAAAGCAGTTCCTTGAAGATCAGGAACAAGACAAGGATACCCACTCTTGCCACTTTTATTCAAGGTAATATTGGAAGTCCTAGCCACAGCAATCAGAAAAAATTAATTAATAAGTAAAAAGATTCCAAAGAGGAAAGGAAGAGGTAAACTAAATGTTTGCAGAAACTACTAGAACTCATCAATGAATTTGGTAATGTTAGAGGATACAAAATTAATATACAAAAATCTGTTGTATCTCAATACACTAACAACAAACTATCAGGAAGAGAACTTAAGAAAACAATCCCATCTGTAATCACATCAAAAGGAATAAATATACCTAAGAATAAATCTAACTATGGAGGTAAAAGATCTGTACTTTGAAAACTTTAAGACACTGATGTAAGGAATTGAAGACAACACAAATAGATGGACAGATATACAGGGCTCATAGATTGGAAGAATTTATATTGTTAAAATGACCATACGATCCAAGGCAATCTATAGATTCAGTGCAATCTCTATCAAAATACCAATGGCATTTTTCACAGAACTAGGACAGATAATTCTAAAATTTGTATGGAAACACAAAAGAGCCTGAATAGCCAAAACAATCTTGAGAAAGAAGAACAAAGCTGGAGGTATCATGCTCCCTGATTTCTAACTGTATTACAAAGCTATAGTAATCAAAATAGTATGCTACTGTCACAATAACTGACACAATGGAACAGAATAGAAAACCCAGAAATAAACCTACGCTTATATGGACAACTAGTCTATGGAGGCAAGAATATACAATAAGGAAAAACAGCCTCTTTAATAAATGATGTTGGGAAAACTGGACAGCTACATTCAAAAGAATCAGACTGGATTACTTTCTATCACCATGCACAAAAATGAACTCAAAATGGGTTAAAGACTTAAATGTAAGACCTGAAACCATAAAACCTCTAGAATATAGGCAAGTAAGCTCTTTGACATCTGTCTTAGCAATATTTTTTTGGATATGTCTCCTCAGGCAAGGGAAACAAAAGCAAAAATAAACAAATGGGACTACAGCAAACTTAAAAGCTTTTCACAGTGAAGGGAACTATGAAAAATATGAAAAGGCCGCCAACTGAATGGGAGAAGATATTTGCAAATGACATATCTGATAAGGGTTAATATCCAAAATATACAAAGGACTCATACAACTCAACATCAAAAAAGCAAATAACATGATTAAAAATTGGGCAGAGGACCTGAATAGATATTTTTCTGAAGAAGACATACAGATGGCCAATGGGCACATGAAAAGTTGCTCAACATCACTAATCATCAAGAAAATGCAAATCCAAACCACAACAAAGTATCACCTCACCACTGTCAGAATGGCTATTATCAATAAGAAAACAAATAAGAAATATTGGTGAAGATGTGGAGAAAAGGAGACCCTCCTGCATTGTTGGTGGGAATGTAAATTGGTGCAGCCATTATGGAAAACAGTATGGAAAGTTCTGAAAAAAATTAAAAATAGAACTAACATAGTATCCAGCAATTCCACTCCTCAGTATTTATCCACAGGAAATGAAAACACTAATTTGAAAAGATATTTGCACCCACTATGTTCATTGCAGCATTATTTACAGTAGCCAAGATATAGAAGCAATCTAAGTGTCCATCGGTAGCTGAACAGATAAAGAAGATGTGGTATATTATTCAGCCATAAAAATGAACAAAATCTTCTCATTTGAGACAACATGGATAGACCTAGAGGGTATTGTGCTAAGTGAAATAAGTTGGACAGAGAAAGAAAGACAAATACTGTATGATTTCAATTATATGTGGAATCTAAAAAACAAAACAAATTAATAAACATAACAAAACAGAAAAAGACTCACAGATACAGAGAACAAACAGCCAGAGGGAAGGGGTACAGAGGGAAGAGAGAAATAGGTAAGAGAGATTAAGAGATACAAACTTCCAAATAAATGAAACATGGGTATGAAATGTATAGTGTAGGGAATAGAGTTGATAATTATGTAATATCTTTGTATGGTGACAGATGGTAACTAGACTTATTATGGTGATCATTTAAAAATGTATAGAAATATTGAATCATTACATTGTGTAACAGGAACTAACATAGTGCTATAGGTCAATTATACTTCCAAACAAACACACAAATATACAAACCAACAGAAAAAGAGATCAGATTTGGGGTTGCTAGAGGCAGGGGGTGGGGGGGAGGCAAACTGGATGAAGGTAGTCAAAAGATACAAACTTTTACTTATAAGATAAGGACTAAGGATGTAACATACAATATGATAAATTTAAATAACTGATGTGCATTATGTACGAAAGTTGAGAGTAAATCCTAAGAGTTCTTATAACAAGGAAAAAAATTTTTTTTATTTCCTTAATTTTGTATCTATATGAGATGGTGGATGTTCACTAAACTTAATGTGTTAGTCATTTCAAGATGTATGTAGGTCAAACCAGTGTTGTATGTCAATTATATCTCAGTGAAACTGGAAGGAAAAAGTCAGTTATCAATATTTTGTAACTTCTTTGAGGAATATAATATGTATTTTTTCTCAGACTACTTGCAAAATCTAATTTGTCTACTTTTTTTCTTTTTGATTTGAGCAAATTATCTGCGATGTGCCTTTGCATGTATAATGGTAGCTTTATATTTATACTGTTTGAGGAAGTTCAATGAGTTTCTTATTCTGTGGGTTATCTCTAACTTTTAAAAATAATCCCAAATATTAAATCTTGCAATGTTGCTTTTACCCTATTATCTCCTTGCTCTCTCCTGCTGGGACTCCAATTACATGTATGCTATATTACATGACTGTGTACGTACTCGAGGTCTATAATAATTAGCTTTAATAATTTCTCTGTTTTTTTCTGTCTGTGCTTGAGTTTGAATATTTTCTATTGCTCTAGCTTCAAGTTTATTAATCTTGTCTTTTACCATGTCCATTCTGCTGTTAAATCCATACAATGAGGTCTTAATTTCAAATATTGTAATTTAAAAAATTTCTGAAATACCATTTTAATTATATAGACTGTAATTCTATAGAAATTTTTCATTATTTATTTGATTTGTCTTTTTTCTTTAATATATGCATAATAGTTGTATTAAAGTTCTTGTCTGATAATTTGAATATCAGATTATTTCAGGTCTTTTTCTATCATCTGTTTTTCTTCTCTCAATTATCCATCACATTTTCTCTTTATTCACATGTCTTTTAATTTCTTAATGTAAGCCTAATGTAAGTCTTGTAGTGTCTAGAAAAATTATAAAGACTATGGTTATTATTCCACTTCTTTCCCATCTAGAAAGAATTCTACTTTCCCTCTGTTCAGCAGATTAGGTGATCAACTGATCACCTCAATCCAATCAAGGAATGATTTGGGTGGTTGGTAGAGGTTGCAACTTAGTAAGACTTTGTCAATTCTGGTTTATTCTTGTTCCTCTTACATGGCCTTCCCAGGCCTTTGATTGACTGGTGAACTATTATACATAACTTACTGGAGGGTTCTGGTTTTTAATTTGCTTCATTTTAGCTCTATTGATTCTCGACATCTGCTGCTTCAATATCTGACAAATGTCTTGATCTGGAGACTACCCATATATTTGAAGCAAGCCCCTGTCTCTAGAGGGATTTTACTTCCTAAGTGTCCACACATGGCAGAAGATTTTATTCTGCATTTTAGAAGTTAACAAACTAAGCGTCTAGCCACCACCACCATCATCAATATCATAGACACAAACAAGTCACTAGACAAATGTCTGATCAGGAAGATGTACTTGGGCTCCACTAGGTTCTTCTCCAGCACACCAGCCTATGTAACAGTCAAAAGCTCTTCTGGATTCCTTTTGCCTCAGGAGAGTCCATGCCCCTTGTTTAAGCCCAATTTTCTGCTTGTGCTCGGAATCAACAAATGATTCTAAGGCATGGCAGTAATTGTCAGATCATTTTAAAGGGTTCTTCCCACTATGTAACTTTAACTTCTCTAGTCTTTGCTGATATCACACTTTTTGACATCTTAAAAAATAGATTTGTGAATATTCTTTTATTTTTAAAATATTTTATCACAAGCATTGACCTGATAAAATACTGGCTAACTTTCAAACTTTTCAACAGAGGGATGAATTCTGCTGTGTTCTCTCCCTTCTCCTCTCCCTTCCTACTATTATTTATTGTTTATTATGTGTCAAACACAATCTAAATGCTTTACTGTAAGTAACTCCCATTAGATACAATAACTATTCTAACTTTCCCTATTTATTTTAGAGTAACTCAGGCTCATGGAGGTTTATACAGCTAGGAAGTAAGGGCATTTGGATTTTATTACTGGCCATAGGACTTCAAAATGCATACTTTTTACATAATGCTATATAATATTGATTTCTCTCTGTCTCTGTCTCTCTTTGTCTCCCTCTCTATACACACTCACACACACAATATTTTATGCATACTATGTATATTCTAAATTATAAATATTCAATACCTAATATATTCTATATAATTCTATATCTATTATGGGCATATATATACATGTACATATATATGTATTTCAATATCTTTCCCAAGAAATGATCCATACACAGGTTCTCCATCAGAAAAATGGGTTTGTCCTCCAGCTCTTGCACTTTAAAGTGTGACCTTGGGCTCAATACTCAATTTCCCAAATCTCACTTTCCTCAACTGTAGATAGTAAGAATAATACCCCATTGAGCAGTTCTATGACAGGAGTTAATGATATGGAACCAATTTTTAAACCATAAATCACTATAAATATTTCAGTTACCATTTCCATTAATGGACACACACATTCATATCTTGACAAGCTTTTGGTTGTTCATATCTTTTTTGTAGTTAACTTCATCACATGTCAATTATAGTTAAACCAAACAAACAACTTGTTATTCAATTGTGCAGGATAACAAGCTAATCTCATTATTGAACTTAGTACATTATGCTGAGTTATATACCTTAAGTGTCAAGGAAAGGTCCCTAAATAACCCATCAGCAGTAATAGAATTTTAACCTATTGGCTTGCCAAAGACATTTTAATTGACTGCACTGGTAAGTCTGCTGAAACTACTAACAGAGGCCATAAGAAAACTGAGCTGCCAGTTGTTTAAAAAAAATAACAAGGTGAAGGGAGAGAAAGTTAGACAGAACAATTTTTAAAATGAAGACAGATATTATGTTGAAAATCATTCAGGAATAAATAATGTCTGCACAATATATTCAGACTCTATTTGGCCAAAATGCCTATAACAGAAAAGCATGAAATAAGATTTTTGTTTTCCCTTTAAACAGCACCAAATACTGAGAAATTTGTTCTCATCGTGATAGACTGATGCACTGCCATCAATTTCCACACCATCAGTCAACTGAAATTATGTTCCACATAATTATGGTGTAATTACAGTATGATGTTTATTTGTCAAACAGTAGAGTCTTAGCACACACCCATTTAGTTTACACAAATATAACTACATACTCTGTAAAGATCATTGAAACTGGGAAAGGGAGAGAGAAAAAAAACGGGAAGGAAAATTGAGGAAAAAGAAAGAAAGAAAGCCTGGAATGAGAGAAACATCTCTGTGTTTAATTTTGTAGACTTTGGCTTTTCAAATTATTTTTCCAGAATTAAAATGCTGAAAGCAAACAAGCAAAAATTAACTGTTGTGATTTTTCAAGAGTAATTTTGATTATATGAGCTTTTGTAACCTGACCCTTTTTTAAGATGTTATTCCACTCTGTTTTGAAATGGATAATTGATTAATTTGTTGTGCTTTTGAAAAAACTCCCTCCTCTTCTTATTATTTGAAACTAATTTACCTTATGAAGAAATCATGGCAGATATTTCTCTCTCATAAAATCAATCTCAGAAGTTCAGAAGATTTATCTGACATCACACAGCAGTTATTTCCATATATGCAAGATTACAGTCCTTATTCTCCAGGTTTCTGCTCTTTTTATGACTTTATATTTCTTGTACACTACACTTACACATGTAAGTATACATGTGCACACAAGCCACACACAGTTGGGTATGTCACAACGCACACAAAAAATTTTAAAAGAAACGTAAGAAAAGTAGAACTTTTTTAAAAAGGGAAATGAAGTTCCCCCAAGATTTTCTGTAACTCTTTCATTTTCAATAAACTGAAATTACTATTTTCATTTATTTTGTCAGTTGCCATGCTTTACTGTAGATTGTTCACATTATATTAAATTTTTAATTTATTAAAGGACTAGTGCTAAAAGCTACAGTTTATGTTTTCCATTTTCTCATTTTTTTTGACAATTTCTTCCTAAATTTTTACAGGCTAATTAATGGACCTCTCCTTAAAAGGTAAAGTACTATGTGAAATATGTTATAACACTTCATGGATGGCACTTAACCTCCTTTGTTGGCCTAATCTTCCTTTATAATTTTAGTCTTTGCCATTTGAAGGCAATGTCAGAGAAATCAAATCTATTGTCTATATAAAATGCAGGTATACCTAATAGAAAGCCTCACATTTTGACAGGTTTTTAATTAACCAGATGTTCACATACACTAAACACACAATCAGACCAAGGAATGCATTACACATCCAGGTCCTGATTAGTGTCCGCATTTAGACTTCAGATGGATTATACCACTTACCACCTTATTGACTGAGAAAAACCAACTTGATTAAAATATACCAGTAATAAGAAACATAAGTGCTTCAAAAGAAAATGCACTTTAGAATAAAAAGCATTTTAAGAAAATAACTTAAGCTATTATGGGATATGGACAATATTATGAAACAAAATATAAGATAATTTTTTAAATGACTATAAAATGCACTCTGAAAAAAATACTGATTTTTTTTCTCAAATAGTATAGTATCTAGTTTTAAATTGACCTCTCTACGCTATGCCTCCTTGTGATTTGATTTTTAGCATATTACCAATAAATGATTATAAAAATGAGTCATATCATGAAACTTTTGAAACACTTGATCTTAGCTGAAAAGTTGAGAAGCAGTTAAAACTTTTATATCTAGCACAGTTTAAAACATAAACAAGTCTAATGCAAATGAAGATAGTATATATCAAATTTCTTTATGAAGTTAATTCTCCCTTTGAAATTTAAGACTTTTAAAATTTCTTCAATTTGTACTTATAAACTTGGTGATAATTTTCACCTATTGCCCCTTTAACAAACTTTAAAAACCTTTTCTGTGCTAGGGGTTGTACTAAGCACTAAGTAAATAATTCTGAGGCATAACAAACAAGGTCCTCATGTCAAGGATCTTATCTCAAAGTGAGTAATTAATTATGGAGTGTTCCTGAACCTCCTACAAGAAACAGTAAAAAATTAAGGAAACTGGAGGGGAAAAAAATTGTAGCATATTCTCTGTGTGGTCTATTCCGGTCCTCAAATTATTTATAAAATCAAGATTGAAGTGGAAATATCCACTTCAAACTAGAGATGACTGGTTCAACCTGAATTTGGTCAATCTATGTTGAGTTAATATAGAAAAAATAAAAAGATTTAATGGGGAATTCTTCTTGAAAAGAATCATAGCACCTTTTAAGCACATAGTCATGGGCATTTACAAAACCTCCTCTCTATTGCTATTAGAATAAGCATCGGTCATGCACAATTGGTTCTTACTCATTTTATTTAGGTTTTTCTTTCATTCTTTAATATATTTAGTCATTCAAAAAAATAATGACTTTGGATATAACAGGTACCTAGATAAAGCCCTTACCTATGAAGACATTAGTTTATAATGGTGTGTGAGAGGTTGTCTTTTTAAAAATTGATCACGGCATATCTCTGGTCCCAACTACTCTTGTAGACCCTTCCCACACGTGCATCAGGAGCTGGAGTTTCTCTCCCTTCCACTGAAACTGGGCAGGCCTCTGTGACTTACTCAATGAATAAAACTTAGCAAGAGTTATGTGCTGCATAAGGTCTAAGACAATGTCACGAAGGGCAAAATAACTTTTCTCTCTCTCCACTGGCTTTGGAATCCTGAGTCTCCATGCAAGATTCCTAGTTATCCTAACACTGCCACACTGTGGAAAGAGCACATAGATATATAGAGAGATGACTGAGGAACCCCAGTTTTTCCAGCCCCCAAATATTCAAGTCTTCAGGTGTGGAAAATGTGAGGAGGTAAGCGTGCTTCTGAGCTCCAGCCATGTGTAACTGTGTAACTGCATGGGAGGCTCTGATAGAGAACCCAGTACTGTAGCTAACCCCACCCAACCTCCAGATTCATGAGCAAAATAAGTGATTCTTATTGCTTTTAAGCCATGGTTTTGGAGTGGTATGTTATCCAATAGATAAGTAGAATGTGGGAAGAGAGAGAAAATAAACAAATAAGTCAATGAATATAGAGTCCGTCACAAAGGCAAAGGAATCAAATAAAGCAGTGTAAGAGAAATCAGGAGGACCAGGTAGGGAAAAGAGGTGGTCACTATTTTATACAGAGTTCTAGGGAAATCTTGGCCGATATGTGGACATTTGAGCAGAGACCTGAAGTGAGCTGACCCCGTGGGTGTTTAGGGAGAAACATTGTCAGAGAGAACAGCAGTGCAAAGGCACTGGGGTGAGAGCGTCCACGGTCCTTTGTGAACAAGGGATAAGGTGACTAAAGCAGAATAAAGGAGGGTGAGAATAGTAGGAAATTGGGTGTTTGAGTATAAATGGGCCAAAAGGATATAAAGGTATAATTGTTTGCATTCCCTATAATTAAGGGAAAGGATAAAAACAAAGTATGGCATTAAAAGTCCTTACTGTACCAAGAATAACTCCATCTTCAAGGTCTTTGCCAAATTTTCACAATCTACTTTGATTAACGAGCATAGCCTCATTTTGCTTGGCTAAATTCAGCTCATATCCTATTTGCATACCAATGATTTTTAAACCACACAGAAAACAATTTGCCCCTGGTGTGGTTCATAAGCACTGGAAGGCAAATAAATCATAAAAGACAACTTTTTAAAGCACATATTGCAAAACATTCATCTTGTAGATATATGTTTTATTATGATGCCCTAAATTTTACTGCCTATTCCAGAATAAATGATTAATCCAATTTGTAATTTTGTTTGTGAGATAAATGCTATCTCGAAAACATAGCCATGGAACAGGAAAGCATCTTTTATCTGTGGCTCAGATTGTCTCAAAGTGTTTTACCATTGGCAGAAAGTATGCTTTTGTCTGTCGCTAGTGGAGTAATATAAACTCACATAAGCTGTGCTTAAGGGATTGTGTTAGTTGACATGAAGCACTGATTGAATCTGGATTTACGTACAGCTGTCACATGGGCTGCTGGAAAATATGATGAGGTTTTGGACTTGGGAAATGATAGATTACCTAGATAAACTTTATGTGGTTCCACCTCCCTTCCCCGGCATCATCACGCAAACTTTCATGAGAGAGGATACTAGTGACATTTAACCGTTTTAAGTTCAGTAGTCATAAAAAAAGGGGGAAAAAAAAAAAGGATGAAAAACTTAAATACAAGTAAAAGAAAGTTAAACCTTGGAAGAATTCTGCTAGGGTAATTTAAAAATGACTGAGTGACTGCTATTCAGTAGAGTCACACACCAAATCCCAGGAGGTTATATGTAAAACAATGTTTATTTGCTGAGGTTTATGGGCTCTTACGTTACTTTTTTTAAAAACATGTTTATTGGAGTATAATTGCTTTACAATGGTGTGTTAGTTTTCTTATGGTTACTTTTTGAAACCGATAGTAAATTGTTCATTCATTATGCTACCTTTCTGGATCCTTTTTGTTCTCTTCTTGGAGCCATTACACTGTTTATGCTATAGTTGTTATTTTGCTTCCCAATGATTCTGGGGTTCTCTTTGTTTGTTTACTTTTCAGAAAATAGCAGAGAACTTTTTCACCGGGCAAGCTCCTGTGGTTCAGTGGCTGGCCCATTATCCCAAATTTGAGTTTTAAAGGATAATTGTGCACAATCATGGATCTTTCTTTCTTTTCATTCTCTCTGTGAGAAGCAGCTTGGCACAGAAGAAGGAACATAAACTTTGCAGTTAGACAAAGGTTTGAACTCTGCTTCACCACTTACCAACCCTGTGGCCTGGGTCAAATTATTGAAGCTTGCTAAACCTTTGTTTCCTAAATCTTTAAAATGTAGATATATAATACCACTTTAGAAGGTTTAATTGAGAAAATGTATAAAATGCATAGCACAATACCAAGTACAATTTCTTCATTCATTCAACAATTATTTGTTGAACTTTTAGCATGTTCCAGGAACTGTTATGGGTTCTGGACATTCAGGGTTAAGTATTTGACTTTGCTGAGGTTATATTTTTATAGATGCTTTTTTAATGAATTAATATTTTATAAGCTGTTGCTGTAAAACATAACCCAAGAGGGAGAAAAAGACACTTGGTATCTATTTCTAGCTCTGATATTAACTTAGTAATGATATGTCCTTGGGCTTAAATATGATATGAGAGCAAACATGCAGGTGTGTCTGTATAAAATAAAATTTTTTTTTTCTAATTTTAGAGTTCAGTGTTTCTGAATTAGCAAATATTGAGAGTGGAGTACGTCTCAAGTTTGCATTAAAATATTATTAAATACTTCTGATTCTAGGAACTTGGATTAAATGTAGTTTTTCCTATTTGTAGCATTATGTAGATTTAAAAAGTAGGGGATATATATATATATATATATATATATATATGGATATATATGTAAAATAAGAAGACTGAAAGTTGGAGAAGATGGCAGACCAGCTAGGAACCTAAGACCTTGGGACACAGTGGTGGGTTTTCTGCATTTTCTTTGTGTCCCATATATCCCAGAGTTGAAAATGGATGACTCAGCAACTTGGAAATGCCAAAGGAAGTGGGGGGAAAAAAAGAAGTAACAAAAGCCTGATCCCTTTATCCAAAGGGCTAGGGAAGGAACAACACAGGAAGATAGAAACTTTTAGATAACTGCTCTACTTCCAATGAACACCACAGAATAAAATGTGGCTTCATTCCCACTCATGCCAGCAAAGGCCAAGTGGGCAACCTAGATATTACCTCTTGCTAGTCTGTAGTGAGGCACCCCAAGCCCTTTCATAGGTTCATGCAAGAAAAGGCTGCATCCTGAGTAAGAAAATGAGCACCAATCCATCATATGGTAACAAGACTCTTCCCCATCTTCCATCAGTATCAGTAGAGATCATGGGGGAGGGAGGCTGCCTGTATTTCTACCCCTACCCAGTAGTAACACTCTATATTCCCACTGAAGTATTTTCAAAGGAGAACTAGTAGAGAGTCAGGAATTTCACAGTGCCCTCTGTGGCATCAGTGGAGGCCACACGATGAGCAGTAACAAGGCATTCCTCTCCCTTCCCAGCCAGTGAAATATCAGTGATGACTTGTTGAGGAGTGAAAACTCTCATCCCCATCCATCATAAGGAGAAGCACCCCCTATCTCTCCAGGGTCAATGGAGGCAAAGAGGGGAAATTGGACATCTACCACCATCTGACAGTAATGAAGCTCCAGTCTCTCATTCTTTCCTGGAGCAGTGTCAAAAGAAGCTAGCTAAAACAGAAGGTTTAAATAAGATCCAGAGTCGTATAACAAAATACACAAAATGTCCATGTTTTAATAAAAAATCACTTAGCATACCAAGAACCAGGAAGATCTCAGACTGAATCAAAAAAGACAATCAAAAGATGTCAACACCAAAATGACAGAGATATTAGAATTCTGGCAAATATTTTAAAGCATCTATCATAAAAGGCTTCAATAAGTAATTTTAAACACATTGAAATAGAAATGAAAAAATAGGGTCTCAGCAAAGAAATAGAAGATATAAAGAAAAATCAAATACTACTTTTGGAACTAAAAACTAAAATAACTCAGTGGGAACAAGAAAGAATCAGTGAATTGGAAAATAGAATGGGAATTACTCAATCTGAACAACAGAGAGAAAATGGACTGAAAAAACAAAATGAATAGAGCTTCAGCAACCTGTGTGAATACAACAAAAATCTAACATCGGTGTCATCAGAGTCCTAGAAGGGGAGGTGAAAGAGAATGAATGGAGCTGAAAGAGTACTTATCAAATTTGGCAAGAGATTCAAGAAGTTGAGCAAACTCCTTACAGAATAAATTCAAGGAAATCAACACCAAAACAGGTAGAATCAAGCTCCTATAACTAAAGACAAAGAATATATCTTAATAACACAGAGAGAGAAACAATCTGCTTATAGGGGAAATATAATTTAAATGGCAGTGGGTTTCTCACCCCAAGCCATGGAGTGCAGAAGGAAGTGATACACGTTTTTCAAGTGCTGAAAGAAAACAAATGTAAACCCAGAATCCCGTATCCAGTGAAAATATCTTCCAGGAATGAAAGGGAAATCAAGACATTCTCAAATAAGAGAAAACAAAGAGAATTTGTCACCAGCAGAACTACCTAAAGATTGGCTACAGGAAGTTCTTAAAATAGAAAGGAGTGTTAAAAGAAGGAATCTTGAATATAAGAAGGAAGAAAGAACACAGTAAGCAAAAATATAGGTAAATACAATAGATCTTCCTTTCCCTCATGTTGTCTAACTGATGTTTGATAGTGGAAGCAAAAATTTTAACAATGTATGATTTGGTTCTAAATTTCAGTAGAGCAAATAGTTCAGGCAACTATATTATAAAAGGGGGAAGGTAAAGGAACATAAAGAGAAGTTAAGTTTTTTAAACTTCATTCAAATTGGCAAAATGATGACACTGGTAGATATGAATATTCAACACTCTTCTTTCAACAACTGATAGAAAAACTGGACAGAATATCAGAGAGTATAGAAAAACTAACTCTGTCAACCAACAGGATATAACTGACATTTATAGAAAACTCCATCCAAGGACAGCAGAATGCACAGACTTTTCAACTGCCCATGAAACTGATACCAAGGTAAACCATATCTTGGAATATAAAACAAACCTCAAGAGATTTAAAAGGTTTGAAATCATACAGAGTGTATTCTGAAATCATACAGAGTGTACTTTCTGCCACAATAGTATCATATAGAAATTGATTTTAATAAATAAGAATATATTCAAACGCTTGGAAACTAAACACTTCCACATCACACATGGGTCAAAGAGGAAGTCTCAAGGGAAATTTAAAAAAATGCACTGAACTGAGTGAACAGTATTTCAAAATTTGTAAGACACAGCTAAAAAAGTGCTGAGAGGGCAAATTATACCCTTAAGTGCCAACATTTGAAAAGAATAAAAGTCTCAAATCAATTTAAGCTCCCATGACAAGAAATTAGAAAAAGAAGGATAAAATAAACCAAATCAGGCAAATAATGAAGACAAGAGCAGAAATCAATGACAGTGAAAACAGACAATAGAGAAAAATCAGTGAAACAAAGAGATGGCTCTTTGGAAAGGTCCATGAAATAGACAAACCTCTAGTGAAACAGATTAAAAAAGAGAGGACACAAATTACCAATATTAGAA
Source organism: Mesoplodon densirostris (assembly GCF_025265405.1). Classification (NCBI taxonomy): domain Eukaryota; kingdom Metazoa; phylum Chordata; class Mammalia; order Artiodactyla; family Ziphiidae; genus Mesoplodon; species Mesoplodon densirostris. Next base: position 42,671,267 of record NC_082665.1, read on the forward strand.
GTGAAACCAGAGATATCATTACAGAACCTGCAGACATCAAAAAGGGTTCTTAACCTTAAAAAATGTATAAGGACACACACTGATCTTCTTTGTTCAAAAATAGGACCATTCCACATGTATGGTTCTACAACTTGCTTTTTTTAATGTATTGGGTTGGCCAAAGAGTTTGTTCGGGTTTTTCTGCACCATCTTACAGAAAAACCCGAGTGAACTTTTTGGCCAAGCCAATAACAATATGTTAGTCCATTCATTAACCAATACTTACCGAGATCTTAGTGAGTACCAGTTCCATTAAATGAATATATCGGTATTTAAATTATATTTGTTATTGCTAGTTTTTCACTATTACAAATTAATTTAAGGGAACATTATAGTAAAAAAGAAATACTACACACAACTCCTAACCCATAGATTTGATTACTTAGATGAAATGGACCAATTCCTTGAAAAAACCCAAACTAATACAACTCACCCAATTTGAAATAATTTCAATAACCATATAACTATAAAGTATTTGTAATTTACAAACTCACAAAAAAGTGATCTCCAGGTCCAGATTATTTTATTGGATAATTCTACCAAACTTTAAAGAAAACTTAACAACAATTCTACATAATATTTTCCAGAAAATAGAGGAGGAAAGACTATTTCTCAATTTTTGGCTTAAGACAGAACTAAAATGAATAACACTACAGATGATATCCATCATAAATATTAATACGAAAATTCTTAAAACATTAGCAAATAGAATTCAGCAGTATATAGAAAGTGTTATATACTATGATCAGTGGTGTTTATTCCAAGAATGAAAGGCCCATTTCAATATTTGAAGCTTAATCAATAGAATCCAATGTAACACACTAAAAAAAAAAAAATCACATTATCAATTGGTGTAGAAAAAGAATTTTACACAGTTCAACTCCTATTCATGATAAACACTATCAGGAAAAAATAGGAGTAGAATAGAACATCCTCAACTTGATAAAAAAGATCTACAAAAACCTACAACATTATACTCAATGTGAAAGAATGAATGACTTACCCCTGGAATAAGATAGAAATGTTGTCTACTATTACCACTCTTAGCATAATGCTGGGAGCTCTAGCTAGTGCAGTAAGTCGAGACTGAGGTTAATGATATACAGATAGGAAGGGAAATAATAAAACTGTCCATATACACAAATGGTATGATTGCTTAGACTATCCCACAGAATGTACCAAAAAAATTTAGAGGTAAGGAGTGAGTTCAACACGGTCACAAGATACAAAATAATCACAAAAATCAACTATATTTTCATATATAAAAATGCAAATGAGGACACTGAAATTTACAATACAATTTACAGTTGCTCAAAAAAATTAAATACCTTAGTGTATATCTAACACAAACATGTATAGTACTTTTATATGAAAAAGATGAAATACTGATTAAGGTAATTGAAGAAGGTAATAGATTGCAAGATTCAACATAGTAAATATGTCAGTTTTCCTCCAATTTACATAGAGGTTTTATACAATCCCTACCAAAGTCCTAGTAAGAATGTTTATAGATATAGGCCAGATTACCCTAATATTAATATGAAAAGGCAAAAGAATTGGAAACTGAAACAATTTATATATATGTATATAAAACATATTTACAGTAAACCAGATGGTCCAGTATCAGTGTGTGAATAAACACATAGATCAGTGGAACAAAGTCAAGAATCCAGAAGTAGACCCATTCAATATTACCAACTGATTTTTGACAAAGGCACAAAAACAACTCAACAGAGGAAATATAGACCTTTCAACAAATAGTGCTGGAGTAATTGAACATTCATGGGTATAAAAATGGACCTCAACCTAAGAGTCATACCTTATACAAAAATTAGCTCAAAATGGATCATGGAATTAATGTAAAATGTAAAAATACAAGACTTAAAAAAGAAACATAGGAGAAAGTCTTTGGGACTTAAGGATAAGAAAGAATTCTTAGATTGGCACCCAAAGTATGATCCATAGGGAAAAAAAGAAAAAGATAAATTGGACTTCATCAAAATTTAAAAATTTTGCTCTATAAAAGACTCTGTTATGAGGGAGGATAAAAATAACTACAAGTCAGAGAAAATATTTCAAACCACATACCTGACAAGAAAACTAATATCTAGAATACATAAAGAACTATCAAAACTCATCAGTAAAAAACCCAAAAAAATTCCAATTAGAAAATGAGCAAAAGAAAACAAAAACAAAAACCCACACATTTCACTGAATAGGATACAAGAAGGCAAAGAAACACATGAAAAGATGTTCAACATCATTAGCCATTAGGGAAATGCAAAAGACATCACTCTGCACCTCCCAATGGCTAGAATAACAATGACAAAACCAAATGCTGTTGAGGATACAGAGAGTCTACATTACTAACATTTTGCTAGTAGGAATGTAAAACGAAACAACGACTTTAGAAAGCAGCTTAACAGTTTCTTTAAGAAAGTATGCAACCACCTATATCACTTACCAATTGCATTCTTGGGCATTTATCCCAGAGAAAGGAAAATATATTCACACAAAAAATAGTACAGGAATATTTATAGCAGTTTTATTGAAAATAACTAAAAACTAGAAACAATCTAGATGTCCTTCAAGAGTGAATGGTTAAATAAATTGTGGTACATCTATACCGTGAAACACTATTCAGCAATAAAAACGAACACAAGATTGATGCATTCAATAACCTAGATGAATCTCCAGAGAATTTTGCTGAGTGAAAAAAGCAAATCCCAAAAGATTATGGACTATGTGATTCCATTTACAGAACATTTTTGAAATGCTAAAATTATAGAAATAAAGGATATATAAACAGAGCAGGAGTTAAGTAGAGGGAGGAGTTGAGGGTGGGTATAGCTATAAGAGGGCAACATGAGGGATCCATGTGGTGATGCAAATCTTCTGTACTTTGACTTTATTGCTGTCTAAATTCTGGTTGTGACACTGTACTACAGATTTCAAGGTGTCATCATTGGGAAACTGGGTAAAAGGTGTACAGGATTCTTCTGTAGTATTTATTACAACTGCATGTGCACCTACAATTATTTCAAAATTAAAAGATAAAAAAGATTTTAAAAAATTCTAAGTGTCAGCCCAAACAACAGAAAAAAACTAGAGTAATGAATGAGAATGACAGACATATTTGTCCAAAATATTTTCTAAAGCTATACAAATCTGGACAGTGATTCAAAATCATGGAATTCTTAAAGGATAGAGGCAATAAAACAATTTGTGTTTTGCATCACTTTGTTCTCATCACATAATCAATATGTGATTCTAATGATCTGTGTCATTTTTGAAGAAATAAAACATTTATATGTCTTTTCTTATAGAAAAAGTAATGTATCAAAATTACAACAGTATATTTCTTTCTCTATTTTCAATGAGAATTACAGTCAAACATATGGACAAAAGTCAATTATTATTTCAAAAAGTACATAAAGACTTTTTTAAATGAATTTATTTAATTAATTTATTTATTTTTGGCTGTGTTGTGTCTTTTTTGCGTGTGTGGGCTTTCTCTAGTTGCGGTGAGCGGGGGCTATTCTTGGTTAAGGTACGCAGGCTTCTCATTGTGGTGGCTTCTCTCATTGCAGTGGCTTCTCTCATTGTGGAGCATGGGCTCTAGGCTCACAGGTTTCAGTAGTTGTAGTACACGGGCTTCAGTAGTTGTGGCTTGTGGGCTTTAGAGCGCAGGCTCAGTAGTTGTGGTGCACGGGCTTACTTGCTCTGCGGCATGTGGGATCTTCCCAGACCAGGGATTGAACCGGGGTAGATTCTTAACCAGTGGGCCACCAGGGAAGTCCCAAGACTTCCTTTTTAACATGAGATATTTAAACACTATTAGGATAACCCGCAACTGAAAAATTTGTTTAAAAAATTACTACTATTAATATCAATGTGCAAATACAATACAGACATATATTTATTGAAACTATTGCCAAAGTTTTTTTCTTTGAAAGTTTATATACATACATATAAATACATATATTAATGTATATATGTGTGTGTGTGTGTGTATATATATATATACACACACACACACACACACACGAACATAGAGAGAGAAAGAGAGAGAGAAACTGCAAAAGAATAGTTAGAAACTAAGAATGTAAAATATAAGTGTTAAGCCAATGCAAAGTTATGGGCCAGGTTTACTGACAATATTACTGATCTACAACTTTAAATGTTACCTTCAAAGTTTCTGATGATTTTACAGCAAGCATAAAAAAGTGAGTATTAAAGTCCATACTTCAGGGGGAAAAGCATTTTTACATAGAAAGAAAATCTTCCTTTTTCATATATTAGAGGTAAAAATTTTTTAAATAGCTCTTTATTGGAGTATAATTGCTTCACAATACTGTGTTACTTTCTGTAACACAACAAAGCAAATCAGCCAGATGCATACACATGACCCCATATCCCCTCCCTCTTGCACCTCCCTCCCACCCTCACTATCCCACACCTCTAGGTCATCGCAAATTACCCAGCTGATCTCCCTGTGCTATGTGGCTGCTTCCCACCAGTTAGAGGAAAAATTTTTAAGCTTGATGCAAATAAAGATGGTAACAGATATGCAAGGTATTTTAAAATACAGTTTTATTGATTTTATTTTGCCTACACCATCTGTTTATACTTAATCCTCATTTAACAGTGAAAATTTCATGATTTTCTAAGTTTCAGATACTGTACAATGAACTAAATATGCAAAAGTAAGGAAAACAGGGTTTCAAGTATTTGTGAATTGGAACAATTAATAACTATTAAAGAATTTTAATAATTAAATTTAATTCAGAGGATGATGTAGTAATTTTTGCAATTCTTAAACAGCTCAGCAGCTTGCAGGAATAGTATAGCAGTGGAGTTTGAATGGAATAATAAGAATAAAGAGATACATTGATTATTAAATATTTATCAGCATATTTGAGTCTGGAAGTACCTCAAAAATTGATGAAATTGCCTCCTTATATCCTTAAGAAAACTAACACTCAAATCTCACAATTAGTGTGTCATAGAAGAAAGACAAATATGTCAAGTCCTAAGCCAAATAAGAAATTTTTCCACCTAGCAAAATGTAATGATATATGAAACAACGCTATTTGCTTAACACTGTACAATTCCTTAGGTTTTGCACAGCAATAGGTAACAAAATTAAGTGCTACCTAATGCTATTATTTCTCCAATACTGTAGCAAGCCCATGAAACTTAGAGAATATGATCACACAGCATCTACTACAATGCTTATCAGATAGCTGTTTCTCATTATTTGCTGAACTTCCTTCTCTTTACTATGTTTTTGTCTCATTAATACATTATTGCACTCATCACAGCTTGCTGTTCCCCTAGTGGATATTGAATTCCTTGAAGTCAGAGACTTCATCTTATATAGATTTGCATCCTTAGCATTTTCACAGTATTTGGTTTTTAGCAAGTCCTCAAAATAGGAGTATTAATAGAACTTACTGTGCTTAACAAGAAGCACAGAGAATAATATGAATTACTAATTGAATTGTGCCTTATCGAGTTAAGATTCTTTTCTTTTAATGTGCTTGCCAATAGCCTGAAATACTTATAATACATCAGGAAATGGCCAAGCCACCATTCTGGCACCACATCTTAACTGAAATATCTCCATAAAGATTGGAAGAAATTAGATGATCAATAGTTCTCTAATGCTTACAAAGAAGGTGAAAGACAGGACGAAAATTAGAACATAAGTTGCAAATGGCCAGGATTAGAGTGTTGAACAGTAATAGGTCTTTTTAATAAAGCATTTACTATATCATTAAATTATTTTCATTTTCATCAGGATTATAATTATCTCACTATCCATTTCTTCTGTAACTGCTGATAAGAACAAGTTTTGTTTTTATTTATTTATTTATTGTAGCATCTTGATTGGAGTATAATTGCTTTACAACGGTGTGTTAGTTTCTGTTTTTTAACCCAGTGAATCAGCTATACATACATATATATATATATATATATCCCCACATCTCCTCCCTCTTGCATCTCCTTCTCACCCTCCCTATCCCACCCCTCTAGGTGGTCACAAAGCATGGAGCTGATCTCCCTGTGCTATGAGGCTGCTTCCCACTAGTTATTTTACATTTGGTAGTATATATAAGTCCACGCCAGTCTCTCACTTCGCACCGGCTTACACTTCTCCCTCCCCATGCCCTTAAGTCCATTCCTTATGTCTGCGTCTTTATTCCTGTCATGCCCCTACGTTCTTCATAACCATTTTTTTTTAGGTTCCATATATATGTGTTAGCATATGGTATTTGTTTCTCTCTTTCTGACTTACTTCACTCTTTATGACAGAATCTAGGTCCTTCCACCTCACTACGAATAACTCAATTTCGTTTCATTTTATGGCTGAGTAATATTCCATTGTACATATGTGCCACATATTCTTTATCCATTCATCTGTTGATGGACGCTTAGGTTGCTTCCATGACCTGGCCACTGTAAACAGAGCTGCAATGAGCATTTTTAAGGAACCTCCATACTGTTCTCCATAGTGCTGTATCAATTTACATTCCCACCAACAGTGCAAGAGAGTTCCCTTTTCTCCACATCCTCTCCAGCAGTTATTGTTTCTAGATTTTTTGATTATGGCCATTCTGACCAGTGTGAGGTGATACCTCATTGTAGTTTTGATTTGCATTTCTCTAATGATTAGTGATGCTGAGCATCTTTTCATGTGTTTGTTGGCAATCTGTATATCTTCTTTGGGGAAATGTTTATTTAGGTCTTCTGACCATTTTTGAATTGGGTTGTTTGTTTTTTTGATATTGAGTTGCATGAGCTGCTTGTAAATTTTGGAGATTAATCCTCTGTCAGTTGCTTCATTTGCAAATATTTTCTCACATTCTGAGGGTTGTCTTTTCTTCTTGTTTATGGCTTCCTTTGCTGTGCCAAAGCGTTTCCGTTTCATTAGGTCCCATTTGTTTATTCTTGTTTTTATTTCCATTTCTCTAGGAGGTGGGTAAAAGGATCTTGCTGTGATTTATGTCAAAGAGTGTTCTGCCTCTGTTTTTCTCTAAGAGTTTTATAGTGTCTGGACTTACACTTAGGTCTTTAATCCATTTGGAGTTTATTTTTGTTGTATGGTGTTAGAGAGTATTCAAATTTCATTCTTTTACATGTACCTGTCCAGTTTTCCCAGCATCACTTATTCAAGAGGCTGTCTTTTCTCCATTGTATATTCTTGCCTCCTTTATCAAAAATAAGGTGACCATATGTGTGTGGGTTTATCTCTGGGCTTTCCATCCTGTTTCATTGATCTATATTTCTGTTTTTGTGCCAGAACCATATTTTCTTGATTACTGTAGCTTTGTAGTATAGTCTGAAGTCAGGGAGCCTGATTCCTCCAGCTTCATTTTTCCTTCTCAAGACTGCTTTGGCTATTCGTGGTCTTTTGTGTTTCCATATAAATTGTGAAATTTTTTGTTCTAGTTCTGTGAAAAATGCCATTGGTAGTTTGTAGGGATTGCATTGAATCTGTAGATTGCTTTGGGTAGTAGAATCATTTTCACAATGTTGATTCTTCCAATCCAAGAACATGGTATATCTCTCCATCTGTTTGTATCATCTTTAATTTCTTTCATCAGTGTCTTACAGTTTTCTGCATACAGGTGTTTTGTCCCCTTAGGTAGATTTATTCCTAGGTATTTTATTCTTTTTGTTGCAATGATAAATGGGAATGTTACCATAATTTCTCTTTCAGATTTTTCATCATTAGTGTATAGGAATGCAAGAGATTTCTGTGCATTAATTTTGTATCCTGCTACTTTACCAAATTCATTGATCTGATTCCTTGATTAACCCAGATAAAAACATGTTTCTAAGCTGGGTGATATTACTGCTGAAGGTTGCTTCTGTTCCAAGGTGATGTGAAGGAGCAAGAAGAGTAGGGAGGAGGAAAGGAATGCAAACCAAAAAGGAATGCATGTACACTTTTTCCTCTTTTAATACGCATGTATCTGTAGAGGAGCTACAGTATTTGAAGATGTCAACATGAATTCCTGCAAATAAGCTATAAATGCTGGCAATAAAAGAATGTGAGTACAATCTTGAAAGAAGGTAGTTTTACTGTTCAAAGCATTGAACATTCTTTAGCAACACTGGGACAAGGAACGGACAGGTCCACAGAGACTCATAATAGTTCATATACCATGAAACAGAGGAATAACAACACCTTTATTTGGGCTGAGGTGATGGGATTCTGGTCTTTTGCTAGCTACAAGAAATTTACAGTAAAAACAAAAATACATGACCTTTTCAAGGATATGGAATTTTTGAAAAGGAAGGTGATCATTAAGATAAATAGAAAATATATGAACAGATATGTCCTGAAATTCATTTATCTGTATGGAATACCAAAACTTCCTTAAAACTAAGCATTGTTGTAAATGTGTGTCATCTTTTAAGGAATAATCACCTACAACTGAATTTGCATTACTGTGAATCAACCTAGTTATTGGTTATATTTCTCTATGAATCAAAACAATAATACAATGCCAGTTGTTTTAAAACACTATAACTGATCCTAAGAGTTTTCCTGTTCTGGGAGGCTACAACTGAAGCTTAAAAACCTACTTATATTTTCATGCATTAAATTTATAATTTAAGTCTTGTTTCCAAGACTGTTGTATCTTGGAAACTGGTTGTAAAATTATAAACTATAGGGTATCAAAAGGTCTAAATTATTAGATGGTAGATAAGAGGAAACATTTTTCACATTATTAAAAACATAAACATAAACCAGTATTGAAAGACTTTTACAGTGAATACCTTGCTTTTATGTACATTTTTAAAACCTCTGCCTTTTAATGGGGGTGTAAGTCTATTAATATTTAATGTAATTCTTGATGTTTGGATTTAAGATGACCATTCTACTAGTTGTCTATTACCCTTGTTGACCTTTTCTCATTTTCTCCTTTCCTGCCTTCCCTTGAATTCAACAGTTTTTAAAATTGCATTTTAGTTTACCAGTAGACTTTTTTAGCTAAACCCTTCTGCATTAATTTTTAGTGCTCATTTTAAGTTCACAATGTGCATTCTTAATATTTCACAGGTCTGCTTCCACATAATGTTGTAACACTTGCAATTATATAGGTCTGTTCATTCCACCTCTTTCTTTTTATGGTAAAGTTTTCATGTGTATTATATCACATATTTTCTAAACACAAAAGATAATGTTATAGTGTTTAGTCAATAGTATGCATTTAAAAGAAATGATCATATCCAATTTTTTCATTTATTCCTTAAAATTCAAGGGTCCATACTGTATCTTCCCCTATAATCTGAAGAACTCCTTTAGCATTTTCTGTAGTATAGGTCTGTTGAGATTGAATATCGAATTCTAGTGAATTAGTTTTCTTTTTAAATCTAAAAATATATATAGGAATGATATTTGTCCCAAATGTCATATTTAGGTTAATAGCTTTTATTTTTTTAGCACTTTAAAGATGTTATTTCATTGTCTTCTGACCCCTATTATTCTTGGTGCAGTCAGTGATCATTAGAATTTTTGCATAGCTATATATAATGTGTCTTTTCTTCTGGTTGCTTTACAAATATACTTATTTCATTTTATTTTGTCAAATTGATTATTATGTACTTAGGCATGATTTTTATTATCTTACTTGGGTTTCATTGAACTTTTTGCATTTGTAAATGTATGTACTTTATCATATTTAAGACATTTTCAGCCATTATTTCTCCAAACATTTAAATTTTATTACCAATTTTCTCTTTTCTCTTCTTATTTGGTAGGTCTATTGATATTGTCTCACAGGTCTTGAGACAATAGCTCTGCCAATTTTTCTAATCTTCCTTTTTGTTTCCTTCTATTTTCTAGATTGATTAAATTCAATTGTCTTATATTTGCTTCCTGTTTCCTTTGTTATTTCTAGTCTTCCGTGAAATGCACCCAGTGAATTATTTTTCATATATTGCATTTTTCAGTTTTAAAATTTTTATTTAATTGTTTTTATGGTTTCTATTTCTTTGCCAAGATTTTCCATGCCTTCATTTATTATAAGTTTATTTTCTTTCATGTACTTTATTGGCTAATTCTAATATTTGGTTCATATCAAGATGTATTTATATTTATTATATTTTTCTTTGGGAATGGTTCACATTTTTCTATTTCTTCATATGTCAAATAATTTAGGATTCCATCATGAACATTGTGGTACATTCTGTTGTACTTTTCCCAAGCAGATTGTTTTATGAGACATTTAAATTAGTTGAAATCAAAGTATAATTCCATACCTTAGGCACATGTCAAAATCTCAGTTCAGTCTTTTTACCTTTGCCTGAACTATTCAGAGTTTATTCTGCAAATGTGTAGTTTAGGGGACAGGCCAGAAATGTTGGCAGAGTTTATAGGAGAATTGAGACTCTCTGTCTCTGTTCTCTTGTTTCTAGGACTCCTCCTTCATTTTCCAGTGGTTGTGTTTGCCTCAAACTAAAGCATTTGAGTAGGAGAGCTACATGACACCTGATGGGCCTCTCCTTAGCAAAAGTTGTAAAATAAGTACACAGGTGCACACATACATACATAAAGAATAAAACCACCTACCACATTCCCTATTCTAAATTATGTATTCCCCCTGCTGTCAGATTATGGTTGCTTTCCACTGTTTTTGATGTTTTGTAAATGGTTTATACTTGGCAACTGGAGGAGGGTCAATTAAATATGAGTTTTCTTGACCATTGCCTAAAGCAGAACCTAGAGATAAGTCATTTTAATATTAAAATGAACTAGAATATGGGTCAAAAAAAGTAGGTTTCAGGTCTTATTGGTAAAGTTGGACTGTAGAGTTGGTCCACTCTTAACCCAGATAACAAAGCTCCAACCTAGCTAACTAAATCTTGATGTTGATCTAAACAAGCCTGTCTCTGACATTCTCATAATGCACTTGGATTTTTTTCTTTAAGTATTATTTGGTTTTACTTTTTTATCATTTATTTGTTTATTTATTTATTTGGCCATACCACGTGGCTTGTGGGATCTTAGTTCCCTGACCAGGAATGAACCCTGGGCCCTCAACAGTGAAAGCACAGAGTCCTAACCACTGGACCACCAGGGAATTCCCTGCACTTGGATTTTTATGTGAACCTCAAAACCTGATAGAAACTTGTTTGGCAAATTTTCAGGAATATGAATTTACTATCTATTTAAGAGGGAAAAAATGTAAGCCCATGGAAAAGACTAAAAATTTTTGAAAAACAAAAAACAAACTTCTCATCCCGATGGTAAGACAGGATTTTCCATTCCATATTTCTTTTTTTTTTTTTTTTTTTTTTCTTTTTGCGGTATGCGGGCCTCTCACTGTTGTGGCCTCTCCCGTTGCGGAGCACAGGCTCCGGATGCGCAGGCCCAGCGGCCATGGCTCACGGGCCCAGCCGCTCCGCGGCATATGGGATCCTCCCAGACCGGGGCACGAACCCGTATCCCCTGCATCGGCAGGCGGACTCTCAACCACTGCGCCACCAGGGAGGCCCCATATTTCTTAATAATACCTCTCTGAGCTTCTCTGCATTGAGTAGCATGTTTGCAAATTGTTTCTGCAGAATAGTTTTAGGGGAGAGATCACAAGTTTTATTTTGTTTTTTAACAAATACTGTAACATGACATATGAAAAAACTGATGCCTTCCATTTTTATGTTTTAAATAATAAGTAATTTATATTTAAAGTGCTTGGGAAAGCATACATTTTGTTGATTTTCTGAAGGTTTTCTTTTTTGGCAGTTTTAATAATTTTTCTGGAAATTTTGCATGTGATAAGTCAAGATCCCATCATCTGCCTTAGGTAGACTTTTCAAGGGAGCTTCATTCCTAGAAAAGAAGGTCTTTAAAGTGATGAGATAAGAGAGAGAGGCAAGCTTTCATTTCTTTGTGTTACTTATTTGAAAAGTAGTGCAGACAGCTTTCAATCAATCATGAAACTTTCTGTGTTCTCACTCAGAATAAGTTACAGTTTCTGTATCCCTTTGAGAAGACAGTGTTGGACCTTGGATTAGCAAAGCCAACAGAATTATATACAATGTGGTTCTTTTTCAATTCCCACTGAGGGTTTCACCTATCAAGTCTTTCTGACCTGCAGGTTGCACCTGCTACAACAATCATTTACTCTTTGTTCTCTAAATTCTACCAGAAGGGATTTTTTTCTTTTTTAATTTACTTGAATGGCTTCTTTCCTTAAAGACTATGATTAACTCAGGTGAAAATACGAAATCACTGAGAAAAATTGAAATTAAAATCAAGACAATATTTTTGTAATTCACTTATTTGGCATCATCTTGAGTGAACTGACCATGGAGCCGGCATCATTACCCTGTGACTACTTTGATGAATAAGAATTGTCCTTATCTTGAGGAACTTTTATAAATTATGTGGCCATATATATTCTATCTACTATTCTGTTTATGTTTTCATCAACTTTGGATTGGCCTCAAATATTCTTTTAGTATAGTTATCTCTATACTTTTTCTTTAGTATTTAAGTTCTTTTGTAATAGATTTGTCCATTGGAATTCCCCACACAAGATTTTAAACACTTTGATGATAATAATCACTAAAAAAGAACAAAACTTTTCATCTTTATTAAAGTAAATAAATTTCCTTAAAATAAGTAAAAATGTAAAATAAAATGTATCTTAGCTCTCATTTCCTTAATTTAAAGAGTTTTTTTTTCTCTTAAGGTAGGAAAAAAGTGAGTTTAGAATGAGCATCATTTAAAATGTATTTGAGAGTCAAAGCCAACACTTTACTTTCCTAAAATGTGTGGTTATATTAGAACAATTCCTCATTTATCTGGCACTCTTTGCTGGGAATGAGTCTGGCAGATATTTTGGTATTTATTTATTCTCCAGGCCAAGCAATGTACTTGTAATCATTATTGGCAAATACAGATTAACTTTTAAGCATTTTTAAACAGACTTTCAAACGTTTTATCATTAAATCAGATTCACTCTTATAAACATCCATGAGAATACTGTTCTGTCTATCTTCTCACTTTCCATTGTCATGCTGTCTCATGTCAATAATCACTTCAGTGACTGTGTGGGCCTCTAGCAGACTTTGCAGCTTCTATTCTTTTTTTTTTTTTTCTCTCTTTTTTCTTTTTTTGCGGTATGCGGGCCTTTCACTGTTGTGGCCTCTCCTGTTGCGGAGCACAGGCTCCGGATGCGCAGGCTCAGTGGCCATGGCTCACGGGTTCAGCTGCTCCATGGCATGTGGGATCCTCCCAGACCAGGGCACGAACCCATGTCCCCTGCATCGGCAGGTGGACTCTCAACCACTGCACCACCAGGGAAGCCCAGCTTCTATTCTTTAAAGGGATAGAAAACTACACAATCAACTGTATATTGAGTGAAGAGTAATTGTGGAAGATTAAAAGAAAAACAAAAAACAAAACGACGATCCCTAGATTTCACCTAACAAAGGAAAAGAGCATGATTTAAGAGTGGAAGAGAGAGAACAATCATTTAGTACAGATACTGATGAGACATAAGGTCTTTTTTCATAGTATGTTTGTCTTGATTCTAAAGGTAGTAGAATCATAACATTTATAACATTTACATAATACACTCAGAGACAGAAAAAAACTTTTTAAAAATATTATTTTATTGCCAGGCTGAGTTAATGTTTTGAAATATTTGCTTCTAGTATAGCATAAAGAAATTCATATTATATTATTTTTACTAAACATTAACATAAAACATTAAGGTTCTTTTCCTTTTACAGCTTTAAGGATATATAATTAACATACAGTAAACTGCAAATATTTAAAGTGTATATTTTGAGCTTTGACACATAATACAACAGCAAAACCATAAACACAGTGAGGATAGGACACACCTCTCATCATCAAAGTTTCTGTTATGCTCCTTTGTCCTCTTGGGCACCAGTCCAGATGTCATGGCCCACATACATCCTCAAATTACTGATAAACTTTCGGTGACTATAAATTAGTTCTCATTTCTATAATTTTTATATAAGTGGAATTGTGCAATATGAACCCTTTGCTGTGTGGTTTTAATTTTTTTGTCATTTTAAGAGGTATGTAATGGTATTTCATAATAGCTCTCCTTTCCCTAACAACTAATGATGCTGAACAACTTTCCATGTTCATTTGCCATCCATTTATCTCCTTTGGAAGTGTTCATTCAAATGTTCTGTGCATTTTTATTATATTGCCTGTTTTCTTCTTATTGTATCTGGTGAGTTTCTTATATATTCTGAATACAAATTCGTTATCAGATATATAATTTGAAAATATCTTCTGCCATACTATGTCTTTTCTTTTTATTATCTTAACTATGTCTTTTGAAGAGGAGGAATTCTTAATTTTGATGAAGTCCAATTTATCAATTTTTTGTCTGTATTGTGCTTTCAGTGCGGTACCTAAGGAATCTTTGTTTAACCCAAAATCACGAAGATTTTTCTCTTACATTTTCTGTTAAAAATTTATTAGTTCTAGTTCTTTCACTTTTGTCTATGATTGATTTTGAATTAACATGTATGTGCTGTGAGAAATAGATAGAAGTTCATTTATTTTTTGCATACAGATATCCAATTATTCCAGCACCATTTGTTGAAAAAAACTATTCTTTATCCATTGAACTGCATCTGTACTTTTGTTGAAATCAACTGACCATATTTGTGAGTCTATTTCTGAACTCTTCACTCTTTTTTGTTGACCCATATATCTATCTAGAAACCAACACCACAATGCCTTGATTACTGTGCCTTTGTATTAAGTCCAGAACTCGAGCAGTGTAAATCTTCCAAATTTGTTTTTCATTTTCAATATTATTTGGCTCTTCTAGCTTTTTTGACTTTCCATATGAATTTTGGAATCAGCTTGTCAATCTCAAACTAAGTCTGTTAGGATTTTCACTGAGATTGCACTGAACCTATATATCCATATGGGGAGAAGTAACATCTAACAATAATTATCTGATCCATGGATACTGTATGTATCTCCATTTATTTGTCATATAATTTAGCTCAGCAATGTTTTGCCATTTTCAAAGTACAGATCTTGCACATCTTTTGTCAAATTTATTGCTAAGTATTTAATATTTTCTTATTAGTGTAAATGGTAATGTATTTGTAGTTTTAATTTCTAATTGTTTGTTGCTACTACACAAAAATTACGACTGATTTTTTAAAATTGATCATGTGTTCTGAAAACTTTGCCAAACTCACTTACTAGTTCTAGTAGCTTTTACAAATATACTGTAACATTTGCTACACAAACATGAATGAAGACAGTTGTATTTCTTTTTTCCTATCTTGATATCTTTTATTTTTTTCTTTCCTCACTCAACTGCTAAAAATTGCAGAAGAGTTTTAAATAGAAGTAATGAGGACAGATTTTTTTTTTTTTGATGTCCTGGGAAAAGCATTTGGTCTTTAGCTATAGATATAAGGTTAACTGCAGGTTTTCCACTGGTTCCCTTATCAAGTTGAGGAAGTTCCTTACTCCTGGTTTGCTGAGAGTTTTAATCAGTAGTGGATTTTGGATTTCTCAAATGCTTTTTTTATAACTGTGGAGACGATCATATGACTTTCATTATATAGTCTGTCAATATGATGAATTACATTGACTTTCAAATAAATCAGCATTCTTAGGATGAACTCTAAATAGAAATGAATTATGATCATTATATAGTGTTCCATTTGACTTGCTAAATTTTTTAATGGACATTTGCCTCTATGTTTATGAGAAATATTTTTCTGTAGTTATCTTTCCTTGTAATGTGTTTGGCTGGTTTTGGTATTGGGTGATGCTGATCTCATAGAATGAATTGGGAAGAATCCCCTCCTTTTATATTGTCTACAAGAGTTAATGTAGTTATTGTACAACATATTCATTCAGTGTTTCATAGAATATGTCAGTAAAATCATTCAAGCCTGCAGTTTTCTTATAGTAAGATTTTTAGCTACAAATTCATTTTTAAATAGATATAGGGAGTTTTACATGATTTCTTCTTGAGTCATCTTTCATAGTTTTGTATTTCAAGGAATTTTCTTTTTCCTCTAAGTTGTCAAACTTACTGGCATAAATTTGTTCATAATATTCCCATATTATTCTTTTAATATCTGCAGAATATTTAGTTATGTCACCTCTCTCATACCAGATATTGGGAATTTGCATGTCTTTTTTTCTTCATAAGTTTGGCTAGAATTTTTCAATTTTAATGACCTTCAAAAAAGAAATGGGTTAGGTTGCAGTGATTTCAATATTGATTTTTTCTGTATTCTATGAGTTTTGCTTTTATTTTTATCATTTCCTTTTCCTGCTTTCATTGTATTAAATTAGATCTTTTTATAGTTCTTTAAGTGGATGTTGAAGTCATTGATATGAAACTTTTCTTTTGTTCTATTATATCTATATTCATTGTTATAATCTCTCCTCTAAGCACTACTTAAACTGCAACTGAAAATTTTTGATGTACTGTGTTTTTTGTTTTCATTCCATTTAAAATACTAATTTCCTTTTTGACTCCTTCTACAACACAGATTATTTAAAAGTCTGCTGGTCAGTTTTCAAATATTTGGGTAATCTCCAGATATTTTCTGGTTTTGATTTCTAATTTAGTTCCATTATTATCTGAGGGCATATTTGAATGATTTTAATTATTTCAAAAGTACCGAGACTTGTTTTATGACTCATAATATGGCCTATAGTGGTAAATGTTTTAAACACTTGAATAGGATATATTTTCTGCTGTTGTTGTGTGAAATGTTATAAAACTGTTAATGGTCAATTTGGTTGGTAGTGTTTTTCTAATCTAAACCTTTACTGATTTTGTCTACTTATTCTATCAACTATTGTGAAAGGAGTGTTGAAAGGTGTATTATGTTGTGGAAAGGTGTTGAAATCTTGAACTGTAATTGTGGATTTATCTATTTCTCTTTACAGTTCTATCAGTTTCTGTTTTATGTATTTTGAAGTTGTATTTTATTTAAATAATTGTTTTGGATTGTCAGATAACTTTATGAAACGCTGTTCTTTATCCCTAGTAATATTCTTTGATCAGAAATCTGTGTTGTCTGATATTAGTATAGTCACTCCTACTTTCTTTGGATTATACACACACACACACACACACACACACACACACACACACACACACAAAATCTTCCATCCTTTTACTTTTCACCTATCTGTATCTTTACATTTGAAGTAAGTTTTCATGTAGATAGCATATACTTGGATGTTGCTTTTTAAATCCTATCTCTATCTTTTAATTGAGGTATATAGACCATTTGTTTTTAATGTGATTACTGAAAAGAATGGGCTTATATCTATGGTTTTGTTTTTAATTTGCCCCACCTGTTCTTTGTTACTTTTTCCCTCTTTTTCTACACTTTTTAGGATGGGGAACTTTTTTTTTTTTTTTTTTTTTTTTTTTTTTTTTTTTTTGCTGTACGCGGGCCTCTCACTGCTGTGGCCTCTCCCGTTGCGGAGCACAGGCTCCGGACACACAGGCTCCGCGGCCATGGCTCGCAGGCCCAGCCGCTCCGCGGCATGTGGGATCTTCCGGGATCGGGGCACGAACCCGTGTCCCCTGCATCGGCAGGCGGACTCTCAACCACTGCGCCACCAGGGAAGCCCAGGATGGGGAACTTTTATAATTCATGTTATCTCCTTTGTTTTCTTATTAGCTGTAACTTTTCTTTTGATTTAATGAAAATAGATGTTTTCGCATGTGTCAGTGTATACATTGAGATTCCTAATGACTATAAACCCTTAAAAAATTTTCATCCATAGATTGAGTGTATTGAATGTCAATCCTATCTCAAACAGTAACAAGACTCTTGTGAGTAAAACAAAGACATATAGTCTTCCAAAATCATAGAGCCTAGTTGGAGAGAGAAGACTCAAATGGCTAGGTTGAACTTAGATACACTTACAAGAGATAATCATCAGAATCTGACAACAATTTAAGAGCTTCCACTTATTCTTACTCAGCAGATGAGTGGCCTGGTCAATAACCAGTATGAGTTCAATGGCTGTAACATTAAAGGAAAGTGGGAGGAAAAAAAAGTAATTCAATGTTTTTTGTTCCAGTAAGGGTGACTTTGCAGGT
Source organism: Mesoplodon densirostris (assembly GCF_025265405.1). NCBI lineage: Eukaryota > Metazoa > Chordata > Mammalia > Artiodactyla > Ziphiidae > Mesoplodon > Mesoplodon densirostris. The sequence continues at coordinate 42,689,422 of NC_082665.1, forward strand.
TTGATTTTTCTGAGAAGAAGAACAGTTTTTCCTCCAGCTCACCACTTCCCAGGGAGTCCATGCTTTGCCAGCCTGTGGTTTCAAGGGTGACTCCTCCGGAGATGGGGGTCAGGCCGACTGGAGCAGCCTGCAGAAATCAAGCAAGCTGATAATGCTTTTAAAGATGTTTTCTGCTTGTCCTTTTCCCCTGTCTCCCCAAATACACATCACTTGCCCAGGTCAATGTCAGAGGAGTTTATGTTCCATAAAGACTCAGCAGGATTGGGAGAACTCAGAGTGGCTTTGCCTGTCAAAGACATGGGCCTCTTCTTTCATGCCAGTATCCAGTACAAGGTTGTTTGAAAGCCTTGCTTAAAAGATCTCAAGTTGGGGCCAATTTGGAGCTCTGGGCTCTGATGATGATCTCTCTGATGAAGAGATCAGATGAAGTTCCTTAGAGATGAAAGCTAAGAAGTAGGGTGGATGGGGAAGGAATTTGAGAGTCCTGATAGTACTTTTTCCCAGGGTGTTCTTGGATGAGACAAACTCCCTTTGGGAGCTTTGTTTCACTGTGTGCTTAACAGATGTTTAATATCTAGGCTGAAAAATCCAAATTGCTAGTGAACTCAACAGCAAAGATAAACTAGGATTCATCCTCCAGTAGTTTCTGGACTGGGAGTAGATACAGCTGGGTTCTGATTCAGGTTTTGCCTCTAAATAGCTGGCTTCCTTTGGACAAGTCCCTTAGAATTGTAGAGCCTTTGTGATGGAATGAAATTAGGGGTCATCTAGTCCAACCTTCTTTTGACAAAGACATTCCATCTACAATATCCCTGACTGATGAGTATCTAGTCTTTCTATTTTCTGGGCCACAGTGTGTCCAACTACATGATGAAGAGAGTTGATCTTCAATTTGAATCAGGGCCCATGGTGGGAGTGGGAGGGTTGAGAAAATAGAAGCCAGGCATCTGAAGTTTAAATGTAATGACATCATAGTCTAGCAGAAGCCAAGCTCTAGATATAGGGTGTAAATAAGAAACCTTAGGGAATTAAACTTTATAAATTCTTTCCTTCTTCTGGTCAATAATGAGGAAAAGTTATAATTTTTATTTTAATAATATGTGTAATAAAACATATAATTATTTTATTTTAATTATTAGTGGTTGCTTTAGGGTTTGTTCATTTAGTACTTAAAAAATATTTTTCTACTGCCTACTGTCCAGAAGTTTTCTCCTGCATTGTTTGCTGTTATTCTTTTTCTTTTTCCTCTTACATAACGGTTTCCCAACACTCCAGCTAACTGTAAGCAGTATGAGTATGGTATGCCTTGGTGTAGTTTTCTTCATGTGTTTTGTTGAGTCCATGGAACTTAGCTATGCTCTCTTCTTTTTCTTCAGAGACTCCAATTCCACTTATGTTAGGCTGCCTGAAGTCATCTCATAGCTCACTGATGTCATTTTCACTTTTTTTCCCCAGTCTGCTTTGTGTCTATATTTCATTTTGGATAGGTTCTATTCTCCTGTTTTCAAGTTCACTAATTATTTTTTTTCTGAAATGTCTAATAAAGTGTTAATTATATTAATTTTATTTTTTAATTTTAGACATTATAATTTTCTTCCTTAGAATTTTCATTTGGTCTGTTTTAGTATTTACCATCCTGTGTCTTCCATCTACCTTCTTGAATATGGGATTATAGTTACATTAACTGTTTTAATATCCATGCCAATTTATTCTATAATTTATTTCACTCTTAATTATGCGTTGTATTTTTTTGCTTGTTTTCATGCCTGGTAAATTTTTATTGTGAATTTTACCTAGTTGAGTGAATATACTCATAAACAAGTATTTCTTGTAAATATTCTTTAGCTTTTTTCTGAGATGAAGTTGAGTTCCTTGGAAGCAATTTGAGCCTTTTGAGGCCTTTTTTTTGAAAGTTTTTTTTTGGGGGGGGGATCATAACAGTCATTAGTCTAAGGCTAATTTTGTCCTGCTACCAAGGCAATATCTTTTTGAGTACTCTACCTGGCGTCTTATGAATTTTGAATATTTCCAACTCTGGCTGATAGAAGACAAACAATTTTCATTCCTGTGTGAGTTTCAACAATCATCCTTTCCAGTTCTTTCACATAATTCTTTCCCCAGACTCATATATTTTCCTCACACACATGTGCTTATCATTATTCAGTTGAAGTCTCTGAAGATACCTGGGGCTCTATCTTTTTTGCAACTCTCCCCTGTAATGTATGCTGCCTAGGAAACTGTAGCTACCTTGGTCTCCTTGGACTCTCAACTCTGTCTTTTCAACTCAGGAAGATTGGCAGGCTCTGCCTGGATTCCCCTTCCTTGTCTTGTAACCTGGAATTCTTCTCAGATAGTAGGCTGTGAGAGTTGTAGGGCTCACCTATTTTGTTTTCTGTCTTTTAGGAATTACTGTCCTTTGCTGTGTGATATCTAAAACCTGGGTTTTTTCACATATGGTGCCTGGCTTTAAATTGTTTCCTGCAAGAGGATAAATCCAATCCTTGTTACTCCATCTTGGCCAGAAGTGCAAGGCCTTCGAGTCATTTAAAAGATTACTTTTAGAGGACGTGCTCTCATTCCCTCTTGTGAGAGCACCAGAATCACAACTAACTGCTGAACAATCGTTAACAGAAAGACATCGGAACTCACCAAAAACATACCCCACATGCAAAGACAAAGGAGAAGCCTCAATGAGATGGTACGAGGGGCGCAATCCAAATAAAACCAAATCCCATAACTGCTGGGTGGGTGACTCACAAATTGGAGAACACTTATACCACAGAAGTTGACCAACTGGAGTGAAGGTTCTGAGCCCCATGTCAGGCTCCCAAACCCAGAGGTCTGGCAATGGGAGGAAGAATTCCTAGAGATTCAGACTTTGAAGGCTAGCACAATTTGATTGCAGGACTTCAACAGGACTTGGGGAAACAGTTTTAAAACACCAGAAAAACAACTAAATGAAGTGGAGATAGGCAACCTTCCAGAAAAAGAATTCAGAATAATGATAGTGAAGAAGATCCAGGACCTCGGAAAAAGAATGGAGGCAAAGATCAAGAAGATGCAAGAAATGTTTAACAAAGAACTAGAAGAATTAAAGAACAAACAAACAGATATGAACAATACAATAACTGAAATGAAAATAACACTAGAAGGAAACAATAGCAGAAAAACTGAGGCAGAAGAACAGATAAGTGAGCTGGAAGACAGAATGGTGGAATTCATTGCTGTGGAATAGAATAAAGAAAAAAGAATGAAAAGAAATGAAGACAGCCTAAGAGACCTCTGGGACAACATTAAGCATAACAACATTTGCATTATAGGGGTCCCAGAAGAAGAACAGAGAGAGAAAGGACCTGAGAAAATATCTGAAGACATTATAGTTGAAAATTTCCCTAACATGGAAATGGAAATAGCAACCCAGGTTCAGGAAGCACAGAGAGTCCCATACAGGATAAACCAAAGGAGAAACAGGCCGAGACACATAGTAATCAAATTGGCAAAAATTAAAGACAAAGATGGGGCTTCCCTGGTGGTGCAGTGGTTGAAAGTCCGCTTGCCGATGCAGAGGACACGGGTTCGTGCCCCGGTCTGGGAGGATCCCACATGCCGCGGAACGGCTGGGCCTGTGAGCGATGGCCGCTGGGCCTGCGCATCCGGAGCCTGTGCTCCGCGACGGGAGAGGCCACAACAGTGAGAGGCCCGCGTACCGCAAAAAAAAAAAAAAAAAAAAAAAAAAATTAAAGACAAAGAAAATTATTGAAAGCAGCAAGGGAAAAATGACAACATACAAGGGAACTCCCATAAGGTTAACAGTTGATCTTTCAGCAGAAACTCTACAAGCCAGAAGGGAATGGCATGACATAGTTAAAGTGATGAAAGGGAAGAAGCTACAACCAAGATTACTCTACCCAGCAAGGATCTCATTCAGATTCAATGGAGAAATCCAAAGATTTAAAAACAAGCAAATGCTAAGAGAATTCAGCACCACCAAACCAGCTCTACAACAAATGCTAAAGGAACTTCTCTAAGTGGGAAACACAAGAGAAGAAAAGGACCTATAAAAACAAAGCCCAAACAATTAAGAAAATGGTAATAGGAACATACATATTGATAATTAACTTAAATGTGAATGAATTAAATGCTCCAACCAAAAGACACAAGCTCGCTGAATGGATACAAAAACAAGACTCATATATATGCTGTCTACAAGAGACCCACTTCAGACCTAGGGACACATACAGACTGAAAGTGAGGGGATGGAAAAAGGTATTCCAAGCAGAAGGAAATCAAAAGAAAGCAGGAATAGCAATACTCATATCAGCTAAAGCAGACTTTAAAATAAAGAATGTTACAAGAGACAAGGAAGGACACTACATAATGATCAAGGGATCAATCTAAGAAGAAGATATAACAATTGTAAATTATATGCTCCCAACATGGGAGCACATCAATATATAAGGCAACTGCTAACAGCTATAAAAGAGGAAATCGACAGTAACACAATAATAGTGGGGGACTTTAACACCTCACTTACACCAATGGGCAGATCATCCAAACAGAAGATTACTAAAAAAACACAAGCTTGAAATGACACAATAGACTACATAGATTTAATTGATATTTATAAGACATTCCATCCAAAAACAGCAGATTACACTTTCTTCTCAAGTGCACACAGAACATTCTCCAGGATAGATCACATCTTGGGTCACAAATCAAGCCTCAGTAAATTTAAGAAAATTGAAATCATATCAAGCATCTTTTCTGACCACAACGCTATGAGATTAGAGATGAATTACAGGGAAAAACTGTAAAAAACACAAACACATGGAGGCTAAACAATATGTTACTAAATAACCAAGAGATCACTGAAGAAATCAAAGAGGAAATCAGAAAATACCTAGAGACAAATGACAATGAAAACAGGATGATCCAAAACTTATGCAATGCAGCAAAAGCAGTTCTAAGAGGGAAGTATATAGCTATAGAAGCCTACTTCAAAAAACAAGAAAAATCTCAAATAAACAATCTAACCTTACACCTAAAGGAACTAGAGAAAGAAGAACAAACAAAACCCAAATTTAGAAGAAGGAAAGAAATCATAAAGATCAGAGCAGAAATAAATGAAATAGAAACAAAGAAAACAATAGCAAAGATCAATAAAACTAAAAGTTAGTTCTTTGAGAAGATAAACAAAATTGATAAACCATTAGTCAGACTCATCAAGAAAAAGAAGGAGAGGACTCAAATCAATAATATTAGAAATGAAAAAGGAGAAGTTACAACAGACACCGCAAAAACACAAAGCATCCTAAGAGACTACTACAAGCAACTATATGCCAATAAAATGGACAACCTGGAAGAAGTGCACAAATTCTTAGAAAGGTATAGTCTGCCAAGACTGAACCAGGAAGAAATAGAAAATATGAACAGACCAACCACAAGTAATAAAATTGAAACTGTGATTAAAAATCTTCCAACAAACAAAAGTCCAGGACCAGATGGCTTCACAGGTGAATTCTATCAAACATTTAGAGAAGAGTTAACACACATCCTTCTCAAACTCTTCCAAAAAATTGCAGAGAAGGAACACTCCCAAACTAATTTTATGAGGCCACCATCACCCTGATACCAAAACCAGGCAAAGATACTACCAAAAAAAGGAAATTACAGACCAATATCACTGATGAATATAGATGCAAAAATCCTCAACAAAATACTAGCAAACAGAATCCAACAACACATTAAAAGGATCATACACCATGATCAAGTGGGATTTATCCCAGGGATTCAAGGATTCTTCAATATACACAAATCAATATTAACAAAATGAAGAATAAAAACCATATGATCATCTCAATAGATGCAGAAAAAAGTTTTGACAAAATTCAACACCCATTTATGAAAAAAACTCTCCAGAAAGTGGACATAGAGGGAACCTAGCTCAACATAATAAAGGCCATATACAAAACCCCATAGCAAACATCAATCTCAATGGTGAAAAACTGAAAGCATTTCCTCTAAGATCAGGAATGAGACAAGGATGTCCACTCTCACCATTATTATTCAACATAGTTTTGGAAGTCCTAGCCACAGCAATCAGAGAAGAAAAGGAAATAAAAAGGATACAAATTGGAAAATAAGAAGTAAAACTGTCACTGTTTGTAGATGGCATGATACTATACATAGAGTATGCTAAAGATGTCACCAGAAAACTACTAGAGCTAATCAATGAATCTGATAAAGTAGCAGGATACAAAATTAATGCACAGAAATCTCTTGCCTTCCTATACACTAATGATGAAAAACCTGAAAGAGAAATTAAGGAAACACTCCCAGTTACCACTGCAACAAAAAGAATAAAATGCCTAGGAATAAACCTACCCCGGGAGACAAAAGACCTGTATGCAGAAAACTATATATAAAACACTGATGAAAGAAATTAAAGATGATACCAACAGATGGAGAGATATACCATGGTCTTGGATTGGAAGAATCAATATTCTGAAAATGACTATAATACTCAAAGCAATCTACAGTTCAATGCAATCCCTATCAAATTACCACTGGCATTTTTTACAGAACTAGAAGAAAAAAATCTTGAAATTTGTATGGAGACACAAAAGACCCCGAATAGCCAAAGCAGGCTTGAGGGAAAAAAAATGGAGCTGGAGGAATCAGACTCCCTGACTTCAGACTATACTACAAAGCTACAGCAATCAAGACAATATGGTACTGACACAAAAACAGAGATATAGTTCAATGGAACCGGACAGAAACCCCAGAGATAAACCCATGCATCAATGTCAACTAATCTATGACAATGGAGGCAAGGAAATATAATGGAGAAAAAAACAGTCTCTTCAATAAGTGGTGCTGGGAAAAGTGGACAGCTACACATAAAAGAATGAAATTAGAACACTCCCTAACACAATACACAAAAATAGATTCAAAATGGATTAGAGACCAAAATGTAAGACCGGACACTATAAAACTCTTAGAGGAAGACACAGGAAGAACACTCTTTGACATAAATCCCAGCAAGATCTTTTTTGATCCACCTCCTAGAGTAATGGAAATAAAAATAAAAGTAAACAAATGGGATCTACTGAAACTTAATAGCTTTTGCAAAGTAAAGGAAACTACAAGGAAGAAGAAAAGACAACCCTCAGAATGGGAGAAAATATTTGCAAATGAATCAATGGACAAAGGATTAATATCCAAAATATATAAACAGCTCATTCAGCTCAATATTAAAAAAACAAACAACCCAATCCAAAATGGGCAGAAGACCTAAACAGACATTTCTCCAAAGAAGACATACAGATGGCCAAGAAGCACATGAAAAGCTGCTCAACATCACTAATTATTAGAGAAATGCAAGTCAAAACTATAATGAGGTATCACCTCACACCAGTTAGCATGGGCATCATCAAAAAATCTACAAACAACAAATGCTGGAGAGTTTGTGGAGAAAAGGGAACCCTCTTGCACTGTTGGTGGGAATGTAAATTGATATAGCCACTATGGAGAACAGTATGCAGGTCCCTTAAAAAACTAAAAATAGAATTACCATATGATCCAGCAATCCCACTACTGGGCATATACCCAGAGAAAACTATAATTCAAAAAGACACATGCACCCCAATGCTCACTGCAGCACTATTTACAATAGCCAGGCCATGGAAGCCACCTAAATGCTCATCAACAGACGAATGGATAAAGAAGATGTGGTACATATATACAATGGAATATTACCCAGCCATAAAAAGGAACGAAATTGGTTCATTTGTAGAGACGTGGATGAATCTAGAGACTGTCAAACAGAGTGAAGTAAGTCAGAAAGAGAAAAACAAATATCATATATTAACGCATATATGTGGAACCTAGAAAAATGGTACAGAAGAACCAGTTTGCAGGGCAGAAATTGAGACACAGATGTAGAGAACAAACGTATGGACACCAAGGAGGGAAAGTGGCAGAGGCGGGTGGTGGTGCTGTGATGAACTGGGAGATTGGGATTGACATATATACACTAATATGTGTAAAATGGATAACTAGTAAGAACCTGCTGTATAAAAAAATAAATTAAATTAAAAAATAAAAATAAAAGATTACTTTTAATGGTTAAATGCATTTAATATAAATAAACCTTTTAGACGTGCCTAGATTTAATCATTCCTCATTTTTGTACTTTCAATCTCGTAAAGATTCTTTTTGGCTATATAACATCATAACCAATATTTTTGTATATAAATGTTATTATTTTTCTTATTCTGCCAGTTAATTATTAAAAGTAACTATTACTGGTCAATATATATAAACAGTTTAAGTTGCTTGATAGCTTTTTCTTCTATTTTGAATAATGTTGTATAATACTGATTTTCCAGATAGCAAGGGAAATATATTTCTAGATTGGTATCGAAATGGAGTATTAACACCATAAAACTTCTAAAACGTAAATAATTGCTATTTCATATTTTAAAACACCTGGAAAAAAATTTTAAAGACTTCCAAATGGGAAGAAGAAATCACCTTTTTTTTACTTAAGGAACTATTTCAGGTAAAAACATTTTGTCTTGCATGTGTACATGAGCAGGGAAAATAGAAAATAAACAAGAAATTTTAGAACATATGATATTTTAATAACAAATATTGTTTTGAAAATATTAAGAAAATTGATTTATGACACCTATATATTCCAGAACACTATTCAGAGAGAATTCTTTCTATGTGAAAAAATAAGCCTCTATTTCTTGAAACTACTGAACCTTCAGTTTTTTTATTTCTTGCAGTAAACACTTCCAGTGGATCCAGAAATTGATTTCTGACAGGAGAATGAATATTGGAGAGGCAACTAACAGTGTCTGTTATAATTATATTCCAAACTGCTTTCAGTAATGTAAAATTAAAATCTGTTGTAATTGCTATCAGCAAAGGAAAAAATTACCTGAAGCAAAGAACAAACTAATTTGTTTCAACATTTTTAAGTGAAAAATTGCAGTTTGCATAATGCCACTAATTAAGGTAGAGAATGAAGATGAGTATTGGAAATGATACTGTAATTAGTGGTAACAGTGGAAGAGTAAAATGAATGTCTTCCTTCTTGGAAGAAGTACAGATACCATAGCGTTTTTTTAACAGGTAGGTAATCAGATGATTTTTGAGAGCAGTAGGAAACTGTATTTTTGAACTTTAAAGCTGCAAAAAGTAGAGAATTTATTATTGGAAGAAAAAAATATTTTATTCCTTCAGCTCAGAGAACTACCTTGTTTGTTTACAAGAGATATTAACCAATAATCAATAATTTATTTAATCAGTCTCCCCTTCATTTTTTCAGTTAACAAATCTTGTGTTCACACTCTTCCCTCTGTTTTCCAGGAGCCATGTCTCCACGCTGCTGTTGAGAAGACACCATCTCTAGTCTCCCCACTCTGTGCCCTGGCCTAGCATACGATTACTCTTCCAGAAAAAGAGAGGCAATAACTGAGCCTCAGCCTCCAGGTCACCTAAGGAAGAAGGTCTCTGAGGAAGTTTCAGTCACCTTTGCTCATCAAAAAATAAGAGCTGCAGTAATGAAAATAGGTGGCAACCCTGTGTTTTCCAGCTTGAACTATTTACCCACGTTCTCTCAAGAAGCTATCAGGGTTAATCCCGTCATTCCTCACTTTCTGCTTCTCCTTAGTCACTCGGAGAGGCCCAAGACACCTCTGCCATCCATCATCAAAGTGAACTTGCATTCCCACGCTCCGCTGTATGCCCATTAATCTCCTTTAATCCCTTAACTCCCAAACCCTTCAAGTGTGCCCTTTGCAAAGCACCCCCTGTCAACAGCAAAGCACTGAGCTGCTCTAACTCATCTCTAAATGTTCTCTTCAGCCTCTCCCTCTAACTGAAACCTGGCTATTCTGTGAACTACATCACTTCCCTACAGATCTTTCAAGACTCTTTTGTCCTCTCAAGGGGTTGACTACTAGTAATTTCCCCTCCATTTCCTTCATCTAGCTTCTCAATTATTATGAATCATTTCCATTTGCTTTTCTAAAAACAAAAATAAAATTTGACCACCACCTCCCACCTCCACCCCATCCTACCCTAGCTACAGTCCCATATCTCTGCTCCCTCTGTGGAAAAACATATTGAAAACATCTTCGGTAGATAATAATGCCACTTTCTTGCCTATAGTTCTTCACACCACTCAGATGGAGCTTCCAGGCCTACCAGTCTACCGAGTTTATTCTTTGCAAGGTTGCCAATGACCTACATGTTGTCAAAATCCACAATTATCTCCTTGAAACACTTTCTTCCTTTGAATCCCTGGTTTTCCTCTCACCTCACCTCTGTCTCCTTTGATAGCCCCCCTTCACTGTTCAATCACAAATGTTGACACATTCCAGGACTTCGTCCTGAAGCCCCTGTTTTCTCCATCTAGACTTTAGTCACTATCCTATGTGAGCTCATCTAATCCTGTGACTTTATATACTATAACTATGTGAGCCATCCCTCCAAAAGACCAAATTAATTTTTCTTCATTACTACATGTCTCCACTTGGATTTCCAACAGACATCTTGTACAATTTGGCTAAAACTTTGCCTTTTATCCCCAAACATGCTCCTGTTGACTTTGTTTTCAATTTTAGTAAACATCTGCTGAGGACCTCAAGTCAGAAATTCAGATATTACCTTTGATTCATATCCTTTCCTCAATCTTATAACCAATCAAATAACAATCCTTTCATTCTATTTTCAAAATATATTCTAAATCCATTCACTTCACAACTCTTCAACTATTACCCATGTCCACAGTGTGGTTATGTGGATTGTTCAGTGGACAAAGGCATCAAGCCAAGGGGTAAGTCTGCGTGAAAATTTAGCCCATACTCTGCCTGTTTTCTTGGTGTTGGGTTATATCTTTTTGGCAGAAGGGATTTTTTTTTTTTTGTACAAGACTCTTGGCAAGACTTGCACCAAAAGACTTGCACCAAAAGACTCTTGGCGAGACTTGCACTCTTTTCAAATTGCACAAAGAAGACTGGCTAGCTAACCCCTAATATCACTTTAGTAAAGTCACCATCATTCTTTCCCAAACAACTGTAATAGCCCTCTAATTGTCTTCTTTCTCTCTATTCTTTTCTCTACACAGTTGCCCCAGTACCACAATACATTTAGCAGCCAAAATGAAATGATAAACCAGAACATGTTGTTCCCTGGCTTAAAAACCTTTCCTGACTTACGAAGTCCTACACAGTCCATGCCCTGTTTACTTATCCAAGCTTATCTGGCATCAATTTAGAGATAATTGGTGAATCACTCTACAAAGGAAATTTTGAGCTTTCAGAGTATTTGGGGGGGGGGGCGGGGGACATGTTTTCATCTGATTCTCTTGTGGTTGGATGTTTGTCGCCATTTAGAGCTTATCATGTCTTTAAGGATTTCTCTGAGTATCAAAACTAAGTTGCTCTTATTTTAATATTTTGATAGTCTTTATTATTAATTCATTCTTCACTTATTACATTCATTTATTGTTTACTCTATGTCTAACTTCTCTAAAATATAAGTTCCTTGTTTGTCATGTTCACTGCCATTTCCCAGCCTTTTATATTGTGCATGGTACATAGTAGGTCTTTGATAAATACTTGTTCAATGACTTTCTGACTATTTTAAGTGCCTGCTCAGCAAGTCACACAATGTGATTGTGGGATATCATTGTGTGTTTACTGGAAGAATGAAAAAAGCAAAAACAAATACGTATCCTTTAAGGCATAGCTAAAAAGCAATTTCAATAAAGTCATCTTTCACCCAAAACCCATTTCAGTATACACACAAGAATTAGAAACTTGTTAGAGGAGCATTAATTTTTAAGGGAATAACATGACCAGTTAGTGTTTGGTTCTGTTTAAGATTAAGGCCTAGCTGGGAGATACAGATTTGAGACTTACATAACTCAATAATCTTTGAAACAGAGACAATACAGAATAAAGTTCTAAAGAAAGGAGAGGAACTAACATAGAAAACAAACTAGTGACATTAAAAAGGAAGCCTGAAAGTCAGAATAGTGTAGACTTTCATAGTGGAGGAAATGATAAATTAATTTTGCAATTTCTATGTGAATGGCCATGGCATTTATAAGATTTTTTTAAAAATAACTGCTGAGACTTAAGACAAAGTGAGGTATTGATTTGTTGACACTCTTACTCCAGTTTTTTTAAAACCTTGAAAAGTTTTTTTTGTTAAGTGAGATATTAGTAAAATGATGAAACTTGAACACAACATATCAAGGAAAATTTACCTATTTAGCAACTGTTTCCATGTCTGTCACACTTGATATAATCCCAGTTCACATTTTGCAGCTTTTTTTTATTAAAGCAAGTGAAATTTTAATAGTATTTTCCTCCTAGGTTTTAGAGGCACACAAAAGATATTGCAATTTCATGACTGTATATCTTACAGTATATAAATAAATAAGAGGGGTTTAGAGAAACTGGGTTCAAAATCCTGACTCTATTGTGTATTAACTGAGTGACATTGGAAAAGTTATAAAACCTTCTTAAGTCTAAACTTTCTCACTTATAAATGGATCTATGATATTTTACATTCTTGTACAAATAAATGATGTAATATGTCTAAAGCTGTTGAAACATTGCCTAGCATCACATAGCAATGCTCAGTATATAAAAGCTTTATTTATTTGAAAGGTAAATTATTTCCAGGTGAAAAGACATTATTTTACCCACTTAAAAAATATGCTCAACACTGTTTTTAAAATGTCTGTCTGTGATATAGGCTTTCTACTTCATATACCATGTTAGTATTTTCTTCTATGATTAAAAACAATAATTATACAGAAAAACATATATTCCTTTAAATTCATGAGAATTATCAACATAAGTAAATGCACAAAGTGAGAAAAGTTTGGTAATAGATTCAAGTTTACACATGGAGGGAGAATCTATTATTTTGTCCTACATTATTTTGGACAACTGTCCCTCTATTCCACCATCCCCATCACTCCTTCAACATTATGGTTTTAGTAAAAGCTAACAAGTCCAACCCTGGCCATCATTAATCAGAAAGCGTTGTGTATGCACTCAAAGATGTGCCACTGAGATATTTTCTCCAGGAATTTTAAAATTGGAATTTAAGAAAAAGATCTAGTGCTTCTCAGTTGGTGAGGGGAGGACGATGACAATGGAAGAAGCTGGTAGACGTGACATCCACAAGGTGGATAAAGTGCATCTGCACAAAGAAAGACTAAACTTGACAATGTGAGAGGGAGAGCCCGGGAAATATTCCTTTTCTTGTTTACAGTTGTCCATAAAGCCAGCTGTGCATGTGACTTTTGGTGGTATGTTTCTGTGAACAAATGTATTTCCCTTTTGGCCTAAGTTTGTTCAAGCTGGGTTTCCTTCAGTTCAAAACAAAAGTGTCCTGAGAAATGCTTATTGTCAAATGTTACTGTGTATAATTAGCTCATTTGGAGTGCAAAGCACAACATGGCCAAACAAAACTGTCTTCATATATTATTTATATTTGAGAAAATATATGGTGGAAAGTCAAATTTTGGGAAATTGTGAATATTTTTAGACAGCAAAACATTGATCTTCAGAGATATTTGCATCTGCCCTTCCTGTATTGATAATTTCCCCTTTTAGGAGGAAGTGTCAATGAGGTTTCTCTTTTCCTCAAAGAGTATAGAACAGTTTGGCTTGATTGGAATTCATCCTCTTAGCCCCAAAGTGCTCTGTTCTAGCAGCTGCATAAACAAAGGATTTACTGCTCTATATTGAGGATGCAATTCGTATCGGTGTTTGTATTATCCTTGGGTTCATCTCGTTGGTTGTTTAATTTTCTAGGGAATGTAAGAAGCCTGCAATAGGACTCTGGTTTTAAAAATTGGCAGGTATCTTAACCTCTTAAAATAGGAAAATACTTTTCCCATTAAATATTTAGTAGTTGCATATAATCATGTGTAGAGATTTTCAGAATATAATTTCCCAATAATTTTACAACACAGTGTTATTATTGAGAAATTTTTTGAACGTGTTACTATTAAACATGAAATACTGTCATCAAATGAAATCAAAAGTGAAAAAAAAATACTACCACTCAGGATTTAGGCAGTAATGAACTAGTATTTGCTAGCTATTCTGTTACTAAAGAGATGGGAGAGTAGTGGTGTCTAAAAGAAACATCCGGAAAATTACATAATTTTATTATTGATTCTAATGTGGCATTAGCAGATTTACTCAGAAAAGACAATGTAGCCATTCCTCTTTAGGAGGTTGTGTAGAAAATTTTTTAAAAAGTCTCCCCTCCTCCCCTTTTTTTTAAAGCACAAAGCTACAAAAGCAGGACTTTTCCTTCTGGAAAAGACTGAGAAGCTTCCATCAACAACTATAAAAACTGGACTGCAAATACACACTGAACACACTGAACAAGAGAACACATGCTCTTTGATGGCCCTGAGGTCATCTTTTGCACAGTTCCTGTTTACAGTCCTTAACGCTCTAGCACCTTCCACCCTCCCCACCTCTTCTGAACATTCAAACTGTTTCTCCACTTAGCCTTTAGTTTTGTGCTGCCTCATGGTACCTTCTTTACCACATGCAGTTTCTGAAGGAATTATCTCTGTCTTAGGCTCCCAAGACTGGCTTGAGCCTGAGATAGTAAAGTGTTTGATTGAATGGAACAAATACTAAAAATACCATAATAATTAAAATACCTAGAAAACATCTCCTAATACAGTTCAGTACAAGGTGTCATTTCTCTAGTTTTATCAAGTCAGGCATCAGAATACCACTGTCAGACATGATTTACTCAGTCCAGATACCTACCCATGACCACATCACAAAGGACCCTTGACTATGCATTTATAAAGAGAAAAAAACAAACAAAAAGTACATATATAAGTTTACTTAAAATGACTAAATTCACACTCTGCAATGAAGATAATATGCATTTTACTATAAATGTCACAGAGACCATTTAATAGATAAACAATAAGTGAGACAATAGATTCGGATATAATTTTACAGCTTCTATAGAACGAGCTTCTTAGTATATAACATTGTACAATTGTTCTGTATATATGAGTCTATACATAATGCTCTAGACGAAGAATCTAGCTGAAAACAAAAAGAAATCATCATTCATGTTTGACTAAGAATTGCCTTTGTATTTGTCTACCTTGCATTTTCTAAATTCTATTGACACTGCTGCTGTTGTTGTTCTGGGTTTATCGACCATAGGCAACCACTTTCATCTAATTAACCTGATACTACCCTTTGCAGGATATAACTTGATTTGTTAAGAAGGCATTACTCCATATACTTGGTCTAATATCTGTGTTTTCTTTGTATTAGTTCAAGAATGGCTTCTCTCCCTCTGTTTCACAACCTTGAGGTTCTCTGCCTCTTGTGTACCACCTATTGATATGAGACAGTCTATACAGACTCATGGAATAAATGTATGAAGAGTTGTTATGATAGAAATAGCAACTTTCAGATGAAGATCCTATCTGAAAAAAACCGAATCTGCTCCTTAATTATAAGGAAATAGAGATATTGTGAAACTTCCAGCGTGCCCTTCATACAAAAGCTCCCTGGAAGCATAGTACAGTGGTCTAGACATTATACAATATTATGGTGGCTACATCAGAAATAAAAGCATCTGCACTTTGAAATGCTTTTAAAAATGTACTGCACATAATGTAAAATTAAATTAGAGTATATAAAATACTATATAAACAGTAAATTACCAATAAATAGTAAAAGCATCATTAGTCATCATTAGATGGAACCTATTCCTCTATTATTTGGGCTTGAGAGATGATTCCTAGTTCTGGCTGCTGAAATAGAGTTTTGCAATCCTCTCCTTTCCTTCTCTACCTCCAATATATCTGAAATAAATTAACTAGTGAATGAGGGTATGCCTATGATTATCTTAAGGATAAGAGCAGAAGTCTTCAGTATACTTACAGGCTGTTTAATGATATCCTACTACTCTTCAACTCTTTTGTTGGTGGGATTGGCATGTAATTACTTTACATGATGTACAGTAGAGCACTTCTTAATGCAATATTACACAAAGAGATTTATTTGGATGGTGACATACATGGTCCCATCTGCAATCATTTATTTTCAGCCTACACATTTTTCAGTGTTTGTAGAAATATCCCCCAAATATAATCATACAATTTCATGATTGATTTTTTGATAACTTCTCTCTAAAATCCTGAAAAATAATATGAGGTATGACTGACTTCTTTTCAGTTTCCTATCCAAATATATTTTTGTATATTTTTTTGGGGAAAAAAACACAATAGTATTTTTTGGAATTGTTTTGCTGTACTCTGAGTGGGATATGGTTTATAATGACAGAAATCGAATTCCAAGGCACCCATTGAAATAATGAAAATATTTTTACTATAAAATTTCTGGGTTTGGTTATTTCTCATTTCTTTGACTAGCTAATTTAGAAATTGGAGACTGCATCTGGTGGGCAGTGTGGGAGAAAGGGGTTACAATCAACAGAGTAAATATAGTATGGTGTTTTTAAAAACTGACCTGATACTGAGTTTGGAAACATTAGAGTATGGTGACACTGTACAGAGATAGGAGTGAAACCTCTGGTCCAGTTGTAAGTGGATTACTTGGGGTAACAGCCTCACCTGGGTAGGAAGCATGCAAATGAAGAGAAGCCTCGTGAGAAGTCAGTTGGTGGGAAGAAACAGCAGAGCAAGGCTACTTAAAAGAACAGACAAAATAATACCAAAAGGCTGAATGCACATTTAAGGTTTCATAGGCAAAGCAGGGGTAGGTCACAAGGAGAGAAAAAAATGATGAGAAACATATAAGTTAACCTTTCTGAATAGAAATGCCATATGCAGGAGTTTCCCAGCCATCAGCACTGTCCCTGAAGACCATTTATACTTCACAGCATTAATATTCATTAGGTGTAACGCCATATGTTGCACAGCAGGATGCATTGCCAGCAGACTGCTTGTCATAAAGCCAGATTTAATAAAGCATTGTAAAACAAACATTATGATGATAAATACAAAATGACAAGCTAATTAAAGAATCTTAATTGCCATTTTTCCATAATAACATTTGTTTAGCTCTGTCTGTCTTTGTGCTAGCATCCTTCTTATTCAGCTTGCATTCCATGCACCTTCCTCAACACTCTCCACCAAGGGAAAATTATGCCACATATGATTTAAAGTACTTAATGCCTCCTTTTCCCCTCCCACAAATCGATTATAAGGTAATGAATAGTTGCATGCCATTGATGGTCACAAACATTAACCTATAATCCTAAAAGCATGGAAAGCAACTCTAATGGAAGTTGTGTACTCACATGCCAGGTGAAATAATAAGTTGCAGAAATCAATACAAACTCTAAATCCAAATATTACCTAAAATCTTTTGTGAAATATTAGAAATTAACTTTTTTCAGCCTGAAAAAATCCAATTTTGATTTCAGCAGTCACTATTACCGTTTTAAAAGAACTCCTGAAGCCCATCAAATTTCATTGAGCAACTCTCTAGCGAAGCAAGGAGAGGTGATTTACATACCTTACATCATATTAGTGAATAGAAGGTCTCTAATCTTCACTCAAAACTTCTGTATCATATTTCACAAGCTCCCCAACTGGCCCAGTCCATAAAATATCTTATATTTTTCTCCCCTTCTTTTATAAGATACCATTTAAAATGTATACATTCTTGTTGCAGTTTAGAAATAGGGGCTTACTAAGAAGTCCGAATATTGCCTAGGAAAAGGATGAATAACCATCTCCTAAGAGTCTCTACCGTATTTCCTTGGTACTTTCACTAAAGCGCAAGTTCTAGTCCTCAGCTTTGCTGTATCATGGGATGACTAGACTGAAGCAGATTCAAAATCAGAGGTGCGCTGGTAAATATTTAATAGCTGGCTCTAAGATTGGGAGAAAAAAAGCTCTGATTTGTGGGATTTGTGGATCTCAAGCTAACAATGAGAAGTCACTTAAGAAGTTGGAAAGAGATGCACATGATTGGCTATCAGGAGTGTTGATGTAACATATAGATGAATTAATTAT